>NC_058113.1:28025628-30425628 GCF_914725855.1 Thunnus albacares
GCTGTTTACTTACAATGTGAATGTGTTTCTCTTTCCGGGTTTAGCATAAATAACACACTGATCCATTTACATTTACACTTAATTTACACATCCCATTGAAAATAGAATTAGTGGAAGGGAAAAAAAAAAAAAAAAGGCTAAAAGATGCCGACACGAGACAGAAGGTGAGAGCCGAGGAAAAAGGTTTCAGTCTGGAAAAAAATCATGAGAATGATTCTGATTGTCCACGGTGAGCTTATTTCTCAGAGAGGATAGAGAACGACTGGAGCCTTTATCGTAAGCTGATATGTATAAATACTTCTCAGAAAAGTGTATTTGTTGTGGTTTTGGGACTCCACAAAAGTTTCATTATGAAGCATCTGAGATCTGCATTTAAAAAAAAAAAAAAGAAGAAGAGGGAGGAAAAAAAAAAAAAAGAAATCACACACACACACACACACAATCTCTGCATATGATTCACTCCAGCTCTCTCCTGGGAGACTGAATGGGAATTGAAAAGTTCCAGTAAAGAGATTCAAATTTGCTTTTTGCATAATTATAAATTCATGCTAAGTTAGGAGTGTTTTCATCATTACGGACAACAGCTGGTGATTTCAATGCAGCCTGTGTTTTATCCATCAATTCATGTTGCTGCCTCCGAAAAAAGCCCCACATGTGCTGCAGTTGTCGCTTTGACCACAAGGGGGACCGGTGAGTCTCATCTTAAAGTGGAGTGAGAGAAGAGGAGAGGAGAGAAGAGGAGGGCAACTAATGATGACCTCTCTCCATGTGACACTTTTAATACTTTGGGTTTTAACATGCTGTAATCCAGCCGGTGGTTATGAATCTGCGGATTCAAAAGAAACAAACTCTGACCTCTGCTTTCAAACACAGAGAAGATTATCAGTGCAGCAGCAGCAGCAGCGGCGGCGTGTGAGAGCCGTAGACGAGCTCCAAGACGTTAATGTAAATTGTTAATGTGCATCTATGATGGTGACGCATACAGGGGGGCACATGTAAGGCACAAAAAAAAAGAGAAACCAAATGTGTGTGAAGTGTAAACAAATCAAAGCAGACCTTGAGCTGAGACATTTCAATCGTCTGCACTTTTTTTTTCTCTCTCTCCGAAAACAATAAATAGCACCTGGAAAATTACAAGGGTTATACACCCCAGAATTAATCTTTCCAACCCATAACTAAATAGAGAGACACTGTTGCCTCTCCATCAAGTGGGTATATTTTAATTACAGGCTATTGACTACTGAAAGTAATTTGTCTCAGAAAGATGCCCAAGAGCTAAAAGACAGACGTCTCGTCTAAATCTGGAATGCTCATCCATTTTTTTTTTTTTCTGCTCTGGTTTTGTGGTTAGTCTTTGCAACTTTCTCCAGTAGATCTTTTATAATTGCTCACCTTTTAAAGATTAACAAGGATTCCTGAGACACTAACGGTTTCATCTAGGGGGTGAGCGCTGGATTTTCACAGAAATTGAAAATTAAAGCATGTATTTTTCCTGCCTTTGCCTCCTTCGCTTTTCTACTCACAACCTCTTTGATTTCATGATTTTTGAAACAAGAAGTAGTCCGCAGGCTCACCTCTCAAATGAAACACTATAAATCCTCATTTGCGTGCTGCCAAGGAGGACAGTGGAGATGAGAGCCAATCAGAACAATAAAAGCTGACCCACAGCGGCGCCTCCAAAGCGCACACGCCTACAGCTGTTAATGGGATGTCAGTCAGCTGGGCGAAGGAAAAACAGCCCCCGAAGTGTAATTACTGTCTGGTGTGAACTCTCCCATCAGCTGTAGCCGCTTAATGTCACTTAGTACATTATTGCGTGTGGAGAGCGTCAGCTGAACACGGATGTCAGCTGCCTGGATTTTAGAGGACTCTGTCTGTGTGAGGTGGCGAGTTGCTGGTTCGATTCTTCAGGTGTACCGAGGTGTCAATCACACAGCGAAGGGCCTTTTTCCTCTTGACCACAAACCAAATCAAACCCCCATCATCAGTTAATCCTATAGCTCCGGCTTAGACCGGTGAAACCTGCTTGTGAATTCATGTCACATAGTGGAAAATAAGGCTTTATTGATCCCCAGGAGGGAAGAGAATTTAAATTTTGATCATAGGTATCAACTGTTGCCTTAAATTTAATTTTAATTGATTTTCTTGGTTGGTTAATTCTTGGGCAGCAGTTTCTTCCTTTAATGTAATTATTTTTCTTCACTCCTGATTTTAACACAACAAGTCCTCCAAATTAAATGACAAAATACGTGATTACTACTCGGTTAAGCTTAAGGAACGATGTGGTCATGGTTAAAAGGAACTGACACTTGATCGTTGGTAGAAAACAGGAAGCGCACAGCAGTCCACGGTTTTTTTGGCTCAGTCATCCACCCTCACCTCCTCCTTCTGCGGACTCTGTGGCTCTAACAACATCAAATCACTTCCTCCTCTTCTCCCGGGCAAAGAGTCATAACTCCTACGGCCGTTGGAGGTCTTCGTCACTTAAAGGTAAACATACGACGGATGCTGTTGTTGTTCTTGGGAGAGCAGCCTCTCCTCACGTCAACCATCTAAACCCTGGTGCAGCTTTTAATGGTGATAACCTCTTGACCTGCAGATAATCCAGAGTTTTCCCAGAAGCGTCGGCTGTCGGCCTGAGACTTTCCCAGCAGACTTATTGTTATTGTTATATTGACCTTATTGATATAAGGTGCCTTGCATCCAACTGAGCAGAACCTATGTCATGAAAGCAAAAGCTAAACTGTCACATGAAGAGTAGATGTAATGTAACGAGGCCACAAATTTGCAGAGTTTGTCAACTTACATCCAAATGGTTTTCTGCTTCTTTCTGGCAAACAAAATAGACACATGGCTAATTTTTTTTAATTGTATCTGCTTTTCACGCTGATTGTATCGTGCTGATTTATTGACATGGATCGTTGTATCATGCCACTAAAAGGTACGTTATGTTATTGTCTCGCATTATTATGTCTAAAAACAACCAGATCTATGTCATATATTTTGTTTAATTGTGTTCTTACATTATCCCAAATGTTTCCAACAATGTGAAAACTGCTTTATTCAGTGTTTTTACTGCTTTTAATTGATAAATATAATTTAATTGTCTGCAGATAATTCGGCTCATTGTAAAAACCTTGTGAACGATGAACACTGAAGGAATCCTAACCTAAAAATAAAATGTTAATGGTGGTTTGTTTAACAATGAAGACAACAACTCCCATGAATCCCACGTTTACTTCACAACATCATCAAACTCAACGTCTTCTGTTATTGTTTTGATTGAGAGACACTGAGCAGCAGAAAATTACACGGTGTGCAACGCAGGCTCTCAAATCGGTAAAGCCCGTGTTTTTTTATTTCACCTGACAGTTCACAAGGAGGGAGGAGTCCCAAGTTCAAAGCAACATCAGATCAACAAAGCCCTAAAAAATCCGGCTACGCATGATGATGATTATATGATAATGATGATGATGATGAAGTAGATGAGCAAGATGACTAAATGCTGGAGAAAAAAAACGTCTTGCTGTGAAATATAAATGCAAGTTAGCAAAAATGTAAATGCAAAACAAGTTTGATTTCAACAAATTTGAACTAAAAATAAGCTTATACTGTTTGTGCTATTTCTATTAAAAGTAATAGAGACCTTTCATCTAGAGAAAGCTGTGATAAATGTTTGTTACCATCATTACTTTAAATGAAAAAAAAACAACAGAATACAGCCTTAAAAGATGCGTGATAGTCAAATTCAACTCATGCTGTTGAGCTAACCCTCCCACCTTAGCTTGACATTGTATGCACTAGAAAACCCTGCTAATCCCGATCTGTCTCAGATATTTCTGTGGCCAGCAGTTTTCTGCATGTTCAGATGTGTTGGCTTTCACTCAAAAATGGAATGAAAGTATTCATAAGGTCAATCCACACCAGCAGCATTTTTGACATCTGACACTCTATGTAGATACTACCACAATATGTAGATGGATAGATGACAGATATAGAGAGTTAGAGTCATATCCAGAAGACTCAGGGACAACTGGACATCTTGCTTCTCATCCAAAAGGCTTTCTCAGTTCTGAAGTCAGCTGCCCTTCTTCATACATCATGATCTGGATGCTTTACAGACAGAGTTAGAGTCACTCCACAAACTCCGGCATTTTTAACGCTACAGGCCTATTTTTCTTCATCTCTTGGGTTCTTAGTAAAACATAATCTCCAAAGGCAGCTGTTCAAATCACACAAAACTCCCACTGTGTATATACTGTTAACTGTATCTATAATGATCGTTCAAGGCTTCTCATTTGTAAGAGCTTTCTGAGCACTTTACGGGCATGTAGAGCTACGGCGGCTGCTGACAGGGAAGCTGATTCTGATGATACTGACGACCAAACGGAGGTCACAGTTGGTGCGGATGGATGGACGCTTCAGTATCACTTAAAGGCTGCTGACATTTCATGTCTTATGTTAAACAAACTGCTTTTAATGCAGCCAAAATATACAATTTCCTATGAGCCAAAGGAGCAATGAGACAACAGGTGTTAAGAACTGCTAAGATAAAAGGTTTCATGAACTGATGATATGCTGCACTAGAGCTATGATATGTTTATGTCATAGATTATTGTACCCTAAAGGATTGGTTCACAATTTTTCAAATCTGTCTTAAAACAACAGTCAGGTGCCTATATGAACAATGAAACAGGTTTTGCTTGCTGTAATAATTCCTCCTGTTCATACTGACCATTAGAAGATCCCTTCATAGTCGCCTCAGTGAAGAAACGGGGGACAAAAACTACAATCTTCTTTTAAGCAAACATGTATTAAAAAGTTCATCTGAAGCTAATATTAGGCTTCAACCATCGTAATTAGTCGAATTAAGTGTATATCTTTCAAAGCTGCAGTCTTTTTAGTACACAAGTCTCTTGATATTTCCCTGGAGTGTGTTCTTGTTGAGCTGCAGTGGAGGAAAAAAGAGGAAAATTTACAGCAAGCAAAACCTGTTTTTATGTTCATACGGGCACCTAACTATTGTTTAAAGACAGACTTGAGAAAGCTATCCTATAAAGAGGACATATTCTGCACATATCCAGGTCTATATTTTTTACTCTGGTGCTCTAGAGGAATATCTTTGCATGATTTACAGTTCAAAAAAATGTCTTATACTAGTTCTTCACGCTACCCCTCAGTTCATCCTGAAACAGGTCTCTTTAAAGACCTCCACTGGCCCCGGAGGCTATGTAAACAGCGGTAGTAGGATTTCACTTCTTTTTCTTGTTCTTTACTTGAAATATAAACTTCTCAAGCCCAAATCTGATCCGAAATATGTGAGTAAAAGAACCCACAACCTTGCAAACGAAGCTTTCAGAGCAGGCTGAAACTTTGGCTTCTGACTTACAGGGAGCATTTTTACATACCTTCACCTTCAAGTTTTGTAACTTTGACTATGTTTAACATAGACATCTGACATCATAACAGTATAAAAATAACAGATAATCACAAAGAGCATAATATGTCCCCTTTAAAGGGTGTTGCCACCTGCATACAGAGAACACGGCAGCGTCATGTTATGAAGAACATGACGAAGATGTCCACCGCACGCCAGCTGCTACAACAGAAAGTTCTTGATAGACGTTCTTCTGACATCCACCTTTAACTCCTCCTTCTACCGTCACCTTCAGCGTTAAACATTTTCTGCGTCAAGCTTGCAAACACGGTTGGATGTCAGGCACATCAACCAGCACAAGCCACAGGAGCCGCGGCGATATCAGCCCTCCGTGTTTGACATGCATCTCAATGCAGTGCTGCTGTCACAGTGAGACACCATATCTCCTGGAGAGTCTATTAGCTGTGCTTAATTAAACAAATGTGATTAGACTGATCCAAACTCACACAACTGAATCCCCGGTAAGGAGTCAGCCATGAGAGGTGGCTGAAGAGAGAAAGTGGAGTCGCGCATGGCTTGGCTTTATTAATAGAGCCTATTACACACTAACGCACACCTCGGCGGGAAGCTGCAGGGCGTACGTGTGAGTTATGTGTGTGCGGGCAGCGATGTTTCAGGTCCACTTCTGAAGTTTGTCAATCACAGTTTAGTGCTGACTGTCAAGAGCAAATGAAGCTCGGAGTGTCGGGGTAAAGGTGATAACTAATAGCAGATTGATTACTGGTAATTTAGTGTGTGATATGTGGGTGGAATTTAGCTACAGCTGTCAGTTGTAACCAGGTGGAAAGCTACAGGGAAATTTCACCAACTTGTAAAAGATGAATCACCGACAGAGGCAGAGAAAGATGAGAGAGAAACTAAAGCAACTGAGTGCGCTAATATTTTAGGGGGATTTTAAGTCTGAGTCATTTCAATTCACCATCAAGTGTAAACGCTTTCTGTCAAAAAAATATAACTTGCTACTTAGAACTACTTAGTTGAGGAAACAAGTAGCAGAAAAGATGAAGAATCCCTGAAACTCAGTTAAAGTTTGAACTTTCTGTGCCCTCTGCATCTCATGAATTTGATGGTGCACTCATTACTCAATCACAGGCAACCTAGACATCCAGGGCACTGCTATTTAAAACAATGGCCTGTCTATGTCTGACTGAGCTGAGGGGTCCTGATGAGCTACTGCAAGTAATATGGCTCTGATATGTTATTGGGTCAATGCCAATTCAAACTAAGGAGGCCTTTAATAGTTTGTTAAAAAGGTCAAGTAACAGTTCACCAAGTTTGGTTCATTTAAAGGATCCATTCAAACTTTTTTTTTTTTTCAAAAAGTCCTGTTACCGTGCAAACAGACTCCGTACGGACCTGCATCATCTGCACAGTCTGCAAAACCTGCAATGAAATGCTACTTTATCTCTGCATTTTACTTTTTCAATTACTTGATTTTTTTTGTGTATCTTGCGCAATACTTAAAAGCTTTACGGTACGTATCCCAGAATACCTTCCCGCTATCTTAAAACAACACTGACATGCCCATATGTACACTGAAAGGGTTCGTGGCCGCTGTAATTGTTCCTTCTGTCCATACTGGCAGCAAAGAAATCTTTTCCTAAAGCAATGTTAGTGTAGGAGATGGAGGAGAAAATCCACAGTCTGTGTCTCCTGAAGTTCAGCTGAAGCTAATATGAGGCTTTAGCAGTTTGAGTTAGAAAAATCAAGCAATATTCTCCAAAGTTAATGAATGTGACTAATATTTTTCTTACTGTCAACAAATGTCACGTGCAGAGCCAACAATGAATTTATCTTCTAACAAGTATTGTGTGTGTATCCGAAGCCTGATATATTATTATTCCTCTGTGCTGTAGACCTCTGTTGGTGTCCTGGGTGACATGTTGCTTCCCCGTGAAGAGTTTGGTCTCTTTAGTTTGTTTAGAATCAGCTCCAAAGACAAATGACAGCGATCCAAAAACACAAAGTAGAGTTTGAAATCTTTCCGTTACTCTGCCGCTGACTGCCGTTTCTTTTCAGATTAAGAATAGTGATATTTTTTCAAATAAAGATGCAAAAGGCAAGAAGGAGGGATGAAGGATGTATTTACAAGATTTTGTTTTGATCAATAACATAATAATATAGGGCAGGTAATCATGATGTAACCATGGCAACATATGTAGACATCAGGGCTCACCAGCGTTGGAGTGTGTGTGTGTGTGTTTGCGAGGAAGCGTGTGTGTGTGGACTGAACCACTTTGTAAACACAGTTTAAGTTTAAGCTTCATCGGAGACGTCAAAACAGTGAAGCGTAGCATTAAGACTCTGATTCAATTAACTTTTCGTCCAAGTGAGAGATACTTCAGAGGCACAGCGGTGTTAAACTGCTGTGTGGAGAATGTTAAGTACACAGGTGTCGATGTTAGGTGTACAGTATGTTTGCTGGACAGGTTTAAATTATACAAACACAGTTTTTCAAATGTATTTTAACTACATAATCACAGACAAGAGAAAAACACTATTATATTATTACACTATTATAGAAATTCTGGCATGAATGTAACTGCACTGTGTGGTTTTGTTAAAGTCAATGTTTCTTATAAGAAATTATTATAAATAAAAGTGTTCATTGTAATTTTCACTTAAACAATGTTGATTTTAAAGGATAAGGCTGGCAATTTTTAAAAATATTTTTCTTACTGTCAACATAATCTCATGTGCAGAGCCAAACCAACAATCAATTGATCCTTCTTACAAGTATTGTTTGTGTTTCCAGAGTCTGATATATCATATTCTTCTGTGCTGTAGACCTCCGTTGTTGTCCAGAAACTATTAAAAACAGGTCAATGAGCCACACCGCTGCACTGGGTGACATGTTCCTTTGCTCTGAAAGCAATAGTTACGGTAGTTTGTTTAGAAACGACTCACATTTTCAGTCTCAAGAAAGAGGTTCCGTGTACGGCAGACGCCGCTGCACATGAACGTGGTTGCATTCTCAGTGCTTCAACAGCTTGTTGTGTTACATATCACAACCTCTTGACTTTGTACTACACTGTAAATTTCTCAGCTTCAATATGGTATCACTGGTATTAGTCTTTGGAGCTGTTGCTAAACAAACTACGGTAACCATTGGAACCATTGCATCATGTCACCCAGTGCAACGATGTGGCTCGTTGGCTTGTTTTTAATGGTTTGTGGACATCAAGGGAGGGCTGCAGCACAGAGGAATAAGATATGTCAGGCTTTGGATACAAACACAATACTTGTAAGTAGGACGAGTCCATTGCTGGTTTGGCTCAACACACGAGATTAGTTGACAATAAGAAAAATATAGAAGCTTTATCCTTCAAATATCAATATTCACTCTATATACGCACTTCTAAAATATACATTTCTGGCAGCTACTTATAATATATTTCTTAACTGTGTTTGAGTTTACTTTTAGAAAAGTGTTGTTTCCATTAACATGGAACATAGAGGCTGCTTGTGTCTATCTTTTAACAGGGCTATATCTGTACTGAACCATTTATCCAGGCCTGCAATGCCATTTTGCACTGGTGCATCCATCACGTCACCATTAAGAATCGGAATGCCTTTAAGCCTCTTATGCACATTTCCCTTTTAGCCACCATGACTTTTTTGATAACACTGCAGCCACAGGAATCTCTAATTCTGCATAATTTTTTTTTTTTTTAGCAAAACCTGGCTAACCTAATTGTGTTCTTAATGTCTGTTGCTGTACAAGTAAAGACAGGACAGGTAGGTCAAGAATTTACGGTAACTTATTGTTTGGTGACTGAGTTATAATGACACCTGTGTATGAATTGAGAGTCCAATTTAAGGCACACTGTTGAACTGTTTTAATTTTGTTACAAAGTGAGCTAATGTTATTGGATAAGGAGGAACAAATGCAAAAAAAATAACCATTGGACCAATTACCAATCAATGCTTTATTAGCTGTTATTAGCGTTAGCCAACCCCAACTGTCCACATTTTGAAGTGACCTTGAGCAAGACACTAAATCCAAAATTGTTCCTGATATCCAGACCAGCAGCTTGCATGGAAGCACGATTAACCTCAATGACGTAGTGTTTGAATGAGAGGCAAACTGTAAAGCACTTTGTTTGCAGGTAAAAAAGTGATATATAAGTGCAATCCATTTATTATTGAGTGTGTCAGTTCAGCCAAACAGAAAATAAAAAGATATTTTATAGTACTGTTATGGGTGACGCATATAGTTTTATTTGTCCAGGTTTTAAGATATCTATTTCTGTTGTCGCCGCAATACAACAACGGAACTTTATGGTGCTCGAAACATAAAAAGAAGACATATAAAAGAAATTGAACAGTAACAGAAAAAGTACTCCACTGAACTCATTCAACAGTTTTTATTCGAACTGCTTTCTCTGAAATAAATAGTTCATTCACCGTCATTGTGTTGCAGTGGTGGCAGAAAACTCTGAGAAAAATATCTGGGCAAATAAAACCAAAACTATATGCATGACTAGATATCACTAGAGTTATACTTGGGGACTCAGAAGAGAGAGATTTTTAAAAAGAGAACTGATGGAGCACATGCCGAGATATCCTGAGTTTTAGTAAGGCAGTTTGGGTCAAGTTGCACAGATGCTCGATCCTACATTTCCCATAATGCAATTAAATTATCAGTTGACCCTTTTTTAAAACTCCTGGCCCCCAGTTTGTAACACAGGGTTTCTGTGATTTTAAGGCCCCAAACACGGTCCACACAAGTACGCAAACACAAACGGCAACTCCTGCCCCAACCGCCGCAAACATGCGTTAAAGTTAAAGCTAATGAGAGTGTTTCCATGACAACAGCAGTAAACAAACATGGCGTCTGCTATTCTTACTGTACAGAGGAAAGAAAAATAGAAAACTGCTTTTATTGTGCTGCCTTTTCATTGGTCATGGATGACAGAGAATTCCTGTCTGAATAAAGGAAGTTACAAAGTTCAGCTAGTGCATCGTTGGACTGGTCAGCCTGATTGTTTTGAGTGGGAATGAACCCAAATGGAAGGGGGTCAACTTTCTTTTGTTGTTGTTGTTTCACTAGTAAACACTCATTTAGTAGAAGTGACCCTTTAACACAACTGCGATAGATTTCAGCAGACTTGAAAACAAAAACTCGGGTCAGGTGATTTCTGTTACTGCACATGGAAGCACTGCTTTATTTTTAAGTGTGCACCGAAGTGTCACTGGATCATCCATCAATCCGGAGACATACGCTGCAATGCATCACTTCATTTCTAACAATCACTCATACAGTAAAACCCCTAATCCAGCTCACACTCTCAAGTTGCCTTTGACAGCAGCTTAGCCACCCTGCCATCCGGCGTAACACAGCGGGTGTGGAGAAGCCCTCAGGGGTGAGATATCCTCCGCCCCCCCTTCAATCCCCCCCCACACCCACCCCCTCCCCGGTTGCCCCCGGTGACAGTGACAGAAGTCTGTAATTGCCACCTCGTCAGACGGCTTCATTAAGACGAGCATTGTCTGCGCAGCTGAACGGCGGTGCATGGGGAAGAGACGAGCGCGAGCCGAGGAGAGGAGAGAGTGCCCACAATGCAATTACTGCATCGCTGTGACAGGTGGGGCCTCCAATCCTCTGTGTCGGTGGGGCCCTGATGCATGTTGGGGAGCCGCAGCGGGCTCGCATCATTTTTCACCCCCCCTGTCATTAGTTGGTAATGATTGGATTATTTTGCAGATGAATCGCAGTATATGTCTTGCTCACAAACATTTCCTGGCCAAATTAATCAAAACCATCAAGGCAGAGCAGTCAGAGTGAATTAAAAAAACAACACGTCTAGATTAAAAATTACCGTAATCCTTCATCAGTGTGCTTTTAACCCTTTGACTGGGGGTGTGTTGTGGTGTGTGCCATCTTTTATGAATGTCTTTAACAATATGACAGTCTTTATGAATTGTAAATTATTTATAACGTTTGAGGTTCACAACACTTATAAAGAGCTGAAACATTGACACAGCAATTAAGTAACAAAGACTGCTATCATGTTTTTGTGCAGCTCACTATCTCTAGATCATATTTGATCTCATATTTGACAATTCTACAGCGCACACTTTACATTAGCACTTAGTGCAAATGTAGAAACTACTGAGTGGATGCTACATGTAGCAGGGAGACTTCTGACGGTCTGCTACAACCTGAAAAACCAGGGTCACATGACCAACTGAGGTCGTTGAGCTAGCACTACTGCTAGCAAGCTAATCTGCCAGCTGACCACTACAGGCTGTACAAGCTTTTACTACAATGTGGGTTTCACAGTGGGTTTTTATTTTAAAAAATGTGAAAGGACAAATTTTAGTAGGAATTCATTATAAAGAATGATTTTTGTTACATTATTGCAACAATAACATGCCCTGATCATTCAAAGTGACCTTTAAGATAAATAAAACATCATACAAATGATTAGATGATCAATTATCATCCTTTTCATTGAAATTCAACCGTAAAGATCAGAGACTAGAGGTAAATCAGTCACAAACAAAGGACTCTCGCAAAGTGAGGAAAACGGATGAAATAAAAACTGCTTTCAAGGAGCTGAAAACTTTTAACTGTGGTAATAGAACATAAAATAGATCCTAATAAAACATTTTAATGGTCCTCTCTGTCTAAAGAGTACAAACATTTCTCTCATTAGTCATTTTAATAAACCCAAATCTCATGTACTGTGTCATCATACTGATGTTGCTTTAACTTTAACTTTCTTAGCTAACTTTTTTCCCACTGAGTGATGAGTTGAAGAATCTACCTCAACCTCTGAAGACTGGAGGAACTGCAAAGAAGGAGCAACAATTCATATTTCCCTGCAACCTTAATGGATAGAACATTGAATAATCATTTTTGATAGTTCTGTGGTCTTAAAAAGTCAGATGGTCAGTTTACCCCCAGGCAGATCAACTTACCTCTAACCTGGGGCAAGTTGAGCCACCGGAACACTTTTTTTTTGAGAAGTCCTATTTTCAGGCCCCTTTGTCATAGATGCATTATTACAGTTTCGTTTGATAGGACACATCCTGAAATAAAGGTAGATGTTTTCATTCTACTTCTGTCTCTGTTTCCTTACCTGGAGGACAACATACGTAGAATTTGGCTCATCTTATCTCACTCTCTCCTAATATGGAGTGTTACCCATTGACTGTATGGGAGCTATGTTCCTGTTGCTAACGTGCTAAACATGGATAGCATCACAACTTTTACAAACTGCATAGAATTAGTAAAATGCACACGCATGCATTTACCTTCTGTAGATTGCAGGCTGTGGGAGGATTTCAAGCTGGACACTACAGCAGACCAACACGGTCTGGCTGTTCAGACTGAAGCTGCAGCAGGTAGGAGACATGTAGCTACATCTCGAGTCTAGTTAACGTTACTTAGTAACGTGTTGTCAGGGAGGTTTAATAAGAACTGTGTATGCTACACAAAACATGCAGTCAACGAGGTTTGTTTTGTTTATTTCTATGATTTCAACACAGATTTCTTGTTCACAATTTTAGTCTTATCAGGAGAAAAATAGGTTGGGTCCCCTGGACACGTTAATAGTGAGTTTACTGCATCCTTTCAGATTTTAATGCGTCAGAAACACAGTATCTATCAACATCACTGGATACAAGTCTTTATTAAGTTTGTTTTTCTCATAATTCTTGTTTTTACATTTGAAAATGTTTTCACTGATTCCATTTGAGTCACAGATACTGTACTGCTTTGTCAAAACTAAAAAGAGGTGAAAAGAGAGTTTTACAAATTTTTCAGGGACAGGTGTGTTATGTGCTTCCTCGCTCTTTACCTTCTACAGCAGGGGGCGCCAACCTGTCGATCTTTGGGAAGCTCAAAGGAGATCGCAAAGCATTAGGGTTAATTTTAAAAAATCATTTATATACATTTTTTTTCGATCTAGCCATGCAATCCGAAAATGTTAGAGCATAACACTCTCCTGCTCTCCTGTCTGATTGGCTAGATCACGATACTATCATGAAGCTACCGTCAGTTGGCTTAGCAACCAGCTAGCAAGTTAAGATGGAGGAGAATGTACGGAAAAAGCTAAAAATCTAAAACTTCCATTCAGCATGCGAATGGAAGTTTTTTCTCACTTTGGTCAATGATAAACCAGTCTGCCTAATTTGTAACCAAGCAGTTGCTCTGGCGAAAAAGGTAACTTGGAACGTCATCACGCCACTAACCCATAATTCAAAGACGACTTGCGATCCAAAAGTGCTCTGCGCTCCAGCAAAGTGACCAAGTTGAAGTAGGCATTGAAGACTGCAACAGAGCTGTCCTTTCATGTAAGTCACCTTTTGGCTAAACACAAAAAAACATTTACAGATGGAGAGTTGTCTGTCACTGTTGACACTTTATTCAAAGTCCGTATAAACAAAGACTATATAAAAAATGTGGTCACGAGTGTGCTACTTGGCCCGGCAACTGTGGTTGTTATCGGAAGATATGTCTTAACAAGTGTTCAGGGATTTATCATTGTGTAAATGCTTCTTACTACAATCTGACGAATCTGTGGACATGACACACACTACACAACTAATGGTGTTTGTTCAAATGGCTTTTGAGGACTCATCCATGAAGAAAGATTTCCTCATATTTAAAGGAGAGGACAAGAGGTGAGGATGTCTGCAACGCGTTCAAACAGTACTTGCATAACAGCAACATCACCATTCATAAGTTAGTGGCAGTTACAACTGACAGCGCACCACTTACGCGAGGCACAATCTATGTTTTTACTTCTTTGTGCTGCAAAGACCCGGAGTTTCCCGAGTTCCACAGTTATCACTGTGTGATCCATCGACAGGCACTTTTTCCCATGTGATGACGCTAGATGTGAGGATTGTTAAGTAACAGGCAAAAGGACTGCAGCGCCGATTTGTGATTTCTTACATACCTGATGGCCAAACTGAACTGAAGGGTAAAGACAAAAGAGGAGGCACACTTGATTAGCACTGTCAATGCATTCAAAGCCAATGTGGGTCTGTGGACCTCTCAGTTGAGAAATGGGAGACTGACACACTTCCCAAACCTGGAAAGAAACCCTGAAAAGTTCTGTGCCCATTTGGATAAAGTAGCAGCTGACTTTGACAAGCATGTCATGGAGGATACTGTCTAATTCATCACAAATCCGTTTCTTCCCATTGGCAGTGACACTGTATTTGTCAAGTTCCAGGATGTGTTTTCCTTGCCAAGTGGAGTGGACATGGAAATAATTGAACTGCAAAGTGACATTGAGATGCAAGCCAGGGAAAAGGACAGCAACTTTTGGGGACTTCTCCCCCCCCCCCCCAAAATCTCCTCTCCTCTCCACTTATGTGCTGAAAGTGAAAGCCTACTTTGGCTCCACTTATTTCTGTCAAATGGCCTTTTCAAGTCAAATCAAGTCAGTTTTATTTATATAGCACCAAATCACAACATAAGTTATCTCAGGGCACTTTTCACATAGAGCAGATTGAGACCATACTGTTTAATTTACAGAGATCCAACATACCGCGCAAGGAAAAACTCCCCTTTTAACACAAAGAAACCTCGAGCAGAACTGGGTTCTAGGTGGGCGGCCATCTGCCTTGACCAGTTGCGTTGAGAGAGAGAAAGAGGGAGGGGGAAGAGAGAGACACAGAGAAGCACAATAACAACAATAATATTAATAGAAAAATGACTAATAATAATAACAGTAGTAGCTGTGGGGGCGTCAAGCTGGACCGGGAGGACAGCAGCTGGTCTGCATCGGAAGATCCACACCTGCGAGATGAGAAAACAGCAAAACTCTGGGGAAGATGCCAACTTAGTAACATGCATTAATGGAGCATGAATGCGTACAGATGGAGAGGGAAAGGAGGAGATGACAGATGAAAATAATCAAAACAAAGCACAGGACCTGGCTGACTGACAGGCACCTTACTGACTGTGTGAGACTAGCCGTCCAACTACAGAGCGCTAACTGATAGCGTGCAGTCACAGCCATCACACCGACTTTGGGGAGGTTTTGCATAGTTTGGAGTGAAATACTGTGTATAGTACCTAATTGCTTGTTTATTTCCCTTTTGTTGTCATGTGGCATATGGTTCAGTGGGAATATTTATATTGCTCTCTTTAGCTAGTTAAATAAGCTTAATGTATTGCAGTCATTCATATTTTAATTTCTGCCTTTGAGGCTGATTTTGAGAGAAGGTGAGGGTATTTCAGTTCATACTGTGCCTTGATAAAGCATAAAATAGTAAGAAATAAAATTGTTAAAATGGACTGATTGTAAAAATAATAAGAGAAGAGGCAGCATTTAAACATCTGTGTGGGCTTTCATATCTTATATTTCTGAACAGTAGATCTTGGCCTATATTTGCACATGAGAAGTGATCCATCAAAAAAATTGTCTACTGACGCTCCAGCTGTCTCTGTCTGTCACATGACCTTGCAGGTCATAGATGTCCCTCGAGAGTCACCCTTATGTAGCAGAGCATAAAGTAAAAGTGTTGAGATGTGATGTAAGATGTTTGACTTCCATGGCATAGCCAGGAGTTTACTTTAATGTTGCCTTTTTTTTTTTTTAACTGTAATAATTGATATTGTATAAATAAATAATTTCAGAAATTGCATTGAAAATAATCCAGGGTTTTGCCAAATTAACATCAGTGTTGTCTGGCATGGTGTTTGGCAGTGACACCTAAATCATTTATCCTAATCCATGTGCAGTGAATGTAGACATCAACATCTAGCTTTGATATTATTTTAGCTGAAAAAGCAAATAACCTACTAAAAGAAAAGCGATAGTAATGCATTAAACACAGTCAATAGTTTTTCTTGGATTTTCCTACAAAAACTGTGAACAGCGTGTTTTCAGGATGAACCAGAGTAACGAGGATGCTGTTTCTTGAAAGAGATGTTGCTGCAAAAATTTGATAAATGTAATTTTTCAATGCTTTGAGCACCACAAACTACACTGTAGTCATTTCTGTTGTCCTAGGAGTGCAGCAGCAATCTCATAGATATCCCAAAACTATGTAAACATGGCTACGTAGCAGTAGGTATAAATGAGAAGATATATGTTATGGTCATTTAGGTGAATGACCCTTTAAAACCTTTAATATTGATTTACATTTTTTTCCTAAATTTTAATGTTTTAGCCATAAATTCACCATCACGTTGATGAAGGATTCTTTCTTATATCTGCTATGAGACGGGGTAATGTGTGCAAACAGCAGCCTGACTCGCTCTCGTTCAGTCCACCCCCAGCGAAACACATTCCTTTCATCCATCGAAATTCCGCATGATTGAAATTGCCCTCGGTAGAAACATATCATAGCCATCCACGGCTCTTGGACGGCTCCCATTGGGCGGTTCAGCCCATGCCAAGCGTCTGGGTTGGCCGAGAGCCTCCAGGGAGGCCGGGGCTTATGTCTCCATGGGCCAGTAAGCCTAGAGGCCCCGTAGCCGTGGGAAATGTAGCAAATCAGGGGAGCACCTTGGCAGTGGTGCCCCCCCCCCCCCCCTTAGCCTTAGGACTGTCATAGCTAAAAGAAGGCTAATGGTGGCCAACTGTGCAGCGAGTGGGTCTGGGGTGTTGGGGAAGCATGTCTGTAGGTTCATCTGGATTGGCGTTGATAAGGATGTGCGCTCTTCGTCCTCTGCCTATCACTGCCATGCACAGGGTGGGAGCCGAGTGTGATGCATTTCTGTTTCTCTGTGTGTGTGTGTGTGTGTCTGTGTGTGTGTGTGTGTGTGTGCAGCGGTGGCACAATGATGAGGGACTGGCAGACCATCTCCAGAATGCCAGCAGTGACTGATGCCACACCAGACATTCCTTTCAGAGGAAACGGCGGCGTGGTCAGCACCATGCCAGCTTCCACAGGCCCTCAGGACACCAGCCCCCCCTCCCCTCCCCTCCTACCCTCCCCCCCCCCCTCCCCTCCCCTCCTCCCCCTCCCTCCTTTAAGCGCAGACCACAGCAGTGATGGCACGAGCTTCCAACAAATGTGTGGAACTGTGCAAAGGGGAAAACAAACAAAGCGAGAAGATGTGTTAGGTCTCAACTTTTCTGATTTTTTTTTTTTTTTGTATAGTTTCAGTTTTGTTTTTCATTTGACTTTGTCACACAAATTATATTATATGATCACTGAACCGATTTCAAGGCTAAGATTTGTCCACTCTTTACATGTTATCAGATGAATACTTTTGTAATAAAATGTTATTTTAATTACTGGAACCATTACAGTCATTGGTGACCGATCACACTCAGTCCCACCTAAATTCGGGAGTGTCGTCCTTAAATATTCGATTATGTCATTGATAGGTTTAAGAAGCAGCATACATTCACTTATTGCCTTTCAACTGCTTCTAAGTTCTTGTTTTAACTGTGTGTTTTAGTTTGTGCTATATTTTTTTTTATCTCCATCCATCAACTTCGTCGTGGTGTAAATAAAGTTGACCTGCATGGATTTAAACATCACGGTGTGACGGCGCCTGTTCCCGGTCTGGGTTGCTGTTGACAGTCGGTAGATA
This sequence comes from Thunnus albacares, assembly GCF_914725855.1. Lineage (NCBI taxonomy): Eukaryota > Metazoa > Chordata > Actinopteri > Scombriformes > Scombridae > Thunnus > Thunnus albacares. The sequence goes on from NC_058113.1 coordinate 28,043,580, forward strand.
AATGTATTAATTGTGTGGTGTTCAAGGATTAATTTGCATTTGATGTTTGATGTTTGATTTTCATGTCTGGGATTGGAAACATCCACATCATATGTGCGAGGAGAGGGGGGAAAAAAAAACTGAGCAAACAGAAGAATAGTGTGGAAAGCTGTGAGTGTGTTTACAGACTGAGCAGGCAAAGTGTAGCTCGACTCTAAACTCTGTAGACTACATATTCTGTGTGGTCCTCTTTATACACTTTTTCACATTATTCTTGATTTCTCCATACAAACTGCAACTTAAGTGATAAATGCTATTTGTTTATGTTACTGTTATTAAATGCAACATGCAAGCATTCTCATAAGATTTGAGGTTTTACCTTTTGCCTCCAATCATGCTTTACCTGATGCTCAGTGTTGTCCACTGCAATTGCAAATTAAAAATATGAGTTTTTTTCTGAATGTCAAGATTAAACACTGGTGTATTTTGTGGGAAATTAGTTGTTATATCACAGAAATACTTTTGCTTCTCACTGAAAAACTAAATATGATTTTAAGTTAGGTTAGTGTATTAATAATACAGCAATTTACACAGCATTTCTATTTTGTTTCTGTTTTGATCTGTTATTAAACCACCGTTTATTTGGAACACATGACAAATTACATTTTCATCAAATATATAAACACCATTCATGACTTTTTTTTGTGCCCCACCCCCACACTTATGAAAGGAAACCTACGCCATCGCTGAAAACAGTGGGATCCCGGAAATACCTGGATGTGACGTCACGTTTGCTGCGCTTAGCTGTTACCTGCCATATGAGAGCAGAGATTAAAGGCTATTTGCAACCTCAGAGTTAGCAACGAGGTCACTGGAAGATATAAAGAGTTAGATAACAATCAGTGAGTCTGCAGCCTTTGTTGTTTGTTGTTCATGACAACTGCGAAACAGACAAGTATCACATTTTATATGAGAGAATGTGTGCGTAATGAATAATATGGAAAAAGTACCGTTTAAACTGCTCACCTATATTTTTTCAGATTTTTGTTATTACTGTCAGAGAAGCCAGAAATTAATGTCTGCCTCCTTGAAGAATGTCCCAACTCTGATTAAGTTATTTATGCTGCACTTTGTCATTTTTATATTGTATATACTGTTTTACTTTATACTGTGTAACCATGATTTCAGGTCAATAAAAAAAAGAAATGAGTCATCCACTGTAAAAAGAAAACCAGAGCGACAGAGTCCAAAGAAATGCAGCCTAAATCATTCTTTAGAGTACATTCTTCCTTTCTCCTATTTGTTGGAAAAGTAAAAATCTCCTGAAAAAAAATAAAAATAAAAAGCTAAACCGAAAATCCACACAGCACAAGATATCACGAACCATCCTTCACTCTTTCTGCCAGAGAGAAAAAGCCTCTCCATCTCATGTCTCAGGTTATTTCAGAGGGTGGTGGGGGTTTTTCAATCGCCAGAAGAGCCCCTCGTGCTCCACCAGGGCTTAAGTGATGACACAGAATGATTATAGCACAGTTAAATACCTGGCCTAATGAGCCATTTAGCCCTATTGACATCCGTGGCTGTCTCAGAGGTGGAGCGAGTACCACGTACATGCTCCTTAATCAGAACCGATAACACCATTTAGCCTTCAAACGCTAATCCTGACTCCCGGGCTCTCTCTGGAATCCACTGTGATTTCTCTGTACTCACGCTGAGAAACTTCATGCCTGATTCATTTTCAATTCCACTCTTCCTGCACAGTTGTAACTTCGCTGTGGTTTTACAAGCATTATGACTGGTGAGTTTTTATATGACTTTTTTTTTTTTTTTTTGCACAGGATGTTGCTCAATATCTTTTAAAACGATTTGTGCAGAGAAGATCCCTTGTGCAGGTTTTGGTGTAACAGTGTTAACGTAGATAATTAAACCACAATAAACTGTAGGTATTTTTTTTTTTATTATTGAGGATGTTTTGAAGGTGTAAAAGCAGACAGTGGAAAACCTTTATTGTCGGTTGATTTCCGTTTCATAGCCTACAAAAAATGAAACTGAAAAAGTGGTGACAAGTACTTCAGGTAAATTTGGAGCATTTCATTAAAAACACGTGCCACAACAAAGAGAATGAAAGATAAAGTTTTAACCATGGGCACTTGTTGAGTCAGAATGGTGTGAATGTTTTGATATTATTCAAGTTACTGTAAAAATTATCAGCCCTCACCCTCTCAGCACCGTGAGAATATCTCACATGTGCATATGAAACCGTTGTCTTTTTTTTCTCAGCGCTACATCGTTTCACAGGTTTTATTTCTTTAAAAAGCAAATCAGTTTGACCGGAGGCAGAGAAAAAGTGAGCACTGCCTTCCAGCTCCATTACAAAAGTTTACCTGAAAAGATTTAAATGTCATATTCGAGGAAACGCGCCAGTGTTATATCAAGCACAGACAGGATGCACAGGCTGAGTTCTATAAAAACTTCAGTTTGATATGGAATAAACTGAACATCATCTACTTTTGTGTCTTTGTGGTTGAAGGGGAGTGAGAGAAAAGAAGAACGACTGAGGTGAAACTTTGCTGCCAATCTGCTCGTCTTCACTTCTGAATGACGAAAATCAAGGTCAGTTAGACAAACACACACACACACACACACACACATACGCATACGGGCAGGCACACACAAAGAAAAATCGACAAATACACTCGCAGACACCTACACGTCGGGCATTTACAGCCACCACATGTGAACATGAGCGTGCATTCACCTGAGAGGTACACACACACACACACACACACATATATCACCTCCAAATGAAATACACACCACAAATTTAAAAAAAAAACTTTAACACACTTGCACATATACATGCAAACTGTAAGCCCAAATTTCTCACTACCCCCTAAAGAAACTTTACTCCCTTACACCTACACGCTGTAATATACACACACACACACACACACACACACACACAAACAGGCACACAGGCATATGCCATGCCCACAACACACACGACCTTTAAACCATCCCATATACTCCCACACTTTCTGTCTCTCTGCCACACTATCGCTCTTTGTCTTTCTCACAAGTTTGTACTTAAAGTATCTGTAAGGACCTTCACTGACATAATACATTTACTGGCTCCAAACCTTATTTCTAACTTAACCCGAAAACAAATTTTTCATTCTCAAAGAGCCCTTTGACCGGCCAGAATGTCCTCGCTTTCCAAAACCGTCTGCAAAAATATCTATACTTTCCAAAATGGAATTCACTTTTCAGAAATGACTATACTTATTTAAAAAAAAAAACACTTTCCACACGTCCTCACTCTCCCAAAATGTCTTAATTTTCCAAAATATCTTCACTGTCTTCACTTTACAAAAAAAAGGTACACTTTCTAAAAAAGTCCTGAGTCTTCACACTCTCTAAAGATATTCTCACTCTCCAAAAATAATCGCCAACAATGTTCTCACTTTTCAAAATGTCCCCAATTTTCAAAAATTTCAAAAAGTTCTAGAAAAAGGTCTTCATTTTCCAAAATTGACCTCACCTTTTTTCACAACAATGTCCTTTTTCCAAAAACTGTACAAGAATGTCCTCACCCTCATTCAAAAACATCTGCACTTTCCAAAAAATAATATATATTTTTTGGCAATTCTGAGATTTTATTGTTATTTTCTTCCATTTAACATGAAATACAAAAGACGTTACAAACTTGAGGTGCATTTGTTTGTTCACTTTGACAAAAGTTCATAGGTTTATCGCCTTCCTTCCTCCAAACAGTGACATCCAACAGGTAGTTAACTAGTCATCGGACGGCGGACATCTTTAGTCACATACAAATTCTTCGTCCCCAAAAAATCAGTCTGATGTTGGATATTCAGCGTGCAGAGATAAATTAGTGAGGACAAAAAGTCCTCACTTATAAAAAAATGTCCCTAATTTCCAAAAACTAACCTTAAACTCAAAGTCTAAAACTCAAACCGGTCCTCACAAAGATAGAAGTACAAGAACACACACGCCAGTCTGAACATACAGAGGTGTTGTCTTCACGCAGAGCCTCTCTGGTCCCGATCGGTTCGTCAGTAAATCTGGTGTCCAGATGGTGAAAGAAGGAGACATCAGACTGTCGTTCCTAAAGAAGCAGAGCCGCGTGAATCTCTCATCCACCACCGTCCCTGCGGACCAGCAGAAGTGTCTACCGGGCCACGTCTGCCTGCTTCTCCAAGTGGCCACAGGGGAGGGCCAATTAGCAGTTCCCATGGAGAGGCGCTGTGGCCCTAATAAGAGACGGAGGGAGAAGGAGAATCAATTAAACCTGTGCTGACCCCCAGAAACAACACAGGAGGATCCGTCTTTAAAATGAGACAGCAGCGGGCGGGCTGGATTTAAACTCATGTCCTGGTGAATTTTGACGACGCTGACCTGATTTCAGACATCAGCGTGAAACTGTGAGGTTGTATGATGGAAACAAGATGAGTCAGGATGTGCAGGAGTTGTGGAATTAGAAGGCGGTGGACGGATACGTTTACCTGCAACTCTGACAAAACCTCTGTGTAAAAAACAAAACGAAACGTGGTGACATTTTATTTTACGGGTCTGCAATTTCCTAAGAATTTACCTAGAAACATACCCATAGATACCTATGTAATTTCGCGGTTCTCTCTTGGAAAATAGTCCACGTTCTGAGACAGTTACAGTGTTTGATTTAGTAAGTTGTGTGGATTTTATAAGCAGTTGTCATTAATTTATAATTGAAAATGTTATTATCCACAAATTTTGAATTGCATGCCTGTCTCGCCTGTAGACAAACTTCTGACAATACAGGTTAATCCAGGTGTTAATTGGAATTAATTAAATGAAAGTGTAACAATTGAACCCTGTCTCTGTATTCCCTATAATTACTACTAAATGACATAGTTATTTCCAGGAACTTTTCTATAAATACACAATTACATATGAGCTCCTTTCTAGGAAGTTATAGGACAAATTTTCCACTTGGAGTGACGTGCACAGCCATACAATTTGATACTTTAAATCCAAATTCAGCCATTCGAATGGATGGATTAGGACAATATACCAACACATTTTAGATATTAAAGATTAAAATTGCCCTGATGATTTCATTGGACCTCTCAAAAGTTGGTGGTTTTGCAAATTTAGCACGATACAGAGGTTTTCCTTCACCTACACCTCCCTAATTTGTGTTGTTAGAACAAGAGGAAGGGGATGCTGGAGAAATTAATAAATTAGAACATAATGAAACAAAAAACACACATCTTACAATGACATTGCTCTGCAAGATACAACAGCTAAACAGTAAAGTGTGATTTTATATGATGGGACTAGCTAGTCACCCAAATCGCATTTGATTAGATAAATGTATGGATCCAGGTTCAGGATGAGTAATAATGAGGAATATTAAAATGTTTTATAGGAAGAAAAAGAGAGATTTTGTTATAAAAATATTTATTTATTTATTTATACTTTTTTTGCCATATTTTTATTGCAAGAGATAACTGAACAATTACCACAACAAGACAGAATTAGAGCTTGGAAAATGTATTTTTTTATTTCAGTGTGTCTTTAAAGGCATTTTCAATTTCTGACAGATAATTTAGGTTTTCATGGTGGTTGTTATGATGTCTGTAGAATTTCATATATCAGCAATAACTTTTGAGACAGTTATCTGCTCCAGACGTGGCTGTAAGTTGAAGCCTTTGTTTGTTAAAAAAAAAAAAGAAGAAAAAAAAAGCTCAACAGAAGGAAGTTGACGTATGAGTGAAAACTTGTAGATATGCAGTGCATTGTGGGTAGTTTCCTCTCATTTATGTTTTGGGAGTCGTCAACAAAGAACCAGCAGAGGCACCTCAGGAGGGAGGAGAGGCTAATGAAAAGTTTGATTATCTGAGTTGCACTCTGTTTTCCCCAATAATTCATACCAGAAATTAAATTCTGCATACAGTTCTCTTAATTTGACTTTAATTAAACAATACGCTATAAATGGTACTTTAAATGACCAAATGTTCCCATGTAGCCAAGCAGAAGGTCCCCAGCCATTAAGAATGATATAAAGTTGGTCTCAGGAGGGGGCGGATGGATTCTGATCTGCAGGAATGACAGCTGATGACTTCAAAAAGTTAATTAACTTTTCAATTAGGACTGCATCTGACATTGCAGTTGTATCAGCTATAGAGAACAACTCGGCTGTTCAGGGAGAAGCAGACTTGTGTAATAGATTGATGCACTTCAGTGTCTTTGAGCACTTGAATAATGGTTTGTAATGTGAGCATGTGGCATTAAAGCGGTTGTACTGACTATATTTGTTTTAATTTTGACATTAGATAGATGCTTTTATGTTTGTTATCATTTGTTTGGTGGTCTAAGAGCTCACTCAGGTAGACTACATTTTGCTCAAATATAATAAATATACTGTACAACAGTTTGTTGCTGGTAAAGCAAAGATGTTAAATACTGTAAAAGTGGTCATTTATAATGTAATGAATGAATTTTTTTTATGATTACTATTATTGCTATATTCTATAAATAAGCACAATTATTATTATTATTATGGTCTTTTTTTGTTGCTAAAAACATGAGAATTAAATATATTCTAATGCACACCTGTTAGACAGGTGCTTGAGAGAATGAAATATTATTTTTTTAAAAAGTTGTAATTCCAATTGTAGGCAACTGTCAAACAAAAATCTAACAACAAAGCAACATTTTTGTCATTTACACATTATTTTATATTATTTAGCATTTATAAGTATTGTCATTACTGTAAATCTGCTTACAATTGCATTATAGTGCATTATGAACAAATTCTAAGTGTTTATACTTACTTACTACTTATGTAAATTTTGTTGATAACGCACTATAATGCAATTGTAAGCAGATATACAGTAATGACATTTCTTAAGTGTTTATTGATGCATTTGTCAACAATTATAATTTCTCCTATGAAGCATCAGTAAAGAGTTAATAAATGATTAATAGCACAGCTGTAATCATATTTAATGATACATGAATGCACACATTAAAAAAATCCTTACAGTGCGTTATAAAACATTTATACCCATGTACAAGGCAAGTTTATTTGTATGGCACCTTTCAACAACAAGGAAATTCAAAGCGCTGCACATTCAAAAAGAGTTAAATAAAATCAAAATAAACAAAAATATAAGCTAAAATGGAATAAAACAGATAAAATAGGGACCTGACAAAATGTCAAGAACTATTTATAAATAAATGAATACTTTATTAATACGTATAATCTGCAAATATAATAAATACATAGTTCAGATCATATTTCATATAATAAATAAAGATATAATTCACAGTATGATTACAACTGTGTTACCTTGTCAGTCATAATTATACACGAGTTACAGATGCTTCATAGGAGAATTTGTAGTTACCATTACATTAATCAATACTTAATTTCTGCTTATAATTACACTTGCTGTGTTTCATAAACAGTTTAAACAGTTTATCCATCGTTTATACACTTCTTAATGCTAAATATGGGTGTTAAAATAAAGCATCAGCCTCCGTAAATCAATACTCACTTACTTTTGCTTTTACTCTGCTTCAACTTCAGCAAAGTGATGATACTCTTAAGAAATACTCATCATCATCATTTCAGCTGGTGTTTGTTACATTACATAGCAGCCGGTGTGATAACAGGGCCAAAACTGGTGATTAATAGACAAAACAAAAACAAAAAAAGAATAAATCTGTAGGTTTCTGCATGATAATCCATCCATATTCTCCTTGTAGAGGACAAACTGCCATTCGTGCATCCTCCATGATATCAGATCAAACATCCTCACCATTTGCTTATAGCCTCTCTCTTCTTGAATACAATGTTTTCAATTAGCGCGTGGTTCCTCAATTTTCGGCTAATATTAAGGCTCTAATTGAAGTGGCTGGGTGGCTGTGTGCACTGACGTGGGGACAATGTGCTATGTGTGGCGCTAGTCATTAGCCTGACAGTGCCTTACACCTGGGGTTCATTCAGAGCACGGGTCAGAGGGCACGGGAATTTGTACGATAATTATTGACAAGCAGATGTTATAAAATCATTTATGGTAATGCAATCATAATAAATGGGCTTTGTGTAGCCGGGCAGATGAGCGGAGGGGGAGAAAGTTTAAGAGAGAAGGAGGAGAGAAAGGAAGGAAATTTACACCAAGCTGCTGGAGTGATTGCATTAAAGTCCATGTGGATGATGAAAAAAATGTATGGAGTAAAGAGCACCTGCACGCAGCACACACACACACACACACACACACACAAACAATCATATACATAAATACAAACCTTGTGAATGGTAAAGAATGGTGGATAAATCTGCTTTCACGTGCTTTGTCGGCTGTTGGCTGGCTTTGGCACAATCAAAATCTGAAAAAATTAGCGATCATTTAGCTCAGACGCATTCAGATCTATTTACATCCTGCATATCAACCTGATGTGATGTTATGTGGCAAAAAATAGCATCTCTCCACCTTAAGTGTGTATGTAGGTAATTTCGCTGCATGTCTAGTTGCTTTTGATCATAACACCGCCATTTAATTATAAAAATAACCTCTATCCCCAGCATAAGGAGGCTCCTCACAAATAAAATATTAGGAACTAAAAGGGGTGGGGGGGGGGATAGGTGTCTTTACATATATTGTCATTTGCTATAAGACACCCTATCTGTCTCTTGAAATGTGTTAGGAATTACCGCCAATTCCAAAAACATGCATTAGCCCCCACCTTAGGTGCAATAGTTCTTTTTACAGCGGGCAAATATCGCAACGAAACACGGCTGTGCGAGGCAGCTAACCTGGCAGCTGGCGGAGAATAACCCTGCACAGGAAGAAAGCAACCATGTTATCATGCACACACATGTGGCCTGGGTAAAGATTAAGCCGTATTCATCCCTGGCTGCTTCGCTCTCTCCTGCCTCAGTCCATCACAAGATATGGCAGCCGTTCAGCCAGGAAGCCAGGAGAGGTGCCATGGATTTCACGGCGTTCCCAAATCAGGCCGTCTGGAGACTCGGGCGAGGTGCTCCACCGCTCCGCAACTCGCCTCGGCTTTCCCACAGATCATAAGCTCTGTACTGATGCCGGGGGTTTGGAATTTTGTTGGAAGGGAGCGTTGGTGCAAAACAGAGGCTCCCCTCCACCCACCCTAACACACACACACACACACACACACACACACACGTACCCTCAATACAATCCCCTGTTGTGTGCATGGAATTGGGAATCATCTGCTGATTCATGCTTTCTGAGGACTATTGTTCCGCAGTGTGTTAATATTTTCTGGGAGTTTTTTTTTTTTTTTTTTTTTTTTTTTTTAGGGGAGTGGATTTACTTGAATGAAAGGCAGAGTGTAAGAAAGAAAATGATCATTTAGCATGGAGAAGTGAGGGATCATTGCATGTCCCTGCTGACATGTACATTATCACTGAATGGGGCCGGGGGCTCAGCATGCTGTTGGCCTTGACTTGGGAGAGAGGCTTACACCCCGAGAGCTACTTAGGGGCCTCTCGGTGCTAAGCTGCTAATAATTCCTGCAGGTCCCTTAAAAAAAGGAGAAACACAAAGGGGAAACAAAGTGATGAATGCCGGGTGTATGGTAATACATCAGGCCGTGTTCACAATGAACTGGAGCCTTTCACAGAGTAGGTGTGAGCGGGGCGGCGAGAGCGGTCCACATTAATAATAATGAGAACTATACTCAGCAGTATTTTGCTGAGCAAGGCAACAAGGCAAGAAGGGAAACAGAATAGATCTACAAGGAAAGGTGAGACTCCAACAGTGTTAAAAGCTGCAACTAACACATTATTGTCTTGATTATCAGTTAATCACTGTGTCTATAAAATGTCAGAAAATACTGACAAATGCCCATTATAAGGTTAATATTGCTTGTTTCATACAAACAACACTAAAATATTAAGTTAACTCTCATATATGACAAAAAAAGTAAGAATAAGAATATTTCGAATCATGATTATTCAATTACCAAAATAGTTGTCGGTAGACTTCCTGTTGATGGACTACTACTAATTGTTTCAGCCCTCTCAAAATTTCTATAAGGAATATCAGCATATCAGAGCTGCAACTATGTCAATAAAAACATTAAAAAAGGCCAAAATGTGTCAATTTAGTTCGGCAAGAATAAGAAGCTGTTTTGTGTTTTCGTGTGTTATAAAAGACAGAAATCAAAGAGCTTTGAATACATAGTAACACACACACACACACGCAGGGTGACAGCATTGGTGTAAAAGTCAATGAAATTTTTGCTCATTTGCAACAGCTGTTAGGTGGTAAATCATCTTTTCCTTTTTGTCATTTGAGTCACACTCCTCATCGAGGGTGTTTGTCACAAAAAAAAAAGGAGGCTGGTTTGCACTTTGCAACAGTAATCACAGGTTGTTAAAACAAAAAGAAATAACATTTAATGGTATAAATTTATGGTGTGAACTTCAGCGATGAAGTCTCATTGTGTGGTCTAAACTTTTTTAATGGAACCAAATGAAAACAAAAGGCACTCCGCGTCGCCTTGAGAGAGCTCAGAAGCGATGCCAAAGGAGCCAGGTAATCACAATGGTGTATCCAGGCATAAATGATTAGCTTACCCATCTGAATATTCAAGGTGATGCCCGAGCCATTTGTGTTGTGCTTCCTACATCCTCGCTTCACCACACACAGATGAGGAGGAGGAGGGGGGGGGGCGGGGGGTGGGGAGGGGGCTGCGTTGCTGCAGCGGCGAATCCAAAGTGATTTCCCTGTGTCAGTAATTTTTTATTTTCGAAAAAGCCAGTGGTGCAGTGTATTAGTCATAATTTATGTTTATCATCCCTTGTACCCTGACTGACTTCAACAAACCGTTTAACACTCTTAGCATATGTGCATATGGTTGCTTTAATAGCTATTCTGCATGGAGGAGCACTTTAAAGACTCTAAATCATTTCTTTGGACAAACACTAATGAATTATGTCACCACAAGTGCGATTCAAAAGTGCAGGGGAGAACCAGTGGTAATTATTGGGAGGCTCGGAGATTTTAATTATCAGGATGGGCTCCTTCAAAGTGTAGCTAACAGGATTCAGAGGGAGGACGGGACACGTCAGTCATTAGATCCTCTGACGGAGAGAAAGTCAACTGTGAGTGTGTGGAGGGTTTCACTCCCAAATTGATCTCACTTACAAAAGCTTGAACCCCTTCTAGGAAATATCTCATCATTTAACAAGAATCTCTATATTTTAAAACTACATTGTGAAGTGAGAAATTTCCGACAGAGACTATTTTTGGTGTTTGTTCATGAATCTGTGTTTTTGAAGTGAAAAAACACAGATTTGGTGTCCCCCCCCCCAAAAAAAAAACAACAAACGCTGTGTCGAAGCCGCATTGTTGCCGTTAATGAATTCATCAAATGTTCTGTTTGTTTTCTTGCGTGTGTCAAGGCCTCACGTCTCAGGGTGAACAATAGTTCGAGCAACCTCTTGTACACTAATAAAACATCACACTTCCTCAAGGCTAAAGCTCACTCGTACTCGCCGTTACTCGACGCGCGCAACTTTTCGGATTTACCTTTAAAATGTGAGAAAGAGAGACGTAACTCCCGCAGTAGACATGTTTATCTGTTAATGAGAGGAGTTCTGTTATGTGTGGACACATTTATGCTGATTTTAAGCGCCTTCTCTTGGCTCTCTGGAAATAGTAACTTGTTTGTCAAGAGCAGTGCTTGATTTTTTTTTTTTTTTTTTTGCTTAATGCATTAAATTCTGCTTTAATTTCATCTCTTAATTTTTTTATTATATGTACTGACATTTTATTAAGTTTGTTTATGAAACCAGTGACAGCTCTGAAGGCTCTTCTCACCACACGGTGTGTATTTATGTCTGAATATGTAAGCAGGACCGTTATGAATGTCCTGAAATCAGATTTATTCCAGTAAAAATATCCTCATTCCAAATCATTAAAAAAATGGCAACAAGCTGTGTTTTTCCTTTTTTTTTTTTTTCACAGAAAAAAATAGCTGAAATATGGCATGTGAGAAATGTGCAAGGTGGCCGTCTTACAGAAGGTGTAGAGGTGGGATAAATTTAATTACAGCTTCAAATATTCATTTGGCAAATATATCAAGGTTGGAAACACAGGCCCAGAAATGGCAAGCCAGCCTGGCAGGCGCTCACAATAGCGGATGGCAAATGACAGTAATCCATGAAAAGAGACCAGACATTTATAGAATTTATAGAAGGACTCGCCATTCCAGATCTCTGATTTTTGTGGGATTTGTTCATCGGCATGTTAAATGTAGGGAAATATATATATAATAATCCCGACCTGTTTTTCACCCCATTACTTCGGTTGCTAAATTTCCAAATTGATTTAGGTTCATTATTGAGCCACGTGTGGAAACACATTTTGCAAGAACTTACCTGAATCTTTCCTTTCTTGATCAAAATTAAGTTATCCACACATTAATAGACTTTGAGTGTTACTTTGTGCTTGTGAGTTGTCGTTTGAAGAGAGAATATATTGGCTTCTATGTATAAAAAGGCTGAATGTAAATGACAGTTTTACCAGCAGCTAAAAAAACGAACTGAACTCGGAGTCATACCGATACTTTCAAGGAGCGGTTAATACTTTCAAGACAGAAATGAGCCATCTTCTCTTTGTGTCTTTTGCTCTGCAGGCCTCAGACGGTCACTCGACACAGTCGCAGGAGCAGGAAGCGCAACACGTGAGCCTCGCTGCTCTCTGATCTAACACGCTCGCTGTCTCGTCTCCAGCTGTGCAACGGGTTGTAGCAGCGGCACCAGCGAGCTCAGGCACAGGTGAATGCACACCAGGGCACTTCCTCTTCCTGTGACAGCGAGTGAAGGCGGCCTACTTTGCCTCCGTTATCACGCTTTGCCCTGCGTAGGGTTGATTTAATCAGCAGGTTTTCGGGGGAGGGGGGAGGGGGGGGGAGGGGGGGTTAAGGAGGGAGAGAGACTGCCTTACCTTCCCGAGCCTGGAACCGGAGGAGAGCACGGGGGCGGTAAGTGGTTCTCCGAAGACCACACAGTCACAGAGAGTCCTGGTACTGGTGCCAAACAACCGCCCCATCATCCCCTCCTCCCACCGACAACCAGATTAGAGTAGATCAAACCTCACCCACCTCACTTCCACCTCAAGGGGGCTCCTTCTCCGATGCTGCTGCGGCTCCGAGCAGGAATCACTCTCAGGAGGAGAACACGGGGCGTCAGCTGGTGCTCAGGTGCTGGTGTGGTTGAGTTCTAATAATAAACGGGTACAAAACAGTTAAGTCAAGGATGGAAATTGACAGTGACCTACATTACTAAACCCACAAACCATCTTTAGTTCACATCTTTCCTGCATGCCTGCATCATTGTAATTAAGAGCACACAGTAACTGCACGCAGACAGCTAGTGTGGTGGAGTAAACTGATGAATATTTCTGATTTTAAAGCTACACAGATAAGAGATAATCGTTGTTTTGTTGCTCTCTACGATGTAGCATGATAACAAGCTAACTTTGAACCAGCTCATGAGAGATTTTATGTTACGATTGTTAAAGAGTGAACACATGTCTCATATGTCTTCCCTGGGAAAAATGTCACACAGGAAGTTATGTGTTTTGTTTTGTTTTTTTTAACAGAAACCTTTGTTTGGTTTACGAGCACCACCTACGAAGACTTGGATGTCATCGACAAAAAAAAAAAGAAAAGAAAAAGACGTAAAAAGTGTTGGAGTCAATGGCTTGAGTGACAAGTGATTGCTGAATCAAGAAACCAAAGAAAAAAAACAACAACAACAAAGTAAGCGCCTCGCAGATTAACACACGACTTGAAATTGCGACTTTAAAGTAGTCGAACCGCTGTTTTTACTTGAACTTTCTTGACGAGCCTCTACCTGCGCGTCACCTCTGCGAACGTTAACACAACGGCGGATCCGCCAGTGGCTCACCGCTGCTCGAATCAAAGATGCGTAAGAACTGAATAAATTTGTTTGCCAACAGGAGCCAAATCATCAAACTGCCTTCCACCCTCCTGCTGCATGAGAACAGTCCGTGTGGAGGTATGGGAGACGCTGGCGGCAGGAGCGGTGCTGCTGGTGCTGGTGGTGGTGGTGGTGGTGGTGGGGGTACTAATCGGGAAGGGAAGGAGGGATGGATGGATGGAGGAGGAGGAGGAGGAGGAGGAGGAGGAGGAAGAAGGGAGGGTTGATAAAGCCTGATCTGTGCCACCGGGCATTTATGGCTGGTGGGGAGGCAGGGGGACGGGGATAGGGGGAAACGGGTGGGAGGAGGCATTGTCTGCTGTGTCCGCGCGTTTATAGGATTGAGCTCAAGTTTCCTTTGTGTTTCCATTTTGTTGAGGGATTATGTTCTTTGAGAGAGTTGTGCAAGCAGGCAGGCACACAGAGTGGAGGCGGAGAGAGAGAGAGATGGAGAGAGAAGGAGAGAGAGAGAGAGAGGATGGGTGAGGTGGTGAGATGGGGGGGGGAGAGAGAGGCATGAAGAGGGAGGGAGGATGTCTTTGTTCAGAGCGTTGATCATGAACAAGACAGATAGCAGAGGGTGTGTGTCTGCATGAGTGTGTGTGTGTGTGTACAAGTGAGTATATCAGTGTGTATGTTTTTGTATGCTAGAGAGAGTGTGTGTGTGTGAGTGTGTGTGTGTGTCAGGGAGAGCGAGCAAAGCAAGATGTCAGGACATGTAACCAGCCATGTAACAATTTAAAATCAATTTGCCTCCCAAGAAGGAATTGCTCTGCGAGACATTTTTTCCCCTCCGAGCGTTTACAGGACTTTCATTCTATCTAAATAGATATCAATTACATAATCGCTTTTCTTCTCTCCGCCTGGCCGCCGACCGGCTCCGCAAAGTTTGTCACACTGAGCGCTGGTGTAATTGTCCCCCCGCGCATAATGTTTTGTGATTGCTTGTGACATTAGCAGTGTCATTGATTGTGTCTTGTCAATGTGTCTTCATTACAACGGGGCGCAGTTGTAATGAAGACACACACACACACACACAAAAAAAAAAAGCTCTGACTGAAGCGAGGAGGGGCGGGAGGTGGAGGTTGAGTTCGGTGAGGTCTGATACTTATTTCTGAATCGTGTCAACCAGTCGACGTTTCATGTCGGGGGAAAACCGCTTCTTTTCCTTCAAACGCGCCAGTCCCCAAGTCGCATCCAAAACATTTTTTTTTTTTTTTTTTTCTGCTCTCGTTAATCGATTGGTGATGGATGAAAGTCTGCGCCTCTTCGCAATTCATCAAAAATTCAAATAGAGAAAAAAAAAAAAAAGTAACTGGAAGTCTTGACTGGTGATAATCTGAATGCTGAAAGTTTTCCAACTCCTCTCATTTAAAAAAAAAACACACAAAAAAAAAACATCCTGGTGTCTTTACCTTGTTCCAACCCCACTGGGGTAACCACGCACCCATTGTGTTTTCCTCAACTTGTTAAAACACCACATGGTACATTTGCATAGGATAACCAACATATAGAGAATCATTTGCATGCCTGAAAGTGCACTTGAGTAACCGTAATTACACGTGACACCAATTACTCTGTTACTTTGTATTAAATTATAATGGAAAATTCCACTAGAGAATTGGAGCCTAATTGCATCTTAATTTGCATAATTTTGCATATTAATCACATCTCAGATGAATAATAAATTTCAGCAGATTTTTTAATTTATGCATAGATACAAAAACAAGTTGAAAAATAATTTGTGAGTGAAAAAAATCAGGAACTATTACTTAGAGCATTTGTGCTAATTTCTCTCATTACCCAACGCTCAAGTCAAAGATATCTTTACTCTTGATCAACAAGCTCCGCGTTCTGAAATCGAGAGTTAGTCAAAGCTTCAGTAGGAGAAAAAAAAAAGAAAGAAAAGAAATGGAGAAACATAAATTTTTGGAAATATCCATGCATCAATTTTACATAAAACTTTGTGGCTCTACAGTATTTAAAGCTCTTTCAGCACTGCAGAGATGCCAAATGCACTCAACAATGATAATTCAAATCACTTTCTGCCTTTTCCCTGTTCTCACTCTCGCTCTCTCTTTTTTTCTGGCCAACACCTGTGCCTGCTATTGTGTGTGGCTCCCTGCCAGCAGACACCAAAATCCAATACCTGTAGCCCAGATTCAATTCAAATGTACAAAAAAACAAATCATATTTTCAGATTTAACATCCTATCTTTTACAGAGGAAAGTTGACCAAGTTGTTCTCAACTTGATGATGAAGAGAGGCGAAACTAAATCCTGTTCTTTTGAGGCCGGTATTACTTCATTTATAAATAAAGTTGGAGTCAGAAGAAACGAGAAAAACAAACACATTATTATATGTTTTTATGAGGCCACACTGTCCGAGTGAACACAGTGTTTCCCGACCTTTCGTGACCCTTTGACACAGGTTAACTTTTTTTTTTTGTTTTCTGATTTAATTGCAGGTAACATTCAGACAAATATAATGATTTGTGGAGAGTTTGCCAAAATAAAATCACTTCCTTGTTCCCTCAATCAACATACACTCTGTTCTTTACTCTATAGTGAGCAGTAAATTGATTTTGGACACTTTTTGAGTCACACGACTGTAATTTTTGCATCATTGTGGGATTGTTAGAGGAAAATAGATTATGTACCATGGACACTGCTTTCTTATTCTACTGTAGGAATTCTTGAGGGCGCTGTATAGCGGATAAATTTCAGTCAGAATTTGATCATTTGAATAAAATGAGACAGTAAATATGGTGCACTGTAGTACATAGGGAGAGATTCAGACAGCTTTTTTTGTGTAGTTTTGATATGTTTCTCCTTTCTTACCCTTTTAATTGTCTCTGGACCTTCCAGATTTATTTTGTGTCCCCTTAAAGGTGTTCCGACCCCTAGGTTGGGAACCATCATCTTTAAAATGTGAAAAGTGTCACCTGATATCACTTCATGTACACCGAAGCTACAATATCATACATATATATTCATTTTTTGGGCGTCCAAATCCTGTGATTTCATCCAGAAAACATTCATTCCAGAGCATCACATGTTATCGCCGGCATCGTCTCATCATTATTAATAAATGAGGCTCCGCATTTAGCCTTTGCTCCTTCCAGTGACCCGCCTCGCACACTCTGGGGTTCAGTTAAACACGACATCTTCATCCCTGTGAGGAGCTCAGCTGTGGACAACAGTGCCTTTCAGTGGCACAACAGAGGAAAGAGCTCAGTGAAGACGCAGGCTGCAACGTTACAGCTCACACAACCGTCTCTGTGACACTGAATCACATTTACATTCGAGGCCTTCGAAACTCTGAGTGTCCTACAGTTTCACCTTCACAGCTTAGGTTGTCAAGAATAGTGAGAAACACCCAAACTATCCATTCAAATAGATTCTGAGAGTGGAAGAGAAACACAGAGAGTCAGGGCCTCGGTGCCATCACACCCACTTAAGAAATGTTTGACTAGACACCAGAAAACCTGTAAATTTTTAATGTTTTCTTGTAAAATGTATTCACTTAACTGTTTAGCTACATTCTGTTAATTTTTATCTCCCTAAATAATGGTTTAACTTCTACTTCAAAGAATATATTGTACTATCTGGGGTGAGAAATACTAAATCCCTTTATTTTATTTTAGGCTGCTTAAAACATTCACATGTAAAGATACTTTAAAGAATATCAGAATCAGCCTTAAAAAGCGCACTGTGTGTAATTTCTGTCCATAATTGAATGTCCTCACTTCGCCAAGACACAACACGCAGCACATGACCTCTGTGTCTTTAATGTTAGCTACAGCTGATTGATTTTTTGAGGCGGTTTAATTGGTGTTTGTGGTGTTTATTTAAGTTTGACTCTTGATTCAAACTCAGTCAACCTGTGAGGCTCAAATGACCAAAAAAAAAAAAAAAATCAGTTCATTCAATGATTTTCTTTCTTTCTGAATGGCAGTAAACAGGGATAAATGTACAGTAGTCATGACTCACTTTTCTGACTGTTGTTTGCATGTGAAAACTTAATCTCACGAGACAGTTCAAATGTTAATTATCCACATGTGAAAACCAACATGTGTCCAAACAACTCATATGTTCTGCTCCTACACGTGGGTTTTTACATATACATCCCCATTTTCTTTTCTTTCTTTTTTTTTTAAACTTTCTTTTGATATCTCTCTTATTTCTTCCTTTTTCTTTTGTTTCTGTTTTTCTCTCTCTTCATCTTTTGTCATTTTCCCTACCTTTTTCCCTCCTTCTTCTCTCATTCTTCTTCCTTCTCCACAGTCTAAACCTAGTTAAAATATCTTGATTATCACGTAATAAACAGCAGCCTGGACTCTCACTCTGCACTTGTGTGTTTATCTGCATATTCTCCAAAAAATTAATCCCATCCAGAGAGGACTTGTTAATATTCTGCTCCATTCGACTCGCAGATGTAAAACGCATTCTCAACTGACACACATAATTACTGTGATACATCCCGGAAAGGTTTTCGTGTCTGAGCGCAATTTCAAATAACCGAGTGCTAATTATTGATAGCCTAAATAAAATTAGTTGGGAGAACTTCAGGTGGGCGGGGCCGCGCGCAGGTGTCTGCCGCGTGCGTGCGTGCGCGCGCGAGAGAGAGAGAGCGACGGGAAACGGCGCTGACCTGTAATCACCGAGAACAGCGGGGACTTAATGATGTTTTGGTCTGCTGATCAAATTTCACATTTTCGCACAATCATTTTGGGCACCTGCGTAGAAAACAAAGCCTGGGCGGAAACTGCTGGCCTGTAGGAACAACTGGTTCTGTGCGCGCGTGCGTGCGTTTGTGCGTACGTGTGTGTGTATGCGTGCGTGCGTGCGCGCCCATGTATACACACAAAGTCACTTTCACTGGCTCTTTTAGGTGTTCTCTCTCTTTTGTTGTGTAAATTGTACATGCACGCACAGACACACTTAAAGTTTGTCTCCTACTTTTCTCAGACTTTATAACACACACACACACAGAGAGAGAGAGAGAGAGAGAGAGAGAGAGAGAGAGAGAGAGAGAGCAGACGAGACAGATTCATGGATATTTATCTCCCTCTACTGGACGGAAAGCCACTTTGCTCCCTTCATATGCTCCTTGCACAAGTTCTAACTAACGCAGTTATTAAGACATAAAACACTTAACCAGTAAAAAAAAAAAAAAAAAAAAAGATTAAATGTTTGTGCAAAAGAGTGAACACATGAAATCAGGTTTGAATATGTATTTACATGTGTTACTTGGAGCAACTGAGCAACTAAAACCATCCTGAGGTCTATTATTGTTTAATAAGGGAACCAGCTAGAGTATAATTAAAAATTTTAAAATGAGTTTAACAAATGTATGAAGGTTTTATTTCTGCTGATTAAGATATACAGTGTTGCTGGTAAATCATAGAGCTGACAACCCCAGTATTTGCCTACAGTTGACCAAATGTACATTGTCAGCATTTGACCTCCATACTTCCACTTTCTTCCTTTCCTCAATTGTTCCAACTTCAACTTATTATCCCTGAGGAACTTTGATGAGCAGATCACAGGAACACACTGGTGACTGGCGAGCAGCAGCAAACTGTTAGTGAAATACATTAAAGCAACATGAAATATTTTATGAAAAATAAACATATTTAAATATACCTCTTACACCTCACTGATCCCCACTGAGAAAGTCATAATGAACTCATGCTGTGCAGCCAAACATTGTTCAAACCCACAGAACTTTATTTGAAATTCTTCTACAAACATACCAAACATGTCAGGCTGAATTTTGGAGAAAATGTGTAAACTGCTACATTAAAATTGGACATTAATAATACTTCCATTTGAAAGAATGCTGCAGCCTTAAAAACATTTAGTCTGGGATTTGAATAAAGTGTATTAGTGGAATTACAGAATATAAACTGTCACACAGGGTGGGATAAGATGATTTTTACAACCTTAAAGCTGCTTAGGAGGGAAAAAAAATATGGAGAACTGTATATTAAGGGGTTAATTTGTTTATTTATTTTTTCTTAAACACAGCAGCAGATCCAGCAAAACACTTCCCCTACTCTGCTGGAGGGAAAAGTGAAGAGTTATTAAGACGATCCTTGAGCCTGATTGTTAAATTTCCAACTGCACTTGAAGGCAGCAGTCATGTGTGTACACCATGAGGATTATGGGTACAGCATGGGGTGAGTTGCATAAGGTTACCAAAGACAGTTGTTTTGATAATGGAGGCTGTTTCGGCGTCGGTCCTCCGTTCAGTCGCAGCCGGTAACGCTGCATGCTCCCCGCTATGATGCAGCGGATCACCAGCCTCGCTGCAGGCCGGGAGCTCGGCGGGCTCGTTGCCTGCACACCCGGGGTCTACGCCTGGAAGAGAGGCCCGACCTGCAGCAGGCAACCGGCCGCCGTGCACCGGTTGAGGACGGGGGTGTGTATACGTCCTGAGCGTCCCTTCAGCGGGGAGCTTGGAGCACAGGGCCGGAGGTTGTGCAGGCGGGATGTCGAGTTCGCCGGTCAGAAACACAGACTGTTCAGCTCACAGCCCGGAGCCGACGGCCCGCCGCCGGAGAGCCCCGGCGGTCAGCCCGCTATCTCTGTGGTCGGCTCACCGGATCCTATCACATGGATCCGGTGCAAAGCCATCATGTGGGTCGTTCTGCTGTGGTTTGAGGTAGACATCATCTCTTCGGAGTTTGACAGAGGAGTAAAGCAGGTAAACACTGGCGCATGAGGTCTTCTACTTACTGCTACTGTGGTAATAAATGCAGTAGAAGAAGAAGAGCCGTTTCAAATGTGGATGATAAAGGGCCTCATATTTCCAAAACATCACCTTCTATGTTCTCCTTTTATGTGACCATGGACACTAAAAATGAGGATTTGATATGGCCACAAGGGGCTTCATAGAGGTCAAATATGAGATAAAGCAGTTGAAAAGCTTGAGGGGAGGTATTACAGTATGTATGTATGTGAGCTTAATTGATTGGTTAAATGATGATTAACCAATAGTTGATGGACAGAATATTTGTTTGCAACTATTTTGACATTTGATGAATGGCTAGGGTAATATTTCCAAGAGAAAATGTCAAAAAATGTTCCTGATTTTCTCTGTTTTATTACTTTATACTGGAGTTTGGGCTGTTGTTTAGATAAAATAAGACATTTAAGACTTCACCTTGGAGTTTGGGAACTTGTGTCGAGCATTATTCTCATCTTTCTGGCAGTTTATGGACCAAACGATTAATCAGTAAATCTGCAAATTAATCAACAGATAGTTGTCAGAGACTGCAGCTTTTACAACTCAGAAAATACCGTTTAAGTGTATTAATTTTTGTCAGTATCAGACTAAATGACTTCTGTTGCAAAAACAGTCTCACCTCAAGGTCCGTTTAGTAGCTGCACCTCATCAGCTGATGGACTTTGTCCAGCTGTTTTGAATTGTAAATGTTCAAATTTCCATTTTTCTCTGAGCATTTTGTCTGAAAAGCCGCAGTTTAAGTCTTTAGTGTTTGGAAAAAATGGAAATTTGAACTTGTATAATTACACGACAACAAGGCAAACTCAAGCTGCAAAACTGTTACTAAATGGCCCCTGTTTTTTTCTACTGTCAAAACTATAGTTTGAACAGCAGGATATAACTTTTTTTTTTTAAGGCTAAAAGGCTTGAGGGAAATTTAACATTGTGTATTAGATTTTTGCTGGTTTAAGACAAAGGTTCTCAGCCTGGTTTGAACACAAGACATCACAGTGAACACGACCAGCGCAGCTTACAAACACCTTTGTATCGACAGGAATAGAAACAATGACTCGAGGCACTTACATCACTCACCTTGTTGTTCCTTCGTCCATTCCAGGCTTTTGTCCATGTCTCTAACATGATGTCCAGTGGCAGATACTGGGAGCTGAGGGGGATAGTGTCCAAGGAGGTAACAATCACACTGTACACACACACACACACACACACACACACACACACACACACACAAATTAGAGATGTGTTCAAGTGCATATCACTGACTCTGCCGCCTGTGGGACGCCAGCACCGTGTAGAACTTTGACACACTATATGAAAACGTACATGAAAATGAATCAGTCCAGGTACAATGAATGGCAGAGTATTGAACTGAAACCTTAAAAATATGCTGTCACCTTACATTCAAAGCAAGCTGGCAGTCCCAACAGTATAAGAAATCCTTGGAACTTGACCCTTCATGGCAAGGGTCCAACAATCAATTGAGACGGACCAGTGTTAAAGGTTTAATCACCGCTATTGCTTGTTTTTCGTATTGATTATGTCTGTCTTGTCATTTCAGATGGTGAATTATATTGAGAAGAAGTGTCGTCCTCTCACCAAAGACCAGAGACAACAGCTAGCAGTGTCAGTGGATGATATTATATTTGTGCTGCCGGAAGACATCTCTCTTGTTTTTGATCAATACGGTAGGTTTTTGTTGGATCGGTTTTCATGTATCCACATGAGCAGACTGAGAATACTTTGAGTGAGAAAGTGAAAACAGGACACTTGATTTGCAATTAACATCCCACCTGGATCACTTTAGGGGGACTTTAACAACTTCAGTAAACTGGTTGAATTGCTCTACTGCCAATTTGATCCTATTAGTCAAAGGTCATAAACTTGTCTGTGCTGTTTTTGCAGCGTGGACTCACATCCTTTGTCTCCAAGCACAGTATCCCTCATCAGACAGCTTGCAGTTTTGTATTCTCTGTTACTAGTCACACACATATTGGCTTTTTCCATTTGAGCAGTAGTATAAAAGTCTCGTATGTGATCACAGGCGAACAAACACACCTTTCATCACACTTTTAAGGCGTCCTTTAACAAGCCACTGAATCTTCACTAGTTGAGCATCACCTGTAGAGGATTGTAGATACATACAACATTACTATCAGTCCAGCTAACTCAGCTACTGGTTGCTCTCTGGTTTCTCTTTCTGCTCGCAGGTAGAACGTTCTGCAGTGTTGTCATGAGGTTTTGGCTCCTGACGACACACGAAGGCCCCGATGACCCCGAGGCAACAAAAATCTTCAAAGTGGCCCCCAGTGAAGATGGCAGCCCACAGAAGAAAATAGTGACAGCGGTCTATGAGTAAGCGCTCAGCTCGTCATCTGCGCGCATCACAAACATGACATACATCTAAAAGTATGGATTGCTGTCAAATCTCTCCTCGCAAATCAGTCCCACACACATTTTTCTTTACTAAAAGCTCATTTTTGATCATTAATTTGCTCAGATGTTCTTTGCCAAAATCTCTGTTTGCTTTATTTCTGCATATAGAGTATGCTAAATCACAATTAAAAGGTGGAAATATTTACTTAGAGGCATAATCATATGTTGGCAAAAGCTCAAAGTTACATGCAGGCCTGACAACATATGGCATGTCTGTTGTTGTTGGGTTTTGTCGGGAGCCACAGATACACAACAACTGATGGTGGTGAGTTTAATGTTTTTCAAATAGATGCAGACGTTATAATTTCGGAAAAATGTTCCCAAGTGTCATGTGCGGACGGGGATGAGAGATTTTAATGCATCACCTGGGAAAATGTTGAAAGAGACACATTTAGTTAAAAAAAAAAAAAAAGAAACATTAATAGAAATGCTGATGTGAAGAAAAGTAACCAAAAAAAAAAAAAAAACACCACCAAGCAAGAAACAATACTGATAGAACACACACAGGTGGTGCAGTGAAAGCAGCACATCAGACGAGCTGCCGCAGCATCAGTTACAACAAAAAACCCTTTTATACAACCTCCTTTTATACGTATGTGACTCACCGCTGTTCCCGGCAGTCACTCTTCTCCCGCTTGTGCACCTGGTGCCAAATATAAGGCGAGCATTGTGGCGCTTTCCGTAAAATGTCCTCATATCTGAATAAAGCTCGATGCAACGGATAGCGACGTTTGAATGAGCCAAAGCCATTACTTTAGATAGATGAAGCCAGCAATGTTATACATACTTCACGTCTAAAATGGGATGTTGAGTGTTTGCCAAAAAGTAAAGAATCCAGTTCTGTTAGTGCATCACTTCAGTTGCTCTGATTTGGGTCTAAAGAACCGCTGACATGATTTGCCACTGAAACAGAAAAGGGGAAATAATTTCACTCCCGGCGCATGCAACAGTCAAAGCCTCTTTCCATTTCCAGTCAGTAATCCTGTTAGTTGTTGGACCACATGGTGTGGCTATTCTACCTAATGCCCACCTATCTAGTTAGCCAGATTCTCTTTCCTATTGTTTCAGGTCTTTAAATCCCTTCTGAGAAAGCCGGTTACACTTCAAATGTTATCCCAAAGGCTTGCGAACAGACAGTTTGGCAGGATAAGGAAGCCGTTTTTCAGAATTTTCACCTCATTATTTTCAAGGTGAGACAGGAAACAGAACTTTGTTTGAATGTCAGTGTAAGTCAATCCGCCTTTTCCCCCCCAAGGACTAAGAAGAGTTTTAGGATGCTGCTCTGCAAAACTCACATTTTACTTCTTAAAAAAAAGAGAAATAACTGTCATGACAGTTAACAGAGAACATGACGGGGCGTCCCGTTGGCCTTGAGGTTTAAGATGCTGACTGTTTAATTTCAGTGTCCTGAGATCGACATAGTCACGCAGCTTTTAGTCACTCCTGTTGGTTGGATGGTTTTATTTCCTGTTAAATTGTCCTGGAACCGGATGTTCATGTTTTAAAACAAGAGTGAATTATCTTAGTTCCTGTTAAAATCACGTATGCCTCCTTCCTCCCAGATTCCACCGAGAGCTGACGACCGGAGCCTCTCCCGATTGGACAGTCACCACCGTCTGGCACTGGCACTGGAAACTGTTTGAGTGATTTGACTCAATGCTGCAAGGTCATCAGGACACGTCAACGGACTAGTGATTGATTGATAGTGACTGAATGAAGGACAGCCTTCAACTGGACAACAGACAAAGCAAGCAGCAGATTAAAGAACTGTCCATCTGGATCACATGAAACTGAACCACAGCAGGGACACTTTGCAGATGACCTCAGAACTTTATATATATATACATGACCCTACTTGAACATCCTCCTTTGACCCTCGTATGCCTTTGAAACACTCTTCCAGTGATTTTACACAGTTCCCAGAAAGTCACTTACTGTACCGCTCCTCTGATCTGATCCACCTGCAGAACACAATCAGCTTAAACATATGAACAGAAGTCATTGGAGGAAAATTTAAAAAATATTAATGTATATAATTAATATTGTTAAAATATGCTACAAGTCTGGGTTGAGTGTTTTGACAAAAAAAAAAAATCTTATCTCATTCCACTCACTAGCTTTTTTTAGGCTTTCAGCTGCGTCTCATGGTCTTCCTCAGTGGATGGACTTTCATCAGTGGTTATTACATAACATAAAGTATTTGATCACATGACAACAGGCGTTCATATATGGGACCAAACCTCCACATCTACTGTAGGTCACATGACGACAACTGAGCCATCTCTATGACAACTGAACACCTCCATCATGGCTGAAAGTCACAGTAAAGCTACTAAGTGGACCTAGAGTTAAGTTTTTTTGTTTTTTTTTTGGCAAATCACAATTTCCAAAGTGACGATGAACTCTTGATACCTGTTAAACCGATACCTCATATGAATAAACTGCTTGATAACCGTATCAAATTGTACTGTTGATCCTTTGATTTACACAGTCTTACAATTAATACTCATCTCCACTACAGCAACAGTATGTGTTTCTGACATAGCAGTGATGACAAGCAAAGGGACTTGGACATGTAAAAAAATTTTTAAAAAAGCACCAGTGTCATGGATGTTTTAGTCAAACCGTCTTAACTCTCTCCACAACATGTCAAAATAATATAAATGTATTAAAGTACAAACTGACACCCGACACTTGTCGCTGCGTGATGCGCTACAAATCAAATATGACCTGGCCTCAACTTTTTTTCAGCGCTCCAACGACGCAGTGAAGCATCAACCAACGTCAATCATATGTCTTTGTTTCACCATTTCCACTCTCCTTCTCTCTCCGCACAATTCCTGTTACGTTCCATCTAAAAGAAGAATGGAAGAAAAACTGATTCTTGTCATTAGCCAGTTCCCTGTTATTTAACCCTTTTAATTTACTGTGACACTAACAAAAAAAAAAATGCATCTTGGCAGAGGGTGGCAGCTGTTGTGGGAGTACCTGGTATGTAACGTACATTTTTAAACACACAATGGCTACCTGTGGTAGTGTGTTATTTAATAATACTAAATCATATTCACTAGCTATTAAAGATAATTGCTGTTTTGTAGCTTTGTCGCTCGTAGTGTGAACACCCCGTTAGGAAGGTGGCGCACCTACAAATACTTTCTCTACAGTCCCTAACTCTTCTAACATGAACAGGCTAACGTAGCTCTTCATTAGCATTAAAGGTGAAGTCCTTATATTCCATAACTGTATTTTCCACATGTGATTCATGAAACATATAAGAAGAAACCAAATATATTAGTGTTCTGGTACTTCTGACAACAACCAACAGGCAACAAAGTAATCCATTTTCCATAGCGAGCAGGAAGGGGGGCGTATGTTCTGCTACATGGTTGTCGGCGACGTAGTTGACTGCAAGTACAAGAGATCACAACACGATTCCTACACCAAGTGAAAAATAGTTGTAAAGCATCGCTGCGAGCAAGAGTGACAAATTCTAGCAGAAAATTCCCCCACCAGACAAAGTAACTCAAACGCAGCCTGCGGTCGTTGCCAGAAACATGTCAGTCGTCAAAGACATCACAGGCTCATGAATGCCGCGTGTCATCCCATTCTGTTAAAGCTCTCTGCAATATTATTAATGTTGACAACATATCTGACAAACAGAGGATTCTGTCATTAGCGGCCGCTTATTCATGCGTAATGAAATATGCCGAGGATTATTCTAATTTTTTTTTTCCTGCATAGTAATATGCGGTCTGTGGAAGTTTGCGTGGGGGGGGGTTTTTTTGGTTCCAGTGGAGCATCTCGCAGACTCGTAATGAGATTAAATGAGTGCGGTTAGCTTAGCACATGTCAATATGCTCATGGGTTATGGTGAGAGCACATTAAACAATTAGCCACGCCTGTGCATCACTCAGTTTAATGGAAATTAACAAGAAAACAAAAACAAGTGGTGAATATAAAAAAAAAGCTAATGGTTTTTTTATTAGGTTTTTTTTTTTTTTTTTTTTTTACTGTTTTGTAATTTTCTGACATGTGGATCAGTCAACGCTGCGTGCCAACCTGTTTCATTAATCTGGTTACCGAAACTGATTGCAAACAATTCCTTATTCCAAGAAACCATAAATTAATTGCGCTGTCACTGTCAGACTCTCATTTTAAGATTGATTAATAGAATTAAAAAGATAAATACGCCTGGAAATCAAATCTAATACTCTGACAGAACAGACGATAAGGTACAGAGAACATACGTCTCAGTATTTATTCAAGTCTTTTACCAGCAGAGAAACACAGGCTGTTATTGTTAAGTCCAAAGCAATCAATTAAAGATTTAACTCTGTCTCTGTATCTCAGCAGCTCGGTGTATCAACAAAAGATGACATGTTGTCTCCAACAAAGAAAAGATGAAATATTGACAAAATAAATGAGCTGTCGCTACGAAAGAAATTCTGTTTTTCATTTTAATATAGAAACTGATTCTCTATAAACAGATATATAACAGGGGGAAACAACTTCTTTTGTTTGCTGACATGTTTATCTCTGAATTTGAGACGCTATTAATATTATGACTAATGAAAATGTAAGCGAGAGCAATTACATACAAAAGCCTTCAAAATGTTTTTAAAATGTTGCTTGTAGCACAGGGACATAAAATAAAACCAAAACTCAGAAAAGCACATTATTATTAATATGCATTTATCAATACAATTAAGTATTTTTGAGCTCCCCAGCATGCAGAGAACCTGGTTCATTTCAGAAGAAGGTTGGTTTGCATCTCAAAATGAACCCGTACTGACAGTTGTGTCCTCTTTTTTTAAGGCAAAGTTGATTTATTGTTATAAAACGTGCTCCATGGTGTGTTAATGGTTGTTTCTAATACTGTAAATATTACTACATCAAACAAGTTGTTTACCCAGCGATGGAGGCGCAGCTTGAACGACTCTCAGCAGTGCAAATATTGAAAAATGTGTATCAGGTACAGTATGTCTGTTCATGTAACCCTCTAACTGCTAACTGGCTTCAAGTAAATTCATGAAATAACAGAAAGAGCAGCCCTTCGAAATAGCCTTCAATCCAAGAAATAGCTCCAGAGGATGCTCAGATTAAGGTTTATATGACGAAATACATTAGTCTGATGTTTAAAATGTTGTGGCTCTATGTCCCTCCACCAGTCCACCAGATGCCCTCAGACTTTTTCCCTGTTTGTTCAGACTGGACTGAGGGGGAGAAGAACAGCTAAGAGGTTGCGAGTTATGTTTAAGGACCACTTGAGATACTGCTGCTTGCTTCATTGACTCTCATAGAAACTAAGTGCAAAAGTGAACTGAAACTCAGATCATCAGTTGCAGCCTTAATGTGCAGGCCAACCACTTGACAGATTTATTGGTTCATGTTTATGTCGACAGCAATTTATGTTTCTAGTCTTTATGTTAAAGGTTTCTAGACTAACAATGTAAAGTTTATTTGCTCAGTATGACTTTTGCACTTTAAGTCATATTTATGTAATTCTGAGACAGTTTGATTCATGACGTTCATATATTCAGAGGATTGTGTGCAATTATATTGTAGACTTTTATTTTACTCATTAATGAAGCTGTATTTTTGATTTGTCCTCAGCCCAGAGCAGCTATCGCCTTTTGTGTTTTGTCTTTTTTATCCCCAGCCTGTTTCTCCCTCCACACCTGCCCTCCATCAGTCTCGTTAGCCCTGCCCCGCTCTCTGTGTCTTCCCAGCCAATCAGCTCCCAGCCTGCCCTTGTGTCTTACCACCTGTTCCTTGTTGTTTCATTGG
The DNA here is from genome assembly GCF_914725855.1 of Thunnus albacares. Taxonomy (NCBI): domain Eukaryota; kingdom Metazoa; phylum Chordata; class Actinopteri; order Scombriformes; family Scombridae; genus Thunnus; species Thunnus albacares. Next base: position 28,072,528 of record NC_058113.1, read on the forward strand.
TTCAGTTTGTATTGAGGTCCTGGTTTCCAGTCCAGTCTTGTTGGATCCTTTGTTCTGCTGTTTGTTCAGTTCTGTTCAGTTGTTCTTTGCCTGCACTTGAGACTGAATAAAGGTGATATTTTTCAACCTTACTCTTCCTACAGTCTCCTGCATTTGGGTCAACCTGCCGCGCTCCACATAACATAAAAAAAGGTGTTAAGATGTGTTTTATGGAGTGTATATTTATTGTAAAACAGATTTATAACCAAAATCATGATAACGCAACAATGTATAATAATAATAGCCTGACACATTTGGAAACATTTACCTTTAAGTATGTGATAGCACAAAATGAATTGATCATGTGCATAGGACATGGTTCTCAATAGTGGCACAGAAGAAAATTAAAATTTAACATTTCTTGGATGTTCATACAGATTAACTCAAGAATCATTTCCAAGAAAGCAAAACTCAAGCTGAGTACTGAATTTGTTTATTCATATCCCCAGTAGCTGATACATTTATATGAACAACAATATAATGACAAATAAAAAGTGTTTTTCATTGCTCCAGATGTATCAAAACAGGTGTCCCACTTGCAGAGACAAAGTGTAAAAAACATTGTGTTTTGCATTAAAAATGTCTTTTTTTTTTGCACTTTACAAACTGCTTTACTTAACTAAGCTACTGAGAATGATAGTGAGAAACTCAGATTTTCACATCATGATTATCATGTGAAAACTTTAACTTCACTACTAAAACTTGTACTTGAGATGAACATACCTCTTTTATGGATTGAGATCATTCTCAGACCTTTTAAGCTGAGTCACTCTTCATGATGTAAAAAAATGCACTCCCATCAAACTAAAACCATTTGGAGCAACAACATTTCCACCTGAAATATTTACTGATGAGGAAGCACCGTGCCGGTAAAACACCATTTTTCTACAACACTGCCTTTATTTCTTTGAGTATGTTCCGGAAAACCTCGACACAAACCTCCCCGGTTGGATGCCTCATTGACGCCAGCTTCCACGCTTCCTCGAACGTCTCTTCGGAAATATTCACATCCACATTCCTGAAGATCTCTGCTATCTGAGAACGGAAGGAGATGCAAAAAAAAAAACTCTGTTTCTCCCAAACATGGTCATGTAATAACTGTCTCTTTTACTTCTATTTGTTTATTTTATCTATCTGCAGCGAAGCCACACTACAGCAGCAGGAGATTATAATGACAGATTCTAATCTGAACAAAGAATCAAATAATATGAAACAGGCTGGTGGTGGAAAAGCAAGTTCAATCAACTTTATTTTGAAAAGTAAATATAAAGAAAAGTATTAAACCACACTGAAATATATGGTATTTCAAGAAACAGATGCCCAACAAAGAAAACACATGAAATTTAAGGTGAGGTTTGTGTTGTTGTGCGTACCTCTTTCTTGGTGCGAGGACAGAAGAAGTGTTGCTCGTGAACACCTCGGAGGGTGTGAACTGATGGATGCAGAAGATCTGCAGCCGTGGATGTATCACCGTAGTTGTTAGGGTCGCTGACTCTCTTGATGCGTGGAGCTGGGAGGTCAGAGCGCACGGACGGGATCCCGAAGGCGCGGCTGCCTATGGAAAGAGAGAGAACAGAAGTTAAATAAGCACTCATAAAGCTTTATGTAGAGATTATGTCCTCACTAAAAAATGTTGCGCTGCAGAGGAAATTCAAGCACGTTTTAATGAATATGACTCATAACACAAGACGCTGAGACTAATGGCCGTCTTAGTACTGTAGGAATAAAGTCTTTTTTTCTGCAAGAATTAATAATTATAATATATAATAATTAAAAAGTTAATTTATTTCATGTCTCTCACTACAGTGATTTCAACTGTTGCATGATTGTGTCATTAGAAAGTCATTTGCGGGTAAGGAGGAGTGTCAACACGTTGCTAATTGGCGATGACAATGACTGACTTTCCTTATTACCAGAATGTCATTTTACACTTGATTCACCTGCTTTGCCTCTTTACTGAACTGTGCACATTCTGGCTCCAAACATACAATGTTGTCACCCACAAATCCCAGCTGTTGGGTTTTAAACAGGCAGGCAAAAAGTCACATGGTTAAATGGAAACTAAAAACATCCTTGTCACAACAAACTTCTGCCTCTGACTTACTCGATGTGAACGGACCACCACCGACAGCCCCAATGAGGGAAGAGGAGGTGATGAAGTGGTCTGGGGCTGCCCTGGGTTGTCTCAGGGTCCGCACAGTTTTCAGTGAGCTGCCTGGCTCCACAGGCTCCAGGTCCTCAGGCTCAATCAAAGCCCTAGAAGCAAGAAGCTGCGCTGATTCTGACGAAGGCTTCGTCTCTGTGTTGGCTGGTGCCGTGCCGGTCTGGCGCTCTGCAGGAGACGACAAAAACAGAAAATGTTCCAGAAACTAGGCCTCCGTATGTAGCCTCTGCTTCACCCTGATGCAGAAGTATAAAAGCAGCCTCGACTGAGCCACATTAATTTGAAGCAGAACTAGAAATGTCCTAGAAAAGCATGCTTTGAGATTAAAATAATAATAGCGAACAGCAATTTAGTAAATACATTGAACTGACTATTCGTGAGGATGCGTTGCTCTTCACTGTTGATGGGCATCTTGTCCTTCCAGTTGAGGAAGTTAGCAAACTCCAAGAAGTTGATTAATCCGTCCTTATCTGTGTCGCAGTAATCTATCAGCTCATCCAGGACCGGTCCGCTCACGTCCAGATGAAACTCACGGCACACCTCCTGCAGGTCCTCTTTGTCTATCATTCCTTTGCCTTTCTAGTGATTTACATAAACAGATATACATACAAAATCACACACAAATTCACTATGTCACTATTTGTTATTTGTGGTGCCTTATATTGGTGAAAAGACTCAACAACTACAGTATGTTCTCACAAGTGTTAAACTGCAACAGGAGAATTGTACTGTAGTGGCATTATTTACTTTACAAACTCACTTATCAATATCGTAACCATACACCATACATTGACATAACTTGGTGTCTTTGATCATGTGAAAAGATGAATTGTTGTATGTGTTACGCTGAATAAAGTACCACTGGACTTTTTCAGATTACTTTAGTTAAAAAGTCAACAAATTAATAGTGCAGGTCACCAACATTGTGTAAAAGTGTCACCCTGCCTGTCCAGTCGTACCTTGTCATAATGCCTGAACGCCTGCAGCAGGGAGGAGAAGTTTTGGAAGTTGACCTTCTTGAGTCGGTGTCGCACCGCGTTGACCAGACTGCGCTGCTGGTCCCGGCCTCTCGTGTACCTGCCTGGCTCCATGGAGTTCATTACACCTCCAACACCTGTGAGGGAAGCAGGCGAAACATCATGTGTGTCTTGTTTTTTTGTTTTTTTTTCAGGGCACATGCTATCTGCTAACACATGTTCAAATATGAAGCCCAGGAAAAGAAAATGTGTAGATAAACTAATAAACTTTACCAAATTCATCTGGCGGCAAGAGAATTCCAAAAGTGTGATCCGGCGAAACTTTCAAGCTATTTCCTTTCCTGAAATGAATGAGATTAATGACAAAATGAAGTTAAACATTAGTTAATAAAGTATAATTGTCAGAGTTAACAGAATCAGCCAGAAGATGTGCGACAGAAACTAACGCGCGGTTCAGTCTGCCAATTGGTGGCGCCGTCTTTTCCCTGAAGTCATTAGATCTCCTCCAAACAGGCTTTGGATTGTAAAACCTAAGGCAAAAATAATATGAGAGCGAGGTCAGGTGGGATTTATTTTCTCTAAAATTAGATATACACTAAATGGATACACAGTGTTATGGAAATTAGTGTTAATTTTTCATTGCTTACTTCTGTGACTCCCCCAGCCAGCGGAGAGTTTTGCTAAGATTGCGGCCGTCGTTGAAATGAGGCGTGAGGTTCCCAAACCTGCTGTCTCTACTGCAGTGACTCCAGTCATACTTCCTGTCAACTTGCTCACCTGGAGTAGAGCACGGCGACGTGATCGACAAAAATCAACAAATAGATTGATAAATCTGACTTTCAAATATGAAATAATGAAAAGAAAATTAAGAAAACTTAATTTTGCTTTTAGGTTATATTTCAGACACATTTCCAGGTCCTACCAACAAAATAGGCATTGTGGCTACGGATATAAGCCTTGTGTCCCTCCTGGGCTTCCATCTCCAACTCCTCTGCTGTTTTTGAAGGGTTAATAATCTCACTTACACCCGAACCTGAACAAAAAAGAAGGTCATCACTTCAGTAAACGATTCTTATCCTTACTTTAATTAATTATAACACAAAATTTAAAAAAATCCGCACATTTTGGGAGACTTGATAGGAGATGATAAATATTTGCATGTTCACGTTACAGCACTTATGCCTTACCAGACTCTTTTTGACTTTATTTGACGTCGCACATACTGTACCTTTTACTGTTTTAACACCAAACGTTGTTTCGTCATTATACCAGGTGGGAAGTCCAGTATGCTGGTCATGTGACCTGCCCAGAGGTGCTTTTTGTCTGGAGGCGTAAACCGCTTCACTGAGCTCCTGCAACTTCTGTTGGAACAAGGTGTTTTGGGGAGGACTCAGGATGCCTCCGCCCTGTTTGAATCACGCAAAATTGAAGAATTTATATCCATATTCTGGTTGTGTGGCATCTAAATACCATATATATAATGTAACTTATTCACCTCTGTGAGTTTTAGCAGGTACTACATGGTTAAACAAAATGAACATACTACAGTGTCACTGTCGCTAATCTTCTTTTCTCGAATTAATCCATGAGCTTATAGCAAAAAAAGAAGTATTATCAAGGTATGAAGTAATTATTCAGGAGCATCTTAAAATGCCAGAAGATGAGGTAATATTTATTCACAATTTCAGTAAATCCTTTGTTTTGACAGCCTTAATCTCATCACAGTGCAGCGTAATAAATCATTCATTGACACTGACCCAAAAATATATCAACTCACCAAATGTGAGGTAGTAAAAAACCTCCTTATTACCCGTTTAACCCACAGGGCGGTGTGTGTGTGTGTGTTTATGGATGGTACTCACAGCGAGGGAAGATTTGATGCTGACACCATGAACGAGAGTGCCAGCAACATCTGGATCATTTGCCTTCCCTTGGTGCACTCTGATAGCGCCCGGTTCTGGTTGGGTGCTGTTGCGGAATTTCCTAACCACTGGTGGGGTGGGGGGCTGAAAAACAACAGATAAAATTGTTAAAGGATGGGTTCATATTTGTTCAAGTCTGTCTCAAAACAACAGTCACAGGCCCAAATGAACAATGAAATACTTTTTTTTTTTGCCATAATCATTCCTCCTGTTCATACTGATCATTAGAAGATCCCTTCATAATGCACTTACAATGTAAGTGGGCCAAAACTGACAAAGCCAAATGTTTATCTGAAGCTAATATGAAGTTTCTCAATGAGTCAAATCAAGTAGATATCTTTCAACGTTACAGTCTTTTTAGTGCCAAAGTCTTGTTACTATACTTCCACCGCAGCTCAACAGGAAAACACTGGGAAACAAAACACATAGTTTCCCTGGAATAACCTTTCAGGCACCATTAGCAATTTTCACTATTCACACATGCAGCTACTTTCAGGAACATTTCCATCTTGCGCCTTTTCTGGCAATGCCAGAATAGATGGGGCAAGGAACAGTCCAGCAGATGGCGGTAATGCAACACTTAGGGATGCCAACCTCCATAAAAATCAACAGAAGAAGAGGGAGAAATCCATGAAACTCAGATCAAACTGTGAAACTAAGCAGTCCTGATCAAATATGCATCCAGATTCTGTTACTGCATTGCCTATTTCTTGCCTCAAATGTTTCAGGAAATATATTTTAGTGTACTATTTAGAAAGTTTGCCATGTTGAGAGCAAACAAACCAAAACCAAGCACCGCCCAACTCACATTATATCACTCACAAGTCAAGTCTTGTGATTTGTTCACTCCCTCTATGTGAAAGCATCTTTCATCTGACAGACGTAATCCTTAACAATACTTGTCCTTGCAATGTTACTGCTTTCATTCACATCACAGCCGTACTGGCATTTTCCCTGAAAAAATTGGCAGCACAGATTTCCCTGAATATCGATCCCTGCTCCCATTCACACATGAACCCATGCAGGAAATGTTCCTGAACATTTCAGGGATAGACTCTCTAAAGGGGGGATCTTCATGCTAAAAAGACAAATGTGGCAGATATCCACTTGATTTGATCTGTTGTTTTAAGACAGACTTGAAAATTTGTGAACCTGTCCTTTAATATGGTATACAGCATCAGAGAGAGAGAGGACATGTAGCTTCAGCATTTAGAGTTGGCTGCTGCTCCGCATGATATTCATACTTACAGTTGTGCAAATGCATCCAGAGACAAAACTGATATTGTATACTTAGACACACGCACACACACACACACACACACACACACACACACACACACACACACACACTCTCACACACACAATATTGACTTACAGCTGGCACTTCTTGTAAGCAGGTCTTAGTCCCGTAACCTACAGGTCTCAGTTTCCCAGCCTGGTGTTTAAGAAAAAAACAAAACAAAACAAAACATTAATATACAGTGTAAACTATCAAAGACACAAGGTTATTTAGCTAAAACCTTTCCTCCATAGTAAGACAACGCTGGCTAGCAACTTAAAGTTGACTTACCCTCGGTATGTTTGGAAAACTATCGGTGTATTTCACTTGGTAAGAAGTATTTCCGTCAGACATGCTTATGTCTGCAACAGAACCAACCAAGTAATGATCTTCTCTTCTCTAATGTTTCCTGGAAAAACTTTGGACAACTTGCTACACCAAATTCTTTGGTCGACTGCCTGGACGCTGAGTTGTACACCTGTTTGGGTTTCGTTGCCTAGCAACACTGGTCATTAGTTTAAATTGGAAATACGATCACACAGAACTTTTTAAAAACACTTTTCATGTTAATATAAAGTTAGTAGATGGAAATCATTGATCAAGACTCCTTTAAAAACATGATGGAAAAACAGTTTAGATATTCCTTTCATGTGAGTACAGACTGTTTTTCTTGACTTAAAACAGTCAACCAAGAGTCTTAGTTTGTTGTTGTTTTCACTTTTTTGAGTACATGAATGAACATGAGGTACATTCTTGGGAACAAGATGCCAAGGAGGTACACAAACAACACATCAGAAATAGAGGGGAAATTAAATAAATAAATGAAAAAAATTTAAAAACTAATGAAGATAATGAAAAATACATAAAATAAATAAAACAACAAAATAGGGTTAAATAAATGTATTAAAAACAATACACTCATTAACCGTGTTTACAACCTTTTTATTAGTGCAAGATTTAATGGTCTATGATTTCTGCTCACACTCTGCATGAAAAACTGAGAAGAGAGTTTTTTGTTGGCAAACTTAATAAATATGAAACTTAGCAAGGATTATTGTAAGATTGATGATGTAAACTTGTTTCCCATTCTATCTGTTGTGACTTAAAAACCCAAACAGTAACATACAATAAATATAAATAACACACTAAAGCAAAATCTGCCATAAATGTAACATTGATGAACCAAGAGTCTTACTGAAAAGTGGGGTACAAATTACATATATTATTATTATTGTTTGCAGTGTTTTTATGAGGAGGCACATACCAGTAAATTGGGAATAAATCCTGACACGTGATTGGTCCGTCGCGCTGCTACGTAGGCAGATTGTCAGCTCCAGTCATACGATCTGTCATCATCCTTCGTACAATGCGAAAAGGGAAGTTGAAAGAAGTGGGAGAGGGACATCGCGGAGCCTTATGAAATCTAACGTCATAGCAGCTGGCTGGTCTCTCGACACACTGTGAACAGGACGCCGAAGTGCTTCAAATATTGTTCTGGAGACAACAGTCACGTTAACGGGCTTCATCTTTTGGGTAAGTGAGGAGCTACTAGTCGCTAACCGGAGGGCTCCTCCCGATGCGGCCACAGCTAAAGGGCCAAGCTAGTTAGCACAGTAACTTAACGTGGTAGGTTACGACAAGCGAATACGCATCAGCTGTCATGTTTGGATTATTAACACGTTAATGTGGACATATGTATAATATAATGAATGTTAGAGACCCTGTTTAGTCCACTGATTTGCACGGCAGTTCGCTAAATTAACGTCAGACAGCTAACGGTAGCTAGCTGTCACTAGCTGTACACACCCAAACCTGCATCATCTGTGTTTAGCGTATCCAAACGTTAGCCTACATACATGGCAGATGTGTTGTGTTTAAGATCGGTGTGTCCGATACTACCCATATTTAACCTACACATGTTAAATCATGCTTTATTACAGGTAGAGATCGTTTTTTTAGGATAAACATTCTGAACTTACCAGCTAGCTATGTTGCTAACGCTAGCATTCGTTACTAATTCTTGCCAGTCAACAACAACATAACAGGTTATTTGTGGTTAACTGTGTGTCGTAACGCGATTTCGACGACGTTGACAGTAATTATTTTTGGACTGGTACTTTCTGTATACTCGGATGGTAGTATTGAGGAATGTCTAAGTTACAGATCTGTTATTGTCCGGTTAATATGGTTTGTTGTTATTCACCTTCAATTTTACAGAACCACGCATACCGAAACTGCCTGTAATTTAACCTTGAACCATATTCCCACATATATGCTCATACCTGTGTCATACTAATCCCCTTTGTAACAGTCTGCTTCACATTACTTAAAGCTACAGGCAAGAGCTGCCAGAGGTTTGTTATTACAGATTTTTTTTTTTTTTTTTTTTACAAGTGCACCAGTTGGTCAACTTTCTGTCATTGCTTGAAGTTAAACAGATCGAAAACAGCGGTAACTTTACCAGCAGCAGCTCAGATGTTTGTGTGACATCAGTTGCCAAAATGTTGGCGTTACTGTCAGGGTGGAAATACGACTTTCACTGTCTGCCAAACTCTGGTATGTTTTTGCCATACCTGTTACACTTTGTTTAACTGGTTACTATGGCAAGCAACCAGCTATTGTTTGAAGAGGAAAGAAAGTTAGGCGGAAACTAATATGAAACTGTTTTGTTTACTCAGTGTCTAATGAACTACAGCATAATGTATTTCCCACTGTTGTTAATGTGACATCTGTGACATTTGGCCTCCAGATTCTGACTGCTTGTTTTAAAAAATATGCATTGTAAATAAAACTACACATAACATAAACATAAAACTACAACATTTAAATCCCTCATTATTCCCCTCATTCTACAACCAAAACACATAAATCTGTTCAGAAGTGTTTCTGACATATGATCACAGTCATTAATCCACTCAGTACAGATATTCATTTTTGTCAGCTATGATCTTGAGTAAACAAAACACAGGTATGAATTATTATAAGAAATGGCAATTATAATATTGACCAGGTTTGCCGCATTAGTGCATTTTACATTTTTGGAGGGTTACTCATATCATGATGAGATGCAACCCTGGACAAGACTTTTGTACAGTAATAAGCGTACCTACTCAGGCATTTGCTCTATCATGCACCTGCCTGTTTACCTCAGTTCTCTCAGAGGCCTGTGTATAATTTTTCACATAAAACATAATTGTTAAAATAGCTTTTGCCTGTTCGGGCTTGATGTCCTCTGTGCTATGACCATGGTGTTACAGGCTCATTTACCTACAGAGAGGAAAAAACGTATCATATTATTTGTGTTTGGTGATTTTCCAATAAACACGGCAAACCTGCGAATTTAAATTCTAACCAAAACAATCTCCTACCTGATTTCCTTTTGTGACATCGACACTTGGCTCTCTTTTCTTTCTCGTGCTCAGGTATTTTCCACAGTTTTCCAAAGCACGTCAGCGTCCAGAGGAAGAGACCGGAGAGTGTGACATGGCAAGTAGAGGCGGAGCTACACGACCCAATGGGCCAAACGCAGGCAACAAGATCTGCCAGTTCAAACTTGTGCTTTTAGGAGAGTCGGCAGTGGGGAAGTCGAGTCTCGTACTCCGTTTCGTCAAGGGACAGTTTCACGAATTCCAAGAGAGCACAATCGGAGGTATGCGCATACATAAGCCTGTGTTTTCGCTTCTCTTCTGTGAACAAGCCTGCAAAATCATACTGACATACTTTTATTTACAGTTTCACTATGCTGGCAGTCTTATATCGGGAGACTAAGCATTGAATAGATCATCAACATAAGCCTACAAAGCAAACAGTCATCACAAGAGTTATAGCTCCCGTTCCAGAGTATAGGAAATATTAGTAGAAGCAGAGGAAATGGGTTGAAAAGTTGTTGAACACCCAAAAAAACAGGATGGTGGAAAAGAATACATGATTCAATTAAGGGAGAGCGAGGGGAAATGAAGAGATGTGTTTTCAGTTTATAAGTGGAGGTGCAGAATGTGAGAATCGCCAACAGGAGCAGAAAACTGTAGAATAATTAGGTAAATTCCCAGACATCCATTCCTGGTTCCTGGTATGTCCAGCGGCTCATGTGACGTTCAAGCTGTCGCTTATCATCTGCATAATCTTACCCTCATCGCGCGGTGGCAAACATACTGCATACTGCATACTGGATATTGTAAGGTTGAATCAGACTCTATCCGTTCCAATGCTTTGCTATTTTCAGACTCACCTTTGACCAGAGAAACACCTGTAAAATCCTAGAAAACACAGATCACAGAGAGTAAACCTGCTCAGACTGGATGATAAGGGAAGATCAAGACAACAGCACAGCTAGAGTTGTCCAGTGTGAATTGATATGTGTTCAAATACAATGATGAACCAATAAATAAAAGATTATAATAGATATAGAAAAAGAGAGACTGTTTTAATCCGTAACTGGAATGGTTAAAAAATGTGTGTTTCCTGTCCCCCTTTAATGCTTCAGCATCCATCCAGATTTTGGATGTACATAATAAAATGTGTTTGATATTACTTTGTATCCGTTTTCCCAAATGTGGAAATCTGGACTAAATCAACCAGATAATCTTTCTGTTTGTGTCTCAAGCATTGGTTTTTAATTATTATCTTCACAAAAACACATTTCGTGTACCGCAGTAGTTATGGGCCCATTTATCATTGGTCGCTCTGCTTTGTGCCCCTGCAGCTGCCTTCCTGACTCAGACAGTATGTTTGGACGACACAACAGTCAAGTTTGAAATCTGGGACACAGCTGGTCAGGAGCGCTACCACAGTCTGGCTCCCATGTACTACAGAGGTGCCCAGGCAGCCATCGTGGTCTATGATATAACAAATGAGGTGAGATTTCATGACTGGTGTGAAAAGCTACTAAAAAGTCACAAATAAAGGATGAGAAAAAAAAAAGACCATATTCATAGATGCCCTGTGGATTTTTTCACCACTAGTAGCATCGTGGAGCAATGTTTTGTACAAACACATGCACGCAGGCAGTGCAATACACGTTCCTGCCACTTGTTTCACGTTATTCGACAGTACGAGAGAGGCTGGTTGCGGTAACACACACAAAGAAACGCCTACAAAGGCAGTGAGAAGAAGACCACAAGCTTAGCAAACATGCATGAAAACAAAGCACAAAAAAAAAAAATCAGTGTTGCAGATGTTTCATGAGGAAGGAAACGCTTTCAACACATTTATTGGAGCTTAATGATGCACACAATATATTCTGGTGAGAAACACTGAATTTAAATATACTGTAACTACCGTGTTTGTTCACTAGAAAACTCCCCAGGGCACCTTTTAATGTCAACAGAACTATCAGCTGTGAATCCTCTTGAATTTGGTTCAGCTTAACTTTGATATACGAAGCAAAGCAAAGACGGGTATGAAGCACCCTCTGACACCTTCTACTCAACTCGTTAGGAGTTTTTACTGCAGTAGATGATCTTTTAAAGACAAGGTCATGAATTAAGAGAGTCCCTAGTCTTCAAAGCTCGGAGAACAGGCACCCATGTTTTTTCTTGTGTGTACGTCTGTATAGCATAAGCCAGTCTCCCGTACCGTACAAGCAGTGCTTTAAGCGTACCTGAGGACATTCATTTTGTTTCATATTTCATCAAAAGCATCATTGTAAGTCTGTTATCTTGGACCTCAATCAAAAGATTAGCAAAAGCCTTGCCAGACATCATGGGGAGGTTGTCCGGTTGTCCTCATCTTGCCATCACATGGGTCTTATTGTTATTTTCACTAACTGAACACCCCCCCCCTCCACCTCCACCTCCACCCCCATCCTCTTTCCTCCTTGTTCTGTTTGCCAGGAGTCATTTGTACGGGCGAAGAACTGGGTTAAAGAGCTTCAGAGACAAGCCAGTCCAAATATTGTAATAGCCCTGGCTGGGAACAAGGCTGACCTCGCTAACAAGAGAGCATTGGACTTCCAGGTTTGTGTTCTTGAGATCCTGATTAATGAAGTGGAGGATGTGAACACAGCCGCAGAAATCATTAGAGTAATTGGGAGTTGTGTCTATGATTATTCAAGTTTTTTTTTTTGACAACTCAGCAACAGACAATACAAAGAAGCTAACGATTCAAATGCTGAACATTGCTTATTTAATATAATTATTAACTATTATAACTTAAGGAATCACTTGCATGATAAATATAAAAGCTCATAAAATGAATCAGGCTTCACATGTCCAATACTGATCCATTTAAAAGATGCCTGGGAAATCCCAACTGTGCATCCTCAACGCTTAATTTTTTTTGCTCTATGCAAACTAGGAGGTAACTAACGTCATTGTTAATAAATATCTCTTAATGTCGGTTTCACTTTCACAGGATGCACAGTCATACGCAGATGATAACAGCTTGCTTTTTATGGAAACGTCAGCGAAGACCTCTATGAACGTGAATGAGATATTCATGGCCATCGGTAAGTGTCTCTTCTGAAATACTTACTTAAAATAGAGTTTAATAATTATGATGTGATGTTTGACTCATGATCCTACTAAAAAATAAACTAAACAATTTATCACCTGTCTGAGTGTTAGAGCCCTGACAGTACAGACCAGCCGTTGGTGTGCAGGGAGTGAAACGAAGAGATGTCGCTTCATGATAAGATAACTGTAAACACATGAACTCATAGTAGAAACATGTGGTGGCCTCTGATTCATATGTATCTGATTGTGGTTTTGTTTTAATTGTCTTTATATATTAATACTACAAATTCCCAGAAATTCTTTTGTTTGCTGTCTCAAAAAGGATGTTGATACGCCGCCAACTCCCAGCATCACACTGTGTGCTTTCGGATGATTAAAACTGTAAAAGATAATTAATGACAAAAATAATAAATTAAGGTTATTAGAACAACACTGATCTGTACTTTCTGTAATACTTTTGTAATTGGATTCAGCCTCTACAGGCAGTGTTTTTTAATCCGTATTGTTTTAACACGCTGTCGGTACATGTGGTGTTTTTGTTTTCTCGGCGTATCTCACCGTTTCGTGTGCCAAACTGAACTGGAGTGAAAATCGTGCCAAACCGGCGCTGTGCCGGTGGGGTTTTTAGAGAGCGGAGCCGCTGTTATTGATTCATAGAGTTTGGTGACATCTTGTAATTCTCAGCACAGCTTCACCCAGCTTTCACCCGACGAGAGGTCTAATTAGACAAAGTGATCGCAAACACCTGTGTGGATGTGCAGCAGCTTTTTAAGGGATCTTCATCAAAAATGTTGAACAAAAGAAATTGTTGGCCAATAGATTGTATCAATATATCTTATTAAAATATTGATATCATTATCAGCCTCAACCATCCAGTATTGTTAGGGAGATAGTCCTCTTTGATGATTTTATTTGTTGGAAAGAACTAGGATAATATCTGGAAACTGTTATTGTCCCATGTAAGTATCTTTTAAAATGACTTTGGTGTCATCTGAGCGCGTGTCGTCTCAGGTGGGCTCGTGTCCCCGGCTTATCCGATCACTTCCGGCGACGCCGTCGCTCATCTTTTTCGCTATGTCGTTACAGCGAAGAAGCTACCCAAGAACGAGCCTCAAGCTGCCGGAGCCAGCAGCGGGCGGAACCGGGGAGTGGACCTGACAGAGACTGCCCAGCCCACCAGCCGTCCCTGCTGCAGTAACTAACCCAGCTCTTCCTGCTCATCCTCCACACACACACACATATACACACACACACACACACACACTCACACACACGTACCCCCCCCCACCCCGCCCCCCTCTGCCCTCCCCTCCCAACTGAACAACATCTGGACATCGGGCTCCTCGGCTTCCTGACGTCAGACCTGACCTTCAGCCTCACTCCCCCCTTGGAATAGCTAAAGACTCTGTATAGCTGCATTTCTAATACCTTTTTTTTTTTTTTTTTTTGTTGATGTTCGTTTTTTTTTTTTTTTTTTTTAACTTTTTTTAAGAAGTGTATATCAGTATAATGGATGCATGTATCACTACAACGCCTAAAAAAAAAAACACACACACACATTTTTATCTTTTATTCAGTTGGAAGACTAACCCCCGTTTTAAAAGAAAGATGAGCGAGCGTGAAACCTGTGAACGTGTGATTGTTGTCGTGTGTGAAATTTTTTTTTTCCTGAGAGTGATTTGCTGATGAGAAGGTGTAGCCTCATTTGTCACTTCACAGGGTCGACTGGATGTGAATGATGATGATGATGATGATGTTGCCTGTAATAAATACACTGTTGTGCGGGTTTTAAGTTTTGCTCACAATCAGAAGAAAACCAAATTGTTCCCATCTTGAGACGCTCGGCTTCTCAGACTGTGAGTCAAGACAGTTCAAAGCAAGAATCCCCCCCCCCCACCCACCCACCACCCCTCCATCTCCGCATCTGTTACTCAAGAAGACGTCTTTATCCAAGGCTCCCTAATGAAAAAGTGCAAGAAAAATAAATTTGTTACTGTCCTGTTTTTATTTTGAAAAGGTTGAAAAAGTCTAAAGAAGAAAAACAGCTCTGGCTTCCCGTTATGTGCAACCACTGTCATTTTTATTAAAAGCAAAAAAAAAAAAAAAAAAAAGTGGAGACTAATCTTCATCTGTAGAGTGATGTCACGTTGCCGTACATTATATTAAAACAACAGTCTTCATGGTGTGGGGGGAAAAAAACGTGGAGTTGTGACATGCAGGAAGACCGGGAAATGACACCCGCAGGCCACCGTGAGGCCGGTATGACAGGATTTTGTAAATTCAGCTTTGCTATCGAACGAAATGCTTTCATGTCGCAGCATCTTCAAGAGTCTTATCACAGATGTTAAAATTCTGACACTGATAACGGTTTCGCTTGGAAAAAAGGAAAAACCAACTTGAAGACTGTCGGAACATCCTGCTTTGTGAAATTGTCTCGCAAAGACTTGAACATACGACGATTTCTATGTTAAACTCTTTGTTAGTTATCTGCTCTGTTTCTGTTCAGGCCAGTAGTCAACCTGCATCAATTTGGGTGATCTGAATCAAAGGGGATCATTTATTTTTATTTTTTTTTGTTAGAATAGAGCTCATACGGCACACAAAAAGAAAATTGGACTACTACCCATTGTCACAAGTCTGTGGAAAATATACTCTAATGTTGTTATAGGGTGCAATGTTGTCTTCTTCCTCCTTTAGTACAGCTTGCAGAGCTTGTGAGCTCACCAGGAAATTTATCTAGAGATTCCGAACAATTGTACAGTTCAATATAGGTCTGCTTTTATTTTTCATTTCTCTCTTTTTTTTTTTTTTTTTTTTTTTTTTTTTTTTTTTTTTAATTTTCATTCTAGACCTTGTCACAAACTGGTCAAATGTTAAGCAGTGTTGGTCTTTTTAGGTATATGTAGTGTTATTAACAAAATCCCTCTCTCTGGTGTCTTGTTACTTTTTCTCAGAAATGGTCCATGGTCATGTTTGAAAGGAACTTTTATTGCATTGCACAGTGTTGATCATGTTTTAATTAATGACTGCCCTTCGATTTTATATGACGGACTGTATTGGACTTGCTAACCTACAGCTGTAAGCAGGTAGCATAATTAACCTAACTGGTTGTCTCTCTTACAGCTCAATGAATTTTAATGATGTAAAACAGCATTACTAGTGATGGGCTGATCAGTTTTGAGTGTCTGAATACAACTTAATAAATTCAATAAAGAGGTCTCTTGTACGGCTTTTTGCTCTGATTATATCGGTGGAATCGCATATAAGCTGTGAAGAAACAAGTTTCTCTCGTTACTCAAGGCAAATTTAATTACAGTCCATCTGATAGTTGTGGAGACATTTCACTGGAAAAACCGCAAATGTCAACTTCATGGTGGCGCAACAAGAAAAGTCAAAGGATCACCCTTAACCATAAATGTCTGTACAAGATTTTTGGCAACTGTCTAAATGTTCCTGAGAAAATCCTCCTAAAAACCCGAAATGTCAGCCTCAGGGTGTTGCTAGTGGGAAAGTTAGGGGATCACCAGAGTCATTAGGATTCATCATCTGGGAGCTGTGAATGTCTGTAGGAGGTTTTATGGCAGTCTGTCAAGTAGTAGTTGAGATATTTCAGTTTCGACTGTAGGGCTACGCTGCTGAAAGGCTAAAGTTGATGCAGCAGAAGCTATGGGTCAAGCCCCAAAACTGCTGAATCCTACACTTCACATAGTGTAAAACATTAGAGTTGTTTCGTTAGACTCTTCCTACCTGGAAAACATCTACATTTTTCAAACTCTGCACTCCAAGTTTATACCAAAGACTTTCTTTTTAAAATTTGTAGCGTCCGAGCCCAGATGACCCTGATGAAGGTTATTTTTGACAAATTATATCTGACAAAGCTCCTCCACAACTAATTTCACAGACCGGGTTGTACTCCCTGTAACGAATAGGCTGATCTTAACATGTAAAATTGATGTATTCGTCTGTCAATCAATAACGAAAATAACCATCAGTTGCGTTTTTCTTTTTTTCCTTTTTCATACTTGAGCTCTTGTCAGTTCCAAGTTTCTTGTATATTTCCATTTTCTGCCTCCTCCCTCAGCTCTTTGGCGGTTTGCCATCCTGACGATTCACACACTCCCCATCCTCACAGTCCAAAGTAGATGAGTCCTCTCTGAACTCTCCACCAGCCCGATCACATGCTTGGCCAAGACTCAAATCTCCGAGCATAAATGACCTCCTGCTCCTGACGATTACAGTCCTCACAACTTGATTAGCAGCTTGCTCGCCCAGCACCTCCCACACACCACTGGAGGCATGAATCAGTAAATGGAAAGAGAAGTTGTATGAAGTGAGAGGGTATAACAGCACGGGGATCAATAACCAATTAAACTCAAAGTCTCTTAAGTGGACAAGACCAGAAAGTGCTGTGTAATAAAGGGCAAGTTCACCAAAATTACAAAGAACTCAGGTTTGCCCAAGTTTTGAGATATATCTGACATTTCTTCTGCCTCCCCAGTGCAGTCGGGGTGATTTTGTGCTCACTGCATTGAAACATAATGAAAAGAAAGAATTCAACAGGAACATGTCTTTCTATAAACTTTTAACTATCCACAGAACATATTGTCAAACATTGGGAGCATTTTCTTCAGTAGAAGTTAGTCCTCATGAAAACTGTTCACAGGAAGGTCTGTGGATTATCCTGAGTAACAGATCAAAGAGATGTTAATGTACTTTTTATGTTATTAAAAGAACTTCAAGAGTAATTTGATTCCCCTTGAAAATCCTGTGTTTGCTGACCTCCAGTGGTTTAACTTCTCACCTTGCTGCAGTGAATCACCCACAACATCACTGTTAGGTGTGGTTACAGGTGCAACAGAGCACATTTCTGACCACTTACATCACTGGGCTGGGTGTGGGTCTGTGTTGAAACAAGTGTTGTGATGCCAAAACAGTAACACCAGTGAGGTGTTGAGATCTCACAGTTTAGAGGTCGTGGCTCATATGTGCTTCACATGCTTGTCATCCACTTGCTGGCCTGAGTGCTGATTGATGAACTCCTTGTTACCATTTTGTTTTCTTTGGTCTCACCTACTCAGATTTTATTTTATTCCTAAATCTTAACTGTTTCCTGTCTTGGCTTGCTGTGGGAAGAGAGCGTCAGAGGAAGCTGCAGGTCGGGGACTTGGTAAACCCACATCCCCGCTCCTTTATTTGATCCAGCCAACTATTCATACTACAACATCTCAGCTTTGTTGGTCCGGTCTGGCTATGCAACACAGGCTTGAAACTTTCAACCAGAGAGGGCAGCAAAGCACTGCTCTTCAGCCATCTAATAAATTACACTAACAGTCACCTCCATTTATTGATGCAGCAAGATAAGTCTTGACCTGGAAAATAAATCCAAACCTCACAAGATCCAGAGTAGCTACTGAATGGGCCTTGAAATGAGGTTTTTTTTTGTCTTAACTGCTGTTTCCAAGGTCAAGAATGAACTTTGTCTTTATGGATATATGCCAGTAGAGAATTAGTAAGTGAGAATGTTTTGTGTGTGTGTGTAATTCAGGTGAATTGACTCTATATTGCTGACAGAACCTGCATTCTGGAAACAATTAACTCACATGTCATATTCACTGATACATTTGGAGCTTTTGTGTACAGTAGATTTAATATTTTTAAGTTTTTCATCCTCTAGTTTGCAGCTGACATGAAGTGATGACTTTTTGAATATTCTGATCTGAACAACTTTGACACCAAATGATTTTTTTTTACAAGAGTGTAGGATGATGATCACAAAGATTGTAGTAATGGTGCTCTGCTCTGCTCTGCTCTGCTGTGTCACAATGTGCCCTTTTTTCCATCCTGACAACCACCACTAACCACACAGACGTATAAGACGAGTTTGTGCGCAAGTCGGATGGCTTGTTGCCTCCTTCGCGCTGGAGTTTTCGTGTTGCCAGAAAAGCTTCAAACAAATGTTGGACCCTATGAGTCACTAGGTCGCATGCTGCTTTTTCTGGGAGAGCTGCCCATCTACTTTGTCCAGAGAGTTAAATCACAACCCTTTGATGAACAGTTCAAACAAAAAAATGAATACCGACCACAGTTTGTGATTATAATCTTTCCACTGGGAGATTCTAAGCTCTGATCTTTCCAAATGTCAATCAAGCAGACCGACACTCAAACAGATTCTGGAAATTTCATTTCTGCCCAGTGAAAGAATGTCACTCATCTCCATCAGTTTTACTGTTTTGACTCATTCTCATCGCTCTTCTAGATCTGTTTTTAACCGCAGCAGGCAGATTTAGTAGAAGAAAGCTCTGATAAGCCAACCCTACGCTACCAGCCCAGTGCCAAACAGACATTGTTAGTGACTAGCTGGTGGACATACTGGAGCACTTAGCAGCTAAATGCTCCACTATGTTCACCAGCTATTTCCTTCAGATGTTGGTGGAGGAAGCAAAACAGAGCTAAAAGACATACTGAATTTATGACTATGTGGCCAGAAACATGACTCCAAATTAATGCTAACATTCCTCTGCATCAGCTGGATGTCTATAAACTTGCTAAGTTTACCGAATGCATAAAAAGTGGTTTAAAAAAAAAAAAGCAAGGCTGGAGCACCTGTTTTCTTCCATGCATAAAGGTTTGATAGTCTTTCACCTTTCTCCAGGACTGAGCTATAAAGGTGTCAGTCCGCTCCAAACAACATTGTTCAACCAGATGTCAACCACGTCGGCAAAAGTGTTTTTCACTTCTTCCGATCGGCCATACTCGCCATCATATGGAGCTGCAAGATTTTCAAATGCATTCACTTTCAGAGAGTCTCTCTTCAAGCACATTCATAGTGGTTTACTGGGTGTACACACAAAATGTGACAGAAGTAACTGTGTGATCTTATGCATCCTTTCTTACTTCAGTCATTTAAAAAAAACAAGAATTCTCACTGCACTTGTACACTGTCAGCTACATGAGAATCTGTACCTGTACTTTTTGAGTCACTGTCCTCTAATGCTTGATTGTCTTTCCACGCTTGTATGTTGCTTTGGATAAAAGTATCGGCCAAATGACAAAGTGTACATTTGAGAGAGAAGTTCACTCTGCCATCATTGTGTGACGTGGGCTTGCTTGTCCGATGTGTCAGTTTTGGAAAGTTATAGAAATTGTCCGATGCAGCCCTCCTAAATCTGATGTGCAGAAGGACTGGGTTTCAGACGCTGTACAACCATCCGACAGGCACTTCGGTTGAAGCATACTGAGGCCTTTACTGTTGCGTCAGGAGTCTCCTCTTCAAAGAGCTGAATGTTGACGCTGATGGAGATGGCTTTTGGATGGACAGATGCATTATTCACGTCCCAGACTCTGCACCAGTCCATAATTCTGGATGTAAAGCAACAATGGTGCAGAGTTTGTCTCTGCTTGTCTGAAGATATCAGTCTTTTAAAATGAATTCAGCTGTATGTCGACTTTTCCACAGTTTCACGGGTAACAGAATCACTTTTTGAACTGTGCAGGATGAGATTATCCTGTCAGCCCAAGAAGAAAATAAAGTAGGACAAAATGCTTTATGGGTGTTTTGACATTTTGCTCATGAGCCTGTAAACAAGATTTATTAAAGTTTTCTCATATAAACTGTGAAAACTGCACACGTTTTGACATGTTAAAGGATTTCATTACTCAAACTGAAATCTTTCTGTGGCAGAGATTCATCATATTAGTATTCTACGCTGTCTGTCACAGGAATGATGACAATTGGTTCACTTCCAAATCTGGCCCTTCACTCTCTTTGGCAGACCTCCTGAGGTGGAAATGGAAAGTACTCGTTCCATTCAAAAATTGTATTTTTTGATATATGTGACAGACACTGAAAATAAAGCTCACTTTGAGTTTAACCTTTCCTTTCAACAGTATATTTGAGTGTGTCCACATTGTGTTTTTACAATACCAAACACCGAAAATCTGGTCTTACTTGGTCTTAAATGGATTTGAAGGATTTTGGCAGTCAACCTTCTGTACGGAAATCCTGAATAAAGCAGCAAGAGGCGCTTTTCAGAGGACATAACCACATTTTACACAGAATTACAGAATAATCATCACTGCTATAAATGGGTTTTTTTTTTCAAATAAATTATGTTTAGTGTCCGTTTTATTTTCAATGAAACAGCTTCAGTTTATACTTCTTCATGTTCACTAACGTCAGACGAATAGAAACCCTTCAGTGGTACAAAGAGGCTGATTGCTGGACCATCAGTTATAAACATCACAAAATTGTGTAATGAGGTAAAATAAAAAGTCTCAAAATCACCAAGTTGGTATTTGATAAACAGTTAACATGAAAGGAATTCCCCAAATAAAGGATCGGTTCACATTTTTTCTCATCTATCTCAAAATAATACTCATATACTCTTTGAAAGATTTATTGATTGCTGTAATCACCTCTTTTCATACAAAAACACTAATAACATAATAATTCAGCTGAGAAAAACATGAGGCTTCAGCAGTCTGAGTTAGACAAATCAACTGAGTGTTTTCCAGAATTATTTTCTGAACAAAATACCCCCTATTTGTGTTCACAGACAGTGTTTTCTTGCTGCGGAGTGGAGAATTAGTTACAACTTATTCGATGTACATATGAGCATGAGAGTACTGTTTTAAAACAGACATGAAAATATGTGAACCTGTCCTTTAAGTGGCCTTTTTTGTGAGTGTTTTTAATGGATTTTTAAAGACATCCTACATGCCCAAAAAGTCCATAAATGTTTTCAGTTCATATATGTCCATATAAATTTGGTTTATTTTCTTTATTTTAAGTCATAACGTCCTCCTCATAGTCTTCATATAATTCATATATAATATATAATTCGTATAATTAATAGAGATACTTCATAAAAATTTGTTTTAGTCAACTTAAAAACACTTTCAGGCAGGTGTGTTTGCATTAAGTATGATTCTGTTCGTTAATTGTGTTCACAAAACAGTGTTTGGGTGGTTTTCACACCGCTGACAGACTCCACCCATGAGGTCTTTGAATCAGACCAAAGAAATGCTCCAAAAATATAATGAAAATGTATTTCCTGTTGCTCTTTGAACTACATTTGAAGCAGGAAGTATGCTATACTGTTTGTAACAGGTTTTTATAAAAACATTAGGTTCACATGTTAAGTGCATTTCACTCTGGTTGCCATGTGGGGGCAGCAGTGTATTATACCTATATAATATCCCCATCAGCACATCTGGGGGAAGAAAGATCTGTTTGGAAAAATGGCTTAGAATATAATATCACCTTCACTCACCAATAAAAAACAAATTGATGCATTTGCACTTAAAAATGTTGGCTTGCTCGATTAATATCCACTCTTCACAGCCCATCAGTTTTATCACCAACTACATAAAATGGTAATTTATAAGAAGGATAATGTAACACTGGGACATTAACAGACACCTGCAAGAGAATAAGACTTTTTTAATTTTTTTTTTTTTTTATGGTGTAGCTCTTGCCTAAAGTTGCTATAAATATGTTTATATTAGGACACCATGCAGATTCAGTACTGAAGATTACTTGATTGCAAAAACATTATTGTTGTTGCTTGTATTTCCTGCTCTTATAAAACAACACCAGAGAGACTTAATATGCACTGACAGAAAAAAAAAGTTGTGAAATTAATAAATATGGAAAGAACTTCAAATTAGTCAGTGAATATCATTACATATTCAAATAATTGTCAGTGTTTTCAAGTAGTTTTGCAGCATCTTTGGCCGTAAGTGTGAAATTGTTGTGGTGTGTTTACGCTGCACTTATACGGACATATTTCAAATATAATACCGCCAGTGTTGCCATAAATATGAAATACTCCCTGTGCACGTCTTTTTCTCAGAAAAACCTTGCTGTCACCGAGTGTTTCAACAACTGTCTAGACTGAATTATTATTTCTGTTATATCATTAAAGTCATTATATAAAGTGGCAAAACAGAAATGTGGAAAAAAAAATTTTTTTTATTATTTAAATGAAGACAACTGCTTTTTCCACCTTCAGTTACCAGAAATGTCAACAGACACATCAAAGTGCTGTTTGCATGCCTGCATTTGATATGTCAAGGCAAAACACAAGGTAAGACCCCCTGAAAGTCACGGCTGTTGCCCACTGTGATCTCCATAGCTGACGGCATGCGTCACCTGTCCTGGCTGTCACCGGTAACCCTGGGACGTCGCCATGGTGACAGCCTCATTACAGTGATAACTCTGCTGGGTGAAAATATTTCCGTTATGTCCCTTGTGATGTTATGATGTGCAGTGTTCCAGTGATGACCGGGGGCCACTTCGGAGAAAACTTTTAACTCCTGAGCTACAGGCTGAGAGATATTTCATCCACGTACGACCTGCGGGCTAAAGAAGGGGCAGAGGAAATGGTTACCACAGTGACAAACCACAGCAGCCTCAGCTCATAAGCTCCTGAGGTTTATCGCTATGTGACTGATGCTTATCTAATCCACCCAGCTCTTGGGTGTCTCACACCTCGACAGCAAAGGTCACATGTGTCACATTTCCATACCAAAACTAATAAATTAAGTTTTAAACCAAGGCTTTGTTTCCTGTGATTGTACTTATTAAGAAAATATTAGTGTAGCTTGCCAATCCAATGTGCACCACCTAAACCTTATTGTGTAAGGGATGCATGAGGCCAAACAAAAAAAAAGGGAGAGAGAAAGTTACTGATGTAGGTTGACTGATTTCTTGGTGCTAAATGTCTGAACTGTAATCTTTGGCTTGTTTAGAATCACTGACATATCTGTTATTTTTGGCCAAATTGTTAGTTGTGTGACAAGTGTACTATTACTACTACAGGTTTTCTTGTCTGATGGTCAATTGCCTGAAAAAGCTTGTTGTTAACTGTCAGTCACGGATGTTAAGAAATGGAAAATTGTTCATCTGGCATGTAAGCCAAAAAAGTTTTCTAGGTTTCAGGTTTGCTTCTGTGTGGTACAGTACTGTGGCCCATAGACTTTACATTACGATGACGTCACAAACTTTAAAGGTGACCTATTATGCTTTTCCTTATTGTCAGTCATATCTATAATGTCACGATGTTGGATGTTCATATTAAATGTGGCCAAAGTGTCAAATAATGAGTTAAATGCATGTAGGAGTAATCCCTGTGAGCAAAAAGCCCCGGCTTCAGACGGCTCTGAACGCTTGGTTTCCAACGGTTTTCTACTTTCAGCCCAATCCGACGTCAACTCGTGATGGATTTCTTTATATGGTCGTCCGCTCCACGCACAGCGGGCCAGTTCTCTGCTCCGCTCCACTAACATTCTGGTGTTTTTCCATTGTTTTGGGGGTGGTCACGCCGAGCCACGACTCAAGCTGAGTGAGTGTTTTATAATTACACAGCAGGCAAGTAAAATAACTAGTTTACCTGTTAGAGGTGTGCTGGTCATCTGCGGCTCTTCATCAAACATCATCATCACTGTGGCTGTTTCAGCTTGTACTATTCCTCCCTGCATTATTTCTAACTGATCCGCTGAACAAAGAGCTCCAAATATGTCCATATGTTGTTGCATCAACCAGTTTTTAACGGCGCTAACGAAGCTCTGCTAATATGGTGATGAACACATTTCATTTCCTATAAATTCTTCACAAGTCATTTAAAAGCTTTTAATATGAAGCAGCGAGCACCGTCATATGATGAATGAACATAAATTGTCAGTGTTGGCGGCCCCAGAGGGTATAAAAGCCTGAACTGTGAGAGCTTTAGTGCAGCTCTCTACCAACTGAACTGACTGAAATAAGCTCAATAGGCCTGAGCAGAAGATAAAATCACTATTTGAGCTGAGCTTTTGTTTACTCTTCAGGGCTCCAGGAAGGTTATATTAAGAGATTGGGATCTTGCAGCCACCACTACCTTGCATAGTACCAGTGGATCTTTCATCCAGTATCTCCAGTTCTTTTACAGATACTTTCCCTCCATATGGCCCAAATTAAATGCGTTAATGTCTTCTACTGGGATGCTTATTTGATTCCTCGAGGCGAAATGGAGCAGCGTAAGTATTTGTACTGTCATGGTGTTTGATATATGGGACATTCATCGTCATGGAAGCTCTCCTTTTACTAGTTCCCTGTCCTTGAAATTTATAGCACCTCTCAAATGTGTTCATACACGACTGCTCATGGACGGACAGTCAGACACACTCCCTGTGTGTTTATAGCTCTGTGTTATTCATCAGGGTCAAAGTGTCCGTCTCACTTGACTGGCATCTGTTTGAGCCAATAATTAATAGCTCAATAATTGATGTGCCCGTCATATGGGCAAGGAGATTATGGAGAGGTTAGGTCAGTCAGTAATGAATGCTAACGAGAGGTCACCAAACAACCTCTGCAGTACACTTGAAACTGTACACTGAGGCATCCATGAAGTAATGAATATTTCACTATTAATCATTAGAGTTTCTGCTACTGCTAACACAGTAAACATTCATTTAAGCTGTTTACATGACAGCGCTGGCAGAAAGTTTTCAAGGACTAAAACCGACTATTCACACAGCAAATGCAAAATCTATCACTGGTGTTTGTTTGTATGATGTCAGGGAAGAAAATTCAAAATAGTAATAATTTCCTCAAATCAATAAAATGAAGTTGAAACTACTTAATTAATTCCTTAGTGAATCGTGCCAAGCAGTCATTCCATATACTCTCACTATAAACCACTTGGATATAATGGCTGTAATTTGACCTTTGCTATTTTAATATATTTCAAGTTTTGATGGCTAAACACAATGATATCTTTGACATCTCTTGACAAAGATGTATCGTTGCCCTCTTCATAAAGGGAAAGCTATCAGAAAGTGGCAGCCTCACCAATAATTCAGTTCAGTCAGAGACACTTATGTCAAGGAATTGACCATTTATAGCAAATGGTTATAGTAAGATTTGGTGGAAAAAGCTCTTTTGCTGTTTGAGGGACCTCTCAAAGAATCTGAGCGGGGATGACGATTCTCCTAAGAGAGCTAATCGCCCCTTAACAAACACAAACATTAACCTCAGTTAAAATCAACAATATGAAATACCACATAAGGAGGTAGTTGGGGTGGCGAGAATGTAATCAGCAGAGTGAACGGTGTACACCTGTGTGAATGTGATTAGATGTTACCAGTCACACAGCTGAAGATAAGTAATTGATTGTGCAGCGTATTGAAAACAGCTGAGGCTCTATCTGAACTAACGCTTTGCTCCATTGTTGTCCAACGAGGAAACAAAATAAGGCTAATTCTGCACTTGCTGTAGTTGTGTGCCGTCACAGTTTTCCTGTGCAATGAGGGATTATTACAGGTGTGCTCGCTTTCCGTTATATTTCCCCAAAAAAGTGATTTAGGTTATGAAGAATTCAAAGGTTTATTTGCCACATACACAAATAACATTTGTAGTTATGGCAATGTGGCGTGCTCCTAAGGTTGCACTGAAAGACTAGTGTGACAAAAAAGGATTAAAAGATAAATAATTGTAAAACTGTGAAACGTACAAATGTCACTATCAAAAAGTTCATCATCTTGTTGGCCGGAGTCTCTCTGTGTTTGACTTGTGGCTGCAGCAGTGTTTGCCTGACTGCTGAAGCTGGAATAGTCTGTTGCTAGGATGATCTTTCATAGTCTAGCTCTGGCTCCACACCTACTACTGTATAAGTCCTGTGGAGCGAGGAGTGTTGGTTCGATAGTATGGTCGGCTGAGCAAACCATTCTCTGCAGGGCTCTAATGTTGTTGCCGTACCAGTTGATGATTCCCCCCTATTAGGATGCTTTCATATCATAACTGATGGAATCGATGACCAAAGCTACTAGAATAAAACTCAAGTTGTCATAAGTTTTCTTTTCAGTGTGAGCACGATGTTATATTTTGAGGTGATAAATTATTATTGAACTGAAACAGAATCTTTAATTGAGTGAAAATTTACTAGGATCTTCTCAATAGACTCAATAGAGCATTTAAGTGTCATTTTCACTAACCCTGGAAGACTTGTAAAAGACAGATTAAAAGAATTGGTGTCATGGGGATCAGAATTTACTGGATACTCATGTTACTTGTTTGTTTGTTTTTCAAAGCCCAACCACTGCTAAAAACACAGGCTGCAAATGTGTCCCTACCATTTTGGTGTCTTTGTATAAAATCCAATTATTAGCTGACAGGGAGTTGAATCTCCTTGGTTGCAACATCCGGCTACTGGTCACTGGTTAGCCGTCTTGCTCAGGGGCATTTTAATAGTACCATTAACTAAGAGGACATTTCTCACTTGCTGTCCCCTGCAGGAGCTGCACAGTCGATGTGAGATTTGCACCAGCAACATTCATTCATCACAGAGCAGCTCAGACACAAAGCTCTCCTCATAGTTGTGGTTTTGGAAGAGATGTTCATGGTATTTGGTGTTTTTGGTGTCTCGCCCTGCACTTCAAAGCATCAAGCCTCACGGCAACTCTGACTCATCCGTCCCACAATGACACTGTTTGATAAAGGTCAGACATCAAAAAAACACATTGTTTTGACTTGGAAGGGAATGATGCATCAGCGACTATGAGGAAAACAGAGACGGGTGACAAATGAATGGAAAAACTGGTACAGGTCTGAATGCTTGACCCCTACAGTGAGGGGATCTGGTGGCTCTGTTATGCTGTGGGGGGGGGGGGGCATTTTGTTGGCATGGTTTGGGTCCAC
This sequence comes from Thunnus albacares, assembly GCF_914725855.1. NCBI lineage: Eukaryota > Metazoa > Chordata > Actinopteri > Scombriformes > Scombridae > Thunnus > Thunnus albacares. The sequence goes on from NC_058113.1 coordinate 28,100,038, forward strand.
TTGTCCCTTTAGAAGGAAGGGTCACTGCAAATCAATACAAATTTGTTCTGAGTGATCACCTTTATCCTATGATGAAACATTTCTATACTGATGGGAGTGGTCTCTTCCAGGATGACAATGCCCCAATTCACAGGGCACAAGGGGTCACTGAATGGTTTGATGAGTATGAAAATGATGTGAATCATATGCTATGACCTTTGCAGTCACCAGATCTCAACCCAATTGAACATCTATGGGAGGTTTTGGACCGATGTGTTAGACAGCGCTCTCCATCAGAGTTCAGAGAGTTGTAGAATCATTGCCAAGACACATTGAAGCTGTTCTTGCTGCACATGGTGGCCCAACATCTTATTAAGACACTTTATGTTGGTTTTTCCTTTAATTTGTCACCCGTCCGTATCTCACCTCCAATGTAACTATTTTTTGTGCAAGTTCATAAATGTAGAAGTAAAATAAAGTTTGTTTTCTCATGATCAAAACATAATTATAATGAAATTACTGTTTTGTAACCTTAATTTAACCTAAACCGTCTTGCCAGGTGTATGATTCGGAGATATAAAGAGCAGACATAAGGTAATTTATGACAGGAACAGATGAACAAGAGAATAATACCTCCTTGGTCGATTTTAATGACCAGGGCATGGATGTACTTTTTTTTATTCTATTTCAATTTGAAATTGATAATATGTTAAATAGTGCAAAAATAGGAGATATACAAAATATTTTGCCAAACAGAGGAGAAAATGCAAAAATATGTAAAATAAATAAATATATAAAATGAAATGTAAAAGCACTTATAGTTAAAAATATGAACACAAAGCCAAGCAAACCAACAACAACAAAAAAATAATGTCAGAAAAAGTAGTCTTGTTAAAACAAACAACCCTCAAATGCTTAATGCTGGACATAACTATAAAACAAACAACAAAAAATCAGAAAAAGCTCTGTAAGTCAGAAGAAAAACTTCCTAAAACACTGTACAATCTGTGCTATCTCCGCAAGACAATAAGAGCAATTTGAGATAAAAATAGTGAATATTGGAGTTGAAACTCCAAATGAACGCTAATGTCTTTCTGTATCTGCTGCTGTATAAATATGGAACTGTTTGCTAACAGATTCGCTATAACTAGCTTAACAACAAAATAATATAACAACAAAATAACAACAAAATAATGTGTCTGGGCTGTGGGTTAGATAGATAGTAAAGATAATAATTTAATGCAGCTTTAATAACACTATAAGGCAGGGTCAGACTGGGACAAAAAAGAACGACCCTCTGCTGGGCTGATGACGCATCTCTCTCACTCTCATATTTGTAATAACGGGCTTCTCAAACGGCTCACATAGCAACCAGCCTGTCGGGATTTCTCCTGGTGCTCCGACAGTCCGACTATTCTATAAGGATTCCAACTTGTTATGAAAATCTCACCATTACTGTCACTGTTAAGTCCAGAGGTGTGATGATGATGAAATGATTTGGACTCGAGTCAGACTCAACTTGAGAAAAATCAAAGAGAGCCTCACTTTGACACCAATGACTTGTGACTTCAGCCTTTTGACTTTGCATGACGAAAGATTTCTGTAATGAAAGGGCGCAGCAAGGTTTTTTTTTTAAAAAAAAAAACAATTTTCCTAAGAACAGATACACTCTCAATCAATCATAGTGCACAAGCTGCAGGGGAGACTTTGTCTGGCAGTAGCTACACTTTTGCAGATCACCAACAGATGATACCTCAGATTCCAACATCCGGACATCAAGACTCCGCTGTGGTCACCACAAATCAGCAAAATGCAAAACATTGAACTTCCAACTACATTTGAACTTTGAAACTTCATGAAGAACAGTAACCTGAGGCTAACCTTAATGTGTTTTGGCTAGCTATTATTTAAGCTAACGTTAGCTACTCACATTTAGAAGTTAACTTTTCAAACATGAAATGAACGAGGCCTCGAAACAGTCCATGTGGCAATAAAATCTTTGTATCTAAGATTTGGTTGCCTAAATGGTGTCTTTTTATATCAATAAATATGTTTCATTGATGGGTGGGTAGCAGTAATGTTAGCAACTATCCGTATGACTTGTTTAGGACTCAAAACACAAAGTTGAAGACTTGACTTGACTAGACTTGTTGGTCCTGACTTAAGTCTTTACTTATGACTTAATTTGGGACTTAATTGCCGAGACGTGGGGCTTTCATTTGACTTGCAAAACAATGACTTTGTCCCACCTCTGATTCATTCAACAGTCCACTGTCGTATAGTTAGTGGACAACATCAGGAGAGATCAGAGGGAGATGAACAGTTAAACTACGACATGATTTTCGGTGTCAGACACTATTATGAGTCACAATAACGGGAGACGGCAATGCTGTCTATATTCATGAGCACTGTAATAGCACAGCTGTCAGACAAGTCCTTGAAATGTTTTGAATTGCACTCATACCATTCATGTACCCCAGTTCTTAGCAGAGTCCCAGAGTTTTTAAGGGCTGGGACACTTCACTACCTGTGCGTTATTAAACTTGATCACACTGAGGTAGAAACCAGTCTCTGCAAATCATGTCTGTATTTTACTCAAGGTACTTTTCAAAAGAAAGAAATGTTTGAATATGGAGACACGAAGAGCATCAACTCAGTTTGGATTAAATGATAACTGCAGAGTCTAATTCTTGATTCTGGGGAGCAAGAATTCATACACCGATAAAGTAGATATTTGATTTACACTTAAATGATAAGAAGCAACTCACAAAGCAATTGTAGCAGGCATATTAGTTTTGAATGTTGTCTTGGTGGGATATCTATAAAGTGTACCTAATTTGAACTCAGTGGGTGATGTTGTTGTGGAGCTGGATGTTTTAAGGGATGTTATTGCGGTGTAACTCAGATGTTATATCCTGGTCTTGGAGTCGTCACTGCACTGAAAGGGTGCAGCTTTCTGGCCTGTACTAGGTATTATTAACAGGAGGGGGGAGTGAAGGGATTCCCCCCCATGGGTTGATCATTGAGTCAAAACGTCTCCATAGATTATTGATATTAAGGTGTTCAGTTGGGAATTAATGCATCTGGATTGTATAGCTCTTATTCCCATTAGGAATCTATTTATTTGCTTATTTAATTGAATTCAATATGTTAAATGCCGGTAATTTATGGCTTAGGGACACTTGCAGTGTTTTTGATGTCATGTATGTTGTCAAATTCACAAATGCGTGTCTTAATTTGGTTCAGTTGCATTTATTTGTGCTGGGGTTTTTTTTCTAAATGCCTTTACCTTTTGTATGCATTTTCTTAAAGGGGACATATTATGCACATTTCCAGGTCTATATTTACATTCTGGGGCTTTACTGGAATATCTTTGCATGATTTCCTGTTCAAAAAACTTTTTATTTATGTTATACTGGTCCATTATGCAGCCCCTCAGTTCAGCCTCTGTCTGAGACAGGCTGATTTAGCTCCTGTCTCTTTAAGGGCCCCTTCCTGATGTGCCCAGCAAGCTTCAGGAAGTTAACCCTCTGCAGACTAAAGCCACAGATATACTCCCAAGAGGACATGTACACAGACAGCTTCAATCATCACGGACGCGTAGTAGCTCTCCGCTTGGAGAACATGTTCCACACATGCACAGTAGATCGGCTTCTACAGGAAGACAGAGTTCTCCATGCCAGTCTGTGCAATCACAACAAATTGGAGATATGCTGATGTCCACACAGAGCCTACACGTACACCCTCTGATGACGAAATTTACATACGGACCCTCATGTACTTGTGGACATGGTATAATTTCAGTTTAAGAGGGGGCTCTGGAGGCTATGTAAACAGTAGTGGGATTTAGTGGGAAATGAAAACTCGAATACATCTGTACATGTTTGAGCCCGAATCCGATCCAAAATATGCAAGTATAAACAACCCGTGGAACAACAACAAAGGCTACGGAACGGACCATGACCTTTGACCATGTTTAACATAGACATCCAACATTATAACAGTATAGAAAGAAAATCACAAGAAAATCGCAAATCCCCTTTAAGTTGTGGAGCGTTGAGTTATTCCCACCACTTATATGCACACGTCTGATGCAATATTATGGTTTTTGCATGGTCCTTGTAAAAAAAAAGTAAACAGATGATGTATTTCATTGAGGTTTCCTATCATAATTTCCTATCCCACAAAGCAGCGGAGACAATTTTCCTTTGTCACTGAGGGATACTTTGAGGGTTTGGAAAGAGTTTGGAAAGCAGTGTGTGTAGCCACTAAACATGCTAATCTGTTGCTGTCCAGCACAACATCTACAACTGGAATAAATGACACTCAATCCCCCCTAAAACCAGCAGAACACAGCTAGTAAGTTGGAAACGAGCAATACAAACACACTTAGCCTTTTCCTCTCAACCAAACAAAACAGCCACTATCAATGTGCAGCTGACTGACAGCTTGGAGCAAAACCTTGCATCATGACTATACCTCAAAAGCAATGTAACATGAGGATTACTTTTGTCACAGATCAACCATGGCACTGCTGCAAACATCCATGTATTCACTACACATTCCTGTATGAACATGTGTGGGTGGATGTGGATAGATTTATGAGTGTATGTGAATGTATTATGCTGTGTACTGTGTGTATATCTACTACGTGCACATACATATGTGTCTACGGTTGACCTACGTCTTCAACTTTTTGCTCTCAACCTATTTTGGGCTCCAGTGAGCCACTTGAAAAAATTGCAAAGGTGCTCTGAGAGCAAACCTTTCAGTGACTCCTCTGCAAACCTCGCTTCTCGTTAAATCTTTATTTTTCGTTACTGGAGCCTAAAAGCACTCTGCAAAAACACACAGGACACTAAAACGAGGGCACTTTTAATGCAGGTGTTCTGTCAAATACACAAGCGGGACCATGTTTCAAAAAGATCGCTGCCTGGGAGCGAGGCTTTTTGTACACTGTGAATGTCCAAATGAAGTAAAAATGTCAAAGCCCTAATGGACTGGAATGTTAATTGAGGCATTTATCACGATGTTGAATCAAAGCTTTTACACGGACTTAGAGGCGAGCTGCCCGGACCTGCCAGGACTCCCGAGGGCATTGTCAGTGCAGCTCATGTCGAGTATCTGTTACAACATCCTGCCAGAGTGCCGTGGCCTTTAGGGTTTCTCTTCTCAACCAGCTGTAAATGAAAAATGAAAAACAACTCAATATAACTAATGAAAAGCAATGAACTTCTTTCTTGTTACAGTGACAGAGGAGCACAAAATGATGAATCTGACAGAGGAATTTAGCCAACACACACAGCTTAACTGTGCTGAGCAAGTAGTCAGCATATAAATTGCCTCCCTGTTCACTAAAAAAGAACAAAGGTGGTGAGGGGGTGAGGAGGTGTTGGGGGAAATGAAGCCTATGTGGACGTGAACCAATACCAACAGCAGATGAAATCATCCTCTTATTTATTACAACACAATACAATATTTTTTTGTACTCTGCTATTAATACCATAATTGTTGTTTAGCAATTCACTCAGTTTTTACCATAAAATTTTTAAGTTTAAACGCTGTACATCCCATTGGAAATTTAAAAACCTATCTGCTGCCAAGTATTTCAAAAACAGATGTGTACTTGCTCTTAAATGTTACTGTGGGCTTGTAAATTCAGTACATGCTTGTAACGTCACTAAAAGTCATAAATAACTTTGTCAGACGACGTGTTATTATTTTTTACAGGGTGAACAGTCAGTGCTTGTTGTGATTCTTTATAATAACCGAGCATATAATAAGGTGACGATGTGCTGCTTTTATTCCATTGTTCTGTTGTTTTCTTTGTGCATCACTCAGTATAAGGAAATGTCATCTATGTATCTAAGACAGGATTTTTTGATGACAGGAGCTGAAAATGACACATAATTATGACTCATGATCCGTGACAACAGACTCGCTGGAAAAGAATCCTTTTTATATTTTAGGATCATAATGAGCTTTGTGTTTTCATTCACAGCTTCATCAGGCCTGATGATAATGACATGCAGGTTTTTCCCATTAAAAACTAATGAAAAACAAAAAAGATTCTTTTACACCAATCCAGTTTTCCCAGGTTATAATAAATGTTATAATAATGACGATTTTCCTCTCCTCCTCTTACAGTTTTCTTGCTGTTAGCAGCCTCTCTGGACTGGCACTGTGTTAATATCTGCATCACAGCTGCTATTTAAAAAGTGAACATGATATTTATCTCAACTTTCATTCATTTTTTTAATAACACTATAATTTAAGCCTGATAATCAGAGTAAATTAGCACTTTATTTCATTATTCACACTAACATTGTGTTGATGTTAGCCCTGTTCTATTTTGGAGGGGTATTATTTTGACTTAATTAATCAGATATTACTGGATTTTCAGTTAACATGAAGGCATGGAGCCATTATTATCATCATTATTTAAGAGTCATTATTTCTGTAAGTTGACTTCCACCAACTTGTTCAGTTGCGTTGCCGCATCTCATCATTTTTGTGGCCATTTTTTGCTGCCGTTTATCTGAGTCTCGCTCAGAAAGATGACGTCGCCATTCTTAGTCCCAAACAAAGCTATTATAGGCACAGTTGTTTTTATCCAGCTGGGGAAAAGGCCATCGATGAGCACGACATCATCATCAAATCATTGTACAATTCAGAGATATGGGTGGTTATTCATAAGCCTGGAAGCAGGCTACTCTAATTTAGCATTCTGGTAAACATTTTAAGTCACTCTGAATAAAAAGATTGAAAGAAATAGAGGAGTGAACTGAGAAAACCTTGTAGTTTTCATAGCAATGGAATTAGTCTGGCTCTAGGGATAGAAATGTTGGTAGAAATTTGTTACCATCCACAGCGCTCAGAGGATGAATGCTAATAACTTTGGTGACTTTTTCTCTAATATCACCATGAGGTTGACATTTGTGGTCTTACATTAAATATATTCACTAACGGATGGACTGCCATTAAATTTACTCATGTGTATCCAAAGTTAAGCTACTTTACAGTAGCTCTCCACTCAGCACTGCAACACAAAATAGGAGCAATACAACCGCCTGTTATTTTTTACATGATTTCACTTTTCTGTGTTTCTTTCAGGTCCATAATGATTATTTTTCTTGACGTATAACAGTTCCAAGCAGCTCTAGTCTGGTGCGATATGATTGAAGTAACCAGTAATAGTTATTAAGTAGGCAATTATATTATATTTTAATCTGTTTATGAAAAGAATCTGCTCAAAGGAGTTTAAACGTTTTACCAGAAATTTTCCACTAACTAATTCAATCACTGAACTTTTTGCTTAGCTGATGATATCGGGATATTTATTTCCTCACATATGGCCTACTTTCTTTTGCACTGCATTACTTTCCAGACCTGCGCAACCTGTGTCAAAACAGCCCAGCAGCAGATCTTATTAAGCAGCACTTTATGCAAATCAAATGCATTGCGGCTGGGCTCGTTTACATCCGTATTCTTGGTAAATACTCCGCTAAACTGAAAATTACGGTGCTCTAAATGTTGCGTGTCCAATAGTAACTTGTGACAGGTTTAGTAAAAATATCTCCCCTTAGTAATGTTAACATGCAGCTGGGCTGACAGAAGTTCATTCATCAGTTTCTAACTGTCTTTTGATAGCGAGAAATGCTTTTTCATTCAGATATTAATCAGACAATCACATATTATTTTCATTTTTCATGTTTTTCTTTCATTCTTCAGACTTATATCTTATTGTTTGTGTTGTAAGAAGAAAAGCTAACGAGATGATGCTTTAACTCTGTTTTTCTCTAACTTTTATGTTTTTTATTGTTTATGACCATGGATATGAATAACTAGTCGTTGAAGATGACAGAATACTGGGTGCATTATTTTTCTCTTCCAAGGTACACATTTTTTACAGACCATTTGTTACAGAATTTTTGAAATGAAATTCATTGTCTTGAAACATGCTTCAACTAAGGTTCACTTGATTTTAGTAATAGTCTGGTCATCAACTGTAGCCAAAAAAAAAAAAAAGTGCTTTTCTCTTTTCTGAGTCACTCGTAATCTACATTCCAGTGCTCGCTTGGTTGGACACCCAGCTGTTCACAGCATTTTCCCTGCTGACAGAGAGGGACTCAGCCAGTGTTTTTCTGCTGATAGCTCTCCTGAACAGCAGATAGAGAGGCTCCGCATCCCACTTACAGATGTTTGTGATCATTGCTCCAGTGAGATTAAATGGAAGTGAGCTGGTGGCCAGAGATTCAACTCACAGAGCAGAGGCCTGGTCCTCAGGCAGCCTGCTGTATTGGTTTTGGAGAGAAAGCCTGAGCTTCAGTGGAAAGAAGCTCCATCATCTGGCTGGACAGCCAGTTTTCATACCTCAGGGAGTTTGGGGGTAGATATGCTACAAACGAGGGATGGATGAATTAGCTTATGGGTTAGTTCACAGACTGAACAACTGAGTTTAATATGTAGCGTATGAGTTATGGTGTTGTGGTGAATTGGAGTCTCTCCAATAAGTCAGAGTTAAGGCCCTCAGACCTGCTTTTGTCAGTGATGTTATTTCCTGGATGGAAAGCCATCTGGGCTTTAAGATGTCAGACATCATGGATGTATTTATGGTGTGTGTGTGCCTGTGCATGCATGCGTGAATCAGTGTCTGTGAATTTTGTGTGCCTATCCAGAAGATAATTAATGGGCTGACATTTGTCTGCCACATTTATGTCTTTTATTAAGGTACTGTATTTTTAGTCACATTTATCTTGATAAAACCGGATTAATGGATGCGGAAAAAAGAAACCATTGTGGGTTGCTCAATTGCAGATGTATAGCTTAATCTCTCTAATCGTCTTCTCTGTGTCCCGGGTATCGATGTGGTGCGAACTCTGTAAGACAAACTAACTTGTATAGCACAAAGATAGAGAAGAAGAGTTGCATGCAAAAAAGCAAGAGAAAACAAACTAGTCCAGATACTACACAGAAACTAGTCTTACAAGTGTGTTGTAGATGCATCAGCTTCTGACATCCACTCTGCAGTAATATTAGCGGGCATTCAGACCGAAAACGTCACTACATTTAAAAAACATGTGAAGGGCTGTGCTGCATGTTTCTACAAAATAAAATACAATCCAGGAAGTCCAGTTGGAGTAATATATCCTTGAGTTTCAAGGATTATGAGATACTAAAACACTGCACAGTGGTTTATAATATTGAGACAGGATTTTACAATTTTGAAACGTTATCACAGTGACAATCATTTTATCCTCAATGTGGACAATCATGAGGTCAACAGTAGAACTATACTGTTCACATCACAAAGTAATCTACCAGGAATATGAGCTTACACATAATTGATTAGCCGATGCCAACGGTTCAGCTTTTTTGTAGGACAACCTCGCATTTTTTGCCGAAGTCCTCTGTATCTGGATCTTCCAAAGCAGCGGCCTTGAAATGAATAAACGCAGCACTGATGTCGGTCTGAATAGAGGCTTATTCCAATAGGCTGTCTGTCTTTTAGTGATGCAAGCAAGTCTAGACATGTCACGTTATCGGGTGCAAAGGCAAAAACAGTCTCAACACCACATAGCTATACCTTCCCTTGGTTGAGCAAGCATAACTCCAAATGAGATAACTATTGCTTGACTGAACTGAATTTCATTTCTGATAAATTCATCTTGTGACTTGCCGGAGCTTCATCTACTCTCAAATCCTGCTTTGTTTCGCCTTCAAGAAACATACCGCACTTTCTGTAGTTGCAACATGAGTGACAGCACTCACTGAGCTTCACAGGATCACCAACATTAACAAAGTAGGACTCTTTTTATTTGAAATTATTCACCTTTTACACACTGACAGGTAATATACACAAGCCTTTGTGGTCCCTCTGGCCCGAAACATGGTCAGTGACAATGTGTGCTGGATATCAACTAGGATGGCTTATGGTGGATGGAAAGCTCACACGTACACACAAACACACACACACACACACACACACATACACACATCCAAATACACACACTCGTACACACATGAACAAGCAAACGCACACATGCAGAACTCTCACACACATACAGATATGCAAGGACGAATACAAAAACACACATTACGACACGTACTCTAACCATCTAACACAGTCTAGCCATCTAATGTAGACATCAACAGAGGAGGGGCTTAAAGTGCATACAGGAACAGAGGAGGGCCTTGCTCACTCTTATGATCAGTAACAGCCTTTTAAATTATGAGCAACAGTAATCCTCCACTAAAGCAATGATCTTACTGCCACGCTGTATCTTTACAAAAAGCATATCCCTACCGTATTTTTAGCTCAAACTGTGCCTTGCATGATGAAATAATGACACTGCATAGTTCACAGGGTTTGTGTTATACATTATTGCGGTACGATGCAGGTCCATGGTCCGGGTTATGAGATATGAGCTGCAACACAGCACGGAAAGCATGTATAGCCCAGGTTTTAAGTGGAATTAGAGAAATAAATCCATCATGAGGGATGCTTCTCTGCAGTCCGATTTAGCTTTAAATGTAGGATAATCCATACAAGGAGAGGTGAGAAGTGGTGACGGACGGTCTGATCGCGGCATGAAAATGTTCAGTATCCCGGATGCATAGAAGGAGTACAGATGCTGACACAACTCCTTGGCCTGGTCTGGGTGAAGCACATGGATTGGTCTTTGATGGATCAAACAGGTCAATAAGGGGCAAATAGGACTTGTGGATGGGAGGTCCTGACAGGCCCAGGGGCCGGGCGGAGCAGTGCAGCGGGGAGGGTCTGTGTCTGGAAGAGGGCAGGGGTCGGGGTGTGGTTAGTGGCGGGGTTCGTGCGGTGCGTGAAAGTGTTACCGATGGCGGCGGCGGCAGCTGCTGCCACAGCTGCCAGATGAGCAGGTATGATCTGGGCGGTCAGAGGCTGGCACTGCCGCTCTTTACCCAGGGTCAACTTTATCTGGTAGAGAAAGACAGAATAACATCAGTACAGTCTGTGCATGCACAGGGTGGAAAAATGTGAATATTTAATGGCAAAGTTTGGTAAATCTATTGTAAACTTTGCTACAAAGCACAGTCATATTTTTAGTAGGGCTTGAGTTTTCATTACAGATACCAAAGCAGTAGTTTTGTCAATAACTCTGAGAAATATAAACATGTTTTTCTACAAAGCTCTTTTTTAATTTAACAAAAAAATCAAATGTTAAATGGAAAGATGAGCGGCCATACGAGTACCTCGGCTAAATAAAGTAGCCTGATACAGAATTCTGGTTTAAATCAGTAACCTTTTGATCAAACAAGTAAACAAGATATCAAATCTGATCAGAAACTCAAGGTCAGTTTTTGATATTTGGTGATATTTGGACACATTCCAGTATTCGGTACCACAAATAGTCTGGTTCGATACCTGGCACAAAGTTTTTCAACAATTTTGATAATTGGTTAATCATTTCAGTCATTTTTCAAGGAACAGTACAAAATAATTTGCTGTTTCAGCATCTAAAATGTGAGGGTTTGCTGCTTTTCTCTCTTGTATATTATTTTAAATTTCAATCTTTGGGGTTTGGACTGTTGGTTGTTGTTGTTGGAAATTTGAGGACACATTGGGCACTAGGATGGCCATTTTTTAAAAATTTCCTCTAACATTTCATAGCCTTAACAAAGCATTGATTATTCAAAAAAAATAGGATTTGCGCAGTCTCATCATATCCTTGTTGTTTAGTTTCCAGATGTGACTGTGCTTGTTATAGTTAATTGGTTTTACTTTTGTAACCCGGGCTCAGTGGAGGCAACACAGTGAAGTCATAAACAGGGTTTAACTTGTAAAAGTATTTATTTTTATTATTTCAGTTTTATTATTTCAAGAAAAAGAAAATAAATCATGGCTGAGGACGTCACTTCTGTAGAGACATCTGCAGGCACATAGACTCGGGGCCAGAGAGCTTTACAGGTGCCAGAAATCAGCTGCTAATTGCTGAAATTGTTCCAGATGATTTGCAACACAGCACCGCCAACAAACAAAGGAAACAGCAATAGATATGTCAACCCGTCACATATTAAATCTTTTTTTCAGCTGTTTGACTGCTGTACCTGCAATTTAGACATCAGGCATTTGGTCAGTTTAATTTCCTTGGAGCTCTTTTATTGTCTCAAAACCTAGACTCACATATCAAATTGCTGACCTCTTTTATAGCTTCATATGCTGCTATTCCACCTAAATAATGATTATAATTTTGTTGCAGTGTGTTTGCAGTGGTGATTTAGTTATTTCAAAGTCAGTATTTTTTCTGCACAACGAAAAGGAATAATTGCTGAGAACTGATGAGTTATATTTTATGTTATGTTATATATTTCCTATGAAAGAAAAGAAGAAGGAAGGAGAAAAAACAAAGAAAGAAATGACAAATGAACAGAAAACAGCCTAATAGGGTGAAAAGGTCACCAAAGTTATCTGGCCTAATCTTCTGTATCAGTAATGGAAAAGACTCGGTCTCACAGCACCAGGATGGCAGCAGTTGTCATGGGTTATCAATCACTGACTCAGTCATCGTAACCCTTTGGGAAGCATTCTTTACTCTCTGCTCATCAAAGTAGCTCCTCTCCGTTAACCCAGTCAATGATGGGTTTCAGAAAAAGTCATTTCCCCCACACTGGTAACCCCCGAGCTTCGTCTCGGCAAACAGTGGGTGTGATGAATGTCATTTTCGGAGGGATTCTGTGAGATGGAAAGTCAGACTCTCCTTTATCTTTCCCACATTTAATCTACATGGCTCCTCTGTGTATTCTAACAGACCTGTGTCACGTGGCACTCAAAAAAAACCCAACTTTTAGCATTTGTTTTAATTTTCCTGGAGTGCAAAAAGGGCACATAGAGCAGAGAGTACCAGAAAGTTATTTCAGTACGCTTCTCTTATACCGTGGTTTGTCAACATGCCTGACACTAATCTGAGCTGCCCTCATGCAGAAGACCACAAGTACTTCAAATAAGTTAAAACCGACATTTACAATTACCTCTAAATAGTATTCGACCCAAGACTGCATTCTTCCTCCAGTGCTGGCTTAGACTCTTCTTGATACGTGCCATTTTTATCAATAAAATATCAAGTTTTCAAATTTAATCATGTTGCTCCCTGCCATGGATTTTTAATAAAATCCAGTTAACAGGTGATCCAGTTATGAAAGTTGACATTTTATTGATTTAGGTGCTGTTGAATGGATTGAACGTGCCTTATCAAAGACCCTATTACACTTTAGAAGAGGTGTATAGGATTTCTCGCTGATAACCAAAGGAACTTTGAAGTGTATGCAGTTCTCTCCAATGTAAACAGAGCAAGAGAGAACGTTGCATATCGGGGTTGGGCACAGACATACGCTTTTTATTTGACCTGCAAACTGCAGACACAGGAAGTGGCTGAAATAAGAGAATGACAATGAACAGATGTCTGTGAAGATTCTCAGTCATCCAGATCATAGTTATTCAAGTAGGGTTGAATCAAGGGCGACTGGGCTTGGTTGTAGATACTTGAAGATGTTTCGCCTCTCATCCAAGAGGCGTCTTCAGTTCTGACTGACTGCTGAGGAGTCCCAGGTATTTAGGGTCATTACATAGACTGTAATATAAAGATGGATGTCATGACAGTTCTCCAAAAGTGAAGCCAAAACATCTCGATCGCCCCCTGGTGGCTGGCTGCAGTATAGGTTGTAAGTCCCAACCCCTCCAATGTTAGTGGATGGGACATGAGTCAACTATTAAATCAAAGTACACATCAAATAAATTTTTCCCAAAGATGGTTTCTGTCATTTTAGGTAATTCTTATCACACTGACGTCTGATAAGTTAGTTTTTAATTAGTTATTTGATTATATAAAAAGAGGGTCTGACATCATGATTGACAGCTGTGACGGACGCTCTCAAACCTCCGTCAGACTCTACTGTGCAGACCCCAAATGACGTCACACAAGCAAAATGGTAGCTCCCGAAAAAGAGATATTTTTGCTTCACTTTTGCATAACGGTAGGAGGTGGAGACGTGTCGTCCATATTTATATGCAGTCTATGGGTCATTATCAAGGTCATTGATACCACTTGGTTCATTAGTGCTCCTGGCTTTTATAATGACAGTCGTTAGAGTCGTTGGAGTCCCCTGAGGCCAAATGTGAATGGTTGTTACGTCTCCTGGGAGGGGATGAAGGCACTGTATTGTAGTTGGGGGGATAAGTGGTGTAGTAGACCCCCTCCTCTGTTGTACTTGATCGCCTCCTTCACTCGTCTTTCAAACCATCAGTCCTCCCTATCAAAACTGCTGAGTCTTGACCTGAGGAGTTGGTTCTCCTGTGTCAGCTATGCGTTTGTTTAATGGTTGTTTAGTTTCCCCAATATTTTGCACTTAAAGCTGTTGGATACATTAACTGGACCTTTGTGAAAACAGCCTCAAGATCCAGGAAAAACACCAATACTGCGGGTGGTGAGGAAAAGAAGAATAAATTCAACAACATCATCATTCCTTACGTGTCTGGAGTGTCTGAGAAACTCATGAGGGTTTTCAACAAACACCTTATCCCAGTGTTTTTCAAACTCAACAACACACTAAGACAGATGCTGGTCAACCCGAAAGACAGCATACCCAAACACAAGAAAAGCAATCTAGTGTATGCAGTCCATTTCAGTGAGGAATGCACTGACTTGTATATCAGGGAAACTAAATAATCATTAAACAAACGCATGGCTCAACACAGGGGGGCCGAATCGCCAGCAGTTTACCTTCACTTGAAAGATAAGTGACACTCTATCAAGGACAAGAAAGCATATATTTTGGATAGGTAGGACAGATGGTTTGAAGGAGGCTATCTACGTGAAAGTAGAGAAACCATCCCTCAACAGAGGAGGAAGTCTGCGACACCACTTATCCCCCGCCTACAATGCTATCCTTTCATCCCTTCCCAGTAGACTTAACAACCATTCACATTTGGCCTCATGTGACAACTCCAACGACTCTCGTTTACACTCGGCCTCAGGTGACTCCAACAACTCTTAACGACTGTCTTTACACCAGCCAGGAGCACTAACGAGCCAAGTGGTATCAAAACTGAAGAAGCCCCTTTGATGAGAGGCGAAACATCTTCAAGTATGTACAACCGAGTCCAGCTGCCCTTGATTCAACCCTCCTTTGAATATGACAGAGAACAGTTTCAGATTTCAAACAAAAAATAGTCTCTCATGGCTTGATATGTCTGTCTCCCAAGAAGCGGCTGTACTTGTTGTGTCGACACTAGGACTTTTGTTGCTGATAAGCTTGACTGAGGCGTGCAGTGACTCACCGGCTGCTTGGTCTGGCCTTTCTGTGGTTTGCTGTAGGGGCTGTATTTAGGTTTGGCTGGTTTACCTGCTGCACGGTCTTTATGACGCCGGCTGCTGATGTGCTGAAAAGGAGACAGAAAACAAGCTTCAAATAAGACAGAGAAGTTTCAGAAAGTCACTCTGCTGTAGTTAAAATGCACTTTTTGCAGATTCAAATTACAATAAAGGAATTCATACACAGGATAGAAAAACATCTTTGTGTCTATCTGAGATTTTATATATTGTGCATGGCTTAAATCAACACATAATTTCCACTAATAGAGAGCCAAAGTGAAACCAGAGCTTCCAGTCTGTGAAGTGCTGCAAGAAATCCTCTTTCAAAATCACATTGATATTTGTAACACAAACTAACCACAAAATTTAGCCTTGGAAAATAACCTTACTCAACAACGTCATGTGGTTCACTCCATGTGTCCAGATAAGAATGGTGCATTTTCAAGAAGAACAATCTAATATTGTTTACAACAACCTTTAACAGACACCATTTCCTCTAAGTTCTAGACCAGCATGGGTTGATTAATGCTGCATTCATGCCATGTCATTCAACTCGTAATTATGAGTCAACCTCCAACCTGTAACTCAGAGTCGGGGAATTTCTGACTACAATACAACACAATACAACATCTCCCACTAGGCAGAAGTGTCAACAAAATAGGTGTCAAAATGGCAACAAAACCACCATCGTCAACAGTTCAAAGTAATTAAGGTAATCAAGGTCATTAGAAGAGAGAGTTGATGGATATTATGGATATGGAAGAAGTTACTATGACAAAAGTACCCTTGCTGCCACACTGGTAAATTTCATTGGGATCATTGGTACAAATGAATCATCATCTAACTTTGTTAAAATCACAAAGGTTTCATTACTATAGTAAGTGTTAAAGTAAATGCTCATTATCTTAATATGAGTAGTAAACCTCAGGGAGCATGATTAGTTTTTTCAATAAGGCTGAATAGAAAGAGAGAGTCACAGACAGCGGTGGAGCAGTGGCAGGTGTCATCACAACTTTGGCTCTCTATATTAAAGACACTTTATACCGTAAATCATTCGTTCAGAGGTTAGCTTCACTGTGTCTACCAAGGTGGTCAATGTGGGCACACAGCAGGTAAGTCAAGTCAGAAAATTGAAGGAAAGCTGCCTGCAGACCAAAATCAGGGCAGTGCGTTCACGTAGCGGGGATGCCACCGCACATGACTCAGCAAAAAAAGCAGTAGTTGTCCGGCAAAAAGCTGAACCAGGCTCCACTTTTGCTGCAACACAACCTGATGTCAGCCAGCAAGGCGCTGCGTTGGCCAATCACATACGTGCAAACGCACATTCCTGGTGGATTACCTTGTAACATGACAGCTGTATTTCACTGTTTACCTTGCAAGTGTTACGACGAAAGATAAAACTGTTGCTGCCGTAATAACTTTCCAGAGTTGTAAAATCCTGTGTGAGTATTACAAACGGCTGTTCAGTGTTTTGACTTCTGACAAGTCTCTAAAGGCCTTAAATCCGTAGCTCCAACTCAACTTCATTGTCTCACTGGTACTTCAAACAACACACCACTCCACTGAAGCACCTTGTACTGTTTTAACGTATGGCAGTTTTCAGTCTAGAGCCCCCTAGAGACTGCAGTGCTTATTACATCATAAAATAAGACAGTACTGGATGATATAATAATTTCACAATTTAGCAATTCTTAGACCTTTAAAAGTAACTCAAGAATGTCATGTGGATGGCTCTACAGAAAAGGCCTCGGGGTAATTACAATAAAAAAAGGGTTTATCCTGTAGGGGCAAGAATGTGCTCTAAAATCTTTTGGTAATCTGTTCAACAATAAGATAAATCCTTTAGGGATCATGAATATCCACAGCAGACTTTTAGGATAGCTTGTCAGACCACAATGCATATGTCAAGTGGAAGGTTTGAGCAGATGGTGGTGCTAGAGGAGGTCACCAAAAAAAATGTCTTCTGAGTCATACAAAACTATGAATACCCAAACTAAGTTTCAAGGCAATCTGGATGAGATACTGCATCTTTTCTCTGGACAACCAGTGAAAACTGTCATTGTTTCTTTTTTTTATTACAGATTGTCTGTGATGCTTTATAGATGCCAGTTAACTCAGCCTCAAGCTAGAAGCCATTTCAGGGTAGATAGCTTATCATGTGTTGAGGTGGGCACCTGAACAACTGAGATGGCAGGGGCCGGACTAAAAATACATCTCCTGTCTCAAGGTTAAAAGTATTAGACCTTTAAAGGTTTTATTGTGACTGGAGCCATCCAGGGTGAAAATGACTGCAGTTACGGCACTGCAAGGTACTGTACAGAAAGCCTTTACCACATGACACATTATGTTCCCATGTTAAATACAGTACATGTTGAGCGTGGACAATTATTCTCTGATGTTGAAAGTCCAGAAACAATCAGCTGATCTGAATAAACAAGTAAAATACAATAATCTGGAATGACACATATAGAAATACCTTTTTACCTCAAGCCAATAAATAATTCAGTGTGGGCACATGTTGACAACAAAAGGCAGATTTCTGGCTGCGTCTAAATTTCACAAGTCCTTGCAGTGGATTTAACAGTCACACATTTCCTCTGGTTTCTTGCAGTAACTGGATTTTGTCATGCTGGATTCTTTTCACAGAGAATCGCCACTGTTCAGAAGTACTCAGTATAAGTCCCAGCATGAAAAATTCATACAAAGCCTGTCTATTTTCTGTGAGAAATCTCAAGGTTAGCTCAGACAAAACAGAGTGGTTTTAAAGTATTGTAGATGAAATTCTCCCCATGACAGAATGATCAGCAGCTACAAGAAAATAAGATTTGTGGAATGCCCCAAAGCGACAACCAAGATACACATTCCAAGGCAAGTTTTTAGCCAAGTAACACTAAAAAAAAAAAAAATACCACAAAGAGATCAGATCATTGTCAGCTGTGTAGTTACCTAATTTCTTCAACATCTTGTAAACTAGAAACCAGTTTCCTGACTTGGGCTAAGCCATTAAGAGAAACGCTGTGAGCTGTTAGAAACCTAATTTCTTGGCCAAGTACTGTATATGCTTGATCAGATTTCTTATGAGTTTTTGCAACATGTGTGCATAACAAAGACTTCAGACAGGGAGAGTTTTGCTGTGACAGCACCGTGGCGGGATGAAAAAGAAAGACTGTTACTATAAAAAATTATAAATAATATAATGAATCATCATAATTAAATAAATTAAAAAAAGTTTCTCACACATGAACAGCAGACTTCAAAAGTTTTGTTTGGGTAGCAGTGCTTCCTGGAGTCAAAAAACTGTTTAAAAAAAACCCAATTAAAATGCCTTTATTGTTATGACATGGTTATATTAGACTTTAAAAACAAGACTCTGACGCGTTTCAGAATCAAACCTTCGTCAGGGACCTGACAAAGGCTTAAGGTTTGATGCCGTCCACTGCTTGGTAGCCAAAATGCTAATATATTGTTATGGTTTAAGCTAACATTAGCGACTCTGTTCTGCTATACCAACCCCAGCAATGTTACCTAAGATAGTGATACATCTGTGAAGCACCTTGGTTTAGTCCTCAAAGCCTTTTCTCTTGTAAAAGGGAAACATATTGTTACTAAATACAAACAATAAAACATAAATTAAACTTCTGTGTTGCTTGTCCAAGGACGCTTTACTATAGTAAGTAACACAAACAGGGTTATAAAGAATAACATTTTAATAACATTTTTATTTGTAATGTTGTTATAACGCGTGTAGTGCCACCAATCCATATAAAGGGCAGATGATGTTTGGCACTGGAAAGTTTTAAAAAGAGTAAAATGAAAAAAGGTGATATTTTATTAGCAAAAATATTAATGAAACAGAGGGAAAAATTAACCCCAGGAAATTCAACCAAAATAACTTGAAGCAAAGCAAAAGACAAAAAAATAAAATCTGCAGCCTCTCAGCAAGCTGCCGCCTACTCTCTGCCCTACTGACCACCGAATGGCATTTTACCTTCTCAGCCTCACCGAGCTGGAACGTACCATCCACTCAGGTTACCACAGGGTGAGCCACACTGGTACAAAGCTTTTAAAACATACAGAGCTTTGATGTAGAATTGCACAGCAAAATTATACCACCAAATTATACAGAACGTCATTTACTACAGCACAGTTTTATCCTCCCAACCTCAACTTGACAGAGCGGCTTAGTGCAGCTAATGATATACACCTGCTGTCACTATGCCTACCATCACAAGAACTCACTACTCAACTGAAAACTGTATTACATTATTTAACATAACACGACTGATAAATTAATAGATGCAGAGTGAGGGAGGGTCTCTGGCACAACTTCACCTACTTCCAAGATGCACAGAGAAGATGAGAACTCCAGCAACACCGACGTGTTTCGGCTTGTGCGTCGGTCAACTAATAAAGTTGTTCCTCATACTACAAGTGTTGCTGGAGTTCTTATCTTTCTTGATAAATTAATAGAAACATTGGACTGAAACCAGGACCTAGTGAAAAGGGAGAAGAGCAACCTTTTCACAACTGATTCTACCGTCTTCTACATTAAGTTTCAGTCTTTTAGCACACCACAGTATCATGTAGGCTATGTAGCCATCATGTGGATATTTAAGACCCTTTAACAAGGTGCTCGATTTAAAACGAGTCAGCTGGGAACATTTAAAAGTCAGCAGTTGAGTTTTCAGCCAATTCACAGAGTTAGTGACTAACTACAGGTTAAATCTGCTAGGAACAGTCGTCATTTCCAACAAAACTGAGTCACTTAGAAACGAGAGGCCTGTGAAATTTAAGATCCATTGTTTAAAAAATGACTAAGATTCTTGAGCGGTAAATCTGCCACCGTTATTAGTGTAAAATGCGTATGCTGGAGGGAATCCAGTACAATCTCATTACATTCAGTAGTGTTTTTTTGGCTTGTTGAAAGTATGATTACATGCTGGTCCAATGTATGTTTTTCTTTTAGTCACTTACTCCTCTCACCGTCTTTTTAGGGTTAGTTTAACATTCTTTTTGGGCGTAAAATGTAGGGACATTTTGACATGAAATCCATTTTCCTCAGTGTGTTTGAGTGTTTCAGAGTCTCTCAGTCTCTGCTGATCCTTCTCACCTGCTTTAGCTGAGTCTCTGAGTTGACATGCACATCACACGTCTCACAGTAAAACGTTTTGTTCTGCAGGCCCGTTGACGATTTGGTGGATGTAGCCAGTTTGCTTTTGACTCCGGGTCGGGGGAAAGACTTGATGGAGCCCACGCCGCTCCTGGCCTCGAGCATCGTCTTGTGCTTCGTACCTGAAAGTTCAAACAGAAGGCAGCCTGGTCAGTAAATTAATTTAACCTACAGATTCTGCCTAAAGGGAGGACAAGATCAAAGGTACACACTGTCTTTTATCCGTTTCCTGACCTGGGAAATATGAGGGTCAGTGTGAAAGGGTCGACTTGTAAATTATCCTGGTAAAATGACCCAGTTCACATCCAAAAGGTCAGCTGTCCAGGTTCACACACAGTCCAGGTTCATACAGTGACACTGTTCGGAGTAAAGTAGCCATCATCCTGATAAATCCTGAGCTCCATCAGACCTGCCTAAAATAATTTATTTCAGCTAAAAGTTCTGTTTCCTCTGGAGTTTTTCTTCTGTCCTGTCAACTTTATAACTACAGTTTTTATTTTGCTGCTTAAACGTCCCACGATATTTTCTGCAGTGACATTACTGTGCGTATGGAAACGTTTACAATTACTGAAAGCAGCGTCTGTAATCTTTAAAGTAAATCATTAAAGAAAACACTCTACAACACAGAAATCACGTTGAAAGCTTGCGCTGCTCAACATAATTTAAAAAGCATTACAGCCTACAGGGACCGGTAGAGGTGGAATGTCATGTCCACAGTGAGCAGCTGCGTTGCGTTTCGGCCCTGTCGGGTACGCCCAGTTCTTTTCCCCACTTTACTAAATCTAGGCACAGCGTCTATTTTTACTGGACCGGCTTGCACAGGACAGAAAAAAATAAATTACTGCAACAAAACAAATGGGCCTATAGGTTGCCAGCCACCTGCAGGCGGGGGTGCTGCAGAACTCCTAGCAACCCTACTTCCTGTGGCTATGATTTGACCTGAGTTGTGTCATGTCTAGAGTTAAGTGATGGACTGGGAAATAAAAATGACCCTGGACTTTTTACTCAGACCATCAAAACCAATGCCAAACCCTCCTCACTCAGTTAAATAATGATGAAACACAAGAGGAAACAGACAATATGTTATTATTACAGGACAGATGTATTGTGTAGTCCATGAAGGTCCAAGAGTGGACAGGACAGGTCAGGGAAAGGCATAAAGCCAGTGTTGGTTCTCCTTAGCTAGTGATGTTGGAGTAATTATCCCCCCAGTTTGTGCCTTGCATATATTAGAATTACATTTGAGTTACAAAACTAGGCCTCCATTTCTTTAAAAGATAAATACTCTGCCATGTTTGAAAACCCCAGAAGGTCAATTAACAACACTTACTGCCGTTCTGAAGGTATTTCTAGAGTCTCCTAACCATCTGGATGAAAAAATATTCAGTCTACTGCACGATAAAAAAGATTTTTAACCTTTTTCCCAAATTGCGACTCTTCGGTCTCTAATCCAAACAAATTGATAGCTGGTGGCTAACTGCAGCCATTACTGAACTGCGGATGTCACAGTTATGTGGTATGCGTCTTAATTAGTTGTCAACTTGTGCTTAAACCTGAACAGGTGTCAATGTTTTGTTTCATGTACAGCTTTCTGCTATGTCCTCTTGTCAACTGATCGTTATTTGACTCTGCTCTCTTGTTCAAACTTTGAAGACTCAGATGACTCAGCCTTCTGTCACATCCCTCACATTATGTGTTGTATGAATGAGATATTACAGCTCTGTTTGTCTTGATGATTCATAAAAATTCTTTGTTTACTGAAGAACAGATGTCTGACAAAACCTAATCAGAAGTGGATACAAGGTTCCTATGGAAACAAACCACAACAAAATTTCCAAATGTGTTTTTTTTTATGGCACTGATGCCGGCTGATTTTGTAGAAACCCAACGGATAACAACCGTCTCTACAAAAAGCATCGACTCACCAACAAAACCATTTCAACACTGATGCTGGCTGATTTTGTAGAAATCCAACAGATAATAACTGTCTCTACACAAAAGCGTCAACTCACCAACAAAACCATTTCAACACTGATGCTGCTGTCTGTTTGTCAAGTAAATTGTGCTACATTGAATAGAATAATCATGCAAAAATCATAATGTTTGATGAGTGAAACTCTTATGCAGTCTCTTTTGTTATCTATACAAAAAGTCTCTGTCATAATTACATCTGCAGTAAACGTCGCTCTCTTACCGCTGTTGTGAGCTTCCAGCTGCGACGCCGAGTTGACTGCCACTTTGCAAAGCGAGCAGTACAGAAGACGTCGAGCTTTCTCCTCCTCCGTTTCCGCGTCCGTCTCCGTTTCAGGTTCGGCTTCGAGCTCCAGGTCTGGTTCTGAGGGTGAGTTTAGCTGAGACGACCTCTCGTCCCCTCCAGCAGCTGAGGTAGTCTCTGGGGCTGTAGCTGCCGTGGTGCTCAGCACTAACGGCGAGGTCACAGGTGCCGGTGTTGGCGTTGTAAGGGTCACCAAGGACGGCAGGGGTTGTGCCGGTCTGAGGACAGGGGATAGCGGTAGGGGCGCTGCTCCAGGAACGCCATCTGCAGAGAGAAGTTGCTTGTGTTTTAATTATGTTAACTCTCCATCCATCATTTAGAGGCAAATATGTTTTGTCATGTAATCTTCTATCAGCAGGTGGCTGAACATGTAGTAATGTTAGACTTTAGAGAATACTTTCTACTTTTTTGTTTGTTGTATTTCAAGATATACATCGAAATATTAACATGCAGAAAGTTGAGATTCGGACGTAGGAGACAAAATAAACAAAACAAAGATGCAAAAGTCAGATATTTTGTTGACATGATGACACATGTTGGTGTATGAGACAGTGAACATTTTAGTTCAAGACGATTCCAAGGTCAAGTTGGATGATTTCAAGAACAAGTGAAGACCAGAACGCACGGCTGGCTGATATAAACAATTAAACACAGATCCCAGAAGAAATGTTTCCTCCATAGGAATATTAGAAACTTTGACAACTGTCGATTGCTCCACAAGGAAGCTATTTCTAACCAGATATATGGCAGTCAAAGGAAAGGACAGCTCACTCCCCAAAAAAGGAACTAGATGGGAGAGATAAGCACTCTCTCAGGGTAAACTTTATGCTCAACTGTAACAATAACCTTAAATCTGCTGTTGTTTAACAAGGTAACAAGACGTTGGTGGCTTCTACTCTGTACCTGTTTGTACAGAGTGGATGAGACATCCGTCACAAAACAGAAAGCTGCTAAGTTAATACTCCAAAAACCTATGTCAATAAATTAAACACCACAAACAAGTTTATCACCTAATGCATCAATATTCAATAAAGCATGCAAAGTGCCTGCACTTCCACTACCAAAACACCAGCAATTAGAAAAGCAAAGCAAGGTACTCAGGGAAACACCCCCCTCAATAAAAATGTAACATCTGCTTATTCCAGCGTTAAAACACACATTATATATGCTGCTGATTTCTCTATGATAAAACAGATGCTGCCCAATACACAGTCAAAAAATTAGGAATTCAACTCAAGATATCAGACATTTCAAACTGTGAGATTTCACGCTGTGGGATTTCACACTGTGGGGATTTACACGGATTTAGACTAACAAGATTGCAGGTTTTGTTTATTTTTGTATAATTTATTTATTTAAGCCGATTTTTCTGTTTCACATAATGTTTGGTCATTTTTCTGGCTTTGAATCTTCTGGTAGTAAATTCAAAGCTTAAAAGAGGCTCAACAGAAAAAAGTGACTCAATTTTAAACTGATATCAACTGATATGAATAAAAAAAAAGATGACGATGAAATGTTTTGTCATATCGTCTCACAGAACATATTCAGTTCAAAACAAAGATAAACATTTGAGTCATCATTTCAAGATCAACATAAGCCAAACAAGCAGCAGACCAATCCAAACAGAGGTCAGATTTATGGATCAGACTTGACTCTCTAGAGAGGAGATAAGTACTTTTGACTTATATTTAGGATTATAAAAACGATTTTTCTTTTAAAAAAACAACAACTTTTCCAAGCTCACCAGGGGAGTTATTCTAGTGTTTGGGTAGTTGATTGATCGTATGCTATGCTATATATGTGGATCATGACTGCAAAGCACAACAAACAAATGCAGTCTATAAAATAATCAGTGTGTGAGATCACATTAACATGTTACACAAATAGCTGCTGCGCTCAGAAAAGAAATGTCTATTTTGGGGGGTGGTGGTGGTGGTGGTGGGGGGGGGAACGACAGCAGTGGATCAATATATTTGACCATTAGAACAACACCACATGTCAGTGTATAGAATACAGAGGACTGCTGCAACGTTCACGAAAATGAAATTTTGCCTTGGCGGCACCACCTGATCGATGCCAGTGCCTCTGAATTCTCCGCACTCCAGTGTCACGAAATGAAGATCAGACAGCCAGGAGAGCAAATCAATAGTGAATTATGTCATGCTATTTTTGTGAGCTATTATATACGGTCCTCATTTATTCCAGTGGACGTGTCAGCCATCGGCGCCGCAAAACGGCTCGAAGTTACATCGTCGCCGGTTTCACTTCTGCCAGAGGTTAAAAAAATACATCAGAATTAAGAGCAGCAGCTGTGTTTCTGCTATGACCTGTGGTGAAAGAAGTTAAGA
Organism: Thunnus albacares; assembly: GCF_914725855.1. NCBI lineage: Eukaryota > Metazoa > Chordata > Actinopteri > Scombriformes > Scombridae > Thunnus > Thunnus albacares. The sequence goes on from NC_058113.1 coordinate 28,125,154, forward strand.
CATCCTACACATAAGGAGACTCAGAGAGAGCTACTGGTGAAAGCTGAGGTATTGAGTGGTAACCAGGAATTGCAGGTTATTTTACTGCTACACTGACTCCGGATGAAAACTTGGGCTAAAGGCTTAAAATGTATGTAAATGTATGCATTGTGGATTTTCCTTTTAAGTGTTTCAGTGTTTGTGAGCATCCAATCCATTAACCTTTGGAATGGGTTTGAGGCACTTTACTATTTGTTTTAATACACTCCTCTTTCAGTTGACTGACTCCAACTGTGGAATTTGCAGCACTTTCATGAAACTCGCTGCATGTTTTGAATGCAGATGTATAAAGTAACAAGCAGGTGCAAATGGTAAAAAAAAACCTGTGACATCAGTGAAAATATAATATATAAGTGTTGTGGAGATATTGAGTGATGGTCAGCACCTCAGTGGAGAAAGTGCACAAGAGCCTTTGATGTCTTAATGCTAAAAAATGTTTATTGAAAGCACTTGGCCCGAGCGGAGGACTGAAAACAGTAAACACCAGAGTGTTCTGCTCCGATGCCGTCTCTCTCCGTTCTGCCCGCTGAGGGTCTGACTGTTAGTCTAATTGGTTCACTAGTTTCTAAACAAGGAACTGCATTTTACCCACGTTAGTTCAGGTCACGTTGCATGGAACTTCAGGTCACCGTCAACACATTCTGGCTACGCATTCACCTATCTGTGTTGTCTAGGAAGGCCCCCCTCCAACCTTGGTAACCATGGCGATGCTGATTTACCCTTTATCAAAGAGGCTTCTGTTCCCCCAAACATAACAGACAGCTGCCTATCCAAGGAGAGGCAGTTTCTCTCTCTGCAAGACTTGATGTTGCTTACTCTGTGACCTCAAGGCCCAGGCTTGACCCAATGTAACCCAATTTTTAAACACTAAAGATGGAAAATCTCATAACAATAAGGGGGTTTGTTCTACAACATGTAACAAAATCATAAAACTTAACAGTTACCATATATTTGCAGGGCTGGTGAGCTATAGAGTAAACCTGCAAACAACATAAATGATGTTCATCTTTTACATAAATATATTAACAAATCCTCCTAATATTTAGTTAAAAAGGAGTTAAGAGAACAATATGTACTTTGGTATAATATTTGACATATAGACAATAAGATTCGCTTCTAAAAAGGTTGATAGCAATAGACAGTAACAGTATATCTACACTGATTTTTCTGGTGTGTTGACTTCACTTCCAGGAATAAATATCAAACCAGACATCACCCTATGACTTTACTATTCATGGCTGCATAGAAGCCCCACATTTCATTATAGCCTTCTGATTTGTTAAGATATTGTATCCTGAGAAGTCATGAATGCAGTAATTGTATCCTGAAGTTTGCTTATTTATTTGGCTGCACAATAAAGTAAGCTGTGATGCACATTTTAAATTATAAAGAGACTTAAGTGGAGTAGGGCTGTCACTTTTTCAAAAAATTATGTTTGACTGAATGAGAACACGTAATTAGTTCAAATTAATTTAAAGGCATCCAACATGGCCTAATGGTAAATACGTTGAAAAATCAACATGGTTCTGTTTCTTCTCAGTGCCTTTGGTGCTTCATTTGTGAGGCAAGGTAACAGGTGTTGAGGTAATGTTACTGCAGGCAATTTATGTTTTGAAAAGGCAGCAAACAACCTCACCTTTTTTTTTTTTTTTTTTTTTTTTTCCATCTAAGCTGTTGAATCCAAAATGCATCCACACATTACTTCTCACATGGTGTGGTGTCATGACTCTCCTGCTGGCACAGTTTGCTAGTTTCCATCAGTTTGGTTAAATGAAGAAAACAACAGATCACAAATGGAAAAAAGTGTCCTCGCTGTGGAGTTAAGCTCCCAAAAAAATGTATTTGACTGAAAAACTCAACTAAAGCTGCAATTGACAGAAAATTAATCTGCAACTATTTTGATAACTGATTAATTGTTTTTATAAAAGGAAAGCCAAATTCTTTGTTTCCAATATGATATGAAGGAATATTTTCTGGTTTCTTTAGTCTTCACTGATAGTAAAGTGAATATCTTTGGGTTGTGGACTGTTGGCTGAGTCTCCTTGTGCTTTGGGAATCAGTAATCAACATTTTTCATCATTTTTGGACATTTTATAGACCAAACAACTTATCAACTAATCAAAAAATCAACAACAATCAATCAACAAATGAATAAATAATGAAAATAATTGTTAGTTGCAGCTCTAAACTCAACGTTTCACCCCTACTAAGTCTTCATCTGGCCAATGGCTAAAGGCCAACATGACAAAGAGCAAAGTATATAGACAGAAATTAGTTACATCATGCTAACGTCATCTGTACAATTCCTTTTTGGTCGTGAAATAGATCAGTGATTTTATGAACACCACCCGGCGGAGTAGAAACCACAGACTGCTGTGTAAATTGTGTATTTGGTCGGATCATTACAAATTGAATATTTATTTATTTTTTATGATGTTTGAATGGTGGTTCAAATAAAAAGTGACAGCCCTACTCTGGAGTGGTAAATAAAACCACATTCAGCAGCTGTGATGCTCCTCTTTTCACTTTGTCAGTAATTGTTTTGCTGCTGCAGTTTTTTTTTTTTATGCCGTTTCCTGACTGCTCCTGACAGGATCTGTCCATCACATGACCAGGTGACCTTAAGCAAGGGCGCCTATTGATTACTGTTGCCAGCAGATTGAGTGTTGGGTGCTGCAATGCGCGTGGTGCAACTATGACTAATTCACCTCTACCTGTCCGTGTGTGTTTCAGTAGACACTGCAGACGCCTGTGGACTGGACTAAGGAAGAATATCTGGCATGAAAAGGCCATTATTACAGGCCGTTACACTCAAACCCATGACTGGAACATTTATTTAAAGACTCAACTCTGAAAGGGGAACAATGACTTCACTTATTAGTTGTGCGTGATTTATGTTCTGTTTAATTTGAGTTGAGGATGACTAAATACAGGCAAGAGCCAGAAAATCTACCCACTTATTCCAATCCACATACTCTAAACACTGCCATATTTATATTATTAAAAAAATCACAGTAATCTGATTACAGATAAAAAAGACATGAATACTATGCAGTGATAGCACGATTCGTTTTTTTTTAATTAACGTTCAAATTACAGGTTTTTAATTAAAACAATACAGCTTTTCAGGCATGTTGACAATCATCAGTTGTTGTCAAACCTCATTAAAGACCAAAATGTAACTTCACATTACCACGTCCATCAAGTCCAGGCCATTACCACAAGAACAAATAATTAATCTGTGAACTATTTATGATGCAGCTGACCTTGTCACTCCTGATAAATAATGTTTACGCCATGAGCAGAAAGGCAGTGACCTCTCTGCTCCCTGCAATTAACGACCACCTCCTGCCCATCCGCTCCGGCGTGCCAGGCATCAAAACAACCTGAAATCACAGCGATTAACTCAGTCGATCTCACCGTGCTCACCAGTGACCAAAAGCTGCCATCACACCTGCTTCTCTGGGCAGCTTTTCAGTGGCACGGTCACCGGACTGAATGTGGTTCCAGAAAAGTGCAAGTAAAGGTTTGGTGCTCCAGTGAACCGGTCGGTCTTTGCCTGTGAGTCGTCATTTAGCTGTTTTTGGCTTCATGGCTCTTGCCATGAGAAAGTTTAAATAAATGCCCCATTAGCACAATCTTAAAGTGGTGATCAGAGATTTTCTGGTTATCATTAGGGATTATTTTGTGGTGCCATGTTGTCGTTGCTGTGGTGTTTTTTCAGCGGAACGTCGCATTTGCTTTTATTGGCCCTCATTTTTCATCCCTCATTTATCAACAGCTGTGAATCATAATCTCTGACTCAACGTTGAAGTAGTGTTTTGAACAACAAACACATCAGCATACATGAACTGCTATATATATTCAGTCAATAGTAGGAGAGTTGGGTGCGGGAATAGCTGATTGCAACGTTTTGCCAAACATTCTGGGTTTCTGTATCACCCTGAGTGAGAAGCAATGTTTCGCTTTCTACTTCTACACTTGTTAAAGTATTTCCATATTTTATTTTTTAGCTTTCTTGCCAAAAGTTAGATGAGAAGATCGATACCACTCTCATATGTATGCATTAAGGAGCTGGAGCCAGGGGGCAATTAGTTTAGCTTAAAGACAGGAAGCAGCAGGAAAAAGCTAACCTGGCACCCTCTAAAGTTTTAAAAAAATACACCCACTTGACACCACATTTCTGTTTGAGTATGGATTAAACAACGTGTTTAGTGAGCTTTAGAGGTGTTGGTGGGCTTTTTTTTTTTTTTACTTTGAACTGAGTCAGGCTAGCAGTTTCCCTCTGCTTTCAGTCTTTGTACTAAGCTAAGCTAGCCCAGTTTTCACCACAATTAAAATAACAATCATAATATTGTACTTGTTTTCAGCACTTACATAGACATTTATCATGTTCTGTCCCACTCATTATTACCTAACCCAATATAAAAACATAAACAATGCACCATGCATCTGAAGCGGAATAACAGCTAACAGCTTCGGCATGACAGCTAACGGTTAGCTAACATGCCGACGAGAGAGTCGGTCCTTTCTGCACACACTGCAAGAGTACGTTTTTGGTCACGCACAGTGGAAATGCCGATATAAAAGATCATATTAAGATGTGCGAACATAAGCTGTGGTTTCCCTGAGAGCTGAGAGCTCCATAAAAGAAACTCTAAGAAGAAAGACGGCAAAGCGTAAACTACCCAGCAATCTTCTTAAAAGTAACTTCTTTAAAGGCTCTTTCTCGGTTTTTGTTATTAACGAGGTGCCATTCTGATTTAATGTTTTGACATTTTAATCTTTCGTTACCAGCTCATGGCATAGAGTTGTGAAGATCTAAGTTAAAGTTATTTTTTTATGTCTATAAAGTTTTTTTATAGGCCGCAAAGAGATTTGTACCTTGTTTTGTTGTTTTTTTTTTAAAAAAAGAGAATGTGTCACAGTCTGCCATTTAGCAGGCAGCTTGCGCTTGTGCACACTGACAAATACCTTGGTGGATTTGGGGGGACAAAACATAATTTTTCGTCCGCTGAGGTGCATCCATGGTGTTGAAAGGTGATATGCTGAAATAATTGTCCCCCATAAACACATGTGCTTATGAAAATATGGTCATCCTATGAAGAACTATTTACTACCTTTGGAGCTTTACAAAGCCTTGGACACATTTGACTGAGCGATGATGTCCATTTCCTTGTTGCTAAGCTACGCTAAACATGTGAAGCAACTACCCCTGTAATGAGCATACAGAGAAGAAATTGATACCATGTTTCTTGTTCAAACATAGAAGCTTGCTGAGAGCTCCAGGTTCACACATTGGACATGTTGGTGATGTTTTCTGCAAATGTAATATCCAAGTTTCCTTTTCTTGTTCCCAGCATGACACTGAAATGTAGACGTACAATCAGTCATCTAACAACTTAAACCACTTAATTGCCACTTGTGTACAATTGTACAAGCTCCATTTAAAGATAGGTCACTCCTGCTAAGAAGCTGAAACAAGCATTTCCCAGCATGTAAGAATAGTTAGTAATAGATATCAGTAATGGATATCTGTTTAACCTCTGCTCTTGGAATAATGAATATGTAATATAAATTGGCAATAATCAACGAGAATAAGAAAGGTCTCTGTATCTTTTTGTGTCTACTTATTACAAAGCCTGCTTGGTGAGACTATCCCCATGTTAAGTCATGCATGTATTTGCCCTTGTGTTAGGTGAACCTATCCACCACAGTGTCATTAAAGAGCCATTTGCTGTTGGAAGGGCAGGTGATTAAAGTGTACTTTGGCTGGCCTAGGACGCCCTGCACTCTGGGAAGCCTCCAGTAATCCATATCCCCAGTCAGTGTGACCTAACTGGCTCTGTGAAGCCCAGTTAAGAACTCAATCCCCTCTCATTAATGGAGGTAATGACTGTGATCAATCTAAAGTTGGTATGGGCGAGTGGGGCCCGACAGCAAAGTAGGAGGGAGAGAAGGAGATATAGAGATTGAGGCAAGGTGGGAGAAAGGAAAGGATAAGCAAAACAAGAACAAAAGAGGACAGATTTGGAAGACAGAGAAAGATGGAGCTTGGAAAAAGAGAAAAGGTAAATTAAAGTGAAACTGGAAAAGTAAGTAAACTTGAGGCAAAACAATGGTGGAAAATCAAGTATGTGAAAAAAAAGGAGAAGAATGAAAGAAAGAAAGAAAGAAAGAAAGAGAAAGAAAGGGACATGAGAAGGTGAGAGGAGAGAGATAACATTAAAAGAGAGTAATCGAGTAAGGGACACAAAGGGAGAGTAATTGAGAGGGTGGGAGTGGTGGAGGCAACAAAGACGGAGAGAATCGAGAGAAAGGCAGATCAGGACAGGTGCTGCGACCCTTCGAGACAGGACACCGCCTCTTTTCTTTCCTCCGTTTGTAGCTCAGCCTCTACTGACTCTCCCCTGAGATTTGCTTTGGCGATGGAGGAGAAACGCAGCTCTGAAATCCTTCCACTCTACTTAGGCTTTGAGGCAATCAGAGGGCTCCCAGGAGATCTGATTACCTTTCTCAATGAAGCTGGATTAAGCTCTTTAATTAAAATGATTGGGCCTTATTATATGCTGTCACAACTTAAAGGACAGAAATCCCTCATGGCGCTTGAGTTCTGTCAAATTTCATCCGACATCTATGAGTTTTTTCCCCCCTCTCCTCTTGTCAGTATTCAAAGTGAGTAAATGAGAAAAGAGTCACGGTTGAATATTCTTAGAATAAAAGATTGATAAGGTGAAAAATTTGCATTCACAAATAAGTGTGCATCGAGGCTTGCAATCATCCTTTTTGTTGAAGGGAAAAAAGGCGACATTATCTCAAATATTTAACAGCAGCAGGAGTCATTGATTTGAATTTACACTGATTTATCTCTTTCCAATTTCATCTGAAAGCAAATGATCCGCACCTAATTTCTGTTGGGAAGTTTCTGCGGTTACACATTGCCATCCAAAATCCCCACAAATGAGAACATTTGCGGCACGGCGCAGGTATGGAGCCAATCTAATCACACACTCATCAGGTTTGCTGCTGTCTCCAACGTCTGTCTGTGAGGGCTTTTTCCAAGCCAGCGCGTACAGAGACTTAGGCACAAAAGCAGTTTTTTTTTGGTTGGAGGAGGGTGGGATGGCGGAGGGTGTCAGCCACCAATGGGGACCTGACGATGGGAAGCTGTGGAGGGAAAAAGCCTGAGCTAGCCTCCTGCCTCCCTGCAGCCTGCTCCATTGTACAGCTCCTGTCAGTGCTGGCATGACTCCCCTGACAATCTGCTCTTTAATAGCTAATATCAGGGTACATTTCCTCAGGCACTGGACTGGAACTGAGAGATGGCAGGCTATGCTGTGGGCATTTCTCTCTCTCCTTCTTTGCCTTCCTCTCTCTCTCTCTCCCACTACTCTCTCTGGTGCTGGTGTAAGGACACACAAACACACACACACACACACACGCAAACTTGACAGGCGGCCGCTGAGTCATCCCCCTAATCTATACTATCTCGCTGTGTCCAGCTGTCCATCTCAGAAACACACACAAGTTCACAGATGAAGTAAAGAACATGGATGTTTAACGGTAGGCGCCATTTATGAAATCCATACTGTGATTACATGCTTTCATACACGACGATGCACTTAAGTTCTTTGCACATCAACTTAAACCAGTCTGAGATGGACTCATGAGATCTAAATGAATAGTTGTTTGTTTCACAATGAATTGTTTCCATTACGTTGTCTAAGAAGTTGTTTTTTTGTTTTCATCTCTTGTTTCAGTGACTGCAATCTTGCTTAACCTTAAACCCTGGGGTTATTATTGTATCCATGATGACGAAGGTAGACTAACTTTAAGGAGGTGGTAACTAACCCACACCACATGTTTCTGTAAAGTGATCCTTTTAACCCAAACCATGATCTTTTCCCTAAATCTAACCAAGTGTTTCTTGTGCCTAAACGTAACCAGACCTTAACCACATTGTTGTCACATCATAAATCATCATTATTCCTTAACAGTGGGTTGTAATGGTTTTGGAAAGCACAGATAAATGATGTTGTCCTGCCAATTACTGCCGATAGGTGCGCCAGATTAGAAAACGCTCTGTGAGTCATCCTGGAGTCACAAGGTCAAACGATGTATTTGGTCATTTAATTTGGAGGACCTATTGGAAAACAACATAAATACTCACTATTAATAAAATACTTACTGATCTTTCAGCTCTTAAATGAAACAACCAGGTGTATTTATTTTAAAAAAAAACAAATCATGCTATATTGTTGCCAGCTTGGGTATGTTGTGTTTTGGAATAAAGTGATAATACACCAAATATATCTTTCGCTGATAACTTTAAAGCAAAAACAAACCCATTGAAAACCAACTCTGAAAAAGCAGACATAGCTCTCCCTCCCTGTTGTTTCTTCCTACTCTCACTACGGCCATTACTCTTCCGTGAACTCGGCTTTTTATTAGAGCGAGTTTTGTGCCGCTGATATACCATCAAATACTTCAGCCTTGCAGATAATGCAGCATTTACCCGCGTCGACAATTAATTCTTCTGACATCTGAGCACATTAATATTCATTACCCAGTGCCACTTGTGACAAACCGCCGCCCCCATACAAGCACTGTAGATTCGATGGTGAGATGCTGTAGAAATCTGCTGGTGTTTTTTTTATTTATTTATTTTTTATTTTAAGGGCACTGAAATGATTAATAGCCATTTGTCTGTTTGGTTATGACGGCTTGTTGTTTAAGGTCTCTGAGGTCTCTGCCTGTGTATAATGTGTTTACGATTTTCCCAAGGCCCTAAGTGTATGTTTAATGTCAGGGCTGTGTAGAGTCCATTACAGATGAGTATCTGAGTGCAGGTAAAGTGGGAGGAGGTCAAGGTCTAAATCCCACCTCTATCGTTTAGGCTTCTAGTAATAGTTGTGTATTGGGAGGGACGGTATATAAAAAGGGCTACAAATGCTACTCTGTTCACCCAATACGGATGCATGTGTGTCCCTTATATGAACTGTATCATACAAGGGAATTTATACAGACTACACATATCATAATTTTCTCTGCAACTACTCCTGGAATCATCATGGAGTTTGAACATAGAACTGGAAAAGAGAAAGAGTTCTGGTGCACATGGTCTTTAGTAAAAATAAAAGATGATTAGGCAGGTTTGTCACCAAATTATCAGTTTCATCTTATGTCATATTTGTGTTAGAACAGTTACAGGTAATAAGAAACTCTGAAATAAATACTGAAATGAATTATATGATTATTTTTAAAACTCACCAGTGTAATTTCATCCTCTTTCTTTACACGACATCATTTTCCCCAGTGAATGTTAATTTTATCACGCCACTTGTCATCACAAAGCTGATCAAGACAAACAGGGCAGATAGTTATCTCACAACCACTAGCGTCAAGTAAATATATTAATTATTTAAAATTCAATTAAGATATAAAAGCTCACGCTTTAATTTTTAATTGTATGGAAACTAAAAAAATATGTTATCAGTCAATGTTTTGAAAATACGTTCAATATGAACATACGTGACTTGGCAGATAATACTCATCACATTTGCCATTACATTTCTTTCCAGTCACATTTGCTGTTGCACATTATTAATATATAAGCAAACGTGATCATCATGAAAGGGATACTGTGAATCTCTCTCGTTAAAAATGTCACCAGTCAATAACAGAGCCTTGAGGTTCAAGGTTCCCACAGCACACGAACGCCCCTCAGTTCTCATCCTTTATGTAGTCATAAAAAGATGAGTGCAGAAGAGTAAACAGTGAAAACACTGTCTCAAAAACCAATTAAGTGCTTATCAGCAGCAGGGGGGTTGCAAAAAACCGCACAAAATGTGATTCTTTTTTTACGGTTGGAGTAGAAATGCATCCAGGATTTCACCAACGCTGTTGCTTAAGACCTGTGGACCTCCAAGATGGCAGCCAGAAGGTGCATTACATCACCTGAAAGCTCTCTTACGGGAAATGTCGACAAACTGCAGCATGGATTAGCTCAGGGGAAGATTCAGTGCAAATTGCTCCACTTAATGGGCTGACATTTGTGTAGCAGCTTAGCAACTCTGTGGGATGTGAGACAGATCCCTGCCCGGTGTACAGCTCCTAAAACAACATAAAGACTAGCATATGGCCTGTGTGATGTGAAATATATCAAATTAAGTACTCGCTAATCCTGTTTTCTCCAAGTCAAAAGGAACAATATAAATTTTGTAATATTTGTTATATGTATATTTAAGAGCCAAAATCACCAAACCCTCATTCCCTCTGAGACATACAGTATAATATCTGGATGGGCATATGAATTGTTAAGTGGTTGTGTTTTCACCTCGATCAATCTGTAATCCTCAAGTGTGAATATGTCATACTCGATAAAATAGGTCACGGTGCACTATGAGCTCCAGAAATGTGCTCCTAATTTAAATACTTGTGGAACATTGGAAGAAGACATGGGTAGAGGTAAAATTAATCCCAGAGCGCAGCGGCTAAATGTGTTTCCAATTCCTTTAAAAAACTTCTATTGTTACAGTTGAAGGGGAAGACTTTCATTGGGCCAATTTCATGACTTAACACCAGGCAGCTTAAAAAATATTACAGTGGAGGAGACCGAGAGGGCAACACTCCTCAGCAGCGCTTTCGGTCGCCAAAATCGTTATCCTCTACAGAACCAATGTGAAACACAGCAGATAAAATCCTTTCAAAAAAAATCTGCATCTGGTTCCCGTCAGGTGCTGAGAGTTGTAGTTAGTTTTTGTTTACTTTTTAAACATGTTTTTAATCAGAAGTTCCACCAGGAATAAGAATCATTTTAGGCTGACACCTGGCCGAGATAACCGCATTTAAACAGCCACCTGGCTGCAACGTGATGAATATTAAGTGAGTACACAACAATGTGCACCAGCAAAAATGTAATTAAAAATTGAATAATGGGGAAACACAAAGTACAGCCCAGTATACCAAGGAATTATGTTTATACTGGACAATTACGCACTTCACGTTTTATATATACTGCCAACATTCAGCGCTAGTGCAGGAAGTAGTGTGTCCTTTGTGTAGCGAGGCGGAAAGTAGAGGTGTGGAGGTTGAGATGGTGGATGGGAGAACAGTTTGGGCCCCATTACAGACTTGCAATTAAAGTTTTCAAAACATGTTTTTTGTGATTTTGTTATTTATATACTGTCATGATGACGAATGTAGATGTTAAACATGGTCAAAGATCCCAAACTTGAGGTGAACATATGTGAAAATGCTCCCTGCAAGTCCAAAGCCAGAGCGTCAGCCTACACTGAATGCTTCATTTGCAATGTTCCCTCTAATTCCCCTTTGACCTGACGTCAGATCCATTGTACATGCCCAGTCTTTGTTGCTAAGGTTGTTCCATGGGTTGTTTACGTTGTACACTTATATATTTTGGATCAGATTGCACAGAGGTATTTGAGAGGTTTCCATTTCAAGTAAAGAACGAGTAAAATAAGTGAGATCCTACTATTATTTGTTTATGTAGCCTCCAGAGTTGCTGGAAGTCTGCCGAGGAGCAACTTCTGGAAGCTAACCACCATCCGGAGGGGGACCTTAAAGAGACAGGAGCTAAAACAGCCTGTTTCAAACAGAGGCTGAACTGAGGAGATGTATAAAGGACCAGTATAAGATAAATTAGAGGGTTTTTTTTAACTGTAAATCATGCAAAGATATTCCAGTAGAGCTCCAGAATATAAATACAGACCTGGAAATGTGCATGATACATCCCCTTTAATCATTACCACAGTTCTTACCAAAACTTAACCAAGTGTTTTAGTAGCCTAACTCTAACCATACTTTATTTGCCATATCCACAGTTTTCCCTAACTTTTACCACAGTGTAGTTGCCATGTGCAGATATTGTAGAAAGCAAGAATGTTGAAAACGCTGGCATAGGATGTCCTCTGAGGTTTAGCACATAGTTATGAATACAGCTTTTGTGTAATAAGATGCAATGTTTTGACAAATTGTATGTCTTCATCAGAGTAACTTATCCTTTCTATGTCTGACTGTCCCGTGTGTCCTGCTGAGATCTCCCAACTCTAATCATTCAATATGTGAGCAGTGAGTCAGCAGGCAACACAGGGTTGATATAATCAACAGTGAGTCCGTCCAACTCCTAAAGTAATTGCATGTTGTGTCGAGCAAATTTAAAATGCCCAAACAAAGGTGAGTTTATGGGTCCAATATTCACTCTCAACAAAAAGAAAGCAGCTACATAGAGACAACAACAACATTCATGGATTTGCAGCAGGCAGTAAAACACAAACCTTTCCTGTCGTTACCGTTGGGGACCTGCGAGGTGTTGATGCCCTTGGCGATCTCCTGGTTCGCGGTTTCCTTGGTGACCACTGAGCCTTTGAGCTTACTCTTCGGAGCATCCAGGGCTTTTAGCTTCTTGGCATGTTTGGTCCCCTTGTAGTGGGCCAAGGCCTGGCTCTGTTAGGAGAACAAATAACAGGCTCGATTTAACACCGGGAAGCAGCTGTACACAGGGCAAGGATGAAATGAAATATGAAAACTAGAGGAACACAGACAGAGTCAACGAAGCAGAATAAACATAATTAGCAGGGGACAGTTGATATGTCTCGCAGTCCAGCAAAAAATGTCAACATTTGATTTCGTTTCTACCAGTTTTAGAGAAAAAAAAACCTCTTCTCTCACAGAATGAAGTACCTAGTACCTTTTTTAAAAAAAACAGTAACTCAAGTGCTCTTTTTTTTTTTGGATCTGTTGAGTGAAAAACTTCGAGAGCATTTTATTTCCCTTAAAAGGTTATTTCTGAGTGATGCAGCACTTTGGAATTTAAATCAATTTATTGCTCTACAGCAATGAACGACTTTGTTCAGTGCATTATCAATCATTTTTCCTTGTTTCCAGCTTACTTTACTCTGAATATTAAGTAAATTTCTTCATTAATAATAATACCTGGATCTGAGTGATTGAGAAATACGTGTGACCCTTGATGTTTAATTTATGAAGTGGCTATTTGGTTAAAAGTCCGGACACGTAGCACCACTAAGATTCACCTTCACAACAGATTCATCCAGGCACACAGAAGTGGGACATATGCAAAGACTTTGAGCTGTCCTTGTTTACCTCTGCACACTTCCCTGCATACTTTGCCTGTGGCAGGAAGGAAGGTATCAGGAGGGATGCAGTTGCCTCTCAGAATAAATAAGTACGCCAACCACACATCCCCAGAAGATATTTGTAAGCATCTTTATTTATGGGCCACAGTGGGGATATTCACTAAAGACTGCTGGGACAAAGAGACCATTCCTGGTAGTACACCATCATTACCATATAAGTAAAACATTGTTCCTGTTTCTTTTTTATTCTTTTCCAGTAATTAATGTCCTATTGTTTTAGAACAGGTCAGATTGTTTTAATTTTAAGAAAATAACATTGTGATCTCATATGAAAACTCGCATGGCATTTCGGGCGTGCTTACATTAGTCTAATTTATTTGACAACAGTTAACAGCAACGTGCCAAGTTAAATAAAACAAGACAAGAGGCTTCATTACATGAGCTGGAATAAAGTTACCAGAAATTCATAGTTCAATAATTTTGTTGGCAAAGGTTATGAAACTGCTGAAGTGCCAGAAATATTTTTTCTTCATCTTAGAAACCATTTTTGGATGAGGTGCCACTTTTTCAAACAGAGTGCCCATCTTATTCTGACATGAAACTATTAATTTTAACCTACGTTCATCAGTCTCCAGGTACAAAAGTCATTACTTTTTTTTTTTTTTTTTTTTTGGTCATGAGACACAGGTGAGATGGATACGTGTTTAATACGACTACAGCAATCATTCATCTTTCATCAGAGCAATGAAGTGGAGGAATTGCCTGAATTCCAAGTCTGACATGCATGATTAAAACTAGAAGGGAAATCATTTGTTTTCTTTCCAGATGCTATGTGAGCGCTCTGTGAGGGGGAAAAGATATCAAACAAACCAGAGTCGGAGGGTTGAAACAGAACGGTCACAGTTAAATTCCCAGTGTATCCATCATTAGCAATGTGCCCCCAGAGCAAGAATCCTTTGGCCACTGTAAGTTAAGCTGAATGAGAGCATCGGTTAAATGATGAAAATATGGCTTTGATTATTCCTGGCACTAAGTCGAAAACAACGTGTTGTCTGGTTTACTTCACTCAGAGGTAACAAAGCTGAATTAAGACATAAAGAACACTAAAATGATTTCAGACTTTTGTCTGTAGAGCTTCTTCCTTTGTAAATTTTTGGAGAAAAAAAAAACCCATTTCCATAAACTTTAACACAGCCAAGCTGTAGTCATATTAACAAAAGGTCCACAGCAGCACAAGGTCAGTACGCAGAAAGAGATATTGAATGTGCATCTTATTCTGCCTCCCTAAAACTGCAACGGTCAATATATTCATGTTAACAATGGATTAAATGATTATGTGTAATGTGAAAGGTGTCACTTTTAGTAATAAACTCACAGATAATTATCACAGACTCTGCAGTTCCACTATGGACTGTTCTAGCAACAGCTATGTATCCGACATTAGTTAGCTCACACTAGCTAGCTGAGATAATAGAGCTAAAAGGAGAGTAAATATTGGACTTACATTCATTAGGTGACCAGAAACATGACTCTAAATTAATTATAATAATGCTTTGTGTCTGCTAATTGTGTAAATAAGCAATAACAACTTGAAAAGGGGGATAATATGTCAGTGTTATTTACAGCTTGTTACATGTCGTCTCCAATGGGCCGAAAAAAACAAGCAGAAAAAACAACACTAATGAATTGATCACAATTAACATTGTTTTTTTTTTACATGAAATAAAATCTGTTAAATTAATAAGGATACATAGTGAATGTGCCCATTTTTATTTATATATTATTTTTCTCTTGCAGTAAGGAGCAACACAGAAAAAAACTCAAAAATCTCCTAAATTTTGACTTTTGTTCTTGTCAGTTTTAACCATAGACTCTATATGATGGACAACCATCCCAGTATGCATAAGTGAAGCCAAAATATTGCCAATACCAGAGCTTTGCAACCAGATATTTATATACAGTCTACTGTTTTAACTGATAGACAAAGCTATGTTAATACATGAGGAGGGAGAGCGTGTTCAACCTGGCCCCAGAAATAGTGTCTAAGATTGCAAACTGTTGAAAATTCAAGTATTTGCTGTTGTTCACCTCATTCATTCATCAGATTATTACAACTGTGTATCTTGTAGTTTATGTAAATGTGAGCTACACGCCGTGATAATCAGTGACGGCCTTATTTTAGAATCGGTCTATAAACCGTCCTCCCTTTTATGTTGAAGTAAAGCAATTTGCATTTCCTTAAATCTATATGTATGTCTTATCTGAGTATAGGCAGGAGAGGAGGATGAAATAAAGAATGTCAGAAAACAAATATGAACTTGAATTGAGTTCAAATGAATGAAAGATCTGTCCAGAAATCTGGAAATTTTGGGGGAAAACCCTGAAATATCACATGATTGGAAACCTAATTACGAAATCACACTGACTTGTTTTGCTGAAAAGGCGGGGTGGGGTGGGAGGGTGGGGGTGCAATTTTAGGTATCGAGACAAGGGAGGTTCAGGAACATGCTGTTCTGGCTTCATAATTTAATTAACTCAATGTGATTTAAATTAGACTATGACCAATTTCTTCCATAAACAACAGACCGTTTCTGGTGGTCAGGGTTACTCTGAACCAAAAGATCAGAGGAAAGTTTACAAGTGTTACAGCTGTTTATGTTTTCTGCTCACATTTGGCTTTCAACAACTGTTTCCTAACTTGATGTTCAAATAAAGATATCTCACAAGCCCAACACTGGTATAATGATGTCGTTTTTTATTTGTGGAATAGTTTACTTTTTCCTGTTTTTTATTTATCAAGCTGGAGTTGTCTCCCGTTTTTATTTGCAGTTCTGTGTTTAAGCACCATTTTTAGTCAGTCATAAATCTTTATGACCTAGATTCACAGACTATACTGTATATCAACTTTGTGCAGCCAGTAGTATGATAAGGATGCAAATTACAGAAGAACGGTGTCTTCAAGGGCAGCAGATAATGTAAATTAAAACGTTTAGTAATGCAGATTTTATGG
Organism: Thunnus albacares; assembly: GCF_914725855.1. Classification (NCBI taxonomy): domain Eukaryota; kingdom Metazoa; phylum Chordata; class Actinopteri; order Scombriformes; family Scombridae; genus Thunnus; species Thunnus albacares. The sequence continues at coordinate 28,141,321 of NC_058113.1, forward strand.
GGTTGTTCATCTTTTAATGAAAACGGGTTGGAGATCTTCCTAGCTGTTCCTAACATCACTGTTTCACACATGCAAAAACTCATCCACCCACATTCCTGTGGATCAGTAAAGAGCAAGTAAACAATCCCAACCCTAAGAATCACTGGTCATTGTTTTAACCCATAACACCCGGTGTAGGAGCCTCAATGTCTGCCGTGGGGAGGGGGTGAGAGGGGGGGGGGGGGGGGGGGTCAAGATCAGGTATCATGAGAAGGAGCTACACCTCAGTCTGATTCATTGTGTGAGTCAGACTGATGTCTGAACCAAACAGGAATAAACACATTTTTAAAATGTATTTCCTTCTGGCACCAGCCTGCAGCCAGCCATCAATAAAGTTACATCAAAATCTAATGATTCCTGCACAGATTGTTGCTGTTGGGGTTGTTTCAGAACTGGTGGTGAAATGTTGAAGGATGAAAAAATGTCTAAGAATAAATGTCTGAGGCAAAGATGAAAAATTCAGATATTTTTCTACACATGTATTGCATGTATTTATTATGTTACCTAGTCATCAGCAACAATGTATTCTCTACAAAAAAACATCTCAAAATTCTCAGAAAAGACACAATTAAGACTGACATGATGATCCGTATTTCACTGAACACCTGCGAGCTTCAGGCCTCGTATTTCAAATGATGCTTTTCTTACTTCTCCTAAGCTGACAAAGCAAGACTAATGAGAAAATCATGCCCAGTATCATCAAGATGCCGAAGGCAAACGCAGTCCCCATGAGTGAGGTCGATACTCGATCCAACCATGTCATAATGTACGTCATGCACGGTGTCGAGTATATCTCACGACTGTCCAAAACTGTGCAGTTCCTGGAGGTGTCGGTGCAGTTACAAGAATCGGGCACTACCGAGCTGTTCCCCCAGTCAAAATGTCCAACAAACAACCCACAACAGAATCCGGTCTTTTCCACCTTCTGAAACGACTCCTGGACTTCCTTTGGCTGTTCGCTCAGCGGAAGCAGCTGTTTCATTTGTTCTTTCACCACCTCCTGGGCGGCTGGAGTTCTTGATATGGCGCCCAAAGCTCCCACGGCCAACATCGTGAGAAACATTGCGAGCAGGCCCACGAAGAACAGGGCCAGGAGGCAGCGGTTGTCTCCGATCGCTCCACAGCAGCCCAGGAAGCCAAAAATGAGAGTCACTGCAGATACAAATATCAGGAGGCTTATGGCTGGGAGAAGCTCATCAGTGATCTGGTAGTCGACTTGGTTGTTTCTGGCATGCAAGGATAAACCAAGAATAATGCTTCCACCCACAAAAAACAAAAAATTGAAGGTTAAAAACAAGTTCTTGATGACCTTGCTTGTCATCATTGTTCAACCACAGAGTCAAGCTAAAGGTTATACAGATTGTGTATGAGCCTCTGAGTGCTACTGCTTAAATATAAGGCAGCTGCTGGTGGAGTGGGTGGGAAGTTTTAAACAGGGTGTGTTCAGTAGGTGAAAGGTAACCTTGTTGAAAGCAGAGCACAATGAAAACTGACCTGGAGGGGGTAAAAAAGTTGTTCTTCCACTTGTTCAAGCTAATGGCAACACCTCCGGATGCTATCTCACAGCCTTCCTTTGTAACACTTCAGACAATGGGATGGCATGGAGGGAAAATAGTTTGAGATTGCTCCCCAAATCCTTTGGAATATAAGAGATGATGCTCCTTTTTGACCAAATAATCCAGGTACTACAGGTATCGGGGACTAAACGTTGCTTTTGCACAGTCTTGTCTGCATTTCTATCACATATACTATCATATTACAGATTGCCCCTGGTGTTTTGTTGACATTGGCTTTATATTCTCATTGTTTGGGATCACATAGGCTTCACTGCTGTGTGATACTTTTATTGTATCACTGTGTCTTGTGCTGTTTTGTATAGAGCTGCAACAATTAGTCGATTAATCAGTCAATTTAAAAAGATTCAATGAACTATGAGTAACTCCGTTTTAACCCTGAGGGAGGTAATGTTCTGGGTTTCTTGAAAAGTTCCTGTGGAGGAAATTAGACTAAAATGAGAAGTGATGTTTACATTTCTTCATGTCTATTTCAAGATAATTTACAGAAAGACATTATCAGCCTGTAAATAACCGCGGGTCTTCAAAGTAAACAAGTTAAATGTACATGAGTCACAGGAAGGAGATAAAGGAAACATTAGAAATGCATTAAATGTAAACAGATAATAACATGTGTCCTGTTAAGGCAGCAGGTCGGATTATCCAGTGACTCATTTGTTGTCAACAAATTAGACTTGAATCCAGTTTATGATCTCAACTCATAAACAGGACTGCATCTAGTAAAACAGAAATGTCTTAAAAATCTTTCAGAACAGAGAAGCCCTTTTCTCTTTATGATCTCAGACTATTAACGGGTTTACAAACAGACCCTCTGCTCTCCTAGAGAGCAGCTCGGATCAGTATTTGGCAGAACGGCACAGACGGATCCAGCTTCCTTCTCTGTATCATCTCTCGGTCCAAGCTGCACTATCAGTCTCACATTATGATAAACTGTCCCTGGAGCAAATTAAGACTGTCTGCTTCTATAAAAAAAAGAAGAAAAAAAAAAACATCCTCTGGGGTATTTCAGACCTTCTTTCTCTGCACCTACTTGTTGATTGGCAGGTAAACACAGGCTCTATCTCCCTAATGAAGCGTTAAAATTAACAGCTAGACAGTAAATATATACTGAGATAGATTTCCATGAGTAAAGAATAATAACCTCATTCTGAGTAATCACCGACATATTCAGTGTTAGACATGAATTGATTACTTCCTTAATGAAAGAGGAATGACACTGCTATTTAGGGATACTACTGATTTAACAACATGCAGCGGTGGCAATGATTTTCTTTTCAAATTTTTTGATTACTTTCAAAATAGTATGGAAATTAGGTGCTGGGAAATCGAAACCCATCTGCTGGTCCATCGGTTAAATTTAGCAAGTTTGTATTAATGCAGTGCATTTTATTTGAATGAACTGGAGAGCACAGATATGAGCTAATGAGAGCAGTAATGCGTTGCAGTGAACTCAGAGATCGTAATACCATCTCCATCCTGTAATCTACTTTGCTAATATGACGCATTATATTGAAACTTAGTGTCATAATCATAAAGATAAAGAAGAGAAATCCTTTCATAATCAAGCTATCATGAGCGTGGGCTCAGATAAATGTAAAGAACATTCCCTGAATTACAATATGGCATGCTAAGAAGGGGCTTTCACAAACACACAGAACCATTTTCAGACATGAAACAACTCAAGACAAAACACCCGCTGACTACTTGAGTCACTCACATCTGTTGTTTGTATCGTTGTTAAGCTAACGGTGCCTTATTTCAGTTTGAATGAGTTTCTACAGACAGGTCAGTGATGTGCTGAAATTATAAGAAGTTTTTAATTGTAATCAGTCATTTGAGGAATATCAACGACCACGGTTGGGTGAAGCCACTCAGGGATTTTACTGTGAGTACGTCCACATTAAGCCAGTTCAATTCAAGCCAGTTCCCTTTCAGTCCCCTGTCCAGACTAAAACAGCGTTTTTTCCCCCAAAGCTGAGCTTTTCTAAAACAGTCTTCAGATTGGATACATCTTAAAATGCTAGCTTGGTGTTTTAGTTTGTACAGGTAAAAATGTGGTTTTGCAAAACAATGACATAAACTGTCCAGTCATGATCTGAGTCTGCAGCGACTGAACCGCTACAACTTTTGTTTACACGTCCCTTAGATGTAGCATGTAATGTTGTTTTTTTATCTTCTAATACTTTTATATATTGTACTTAAAACAAATTGAATTCCATTGAACTGAAGACAACCTTTAGTCGCCTATAACTTTCTGTGATCGATCACTTTAAATACCAGTATAGCCAGTATAGCCAAACCCACAGCACAGTTGTAATTAATCTGGAGTTTTTCAGACAACATCTCAATTTTAAAATAATGATCTTATGTCCAGCAGCTTGGGAGGGACTGATGGTTAAAATGTAGTGTTTATGAGCCACAGTTTTATACCTCTTCCACTATCTGGCAACAGAAACAGAAAATGATGTAAATGAGAACAACTATATAATGAATTCAAGTGTATTAGAGTTGCACTTAAGAGTAGAGTCACTCTAGCAGCTGTGAGGCTGTACTTAGGCACATTAGTGCTTTTAACTAAACACCAACATGGCGGAAAGCTCACAGTGACTAACATGCTGATAATTAAAAGGATTTTCTCCATCCTAGTTTATCGTGTTCACATGCTAACATGCTTGCTGATTACCACTTAACACAAAGTGCAGCTGAGCCTCATGAGTATGCACATTAGTTTTGCAGGTATTTGGTCATAAATCTAAGTATTCAACAAATTAAAACATTGACCTGATGATGGAACTGAATGAAAAATTACAGGATCACTAAAGCTATTACAATTCATTACATCTGAGGAGGACATAAATGTATTCATGGCAATCCATCCAGACATTTGAGTCTGAACTAAAGTGGTGAAAGTGATGCCAACATGGCTAAAAAAAATCTACAAGGAAACTACAAGTGCAGAATAGTAGAGTTGAGGAGGAAACACAATCAAACTTACAATATTAGAACTGAGGATGGACGTTTTCCCATATTGTTACTGATACCTAAACATCAGTTATGCAGCCAACTTACTGAATAGCGTTAAAAGAAATTAAAATAAGAGGCCAAAGAGGAGAAATACATGTTTTGAAGATTCACGTTTTGTGACAATTATGACAATTATGTATTAAAGCAGAAAAACAACCAGAAAAAAATTGCTCAGCAGGCTTTTCAAACAACCTCTCCAATTATCTTCTTCCACCTCAACTACATTTATATCGATTGTGTTGTTTGCCATATCTGCTTTTATTGAAAACTTTTATTGAGAACTTCATTATAAAGTTACTCTGAAGTCATGAAAATTGACTATTTGGTTTTGGTTAAATTGGTTAAGCTCCCCATTAGCCCTGGTCTCAACCTTACCATCTCCTAATTTAGCCAAATGGCTCTTGAGGTATGACGGGAACATAAACAAGGCCACACATAGGATCACTTTGTTCCTGACTTGTTTAAATCTTGCGGCTTAAGAGGTGAAAAAGTCCTACAAGGTCAATTTCTTCTATGACTGCATATCTTTTGGTGTTGCTCTGAGTTGGTGAAATGGATGAGACTCTTTCCTCTGGACCAACAAATTGTCCAAGATGGATCCCATTTTATAAAGCTAATAAAACCCACCATATAACTGCTGCTTTTCCATCACATACTGCACTGTGACAGAACGTTAAAGTTATGATTTTTCCACACATCTATAAAATATAGTATAATTTATCCTCAAGAGATCTTGAATATTTGTAGAAAAGTTCATCGCAAGCCATCCAATAACCGTCAGACTGTTAGCTCACAAATAAACAACTTTGCAGTTATATAGAAATTTAGCGGCTAACAATGTGTGATTTATATCAATTTTTTGTCTGATTCACACTCCTACAGTTGACTGAATGCATGTACTGCTTTTCAGCTCCTCTCTGGAGTTAAATCTGTCTGTGACTCACTATTTTCTGTCCCCTCTCGGCTACAGAACAAATTAAATTAAATTAAATACTCGGCAGCGAGTCAACAACGAAGAGAATAATTTAATGGCTCTTCCTATAAACCTTTATCAACTTTTATTCAATTCTTTTCATATTCTTCATACATTGTTCTGTCATTATCTCAGTATATTGTATAATGTTGGTCATTTGCATACCCACTTGCATGTTAATAACATAATTTTACAGCTGGTGTGTAACAAAAGTGTCGGAATATCTGGTTTGGTATTCACTAAAACCTCTTAAATTGTTCTTTGTTCATGTTTGCCGCCGCCTACAAATCAATTTCACTCATCTGACCTCACCTAATTTAAAATGTATTAGTCAGACGATTCAAATGCTATTCAGATGTAAATGTTCTACTGCTTGACGACAGCAGTTTCAGACTAAAAACAAAGACTGAGCGTCACACACACGAAGACGAGGAATCACAACCTCCTCATTCAAAAACATTTCACCATTCGTCCAATGCTGCTCCGTAGTGCAGAAGATACACCTGCACATTATTATTGCTGAAGAATTCTATATTAGAAGTCAAACATGTGGACTGATGATGATCTATAGACATTTTACATGAAATTTACATTACATATTGACAAACCAGACTATGGGTTGGTTTATGGTCACTCAGAACTGGGTCTTGCGACGTGTTATCCAATCACGTTGGAAATCAAATGTGCTAATAGTTGTTCCAAACAGCTTCACTCAAAGGTGGAGTGCAAAGCTTAGAAGGGAAGGGGACGGGGGGAGATGCGATATCATTTAAATATGGGGACAGTCTCTCATGTCATCGCAGTCATAGTGTTGCACTTGCTTGTTCACATGAAAAGTGACACCAGGCATTAACATCCGTCTCGAGTGATCCGATCACAAGTGGACAGCTCTAAGTACAGGTGTGAACGCACCCAAGGCGCATTTAGGACGCGTTGACATCCGATCACTCAGACCACATTCAGAGGTGGTCTGGGCCACATGTGGCTACATTCATTTAGCAGTGTAAACGCAATGTGTCCAGGGCCAGATTAAGGACCGCCTACTCAACTGACGTCCTCTATTTCTGCAGACTAGGCACAGGAATTGAATTGCTGTCTCCTGCTCCAAAGCTGTGTTCAACTTGTTTAATAACAGGATAAAGAAATGCATTACTTTGTTTTTCCATTTTTCATGTGAATTAAAAAAACGTAATCCACCTCCTGTTTTGTCCTGTTTTTCCCCTTCCCCTAACCCGCTTACCTCATCAAACTGACAATTGGAATAGAAATTAAACCAAAACCAGAAAATAACTTGTTTTTCACTTGTCTTGTCAGAAGCTAAACGTTGTTGGATAGTTTCCTCTGTCCTGTCAAGTTAATAACTACAGTTTTTAGTTTTGCACAAAATGAGCTCAGGATCCATCAGGAGGATGACTGCTTTACTCCAAACAGTTTCACTGTATGAACCTGGATTGTGTGTGTATGTGTGTAACAGCTGACCTTTTGGACGTGTACAAGAACAGAACACTAATCTATTCTGATTTAAATAATCAATGAAGTTACGCTGCTGTGCCTCCTACACTGTGCGTAAATGCACACAGCGTCTCTCAATGGGGAGATCGCTGCATATAACTCTATATATGTATATGTATATATATATATATATATGTATATGTTCCGATGCGGCGCTACAGCAAATCAAAAGGAGGGGCATTTGATTTTCGTGAGGAGGCACACAATGCATTGTATATTTGTTTATCCTGTTATCAAAGAAGTTGAACACAGCCTTGGATGGAGGATACACGGACCCACTGCTCCTCCCACCAGTTAAAAACTAACAAATTTGGTCTTTGCAAATGGAAATGATGTACGTGTTTATGCATATTGCATATAGAGCCGGGAAGTGCAATCCGATCACAAGTGGTCACTCAAGACGCATGTGGAGACGCGTGTTAATGCCAGGTGTGAACAGACGCACTTAGAGCTGACCATTTGTGGTCGGATCACCCAAGAAGCATATTAATCCCAGGTGTAAACAGGGCCATAAATAGTTTTGTTTCTAAAAAAGGAGAGCTAGAGAGAGAGGTTGAAATCCTGATTCCTTTCTCACCTCCCCACAGCCAACCAATCATTGTGTTAAGTGGTTGTGAATGTTGGCTTGTTCATTTTGGAGAATTAAAGAAATGGCTGTGCACAACCCCCCTTATCCACCGTTGGAAAGGTGCAGGGGGAGGGGGGTTTGATGGGCTTCTCCAATGTCCAACAAGTATGTCTGAAGGAGTATACAGCTACCTACAGAACCTACAGCCATGCTAGCATCCTGTTAGGCACAATTGTGCTTTGAGCAAAATGCAGGTATAATGTGTACCAAGCTCACCAGATAATGGACAAATTACATCTTTGACCTGATGGTGGTGCTAGATGAACGGTCAGGGGATTACCAGACTTTTTTAATTCATCATCTGGACTAGAGATCTTCCAATATCTGTAGTAAATTCCATGGCAAGCCATCAAAAAGTTGTCACGATATTTCACAAAATCAAAGATATTAACTTCATGGTGGTGATAGAGGAAAAGTCAGTAGGATTCATCCTCTTGGGGCCGTTGATGTCTGTGCAAAATTTCATGACGATGCATGAAATCCACTCAGCGTGGCTAAAAATACATATTGGTTCTCTATATTTATAAAACATGTCCAGCTCTAACAGAACAACAACTGTGTGAAAGAAAACATGGCTGACATCAGAGTCTTTGGAGGTTGTAATGTGGTTGGGGAGTATTTCCTGTTTATTTTCTTTGTGTATCTCTGGCTCTGAAGTGCTCGTGACTTTTGAACTTACATTCATCTTCAGAAGAAAACTTGCTCACCTGTGAGTTGAACCTCAGCTGGCAAACGCTGCAGGAGACGTGCTTCCTCTTGGCGGTGGGAGGGAGGCCGAGGGTGTGATGGAGGACGGCTTTCTGCACCGGGTCCATCTGGAGGACAGAGAGAGACACACACACAGAGAGAGAGAGAGAGAGAGAGAGAGAGAGAGGCTAATTAAAACAGCGCTTAAGCGGACCTGCAAATCAACTTCACTCCTCGATCGCTCACTGTGCAGTAAAGAGAAAACAGGTTGCCTGGAGAAATACCCTTTGATTGTGATGAACGCAGGCCGATAGGTTTATTGCTTTCATCTCATTAAAATAGTAAAGCTGTGTAAAAACAGAACCACATGCATGGGGCTGACGTGTTTTTGACGTGATTTCATGAAAACAAATCTGTTTTTGATTCTGTTTACGGCCGACATGTTTTTCAGCGAGAGGTTAGATTTCATTGTTCGTGGTGAAATCCGCCATTCCTGCGCTGAACTCAAATTGCTTTCACACACTTTAATGATTCAGAGGAGACAATGCAGCATGTAATCCAGCATAATTCTGTCTAATTGATAACAGCTTCACTGTTTACTGTTTACTCTCCTAGTGCTGTATCAAAGCATTAGATACTAATAATGCTAGTGCAAACTGATCGTACCGCCGCTGCTTCATATTAGAACCATTCAACTGGCGCAACAGGGGATGGCTTTTATTGTGAAGCAGTCACAGAAAATTGTTGGCACTGACTGCGATCATTCATTTTTGGCTTTTTTTTTTTTTTGTCAGCGGATCATTTTTTAATTTTCGCAAGAGAGTAACAAGAAGGATCAGCCACAGTGTTGAAGAGCTGCAGGCACATCTCCCAACTCCTCACCAAGGTAACCGACTTCACTGCACCCTGCTCTTATGTGGGAAAACTACTCAGGCTGTGTCATCCAAAATTAAATGACTCACCCAGATATTACACATATAAATAAAATAATAAACCCCGTTCCACATGGCGAGCACACACATTTTCATCTTCAGAACCTAGCCAGGAGTGGTCGTGCTACTGCATTGCTGCACCCTGCTTGTCTGTTCGGTATGTGCCTCCCTCTGTGTGGTGACAGAGCTTCGGGGAATGAACAAACACATCTGCCTCGCTGAGAAAAAGACTCAATAGGCACCACTTGGCTGGGGAAGGTGGAAAGGTGCAGGCGCCGTGTGGGAAGATTAATCCACCTTGACAATAGTGCTGCAGAAAGCAGGCACAATGAAGTTATACTGTAGCTTTCTGTGGATGCTGTTTGGCTGAACTGAAGCTGTTTTCATTATTCGGGATTTCAAAAGCATTTGTGTGCAGGGATAGAAAACGCTTTTTTAGGTATTCATCATTGGAACAAAAGTGAGAAACTGTGGTACTTCAAGAGCAGAGAAGCAGTAATCATCAGTGATACTTTCATATAAAGAAATGTAGAGTTTTTCTATCCTCTTTAAATTCATTTATACACTAGTCTTGTGCTCTTGAACACCACAGTACCACTGGACAATCTTTGACATGATAATCCTGGTTATAAAATGTTGTTTTTATTATACTTATCATTGATTTTATGTTGATTTTTTTGTGATTTTTATCAGATTAACTCATCCATCCACCAACATTTGAACTGACAAATCTGCTTCACTTTGTGCTTAATGAACCTATAAATACAAAAAAAAACTTTCTTTCTTCACATCAAAGAGAGAAAGTTACATTTTTTATCAAATACACTTATACAGTCTAATGCAATCCAATGCCATAGCCCTTTAATAAACACTCTTATAATGTTTAATTTTTGTTGACACTGTGTCAGAGAGGAGTTGATTCAACCCTTTCGTCATTAATGAGGTTGTAATTAGTGTTAGTACTGGATTATGCTGAAAAAGTGCTTCAGATATTTTGACTGTCATTCACGTTGGCTATGGGCAGGCGGTAAAATCCGGCAAACAAACTCCAAAAGAATCGAGGCAGGAAGGCAAGTAATCAGGTGCAGGTGACAGCAAAGGCTGGAACGCTACAAACGCTTGGCAACATAGACAACCTGGCAAAGACTCGCTGAATACTGGTCTCCATATACAGTAAAAAGCGGGACTAACTGAATGAGGAGCAGCTGGGTAGCCAGGTGACGGGGTCAGGTGATTTCTAGAGGAGGGAAACTCACGCAGGGCGACTAGAGAACAGGTGACGCAAAACAAGGAATGGAAAATTTCAGAATATACATAGTTGGACGAGGAGAAGAAAGAGGCTGAAGATGGAGACTGTGCAAACGACACTCTGTTTTGGCTGGCGGCATCCCTGCAGGCAAGTCAGGGTGCCACAAACAGCTTAGACGCAGGATGACCTGGCTTAGAGGGATGGGTGTTGGAGAAAGATTAGAGACAAACTGGAACCAAAGTTCAGAAAAGGCAGTGAAGAGATACTGGCTATAAGAGAGAAAAATGACGGGCTCTGGCAAGGAAACTTGAAATGAAGCAGACTCTGAGAGTGAGATTGATACAGGCTCGGACTGATGGACACAAACAGGGCTGGGCTGAGCTACAGAGAATACAGAAAGGTACAGAGGCAGGTATGGATTCAGGTGGAGAAGCAGAGACAGGCATTGGATGAAAAGCTAAAATTGGGTCTGACTGAGAGGACAGTTTCTGGTTCAGGCAAAGAAGCAGAAACAAGTTCAGGCTCAGAGACAGAATCAGGATCAGCCAGAGGAACAACGGGACGTATTGCTGATTTACTGCAGGGCTTTGAAATAGATGGCTGCAGTTATACAGTACGCTCCCAATATTATTTTAACTTTGACATCAGATTTTATGCCAAAAACCACAATAAAAATGTATATTTCTTAAAAGAAAGGCACAGGGGTATTCTTCAGAGTTGTACTGTAAGTACAGATACACTTTAAATGGGACATATACACATTTACAGGTCAGTCAGGACAACCAGAACAACCTCAGCAACAAGGATTATGGATGGATGGATGCGCAACAAGTTGATGTCATCTTGTCAGGAAAAAACATTACAAACAAAGCGTTCAGAGCAGACTGAAGCCCTGGCTTTGGTCTCGCTGGGAGCATTTCTACATACATTCACCTCAAGCTTTGAGTCTATGTCTATGTTTATATAGACATCTGACATCATAATTGCATATAAATGGCAGAAAATCACAGGTAAACAATGAGTTTAAAACCTTAAATGATCTATGCCAATAGTCCTATAAATTTTTATAAATGTCTTTTTATCACTTTTATCTTTTTCTTCTTTTGACAAAATATGAAGTGAGTTGTAATTTTTAAATGGTTGAATTTTCATTTATTGGATCCAGTCAACAATATCTGCCAAGAGGAAATCAAAATCTTGCTACAATAAAATGTTCTTCTTGCAGGAAAACAATGATGGCCATTGAGCTGTCGGAGAAGTGAGGGAGTCTCACATGAATCACTCGCAGCGCATAAGTTTACAGACAAAAAACCAGTATCACAAAGTTGTCCTTGGAGGGTGTTTTTAGACACTTATGATCCACCGAGGCACGCAACATAAAAGGTTTTGAGGAATGGCATTGTGTTTAAGCACTGCAGCAAATTCAGTGCGTGTTGACAGAATATGTATAACCCAAGACTGGTGCTGGTCTGCAGGAGGATTATATGTGTTTTCAGTAGGGTGTGACCCAGTTGGGCATCAAACTTACAAACTAAGGACACATGCTACATTCTCACGCTTTGAGCAGACTCATTCTTAAAGTATAGGAGTACAGAAGGAGAAATAAGACAAAAATAATAGCTGCACTAATCAATGTTTTTACGAACAATGGGTCAAATGTGTAACGTGAAAGGAAATCATCACAAACTCTGCAGTCCCCCTCAGCTCTATGGAGTGTTATAGCGATTTGTTTTGGTTTTACAGCCCACAACTTTACTATTTTAATTCACTGCCCTCATCTTCATCATTTCCAGTTTCCTGTTCTCAGCCTTAAAGCTCTGATAAATTCAGTGTATGCTACCTGCCCAGCAACAAACAGCTTACAGAGACAGTTAGCTACTAGCTGGTGAAGGAAGTAGAACATCTAGTAGCTAAAAAAGCCGGATATTTCCCTCTGGAGTTGGTGTAAACCAGACTAGAGCAAGAAGAAGAGTGAAATATTGGACTAACATTCATCAAATGACCAGAAACAATGCTAATGTTGCTGCGAGTCGGTGTCAGTGTTGGGTTTACATATTGTTCTGCTTCCTCCAAATCACCAAAAAATATCTATTACTGCAGCTTTGAGGTAAAAACTATTATTTAAGAGGGTTAAGATTGGTTGGTTGATATACTTTGGCCCTAAAATGAAATGAATGCATTCAAAGTCAAATAAAAGTCTCAAACAGAATTGCTTAATGTGGAGTAAACATGGTGGGAAATACGTTTATTCTCTTTATTGTCAAGAGCTAGATAAAAGATTGCTACCATTCTCATGTTTGTATGCTAAAAATGAAGTTTAGCTTAGCATAAGCTTAGAATAGCACAGTCTTTTGTGCACCAATGTGCAATATGATGTATATTTGTATATATTTGATTTCGTCTCTCTCTTATTTTCCTTTTATTATAAACTCTAATTGGAAATGGAGATCTAAGAAGCCAAATTTCACTGCCTTCAATGTTGCCATGTGCTTTGTTGCTGTGCATTTGACAATAAAACCTCTTGAATCTTGCATCATAAAGACAAACTGGGAGCAACAAAGTGACTTCCTGGAGACTCTGATTGTTGCCTGGCAACCTTATGGTGACGATAAGACTCCAGGAAGAAATAGTCTGGCACCTAATCTCCTGTAAAAATGCAAATTGAAAGCATGTACGCTTTGGTTTTTGTACAGATTACATAAACGAGATGCAACGTATTAATTTGTGAGCTTCAGATCTGCTGGTAGATGAACCCAGCCTCATAATGAATGGACAGATGTGAGAGTGGTACCAATTTTCTCTAACTTTCAGCAAAAAAGTGAATAAGTATATTTCCCAAACTTTCCCAAACTATTCCTTTAGTTATCAGGGGTTATCAGAAGTTATAAGGGATCATCCATGATAAAAGCTTTTACAGCTTTAGCAGTTCTGAAAGGAAGAATGACCTAACACACCTATTCAACTGCAGGAGAAAAATGTGCATACATTATTGGCTTTTAATGGAAAATACATTTACAGAATACAGTACGTTATTGAAAAAATTAAATGTTTTAAATGTACAGCAGATTGTTTTAAAGTAGCTGATGTCAGGTAGGAACCTATAGACTATCGGAGGTGAAGGGTGCATATTCATATAATTTTCATCTGTTCTTTTATTGCATTGATTTCTATTTGACGTGCAGCATTATGAAACACGCTGCACTAAATGTGTCGGCGGTGTCAAAAGAGGTGGAAGCAAATGAGGCCCACTTCAACAGCTGAAATTCATTAGATGATATACAGTGAAATGTGCAGCCTGGCACCGAGATCAGCCTTTCACCCTGAAAACACTGAAAACTCTGCATTACGTTACCAGAGCTGGGACTCTCCTCTGCCTTTGCCCTGACACACTTTGCTGCTGAACTGGAGAGAGAGAGAGAAAATGTTATGCAACATTCTACCTTTGTACTGTAAATCTCACCCAAGTTTTTGGGAAGAGAAAAGAGGATGACACATGGAGTTGGCAAGGCTCGCTGGCAGGGGAAACACTACAGCAGAGAACCAGACGCACTGCAGCCTGCTGGGAAACTGGGGCCTGAGCTCTGGAAAGCTAACACCAGTTAAAAACATCTGGGCCACGAGAGAATGGATGACCTCTTACTAGAAACACGCACTGGGCTAGAAACATGTTATTTCACCCTCACACAGATGCTGTGAAATGAATCTGTAGTGATGAGGCCTCATGAAATGGTATGTTCATGCAAAATGATCAGCAGAGATTTTGGTGCTTATTCATGGAAATGTCATTAATCACTGGGTATAAAATTATTTGAAAAGGGGATTGAAAACTCTGAAATCACTCCATTATTATCTATTCTTGGCAGTGTTGTTAATTTACCCACAATTCAGCAGTGAAATTCCACCATCTCCCATGCATCTTTCCATGTATCTTTTTAAGAAATCCCCCTATCATGTACCATTTTATTCCCTTGCTGCACTGAAACATGATGTGTTTATGCCTCGTCTGCAGTGAGCAGCTGCAGTGCCAGGGACATGTTATTCCCCGAGCACTGCTCCCATCAGCCACCCACTGAGCCACACACTCCACATGGGCCACGCCTGCCAGGGTCGGAAATGTTGCCGGAGCAAATGTACCACTACACACATATAATCCATGTGCAAACACACAGTACAAACACCCACACACGCCAAAGCGTATCACATATGCCCATTTTCAAGCCTGCAGCAGCATATAGTTCACTATCTCTGCAGCAAATTCAGTGTCATATTATAAATCCCTTCCTAAAGCTGTAATATGCATTTTTTTTTCCTCAGTTGGTCTACTTCCAGCCTCAACACTTGTCAATCATCTTGATGAGCTGTCTGTCTTGAAACAGCCTCTCGCCTGAGGCTGAGGTAACCGTAAAGCTACCACAGATGCTCAGAGAGCAGATGGTGAACATAGCCAATCTGCTATTAAAGAAAAAAATGTTTGCAGTGCTTTTGAATAGGTCTTGTACTCGCGTAAACATCTTTAACACTATCAAAAAAGCAGTTTCAGGTAAACATGGAGAATCTAGGATCTTATATAGAGTCTACAGGTGGTGGAGCTTATTTATTATTGTAATGTAAACATCTTAATGTATCTTTAAACAGCTTTCCTTTCTGTAATTCTGGTTGATCTTGCCCAGTTAATGTGTTCTTCTTCTTCATCTCACGTTTTTAATCATGTTTTTCTAAGCTCATTTTATGTTTTCCATTTTTTTTAGACACCTTTATGCAAAATATTACCTGCACTTTCCAATTATTCATTGTATTTGCTCCCTTTTAGGGAAAATGTGTCATGGTTAATGTATCGTAACAATATAAGAAAATCTATTTTTTATTTCACCGCGCTCTCTGTCTGTGTGGGTGTCTCCTTTCATTTGTCTGTCTGTCTTTTGAGTCCCACTGATGTGTCTCCGTCAGGGGAGGCGTCGGCGGCGTGTCGACAGCGAGGGAGAATAAGCAGGTCATTCGCTGGATACTATCTGACAGCCCACAGAAGGCCTGTCCGTCTCAAAGTTCAGCACAGCAGCCACCGCTGACGCTTCCCCTGCTCAGCGCTGCCAGATAATGTGACAGGACAAGACAGTGATGAGCTGAGATGGCGGTCGAGACTGGCTGACTTTTACAGCAGCCGACTGATAAAAAGGGATGAAAACACACACTGAGTACTATCTGCTTTGGTTGCACAAGACTTAGTGTGCCAACCTTTTGTGATATGTGTTCGGATGAGACAGAAAGAGTTAGTATCAAACAAACAAGCAGGATTTAAAATACACAACAAAGCATGAAATAATCAATTATGTGACATTTTGGTTTAATTCGGCTGTCTGAACTCTTTATGAGGAGATTACAATCGCTTTGAAGAGGCAGTATGTCACATTTTTACTGCCCTACGGAATGAAATGACTATAATACAACTGCAGGGGGTGGACTGATCAATACCAATAACTCAATGTTTACGTGGCCAAGTGCTGAGATTTCTGGCTTTGAAACCAAAACGTTTTCTGAACTGTGTTTCTTTTTCTTCTTCTTTTTCATTAAAAAAAAAACAAAAAACGCTCAGATGCATAGTGAAGGTCAGTTATTTTCTCTGATAATCAAGGACAAAACACTTGGACTTGCTTTTCACTCTAAAATGAATCAACAGTCAGTAGTGAATAGTGAAATGGGTGAATTTTGCTTAGTTATCAACACAGAAAATGATGCTTTTCCATCTGTAACTCAAACTTTTCAATTATGCATGTGAGTATATATACATAATTTATGTGATCCAACAAATTACAGAATATCTCGGAGGTGTAAATGGGATCTCTTTTATGAGCAAAACTAGAAGCAGCCATTCTGGTTTTCAAACCCAACCAATTTTTTGGAGAGAAATGGAGATATTTGATTGTTTATTTTTTTCCATAAATGTCTGAATATCACCACAAGTATTCTAAACAAGTCCGTATATCTAAATAACAAGACGAGTCATTTGTTTATGATTTCTAAGATGACTGCTCCAGATAGGACTCATAGACTCGAGTGTTTTCTGATTTGTCATGACTGTAGTTACGGTCGGGTTAAGATTGGGCAACTCAAGCCACTTGGTTTGGGTTAAGAAAACATCTGAGTCATGGTTAAAACAAACTAATACTGGTAGGAGATGAGCCCACCCACCTTCCTCCTTTTGCAACAGTAATAACAGCATTACACTATTTCAGCCTTTGCTCCTCAGTGATAAAAGTCAGTATTCAAACGACCAAACGAAAGGTTGCTTGTCAAAAAAATAAATACGGGTCATTGTAAGCATTTCAACAAATGGGCAATGCCATTTTTCTGGTGAGGACAGTCTAAGTTTGAAGGGCAATGAGACATGACACTATCTGGCCCACTGGTTCCCATCCTGGGTGTTGGGACCCCCCAAAGGAGCAAAGGGATAAATCTGACGGTCACAAAATGATGACATTCTCTAGCCCAGTGGTTCCCAGTCTGAGAGTCAGGACCTGCCAGAGGGACAAGGGATGAATCTGACGGGTCACGAGAGGATTAACAGGATAGGACAAAATCAAATACATGTTTCTTCTATACAAAATTTGTTTGTTTTTCTGACTTTTCTCCAACAATTCCCTCTTTCTCATGAAACAAAAAGACAATTTGAGAAGACAAATAAACTATCCTTAACTGATCACGAATTATTGACATGTTATTATGCTTTGTTTTAAGAGCACAATGGCCAAAAATGTTTTGAAATTAGTGCTCTAGGCCAATTTATTTGCACAGGAACACTAGTCAACTTCAGCTGTTGCTTATTACATGACTTGCAGTTTAAAATCAGCTGCTGATCAATTATGTGCATTGCAAATGCTGCCAAAACAATTTACAAGTCCATGTTGTTAAAATGTATTGTTTATAGTGCTTTATTATTAAAAGGAAGAAAAAAGAACTTGGGAAATTCATCTCATCTGGTCGGGCATGTTGGTGTCCATATTTGATTGAAAGCATCTGGCAGGTGTTACATCATAGGGGACAAGAGACAAAGAAAAAACTAGCTACATGTCATGAGCAGTGTGTTGTTAGCAGTGATACTGAATAGAAAGGACAACACTAGCATCTAACCAGACAGAAGTGACATTTTCAGGTATGTTTACATGCTGTTTAATGTGCTGCAGTTTAGCAGCCAATTAGCTAGTTAGTTAGCAGTTAGCAGTGCTCTTATCCTCTGTGAATGTTTGTTTGGTGGCTCGTTCAACAAGCTAAAGTTCGAGACAAGATGTGTGTTCGTGTTTGTAAGTTAGATAAAAAGGAGACTTTTTTGGCATGCTCAGTGTGACAGTCTGCTCTGTCTATCATTGAACGCCACGTTATTGCTTTGATTTGCTGTATCGAAATAAGGTATCCAACTACGTAGATGGATAGCTAATTGTTTTAATAAGTAGGGGGCGCCATCATAAATGTTTCCCTTTTGGTTTCTGATTTTTTTTCTCAAAGGAGAACACAGGACAAGTGATTTACTGAGCAGATATGTAAGCTGTGGCAGACAAAATGCAATTTAATTTATCAGTTGGACTTTAAGGTAGATAGGAACAATTGATTTTTTAATAATTTTTTTATCCATTTCTTTTGTTTAACACCAATAAGAAAAAAAACCCACAGAAAATAATGAACCCGACTGACAAAAAAATACTTCAGAATTTCTTTGCAACAGCAGCTTTCATGAAGACCTAGTGACCTGTCGTAAAGGTGTGTGTTATATTATTATAAATGTGTAGCGCTGGTGTATAGCACATAACTGTCCAACAGACGCCTTGTGTTATAATGTTTTATATACAGTGCAGGCTATATTTGAAATATGTATGACTGAGAGGCATATAGTGTTTATACTGGGTGCTCTTCACATGCTCGCGAGGCCCTGAGGAATCTAGTCTGTAGTGGTAACAAGGTATTTAAAATATACATTTATATTTATCAAAGTACATATAGAAGGAGAGAATGGTCAATGGGGGGCTCCACGGGTGAGGTCTAAATGTGCTATTCACGGCCGCCAGCCTCGCTTACTATTAACTAAAGTGGGATGAATGACCTGTCAAATGTAATCCTCCCCACTATGTGTCTCCCAATTACCTCCACCGCCTGACCCAGTCCGTTAGTTCATCATCAGCCGATGTTGTAGATTGTTGCTACACGGGAAAGACTTCAGAAATTAGCAATTCAAATCCGAGGGAGGCTTTCATTGGCTTATAATGAGCGAGAACAGGCTTGCAGGTGTTCATAAAACAACACAGAGCATTATGACATAGGAGGAAGGTAAGCAGGGAAAGTGAGTGACCACCAAAATATGAAGCCAGTGAATTTATCAGGGAGAAAAATGGGGATTTCTTCTTTTTTTGTGATCAATCTTGTATTGTTTTATATCTGAAATTGAACATGGGTAAATAGCATGTCTGCTACAGTATATAGTCAAATCCAATGATGCATCCATAACATCCACATGTATGTTCACAACTTGTGAAGGCAAGTAGCAAGAGCACGGATCAATACATGCGAACACATAGTATACAATATAGTGTACAAGAAAAAGTAATATTCTAGTTAACCCCCTCCTATCTCCTTATCTTTAAAGAGGACTTATGTTATGATGTCAGATATCTATGTTAAACATAAAAAATAAAACTGTCCCTGAAAGTAAAAAGCCAGAGCTTCAGCCTGCAATGTTACCCCTACTTCCTCATCAAACTGATAGTTCGCCCATGCCGACAAATGGCTGTCCGTTTCCTAGTCTCTGTTGCTAAGGACTACAGGCTGTATACTTTGTCCACTGGTATGTTTCACATCAGATTTGGGCTCAAACATGTACGGAGGTATTTGAGAAGTTGACATTTTAAGTAAACAACTAGAAAAAGAAGTGAAATCCTTCTACTAAAAGCTAAAACTGCCTGTTTCAGACAGAGGCTGAACTGAGGGGCTGCATAACGAGCCAGTATAAGAGTTTTGTAAGCTGTAAATCATCATAAACCTGGAAATGTGAATGTTATGTCCTCTTAAAGGTCTCGTAATGTAAGCAGACCATATTGTCCAATGATATCTTTTAAATCAAGAATGCCCTTTCTACACTCATTAACGATATTCGGTTGACCACCTTCAAGTATCCGCTGTATCTACTGTTGATTTTAAGTTACTGCAGCTGTGGGAGCCCGGCACTAAAGCACTAAATCCGGTATGTAACCTTTTCAGTCATAGAGTGTACTAATGTGATATTTATTTGGAAATTATATTTTAAAGTGTGCAATTCTGTGCAGGATAATAGGCGTAATGACTCCAACAGACACACATATACAGTTTAAGGAAGAAAAGACTGATAGATAGAAAGACGAAAGCGAGAGATTTGATTGTTGAGCGCTTCACTGAATAGGAAAATTCACCGTCTGTGCTTTGAATGAAATTCGTAAAATCTGCTTCTGTCTTCTCCCCCCCCCCCCCCCCCCCCCCCCCTTTCATATTCTAATAGTTTTAACTGAGTTACTAAAGATCTGTTTGATCTCCCTCAAACTTAAAGCTTCCTTCGCAAAGCCCTTTGGGGGAAAAGTCTGTTTCCACTCGATGATTACACTTGTTTGTCTGCTTTCCTTCGGGTGGGCGGTTCAGACTGAAAGAGCTCTCTTGTACATGATACTTAAACAAGTAAGTGTGTCTGCGAAAGTGCATTGTTCCTGTTTATTCCTTCAGTCCACTTAGTTATTAATATATAGAATAATGGAGAACTACAAGGGATGTCAGACAGACCTCTTCATATGAACATTCGACATGTCTTTTAAAAAAGCAAGGTTGCTTAGTGATGGGAATTAGGGACTAAAATTGCAGAATGAAGGCGAAGAGACAAGGAAACAAAAAGAAAAGGGCTAAATGGATGCATCTTATTGTTCAGAAGGTTGAACATTTCTCTCTCGTTGTTTTTTTTCTCTGTGTCTTTATTCCTCTGTGAATATGTTCTCCGCCCTCTTAACACTAACCATCTTCCAGTTCCTGACAGTCTCCTCCTTTTCGATTTCATTCTCCATTTTTCTGTGACCCTGACCCTTTTTTTTTTCTGCATTCCCTTCCTTCCTCCCTCTGCTCTCTCTGCACATCTCTCTTGCAGACACTGTGTTTTTCCCCAGGTATGAATGTTCCTTCTGCATTTCCCCATTGCTCTTCACCGCTGACCCCCCTCACACCTCTGGGCCCCATCAGGATGAAATATTGAACTGGGAGAGCTCCCTCAAGGTATTTGGCAGCCTCGCACTCTGTCCCCTGTCTAGCTGAGATGAAAGATAAAAATGTAACACCGTAACCCCCTTCTGCACCAGGTCCTCCTATAACCTTAAAGCGTCACACTCTATTCAGCACCATCATAGTGTTCCAACTGCCCGCTCTTATGGTGCTAATAACAGCTATAATGCTACCACACAGGCTATTTAAAGTAATTATCCATGATATTTTGATCTAATTAAATGTCCTTTTGGCTTCTCTCTCTGGCCAATTGATATGAAGCAACCTATCCATCAGTCTTGCCAGTCCAGTGAATCAAAGCTTTTACATCTGCTGTTCTAAAGACTAAGAGCCAGATGTACTGAGAAAATGCCATTTTGCAAATGTGCTTTGCGGTTTTCATTGAGTTTGCATGTGTGTGTGTGTGTATATCCGTGTGTATCCTGGGCTGTGCATGGTACAGCCCTTCAGGTGCCATCTGCGGAGTGAAGGAGAGCTCATTTGCCCAGTTGAGAGGTGGGATTTCTATGACATCACTAAGCTCAGAAAATATATGATACTGTATAACCTTGATTGCAAAATACAGAACCAGTCAAAAGTTTGGACACACCTTCCCATTCCCTTGAATGAGAAAGTGTGTCCAAACTTTTGACTGGTTCTGGATTTGCTTTGACCAACTCCTCTGGATATAAACTGTTGAAACATTACTCATAAAATTGTGGTATTATAATCTTTAGCTTATATCTGATTATTAAAAGGAGATGAAGCGATATAACAAGACAAATAAAAGATGCACAATGCATACACAAGGCACTGCAACCAGGTGGAGAGAGAGACTGACGGAGTAGCAGAGGTTCAGAACAGAGCAGGTGGAGGTGGAGATGGTATTTAAATGGATGTTAATACTACGGTGAACACTCACTTAAAGGGAAACTTCTGGATTTTTCAACCTGGAACCCTATTTTCCCACCATTTTGTGTCTAAGTGACTAATGAGGACAAGAATTTTTGAAATCAGTCCAGTATTGAGCGAGAGCGCTGAAACCAGCAGCCGCGAAACAAGCTGCAATGTAATCCAACGCAAGGAACAGTGCTGGGCTGTGAAGCCAATTTGACATAGCGGCCAACTGTGTAATTACAACGTCACATGACACTATTGGGCCCAAAAAGACTTTTTCCCCATAGACTTACATTGGGAAAGAGATGTCCGTAAATCACAACCCCCGTGAAATGACTCGTCTCACTATCAGAATTTGATCGGTTCGGTCTGATCACATTTCGAAAGCCTAAAAGAGCCGCACGATTGAATTGTTTTATCCCCATTCAAGTTAGCCGGAGGGCTAAACCGGAAGTAGCCAGTGAAAGTCACCAAAGCGCTTGCTCTATGAGCCCAATGATCCCAGAGGATCGGAGTAATTTTATACGCGGAAGTCGAACTTTTTTAGCTCCATGCGCCACTGAGCAACTTTCACAGGAATGTATGGGGCCCCGCCTCTGACGCTGTATCCAGTTCTCTTTATACATCCATGATCCAACGGGGCAATTGTGCCCCATCAATATATGTCCACTAAAAGTGCTTGTTTTTGCCACTGACAGGCTCAGATTGTTATTATAATTGTTTGACAATATTATGGAAAGGACCGTACAGAGAAATAAAATGTTTTTCTTTACCTTTCGCTTGATCTGGTCTGTTTGTTATTGTGTCTAACCAAGTCTCGCTCAAAGAGAAGTCTCGTTCTGAAACATCGTGAGAGTTGTTAGTATAATAATTGTTAGTTACAGCTCTAGTTTCATACTGCAGTGGACTGAAACATGAGTAAATACATCCATTATTAGCACAAAGTTTACATAAAAGTTTGCATATTTTGAGTTACTTCTTCCTTCGCCTCAAGATTAACATATTTGAAATGCATTTAAATTTTGACTTAATTGAAACTGGTTAGAGGTTGGTTTTTCCTCTTTCATAAGATTCTCTTGTGAATCAATTTGTCCCACCATCTCTAGCTAACAGGATAAAGTGCTTTCACAACACCAGCAAAATAAAATATAACATTAAAGACAAACACACCTGTGTCATCTGTAAATGTGATGAGTCAGTTGTGATTGACGCTGCAGGCAAACTTAGAAAAAACTGCTGCCTGAGAGCGAGTGACTGAGACAATAGCTAAAAATGAAAGGAGTACCATCTACAAAAATGAGAACTTAAACAGTAAATCCACCTGTTAAACTCCCACCCACAATTTTGATTGACAGGTGAAACACCGCCTTTATGACACAAAACATAGTGGATATGGAGCATTTTGTTTTGGGTACCTGTGCTTAAAAAATAAATATATTTGGGTTTTAACATGGACTATAATTACCGTTAGAATAGTGCAATGTCAGGATATCTGAAGTCTTTTTGCATATAAATTACCATCCGTTGGAGCAGTGAAATTCAAGCGGATGGAGTTCGATCGCGTTTTTGCTAAATTCCCTCACAGGGTAATTTCTAATCCATCATTCTATCAAACTGCTTCAGCTACACCCACAGGATGGAGGGGAGTGTCTCAGTCATGACAGGGTTCAATAAAAACTAAGATTAAACGATTTATCTTCTCATAATATTCCACCATGAATATCAAACAAGGCTGATACCGTGGTAATGAGAGAGGAGCCTGAGGAGCGTGGCCATCTATTGGATTTCCAAAATCAATGCCCCCAGATAGAAAAATGCATGAGCCACCTGCAAACACTGAATCTTAACAATGCAACGTACACGCTGTATTCCCTGTAACATTCCTCACAGGCCCTGCGGGGCTTCAACTTTCTAATCCTTCTTTCACTGATCTCGGTGTTCTTTAGCTTTACTTAATGCAGGGAAAGTTTGCTGAGCAAGCATGCTCTTTATCAACACTCACTGCTTCTCATTTATTCAGTTATACATATTTACGCATACTACAGTAAAGCCTCATACTGTTAAATACTCAGCGCTTATGAGCTGCATTTGGGGACCTTCTCTTGTGGTTATTTGCTCTCATCAAACTGCAACACAATGACACTTAGATTTTCCCAGGCAAAGCAGGAATTCAAACCACTGACTTTCAGCCTAGTTTCTTTAAATCAAAGGCAACTGTCACCCTCTTATTGGAGCTTAGCTGCATGACAGATTTACGGTGGACCCTTGTTTGAATTCTCAGGGCGCACATTGGACACATTTATGTAAGCTCACAAGATTTTAAAATACACTGCTTATGAGAAGAAAACATATGAGAAAGTTTTACAGAGAGGAAGTATCACTGCAGACACACAGGGTGTGTCCGAAGACCTCGTACCAGAGGCACGCGGTCGCTCGAGCCCCAGGCTGCCTCATCAAAATGACGATTTAGTCCTAGGAGTCTGTCGCTCTCATAAATCCCTGGGTCAACCTTGTCTCCATGCAAAAAGACACTGCTTAATTCTCCCTCTGGGACTGATGTGCTTTTCATTACAGAACCATGGTGTTGCAGGTGCAAACTGCTCGCTCTCCAGCTGGTTCTGCTTTGACAGTGAAACATGGTACAGCAGGAGGTTAACCTTAATGCATGCACACACAGTTAAGGAGGGATGGATGTCACAGACGGAGCATGTTCAGCTCTGGGATACTTAGAGACAGCTGTCTTTAAGGGTAATAGCATGCAGTTAACCAATTCTCATATGTGTGCAATGTGCAGATTGTTATAGTTTCGATTATATAAACATTTCTTGGAGGCAGAAATGATCTCCAGTTGAATTAAACCTCAATGGGCAAAGACAAACCACAACTTTTCTAGCAAAGTAACATCAGACTCAGGCCTCCCATGAGACAGACTGTCGACATAAGAGAGGAAGAAGATTAAACCGTGAAGGCAGCGCTCTTCATTTAAGCTGATAAAATTTAATCGTGCTGCCTGAAGTAATTTAGGTTATCTAGTGAACTTAGCTGAATATCTAAATTCAACGCAGCCACAAAATCCCAGAGTCATCTAGTTCAGTGGTTTCTAACTTTTTTGGCTAGTAATCCTGAAAGAAAGGAATGTTGAGTCATAACCCCTTCTCTCAGGTTGTAAATATGTATGTGTTGTGAGCAGTTAGACCAAAAAGTGATACTTCTTTCTCAGATTGTTTCATTTGAATCATTTTTATAGGCTCCAAGGGGTAAAACCACCCAATATTTCACATTTTTGCAAAAAGACTGAGGGAAAATAATAAAAAAATCATCATAATGTGTGACAGATTGTTGTATTTTTGCTATTTCCAGTCAGATTTATCTTTATTTATCTCAGATGTAGCAAGTCAGTCAGTTATTTGTGCTACATTTTTAAATCATGAATTTCATGGATGTAAATTAATTAAACGTCAGTGCCATTTTTTTAATATTACCGGACTATTCAGCCATACTGTTTGCTTCGACCTACAACGGATATGTAGATGTCTACGTGCAGGAGGCAGGATTACTCGTGGACCAATAATATAACGTTTATCTTCCTTTACTGTGGAGGATGGCAACAATTGTACAGTCTGGAGAACGCTGTAACTCCAGTGCAGACGAACTTTTCGAGTCCACACCAGAGCCAGAAAACAATCACAACTATGTGTACAAAACAGAACAAGAAAAATTAACTGCCACCTACATAGTTCCCGTAGCAAGGTAACATTACCATAACAAATTATCATTTATCTGTAATTATCTCAACACGACTTACATATTAAATAACATGGGGTTATAACAGTACTACATTCATTTTGTGTCCTTAGGCAGTTCCATTCAAGAGATTTACACTCAGATTAAACATACACTTTCACATATGACACTTTTCATAGACGTACAAAACACATCAAACAGTCATGACAATCATACATATCACATTATATCCACTGGATTCAGATCTCACTTTGCAGCACACTGATTTTTGTTTAGTAACAGGATGGACTGATGTATAAAAGAAATCTTCAGCTTGTTGTGTTTAAATTGAGGTACTGTTAGCAAGACTACAGGTGGCGATACGACCAGGTCCTGAGCAAACTGGTTAAGGTGCTGGAAGGGAGCAGAGGTCATCCTCCACCAGAGGACCATCACAGTCAGTTTGTCAGAGGAGGTTGGAGCAACACCAAGAATTCCACCAGGGATAGTTCCCGCCACCCAGGATTGGAGAATGAGGGTCTAGTTCCCCAGTGAGATCACCAACACAAGCCTCCACCCGGACATAATAATGTGGTCCAGCGGCGCCAAGACTGTGCTCATCATTGAGCTAACTGTCCCATGGGAGGAGGGTGTAGAATCTGCCTCGGAGAGGAAGAGACTGAAGTATTGAGATCTTGCCACTGAGTGCAAGGAGGCTGGTTGGAGAACCATCATCTAACCAGTAGAAATATGATGCCACTGCTTTGTCAGTATATCAGCTGTTCACCTCATGAGGAACATGGGAGTAATTGGAACAAACAAGTGGAAAGCCCGAAAAGACCTGGCTGAGGAGACTGAGAGGAGCAGCTTTTGGCTCTGATTGAGGAGAAAGGACAAGTGTTGGAGTAACACAAGGGCTGGCTGCAGGGGGTGGCAGGGAGACATCCCTACAACTGCTCCGCCACCAGGAGACGTTCGGGGTTTAGATTGGTGGTACCCAGCTGACGACTGCTGAGCCAGGCCATACTACAGTACAGCATGATATTCTGAATAACTGATTTAAAAAAACAGTAAAATAATCTGGCTACTGGCTTCAAATGATCTGAGTCTATGAAGAAAGTAAATGTATCTGCTGTATCTTCTTACAAATAAATTCTATATGAGGGTTGATAGAGTGGCATCTATCATAACAAGAAGGGACTTGCTTAAATTCTACATAATGGATTGTCACTGTCAGAAGGAGGAAGGTCAAAGATAATTTCTTCTGTTTTATTAGTATTGATAAATAGTCAGTCAACATTACACTGGTACAGTCTGGGGTCATCACTGTGGCTATTTTAAAAGAAACTGGTTGGGCACACTGGTGTTGAAATCTTCAGTGTCCAATGTAAACAACACAGGTGAGCTAATGCAGCCTTGAGGTGCTCCAACATTAGTCCTGATCGGAGAGGAAAGTGTATAATTTACCTTTACAAGCTGTGTTCTGTTTGTGAGAAAAGAGTTGTACCAGTAAATGAAGTTTGGATTGAACTGCAACTGAATCATTTTGGACAGGCATGACATTTTGGCATATGTTTTATGTTTGTCGAGGTGTTGGGTGATGAGATGCACAAGTGCAACAACTGCATCATCCGTGCTGCGACGTTGCTTGTAGGCAATTTGAAAAGAATCCTGTCTGTTATCTATTGCTTTATTGGACCAAAATCTTTTCCAATGATTTCATAATAACAAATGTAAGCGCTATTGGCTGAAAATCATTATACTCTTTAAGGACATTGTTTTTTTAGGAGACATTTAATATGAGAAGTCTTCCAAGCTAGTGGAATAGTACGAGTGTCTACGGACAGCTGAAGGATAGGTTGCCAGACAGGGGCCAATTCCCTGGCAAAGGATTTTAAAACAAGTGCACTGCTTGAGTCAACGCCAAGGGCTTTCCTTGAGTTATGCTGGAAGATGCACCCGACTTCATCCACAGTAATGACAACCCTATTTGCACAAGTGGGGGTAATGGCCTTAAGTACATCTGCACATTTCTCAGAGTTGTCAATGGAGTCAAAACAAGAGAAAAAGCGATTTAAATCATTTGAAAACACAAGTTCATTGTCGGTCACAATAGGTTTGTTCAAAGATGACATTCCTGTCATCCTCTTCATAGCGTCCCAGTGTGTGCGTGCGTGTTTGGCTTGCCTTAGTTTCTTCTTTAAGTCCTTTTCCAACTGTTCGAGTTTGGCGAAGTTTTTATTTTTAAATTCCATTTTTCTGGTGTTGATATCTTTAGTCACATACGATTTCTTATTTGGGTAGATCTTTATCTTTTTGGTAGGAATAAATAGCTGGATATGTAAATTAATAGAGTCACTTAAATCATCTTCAATTTAATTGATTCAAATTCCTCTGGAAAATCAAGGCAATATGTGCTGTTTTCACGTGTGGAGCTGTTTCAGAGGTTGCAGCCTCGTTCTTCCTTTCTAAATCTGCACAATGTAGTGCTGCATGCCATGCTGTGTTCATTTGGGTTTGTTCCCTTTTATATGTTTTTGAAGAGGGACAATTTTCAGAGGCATCTGACATTGAAGTGCAATCCAGTGTAATCTAATTCAATAAAATGTCGTCTGACAAAACAATTTCAACTCAATATGTTCCATATTATAGTCTTTTGGGGAGCTTTAACTGCATCTCACAGTTAATGCTGAGTTAAAATGAATGAATGAATTCCAAATGTAGATTCTTTTGTGGGATCGAACGTGCTGGGTCTGCACTGGTCCAAACTGCCTCCGGGAAGTAGCCATGTACTCGTACTCTTTAAGTCTGACACTTACAAAAGCTCTTGCCCTTCGCCTGCCTTCTCAGCTTCAATTGAATTAAAAAGTCACTTGAGTACTGTGTGACAACGTTTAGCTTGCTTTAAGCAGTGCAGGTGGTGGACACACTGACGTACAAGCCCGTATACTCCACTCGAACTGACTCGGCTCGGTTGCTGCTGATACTAATACTGGCCCTCATACATACTCGCTACCCTTGACATTTCACGTACATCCCAAACAGACCACTAGGGGGCTTCTGGCCTCACCAGATTCATTCATGTACAGTAAGTACGAGTTGGTAGGTTTGTCTTTATTTACTGTAAAAATAATATGCATGTAGCATTAACACAATTATCATAGTAAGTATCACACAGCCTAATATTTTGTGATTATTATGAAGCATATTTGCTTTTTCTTCAACACAATACCCATGCATACTGTCAGTGTGTCCTGTGCTCTGGTGGCTTGAAAGTGCACAATGCCCAATACTGGAAAACTCAAAATTGGTATATTATCACTGGTATATTAAGACTACACAAACACTTGCACTTCCCAGCACTACTCACAGTCTTCATTATTGTCATCATCATTCATTACAGCGTGTCAGCTCAGTCAATCTCTATTTTTAACCTAACAGCATGTGGGTAACCACAGTTATATGCAATAATGAACCTAAACTGTGAGCATCCCGACCTCAACCGAGCTTTGTCAGCATTATGATAATCTGTTCAACATTTGTGGTCATGAATGCAAGATATAAAAAGACAGTTTTTCTTAACGGAGTCCGGTGGTTTTCTTCCAGCAGATCAGTTTTAAACGAACTGGTCACATGATGAGGTGAAGGTGACAGTTTAGATGAACCTCAAACCTCGAACATCTCATAAAGGCAGTGCTTTCGCTGTTGTTTACAGGAGTCCAGTCACTTTCTGTGATACGCTCACAAACCCAAAGCCCCATGAACTAAAACACACATTGCTGTTGTTATCTACTACATACCTTTAAGGAATCTCAAATTGAGTAGTATTCCCTGTTTTAAGATGACCAGATGGGCAGTTAAAGATGAAATACGCCTCCAAAGAACCCCAAGCGCATGACAACACCATCAAATAAGCAAAAACAGATTGCTCCTGTCTTCCATTTCTATCTTACATCCAAGCCTCTGGCGTGCAGAGAGATCACACTGAAACACAGGAAGGAAACAAAAATATATCACTGTCTTTTGATTTAAAACCCAGTGTTCATCAATTATCACACTGCGGTTGAAATTTCACAATATTTTGACACTTAAGGGAGCTTTGAGAGTTGTAACAGTACCAGTAGGTGACTCAGACAAGGAGGAGACACTGGACTACAGCATCAACTCTGCTACTCTTGGGAAGCTGGCACCAAGCACCTCCATAAAAAATCATCTTGAGCTCCCCACTATTATCTCTGCATTCCACCGGAGAGAGAGCGGTGAGCTGGCAGCTATCCAGAGAGAGTGAAATATTATCGTGGGAGAACACATCAAGACGAGCTCCGCCAACATAAAGCTTCCACTCAGTTCAGGGGGTTAAAAAGCCCCAGAGCACGAGCTAAATGATAAGGGCCGTTGTGCCGGGCATTAGATAGATACACAATCCACTCCAGTCCGGCAGGTGTGACTCGCTGCAAGGAAGGCGACTGGTATTGCGGTGGTCCCACTCACCCCAGCTTTGATCGTTCCCCGTCGTTTTGTGGGCTCGCATGTTTACCCCAGGAATACAATTTATAGAGTCCATTAGATGTTTATGGGACATGTGTAAGTCGAATGGGAGTCTGAAAAACAGCCCTGACTCACCCTTTGTTCTTTTTTATTTTGAGCCATTCTTTCTCATTTGAGAGTCAACAACAAAATAAATGGATGAAGCTATAGAGTGGGAGGGCTGGGACTGGATGTATTTCAACCACTGTAAATTCCTATTTTAATGCTTTCTTTTAATGATGTCCTTGATGTTCCTCCACATAGAAACATGTGAGTCTCTTGGATAATTCAGAATCTATAGGGGTTAGATTAGATTAGCTATTTCTGAAGTACAGTACATGTATTAAATTGATCACATATGCTTGTTATGAGCATCATTTTTAATGAATTCAGCTTAAAGTAGAATTAATATATTTTTTGGCCTCTTGGGGGCAGCAGAACAAGCAGTAAACATAACGTCATATGGCAAATGTGTTAGCAAAATGTCGCCTATTTACACATCAGCGTTCACTTAAAGAGGTGTTTCTGATGGAAGTAAGTCCAACAGTCTCCCTCTGATTCAGTTTTGGTCTCCTGAGGAAAATATTTGTCTCTTTAGCTGCTAAATGCTCGACTATGTTCACCAGCTGCCTGCTACTGCTACAGTGAGCTGAAAGATGCTAAAACGTTTCATTGAGCTGATGGGAACTGCTGAGTTGGGTGATAAGTCTCCTTTCAACACCCGTTCTCAGAAATCGAGTTTCGGTAATGGTGCCATCTTTAAGTACTATAACACCGATAAGCTTTAGCCACCATTGCTATGGGGAGGAAGCAGGTAAGAGCTGTAGTAAATTCAGAACACTTTGTTGGGATTAACTGAGGTCAAAACATAGTTTACAATAGTTGCTGAATTTATTTTACACTGACCCCATAATCCAAACTGATTCAAACTGCTGACTGTATTATCATCTCTACAAAGTGAACTCTCCACCTCTCGCTCGCTGCGAGTGGCACATGTGCAGAATTTTAAGCTCAATGATTAGACGTTTCCTATCAATATGCACCTCAGAAGTCGCAGTTAACTTCTCTCCTCATTGTTTTTGTGTACACAGGCTCGTATCTTTGATTCTTATCGAAGAACCAGACATTTTGCAACACAGCTGCTCCCTTTTTTGTACTTATGATTCAAGAGTTGGCACAGTAGTTTACTTAATATTTTTTGCAGCAATCAAAGAAATTTGCCAATTTGAGAGTCTTTATTTTTTGAAACAACTTGTACAGCTGTGTTGATATCATCTGTTGCCATTTTTCTGTTGCTATTTTTATGGATATAGCTCCGTAGCTTGCTACACAGGAGGTAAAGTCTTCAATTTCAATCTGGCCTACAAAGCTCAATTATTTCTTCGACCGGAGGAAACAGCCATTAATGAGCGCAACAACAGACCTATTTGAATCGCTGAACAAATCTGTTTGTGGTGATTACTTTGGAAGCGTTCCAACTGTCTCTCACGTTACATCATCGATACAGAAAATGAACAGGCCTTTTACTTCCAGAAACCCCGGATGCCTAAAATACCTCCTCCTCCCACCTCGCAGCTCACTGTGTTATGTGCTTTCTCAAAGAGCACATTTCCATTACAGCCATTGATGCTAACGTTGACTTAGAGGGGGTGGGCACACATTGAAATGGACTGTGATGCTTTTGTGAGTGCAGACTGAGGCCTGTGTGTCACTGCTGCTGCAGGACTACAAAGCAATTTCCCAGCGTGCAGATCTGCACGCACAATCGATAAATCACATTCCTGATTACTTTGCAGGGGGAAATGGAGTTTGTATTGTTTCTCCAAGACAAATGTAGGCTCCAGGCAAGATAGATCTTATTTTCAGAGCCAAAGAAAGACAACCCCAACACACACACACACATACACCTTCGCCTCCACACGCCGCCACCCCTTCCTCCCTGCTCTGTTAAACTGAAACTACTATCCCCCCCCCCTTTCACTTTTCTCTTTCATTACACTCCAAAACTCACCGGTTCCTGTTGAGTTCTCTTTCATTTTTTCCCCCCTTTTTCTTTCTGGTTTTCTCCATTTCTTTCAAGGTGGCAATTTCAATAACTCCTCTGCGATTGAATCAATTGAAAGTTGCAGAGCAATCCCCAAAAAAAGTTCTTCACGGGTCACTCTCTTGTTTCTTTTACTGTGAACTGGACTCTTCGCCTCGCAAAGTACTGCAATGTGCTACCCTCGACGCATCCAAGTGTCCCGATGTTTACTCTCAAAGCGGGTCAACAGCAACACATTGTGACACATATGTTTTGGTTCAAAAGTCAAAACTGTTGAGGAATGATTAAATTTTTGTGATTAATTTCCTTGTTTTCATCTCAGTTAAGGGATTAAACTGCTTCTCTAATAGTTGAGGAATTCTTCAGTCTTTCACCCAACAGCAACAAGCGGATGCAATGAATCATGACTTGTTTTTTCATTGTTGGTCTTGACTTCATTGTAGTTGTCCTAAATCCTTATTCTGACCCTGGAGTGAAACAAGCTAAAGCCTGAATCTGTTCCTTAATTATATGAAAGCGAGTGAGGAATGTTAAAGCAGACGAGCCAGTATTTCTTATTGCAAAAGTTTTGATTAATGTCAACTAAATATATCACTGATATATTTATCTATAGGACAATCAAGAGTGCTGATTAGAGTGTTGGGCTCTCTGACACAGTGAAAAAAATCCCCCGACTCTAGTTTTTAAGCATATATTGTGCAATATATTAAATTGCAGGTGACTTGGAGAGAAAATAACTAATTCATGCGCACAAAATCTGAGCTTGAATAGGTGCTGTGTGAGATAAAACAGCTGTCAGTACATAGACAATGCTTTTGTTTTGATTTTGGACAGAGATGTGGATATATGTCAAAATGTTAACAATATCATCAGTTCTGTTCATTTCTGCATACGAATGATCAATTCAAGAGTGTGAATTATGTAACGTGTGAACACCATTTAGTAATTAGTGCACACAAATTATTAATTTGAGATCATGTTTTGTTAATTTGTGTATATGAATTAGTTTTTGTTTTTCTCCATGACTCTGACTCCGACTGGCTCCGTAGTTTGTGTCTAATCCAGTGAACAAACCTACCAAAACCAAAATTGAGATACTTCATCGCATGGATGCAAAAATCCTGTAAATCTAAAATGATCCTGCTGAGTGAAGTGAAACATTACCCACAACAACCAAATACAACAAAAGATTTTAAAGCTTCCTCTGCAGATATTTCGTTAAAATGTTATATTGGTATATTGTTATATCACACGTTTCTGTCTTTTATAGCCGGCAGATAGATGACTAAATGAAGATGAAAAAAAAAAATCAAAAGGTCAGTAAGTTCTGCTCTCGTGTTGTTAAGGGTGAAGGAACAGAAGCATACCTAAAGTAGCTCATACACCGCTCAACACCTGGGAATAAAAACAGGATCACTACATGTTCCAATCCTCTCCTCCGCTCTGCTCTGCACTACATCATCTTGTTTGTCTAAAAGCTCCTTTTGAACTGAAGTCTCCTGAGAGACCTTTTTTTTTTTTTTTATTTTTTTTACCCCCTGTGCTTCTGTGCTCATGTAGTTACATGCATGATGTCTTTTTTTATGTCCTGAAGCCACATTTTTTTTGTATGCCTCACTGAGGGAAAAAGAAAGAAAGAAAGAAAGCAAGAGAGAAAGAGAGGGAGAGAAAGAGAGAGAGAATGCGGTGGGATAACAAACTTCTTCTCTTTCCCTCCGGCTAAGAACTTCTGATTTTGTCAGTCACTCAGCGTAGAACAAGATTGCACAAAGGCAACGACAAGAGACTTTGTTGTTAGTTCCATTTCATGCAGGTGTGGACACGCGCACACTTTCAATGTTTACTGTTTTCTTTTCCACCACATTTGAAAAAAAATGCCTATAATAATGTGAATCTCGCCAGGATGAAGTGACTTCTCGCTGCTGCAGTGCGTTAATGGAAGAACTGTCATCATCATCTATAGAATCATTGGGTATTTTTTTTGAATAAGGGAGCATAAATGTTTATTGGGCCCCGGAGGCACGTAAGCAAATCTGACCTCATCTCAGCAGATACAAGTGTGTTCTTTCAGTGGGAGTACAGATGGAAACCAGCTTCGTCGTGATCTGTAAATCAAAAAATCTGCTGCACTTAATCGAACAGCTGTTTGGTCTCTGTGCACAATTAGAATCAGAGATTTGCAACTTCTAATAAATTGCTTGATTGAAGCAATATCGTGCATATGCAGAGGTGGAAAGTTATTTACATACTTCAAATGCTAGTATTTCCATTTGTGTAGCTTTATACTTAAACTCCACCACATTTCACAGGAATATATTGTACTTTATACTCCGTGTTTTACATTTAACATAAGATAAGCTTATCAAATATCACCGATATCATCATTTTTCTGTTTCTTTTTCTTCCGTCTGTCTTTATATCCTTATCTTTTTCCCTTTAATCCTTTTTTTCCCTTTTCCCTTCCTTCTTTTAGATTTCCAATCACCTTCTTGTCTTATTTCCTTCTTTCTGTTCTCATTTCTTTCCTCCTTTAGCTGATGTGAAAGCAAAAAAAAAACCTCCTAGTTACTTAAGCTATTTTACTTTTACTTGTACCAAATGTTTTGTACTTGCACTGTTTATATGATTTGTAAAACATCTTTTCCTACACAGCAAGCCACCCGCTGCATGACACCTAAAGTGAAACCTCCTCCTTTGTTGCTCCCTTGAAACCAAACTTACACGAGTGATGAAAGCGTTGCAAAAAAGGGGGCTTGTGTAGGCAGCATAACAGAATGTAGAGCAGCAACTTGTGTATGAACCCTTTTATAAAGCTTCTGGTAACGTCTCCTGCTTTATAAGTGCACCACATTCGGCTGGTGATTAGGAAACCTCAGAGAAAAAGTTTGTGAGAGAGAGAGGGGGGAAACAGAAAAAGGCTGAGAGAGAAAATCAGAGGGTTGAAAAAGCGGGAAGCGGCGAGGCGTCTGTGCGACAGAGAGCGAGAGGTGATTACTTTGTGTTAATCTAGTATCAGCTTTCCACCATTTGGAAACTTCCCAGTGCATTACTCATTATCTGTTAAAGACAGATTAGACGGGGCAAGAAAAGGGACGCAGTATTCCTGAACTTTCTCATGAAACTCTCATTGCAGAAACAATCTGTCTTCTCGTGGGTTATCTGGGTTTTTCTCTGTGATGTCCCCGATTTTTTTTTTTTCCCCCCACTTCAAGTGCGTGTTTTTTTTTTCTCACTCTTCTCCAGCTGTGTGCCATATTTCAACCTCCCTTTCCAGCAGACTTTAAATTGAGCTATCCCCGTAATTCAAAAGAAAGACACAGAAAAAAAAAAAAAAAAATCTTTTAGGCTTTTATCTGTCAGGGTTTTACTTTTTTCTAGGAGTCATCGTATTTTTTTGATGACCTTGCTGATTCGAACCGCGCGAGGCCACATATTTCCTCATAATTACTTTCTACTTTCAAAAAGAAAATCAATAGATCCTTACGAGTGTACACATGAGTCCTGGTACAGTAAGTGCACATCGGGTGAGTGCTCCATTTAAAAGGTAGCGCCTCACCGGTTGCAAATCCAATAAGGTCTGTGCAGCCACATGCTTCCGTTGCATTTCAGAAAGCTGTTTGTATGGGTTATCAATACTGAAGAAATGGCCAATCAAAAAGTATGTCTCTGAGATGTGACACCTCTGTTGAAAAACATGCGCTCCAAATGGATTATATCACATTTTAAAAC
Organism: Thunnus albacares; assembly: GCF_914725855.1. Classification (NCBI taxonomy): domain Eukaryota; kingdom Metazoa; phylum Chordata; class Actinopteri; order Scombriformes; family Scombridae; genus Thunnus; species Thunnus albacares. The sequence goes on from NC_058113.1 coordinate 28,177,113, forward strand.
GTGAAGGAATGTTTTTCACATTAAAATAGCAATAGATAAATAGTATACCTATAATGTCATGAGAATAGAAAAGAAGAAGTGAAGAAAAACATGACAACAGGAAGAAATATAACATATTTGATCCTGCGATGTGCCTCCGGTTGTCTGTTTTATACATATAATTAAGCAAACCCGAAACCACGGTTACAATAACGAACGTGGTTTGAATGACATCAAGATAAAAGTCTTCACTTACATGAACATATGTAAGCTTTTATGAGTCAACATATTGCCCGGTCAACCTCATGACACATATAAGCGCCGCAGTATCCAACTGACAGTTTAGTGAACCATGGAGCATGTTTCCAATTCAACTGAATTCAATTACATTCAAAATACTCTAATCGTCTCTCGGGGGGGCAGTTTTAGGCAAGCGAATCATTCATTCACACACACACGAAGCCAATATGACAACGTTAGAAAGAGTTAAAATACATAAGGATTAACGGCAGTGGTCGGTCTGTAGCTAGCCAACAATATATAACACCACAGAGGCACATATTCTCTCTGAAGTGTCAAAAGTGTAAGTGAATTTTGCAGTCTATACAGGAGATAAACTGAACATTTTCTTGTACTGTGGATGTTCAGAAGTCTAATGGACTCTGGAATAAAACCAAACTTCTTTCTGTTTGTTGTACCTGCAGGTAATCTAGAGCACATTCATAATGGGATTAGGTTAAAGTAGTCAATCTAACCTTTGTAAACACTTCCATCGCTCTGAGAATTTGCCAAAGAAGACGAACCCAAAATCACTCTGTAACAAATGGCTGTTTTCAAAGAAACATTTAATGCTCCGGCACTTATTTGACTTTTAAGATTAATGCTTGTCACATTCTGGACAGACCGATGAGATGCCAACGTGTTTTCAAATTTTCTACGGCTAACTGTGTTTTCTGTGGTTGAGTTAAAAAAGAAACAGATGTTAACAAGGAGAGGAGTTGTACTCTGCGGCCAAATTCCACGAAGAGAAATGAGTTTTGGTCTTTGAGCCTAAAGGCAGAGTTGTCCATAAATCACCAAGATAAAGTACAATATGCAAACTTTCTGAGAACGAGCGCATTATCACAGTAACAATCATTTTCCATTAGTGCTTCTCTTAATTCTTGCACTACTAAAAGAGAAATTACATGATATCTGTAATACAAATACACTGAGATCTTCATAGTTTCTGTCTTGTGCCCATAAAATCAGTAGTGTTTAACAAATCATACATTTCTCTCACAGATAGATGTATCTATTTCAAGTGGAGCGTCAACACCATTAAACATGTTCCTTTCAATTTTACAACTTTTGCATTAAAGCTATAAAAGCATCATCTTAATAAGGTGTTTTATTGGTAACTATGAAAGAGAGCATTTTATAAAAGGACAAATAGGTACATGAACCAAATGAGGTTGAGGAAGATCGGACTTCACTGCCTTGAAGTTAAAAGCTGGTTATTGTAGCTCTAAGGCAGTGATAACAGCTTTAAATAAACATGTATCTGGAGAATATGTAGATTTTAGAAATAAGTAGGGACTTGAGATAAAGATACGGAATCTAAAAGGTTGGGAAAAAACACGAAATTCACTCTTCTCTGCTACTCAAATCACAGCACGTTATCATTCAACGTGACCTTAAGTGACGTTCAAACAGCCTGTGAAAACCCGGCGGGCGGATCACATGACACGAGAGATAAGTATTGCACTCACAGTGTTGAATCCTGGGAAGAGGCTGACCGCTGAAGCCGTATCCAATGGAAACGGGAGAAACTGCTTCATGCCCAGTGAGGTCTGGACGGCAGGCAGGGTGGGACGCATCAGGGCAGGCATGAGGCCATTTTGACATGTGTTACCTGTAGGAGGGAGAGCGAAGGCAATGTGTTGAACCACAGACAGTAACCGGGAGAGATGCTTGAGCCAAAATCTTACAGTTCACATCCAACTGAACCTTCAGGGTTTGATGTGTTGCCCGTATCTCACTGCCCCTTCACATTGTGTATCATCTTATATGTGTAAGTCATTTCTTTAACTGTGCATTTGTGCATACAATATTAATGCCAGAGATCTCACTTTCTTTAAAGGAATATATAGCTACTTTTATGCTTTAACCAAACTTTCAATCTGATACCTTTTAGGCATCATCATCATTATTATTTAAAAGCAACAAAAAAAAAATCTTTTACTAGTTTTTTCTTGAGTTTTATTCCAAGAACTTCATAATCTAATTTCCTATCCACACTTTGGGGGATTTTCATTCTTTCACATCGCCGTCCAATGTTTGTGGAACAATAATGTCAACCAATGGTTCCTAGTCAACCCTTTGGAGATTTCAACCACGTGTCGAGCTGAAAACCGTGAGAAAGATGCGACCATGAGATGTGTTTGGAAGGTCTGGAAAAAGCTGGTTTGGGGGACCTTGAGTTGGAATTGTTTTGTCACTAATACTGATCCCAGTCAAGGATGGAACCATGTTGGATAATAAACTTGAATCTCACACGTTTCTGGGGATTCTTTTACTGCAAAAACATTTAATATTCAGTAACAAAATTGATGTTATTTCTTTAAATTTTCATCAAATTTTATTTCATGTCTGCAGGTTTTCATTATCAATACAACAGCATGTAACTTTTTCACAGTAAGTATTTCATTAAGCTTTATTATTTACTGTTTTTACTAATATTTGTGCATTTGAATGCAGGACTTGTCATGTACTTGTGATGGAGTATTTGCATAATCTGCTACTTACACTTACCAATTTGACTACTTCTTCTACCACCACCATGGTTCAAAGAATGGTGTCTATTACCGTTAATCATCTCAAAGATTAAGTGTGTGATTCACTGGCTGCAGGCTGTGAATTTACTGAATTCAATTTCTTCTTGTAATCACAATCAGACCAAAAAATGTGCACTGAGAATAAGTTGTACATGCAGATGACCACAACGTGATGATGCGATGATGTTTATCTCTCCGAAACAGATGTTCTCATTCTGAAATTGTCCCCATAAATAGTCTTTGTGGAATGACTGCGGCAGGCAGTGTGTCTTATGAGATGATTCAATGGCCTGGCCCACAAATCTCTAGGAAAAACAAAAGTAAATACTTCACTTTTATTGTCATGTGAGTGTGCCACGCCAGCAGAGCGCTTTATAAACCACGAATTGGAAACAGCACAAGGTTGGTTTCAACACGGTGGGATCAAAAAAAAAAAAAAACGGAAAAAAAAGGGCAGAGAAAACCGTTGCAGCCTTCCAAAACATTAGGAATTAAAGAAGCCATTTCGCAAAGCTGTAATGAGGACCAGAGGGATGATTTTTTTTTATCGCTGCACATTTAACAACAGTGGAGCTCCGGGCCAGTATGACTCTAAAGCGCTGGCACATACAGTATCAAACCACCGACTTGAGACAAATAAAAACAAGGTTTGCCTCGTTTCGGTCCCTAGGCAGTGGTAAGGGGTAAATAAAAAGCAAAAGTCATAAAGAAGAGAAGAGGGGAAAAACCACAGACTGTCCCCCCCCCCCTTCTCTCACTCTGTCTTCTGTCTTCTCCCTCCAGTCGCCGGAGCGCTGCCATCTGTTGGAAAAAGAACACATGCCGTCTCTCATGTGGAGGCACGTCCTAGTCCCAACTTTAACAAAGCATGTCCTTCTGTGGAGATCATCCAACTGTAGCGTCTCTCGACATGCCGGGCCTGACGTCAGCCCACAGGCACGCCTCACCTCACGCTCAGCTAGATCCACCATTCATCAGTCCGACGTGCACAGTCAAAACAGCCGGTTCAGACACATCGGGGCTGATGTTTGGGATATATAGTCTGCAGCGGGATGAAGAGTGACGAACTGAAATGTGAATTTGTTTGATAAGGGGGTCATGTTTGGCTTTGCTGATTGATAGGGGATGAAATCTGATGTGTCACCGTGGCGGAAGTCTGTGAGTTTTCTACTCGGTAACATCACACAGAGGTGATTTGTTCTGTTGAAATAGAAATAACAATAAAGTCTTGTCATTCTATTGACAAGGCTAGTGGTGGAAGGAGTACAGATACTTTGCTTAAAGCTGTACTAATCAATATTATTGGATGAATAATGGGTCAACCTATTATGTGTGTGAAAGGTGTCGCTTGTAGTGACGAACCTGCAGAGAATTATCACCCGACTCTGCAGTTCCCCTCAAACCTACAGAGCTTTTTAGAGTCTTTCAGATCATTGTTTTAGTTTTACACTTGCAACTTTAATGTTTTGACAGCCCTCATCAATGTTTCTGGCAGCTTGTTTTTGCTAAAAAAAGCTCTGATAAAGCCACATTGTGCACTAGATAAAAGTTAGCAACTAACTGGTGAACATAGTGGAGCATTTAGAAGCTAAAGAGCCAGATATTTCCCTCCGGAGTTGGTGGAGAACAAAACAGAGCTAAAAGAAGATTCATCAGGTGACCAGAAACATGACTCCAAATGAATGCTAATGTTGTCTGCTGGATTTTTAAATAGGCAGTCGTTAGCCATATCAGCTTTATAAGGCGATAATAGAGCTTGTTGTGCTGACCCCAAGTGGCAAAGAAGTAAATTAATGCAGGTTTAAGTAAAAACAAGCAATTCCATAGTTTAAATACACCATTACAAGTAAAAGTCCTAAATTAAAAACTTTACCTCAGCTGACTTTAGCATGTCAGAAGCATTTTAATGTTGCAACTTGGCAAAGTAGAGCAAATATTCCCACCTTATGTACTGTTTGGTAGTGTAATCTATGGCAAAACATCATATTTAATAAGCTGAATATATATTTTGTATGGAAATCTGAGTATCCAAGTAACTAGTAAACATAGCTGTCAGATAAATAAAGTAGAGTAGAGCAAAAAGTGAATTATTTCCCTCTGAAATGTAGTAAAGTAGAAGTATAAAGAACCATGAAATTGATATGTAAAATGGATATAAAGTACAGATTTGTACATATTTGTACTTACTGTAAGTAGAGCGCCTGAGTAAATGTACTTTCTTTGTACCACTGGACACAGCGTCTACTGCTTACTGGATTTAACCTGTTCTAACCTCACACATCCTCTTAAACCTCACACTGTTTGAGATACAAATTGATTTTCTTTTTTTTTCTCCTGTTGTGAAAGGTAGAACAACAATAGTGATCCAACCAACATGCCCAAACACCAAAAGCACATTCCAGCCTGCAGCAGGGGTTAGTGTTTCAAACTCTCTGAAGTCTGATCATCTGTCACCACCAGCAAAAGTGCAAAAAATATAAGGCGGAGAGAGAAAATGAGCCCGTGGCTGCTATTCTAAACTTTAACCCCAACCCCTGAGCATCACATTGAGTTCATCATACTCCAGCACAACAGGCTCCGGTAGAAATGCACAGATGGCATCCATAATTATCACTTTGTTAGAGGTGTCAATATTTGACTTGAGTTCGGCTAACAAATGTTAATATTTGAGCTGTTGGCAGCTTCTGCATTGTGACGCCTAGGCCCAGGTGGGCTGAGTCTCTGCAGCTGACATTGCCATCTATTTTGCATAACGAGTCGCTCAGGAACTCGTTCAAGAGAGTCACTGTACGCTGAAAGGTCAGCAGGTGACAGTCATTAAAATATGTGGTAGAAGACTCTCTGAGCAGCCTGGGAACTCGGCACAGGCAGCATAAAACTGTGGAAAAAGAGCAGCCAGGTCCTATTTTCTGTGTTTCTGTCAGGAGCATTTATTGAGATGATGAAAATGAAATGAACTGAAACAAGTTCAAGGCAAACAATTAGAATACGAAACATAATTTGAATGAGAAGCCTGTTTATATACCAGTATGTCCCAGAATCACCCCAGTAGTGCTCTGTTTACAAAGTGAATGCAGTCTTGTAACTGAATGAAGACTTCTCACTATGAGCCTCTCATGCAGGCACTCACAGCAAATATATGCGATGGCTAAATGCGACTTTCATGAGTATTTGAGGTTGTAAAATGTTTGTCTATGTAAAACTGAAGCACAGATTTGTATTTTAGGCCACACAGAAAGCTGCAAAGAGCTTACTTTCTGCTAAAAACTAGATATTTAAATAAAATATAAATCATAAAATGCAATGTGATCGTTCCATGATTAACCTCCAAGTGGGCCTCAGTGCAAAAATGACCATCTGGACCCCTGATTAACCTCATTCCTTTTCTTCTCTGTACTGGATTCAAATGCATGACCTGGACCTGGCTTGCTGGTAATTTGATTAAACACAAATTAATTTCAGAATATGCAACATATAAGAACGCTACTGAAATAATGAAAGTCTTGAAACTGGAATTTGACACCGGGGCAACGTCAAAATCAGGTACCAAAGCAGGATAACATTAAAGCTGCACTAATAAATATTTTTATCCTGACAGTTAATCAAATGACTATGTGTAATGTGAAAGATGTCGCTTATATATCACCTAACTGTGCTGTTCCTCTCAGCTCTTTGTAACCATGTTAAAAATACCATACATTGTAATAAAGCTGACGTTAAAAGAAAGTTAATGAAGGTTAAAAGACACATCATAAATGGTTAAAAAAGCTCATTTCATAAAAGATTAAAAGGTGCAGTGAAATAGATACGTGTAAAAAGATACAATGTGAAGAGTAGAAACAGGAAGTGGTATTCAAGAGCAAGTTTAATACTGGTCATTGAGTGTCGCGACATGTGGGTAGTTAATACAAACAAGTATGTAGTCAGTGTTTACAGCTACATTCAGACTGAAAGTGGCCTGAATCCAATTTTTTTTTTGCTCCTATGTGACTCAGATCTGTTTTTTTCATAACTCTGTGAACAGCACAAATCACATGGAACCTGATCTTTTCAATTCTGATTTGGGACACTTTTATATGTGGTCTTAAATCACATACAGGTCTGTTTTTTGGGGGTTTTTTTGCAATGCGACCTCAGTCTGAACAGTCATATCGGAATTCATGCGACTTTTACGTCACTCCGGCCAATACGACCCAACTCCTACACACTTTCTCAGTGAGATGGGTCGCCTGGACTGAGTGTCTTGCTGCGAGAGTCTTGCGGAGAGGTGCTGACAGATTAAAAGTAGCCCTGGCATCCTGAAAGTTTGGATGACATCTGTTTGTGTGAAGCCATTCGCATCACGATCCCACCACTCCTGGTTCCGACTCTGCATCCACACACACCTCTGTACAGAAGTAGTGGCCATCGCTCCACACATAGTCATCATTAAAAATTTGTCTTTCTTCTCATGCTTGTCCTGGTTATCATCTGCTCACAAATTCGCTGGCTTGCATTGCAACTTACAAATTAAACTGTAAACGTTGACTTCAGTGGCCTCATATGACAGCATGCTGCATATGACGTCTTTGTTATTGTTCTTTTTCCGCACGAAGGTCAGTTCAAGACTGTGACCAGTTCACAGTGGAATCTGATATTGGCCACATTTAAAAAATAATGTGAACAGACAAACAAAAAAAACAGATCTGAGCAATAAATCCAAAGTGAGCACTAAGGCTTGCAGGGTGAACACAGTCTTAAATTATCTTCTTGACAGTCTTCGTCAGGATTCTCATGCTACAAGCAGCTGAAGACATTTCTACTTTAAGTGTGTTGTACAGTTGTTCACGTCTGTATATTAGCTCATTAGCTAACCGAGTGCAGTTTGTTAGCATTCATTAACAAAGAGAATGGACTCCAGCTACTGTATAGCTAACCCAGCTTATGCTACGCAACGTGGAAACCCTGAAGATTTACCAGTTAGCGCTACAAGCTACCAAGTCAATACTCAGAGTTCCTTTGACTACACAGGACAGACGACGCCATCTTTGAACATCTGCATGCCATCTTGTTCCTCATCAGAGACCAAGACACCGGTATAAGCTGCGGATTGGACTCAGAATTAGTAACCAAGGTACCACTCTCTCCGCTCCCAAGTGTCGAATCAGGCCTGCAACAGGTTTTTATTTTAATATCTGCATTCTTGTGTGTGTGTGTGTGTGTGTGTGTGTGTGTGTGTGTGTGTGTGTGCTTGGTGAGTGTGGGCGCACTGATTTCTGTTGCCAATTTAAATTTGAGGTAATCTGCATTTCATTTGTGTTGTGTTTTGCTCCAGTTGAAGAGAATTATTACTTTAACTCAAGTTATTGAAAGGAAAGAAAAAGTGAAATTTCAAGGAGACTAAATTCTATTTAATTTGTTTATTTTGATACATTTTACAAAAGTAAATAATAGAAATTCATTGTTTCTAATAAATGATTCCAGTGTGATGTTTGTTTGCTCCTTTTACTAGAGTTATTTAAACACATGAGATAGATATTAGTGACAGTTTGTTGATGGAGTGATTGCAGTAGTCTAATCACTCAAATGTGGAATACAGTGTGTAGATTTGATAGACATAACTTAACAAGGTGTGTTACAGTTCATTAGCAGTGAATAAAGGGACTCAAGACAAGAAGTTTATATAGGTAAACGGGACAACATTAGTATTAATAAGTATTATTTATTGTACATTAATTTAGTTGAATCAGAGAAGTCAGGGCCCTTCCCTGATTAGACTAGAGACAGGTGGGCTACATCCACATCGTGTCTTAGCATTTTTCAGCTCATTGTTTTGGTTTTACAGCCCACAACTTCACTGATTGGTTCAGTCTCATTGCTCTCATCAGCAGCAGGCAACTGATTTTAGCCAAAAATCTCTAAAAACAGACTGTGCGCTATTCCTGCTCAGCATTACATGGCAGAAAGACAAAGTTAGCGTGTTAGCTGGTGAACCTAGTGGAGTGTCAGCAGTTTAAGTGCCAGATATGTTTCACGGGAGATGGTGGATGCCAAAACAGAGCTAAAAGGAAAGTGAATATTGCTCTTACATTCATTAGATGAATGCTAATGTTGCTCTGTGTCTACAGGATGTGTTTGTTAACACATGTCAACTTTGTAAGACCATAATACTCGTCAGAGACTTTTAACTTGTTGTGGAGTTCTTCCTCCAAGAGGCCAAACAAAACTGTTAAAGTACAGCTTTAAAGCCCTCATCGTGTCAGTTGATATTGTGCATTAGGGGTGCATATCCTTAAAATAAACTTTAATTAATCAAATTACTACAAATGAGTTGACCCACACTGAACCTGGGGCGTTTGGAGATGCTTTTTTTGCCTGCTTTTCCCAGAAATGTAATGATGCAGTGATGCAAGTGAAATGGGATCTGACTTCTGGAAACATTTGAAACAGATCAGAATTGATGAAAGTTTTTTTTCCCCACTGGCCTTTGTTTACCCATTCTCTTTGAGGCTGAGTTTAATGATGCAACACGAACTGTACAGTACGAGATGTTAAGAGCAACTCATTGGACAGGATGTGGTTGGCTACTGTATCGTGGCGTGCCTCAGACTGTCCTCTGCATTGCCCTTCCTGAAAGATTCACTTATCTGGGCTCAAGCGTTTTTACTCCTGCGGCAGTATATCGAGAGAGGGAGAGAGTAAAAATGATGTCTGGAGGACGCCGACTGGCATTAATAATTAATCATCTTGTGCCGCTTTCCTCCACCTCCGCCTCCTCTTAGTGTCCTGAACCTGGCTGCTCCTCCGATAAGATCTGTCCAGAGGCTGAGAGTCCACGCAGCCTGAGAGCCTCAAAATAAGTGGATCACTCTCGCACAGACTTCCATTTCCCTCAGCAAATATAAATCCAATTATTAGATAAATCTGAATTCCACTGAAAGTCATTCATATGCTGATGACGATACAGATGTGATTAACACCTTTGTGTTTTTACTGATTGTATTCCGTGACCCTTAACATGCTCTGAGATCAGCACTCTCCTTCAAGCGGAGAGGATAAAATCATTTCACCCCAATTATAATGAACAAAGTGAGTACAAAGGGGAGATTTAAAGCATTCTTATTTTTTGAAAGCCACACTTTCACTGATTTTCCAATTAACCTTTCCGAGATAAACTCTATGTTCTTATGAAATTCCATAAATCTCACCAGCGTGTGGCATTTGGCTCCGAGCTACACAACGCACACCGCCTCCAACCCCTTCAGATTAGTATACTGTAGCTCTGGCTGCTGTCATGAGTGTAGCTCACTAATAAACACAGCTGTCTCTGAAACGGATCCAACAATCACTTCCCATGCGCTCTGTAATCTGAGGTTAACCAAAAAGACGTTTACATGCTGCTAAACGCCAACCGCAAAGCCAGACACAGCGGATATATTTCCTCTGGGCCTTTGACTCAACAACACTAATAGCTTGTATGATTGCACCACACACTCAAGACCTATTAGCCTGCTGGGTTACGGTTCCTTTACTGGCTGGTTTTGATGTATGCGGACAGCTTATAATGCGGAGGGACGTTTCCTTTTTCATCTGTTCATTTTTTACTTTTCCATTTCGGTATCTTGTTTTGAAGAAGTCTCGCAAAGAATGTTGCGGGCTCTTCTCATGATATGTCACCTGATATAATTCACTTTACCAGGAAACATGTTCTAGTTAAATAGCAGCCATGCAGAGCTGGTGAACAAACAGCATTATTAATCTTTTAAGAGATGCCATCTATTTTCTCTGTGCAGTGCAGTTGTGCACTCAGGATTGCATTCATAAATGCTAAAACGACGCACATCCTGTACGCAAAGAGATGACCTTTACTCCTCTTGTGTTTTTTGTTTCACACTGAGCGGTGCAGATAAGATGTTCTTTCTTTTTTTTTATTATTCTTTTACGACATGACATGAGTATAAAATACAGACAAAACAAGCATCACCAACCACAAAAAACCTGCCTGAACTGTTGGCTGGCAAGCTTCTCCACTTTCACTTCTCATGATTTTGCGTTAAACAGGGCCAATTTCAAAACCCATCCATCCAACCAGACCCGCATCACCTTTATTTTCTCTTTGCTTTCCAAAAGCTGCACACCTGACCGACATCAGCTGTGGATCTGGAAGAGCTGAAGCTGTCTCTGCACCTGACAGCTTATTCATTTATAAGCTCCCAGCTCCTTCTTCCCCCACCACCACCACCCCCCCTCCCCCCACACCCACCCAACCCTCCTCTGTGTATGGCATAACAAGAGAAAATCCTTCTCGCTCTTACAAGCCACGGTCTGTAACTTCAGATCACTTTAATCCCCGGGATAAAAAAGAGAGTCTTTCATTTAACAAATCACCCCCTCAGAACTCTGGATCCCTGTGTAATTATTCCTCCGATGTGACTGTAAGCCAGCCGTGAGAAGAGCACTTGACGAGAAGCCGCTCGCGCATTAAGTCTTCCTAAGCCTCCTCCATAAAAACTAATGGAAGGGGCCCTTCTTAGATTCCTCTAAATATCCTACACGGAATATAAAGTGGCTCTCAAGACACGGCATCTCCGAACTTCCTACAGACTGTCAGTGGGTCAAACAGCAACAATGAAATGCAAAGCTTGGATTCAACCCAGTCACCTGGGACTTGGTCTAATAAAGCAGAACATGAGCATGAAAAGGGGGTTATCTGCACGGGTGAGCAGGTTCATTCAACATTTTTAGGAGACCTCTGTGTGCAACTTCACGCTTTCTTTCTTTCTTTCTTTTTATTTATTATTTAGCTGAAACTGCAACGAGCTCTCCTATCCATCTCTATGAGTTTCCAGAACAAGTAACAGGCAGGCTGGAACACAATTACACACATGTTCAGAGGAGGGGAAGAGTGTGTGCACCTATACTCTGCATTTGACTGTGATAAAGCACATGAACACACACACACACATAAAACCACTGCTTTCCTATGTGTGTAACTTCACACTCTTTTCCTTTAACGGAAGCCAGCGCTTCTTCTTTTTCATGCTTTTTTAGTATCCAGAACAAGTGAGAACATTAAATAAGAGATATCTGCACACACACACACACATACACACACACACACACACGAGGATGAGATTATGCACGTAAACACTACACACACACATAATGATATATAAATACAAACACACACTTACCAAAAAACATGCTGCTCTCCATAGCTCCTCAGGCTCGGGGTTCTGCTGTATTTCCTCTCTGGTGCCCTGCCAGTGTGTGTGTGTCCATGTACAGCAGCCTGGGCATGTCTCATACACTCCTCAGGGGTGTGTGTGTCTGTGCATGTGTGTTCAATCCAACAGCAGCGTCAATGGCCAGTCTGCATGCTGCACTCTGCACGCCGCTGCTGTCTGTGGACCCCCGTATCTGCTTCTCTCTCTCTCTCTCTCTCTCTCTTTCTCTCTCTCTCTCTCTCCTCGTACTGGTCCTCCCTTGCCTCTAGCGTCCCCTCCCCTCCTCTTTAGCTCTTCCCCTCCCTCGTCCTCCTCCTCTTCTGTCTTCCTCCTCCTCCTCCTCCTCCTCCTCCTCCTCCTCTCTGGCCCCTCCACACTCTTCTTTCTTTTCTCTCTCTCTCTCTCTCTCCGAGGTGTCTATCTACATTTTCCAGCAACAGCCTCTTCTCCCACAAATACCTCTCTCTCTCTCTCTCTATAGGTGTCTCATCTTTGTTTTATGTGTCAACCAAGCCTCTCTCTCTCTCTCTCTCTCTCTCTCTCTCTCTGTCTCACTCTCTCCTTGCTTTCCCCCCGCTGTCTCTCCTTAATTTGATCTTATTCCCTTCTCCCTGCTTCCATCTCCAGCTCGTATCCTTTTCTTTTTTCTTTATCTTGACTGTTCCCTCGCTCTACCTTGGTTCTTACTCTTCCTTATCTCTCTCTCTCTCTCTCTCTCTCTCTCTCTCTTTCTGTGTTTCTACCTCTGTAAATATCTTAGCAGTGTTTTTTTTTCTCTCACACTCGCTCGCCTTTCTTCACTCACCCTCTTTGTCTTTTATCATTCTCTCCTATTCACTCAGCACGTTTACACACACACAAATGGTTACTAGGAGAAATAGGTTATGTAAGAAATTGGACAATAGTTACTAACCCTGATCCATATCCATGACTATCATACTTAATGTCAGAAAATCCTGGTCATCTTTTAGTCACTCAGGCATTGAAAGTACAAACTAACCAGGTGGTAGACCATCTTCTATAGTAATCAATATTTAATATGAACAGTGGGACAAATGACAGTATATAATGAGAAAGTAGTCGCTTGTAGTGATAAACTCCTACCCGACTGCAGTTCCCCTCAGCTCTACGGAGCATCTCTCAGCTCATTGTTTTGGCAGAAGGCAGCTGTTTTCAACAAAAAAAAAGCTTCACACTACCTGCCAAGCATCAAACAGCAGACAAAAGTTAGTGACTAACTGGTGAACATAATGGAGCATTTAGCAGCTAAAGATGACAGATTTTTCCCTCAGGAGGTGGTGGAGACCAAAACAGAGCTAAAAGGAGCGTGAATATGGGCGTTACATTCATCAGGTGGACAGAAACATGACTCCGAATGAATAATAATGTTGCTTTGTGTTTTCATGGTGCAGTTATTTGCTAACATGTTCACCATAACAACCTGACAAGCTGATAATATGACAATGTTGTGTTTACAGCTTGTTGTGCCACCCCCAAGTGGCCACATAAAATAGATGAATGCAGGTTGGTGGGTGTAAAATAATGAAAAGCATTTTTTAAGCCAACAGACAGAGATATCTTCCATTAATGTAAAAAAAAGAAAAGCAAAACAAAAGATAGAGCTTACTACTGAATTAAATCTTTCAGCCACCAGTGGCGGCACTGAGCGCACCAGACCTGTGCCATCTTTGATTTTACTCGGTTTGTATTGATTTTTATGGAAGACACATTCCTCTGTCAGGATATATTATGTTTTTTGTTATGTTACACCTGCCAGACATCATTTTCTATCTTAAAAGTTTCCAGTAAGGTTGTCTAAATGGCTTTTATGAACATCTGAATGACTGAGATGTTTGAATTTCCAACAGTTTCAATTTTTAGTCAGACTTTGGATGAAATGATTTTGGATACAAGTACTGCTGTATGTAATTATATTTGCTTTAATCCCGCTGCTCTGGCGCTAGTCTTTGTCCTGCACATGCATACAGTTGGGTTTCGATTATCGCTTCCCTGATTATAGAAACCAGATTTCATGTTTAAATGACGTTAAAGAAATCAGATTACTGCAGAAAGCCAGCTGTAACCCAGTTACTTAAGTGCAAAAGTGCACTGATTGATTGTCTTTTTTTGTCTTTCTCTCCTTCCTCTTTTACACTACCTTTTTCACCCTTTGTTGATCAATCTTGTTTTCTCTCTGATGCTCATACGCATGTTCTCTGTCTCTCTTTTTGTTGCCTTTCGCTCCTTCTTTCTCTCGCTTTGCTTTCACATAGTCACTCTCTTTCTTTCTTTTCATGATTCTTTCTTCCCCTCTCTGTAATCAGACTCTACAGGAGCTGATATCAGGCTGCTGCTGCAGCCATGAGACACTGCTGCTCCCCTCTATCTGTGGTCTTCACACACACACACACACACATACACACACACACACACAAAACCACACACACACACACACACACACACACACACACACACACAAACACATATGAGATCTTTGGAAACCTAACACAGGCACAAAACATGCACAAACTGCACGTGTACTACACAATCTCACAGATACAGATGCACACATGAAGACAACTGGCTGCTCTAAACCGTGCACACACACACACACACACACACACACACACACACACACACACACACATACACACACACACACGCAGACTTAGAGAGAGAGATAAACAGCCACACTCTTAAATAATAAAATATGCATACTCAAAATACTTGAAGACACACACAGACACACAAACACACAGAGACAACAGGCAAGCAAGAACATACACCCACACACCTCCTATCACACACACACACACATACACACATTCACACACACAGACACACAAACACGCAGAGACAACAGGAAAGCAAGTACATACACCCACACACCTCCTATCACACACACACACACACACACAAACACACACAGACAGACAGACAGACAGACAGATAAAGCCCCACTCATTGATATGTGTGATATGAATGATAAAGTGTGTCCAATCTTTTGACTGGTACTGTTTGTACACCCACTCTTACAGAAATGTATAAACGACCACACACATCGACTCTGCCAAACATTAGCAGCTATGTGTGTATATATATATATATATATATATATGTATATATATATATATATATATATATATATATATATATATATATATATATATATATATATATATATATATATATATATATATATTCATATATATATACACACATATATATATATATATGTATATATATATATATATATAATTGTATTATTAAATATATATCTATATATTATACAGATGTTTATCTATATATTATACAGATGTTTTTTGAAAATTATATATAATATTTCAAATAAGCAAGGACATACTGTACATTTACATACATTTTATTTTCCTGCTGCCATCTTTATTTTGTTCAGCGAGCTGGTAAAAAAAAAGACACTTTTCTGTGATATTTTTCTCACGAAATCTTTCTTAAAAGGAATCTTTTAAGCTGAGGGCAAACCCGAAGACGAGCTGAAACCTACAAAGACTGAAAAGACCACACATAAAGATTGTTTCCACCAACTGGTAACAATTTTATAGTCTTTGACGGTCAGGAGGGAGCACAAACCTTATCACACTGAACGACGGCTCAGTAACAGCAATCAGCAAATCACACAAGAACAACACCAATTATCTTATGTTCTTTTACCAAAACAAACATGAACGGCAACCAACCGCTTCTAGGTTTAAATGCAATGCCATTTGCGCTGAAAAGACAAAAAAAAGAAAGAAAAAAGTGCAGCATTTGGGTGAGACCCCGGATAGAGAGTCGTGGGTTATGTAGTCTGTAATTGGAGGTGAACTCCAGGTTTGGATTGGCTATGTAGCTCTTTGATTTGATGTTGTAAAGACCAGGACCACACCACAGACCTGTCCTCTTCTGTTTATTTACTGGTACGTCTCCCCCCGGGTGGCGGATAAGTGACGTCGTCGGTCACCCGTGTCATTTGCAAATGACAACTAACAAAAAAATCTTTATGAGAATAACCGGCAGCGACGGGATCTGAAACATATCACACACTATATGATTTTATCTGCCAACTGTCAACTGACACAGACTGAAACAGACCCGCTTCATCTCAGTCTGATCAGCCATCACGCCTAAATAATATTCATAATTAGTGCAACTATTTTCATGTGTGTCCATGATGAGAAATGTCTTCTAAACAACAGCAAGTGCTCTCAAATAACACGCCGGGTTTCTTAAATTTAGCTTTGTATTTCTTTTCTGGCTCAAATGTAATCATCAATGAAGAATGATGATTGCATAACTGGCACGAGATTAGAGCCGGGGCTAGTCGTAGCGTATCATCGCTGCTTCCCGCCTGATATGATATTTATGTTATTGTCATGAATGGATTTGTCTGCTCCGTCCGCACAAAGTCCTTTGCATTCTTTCTTTCTTTGTATTTTTGGTCTTTTCTAGCAGAGTCAAGACAAACAACTTGGAAGGCTGCAACACAGAACTCCCCGCTCACACAAGCAGAATCAAAGTCCCTATTTATACCTGGCATTAATAAACATGTCGTATCTGGATCTGGATGATAAAATAAACATGACCAAACATTTTTTGAGATATTTAGATGTTTCTCCAGTGTAAGAACATGCTGACAGATGCAAATAACAACTGTTATTTCTGTGCACATATGGGCTTTTGTGTCGACACATGGAATATATATATATATATATATATATATATATATATATATATATATATATATATATATATATATATATATATACAAGAAACATACCTGTGCACATATTTGCACCTGTGTTTTTGTGCAGATGTGGTGTGTTTGCACAGCGTTGATGACAGAAGTTCAAACAATCCCGAGGGGTCTGAGCGGGATTGTGTCTGTGTTTGTCTGAGTGTGTTCATCTCTGTCACAGTGTGTGTCCGCGTCTGTATTCCCACACGTGTTTAACCTCCACCTGAGTTTTGGCTCGGCTATCTCTCTCACACACACACACACACACACACACAGAAACACACACACACACTGTCTGATTGGCCCACTGTAACGTCGCTGCTGAAGGTCAGACGGAATTGACCGATCCTGAGCTCCGGCCCGGCGCTATCGACTGCAAATGAGACGCTTTCTTGATCAAAGCGATGTCTGGCTGCACACACACACACACACACACTCACACACATACATTGAGATATGTAGCTAGGCAGCCAGTCGATTGGTGACATCATCAGCTGTCCCCTCAAAAGTGGCAACAAATAAATAAATAAATGCAAACTCAAATACAATAAATGTCCTCAAGTGCTGTGTGTAATTCCTCTCTGCTATCATCTCCTTCAGGCTCCTCTGTTGCGGCCATTTTGCACAGCACAGATGTTTTCAATTAATCTTGAATTCCCATTCTCCCTGTCCACCCCCCGCTTCCTCTCCGGACCCCCCTCCACTCCTCCCCTCTCCCCCCCCCACAGCGGCTTATTCCAGTAAATAAGTTTATTCTGTATCTGAAATGGCAGCTCTCCCTTTCTCTACTCCTTCATCTTTGTCCTCCTCCCTCCTTGCAAATCTTCCATCCCTTTATCCCCGTTCCCCCCATCCTGTCGTTCTTCCGCCGTACGCCGGCTGTGGCGAATGTGTTTTTTAACCTTGACTCGCAGGTGTCGGTGGCAGAATGGGGCATTATTTGTCACCATAAATAGCGGTTAAGCAGTGGCGGCAGCCCTGCAGGAAAAGCCCCATTGCGCCGCGTGTGAGTGCAGCCCAGGATACTTCATTAATCTTGCTGTCACTTTCATGACGCTTTTCATTAGTTATAGGGCTATCTGATCAACAGGCAGACTCTCGGCTTTTCAAAGCCGTCTAACAGCAGCAGCCTGAGAGAGAGAGAAGAGAGGGAGAGGAAGAGCTGGAGGTTTGTAAAGCGAGAGAGAGAGACTAACAGAAATGAGACTCCAAGAGATTCAAGTGAGGAATTCTGATTGTCTTGGCCTCTAACAATTCAACAACATCTTGTGGGAGGTCGACTCATGTGGCGCCACAGAGCATCCCGCTGACCCTTAAACAGAAACATTGCGTGATGGACAAATTCAGTAAGTGAATAAATCTGAAGGCTGAAATCCATTCATTTATCTTTTATGCTTCTTTTGTTCCTCTATGGAAATGCACTTATTCGCTTTCTTGCTGCGAGTTAGATGAGAAGATTGATATCACGATCATATCTGTCTGTTCAATATGAAGCTGGAGTCAGCAGTCACTTAGCTTTGCTTAGCATAAAGAGTGGAAACAAGGGGAAACAGCTAGTTTGTCTCTGTCCAAAAAGTGTTCAAAATAACGCCTACAGGCACCTCTAAAGCATACTAATTAACAGGGTACAAAATGTCAAACTACTCCTTTAACAATTAATTGATTCCAAAATTATATTTTTTTAAAACAAGCAGTTACAAAACAGTGGATTGCGATAATGTCACCAAGTTTCAATCAAAATAAACTGTTATCTGTGTTTTTTAGTTTTATTTTGATCCTCATTTCACAAAAACGCCTTGAATAGGAAGGAAGTGAAGAGGGAACAAAAGGCAGCATTTTCCTTTTGTTTTAAATAAAAGAATCAGGTTTAAAGCTGGATATGAAAAGGTTTTATTGCAGCGTATTTGTGTCAGTACTTATTTTCTTGCAGCACATGCAAGATGATTATTTGTCAGCTTGTCGATGCTGACAAGTCAGTGTAATGCAAGATGTTGTAATACTCTGTAACATCTATTACCGCCACACCTCTCGAGAGCGTCCAAACTGAAATGTCATGACAACAGAGAGCAGGGAGAGAAAAAAAGAAAAAAAAAAAAAAGAAACAAAAAATTAATAAGCTGAAGCGTTTCATTTTTACTTGCTCAGGATCAAGGAGTGATTATGAGTCATTCACAGAGAGAAATATCATAACTGCACAAGTGGAAACTCGACACCAGATGGGAAAGCTCTGGCCCACGTCGACTTGACCGCAAGCTTTTTCTAAGTAGACCGATTATTACACTGATGACCAATGACTACGACGGAGGGTTTATGAACTGCGCTGCTACATAAAACTGCACCATGTCAAATGCGGCTTGTGTGTAACCCACCTACATGTGTGCTGAAGGGTGCTGCGGCCTGTGTCCCTCCCACTAAGCCTTCTGGGATTGAATCTGGTTTCCCACCATTTCCTCTCCATGTGTTTTACATCACCGGGTGAATAGCGTGAGGCGGCAGATAACCGCTCGTACCTGCGGGGCAGAACTCTGGCTAAACAAAGTGGTTGGAAGAGTTTGGTTCTGAAGTTTGATATACACCGAC
The DNA here is from genome assembly GCF_914725855.1 of Thunnus albacares. NCBI lineage: Eukaryota > Metazoa > Chordata > Actinopteri > Scombriformes > Scombridae > Thunnus > Thunnus albacares. Next base: position 28,196,447 of record NC_058113.1, read on the forward strand.
TGAAACAAGTGGCAGTATTTCGAAACAAACCTGGCATGAAAGTAAAGCACATAACCGTTTCCAGCTACAGCGGTGAGTCATCCAACGACCCCTGTGTTGAGAATAGTTTTAGCTTTGAGGATATCATCAATGTTATATGAGATATTGAGTGAAGGTATGAGCCCTTTTCTGCTCTGTTAGTCTCAGCCTGCAGTCGTTAAGAAATAAAATGACATGAAAAAAAACCAAAGAAGTAACACTTCCAGTTGCTGTTAGATTGAAAATGGAATCGAAATGGGGTCTCAGGTAATCAGCCTGAAAATGCTGCGGCGGCTGCATACTCTGCAACGCTCGACCGCTCGCCAAACTGTTGATCCGTCCCTCGTCCTGTTTTTTTTTTTGCCTTCAAGTTCCTCAGCAGAGAGGATCAAAGCATCCTTGCAGTGCTTTTCAAAAATCCACCATCACCACCAACCCCCCACTTTTACCCAGTAGAAGTAATTGGAAACAGATAGCGAAGTTACGGCACCCTGGATGGGTACTGTGATGATTGTTAGCAGGGTGGTTTCAGAGCTGGAACAAGGTACCAAAAGAACATGATTGCAAAGCAGTTTAAAAGAGGTCGACTGCTGAATAGTTTGTCTGTGATACTTGATGTGAACATCCTGAACATCCCAGTCAAAGGAAAGTAATATGCATGCTCCCGCTAAGCACGGTACGACTGATACTTTACACCTTAAATATTAACATTTAGGGAGACTTTCTACTTTTCCTTCTCTACATATGAGAGGGAAATACGAGGTTATCCTCTCTACATTCTATCTGACAGCAGTAGTTACTTGTTAGTTTGCAGATACATACAGTAGGGTCCAAAAGTCTCAGACCGGAAAAGTGGTTCCAGACTTTTGGAGCCTACTGTATATATCAATATCAGAGTTGTTGGGTAAAAATCTTGCTGCTCTAAAAGGTCAACTTTGAGTGACTTTTAGACATTGGTCTCTGTTTTTATCTTTCTTTCTCTTACCTGAACATCTTTACTTCCTCTCACTTGATTATTTACTACAAAATAGCACAAAGTATTTCAATAAGAAGACATCAATTAGAAGCATATGACAATATTTATTTATGAAAGCCTTTAGTGCTTAGACACCATCGATGTGACACATATTCATTAAAGGGATAGCCAGTTAGCTTAGCTTAGCACAAAGACAGGGAACAGGGGAAAACAGGTAGCCTGACTTTTTAAATGCCTTAATAAATCTTCCTTACACCGCTTACAAACTGTCCAAAATGCTGCTGCTAGGCTCTTAACACGATCCAACAGATGGTCTCATATTACTCCTATTTTAACCTCACTGCTCTGGCTTCCAGTTAATTTTAGAATTAAAAGTTTGGTGCTCACTTATAGAGCCCTACATGACCAGGCTCCACGGTGTATTACGGACCTTCTGCACTCCTACACCACATACCGAGCTCTTAGGGTCCTCCACCCAGAGCTTTCTGAGTGTACCTTGGACACATTTTAAGACTCAGGAAGATCGTGCTTTCCAGTCGGCAGCCCCTAAGCGTTGGAATAGTCTCCCAGTAAGCTTAAGGTCCTTGGATACTGTGGACTCTTTTGAAAAGCAGCTAAAAACCCATCTGTTCAGACAGGCATTTGGGTAGCATGTGGTATTTCATGTTTTAATTTGTCTATTTTGTCTGCTCTCCTTATTTATTTTGATTGTATTTAATTTATTTCTCTGACCGCAAAGCACTTTGTGACTGGTGTCTGTGAAAGGTGCTGTATAAATAAACTTTACTTGCTTGCTTGCTCTGTCTGAAGGTAACAAAATGTGGCTACTACCACCTCTAAAGCTTGCTAATTAATGTTATATCCTCTGTGTGAAAACAGCAATTCTCTGTTTTACGTTGGGCTACGTGCCCGACTATTTCTTCAGACTCACTTGCTCCCAGCTCCTCCGTCCTGGAGGTAATGCTAGTGACGGGGAAGGAGGTGGGTGGGTTGTGCAATAGTGTGTCCGAAAGACAGAATGGCAATCGTATTTAAAGAGCAGCAGCCAAGAACTGAATGGCTCGAGGAACTCGGGCAGAAAGCGCATTAGTCACATATGATGATGTCAGAATTGTGAATGTAGGGATTTTAAAGGACAGCAGAAGTGACAGAGAAGATTTGGGTGGAATAAAACCCGTGAAAAAAAACAAAACCAACTATGGGTTTGTTTATTTGCTGCAATCTTCTCCAAGCACGTGTTCCAACTGAAGAAAACAGATTAATAGATAAATATATAGTTTTCTTCTTTTTAAACATGCTAAATAACTTGGTCGTCTCAAAATCAATTATATTGTCTATGTTCATGGTAATGGAGGAACATGTAACCCTTAGTGTAACAACACTAAGAAACATATATCACCAGATTAAGGCCGTATTCAGGCCAAAATCAGCCGTTGCAGCCCGACCGTCGCAGCGTTGAGCGGAGGTGTGCGGGCGTGTTTGTGCTCCAGAACGTAACTGCTGTGAAACAATCAGAAAATAACATTTTATTGATCTGATTCACCAGCTTTCTCTCTACCACCGCTCCCTCTCCTCTCTTCATTCACTCTCTAGCTCACTCGACCTCAGCTGCTCTCTCTCTCTCTCTCTTTTTCTCTCATCTTTTAAAACGAGCCGGGTAGCCGACAGCAAAGTCTAACTTTTACTTTTAACATTATCAAACGAAGAGAAAAGTCCTTTCCCTCCTCCTAGTAACGTCTCTGTACTCCCTCATGGCAGAGTTTTACAGCTTTGATCAGTCCGATCGCCAGCTGTGATTGGCCACCGCAGCGTGACATTGGGTTGCGGTTCTCACAAAAGTTGACTCCGGCTCAACTTTCTCGCTGCGGCACAGCTGCAGCAAAAAAAACGCCTGCAGCCTAAATGCACTACCCCCCGTTCACCTCATTTTCGCCACGCCGCCTCATTTGGTCGGCCTTATTCTCAAACATATGGATCAAGTGGATCATGATACGAGGTTTAAGACGTTTCTGTGGATGTTTTGGTGCATTATGACTTCTCCTTTTATTTACTGCGACTCCGGGTCACTGTTGGAATTAATGTTAACTGTGGTGAATCAAAGCTTTTTGACAGCTGCTGTGCTCTATGAAGCAGCAAGCTACCAACTTTTCAGAGGCATCTTTCAAGACCGCAGGGGTTGAGTATTTAATAATGAAAAGATTTTCAGTGGCATATTTCTAGTATCTGGAGTCAAAACCAATATAACGTGTCAATATCAGCTTTTTTTGTCATGTCGCTGACCTCTGATACGAAGGAGGTTCCATCCTGTAACTCTGTAATGAAATCTACAATTTTTGCACACATTTCATTTGTTAATTTAATTGTTCAATTACATCAGGAAGAATGACACTGTGTCCGCGGTGATGAGACCGCAGCTAAAAATGGAGTAAAATAGTCGGGAATATGCTCTGAATACATAAATGAAGACGAAAGCGCTGAGACACATTTCCCTTCGTTTCAGCCGAATGCTTTTATCAGAGTAAGGGAGACTTCAATAATACTGGATGTTTTGTAAGTGAATCCTTCATTTAAAAGGCCTAATCTCTTCCAGTGATTCCTCGCCATACAGTATGTGGTTTTCCCTGCCTTGACAAGCTGCTAATCTTTAAAAAAAAATTAGATTAGTCTATATTTCAAAAGGAGAGCTGTCGAGTCACATGAGTCTTAATGATGTGTCAGAAGTTTTTTTTTTGAAGCAAAAGACCGGAAGCTTCTAGTGTTTTGATGGAGAACATATCCCTATTAGTCAAAAATGTTTGTCAGTAACATTTGTTTCATGAAACAGTGCAGAAAGTCCAGTAACCTTGATCTGAAAACATCACACTGACCAAGCAGAAAACATCAGGGAAGTCATGCTCCAGCAATAAAACCAATTCCAGATTTACTCTCCAGCTTGGTTGTTGTGATTCCCTCCACCTCCATTTCCCTCTCTTCTTTTCAATCTCCCTCTCTCTCTCTCTCTCTCTCTTTCTTTCCACTTTATCTGTCTTTACAGCTTGTAAAAGCCGAACAGCCAGAAAGAGACGAGCCGAGGTATTGATCTCAGGGGGAAGGGAAAATTGCTGCAGTCTAACGAACACAAATTGGTGTCAAAAGCTCATCACTCGACTAAAAGACAAGTTTGCCTCAGATAAATGTTTACCGCCGCTCAAAGAGATCTGACGGAAACATGAGATTAACTTAAGTGCTTAGACAAAAGAGGCGGCAAAGATTAAAGATTATTAAAAAAGAGAAGAGCTTTCTTAGCTCAGTGGAGCCAAGATCAAAATGTCAGCTCCGGCGTTCACTTTACTCTGCCCCCATGCTTTAGGACACAATATGGACATGCAGGGCTGTAATGAAGAACCAGCTCGGTGCAGGCCTTTTGGCTATGAAGTCACTCGGTGTGAGGAAAGGAATGTCAAAACAAGAGTTCTGCAGTATCTGTAAAAACATGGGGAGTCTGGTGGACACTGGAATGATGTGATCTAAGACAACAGGCGTCTAAAATAAATTTTGTTTGTCTGCACTTCGGCCGCCAGAGCCTGTCACTCCCCTAAATACAGCGGGGGGATTATTCACTCTCCACTCTCCCTTTTTGACACGAGTGCAGAGAAAAACTTAACGGTTGAACCTCTACTTCTGCCAAACTCTACACGCAAGGTTCCCAGTTTTAACAGCGTCTAATTGGATACTCATGTGTTCCTTACGACCTCCCTCTTCATGCAGTTTCTTTTAAAAACCCATCACCGGTGCTAAATCAGGAAGGGGAACAACGTGTGCAAGGGATGGCGACTATCTAAACATCTGTTTTTACAAGGAACAGAAAGCGTAAACTGTGGTTTTCTTGTAACATGGTCTGCATTTTGTAACCTCTGAAAATGATAACAAACAAGGACATAGTCTTACATTAATTAAGACAAAGCACAGATGTAAAGATCCATTGAACTGTATGAGATCTGTGCTGCGGCTTTACATGATGAAATACAACTGGCCGGCTACGTGGCCAATCATCTGACTTTTGTTATCTTGAAAGCCGAGGCGGTATTGGCAGCGGAATGTCATTAGCTACGCACCGGAGACAGCTTTACGAGCACTCGTGACAAAATGTGTAGCTGTTGTGACATTGTCGAGTCAAGTTTGATTCCCAAGTATCGTACGAGAGGCTGCACTTTATCCGACTTGATCTCTGAGCGGGACTCTTTCCCCCTGTTGTTGTTGTTGTTGGCTCCCTCAAAGCTTAATTAAACCTGCCAGGAACCGTTTCTGGCATTTCTGTGAGAATAAATCTGAGAGAGTTCACTAACTAACACACAGACCCCTGGCACTAAAGCCGATCTGGTGCGGTGGTATCGATTGCAGCCCGTGTGGCTCGACCGAGCCTTCAGGATGTTGGGTCAATGCAGATCTGATTTGCATCACCGTCTCAGAAAAGTGAGTTGGAAGTTTGATCCTGAAATCTCCAGCTGCATGGTCGGTGTGGCTGCTGAGTGCGTATTGACGTCATTATGAAGGCTAGAAAAAAAAAATGACAGCTGAGACAAACCGAGACTTATCTTTACTGCGCTTACTGTTTGATTGTGTTTCCATCCGGATCAAGTGTCAAAGCATCAGCCAGGTATCATGAAATTCAGCTTATTTCTTTGGTTGCTTGGTTGTTTGTGTTGTCAGTAGGCGTCTCACAAGAAGACAGTTTATCCCTTTTTATGTTTTCTTGGAAAAGGTTGCTCATAACAACCTACAGATGAACTCAACATAATCTTTTATACACCAATAAATTTCATTTTTATGTAAATATTTCGTTTTGATTTGTGTGTTTGTTATTTTTTTTATTAATTTATTTCAATATTCTCCTCCAGGTGTTTAAATATAAAAAAAATAATTTGAAACTTTTTGTGCAGAGGGAGATAGCTGCTTGTTATTATTATTATTATTATTATTATTAGCAAGAATAGCATTAGAAACTAATGAGAAGTGGCATTAGAAACACAATTTGAACATCTTCTCTCCTGTTTACAATACACGAGTAAAGGTTTCAGGTTGCCAATAAATTAATGTTGAGCACAGACTTATTTTCTTAGTCTAAGTGTCCCATTTTTCAAACTGTGGAAATCTCATTGCGGAACAAAACTCACTGGATATTTTCCTCACAAGTGTTGCAGATCCGTGGCTTTAAAAGATCAATTTTCCTATCAAATCTGTCTTCATTAGTTTTTTTTTCGAGAACCAAGAATTTCCTTGACATCAGGAAAAGCAAAGGCCTGAGTAAGCACTTCACTGCCTACAGTATACAAGCATGTCATACATCCACTTGCAGTGCTTAAAATGCATTTGTGACCCCGTCCAAAATTTTCTTGGCTGGTCAACAAAGGCTGCCTTTGTTGACCATCTGAAAAAAAATGTTTGCTGCATTTTTTCAGCATCACTGGACCAGCGAGCTGCGAGGAGAGAAGACAAGCTGCAGAAAATTAATGCAGCAGGTAACATATTAGTGAGACCTCTGCTTAATAAGCCGTTTATTTCCCAACAAAAGGGCATGTGTAACAGATGTGTTTGTGTAGTGGTGTTATTTCATTTAGGTGTGAATATGTATTCACTTTTTGTCTGTTGTGTAATTAACATGCAAAGAGATGATTTGATTTCTATTTTCCTGCTGAGTCCAGCATGTGTGGAGGAACTGTTTGATTATTTATGCATAAAAATGAGAAACTTGTGCACAAATTATTAGTTTGTACAATTATATATTATTAATAATCAAACTAGTAACTACTTCATTAAATTCCTTAAATTAACATCGTTATGTTATTGTAGTAGTGCTGTAGGAACTGTTTTTATGGCCAAGGCTGAATGTCAGTAGCAGGACAGCAGTTGTGTTTTCGGCTGCGTCTGAATGTCTAGAGTCATTATATCCTATATAATGGGCTATAATTATCTGACAATGCAATGTAAAAGTATAATGTAATGTATAATCACTACATAAGAGTGAACAACTCATGGGTTTGACAGACAGTGAATAGAGTAGTGTAGTATTTTCATTATCGATTAATCTGCCGATTATTTTCTTGAATAAACTGGTTAATCGTTTGGTCTATCAAATGTCAAAAAAAAAGCTCATGGTGGCGTCTTCAAATGTCTTGTTTTGTCCAACCAACAGTCCAAAACCCAAACGCTTTGTCATGGCCCTCGGCGTCTGATACTGACACACAAGGCGATCAGGCTTTCAACTCACTCCAATGTTACTCCAACCCATCCGCATCATTATTAGAAGCGTCTTAATAATGTGCAGTATCACGGCAGTTTGTGAAATTTAATCTATATAATGTATTTCAATTGGAAGTATCTTTCATGCCGGCACCAACCGTTACAAATCACTGTTAAAAAATAACTGTTTTATGGTGTGACAGTGTGGTTAAGGTCTGGTTAGGTTTAGGCACACAAACTACTTGGTTAGGGTTAGGGAGAGATCATGGTTTGGGTTAAAATGATCACATGAAACATGGTTGGAAGCGGGAAGCGGTCTCCTGCAGTAAAGTCCACCTAAGTCCACTTTTTGCCATCTATTTATTGAGCCATCCACCCAACTCACTACCTCTAAATAAGGACTTTTGTCACCTTAAGTACACATCATCAGTCTCATGGCATCTATTTCAGACGTTATGGGAGTTCTATAGAAGTCTATCGGACTACAATGCACGTTGAAAAATGACACTAAATGACTAACGGCATGACAAAGCATCGGTATTTGAGGAGTTGGGAGTGAGAAAGGGCTGAATCTTCACATTTGAGACGCTGCAACAAGCAAATGTTTATTGTTTTGGCCTAAAAAAAATGACTAAAACAATTATTCAATTATCAAAATAGTTGCTAATTTCATTACAGCTCCAGTAATGTCAAATAGTTTTTTTTAAAAAAGCTTGCCATTTGGCACAAAAGTGTATAATATGACAATTTCTGACAATAGCTTTATGGAAGAAGAGCCCAAAAAATTAATGAATCCTTTCTCTGATTTATTCCATTTATCCTTGTGTTCTCCACACTTGTCTCATTTGTCTCTTGTCTCTGTCTCATTTGAACAATGTTTCAGCACTTCTCGTTTAGTCTTTGCTGTCCAGTTTTGACAGTGTGTGTCTGTAATTCGGTCAAAAACAATCACTGAATGTTGTCAAGTCATTCACATTTTAAACAAGCTTTTTGGAGTTAATAACATTTAGATTTTGCCTTGAGGTAAGTGAGTATACTCTCCGTTTTGGATGTTATTTCACATTTCTTAGAAGTTTTCTACAGGACAACAGCTGCTAATTCATTCACAAATGCAATTTAAGTAACGAAAAGGTTTGAATTACTAATCCTTGTGAAGGAATTATGAAAGAATTGTACCTCTAGTACTTGCCAGGCTCCATAGTTTTCTTCATTTGTTTTCACATTATCACTCGTAAAGCAGGCAGAATGTGTTTCCTCCACCTCCGTTCATGCTTCACTGGGAATTCTACTTGTATATTCTTTTATGTATTCTTCCATAAGGCTTCAATCATAAATTTCACACAATGTATAACTCAATAAAAGACATAACCTCGAGGTTATTTACAGGGAGCCTCCAACCACTATCATCTGGGCCCATAATGCATGGAAAGAATGTGCAGCTTGTCACAGGATGACACCCAAAGTCCAATAAATTCCGCTGCCGCCATTGCACCACAAGATAAATGGAAACCTCCCCCATCTGAACCAGATACACCCCGCTCCCCCATCCACCCGTCCACCACCAGCCACTGTCAAGGTTACCCTAAGCGATGCACTTTGCGAGGGATCAGCACTCTTTATTTTCATGGCAGTCATGAGCTCCATACAGCTGGTGTTGAAGACGTCCCGTCTGAAAAGGGAGGGGGGGTGGGGGGGGGTTCATCACATGACATCTGGGTGACAGCTGAGTGAACCGACTTGGCTGCTCACATGGAATAACAGAGGAAGAAAAAACATTTGTTTGTTCAGGTTCTAGTTTAATTAATTTTGGAAAAACAGTGACGGTATTTGTCACGTTTCCCACCTCTCAACAGTTAAATCTATGATATTACCAAACTTCTCAGGTCATTTAATCTGCTCTTTCCATAGTTTCATTTCTACTGTGAACTAAATATTTTAAATCAGCAGGATGACAATAAATATGCCTTTTTTTTCTGTCATTCATTTGTTTTTCTTTCCCCCTTCACACACAATATCTCAGGTTGGAGTTTTCATTACACAAACACAGCTGCATAGAGAGCAGAAATAATCATGTTGGTTGGTTAAACCTCAACAGGCAGAGTCAACAAATCAGTTTTTTTTTTCAGAGCACAAGAAGGATAGATCGTGAACTGATGAATGAGGAACACTGATTAAAATTTAAACAAAGGTTTGAGGAGAAAGAAATTTGACAACCTGATACTGAAGTAGCTATCTCTAAAATAGGACGTGGACACGGACGCCAGATGTGCACATTATACTACACTGTATGTCTTCATACATGGACGTCTTTGCACATTTGTCAATGCATTAGACAATCCCTTCTTTGGATTTTGTTATAGCTACATTACAGACTGAATAACATCATTAACTGCTTCTCTCCGTCAATAGCCGTGTTTCCATTAGATTCGCAAGAGAATTTTAAAAGAACTTATGAAAACGCGAATTAGGTGCGTTTCCATCAACTGGTTTGAATCACATAGTTTCATCAGAAGTTTAAATAATCCGCCAAATAAACAGAGTAGAAGACGAAGAGGTCGCCAACTGGAAAGAAACAAATTGTTATATTACCTTGACGAGAGAAAAATGGAGAGAGGTCTTCAAGAATTAGTTTCAACTGGGCAAGTTGTAAATGCTCTTTCATGTCAGCTAGTATCAGCCGTGCTCCACGCTATCTGGAGACGCTGGAAGACCCAGAGAGTGGAAACAGCTGATCATATCAGTTATACGTTTGCTACGTCAGTATTTATTCAACAAATATGTTTCCATTCCCATTTTGTGCATAAACTCTTCAATCGAGCGTAAAAACTTCTTTCACATGTTGGTTTTTCTAATGCGATACTTCGAAATGCACATAAAAATAGATTAATGGAAACAAGTTTTTTTGTGAGAAAAAAGTGTAAGTGGAGCTTTGAGTTGAGATTATTTTGTCACAGTACAGTCAGGTAGTTGTATTGAAGCTGAACTGCGGCTGTCAGTGAGTAAGCTGCCGTTCCAGTTGCAGAACGACCGCACTGCGTCCACGAAAGCCAGAAACACTTAAGAGAAAAAGAGAGAGAGAGAGAGAAAGAGGATGAGCTTCTTCAGCTCACGAAGGAAGACATGAGGTTACAGAGAAGAGCAGAGAGAGAACAGACAGGCTCTTCTCTCTACTCGAGAGATTAGTTGAAAAATAAAAAATAGTGAAAGAATGGATTAAAATAAAGTAATTGTTAAATACATTGTTTATTTCATTTACAGCGTATTTACAACTATTTACAAGATAAAGTTGTGGTGAAAGCTGCTTTTCCTCGAGCAAACAGATGTACAAAAATAACACTTATTCCAATAAAAGTCAGCACCCAGGGGAGTTAATTAGAGGATTAATCAGTAATATAAAAGTTTGGTTGTCTGTGTAAGGCGTGAGTGAAAGCCATTAGGCCCGGTTTTATCTCCAAGCCAGGTGCAACTGATACACTTTAAGGGAAGTCTGAAACACCATTGTTTCCGAGATGAATCATACTTGGATCATTACCAAAGCATCAAGGTCACTAATGAACTAAGAATCAATGGGAGAATAGTTCTGAGTGTGTGAGGCGGACCCTAAAAATAGACTCCACGTGAGGAAGGGTTATGAAAGGTAAATAATATGATGTTTTATGATTTTACATTTGGTTCTTTGTCCCGGGATCAAGGCCTCGGTTTGCTTTGTATTGCTCTTGATGCACAGTAAACCTATTCACATTGAACTCTACCAGTCTCGAGTGTGTTCTTTGAGTCAGAACATACATATAAGTTTTTGAGTTACTACTGAGTTGAAGGGAAATGTGAAGATTTATTAGCCCATCTGAAGATTTCCCACCACAAAGTACATAAGACGTAGAATAACAGGGTGTCTGCAGGTCCTTAAAAAGTCTTATTTCATAAATAATAGGTCTTAGAAAATATGTTTATGTATATTTTGGTTCAGCTGAGCAGTGAGTCCCTGGATGGGCTGCCATAATAAGAAAATTAATAGTTTTGGCTCCATTTTTACTAGCTGTGTCCCGATTGCAGCTGTCAAGGTTGCTAGGCGACAGGAGCGGCGCTTCGTGACACAGGGTGGAGGCAGGAACAGTTGATGACGCAAAAACCGTCTCATTTAACAACGCGCGGTTCTGCCTTCGCGGTCTACGAAGGACACACCTTTGTAGACCGCGTCCTTCGAAGGATGTAGCCCCTGAATTGGGACACAGCTAGTGTTGCACATGAATGAGCAGGTGCACTTTACATGAATATTACATTTACACCCACATTTTGTATCAATGTGAAGAAATATCTTTATTATTTTAAGGTATTAAATTCACTAGATTAGCCAAAAATGCTGCATTTTAATAGACAAGTAGATGAAGTTAGTAGACGGCACTTTACAGTTAGCATCATATAATAATGTCTACATCATTATTTATACTTTTCAAGTTGACTTCAGTCTCTTTCTTTGCCCCAAAAGGTTAATATTATTTTGGCTTCATGAAATGTTTGTAGAACTTCAAAATTAAAAAAATAAACTGGGGACAAACCTAAAAACTGGCTGAAACCTTCAAAGACCGGACCACACAGAGAGATTGTTTTCCACCAACTGGCACAGAGATTTTAAGTCTTTGACAGTCAGAAAGGAGAATAAACCTTTTGACTGAGTAATAATCACTGAACACGACCGTCAGTAATAACTGGAGTTCTGGTGACTGACAACCACAGCAAATCCCACAAAAACGAATCGTTGTTCATGTTCTTGTACTAAAACAAACATGGACGACATACAGCCGCTTGTACTGTTTATATCATGGATGTATGGTTTATATACAGTGTAATCTGTGCTGAAAAGGCAAAAAAAAGAGAAAGTACAGCGTTTGGGTAAGATCCTGGAGAGAGAGACGTGGGTAATGTGGACTGTAGAGCCAACAGAGGGAAGTGGAAGTGAGTGAAAGCTAACTTAAGTTTAGGTGGGTCTTTGATTTTATGTTGTAGAGACATTTTTCCCCTCTTTAATTTATTTACGGTACGTCTCCCTCAGCATCAACTGGATCTGAAGATGTATTAGAATCTTTACATATCACACATTATATGATTTTATCTGGCAACACAGACTAAAACAGACCTGCTCCAACTAAATCCAATCAAGCACAAATTATATTAATAATCAGCATAAATGTCATGTGTGTCCTCGTCTTTATTGCCCTTAAGATGTTCTATCATAAAGTCCATTAGCACTAATAGAGACACTGCAAAGAAAAAAAACAAACACACATTTTCTTCAAGCTTGGGTTTCTGACATAGTGGCTTCAACAAGAAAATACAAGGTTGTGTTTCACAAGGGGATCATTTGTAGTGAAGGTTGCAGCATTGTGCTAATTTGCTGCTTATTGTAGGATCAACATGAAGAAAGACAGCTGGCATGTTGAACTTTCCAGAGTTGTTCAATTGGACCTTAAGGAGGATAATATGCTGTGCTTTGTGTTGTTTGATAATCATGAAACTGGATTTACAGTTACATATTCAATCTTCCATCCTAGTAGCACTACATGACACCAACACAGCCGCTTGTGTCATTTTTCTGCAATGTTTTTTCTCAGTGTGAAACATGTCAAGACATGTATTTGTTATTAAATGTCTCAGCCGGCGACTGTGCCATTCATTGTATAATATGTTTACTGTCTTTCTGTAATATTTTCAGAACTTCCATCAAAAAAAAAAACCCATCAAAGCAAAGAAAAAGAAATGAGAATACAACAGGTGACCACACAAAAAGGCAACAGTCAGTACTGCCATGTGTGTATGAGGCTCATTACTTGCATGACGATGTATTATGTCAGGTCTTATGTAATAGCGAAACATGATACATGAGGGCTTAAGTATATTACTAAAAATCGGTGCCATATGGATCTTGTTAAGTGCACAAATGTTGACCTTGTGTATTCAGTAGAGATTTAAGCTCTTAATCGTAGGACGGGTGAACGAGGCTGGAAGACTTGAATGAGGTCATTTCAAAACATGACTAATAATAATAATTAGATATCTAATTATTTATAATTCTGCAGGACTTTGCTAAACAAAGTTACAACTTGCTGTAAACTAACAGGAACACTACAAAGTTTTCACCACAGTGAGCTTTGTGAGAGCTTCAGTATAGGAAAGTTGTTTTGCCTCTGGCTCCATTAACAACCCAACCTGCCAACACCAACTTAGCACAATTCAGAAACCACACTGGACCCAACGGGCAAATTAACAAAAGTACCACAACATAATGAGGTCAAAAAACAAATTAGCAGCAAGTTCATTAAAATTATTAGTTGTTCAAATAGACTCACACAACGAAATTTGCGGTTAGCGCTTGTCCAGCCAACACAACAACTAAATAAACTGCACGTCATACTGAGCGGTTGCAGAAAAAGACCTTTTAACCACTTTAGACCACTTAAGTAAAAGTAGCAATATAATAAATAAAATAAAATAAAAAATACTCCTTGACATGTAAAAGTCCTGCCTTCAATGTTTATTGAAAGTACTGAAGATCATCAACAAAAGTATCCTGGTAAAACTACTCATTATGCAGACAAATGGTGTTATATTATTATTATAACACAAAATTTCATGATAAAATAAAGTCGACATTGTGAGCATGGCCGTTATTTTCAACCGAGAGAGCGGCTGTGCTGTTTTGTGTTCGCTGTAGCAATTTTCCACCAAATTTCAGCCAGTTCTACTAAAGTGAACTTTGACCCCAAATATGCTGACCTCAACAATACACGTCCAACAGGGGTTCTGTGCAGAAATCATGTCGACAATGATTTTACCTTAGAGAAGAATGGTGGAAAGTTAATTTTGTGCATCTCTGAATTCCTGGATTTATGTGACTCTACTGTCGAATCATACCAGGACTTCAGGAAAATATGTCAAGCATGCTAGAAAATATCAAGAGAGGACGGACGGGGATACAAGTCCTTATGTTGTTCTCTGCAGAATCCTAGTGAGCTGTTTTTAGGATTATGTGGTGCTCATCATTCTGCACACAACCTGCCAAAAATTACTTTCTCATGGAGCTCCTAGTAACTACTTTATATAGTTATAGGATTAGTGCTGTAAAATGAAGCCAATGCTGAAGCGCCAAAAACTGCAGTTCCTTGAATGGCCACTTGAGGCTCCAAAAGGGAGTAAATCCCCATAGACCCTCATGTTAAAATGCCCAACTTTACAGCAGAAATAAACATGTTTACAGCCTGGTACAAATAACGGTTTTGGTCTCTTTCCCCTTTCATGACAACTGTACGGGGGGTGATTCTTTTTATAACTCACCCGTTTAAATTTTATTAAGCCGTAAAATTATGCGTAATGAAGGACATGGCTGCTTTGAGTGACAGGTCCGCCAGCCGCTAGGTGGCTTGTTTCAGCCATTCGGCCCGCCTCTTTGCCCATTTTTGATTGGCAGAGTCACTCACTGCCAAGGTGGCGACGGCCAGAGCGGCCCACTTTGAGCTTCAAAACCACTTTTCAGAAACCAATGTGTTGACATCACGGTAACTACGTCCATATTTTTATACAGTCTATGGATTAATGTGGTGGAGAGAAAAGATGCAAAACATGTTCAACTGCACACTGTAAGAACAAAAATATCTTTCTCTGTATTTCAACATATTTTTCTGTAAGTAAAGCTTAAAACTTGTCAGCCAAGAACTATTAACGTTGCTTAAACTTGGTTTCATTTTTGGACTCTGGGGTTTATTTTTGATGTAATCTGTAAATTCTAATTTATTTTCTTGACAGATATAGCTGCAACAACAGCAACAAAAGCTTAAACTCTTTAGTCTTACAAAACTTTCCACATGTTGTGACTTAAAAACAAATGTAGAAAATGCAGTAACATATGCAGACATGTTATTGCTTTGTCATGTTTCATTTGCATTTAAATTTCAACCCTTTTAGGACAGAGCATTTCTTTGGATTTTAGTAAGAATGCTGGAAATACTGCAATTTGTCCTCATCTTGCCATTGTAAATTAATCCACAGGCACAAGGAAATACACTCTCAAACCACCCAGAAGTACATGGTACGTCTCATCCAGCAGCTGTTTCATGCTGTGCTCTGAGTATTTTAGAGCAGATTCTTCCATGAATGTGATTATCTTTCTATCACGTATGCGTTCATGCGGTGAAGCATCCAGCATGTTCCCTGTGAACACTGTTACGGTGATTTGCAGGTGAAATGATGTCAGTGCATCTTTGCTAAAAACCATTTAAAAAGCAACCAAACATTTCCCAGTTTCAGCCTTGAGGCTCGGACTTATTTTCACCTACAAAACATCAAAAGTCTTCACTTGGTTTCAGCTGCAGGCTCGAGACAAGAAGAGCAACTAAACAATGTAGATAGAGAAGAGGAGAGCCGATACAATCAATTTAAACAGAGCAGAATATGATGCAGACTCTACACAGCTTGGGAACAAGAACACTAAAGGAAAAAAAATGTATGTAGAAGACAAACAAAGACTGTTTATTGCAGTTTGTTGGGGAATCTGCAATGTCTGTTTTATCAGCCAGGCCCAACAAGTCTGTTGTGTCATTAGTACAAAACACAAGGCTGAAAAGAGGAGCCCTGCTGTTTTATGCTCTCAAAACAGCAGAATAAGTGAGGATAGAAGCAGAGAACAAAAGAGGATATACGAGCAAAGAGAAATTCACAGAGGGACTGAACACCAAGGTGAATTTACAGACATGAAGACTGAACAAGGCCGCTGCCAACATCAAGGTGAGACGAGAGGAACAGGCGAGACTGGCATAGTACAGATACTTTTTTTTATTATTTTTTTTTTATAAAGGATCCTTTTTTCCAGACGGCCCCCTTTTTTTGCTTTGATGAGATCTGCACTTGCCGGCAGGGCGACAGCAAGTCACCATCTTATTTCACCCTCCCATAAAGTGATGAACACAGCATTTCCTTGAAGCCTTATCTGCAGCAACACGGTAACACGCAGAGCGCCGCTCCATTTCAATATCTGCAAACATATAACCAGAGAAATGTGACAGCAGTCGTAGACCCGACTGCACCTCAGCTGTTATCACACAAACAGGGGCTAATATGTTTAAACACTGCGGCTGCTTTAATGTTGATTCCTTCCTTCTCGATCAGATGAATACGTCATCAGAAACCTGATTGATGAGTTAAACTCTCATATGAATCGTGTAACGGTACAAATGTGCTCCATTTATACATACAGGAGGCCTGGTAACCCCTCACCTGACAAATAGGAGCTGACAACAGAGAGGCTTGTTCATTTATCAACTGAGGGAAAGTGAAAAAAAAAAACAAAAAATGTGATATCCTTTTGCATACAGATTGTAAAGCCTTATGGGAAAGTCACCCACCAAAGAGGCACATCTGTGATAATCTAAATCAAAACCTACTGGTGCAGTCAACAAGTTTTAAGCATGGTTTATTTTCGCATCACAAGAAAGCAGATGTAGAAGTAAACTTTCAGCTCTTTAACAGATTTTAAATTCCCTCTATCTTTAAAAGACAATCTGACAAACACGCTGACAGGCATGGACGGAGAAGAGAAGAGAGACAAAGGGAAAGAAGATCTGATCTGTTTCACATCAGCATCATTTTTTTTGGTAAAATGCCGCTTTGACAGTCATGTTCCGTTCTGGGAGCTGTATCAGTTTTTCCTGATAGGTGTAACATAATCACACAGAACATCTCTCTGAGTTTGTTTCAAGCTTTTATTTATCGGGGGAGCGTCAGCTGAGCACAACGTCCCCCCCTCTTCACTCAGTTACCCACCTCCACTGTTTCAGCCAACAGTCTGCTTTTTGCTGCTCACTCAGCACAGCTCTGATGGAGCCCTTATGAGGACGATGCTTGTTGAGGGAGCGGGAAGCTTTATTCATTTATTTTCCTCCCCCCCGACCCCCCCCCCTAACTGCATTTTCCCAGTCAGTCCGGGAACTGGTGGCTCTCCAATCACAGACCTGATCTGTAACCTCTGCAGACGGTTTCTCACTCCGTATGTGCTCTCACACTTAGCATAAAATAGCTCATGAATATTTTTAGCTCAATGTGTATTTGTGAAAAATGACTCACCCCATGCAGTATCCTTTCTCTAAGTGCAAGCCGCAGGCTATTCAGACATTTTTGTGATAACATTTTCAAAGTTACATTCAAATTTGCAAAGAGCTCGTCTCCATTTGCTTATACAATATATTTAGCAGTTAGAAATTAAACATTAGAGTGATTAATTCATGATTATTAATATCTGATGATGATGGTTTCATTAAAAAATGAGAGATGCTGTGTTAATGGAGGATGTTGTTTAACATCACAGGCACTGCAGAAATAAAGTTTTGATTAACCATAAGGAGCTTTTGTTGTTGTTGTTGTTGTTGTTTTTTTCTTTCTTCATACAGCGTCAGAGCACTGGAGCAGAGTGCACTGCCTCTCTGGCCCAGATTTTAGGGAGGACAAAAGGAGGCAATAACAGGCTCATTTCACCGCATTGCTTCAGCACTGGCACGCGGTGTAGACACGTATTGCCCGCTGAGGTGGATATTGAAAAGACAATGAAAAAAAAAAAAAAGAAGTAGACAGCCCAATCCATTACAAGACCTCTAGAATTACATTTTCCTCTGATACAGTGGAGCCCTGTGAGACCCAATACACTGTGTTTCTGGAGATGGAAACAATTTGGCTCAGGTTGGCTAATTCTCTGGGACTATGTACTCACTGACAGAAAAGATGGTGTAACACTAACTAAAAGAAAAAAAAAAAAAAAGAGAGAGGATCTCACGGGGGATTTTGCGACTGAAATTTATTGGACATAACTCAAGAGCGTTGCTCTCCCCCCCCCCCCCCCCCCCCCCCCCCAAAACAGCGCTGACTTGAAACATCTGGCTGTATAACCTCTTAACACGGCTGAAACCTGGCTGTGTCATGAAGAATATGTTAGCCTAAATGAATCCGCTCCACCCAGTCGTATTAATACTCTCACTCCTCGAGACACCGGCCAAAGAGGTGGAGTTGCGGCCATTTTCAGCTCAAGCCTAATAATCAACCCAAGATCCAAACCTTAATCATAACTCATTCGAAAGCCTTTCACACCAAGCCTGGAAAACATTACAGCCAATTCTATTTGTCATAGTGAACCGCCCTCCTGGCCCGTACTCTGAATTGTCGGAGTATTATCAAGTTTAGTCCTTAGTACAGATAAAATAATTATAGTAAGTGCTCATAATATTTATGTGGATGTTGACAATGATAGTCTTAGCGCTGCGTTTATCTCATGATTTGACTCAAGTGGCTTCTCTCAGGGTGTAAATAAACCCACTCACTGTTTCAACCACACCCTCGACCTTGTTCTGACATATGGCATCAAAACCGAACATTTAATAGTCTTTCCACAGAGTCCTCTTTTTTATCAGACCATTACTTAATATCTTTTGAATCCCTATTACTGGACTACACGCCGTTAGACAAAAATGATTTCTCCAGATGTCTATCTGATAGTGCTGTAGCTAAATTTAAAGATTAGATTCCATCAGCGTTTAATTCAATGCCATGTCTCTGCACTGGCTCCCTGTAAAAAATCCAGAGAAGAATTTAAAATCCTTTCTCTTCACCTTAATGGTCAGCCAACATCATATCTTAAAGAGCTCATAGTAGCTTATTTCCCCACTGGAACACTGAACTCCCAGAATACAGACTTAATTGTGGTCTTCAAAAGTAGAATGGGAGCTTTCAACTGTAAGGCTCCTCTCCTGTGGAACCATGTTTCGGTCCGGGGGGCAGACACCCTCCCTACATTTAAGAGTAGAATAAAAACTTTCCTCTTTGATAAAGCTTATAGTTAGGGTTGGCCAGGCTTGCTGTGGACCAGTCCCTAGTTATGCTGCTATAGGACTAGACCGCCAGGGGAATTCCCAATGTATGCATTCAAGTCCCATTAATGCATGTTACTAACTTGGCTTCTTCCCCATCATGGTTGCAGATCACCTGCTGATGCCCACGCCCACTATTATTACTATTAGTCATATTTCTATTATTATTATAGTTGTTATTATTGTTGTTGCTGTGCATCTCGCTGTCTCTCTCTCTCTCAACCCAACATGGCCACCCACACAGAGCCCGGTTCTGTTTAAGGTTTTTTCCTGTTGAAGAGGAGTTTTTCCTTGCCGCCGTCGCCAAGTGCTTGCTCATGGGGGGAATGTTGGATCTCTGTAAAGTACGGTCCTGCTCTATATGAAAAGTGTCATGAGATAACTTTTGTTGTGATTTGGAGCGATATAAATGACATTGACTTAACTTGATGAGCGAGCTTTTTTTCGTATGCTGACATAGTGCTGCTTTTTTGTGTGTCAGCTATGTGCCTTTTCTTCAGCAGTTCAGTCACACAGAGAAAAACTGAGGGGAGAGAGAAAAACTGGATTTGGGAACAGATGGTTCCCCTAGAGAATGGCTGAAGGGTGTGATTCAAATTAAAACAAAATAAGTTATATGAGGTGTTTTTTTTTCTTTTTTTTTTGATTGAACTGTGAGAGGGGAAAAAGAAGAGAAGGGAAAAGAAAGGTGATGTGAAATGAAGAGCTTTGTTGTTGTAGCCATGTGGATATCGGTTTTAAATTTGAGATGCTTTGGGATTTGGGGGCCGGTATCCTCCTCAGTGTTCCAGGAGGTGAAGACAACATCACAGACAGCTTATTGAGGTCGCCGCAGCAGTTGTTTTGCTTTGATGATCAGCATGAAGACGTCTGGTGGGTCCGGAGCTGTGACGAAATCCATCCACGAATCACAGCACACGCTCAGGATAGCCAACGGTCCGGTCTGTGCCTCTGCGAGCGAGATCGTCCAAATGCACTTATGTTATATACAAGAACAGAAAAGCATTGAGCAAGAAAGCTGCTATTGCGAATCAGTAGTCTGGAGGGAAACATTACACTGCACTGAACCGTATGTGTACGATTAATTTACTTTCATTCCTTTCCTGTTGCAAAATTTGGTGATATATATACACTTTAAAGTCCCACAGGAGCACCATATAAAGTCTATTAAACCTACTGTGCCGTTTTATTTATTAAACTGAAAAACAATGCACCTTATTGTGGCTTCACAGTCGCTGCAGAAGCCCATTTTGGCAGGTTTATACAGGCAAAAAGTGTAGAGACTTTTATATAACGAGCATCTCCATTTCTTTTCCCCTCTTCAGCGGCTCTTATTTACCTGCTACGATTTCTGCTCTCTTTTAATCATTTTAAACCGTTTTAAATGCCTTACTGAGCTTATAACATGACTTTTACAGCACGTTTACAACCAAGCTCAGTCTCTAAATCCTTAAATTAATTCACTCAGCAGCACTTTGTCATCCTTCATCCCAGCTATTGTTTGTTGGTGTTGTTTTATGGGTTTCAATTGGTCTCTGCTGTTTCCGATTTCCTAAATGGTCATGGTAACAAAACCGCAGATGCACCCAATATTGGCATGAAATGTCAAGTGCTAAAACAACAAGAAGCTGTAGCAAGTATTGGAGATTTGGAGCATAACAAATGAGCGTGATACCTAAAAATACCCTGGTTTTCCCACCGAGGGAGGGATTATGTGGCGGAGACAGAGAGTAGAAAGTAACCATGTGGAGGTTTCTCATTCCTAAAAAAATGTTTTCTGCTGGCAGCTTTGTTTTCAGTGTTTGGCTTGTTCAATATTTACAGCTGCACTGACTGATTTTTGACCACTAGAAGACAGAAAGTAGCAAATGTAAAACAAATGTGTCAAGTTTTTATGACGAACATGTTGCCAAACAGTTTCGTACCTGCACAACCAGCAGACAGAGAGAAATATGAGCATCCCATCGGACATGTTTCTTTGACGACTGTTGAATGTTAAATGTCCCATGTTCACTGGTGTTGACGTAGCTCTGGTTTGGTCCACTCCTCCCACGTTATGTCTGTGGTTATAAAAAAATCATTGGTTTTAAAGCTGGAGGGACTCAACCAAGGAGAACAACCAGCTGAAACTGAAAGTAAAAAGCTGCAGAGTGGATGTTGATTCAAGCATCTTTTCATATTATAAAGCACCATTTGATTCTACAGCAATGCATTGAATTTACCAAAGATGAAAGATTTTTTATGGCTTATCTCATAATTACGACTTAAACCCACTGATTTGTAAAAGAAAGGTTATGAAAAAAGTTTTATTTCTCTGTAGGATAATGTTGTTAAGCACCTTTAGTGGACGTGCATTAAAGGTGTGCAATTACCTCGAGGGATTACATTGCAGCCCAGCTCTCACTCAATACTGGACCAGTTTCAAAAATCGTTGTCCCCATTAGTCACTTAGACACAAATAGAGGAAAATAGGGTCCAGTTTGAAAAATACTGAAGCTTCCCTTTAATATCTCCCAGTTTCTCAAATCAAGGAAGGAATAAGGTAGAACTATCACGCTTCTGTCTTCATAAATAGCAATAATTGATATTTACCTTAACATTTTCTCATAATTACAAGATCCAGATCTCATAATTTTCTCGTAATTATAAGATAGCGTTCTTGTAATTATAAAATAGTTTTCTCATAATTATGAGATACTTTTCTTATAAGTATGAGATCCGGATAAATATTAAGTAATAATTATGACATACGGAAGTCATAATTATGAGATAAGGCCTCTGTAGATTCTGTTGTAGGTTCAGTGTTGATATGAAAAGTTTTGTTCACTTTCACTCCTCTTACCAAAGCGTTTCAGTTGCCTGAATGTTTTGCTCGCTGTTGTTTTCACTGCTTAAAATTAGCTGTCAGCTAATAAACACATAATAAACTGAAGTGAACTGCGGGTCCAATCCCTGCAATCATCACAGTCAAATTCACAGACGAACGCAATGTTTCTATTATTTGGTCTTTGTTGGTACTTTATATTAATTCCACAGTTTATTAGAATGTGTTGCAAATTTGTATACAGGAAATACTTATTGTAAACAAACCGAGTGCTTAAGCCTACAAATGCTAATCGTTTTCATGCTGTATAATATTAGTGGTATTTTCAGTCACCTCTGTTTCTCCCATACAAACCTCATGACATATGAGAAGGAAAAAACTGATAGATGAATGCAATTTCCTGTCGACCTCGTGAAAGCAGCGTGACTCCAGTTTAGCATTCCTTCAAAATTGGAGATTCCAACTACTTAACCCCGTCAAACACATGAAGCCACTCAGTAAGATAAATACGCTGTTTAGTCCCAATAACTCAATCATCTTATATTCTCTTCCAAAGTATTTAGAAGGGGCACAAGCAGGTAAAAAAAAAAGAAGCAGAAATCAAATCATGTATGTTGCAGCTTCAAAAGACACAGAGACCAATAAGTGAAACGGGATTTTACATGAAAGATTTCCATCGCTTGTCGGATCTTCATTCTTTGTTTGAGAACAGTCTGCACATGAAGAGCTTTGTTCCAAATATCTGAGGTATCAATGCAACAAAAAGTCACATAAAAACCCTTTACAACTCTCTGAGACTGAGAGGATTTAATCGTTTACAGTTTATACTGCTGGAATTTGGAGTGATCGGTGATTTATTTCAAATTTAGAAACATAATCCCTAAAAGACTGACAGTACTGTGCTTGTGGTTCAAAGTGAGTTAATGGTGGTCAAGCAACACGCTGTGTCTGGAGCTAAGCAGCTTCCTAAAGCCAGCAGAGATCACATGTTCAGAAATAAAGACGGCGGCGGTGGTGGGGGGCAATATTGGAGATGCTATTTCCTGTTTCTAACCAGCACTCCATTCCACTCCATTCACTCCAAAGCCCAGAGCTTGTCAAAGTGACAGCTCCATTGACAGCACACTAGTGACACATTGAACCGGGCGAATAATAATACAGAGACTCAAACTGAGAATAGGAAGCCCCAGTTGTCCTTTGTCAGCAATGCTATTAAAATTCATAAGAAAATAACTGAGTGAGAGACTTGTGAGCAATTACTTGCTGCAACTGCTAATCTCATTCGTACAGTTCAACAGTTCCATTTATTTATTGTGATGTTTTTTAAATGAAAAGTTCATGTTTCTTATTGTGGTAGCTTGTGGCAAGAGCAGGCCACAGTGATGAGAAACCCCGGCAAAACTCAAACACCACAAAAATTTGCAGCCATTAGAAACCACTGCCACCAGTCAACCGCAGGTTACTCTTAGCGTGAACTATTAAATTGATATTTACTGCATCAAAATGACTTTCAGGTGGTGGGAAAAGTAAAAGCATCTTGTCTACTACAACTAATGTCTGCTGCAACATTAGGAAAATAGAACACAGACAATGAGCCTGCTGCATGTAATATACTGTATATACGGTATGTAGTTACCATCAATTAAAATGATGTAAATCATGCCAATAATTTTTTTTAAATAAAATACATCTTCACAAATGTAAATCTAATCTTACACTAATCTAAATCTGTACAGTACAACAGTTATATTGATTTATTGTACTTTTTAAATGAAAAGTTAATGTTTCTCATTGTCAGGGTGCAAAAAACAAGGCAAAAAAGAAATACAGTCAATATAAATGTGTCTAAAATCCCCGTCTAAAAATCCATCTGTTCATTTATCTATCTTCTATATGTTACAGTACATATATTTTCCTCCCTCTTCTCTCTACTCAAGTTCCAGCAGACTCTGGCCGCAGGTTATTTGTCATCCCTCATTTCTTCTTTGATCCCACTGCTTTCCAAGGCTCAGGCGATTCAAGCCATCCCCATCACCCTTTTGTAATTAATAACAGGCTTCTTTCAAGGGATTTCTTCTAATTTGTCTTCTTTTTTCCCTCATAACCATCCAGCTGTGTCTTCACGAGTCTCACAATAATCATTTTTTGGCAATTGTTGGTGCAGACTAGCAGGGAAACACACTTAATTTCAGAGACAGAGAGAGAGAGAGGGGGAATAGAGTGGCTGTTGTATATTCGTGCCAGTGGGCAGGGGAGGATTGTTCTGTTGCTTTACTGGCCTACCTTGGACCTCGAATGATGTCATTTCCTATTAAAATAATTGGTCTTGATAGGGAACAGGAGGTATTTGATATTCTCTACATCCAAAAAT
Organism: Thunnus albacares; assembly: GCF_914725855.1. Classification (NCBI taxonomy): domain Eukaryota; kingdom Metazoa; phylum Chordata; class Actinopteri; order Scombriformes; family Scombridae; genus Thunnus; species Thunnus albacares. The sequence goes on from NC_058113.1 coordinate 28,220,755, forward strand.
ATGAAACTAATTATTATTTGGGATCAAGCAGTTGTTTGTTGGAAAATGGAAAAGGATATTTGTTTCTGCGGGGATAAATTCTGTTATTGTTCACTTATATCCTCTGCTTGTTAATCAGAAACAAGGTTTTAATCAGGAAGGGGGTATTAATCAGAAAAGAAATGGAGCTCAAAGAACACCAGGAGCTAGAAAACATTAGCTGCAAGTGCTGTGTTTTGCCTGGGAAATGTGCCAGTGCGTGTAAACTAGGACTTTAGTTTTCTGCACAGCATGTGGTGTTTAGTTGTGTCCAAGCCTCTTACCAGCCTTTGATCCATATGAGGGGGAAAAAAGGAAAACAGGAAAATAGCATACTTGAGTTAATCACTTCACAGCCAATGATTTATAAACCAATTTAAGTCGAGCTTGAGTATGGACCAAGATGAACTTAAAGGTTCTATATGTATTCTCACTAGCGACACCGGTGGCCGTTAAGTGAACTGCAGTCAGCTGTTGCTTGCAGCAGCGCTAGACTATTGCAGGTGATGTCTTTTCCCTCGCGTACACTTCTCATAATACCATAAATGAACTGTTTTGCACCGTATCTATTCAAGCATCTCTCACTCCCTGTCAGTCAGTCCCCGAGCTTTTGCCAAAAAGCAATGCACTGTGACTGAGGAGCAACGAGCTGTGGCCGGGAAGCCACCTTTGGACGACCAACAGAAAAAACAAAAGGCGTAAGTTATGTTCTGCTATCACTCTGCAGTTTGTTTCTTGCTCCTTTGCTGCAGAAATGATGTTGTTTCAGCTGTGTGTGCTCAAGAGTGGGCGACTTGCCATTGCAGGGGTGTTTTGTTGTGAAATGTGTGGTCGTTGACAGATGCAGTTAGCTGTCTCATTAGCTGGAGAGCTAATACCTGCAGGGTGTTCCAACTCGGACAACACAGTTTTTGTTGTGGTAGATGCCGGTTTTTTGTTGACGTGATAATTGTATGTTACAATGTGACAATACTTTGGTTAAAGTCTGGTTAGGTTTAGGCACCAAATCCACTTGCTTCGGTTTAGGGAAAGATCATTTGGTTTTAAGTTAAAATGATCATTTTGTTAAAGTTAGAGAAACGTGTTTTGGGTTAAAGTTACTACTTCCTTTAAGGTTACGACCTTTGTCGTCATTATTACAGTAATAACCGCATGGTTACAGTTTTAAAAAAACAGTCTTGACTCACAGTTGGAAGTGTGACACTCACAGTTGGGCAGAGTCCGGTGTTTTGTTGACCCAACCATCCACCCCAACGTCCTCCATATGTGGAATTTGTCGCTATATTGATAATCTGATCTCCTTCTTTACTCCAGTCATAATTACTGCAGCCACCAGAGGGATTCTGTCACATAAATATAGGTTATTTTGGGCCACTGGTAATTACAACCTATTATATCAGTTTTCTTGGGAGGATGGTCTCAAACTTTCAGCTCACCGTGAACATCATTATTTGTCCTACTCAGTAATGAGATATGGTGACATAGCTATATATAAGTTACATATATAGTAGTTACATACGTATTTCATAGTCACCTGGATGTAACCCCAGTTCTACAAATATGTTTGTAGCCCACTATCGCTCTTTATCTTAAAGTAAATAACAGAATCTAAACAGGGTCCCTGTAGGGGATATAATTACAGCAGGATATGGCCTGATCATGTATGATACATTAGTCTTGTGTTGCAGTGATACAAACAATGGGTGAGATCTGACGCTGAACTATAAATCAAAACCTACCCTGTACAATAGGTATCTACGGCTACAGTCACATCCATTTATACAGTAAATATTTACTCCCATTCACAGTCTCTTGGCTGCCTCAGGTCACACTGTTTTCTCACCTTTTCCCTGTGAATATGCACAGTCAGTCAATAGAAACAGTGATGTAATGTGTTTGAAAATAGGGAAGTTATTACCTTAGTGATGTGTCATATTATTATTTTATACAATATCACACTACCAGATGACTAACTGCAGCATCACTCTTGTTTACAGTTTGTGATCAAAACCATGACATCGCATCATTTTTCAGGGCTGAGTGTGGGGCAATTTTGTTGAAAGGAAGGAATGATGTGACAAACCGACACATATGCCTGTTCACAAGCTTGAAATGTTTTTTCATGAGGATTGAGACAGAAGGAGTCTGATTAGTTGTTTATTTTTGTAGAGATATGAGTGTTTGAAATATACTGAGCGTACAGATGGATAGAAGAAAAGTGGATTATGCTACGAGAGGGGTTTGATAAATTTTAATTGATGCTTTGAAATTTTTTCCACTGGTCACAGTTTGAATCCAAAATGACCATGAAACCATACTGAACACAATCACTGTTCTCCAAAATGAATAAAACTACACATTTTTTACAGCTACCTCTCAAGCCTACAGGGGATTAATGTTTTATACTATAAAGATTTTTGGTAGAATATTAGTGTAAGCGTTGGCCACTGAACAACATTTCATTTACAAGCTTTGATATAAAATCAAGCCCACAAGAAAAAACAATAACATCATGAATAGGATTAAATGAATTCGTGCCTCTCTTCCAATAAAAAAAAGGCTGATCATCAGTGTCAAGAGGTTGGAGGTTCCCAAGGAGCTGAACGCACCACAGCACAAAAACAAATTTCAGCAACTCCACAATCACAGAGCAGCCTGCAGCAGACTTTTCATATCAAATAACGAGTGAAAGCTTGAAGAAAAAAAAAAAAAAAAAACCCTGTTAGGGCTCATGAACATCATTATAAAAGATGCATAAACAAAGAAGGAGAAACAGTGAATTCTTCATTCATCAGCCTAAATGACGAGCACAACTGAGGGAACAGACTTAGGATCCCATTGTCACTGAGACTAAAGATATTGACCTGTGATATTTAGACTGTAGTAGTTATATCCATAAAAATCTATACGTATCTATACCAGATAGTCTATATTTTTCATCAAGTCTGACAACATTTTTGGAAACTGAAACTGAGAACGACACATACATGTCATATATAGTGCAGAAACAACCAGTGGACTGATTTGTTTTTTTAATCAACAAAACATAATCAACAATTCCTGCCAGCTGTTTTGAATATTCATTGATATTTATCAGCAAAAATACCAAAAATTCACACATCTCAGCTTCTCAAAAATGACGATTTGCTGCTTTTATTCATTTTATACCGTTGTTAATTGAATATATTTGTGTTTTGGACCTTTGGTCAGACACAACAAGCAATTTGAAGACGTCATTGGAGTCTGGGAAATCGTGATGGCCAATTTTCACTATTAGGGTAATAATCAAACCAGCTAATATCACAGAATGTATGACTCAATAATTAAAACAACCATTAGTTGCAGCTCTAGTCATATATAGTACAAATGGTTTTAAATGGCAGTGTGGTTGTACTTTCAAATGTTGTTAAAGGAACCGTAAATACTTTTGAATGTCTGTCCTTCAAATATTGCCTCGTAAAAAACATATTATTTAACAATAAATGTTAGGTGTAGCTTGTAAACCGGGGGTGAGAAATGATGATATACCTATTTGCTCTACAATGACCAAACAGGAGAATGTTGTTAATAGGTGTGTGATGCCTAATTTGTGTCCAATACACATATATTGGTCCACCACCAAGTGTGGCAGTAAACAGTGTTACGAAAATTAAAAGAAACAAATTTCCCAAATTTACATGTTGACACGGAGGTGACTTAACTGGAGACACAGCATTTTTATGTTGAAGTAGCCTGGTGGAAAATCAGAATGTGGAGTCTTTCGGGGGGGTGGATGGATGGATTGATGGATGGTTGTGTACATTTACTGTCAGCTCTGATGACTCTCATACAACTCATGAGTCTCCTGCTGAAAGTGGAGTCATTCTTGTTCAACTACCCTATCCTTGACATTAGTTTTCAGAGACCATGTGTTGTCACAACGGGCCCCGATTTGAACAGTGTGACCTTGTCTTAAGTAGAAGTGGAGTGCTCGTTCAGAGGGCATGATGAAGTATATGGCAGCGAATCAGAAACCTCCACCGTGATGTGCTATTATCACTCTCCCCGGTGTCGCCCTATTTCATTTCCACCATACCACTGACCTTCACTGAACAATGGATCCTGCTGACTTAAAGGTTCCTCTGTCCTTTCTGCATGGATGATGGACGCCCCAACCTGTCCTCTTTCACCCAGCGTGAGCACTGCAACGAAGCAGATGTCTTTGTCAGGGGTAGAGACCCACACCGCCACCGATAAGGACAGTCACCGCTACGGTGTTCCTCTTCTTTTTCCGGAAATTGACTACAGGCTCTTCAATTATTCACACTGTTGAATAATGTCCTTCGCCATCTTTATCTGTGCTTATCTTGACTGGTGATGCTTATCTGAAGGTTGAGTAATGGCAAGAGTCAATGGGAAGTGGCAGTGTTTGTATAGACAGTCTTCGCTGTTGTCGTTGGATGTTTAAGCTGAATAACGCTGCAATTTGGGGCCAAGAATGAAGAGAAATTGATAACATGTTTTCATGTAATGAGCTTAAAAAGGCAGGGTGAGATGGTAACACATCAGGACGTCCATTCACCTAAATATCTATGTGCTGGACAGCTCAAAGCTCCTCTAATCAATATGTGTGACGTCAACGATGAATCCAATGACTATGTGTAATGTGGAACCTATCAAACTCTGCTGGATTTCAGAGATTTTTAGCTTCTTTTGCTCATTGTTTTGGTTTTATGGCACATTTACTGTATATTTCAGACACAGTGCTCTCATCAAACCCGTTTCCAGCAGCAGCAGGTATCTGTTTTCAGATAAAGGTATTGAGTATCTGGTGAGGAAAGTAAAAAGTTTAGCAGATCAAGAACCAGATATTAATTATAGGGGTTGGTGGAGACCAAAACAGAGCTAAAAGAAGAGTGAATATTGGATCCACATTCATCAGGTGGATATAAACCCAACACCAACTGAATAACAACCCTACATGTTTAGGCATGTTTAACGTTAACCATAAAAACTTTATGAGGTAATATATGTCAGGTTTTCATGTCTGTCATGTCTTGTCATTGAGTTGTTCTGCCAAACATAGTTCCAAGCAACATTATAATTTTATTATCTCGGTCTGGATCGCAGTTGCAGCAGGCCCTTCTCAAGTCAAGTCTAATTTGTGCCGCCCAATAAAACAAATCACAAATTTGCCTCAGGGGGTTTTACAATCTGCTATCTCCAGCCACATCCTCCAGTTTCTTCCAGAGGTGTTCCCATGCCAGATTGGATACATCCCCCAGTGTGTTCTGGGTCTACCCCGGGGTCATGCCAAGAAAACCTTCAGAGGGAGGAATCCTAATCAACAAAGTCATCTGTCTTCTTTCAACGTGAATAATTTTTAAATTTATAACTTGCCACTTGTACCCGTAATATGAGTCTTTTGACCTTTTACCCAAAGTTCATGATCTTAGGTGAGGCTTTGAACATAGATCAGTTGGTAGATTGAGAGTCTGCAGGATCAACTCCATTTCACGGTCATAACTCTTGTCTACAAAAAATGTAGACTTACTGGGCAAAAGGTAAAGATATGTATGTACTCGTGAAAACATTCAAGTGCTTACAAGACTAACAAGTATTTAACCCTGAGCCTTGGAGAAGGTGTTTTTTCTACCTTTGAGTGGAGCTGTTATGGTGTGTTCACGCTACATGCACGAGTTTGACCGTGTGATCGTTTGTACTTATGGGAGCCTGATGTTACTGAAGCTCAGCCTGCCTGCCATCATGACAGCTCAGTCCTCCTAACAACAGTCATACTGACACTTATCTGTAAACATTGAGATACATTATCAACTCTTCTGTTTATTTTGCTGCGATAAACTGCATTAACCCGTCACACAAAACTCCCCTGTCATTGAAATGGGCCAATAAGTCTTCAGGTCACCCACAACTTAGTATTCACCTCAAAACTTATAAGAGAAGGATTAAAAATACACTGGAAGCTGGTAGAGTTCAATGTGAATAGGTTTACTGTGCATGATAAACAATACAGAGCAAACCGTTGCCTTTGTCCCGGAACAAAGCAAAACCTAATATAAAACCGTAAAACCTCATTATATAGTTTTCTTCACCCCTCCTATTGTGAAGCTTATTTTCTAGACTCCACCTCATTTTTTAATTATGTTCAACCATCTAGTCATTATTTCTGAGTTCATGAGTGACCTTGACGCTTTGGTTATAATACAAGTGTGACTTATCTTAGAAATTACTGCCTCAGCATCTTCCACCTTTTTCTCACACTAACAACGGACCTGGTGGCCTTTAATCATTTCACACAGAAAACCAAATTGCTATACCACAGATTAGCCTTCTTGCTAACTCCCTCTCTTATTGGCATAATGTTATTTTTGCACACTCACTGGCACATTCATTTGATCATGGGAAGGCAATTTCCACCACACCCCCTGAAAATCTGTTGATTTACTGCACTTCCCAGATGACAACTACAGACCTTAAAGTGGTATGAACCCAAAATAAACTTAGATTTTGTTTTGCAGAAGGATGCTGCAATAACTGCATCATGATGCAGATTTGTAAAAAGTGTAGCTGCTCCAAAATAAAGTCATCTAAATGCATAAATACAGCAGTGACATGTTTATACACATAGATATCCACATACAGTGGAACTTTAAAATTATATATAAACTCATTTAAGATGTTTGTTATTGATGACAGCTGAGGGGGACTCTAGTGTTAGCTCCAGCCAAGTTAGGTTGAGAAGCGGCAGCAGCACCAAGCTGTCTGTCAGCTGAATCCACTGGTCCGGCTCCATGATACATGCAAATTTTTTGCTCAACTTGAATATTTTCAACTTTCGCGTTTTCTTGTGTTGCCTGACACGAATAGATGCAAATACGTGTTAATTCACGGCTTTGCATTGACTTTGTTTGTATTCTAGCTGCATGAAAAATTTGTTTCGTGTTTGTTGTGAACACACCATTATGATGTTGTGGAGCTGTTGATGCTATGGACAAGATTCAGCGTACATTCAAGAGTCCTTAATACCAAACTATCAATTTTTTGTTATTTGCTTTTGCAGGAAGTGAACTTGGACCCAAACTGTCTCTTTGCAGTGAAGCTCCTAATAAAGTCTGTTAAGTCTGTGTCATAATCATTGTTTTGACTTTTCACTTAATGCACATATTTGAAAGATCTTTTTCTCATAATAGCATTTTATCTGATAATTATGAGATCTCACAATTACAAGATACAGATCTCATATTTAGGATAATAAAGATATGTTATGGTAAGATATAAGCAGAAATATTAAATATATACATGGAAGTCATAACTATGAGAAACTTGTTATGTATTTTACTGTGTTTGTTAAATGCAATGTGCCTCCATAATATTCAGTCTACAGCGCTAATAAAACTATGTATAAGCTTATTCATGTCCATTGACTACATATGTATTTTCAGAAAAACGACATTGTTCTCTGCATCGTGTGTGTCTTAGGTGTTGGAAAGTAGCCTCAGTCAGGCTAAGGTCATTTCATGTGTGCATAGAAATGTACAAGTAAGGGCTGAACATAATTTTGATGAGTGTATCAACTCAGGTCGACACCGTGGAACTCAGTTTTACATAAAGTCGACCTACTTGACTCCACTGAAAGGTGAAAACTCAGTGATTTATACAGATTTTGAAGGCGCATTATCAACCAAAAATGAGAACCATTCTTCAATATGACAAGACAAGAAAGTACTCGTTCTCCCTTTCGCCCTGTTCAGAGGGAATGTTGACAAAAAAAAAAAAAAGAGAGAGAGCTATGCCTGCGTCTCATAACAGACAGCACATTCCCGAGCTGTCAGCGCACAGCAAGCACTGACACACACACACATAAACAAATCATTATGCTGCAGGGACGGATGCATGAGTACACACAATCGAGTACAAAATCGAATACATTATCCTGGCAAAACTTGCGTTGTCTGTATACGTATTTTCTAACAAGTCTGTCATGGAAACATGAGAAGATTAAATCACGGATGGAATTAAAATGTAAACACACCTAATTATACTACAGCTATAATAAATAAATCTCAACTCTCTTACACAAAGGGAGGGATAGCAATCAAACAGTAACTCAGCCCAAATGGGTGACATGACTCATAGCACAATAATTTAATTTTCAACGGGCATTTATGAGGATGAAAACAATCAAAGACTTCCCAGAAGCTGCAGCTAGTATCCATTAGATTCAGTAGATTCTGCTCTTTGATAATGGCAATGCCCCGAGACAGACACTGGGCGATTCCCATCTCCAGGCTCATGACTAATCTCTAACAACGATCTGTTCTTTATAAGGCTTACATAATGTGCTGTCATTAGTCATGTTCCATGAGCCATATGTTGAGCTAATTGACAATAATGGCAACAATCAGGATGCAGTGGAAAAGCTGTGGAAAATAGCACACTGAACAGACCAGATGTTTTTGTTTTGCCTCTGTTCATGGTATCTTTTTTTTTTCCCCCTCAAAAAATCATCATCTTGATTTTCTGTTTGTTTTTCATTTTATACTTTATTTCAGGGTTTTGCTTTATGTCACACCCTGCTGCTGCTGCTGCTGCTGTCGTCTCACTCTCCACCGTGTGCAGTCTGGAGGAAGCAGAAATCGGTCTAGGAGTATCCAGAGTAATTGATATTACTCACATGGCTGTTGAGTCACACAAATGTAATTTTGTGATACTTTAAACATGACAAATGAGATTTTCTCTCACCTATATTGTGTCGGGGTGGTAGCAGAAGTCTCAGTGGCATGTTTCTAAACATTGACACATAAAGCATTTATACAAGACCACTGGGAAAGTGGAAAAATGAGTTTAGGGCACAAAGCCTCTCTAACCTCGTATTGTGCTACTTTCTGGTGTTGTTAGATAAGGAGGCGGATGAGTTGAATGAATAAATTAGAGCAAAACCATTATTATTTGGAAATATAAATAAAGTTTTTGTCAGCTGAAATCCATACACATACCTCCACTATAGGTATTACTGTGCTAGCTGTTAGCTATTTGCTTGGATACATTTATATAAGATGTCAAGATGTGTCATCAAAAATATTTTTACATTTTACGGGAAAAGAGGGATTTTGTTGATGATTTAGCATGTAAGATATGAATAATTAACACAGGGACACAGGATTAATTACCTGAAACCAACTGCTAGTGACACCATTTAGCATATAGTCAGACAGATATTGTAAGACCTAAAGCTTGACTTTTAATCCAAGGTTATTTCAAAAAAATGTACAGGACAAAACATGTGTTACCTTGAGAGTTATTGGAAATCCACTGAAATCAATCTGAGCCACAGCAGAAGCCAAGAGACGGATATTAAAATCTGGCAGCTGCATTTCATACGACTGTAGCTGAAGTAAGATAGATTTATTTCAACATACAGAGCAGTGTACATTATGTATAACATTAATTAATAATAATCATAAACTATTTAAATAGCACTTTTCTTAACAATGTTACCAAGTGCTTCACAAAAAGATAAAATACAAAAAGATAAAACGGAATAAAACAATAATAATAAAATATAAATGGATTTAATGAAATAAAATTGATAAAGAAGAGTTTCAGATCATCAAAAGATTCGAAAATTCATTTTAAAAATACATCCTGACTCAAGAGAGAAATAGATTTCACACAAGAATGTTTTTGTCTGGTTTGAAGATAAATTATAGAAGCTGATTATTTTTCCATTCTTCAGTTAAATAAACAGCTCTCGTTCTTTATCAGTAGAACGTAAAAGATATGAAGCTCACGAGCCTTTTATAATATCTACAATCAGCTTTTAGATATTAAGAAAAAAAAAAAAGAAACCGAGAGCTCAGAGTTTTTTCCTGGGAAAGTCTGCTGGGTGGTTTCGTGATCCGTATCAGACATCAAAACAACATGTCTTTAGCGGTTGTAGGGAAAATACACATTAATATCGTCTTGGAGCGCATCTCAGATCTGAATGTGCAATATGAAAGTGAAGACAAAATATGAATGATGGGAGTAAAAACTAATCGGGGCAGATGTACCTTCCCCCCTGAGGAAAATCCCTCCACTTCTCCACCATCCACAGATGGATGTCTCCAAGGCTGACGGTTGGAAAGCAACTCGGCAACCTATCTGTTTTGATCATCAGATTTCTGACAGCACTACTGATTGTAGATCACATAACATGTTTACAACGAGAGCGTCTCCTCCTCCTCCTCCTCCTCCTCCTCCTCCTCCTTCACTCTTGATTTGCCTTGCTTGCAGATTTTCCTCCATATGCAGCAGTTTTCTGGATGGCATGCATCTCCTGATGAATGAAATAGACCTTTGGTCCCCTTCAGCTTTTGTGTGGAAGTGGAAGCCATGAAAGTTGAGTGAGGTTGCAGCCTAAAATTGGCACGCGATAATTCACTAATGACATCCCGTGCACTTCAAACATGAAAATAATAAATGTGATCATTACGAGCATCTCTATACAATTTAACAGCTTAAAATAAAAAGAACAAAACATCATAAAACAAAGAAAACTGCAACCACTCTGTTCACTTTTCCAGGTTTTTGCCCTGAGGCTATAAAAATCAGTATTGGACCAATTTCTCTTTGTATTGTTCCAAGCTCGCCCACACTATGCCAGACTTGCTCAACCTGAACAATTAGAGTTGACCCATAGTCACAGCATTACCGGTGGTTTGGCCCTGTGTTTCAGCCTGGCTTTAGTAACAGTGGGTAAGACAGAGAGAGTTTGGAAGTGCTGGTGCGGTGAGGCTTTCCATCACCTCAGCTACTTAACGCCCAGGAGAATGACCCATATGGAATCCATATGCATGGCCAGCCTTTCCCTGAATGGGTTAATGTTGGTCACGGCCAGGTTGTCATGCTTCAGGGGCACCAAGGCTTTGATGGAGCACCTCTTGGTTTAACGCCAGAGCCTGCGGGATTCGGTCAGGCGAGCTCTTTCCTGGAACATCTGAGGTATGTCGAGTGACTTCAAGCTGTGGTTTTGGAGCGTTTGTGTTCATTATATGTTTTGTTCTTGGCTTTAAGAGAGAATCTCCATATGGAGAAACATAATAACAAAGATAACTGCCAAACATCCAGGTAACAGTTTTATATTTTTGGTATGCTGTACACTCGATTTATACTGATGTCATGCTCTTCTGTGACCGTTTCTTTGGCACGGAGAACCAAGTTTGCTTTCCACCTCGAAGCCTTGCGGCGCTATAACTCTTCAAAAGAGTTCATGCGCGGCAGAATGGGCTAATTGGGTGGAAATGTGTTGACATTTCACCAACACATCTCTCCAGAAGAAGTTCCAACAGTAGCATGAGATGTATCCAATCAATTATTCAGACGATCTAGGCATGAATGAGACGAGCGTGCACCCGGCCTCCGTTGGACACACAGTACACTGGCCTCCTGCTTCAGAAACTAATGGTTCGTTTAGAGAACGTCTGCTACATCTGCCTAGTTTTCTGCATGGAATCACCTGTGATCACTCGTGCATCTCTCACCTGGAGGTGACACTGTGCACACTCGTCCTATTCATTTCATGTTGACTGGCAGACATCATGCTTGTAGCTTATCTATTTTATTTGTCATGGTCTTTTATCTGTTCATCCTTTTGTATTTTAAATCTATTTTAATTTCTCATGTGCTTGTTTCAAATTGTTTCACTCTTTAGATTTGTTCTGTCTTATTATCATCTGTAAAGGCCAGTTCATAGCGTCCACGTCTGCACGGCCGCAGGTGTCAGCGTGGCGTAAATGTCATCATCTGCCAATGTTTCAAAATTTGTCACAGTGTGGACTGTACGTAGTACAGGCGTGCCAACAGCATGTTCACTAAAAAAAAAAGCAAACAGAACACTTGTATCATTTACTGTATGTGTTGTATTCCGATTTTCATCAAGCGGTCACACACAGTGTTTTCTTTTTACGACTTTTTCTTGTTGCAGTGCCACATGCAGGAACTCCTCAGCTTCATTCAGACTGAAATGCGTTAAAACACTGAAATAAGATCCATTACAGTTGGAGTAACATATTGCATTTAAAGGCTTATCAGAAAAACACTTCTGTGCATGCAGACCCCTGATTGTAGTATGTACAGAAAAGGATGTGCATCCATGTGCAAGTCTGCAGCTGTCCGCGGACACAGAACACAGAACCATGAATTGGCCTTAAAGCACTTTGAATTGCGCTAATCTGTATGAAAGGTGCTATACAAATAAAGTTTGTTTAATGGATTTACAGCGTTAAACTGTTTTTTTGCCATTTCTGTGTTCATGATTTTTTGGGCAGGCCTGAAACGGTGGCTCGATGACATAGAGGGGTAACTAACACCTCCCCCACTATATAAACACTAGAACACACATACTCATAGTTACTATTTTTACCTCGGGTTGTTTTAAAAACTTTCATCGGAGACAACTGGGATTCATTTTGGATAATCCGCTGTTATTGGTGAATGGGGCCATTTTCGATCGACATTAGAGCTCAAGGAGTTATTTTAAATCCAGCTGAAGCTTCCGTCGACGGGTGGAGCCGCCAGCAGCTTTGGCTTCAGCACCGGCCGCTCAGCTGGGAGGACGGTAGAGTCAGCGGATGCGGCGCCGCCCACTTCAGCACCGGCTGTGCAGCTGGGAGGTCCCCGGACAGAGAGAGAGAGAGTATTTGCTGGGCTTGTATTGGATTTTATTGGGGTTTATTCACATTGAACTGTTATTACTGTTTAGGCACTAGTTTGTGGACAGATTTGTAGTTCTTTCCGCCAACTGGAAGATCTCACGGCTGTTAGAAATTCTCCAGACCTCCGACTCGCAATATATTTCCCCAGATGTTTCGGTCTGTGAATGAGGCCACAAAGAAAAAAAACAGCATGATCTCAAAGAAATACATGAAATGACCACGACATCGCGTTACACGGCGGTGGCACGTAACGTGTTAAAGTTACGTGCCGGTACCACAGAAACAATGCCAACGGAAAGTCAATTAGGATCCTTTGTTGTAGTAGACACACGAATATGACCCGGAGAAGTAACACAGTTCAGACGACGTTTATATAAGGTCACAAATTTCCATATTCGGAGACGTTTGGGTTGGGTGGATGGCTCGATAGATGGATGGCAAAAAGTGGACTGCTGCTCACTTCCTGTTTCCAACCACAAGTCAAGACTGTTTTTTAAGAACCATAACCACGATTGTAGTGGTGTTTATTGTCGCCATGGCGATGAAGGTTACCTAACTTTAAGGGAGTTGTAACTTTAACCCACGCAACATTTCAAGTGCTCATTTTAACCGAAACCGTAATATTTCCCAAAACCTCCCCGACTGTTTTTTTGTGCCTAAACCTACCCAGACCTTAACCGCAGCGTTGTCGCACCATAAGACATAAATATTCTTTAACAGCGATTCGTAACAGTTTTGGAAAGCACAGCCTGATCTCACTGAAATATACGAAACGACCGCTCGCCACCCGGTCGTGGTCGTTAAGAGGTCGTGGTCGTTTCACCTGTTTCTGTGAGAAAAAAAAAAGGAACAAACTTTTCTTTTAAGTCATTTGTCGATTTAATTGCGCAAATCTGCGAGCTGACCTCCCCTCATATAAAACTTCCTCTCCTGTCTGCACCGTTTTCACCACCTAGAAGCATCTCAGATTTCAAAGACTGATATAAATCCCACATGTGCTCACCGCCACATCTCCACTCTGTCCCACATCTGTCCCTGCCCCTTCCTTTTTTTTTCTTTTCTTACTTTTTTTTACAGCACATTCTCATTGGATAGTCTGATAAGGTCCTTAAAATCCAATTTATCACTATTATGCGTTTCTGTGAACAACCTCAAGCCATTATTCAAATGAGGCCGGCGGAGAACAGGCTCTTCCTGTGGGTTCGAACGCAGCCAAGGGTGAAGTTGGAGAGACCAGAACTGATCTTCCTGGATGTGATTGTCTCTAAACGTGATTGTGATTAGGAGAAAAATACTGTGTACAGCTACCATCTGTGTGTGTGTGTGTGTGTGTGTGTGCGTGTGTGTGTGCGTGTGTGTGTGTGTGTGTGTGAGAGAGAGAGAGAGAGGAGAGGCGATGGGGGTGTTGCTGATGGGAGTGGTCATGTACAGGATGCAGTGTGTGGGGAAGTTGGGGGGAGGAGATGAGGAGGCGGGGGAGTCGGGGCCGATGGTGGCGTTCATTACACACACCAGTGCACACACATAACCCGAGCTCAGACACGCAGCCATCACTCACACACACACACACACACACACACACACACAGACCTGCCACACATACATACATTCCTGCAGGCAGAGAGGACAAACCGCCTGTGATTCACCTTCCTGCCTGTCACACAGCTCACAGACTAACATGAACACACATTTTTGCCTCTTTTTTTCCATCTTTCTGTCCTTCTTTCAAAGCACGTACAGTTACAGTTCATTTATTATTCTTTTATCTTTCCCTCTCTCACTCCTCTGTTCATTGTTTGAATAACAGTACAGCACTCATCAGTCCTGTTCTAAATGTCAACACTATCCAAACAGACAGATTACTCATGTTTCCACCAAAAACTTTTTTTGGAGTGCAATTACCTCTCTCTCTTTCTCTCTCTCTCTCTCTGCTGTTTTTAGCAGCTTGTAAAAACTTGTCAAAGCACAACAGGCATTAAAACTCACAAACGTCTCTCTAACTCCCTGTTAGGTTTTTACAGAGAGACGGGTCAGGTGGTTTTTGTCTGACACTTGTAAAAGTCTCCAAAAAACAAACAGTAATAAATGGACTCAAAGTACATGAACTCGTCTCTGATGCGGTCAGGTCTGGAGGATGATAAGGATTCACTTGCAAAAATAAAACACGTGTCAAATTCGTGTTTTCACATGTGGAAGAAGAAGAAGAGCATATTGTGAATTTATGTGAAGTTATCACACACGCATATAATTATTGTTTTGACGTGTGATGTTTTGCACTTAATATGATATTTGCCAGTTTCATGTAAATGTATCAAATGAAATGTGAATAAAATAGTTTCACACACATCCTGTTAATTCTGATTATTTTTATCCAACCGTGTTAAAATGTGATTTATTTGAGAAATACAGGTGAAAATTAAATTAAGAAGATACAATTTACAGCTTAGGTATTTTTTTTACTTGCTTTTTACTACAGATGTGCTTTATTACTTGGGTTTCCTTTATGAAAAAACTAATAATAAATCCAGTATCTTGTCTGTTTTTATTTAAATGAGTAATTATTAAGTTTTATTTCAACATTTTAAAAAGATAATTCTAATGCAAATATTCATCTTTAAAACTGCTATTTGCAGTGCACACAGTCTAGTTTATTGTTTCTGTTTTTTTCTTTACTTCGAGGGTTTATGATGCATAATCAACACCTCATTTGCATTTTCTCCGAATGATTCTTTATTTTATGGTTGCGAGAGGACTTTGTTTACTGTGAACTATCGTAACATTCTGTTCTGTTGCAGCAGAAAACAACATTCACAGAGACTTAAAATAAACAGATCGGGGATATTCTTTGGTAAAAATTGAAAAACAACAAAAAAACTACAGTGATCATTAAGGATAATCCATCCTGCAAAGGCCCGGAGCTCGCAGCCATCTCTCGAAACTATTGACCGTGGAAGGAGCAGGGAATTTTTGTTGGTTTCTATCACTGCTCGACTCCATCCCATTACAACAGATTCAGGTCAGGGACCTTGACAAATGATTGGCTGTGTCTATGTGACCCACTGGCCCAATCAGCACAGGACGTCTGGATGAAATTGCAGGGCAGATAATGTTGCTGGCAGACTCATCATTAATTACTGCCCTTCTATCAATATCTAATTATACTAGCTGTCTGGCTGAGCGCGAAGGAAGATGAACCTCATACTAGAAGACTTTATATTGGCAATATAGCCACCAAGTCGTGATGCCGTCCCTGTTAAAGCAGCCGTTTTCCACTCGGGTCATCACTGCCCAAAGCTCTGCTGGATTTCATTTTAGCTGTTTAATCAGAGGCTATTTTACTCCCGGGATGCAAAGTGAATGCAATTAATTTCCATTAACCACCTGGCAGGAAAGATAAAACAACAGTAGTGTGAGTCTGAGAAACAACGCCGTCTCACTCACACCTCATATGTTATGTCTACATTAAGTCAGCTAATGGTGGATTTGTTTTTTTAATATATTTTTTTTCCAAACACGACAGATTCGATGGGGGATTAAAGCAAGAAAAGATTTGTGAGCCTGAAAAATTGTCCAGTAGGAAATGTGTACAATGTATTGAATTATTATTATGAAGTGTTGTATGAATTTAAAACTGCTCTATGCCTGAAATTGGGCATGAAGCCTGAGAAGTTTAAGCCTTGTTTGAGCTATTACAACTGTTACATCATTTACAGTTTAACTGAAGGATACGTTTTTGTTTAAATGAGCAGATCACTTTAAACTGATTTCCACCTGGATGTTGTTTCCTCATTCATGTTTCTTTCCTGCTGCAAGAAGATGCTGACCTGAGATTATAGAAAACACATGAGAACAGCTCAAAATATTCCAGAAGAGAAACTGAGGATTTTTTTTTTTTTTTTTAAAAATGCAAAAGGAAAAGAAACACTGCTGAATATGCACCAGAAGCGGGGGCAGGCTTTTGAAAAGGTCCCCAAGCAGAATCCCATCCACCAAACATGTTTTTGACTAGACACCAATCAAACTGTAAAAATATCTGGTAGGTCTAATATTATTAGGGAGGGGGGGGGGGGGGGGGGGTTATAGCCCAGCAGCAGGTATTAGCTAAAACCAGGATACCCTTAACAATGAAAATAAGTATAATAAGAAGTATAGTATGCTGGAGTATTAAAATAAATCACAAACTGCCACATTTATTTATTCATTCATTAAACTGTTCAATTATATCTTTTGTAAATTTGATCTCACACATGTTCGATTCATGCTGCAGAATTTCTCTTCACTTTATTTTTATTTATGTGGGTTCATGGCTAGAAGAAGAAGTCAAATTTAGTCTGAAAAAAAATCAGTGTCAGTCACATTATGTATAATGTATTTTCATGGGTAAATTTGATGTATTGATCGGGACAGTGTGCAGTTTTAAATATTAAAGATGCACTGCAACGGAGTTAGCTCGAAACTAATTTGCATCCACAATCAAAACATAACAAACAGCACGACAACAAATAGTAAAAAGCACACAAAAAACACACAGAACACACTGTACAAAATACAAAATACAAAGCTACACACAACAGCACATCACATACACCCACATTGTCAATTAGAAATGTGTGATCGTAGAATAATAGTGCACATCACATCATTATAAACCCCACAAATTTCCATAAATATTTGTCAGCGACATGAACTCTGTGTCAAACAAACAAACAAAGTTAGTGGTTGTATTGTAAATGGAATTTATTATTGCGGTTTTCCCTTTTTTAATAAATAAATATAAATTCCTGGATTCTTCCTTTTAAAGCATAAAAAAACAAAAATGATAATTAGTCCTAAACATAGTGCAGACGTGTACATTATGTTGTTAAATAACAGACCCAGAGGAAGACTCACACAGGAAAATATTCATCTTTATAATTAGTGTTGACTTCAGGGACACTTGTTCAGAGTTGGAAAGTATTGATTTGAGATTTGTTTATTCATTGATCCATCGTTGTTCCCTAAAATTGTTCAGGGGTGCACGTTGATAGAAAAGAAACGTGTTAAGAACAGGAACTGAACGCTAGTGTTTGTGTTTCTAAATCATCAGAAACTCGCTCTGTCAAACCAGCACCACGAAAATCTAAACAAGTAATAGCAGGAATGAACTTAGGGGCACTTGTTTTCATCAGGAGGGATATTTATAGGGCATATCAAGTCTCAGAAATAACAGTCTTTGTATGTTACGTCAATAAAACAGCTGAGGGTAAAGACACACACCAGATAAAAGTTTGGACCTCTAACAAAAATACCATTAAGGTAATCAGCGTGCAGTTGGAAGCTCTTCGACACAGAGACACAGTGCATTAGCTGAGGTATGTGGTGAGGAGCAGGCTGGTTATTTTGGCAGTTAGATCATTGTTGCATTAATGTGTTTCCCTCAAGAGGACGGTGCAGCTGTCCTTGAGTAAAGCACTTAAATACTATTGCCTCAGTAAACACTCTGCTGCCGAGCGGTCGAACAAGGGAGAGTACTGCGGGTGGATCGGTCTGCTGTTGTGTAGCTGAGGTGAAAGTCGAGCTGAAGAACAGCGTTATGTTTTAATATAAATGTTTTGTTTTTTTTTAAAAAAGGCCAGATCATAAGAATGAGCGAACATTAGTGAAAGCCTTGTGTGATTTCTATAGTTTCACAGGAATTAGGAAAAGATGCTAGTAAGCTTTAACAAACAACATCCTGCAGGAAGCGGCTGAGTCAGTAAACAAACACAAACTTTTCACAATATGGTTGTTATGGCACAACGTGGAATCAAATTAAACTGGTTTTGTCAACTATTAAGATATCTTGGTTTGGAGCAGCTATGGAGGAAAATTAATTTTAATTCTTTATCTGCTTGATTTCAGCATTAGAGTAGGTCATCTGTGTAACAATAAAAATATAAATGCTTATTTGACTATGTTTAGTCTTTAGTGTTCACAGGTCATGCAGGTCACTGATCATATACGACCATATTTTTGACAATTTTTACCTCGAATTTTGTGCTGAGATTAGATTACATGATATCTTTCCAGGTAACCAAAGCACACAGGACACAGAACAAAGTATTCTCCTTCAGGTTTCCTTAAAATATTCACTTAAGTATTTAAGGTTTCCTCCTTATCTTGGTTTTATACTTAAGGAATCCCTTTAAAGTTTGTTAAATCGTTCCAGCAACCAAAGTGAGGAAAACAACTCTGACTCTATCTTTACCCCAGCATGGCCGAGTTCATGACGATAAATGAAGTAAATGAACGCATCCTGAGAAGAGATACGCTTAACGATGAGCAATTGATTTTATATTATAGATTCGACCAGCAGTCAATTCACGATTTGTCCGCCCGTCTACAGCTGGATCATTCTACTTTCCTCAGCTGTGCTCTTCAGGCCGTATTGCAATTAATGATTGCTCCTCAATTTCATGCTAAGAGATCTTTCCAGTAACAGTCGAGGTATTTCATGCGCTGCGTCATTCACCGAGTTTCAAACACCCTTATCCATCTGCTGCCGTCTAAACAAGAGGAAGATGAGATAGTGGTGCACTTCTTTAATGTCTCTGACTTCCCGAGAGTGTAATGAAATCAACAATACATAAATATCTCGTTAGACGATGTCATCTTTATTATGAACGACTGTACGGAGGTTTCTTTCACTGTCAGTGATGTATTTAGCGTTAACAGGTACTTCAAGTCACATCATATTTCAAGTAAGCTGTGAGTTTTGTTGGATTCCCTCCTGTAATTAGTTATCTCTTTTTTGGCCAGAACAAAAGCAGTTGTCGCATCTTTTTCGGACATCTTCGCCAGACTTCTTGAATTAATCTTCGTTGTAATTTCCTCCCACATTCGTTTTTTTCTGTTTGAGGATCAAATTTACTTTTCAGTATGTGCCCTCTCACTTTTTATTGTACTCCTCCAGAAATATAATCTTTTCCTCCTCTGACCAATTAGGTCTTCTTTTCCTCCATTTTTTTTTTTTTTTTTTTCACTATAGGCCAACTTTGTGAAGCAATAACACGTTAGGCAATAACAGGTATCATAAGCGCCAGTGCAAGCAAACAAACGGTCTCAGTAGAAATGGTTGAATTTTACTGCTATGAACTATGCACACGGATTTCTAAACCGAGAGTGTAGATTTATACACGGCTCCTTTTTTTTTTTTATCTCAGTTGAGCTCAGGGGGGGTTTTATACTACCTACTGTAACACAAAACACCAGTAAAGTTTTCACACAAGACAAGATAAAGTGCTTAACTGATCTTTATCAAACCCCCCTACGTTTGTGAGGTCAAGCAATTGTCAAGTTGATTTCAAGTAGTTTGGATTCAACATTAGATATGAGATGTCATGTTGATGTTTCCAGCAGCTAGCCTATGTGGAATGAAAGCTTTGTTTGGCTTTTCTTTTTAGTCTCTTAACTTTGCACAAACATTCAACAACTATATAAAGGCAGACATTCATCACAGAAGAAGCAAAGACAGCCATTTCCCCTTTGAGAGCAATCTCAATAATCCAGCATACAATGCAGCCAAAAGTTGTGTTTTGATTAAAAAGTGCAGTTGCTATTTTTCTTCTTCTTTTTTTTTTTTTTTTTTTGGCTTTCTAGGCGATCATCATTTTCACTCCGTGTACTTGCACATTAAATCTAAAACAGGGTGCCAGAGGTTGATTATGAGTGATTTTGAAAGACTTTTCTTGGAAATACACCTGCTGATGTGCAGCTATAAGGGAAAAAAAGAACAAAACAAAAAAAAAGATGACAAAAACATGTTTCTGTAAGATTTCTGCCGTCATATCTGAGCATGCCGCGAGACAGACAGCTTGTCAACAGTTGTCTGAACAGCAGTTTGTCACCTCCCTGCTGTTTTACCTCCCTGCTTATTTTAAAAGAGTATAAAAACCTGTAGGTCAATTATTTTCAGTAAGCCTCTGAGCGCAGATTATTTCACAGACGACTTCTGGGAACAATAATCAATGCTTCTGGCTGTCAGCAGGAGCTACCTTGAATTGAAAGACCAGAATAACTTATGGGGTTTGTTAGGGAAAAAAAAAAAATAAAAAATGTTATGTTGTTTCTTCCCGCATTGTTCAAATGCTTCTTATTGTGCTGCCACATCACGTCTTGCATTCAACAAATCTTCCAGCGAGTCTCATAGGGAGGAATACTCTGTCAATATTCTTGTGAGGAGGGGATGTCTGCTAATTTTTTTTTTTTTTTTTTTCTCACACTGACAAGTTCAATGTTCTTGTAAGGACATATTTGCATGGACCTGTGCAAACAATGTTAAGGCAAGGAACACTATAATACGATTGACTTAATTGAATTCTGTGGGGAAACTGAGTCATGGTGGCTGCGAAGAACGGAGAGCTCAAGAAAATGAATAAAAAGGCAATTGAGGATATAAATATTTATAAGCCTCTGTGATGCTTATAAAAGTTCCCAGTTTGAAAGAAACCTCAAAATGATGGCATTTGACAGACTGCTGCTAAAACATTAACATAAAATGGAAGAGTGAGCAAAATTTGAATGAATGTCGTTATGAGGAAGGAAATTCTGTTTTTACTGTGTTAAAAAAAAAAAAAACCTCTATTACCAGTAAACCTGTGCAGTTTCTTAAAAGAACATGTTTATTATACATAAAACTCTGCATAGATCTCTGTAATTACCTTCATACAGAGCAAAGAAGATTATAGAAATCTCTATATGAACAAAGTGACATAAACCTCAACTGATTTTATTGTATTGTGTTTTATGGTTATGTTATTTTTCTATTTATATAATGTTCTTACAAGCTGGGAAGAAGGCGAAGCAGTGAAATCCAAAAACAATTATCCCTCAACTCTGATGTTAGGGCTGCAACTTTTTCCATTATGGAGTCATCTGTAAATTCTTTTATAGATTAGTTAATACATTTTTTTAAGTCTATAAAATGGTGAAAATCAACAGTCCAAAACCCAAAGATATTCAACATAATAGTTACAATAGGGGTGTAACAGTAACCGTAACAGTATGTATGTATTTCCCTCCGAATTGTTCGGTACAGAACATTCAGTTCAGCTCTGTGACCCAAACAATTACTGTTAAAATCATTTAATAATTCATTTTCTCCAACATGTGGAACAATAATTCAAGAGCGCCAGTTCCACCCAGAGCGTTTTGGCAGCACACCACTTAGCTGTCATTGATGTATGCTAGCTAGAGTGCAGCTCAGGCCGCGTATTTCTGTCAGAACCCGCCCCAAGTCCAAGAGAGTAGTAACCCAAGTAACCCGACCCACAGTAACCCGACCCGAACCCGACAGACATTCTGTTTTTTATGTCCGTACCCGACCCAAGCCAGATGCAGTTGATTTATGTGTTGTGTTCATGCGTTGTCACAAGTAACAAACCCCAACACTGAACAAGAAGTCGCCCAACACAGACAGTGGGTCCATCATTTTTATTCATTTTTACATTATTTTCACTAAAAAGAACTTGAAGCACCATGTCAAGTAGGCTGGCCCAGCCGATGTGACCGAACCAGCCAAAGCCGCCAAACTGAGCCCAACATGAAATATAATTTCTATATTTTTGTATCCACCCTCTGATGCTAATCGGCTTAGCCAACGTAGCTTGGTTACCCTGTAGTGTTGTTACCGTCAGAATGACAAATTAAAGACCATTAACACTGACCGAGTGCAACACTATTATATTATAATTAAAATATGCTCCGTTATCTCCACCATGAAACAATATCATGTCATATCATGTGGTTTGGTCCCTCTGACTGATATATTATTATATATGACATCATTATATTATTAATACTGCAGCATCAGTGTTAGAGCAGCATGTTATTGTTGTAGCTGCTGCAGATGGAGCTAGTTTAAACTACTTTATATACAGTTAGACCATAAATAGCATAAAACAGGTGTCAGCAGGTGTCCAGACTCCTTACAAGAAACAGAAAAGATTGTTTTCCTTTTTCCACTGCAGCACAAATAAACTGTTTCAGTAACAGTTTTGACCAATGAGCCATTGTTGGATGTCTCCATTTTTCAAAATATAAAGACCAGAATGTTATTTTCTACCTTACTCTATTTTTCTTATTTTTATACTTCTGCATTAAAGGGGTTACACTGTACCTACAGCTGCTGCATGCACGTACTCTCCAAAACGTCGTATAATATGGCTTCACTACCATGTGACTTACAAAATGTAGCCAAATGTCTCCAGTTGGATTCTGGACATGTACCTTTTTTTTGCATGTTAAGCGTTTCTCTCTACCAAGGTTTCCGTCAGAGTCCTGCTCATATAAACGTGGCACTTAATTCATTCAAGAAATGTTGCCTGTGAACAAAATCCAGGGAGAAATTGCGTTTGCCAACACAACATGATTGGGAAAACAGTTGAGTCCTCTATGAACATAATTTCTAGGAGACAGGGTTGCGATGGCAGATCATGAATCGTTATTGAAACGGTAATTTGTAACAGTTTTGGACGACACCTACAAACTTCATGAACTATGTCATCGAGCTGATAAAGCTGTCAGATGAGGAAAATCTCATATGAGTTAAAGACATATTAACGAACGAGGACGACTTGTTGAGAAAAGCAGCGTTTGAGAAGCTGGAACCAGTGAATCCGTTAAAAGCAACTGCACACAACTAACTGAATGCTCCTCCTCTCAACCCCTCCCGTCCAAGTGCGTAGGAGAATCTACGGTGGCTGCGAAAAACACAAAAGGTGCAACATGGCGGGCTCTGTGGAGGAGGACCCGCCCCCTAGGTAGATATAAAGGGTTCATTCTAAGGTAACGAAAACACAACAATTCTTATTTTCAGGTGATTATACACTAATTAAAACATACATATAAATATTCTGTTCAGTTTCTACCAATAGATCCCCTTAAATCTTACACACTGGTCCTTTAAATCCTCTACATCCCACATTCACCAGTAATCAATGCTGCCGATTCTTCTTCACGTATCAAAATGTGAAGGAGGGAAAATTGAGAGGTGTAGCTGCGGGTGACTGCATGCAGGATTAAGGTTTATTGTATTCCTCCGGCTGTATTGAGGAAAATGTGAGAAATGAGAAGCAGAAGAAGCGTCTGCAGGATTATCTCAGTCAGCCGTGTTGTAACAGGCACTCAAACGTGGTGTACCTTCGTGTTCCTGCAGACACTTGACCTTAGGGAAAAAGACTTACTTTACACCTCAAATCCATGTCTTTGTCAGCTGTACTGCTCATCTGAAAGGAATTAAACTAGTTCTACATATACGGAATATCTCTATCCCTTCATATTTAGTGTAGTCTGATGAACTGTGGTTCCAGCGAGCGCCATGTAAGTTCACGAGATGATCGCTGTAATTAATACCCATGAGACCTAAATACAATAAGATGTCAGTCTTTCTCTCTGCAGAGTGCTGGATGCACTACTCAAAAAGATGTAAAATGTTAAATAAATGTACTTAAATCTACAATAATTGATTTTTTGGGCACTTGGAAGCAGTGGAAACAAGTTGACATATCATCACTTGTTAGCAAACAGTTGTTTATTTCTACATCCAGCAGTTACAGAGCAACATTATCATTCATTTGAAGATGCATTTTTATTCACTTGGTTAATGTAAGTCCAATATTTTCTCCTGTGTTTTTAGCTTTGTTGCTCTCTATCGTCTCCTGAGGGGAGATATTTGGCCCACTATGTTCACCAGCTCGTCACTAACTGTGTGTTTTTGCTGTTTGGTGCTGAGCAGGTAGAGTACAGTGGGCTTTTAGAGCTTTTTCTCTGAAAACGGCTGCCTGCTGCGGCCGACGACAACGCTAAGAGAGCAGTGAGAGCGAACCAAAAAAAAGTAAAGTTGCAGCCAGACAGTTAAACAAAGAGCAGGAATTCGCTAGAGAGCGCTGCTAGAGTCATGCCTCTCATGTTGTTATATGAATATTGATTCTACTGTATTTTGTTTTGGTTTTTTAAGGTTTTTTTTGTTCAGACAGTGACTTCTCGCAGAATTGACTTTGTATGTTGCATGTTCTTTTCTAGCTTTGTGTTTTGGTGAGAAAAAGGCAATTTTCAACTCTGGTGGACACCTAAGTTTCTATTCTGTTAATGGATCAAACCTGGCCCTCAAACAATAATTGGTCCTCCATTGAACACTTATGTTTCCCCTTTTATAGTTTACATCAAAACTTGTACATTATTTTTCATAAAGCTACATTAGAGAGCAATATAAATACAAGCCTTATGTGAATATAAATGACCTTTAATACATTTATCATCATTTTTGGTCAAGATACCCCACATCTATCAAATCAGGCCACTATTGGGATGATATTATTTAGTCTGATTTTGAGGATAAACTTCAATTTAGTTCTTAATTGAACTGAAGTTACCTATCACCTATTGCTCTACAGTATCAAGAGCTCCTGTTTGCTATCTTGGTATCAGTCTCATTTTACTCAACATCATTTCCTGTCAACGTTAAATAATGAAACCGTGGTTCACATTATACTCTCATCAATTTAATATGTGCATTTATTGTATGTTATCTATGATATGATTACTTATTTACATTCTGTCTCATTAGTTTCCTTTCTGCTTCACTTCACCTCCATTATAACAGTTACTGTCTGTCTCTGCAGCAGCTTTTAATACATGTATTTATTTCCGCTCCTGAAGAAACGTTCGGTCCAGTCAGACGACACCTTGTAAACGTAAAGCCGCCCTGAGAGGTTTTACACTAACCTGGACTCTCTGTGTCCCGAGTCAACAGGCCCCAAGGACAAACCAGCAAGACACATAGAGCCTGGAGCATTAATTATTTAGAGTAGAGACGGATGTCGGAGGCAGATAAATGTGTTTTACAATTCCACTCTTGCTTTTCGCTGCAATCTAAGATGAAGGGAGTTGCGGGGGGGGGGGGGGGGGTGTAGGAGCACAAATGCCCGTTATCATGCACTTTATCTCCTCAGATGAACTCCAAAACAAATGCAATCCAGTAAACTGGATGACGACAAGTGCAGAGAGGAGGAATAGAGAGGGCTTTGAAGATCTGTGTTAGCATGCATGTGTGAAAATAACGCGGTTCACTTCAAAACCTCTTCTCTTATTTTGGTGATTTTCGTGTTTGCACAGAAAATGAAAGATTAGGTTTAAAGAGTTCAACGACCTTTTAGACTTGTGGAAAGAAAAAAAAGAACTAAAATAAACACAGCGAACTAAGAGGCTGCAGAGGGTATTTACTTTTTCCAAAATTAAATTAAATTTCATCCCGATTTAACTTGCAGCAAATATTATTCTTATTGTTTTCACCTTTGGTTTTTCTGCTCATTTTATGTCTGAACTTAAGTTTTATGTAGTTTTTATTTTCCACTTTATGTCAGAATTAAATTGCACCGATGAGAGATTAAAGTCCGTCCTCTCCCACGCAGGTGTGTTTAAATTACAATTTTACACTATTTTTCAATCTCAATTCAGCTTAAAGTTGCCAAAACTCTATGAACTAATAACAATGATGAAAAGGTAATTTGTCCTGCTCTAACAAAATTAATAAGACGGCGAGGGAGCTTTCAATCAAACACTGTCTGTACATGCCCACACAGATAGGAGAGAGGAGATCTAATCAGCCGACTGAAAACAACTGTGTCTGTGGATCGAGTCATTCAATAGACTGCTGCTGTTTTTTTGTGAAGTCATTATTTGCACGAACTTCAAGAGGTCGATTGTCAGAAACATGGGTTGCTATCAGTTTTGGGCATAAACAGATTACTGAGTTACAGTCATGTGAGACTCCTGCAGGACATGGTAGCTCGATGCAGAAGCTGGAGGCGGTTAGCCTCAACAAAAATAGGAGAAAAGTGACTCCTGGACTTCAGAGTTGGCTTATTTATATGTTTAGTCTTGCTTGCAAATGTTTGCCAGATAAGAAAACATAAAGGAATCCCCTGTGTTTGTTCAGAGTTGGAGAGTATGTGAGCCCTGCAGCTTCACAGTAAGGATGGGACTGCTAGACCATGTATATTAATGGTCCATAATGTTTAGGGATTTGCAAGAGACATTTTTTTAATGACTGGTCAAACTATCCTGAGTTTTAGTCCCTCGTGTGAGTCAAGTTCCAGAAACACTTCCCGAATTGCAACTCGATAGTGTCTTTCATTTACCCCCCTTGCCTCATAAACATCTTTCACACATACACAACCACCGGTTTCTAATGCAAGATTTCTGTTAAAATGTTGTAATCTCCACAGTCTGAGATCACTTAACCCTGATGAATTTACTAGCTTTCTCTCTCAGACTTGACAAAGCCCCTCCAGAGCCAGAAGACATGATACAGCTGTTTTCACAGGCTGAGAAGCAATATCTAGTAAATTGACTTTGACGTGTAAAATCGACGGAGTTCCCCTTTAAAAAACGCAATAATCCCGAGTTCCCTCTAGTCTTTTACGAACTGATGACTTTAACTGTTGTGTGACTGCTAAAAAAATGCATGTTTATAAGATTGTATGTTTAAGCTTACATCAGTGCGGTCACGTGATGAACAGCGAGGTCAAGTGTTGGTCGTGGTTATGGATAAATTCATGCTTTGGGCCAAAATGTTCATGGTGAGGCTGCTAAGAAAAGCAGTTTCCTTGGCTCCTTAAAACATTTTGTAGATACAAGGTTTTCCCCCTGACGGCAGTAATGTGTAAATTATGCATCTGAATATGTATGCAAGCATGTGTATGCCCCTGAGTGTCTGAATGTTTATCTGTGTGTGTGTGTGTGTGTGTGTGTCTGGGGGTTCATCATAGGCTACATTCGGGGACTTTCAGACTAAAGACCCGTTGATTGGGTACCCTCATTGGGAAAAAGCTGATTTTTGAGTCAGTGGTAAGTCTCTAGGAAATGAATGTAAGTCCCCAAAAGTGACCTAGAACAACGTGTGTGTGTGTGTGTGTGTGCGTGTTCGCCATCAGTGTTGCATCTGCGAGCTGTTTCTGTTCTTGCGTGGGCAGGAAGATCTCAGCATCACTGCACGCTCTGTCACAAAATGCTCCACCTAAACGCCTCTACTACTTATCTTCCTCTGGGGATTACAAAGCATTGCAAATAAAATGCCGAGCGGGCGCAAACTGACAACAGTCACATTATTGTAGCACGACTGGCGATAAGGCACTGTGTGCACCGCGGGGTACTCTGTGTGGCCTTTCTGTAGCTATCTAAAAGTGGAACACACACAGAGAGAAATGAGAGTTTTGTAAGAGAATCTCTGCTGCATGAAATCTCTGTGATCTGACTGTTTCCCGCTCCTCTCAGAACGAACTCACCGATCGCCTCTTCGCCAGCGACGGAGAGAGGCTGAATTTTGCTGGAATAAGAAATAAAACAAACAACATCCTCTCTGCCAGTTGCTCTTCTCTTCCCGTAATACAATTCACTCACATCTCTCCTACTTAAATTCACCATCACCATCTCATCACTTTTCCCCCTAAAAAACACAGAAGGCCCCTTCTCCGCCTTAACTCTGCCCAGCCACGACTCTGCCTGCAGCCATGAGGATGGAGGATGTCATTACCAGAGTTATTACGACACATTTTCTGTATCATCCAGCAGAAGACAAACCTACACTCTGGCTCTCATCCTCAGCAGCAGGGGATAAAGGGGGATGAGGCTAAATCTTAAACACGGGGATGTGCTTTGCTGATGATTAGCATTTAGGCACATTTTTTAATCTCTTCATGGGAGGCTTTCTTTTAAGGTAGCTGAAGTTTTTGCCAAATCTTAGACCTCCTCTCTTTGTACTTCTGTTCTGACAACTTTCAAGTCATAAAAAATGACTTTATGAGATGGTTTTTACTTCCAAGACAGTCCAATAAAAGCAAACTAAAACGGGTGATGTATTTGGCCTTTGGCTTCTAATGGATCTTCAACACTCTTAGCTGAAAATTGAACTGCTGTAAGTAATCCCTTTGTCTGCAGAGTTACCTTATGCGGCCGCTGCCGTTGCTGTGGAGAGAGGCAAATAGCAGCCAGCTGCTCCAGAGGTGGAGCTGGGCAGCTTCCAGCTGAGAATGTGTGCAATGTGTATCAATGCGAAGCAGGCCGTCGCTGGAAAACAACATGCACGCTCAGCAAAAGCCTTGGCTGGGTGAAATAAGGTTAATAAAACCTCACAGCTTCCCAGAACAAAGTCATGAAGGAAACCTTGTTCTGTGCTGAAGGTTTCTACCAATTATATCAGATTATCTGTCCTTGAATGTTACGCTCCATGGAAACTACTGTCCTAAATGTCAGAAGACTGCCCTGAGCTCTTACCATGGAATCCTAGTTAACGAGATGCAAACCGTAGAGGTGATTTTTCATTTCTTCCTTTTTTTATGAGACAGTGATCCTGTCATAAAAAGGTACAAATGTGCACACAAGTACTAAGAAAAGCTAATTTTATTTGTCAAAGTCGTAAGCCCGAGGGAGAAGTCAGCTAATCCACTGCTTTCCTTTTAGTTGGCAAAGTGGGAAAAAAAAACGCAGTCTGGTGAGAACAGCAGCACTCAGGGTTTGAGTTGCTCCCCTCAGCACTTCAAATCTCATAAGACATTATTGGGATTGTGCACAACTGTAAAAGAAAAGTCCCTTTCTTTGATTGAAATGTTTTTTTTTTTTCTTGCTCTTATTATTTCCACACAAGTACAGATTTGCTGATGGTTTGTTTTCTTGTGTCAGCTCTTATATTTTACAATATATCTCGAGTTGCAGGTTGGAGCAAAAAAAAAAAGGGCAGAGAGCAAAACACAGAGAAGGATGAGCTGTGATGGAGCAAACGCTGAGTGAAAAAATGAATCACATAAATCAGAGCTGATCAAAGATTTGCTTGTAGAAGGATGGAAACAAACTGAATGTGGAAAATCAAATGACAGCATGTTTAAAAAAAAAAAAAAAAAAAACAAGGATTTTGGTCGTCTTTCTCTGTGTACTGCTGTCTCCTCATGCCTGTACGTTGTGTATTTTTTGCATTTTTAAATATGCTACTGCTGTCACCTGCAGGACAAACGCTGCACTGCATGCTGATTTGTTTTTTTTTTCCTCGCCAGAAAAATCAACATCATTAAAAATAGATGTAGCTGGAATAGAGCAAATAGCTTCTCCTCTGTCATGCATTAAGTTTGCATGGATTTCTCCCTGCAAATAATTTCCAATGGGTTGTTAAAGACAACTCAGCAAAAGTCAAGTAAACCGCGATGGACTCCCAGAAAACAAATTAACATCAGAGAACACAAAGTACAGCTTCAGTTACGATACAAAACGAACAAAAAGTGAGTCAATCAAGACACATGTAGTAATAAACTAAACAGTCTGACTGCGATCAAAATCGATCAGCGTGATGGAAAAAGTAGAAAACAGAATCCAGGTGGAAATCTGACAGTTATATTTTGACTTCCAGCTGCTCCAACATTTAAATATCTGCATCTGACTGAATTCGAAGCAGACAGAAGCTGCTGCTGCTGCTGCTGCTGCTGCTGCTGATGAAACACATCTGAATCCACTGCTCTGACAGAAACACATTTACTTGACACTGAATGCAAAAAAACCACATTGTTTAATATGCAGATAATACCTCTATTGCATGATTAGAATAAACACCGGCAGGCAGCGAGAATGAAAAGCTTTGATTGCACCTGATTGTATCATAACGTACTGAAATATCGTCTGTGTTCAAGTTTTATTGCAAACTTTTATATCCCCCCTACTCAAATCAAGTTATGACAATATAAAGCAGATTATGAATTATCGTCTTCAGACCTTTGCCTCCGAAATTAACGCTGTTTTGATGATGAAATAATTATTTCCTTTTGAAAGGTTGACTGATGAATCTCAGATCGCAGAATGAAACCTTTCACTTTTTTCAAACACATTTATTCAGTGATCTGCCGTTTCATCTCACAGATAAGCCGAATAATTAACATGTTAAGCTACAACGAGACCTTTTCTCTCGTTCTTTTTTTTTTTTTTTCATTCATCGTATCCTTTCAACAACTGATACCAATTATGTTTGAGTTCAAAAGGGGATTATGATCATGTTGTTGGACTTCAAAGGCTGATGTCAATCTGTCCTCAGGGGATTAATGTACAAAACCCACCAGCTTCTAGTGATGAATAAACAAACATTTTCCACATCTTCTCCCGCCAAACATCTTGCCTGGCCACAAAAAATAACAGCCGTTTCAAAGATGCTGAAACAGCTTCTCCTCGCTTATCACGGCCAGACCGAGCCTTTTATGGGTCTGTGTGCAGGGTTTGATAATCCCCAAAACAGCATCCAAAAAGTTTTGTTATGACATGAAAATTTAATATAATGTTCCCCAAATTTGTTATTTTTTATAACCCAAAAATGAGTTATGTGGCACACAAAAAAAAATCTCATAATTCTGTATAGTATTCCTAAAAGCTTCTGAAAAATGTTGTTACAGCTTCTGCAAATCCATCCAAATTTATTTACAGCAGCGTTAAACTCCGAGGTTTGGTATGAGGTTGCCAAAATTTGTTATGTTGGCACACTGTCACATTGTCTTTGAATCTCAACATTTGGTAAATCATCCAAAATGGTTTATTTGCTATAATCCAAACATATTTTACAGCTCCCCAAATAGTTGCGCCTATTGGTATAAATTTATAAATAAGCACAAGCTCAATTTGGCTGTTTAACACCTAAGAAGAAAATTTACTAAAACTTTTGCAAATCACAGTTAAGGGTACAAAAGTTTGCGTCACCACAATTTTTCAATTTAACAGGGTATTTACTAAGATTAAATATGTAAATGAGTAGGATAATTTATATGCAGTGGTCCACAAATTTGTTTACAATGCAACTAAATCCCAAAGTTTGTCATAATCTCCTCTATATTTGTTTTTTATTATAAACCAACAATGTGTTGCAACACCCAAAATTCTCAAAATGTGGTATTGCATTTCCAACCGTGACCTAAAACCCACATATCTGCAACATCCCTGGTTGAGTTCACCAAGGGAGCTTTAATGCCTGTAATACTCATCTCTCTCTCTCTTTGTTTCCCGTCCATCTCTTTGCCAATAACTTTCCAATAAAGGCAAAAAGTGACAAAAAATAATAATCTTTTGCCCTTTTTTTGCTGTTTTCTAGTCTAAAAATTTGTTAAAGCACCCACAGATCTCAAACTTTAGTATAGCACCTGCCCACCATATGTGTTAGTTGTTATAATGCCCAAAGTTTTATAGGATCTATTGTCGTTCCAGCTTACGAAGTTTGGGGATTTTGGTTCTGCTTCTGAGCACTGAGTTCACATTTTCAGTCTGTCTGGAGCTCTTCTCCTGCTGGATGAAGGGGCCTCAGCAACCACTTACTTTGCTTCTGCCTGAGTGCATCTACAGATTACAACATCACAGTTTGTTTAATGATAAAAACTCAGGTCAGAGGCTAAACACACAGTATGAAAACAAACGTCGACATGAACATAAACTTTACCTTAGAAACCCCCACCATTTAATCCGTTAACAGTAAATTCCTCTTTCACTATTTCCCATCCACACTGCGATCCCCCAGGAAGAGTATTTCCCCTCCTGCCACATTTATCTTGCATTATATGTCCTGTATGTATACAGAAGTGTGTTACTTGTGACAGCACAACGATGAACAGCATGCAGGGAATGCAAACAAACCATTAATCTCCTCCCGCTGAGCAGGAAAACAACCCACACTGCGAGCATTTCCTAAATACTTTCTCTCGCTTATTTAGACTATGCTGTTAAAGCCGTGCAGATGATGCGAACGATAAGGGCACCGGGTATTTGACTTAAAAAAGGAACCACAAACAAAACAGTTTATTAATATTTCACTGTGAGGGGAAAAAGGGAGACATCTGAGTCAGCGTCAGTATGTTAAATGGTTTTAAAACGACCCTGTGCGTTTGTATGGAAACCGAGTATGAATAAATAATTAGAAATAGCAGCACCGCTCTGTCTCTCTCGCTCTCAATTACAGTCACAGTTGCAGCTTTTTATTATTGGCCTGTAAAAGCACCTGTGCTGCCAAAGTGTATAGAGAAGAAACTAGTAAATAAACCAGGGGAAAACAGAAACATCTGGTGGTAAAAGTTTAAAAAAAAAGTTGTAAAAAAAAATAAGATTATGCTAAAAGAAAATATACAAGCACCTTACAATATGGCTCAATGCATATATGTGTTCTAGTTTGTCTAAATGCATCAGATCTCTCTCTCTCTGAGTCACGGAGTAGAAATCAGGCTCCCGCACAGCCAGCAAGCAAAGAAACCTTCTGGAAACTGACCAACACACACATGATGAGCAATCAGATGTGATTGTGTTAGTAATTGGAGAGGAGTTTTGTGTGGCGCCGTGGCACAACATAGCTGATTGTGTTTGAATAGCTGTTGATTGATTGTAGCCTTGCTGCAGCCAAGCTGTGTGCATCGTGTGTCCCGTAAGAGAAAAAAAAAAAAAAAAACACGTCCTAAAAATTGGTTCCCAGAAGGAAGGAGTCATACATTTCTACACTTGACACTCGCAACGCTCTTTAGGCCGTCAATTTTCCCTCAACCGCAGGACTGAAATTACTCTATTGAAGAGTCACAGTTGAAAATACATTTCAAGAGGGGGGTTTTACGGCAAAGCACCGTGCTTTATCAGAAATAAAAACACTGTTGTACATTTTAAGACATAAAATGTTTGTTTTCTTGTATTTGTCTCTGATAGAAACGCTCAAGAAATGTGTAATTTCCTTTATTCTGCTGCAGAAATTGGAATCAGTATGCTTCAAACCATTACATACCAGTTGGATCAACGTACCGTGTCTGAAATCCGTTCCCGCCACACCTTTCTGTCGTCTGAAAATGTTTATAACTTCCCGAATCCGACGGTCCAACAATAAAGTCAACTTCACACAGTAATTAGCCAGATGTGCGGCGGTGAAAAAGTAGGCAGGATCTGTAATTCTCTATCCAGTTCTCTATTTTTGTTTAATTCTTCACTCAACTGCTTCCATCACTTTTCATGTGCAACACCATGAACGCCTCTCATGAGGAGAGGCTGCCTTTGAGTTCAGCCGTTTGGAACATGTGTAAATATATTTGCCTTTAGATGTGGTTGTACGACATTGTGTTTGTAATGTGTTTAAAAGCTTTGTTTTTTTCCAATGACAGTTCCAGTAATTAAAAGAAAAGAAGAGCAATTATTGATTTGTTCTAGCGTTCAATTTCTGAAGTAGTGTTTGGTGATTAGAGCTCATCGTGAAGTTATTATTTTTATGAGGCAATAACCTTGTGAAATCAGTACAGGACTTTCTCTCAGTGGAGGCTGGACGCTGGTGGAGGTGAAGATGTGGCGACGTGTTTTTTTGTCGATGAAGACCTCCGTCGGAAGACTGAAGTTTTAACTGCATGCATGTGAGCTGCAGCAGGATTCTTGAGGAGATGATGGACTGAACCTGCAGTTAATAGAAAACTCTCGAAAACTTGCTTGAGCTCAAAGTTACATTGTGGTTATGGAGTGTCACATTACATTTAAAATGCATTAAAACGGGGGGCATCCTGGTGGTTGAGCGGTTTAATACTCTTACAATTTATTCATAATATTCTCAGTTTGATCCTGGCTGGGAATCTTTGTTGCATGTCATCACCTCCTCTCTCTCTAACTCTCCTGTCTCTACAGTTTATAGTCATATTATCAAATAAAGGCATAAATTCTCTTACAGCTGATGTATTTTGCACACTTCCAGGTCTATACTTATATTCTTTGGCTCTAATGAAATATCTTTACACAATTTACAGTTCAAAAAACTCCTTATTTATCTTATACTGAACCTTTATGCAGCCCCTCAGTTCAGCTTCTGTCTGAAACAAGCTGTTTTAGCTCCTGTCTCTTTAAGGCCCCCCTCACGATGAGGACGCCCTAAAAACTTTCGCCGGCTCACGTGTAATCGTCTCACCACTTTTTGGATGAGCTAGCGAAACCGTAACCTAAAATTAAACCTACAAGAGACCTCACATCTAACTGTAACTTCAAAAGAGATGATTTTTTATTTATTTGTGATGATCAATTTATAAAGATACACTTAGATTTTTGCGCCTTGTACTGCTGGAACAGCTGCAACCACGACTAGACTTCCCTGCAGATTTTAAATGACTTTTATTCGACTGTTGATAAATTCTCAAATTGACCATCATGACATTATACTGGAAAATATGTACAACTAAATAGAGCTAAGATATATTGACATTTAGATGGACTAAATTATGTCCAACAGATGAGGGTCTGTATTCTGAAGTCAATGTAGTATTTTGCATCAATAGATTCTCAAACAGGCTTACAAGGCACATATTTAATTTCCATGTACATAGATGTGAGACCAAATATATAAATTATAGAAAAACATGATTAGTATATTCTGTATGCCTTCATACTTGACATGCATCAAATAAACTGATCTCATATTGTATGTGTGTATTATTCAGTCTAGTTTGCCTAATTTTCCAAGCTTGCTACTTAGTTCAACGTTTCATTTTCATCAAACCAAAATAATTCAGGACTTTTGTTCTGTATTCTTACAAAGGTGCACACAGGTTATCATATAAAGTAACTTACAATAAAACTAAGTGCAATGTTATTTTCATCATCTCCCAGATCACACACCAAATACACTCTACCTTCCTCACTTATCTACTTCTATTACCAGGGGTAGGATACCTCTTTTCAGGTGGACGTAGCATAGGTTTCCACACCAAAAAGTTTCTGTTCTATCTATTTGAGGGTCCTTATTTATCTTATATCTTATTTAAACTCCTTATTTATCTTATACTGAACCTTTATGCAGCCCCTCAGTTCAGCTTCTGTCTGAAACAAGCTGTTTTAGCTCCTGTCTCTTTAAGGCCCCCCTCACGATGAGGACGCCCTAAAAACTTTCGCCGGCTCACGTGTAATCGTCTCACCACTTTTTGGATGAGCTAGCGAAACCGTAACCTAAAATTAAACCTACAAGAGACCTCACATCTAACTGTAACTTCAAAAGAGATGATTTTTTATTTATTTGTGATGATCAATTTATAAAGATACACTTAGATTTTTGCTCCTTGTACTGCTGGAACAGCTGCAACCACGACTAGACTTCCCTGCAGATTTTAAATGACTTTTATTCGACTGTTGATAAATTCTCAAATTGACCATCATGACATTATACTGGAAAATATGTACAACTAAATAGAGCTAAGATATATTGACATTTAGATGGACTAAATTATGTCCAACAGATGAGGGTCTGTATTCTGAAGTCAATGTAGTATTTTGCATCAATAGATTCTCAAACAGGCTTACAAGGCACATATTTAATTTCCATGTACATAGATGTGAGACCAAATATATAAATTATAGAAAAACATGATTAGTATATTCTGTATGCCTTCATACTTGACATGCATCAAATAAACTGATCTCATATTGTATGTGTGTATTATTCAGTCTAGTTTGCCTAATTTTCCAAGCTTGCTACTTAGTTCAACGTTTCATTTTCATCAAACCAAAATAATTCAGGACTTTTGTTCTGTATTCTTACAAAGGTGCACACAGGTTATCATATAAAGTAACTTACAATAAAACTAAGTGCAATGTTATTTTCATCATCTCCCAGATCACACACCAAATACACTCTACCTTCCTCACTTATCTACTTCTATTACCAGGGGTAGGATACCTCTTTTCAGGTGGACGTAGCATAGGTTTCCACACCAAAAAGTTTCTGTTCTATCTATTTGAGGGTCCTTAGCATGGAAAAGTTTGGGAACTCCTCACCAAACTACATTTAAACAGTTGGTTCAATCACCAGAGGCAGTGCATGTTGCAACTCCTTGGGTCTCATAATTTGGATATATTAGTGTTTGAATTATTTCCGTGTACACAGATGCAAGACCAAATATACAAATTAACATACAAAAACCTTTTCACGCCTCCAACTAGTTCAGAACGCAGCAGCTCGGCTTCTTACTGGTTTTCACAGACGACATCACATCACCCCAATCCTGGCCTCTTTCAATTAGCTCCCTGTTTTTTTATAGATTTGATTTTAAGATTTTACTGATCACTTTTTAAAGCACGTCTGGGTCTGGCTTCAAGCTACATAACAGAAATGCTGACCCTGTGCGAGTCAGCCTGCAGCCTTAGATCCTCAGGTGGGGCCCTTCTGGCTGTTCCAAAGCCGAGGCTTAAATCTAAAGGTGACCTTGCTCCTGCCATCAGGGCCCCTCGGCTTTGGAACGACCTGCCTGAGGAGATAAGGTTGGCAGAATAACTTCTTTTAAATCACTTCTTAAAACCCGTTTCTGCAGACTTGCTTTTATGTGATGTTGTCTTTTTTTATCGTCTTTCTATCTTCCTTTAATCTTTATATCATCTCTCTGTTGTTTTTCATTGTTTTCTACTGTCGTCTTCTTAATGTCGTCTTGTTATTGCTCTCTTTGTCATATGTCTTTGCTTTTGTGTTGTACTGCCTTTGTTTTGTCTGTCAAACCACTTTGTAAACTGTGTTTTTAAAGGTGCTATATAAATAAAGATATAATTATAATTATAATTATTATTATAGGAATACAATAACAGAATATAATGTACATATATTCACATGCATCTGCACAAATAACCTGCATAGTTTGTCTGATACTCCCCCAAGACCCCCCGTATTTCACACCCAGCCTGTATGAACATTTCACTGTGTGTGTGTGTGTGTGTGTGTGTGTGTGTGTGTGTGTGTGTGTAAGCGCGTGCATGTCTCTCTCATGCTGCTGCAGCATTTCACCCATCTGTGAGATGAAACAAAACTACAATCCATTAATTGAATAAATAAAACCAGAAGGCAAAAAGGCAGGTGGGATGTCTGCATACATAAAGGTTAATTCACGATCTTATAGGCATTGTCTTTTCTTTTTTTTTTTTTTTGGCACAATTACTTAATGACTTTACCAGTGTGTTGACAGATGTACAGTCTACTTGAAATAGATTTTGGCACATTTTGGAGAGGATTAGGTTCACATCCTTGGAAGACAAAAGAGGAAACATCTGTGTAGCATAAAGTTAGCTTTTAACAGTTAGCTAACATTAGCTAGCCAATAAATTTCCTCCAATATTTTGGCACATGATATGGGGCACATGTTATGATTCTATTGTTAGCCTGACTGGATGGTGCAAATTAAAAGTAGTAACCTACTTTATTTGTACAAAACAAACGTAACTCAGTCATGAACATACACTCAGAGGACGGGATGAGACGGTCACAGAGCTCGCCGCAGCATGTACTGCTACGTCCTACAAAACCACGTCCATCCGGGTGAAATACCGGGTTTTTCAGGAGTCCTCTCCCAGTAAGCCCACTATGCTCTGATTGGCCAGCTTTAGGAACCTTCCTCCACTTCCTCCTTCACTTCTTTTTCTCTTTCTTAAATCGAAAGGTCACCATCTCAAATACAATAACACATGTTTGAGCCAAAATCAGATCTGAAATATGTGAGTGAACAACGTGAACAACACATGGAACAACCTTAGCAACAAAGTCTATGAAATGGACGGCTGTTTATGTGAAAAATCTGATGTCATCATGAGGAGGAGGTCACTTTGCAAACAGGGCATTCAGTACTTTCAGGAAACAGTTTTACATACGTTAACCTCAAGTTTTGGAACTCTGACCATGACAAACAGTATAAATATAACAGAAAATCACAAAAATCACAATATGTCCCCTTCAAGTCTTTTTTTAAAACCGCATTACCACACAACAAGAATGTAACATTGAATAAAACGGATGCAGATCTGTTATAAAACAAAAAAGCAAGTTTAAGGAATCTGCTACTTCATTTTCATACCGTACGGAAATGAGTGAAATTGAGGTAAATGAACTAAAACTTGTAAAAACACTGGTACAGTCTTTTAAATCACATCTGATTCTGATCAGAGCCCAGAAAAAAGTGAATATTGGCAACACTCAAAGTCAGCTGACAGCGAGCTGACAAAGCAGGTAGCATTTATAATAAAGTTCTACTTCTTTGTGGGAATAAAATACATTTTGAATGTGAAATATGAGACTTCAATGACGTGGCAACAACAGATGTTTTTGCTGGACTGAGACATCATGGACAGGGTCACTGGTTTCCATCCAACACCCAGCTGCGCCAGTAGAGCTACACCAGTGACCACCAGCGCTGGGAAACTCCCGGGCCCAGCTCCACAAGGGGGCTTGAAGGGGTTTAGCCCCCGTAGTTGTATTTTTTACCCCATCTATTTATGCTTTATGTACTATCTATAGAAAAATAGCCAGTATGCATTGGTGTATGATAGGACCGTGCTGTCCATAGTATTGAAACGGAGCAGAAGAGATCCACAGACAGACGGATAGAACGCATCACTTAGTTCGGTTTCTTAGCCTGCTCGCTTTTCGTGGTTGTAAATAGGACTTTCGGCCCTTATCCCATTTTCCCCACATTGTAGCAATCCACAGACAGAAGGGAAACAACAGGGAAGTGAAGGGACAGTCAGCGAGAGAGAGAGAGAAAGAAAGAGAGCTGCGAGCCACAGCCAGCTGTTCCAATGAGCCTCCCTGTGCTGATTTTTGCCAGAAAATTGTTCATAAATTCAAAAAATATTTAGCTCTCTGCTTGTGCTACGTTGTTGCCTTTATGTTGTTATTATTTAGCCTTTCTGAGGCTATTGCATGGTTTAATAAATGTATTTTATTTTAGAAAAAAAATTGCCCCCTCACAATTAATAACAGCCTCCTCAGTCACTTCGTCCAGTCGTGGTTGCATGTTAAGGGCATGAATAAAATCAGGATGAAAGAACAGCGAGTATGCTCCATAAACCTGCTCCACGGATGCATAAAGGTGAAGAAACACAGAAAAAAAAAAAAAAAATCATTTATTCTACTAATAGAGCTGCAGGGAAAAGAGGAAAAGTTAAAAACCATATGTCTCTGTTGCGATAATGGCAACAAAAACCCCTTTATTCCAATAAAGGAGGTATTTGCTCAGTTTTTTCACCGCAAAGAAAGTCTTCCTCAGCTGTGATCCAGAGTGAACTGGAACGCGTCCAACTCCACTTGAAAAGTGAGTTTCACGTGATTGACCCTGAAATAGAACAAGACAGCTATAAAGTGCTCTGCTGCATTCTTGGATGAGGTCTGTTTCACTGCTGTTGCGGAAAAGCCTTTTGTCTCAAATGTTGATGATTTGAATGTTTTATTATTAAAGGGAAAACTGAACATTTATGTCCCTTTTGGGCCTAAAAATGTCAGAATCGAGGTAAAAAAGTGAAACAGGCAGAGTCGACCACAGGCTCTATTTTCTATCCTCCAGCAAAGTTGGGATTTTATTTTATTTTTCATCTGACATCAGAGACGTGCTCCTTGCATCGGCCGTTACCTGAGAAGTGTGACCTCTCCTCTCTCCCGGCCAAAATCCACTTTCATACCAGCTAATAGCTAATTTTTGAGGACTCAGTGCTATCAAAGTAAAGCTATACAAGTCCCTAAAGACCAAATGCCTTTCTGTGACATTTCAAGAGGGCGATTACACCTGGTAAAACAATTTAAAGCCTTGAAGGATCATTGAGCATCAAACGATTCTGAGCGGGGAGTTCATTTTTCCATGCTTAAGGGACTATAAGGGAAGCTTTTAAACAGCCCGTCCTCCCCGTGCTCCGCTGCAGAACCCGTCCCACTCTGAATAGAAAGATGATGGGTTTGAGTGGCCTTGGCGTGCTGTGGTCTGTCTCCTCACAGAGCCGCAGCCGTGTCCAAATCAATGTCTCCCAGTCTCAAGTGAGTGGGAAAGGGAAAACAAGACCCACCAGAATAAACACACACACATACACACACACACCCTTTCCCACCACCGTCACGCCTTCTTCACTCCACTGCCGTGACATTAAGATGACAGCACCAACATCACCATGGCGGTGAAAATGTACACACACTCACACACAGATGAGAAACATGAGAAAGGAAAAGGCCCCTGTTGATTAGCACAGGTCTCACAGCCCCACCTTGTGTTCAAAAGCAGGAAGTGACACACAAACACACACACACATATGTACACACATCTGGAGAGTAATGTTATCCCCATAGAGCCAGAAAAACTGATTCTGTTCAGACGTGAATACACAGCAGCACAGATTCCTCATTTACAAGCTAGTAAAGCAGACTAACACTCACACATACAGGTACGCACATGCACTCAGATATACAGTCATAAAACTGGAACAAATGCTTATTGTTAAGATGTTTTTTATGCTTTAAATTTATTTTCTGGCCCTATTTTTTTTATCTAGCATTCATGCCAGTGAAGCACACTGTAATGAAATGAACTGAACTGAAGGTTTGAGTGCATAAAGTAATAATAAGTGATTGTCAGATCATAGCTTAGCAACCAGAACTACACACAGCAGTCCAGTCAAGCTTTGGATTTTCTCCACATGTTGAAGCAGTGTGCATGGAGAGAGCAATACTCTGTTTTTCACGAGTATGGAGGGTAGTGCTTTTCTTTTACTTTTCCAAAAACAAAAACAAAGAAGCCAGGAGGTGTCAGGGAGGGGAAAATAACAAGTTAATGTGCATAATTTCATCATTTGTGGTCTCAATTTAGCATAATTTATCACCATCATGTCATTAGTCTTGTCTTCACACTCTCACTATGGATTGCTTGGATTTAAAAAATGGTTTTATTTTAATCTTGGAATCACAGGAACTGCTCTACCACTGATAAAGGACATCTTCATCAAGAGATGCATGTGTCGAGCCCACAGCATCATCAGTGACCCACACGCCCGAGTCACCACCTGTTTGTCCCCCCCTACCATCTGGCAGGAGGTTCTGGACTATCCAGACATACACATCCAGACTGAGAAACAGCCTCTGTCCCAGAGCTGTCAAACTGCTACGCAACCAAACACTGGACATTAAGCTGTCTACTTCTCCGTAGCCATCCTGTCATCCCTGATCTGCTCACATTGTTATTTATTATATGATATTATTACATCCTATTTTATTCATCTGGTATACTTAAAGCTACTGCATACATACTACCTCACTATACAATGCTACAGTTGTTTACTGTTGCTCTGCACTGTTGTGTTGCACTATTATGTGTATTACATGTCCCATGTATGTTGTTCTGTGACTGAAAGATCAGCATATAAGCTTTTCATTATGCTGTAAACTTGCATATTAGTATGATGACAATAAAGTTGAATTGAATTGAACATGTGGATATATTTAGCTGTTAAACACAATGATGAGTTATCTTTGAGATCCCTCATTTCACAGGATAATGGACTGTTTCGCCATCAAAACTTTGATAATCCTGTGGATGTCATGTATAGTTAATAAAAAACTGCCTCATAATGTCTCTGTCGTCGTCTTCTCCAAACTTTTAGCAGACTCAACGTGCAGCGCCAAAGACGTTTGCTGCCCTAGAGAGGAGGAGGCAAAGACATACATATTCAAATGAGAGCATGAATTAATAATTAGTGCACACAAATCATTAATTTGAGAGCACACATGGTTTGTTTTTTTCCCTCCATGTTTTGAATTGCGTGTTTATCTGCTCCAACATAAGTAGACAATCGTTAACGTGTCCAGCTAACTAGCTTAACCTAGTGGTGACCTATTGTGTAACTTCAAGCCAAGAATCACATCTTTAACTAACCATAATAATTTGAGCGCTGTTGACAAGTTGTGCCGTCTAATATTTCTTCCCTTTGTGGAAGCCAGTCCTGGATGCTATCAGATTTTAGGGAACGTTAGCAGCTCTGTTTGTTTGGGGAAGCGTTATCTGAGATAATGTTATGTTTGCAACACATATCAGTTAATCTTCATCCTAAAAAGCCTTTTGTCTTGTAACTTTATAAAGTGAAGACAACCTGTTTGTAAATACAAAATATGTAAGTTAGTCAAACTGGGTTGAACAAACCTGATCTGATCTTACTCTTTTCCTGATGAAACCTAATACTGGGACCAACTAGCTACACCATGATACAAGAATAATGCTGTCATCACCAACAGGTAAGGATGCTGAGTTTTTGAACAAGACCTGTTAGCTTTAGCTTTGTCAAGTGTATATTTTAGACCCCTTTTACAGGTTAGCTGGAAACATTAAACAGTCAGCTAGAAACAGCATTTTCAACCAACTTATGGAACTAAAATTAGCTTAATTAGCTATGTTAGTTGTCATTTTAGCCAGCAGAATCGCCCATCAAACATTAGAAATAAGAAGCCTGTTTTTATCTACTTCTATCTGAAATCAAGGAGCCATTGTTTAAAAAACTACAAAGTATTTTGAGTAGCAAATCTGCCACCATTACCCTTGTAAACTACATATGTGCCATGCAAGAACAGAAAGCTTGACTGGTGTAGCAACAGCAACCCTTTTTATACTCTTCTCATTTTATGGTTTTGTTTCATTGTATCTTTCTCCATCGTTGCTGTTGATTAGTTTGCTTTTTTATGATTACTATTACCACGTGCCTCTAAATCAGCTCATGACTTCCATGTTTAAATGTGCCATTAAACAGTAAACAGCCAGTTTTACAGATTACAGCCTGGATATCTCATTGCACGCTGCTGTGCACAACACAGGGTGAGATCATTGTGAATCAGCAGAACAGCCGAACAGATGAATCATGCTCTTGGCAT
The DNA here is from genome assembly GCF_914725855.1 of Thunnus albacares. Classification (NCBI taxonomy): domain Eukaryota; kingdom Metazoa; phylum Chordata; class Actinopteri; order Scombriformes; family Scombridae; genus Thunnus; species Thunnus albacares. Next base: position 28,264,147 of record NC_058113.1, read on the forward strand.
GAAATACATCACAGTCATCCAGCCGACATGATTCATTATTATATGAAGAGTGAGTATGTATAGAGTATATACAGTGTTATATTTGTTGTCTACACTCTGATTTTTTGCTTCCTACAAGCATCACAAGCTGAGCTCAGACGACTGGAGAGTGACGATAATAAACGTTCTCCTCACAAGGGAGTTTAAGTCCGATTGGACCTTTACTTTGCATGTATCGCTGTGAGCCAGCATGAGTCTGACTGCTGCATAACTTTGACTGTAGCCTGTTTCCAAGTTCCCAAGTTGTACTCCCATGTGAGTCATCTTGGCACTAACAAGATTTCAGATTTTTCCAAATTACATGCTTGTTTTTTTTTTGGTTTTTTTTTTTATAATTGTTGGCTTCATTTCAGCATATGTTGCACATGAACCGATCACTCACGCACATTATTACAGATGGATTTCATTCTTTTTTCTTTGTTTCTCCGTTGCATCCCCCACCCCGCCCCCCCCCCACGCCCCCTCCTCTCTCACTGCAACATCTGTGTCAAATCTAAAGAATACAATGTCACTCCACTCAAGCACACTTAACACTTATCCATCCAATCTGCAGTCAGGCCCAATAACAAGGATCTGCCACAGGACTCGCAGCCTATTGCTTCTGGACTGGTGTGAGGTGACCAGGGGAGGGGAGGGGAGGGGGGGGGGGGACTAGCAAACACGGAGGACCAGGTTTTGGATTGTTCTAGGGGTTAAACTTTATCCACAGGATTTCCATCACAAAAGCCTCCTCAGCAGTGAGCAGACGTGACCTTGGGGCCTGCCAGGGACAAACTGAGGAAGTGAATTCGCTGAAGCGTCCCCCATTCACGTGTAGGCCTAATAGGTCGCTGTCTATCACACAGAGCACCCGACCCTCGCCCCACCTCCTCTTCCCCTTACACTGGCCAGAGTCCCTTTATTATGCTGATCTAATGACTGTGGAGGGTAATCCAAAAGACCTTCATTAGAATGAGGGTGGCGTGTAATGTACTCAGCCAGATCTGAACTGACACTGGGTGCTATACCTGCCAACTTGGGTGAGCTTGAAAGGCAGCCGTAGTAGTAGTAGGAGGAGGAGGAGTTTGCCCTACTACCTTTTTTTTTTTTTTTTTAAATTCAACATATAATTTATTTTGTGTTTTATTTTATTGATCTCACAGTGGGAAATTTCCTCTATCACCAAAACACCCTCAGAGGTACAAAGGGCAATCGATACAATGCAAACACGGACAGAAGGCAGCAGACGCACAGGAAACATGCGACACACAGAGATAACACGCTGCTGGAGGGCCGTTTTACAGAAGATGTCTTGTCTGATAAGTATGTATAGTTAGGTTGGGTAATATTGCTGATAGAGAAGATAAACATCTCAGTAAGAGCAACGGTAAATTAGATGGCACTTTTTTAACATATAGTCATTCACAATCATTGTATTTGTGATCTTAGATGTTCTGCTAGTTGAGTAAGAGGGCATCAGTATGCCTCTATCAAAGTGCTTGATCATCTCACATCTGAAACGTCCTTTCTGACATTAGGAAGGAAGAGTTTATCTCACTTTAAGGCTGGGGTTTGCTTGAAACATACAAGCTGATACAACATGTCATCCAACCAGTCTGAAGGCAAAAGTGTCAGATTGTCAGATTGTCTCACAAAGTTACAAAAATAGTCTGAAAGGTGTAAGGCTGTAGGGGAAAGTGGGTTTTGGATGCTGTCTGAAAAGCACTTCATGTGAAGCATACTGTCTCTTTTGTGCAGCATTTGACCAGGCGTGCAAAAGTGTGAAAGTACACGCTTCTCCTGTACAACCAAGTGCAACACTATGAGTACTCTCAAGGAGAGATTGCCCAAAAGTGTTTGCTGTGATTCCTGTTTGTACAATTAGCGCAGTGCTGATGTACAGTCATCAGGTGCAGCCATTCAGAACAGATATAAACACTTTTGCCTTAAGACCTGATCAGATCATATGTTGTACAATTTTGTTTCAACAATACTGAACCCTCAAGTCCACATAGGTTATGATGTGCACTTTTAACTTGGATTGTTAAATTATTGGATTGTTGCTAACCAGCTAATCTAGATAAATATAGTTACATTGCTATTTTTTAGCCATGCTAGCAGCATGGTCTTATGGATAGCAGTCATTCGGTTGGTCCACCATTTGGTCAAGACTGAAATATCTCGACAGCTAATTGAGGCATGGATTGCCATTGTCATTCATGGTCCCCAGATGATGAATCCTAATGACTTTAATCCCCTGACTTTTCCTCTAGCGCCACCATGAGGTTGACATTTTTGTTTTTTATTGAAACATCTTGACAACCAGGCCTATTGGATGGATTGCTATGACATTTAGTACAAACATTTACAGTGTGGTCCCCAGAGGATGAATTATAATAACATTATAATAACATCTAGCACCATCATGAGGTCACAATATCATTCTGTCGGATTCTTTGTTTTATGATCAAATACTTCCAAAAGTAATGACATTCCCTTCAGACTCTGCTGCACTTTGTGTTTACCGCTAATTAGCAACTAAAATGGTCAACATTATACCTGCTAAACATCAACATGCTAGCGTTGTCATTGAGAGCATTTTAGCCTGCTGATGTGAGCATTTAGCTCGAAACACAGTTGTTAAGTACAGCCTTACACAGCAGCAAGCATGGCTGTAGACACTTACTCTTGTTTAATTAATAGTGAGAGGTTTGCACTTTATAACTTGGTGTCCTCTCAAATTCCTTCCCTTTTGCACAAAGTTAAACCTCCACAGTCTAGCAGACGATTTGTTAGGTCCAATATTACAACCTCATGATATGCAGACAAGGATTGTTCAAACCCAGAGCATAATTTCTAATTCTAGTCTAGAGCTCAAGGTTTCCCAGAATACCGCATATGTTAGGCTGAATTACAGGGGAATGTGCTGAAAAAATGATGCACCAGACATCTAAAAGAGTCCATGTAACATACTGGTACTGCCATACAAAATAATAATTCCCTCAAATCAACAGTAAGTGTAGTACAGCATCATCAAAGGATATGAATATGTAAATACAGAATATACACACATTACTGTGATGTTTTCAAACTGTGAGAAAAAAAATATATCTGACTTTTAATTTATTTATTAGATAACATATATTTAGTCAGAAAATTGAGATTTTCTGGCCTCTGAAAAATGTGAAAAGGGAATAAAAGATACAATAGAGAAATGTGGGCATGACAGGATTACCAACTGGGTAAAGTGGGCGACTGCCTCCGGGCCCCAGAGGCCCCATAATCATTGTGTGTCAGTTGATTTGTGGTTATCTGATTAATTGTCAAGTTGTTTGGATATCAACTCAAATGATAAGGGTCTCAAACTGGGTCCTGCATTGCTACCTGTCTTCTCTACCTGTCTTTTAAATTTACATGTTGTATATTTCTAAAATAAATTTGTGTTAAACAAAATTATGACAAACGGGGGGTCAATGGAGGCCCGTAGTATTTTCATTTTCCCCGGGGGCCCTTCTAGTTGATTAATTAGGCCATGCTAATGAGCTCATTATCAAGAGTTGTTTTGTGGTGGGAAAGTCAAAGTTTAGCTAAATTAAATGCTAGACTGTCTACGTGATGCTGTCTCCATGATCGTTCACCACCTCCCTTAGTAACCACTTGTGTGAATGAATTTATTTCTTGTTCAAGATCCAAACAGAGACTTTGACTTTGAGAGACTACTACTCCAAACTCCTTCAAGGTTTTTAAAGATTTGAAAACATATCTTCTCAAGAAACCTTTTACATGCCTTTCACTTCTCTTTACCCACACATGAGTGGTTTCTTTGCTGGCACCTGAACTTTTTCTTGTCTAAAACCCTGGCAGGCTTTTGTTTCTTTAAGTATTACACTTTCAGTATTGTTCTGGGATAGATAGTGAATATTTCTGGCATCAATTTCTGGCAACTGTTGGTTTGTCTCTTGTACTTGTTGCTGGTTAGGAATCAAATTTCACTGTACTGTTGTTCTCATTGTAATTCATTTCAAATAGTGTCATTTATTTTTTATCAGAACTATAATTATTATTTTTATACTAAATGTTCAACACGGAATAAAGAGTATTTAAATAAATTATATCTTGTTTAGACATTGCAAATACAAACACACCTCAAAGTACATTTGCATAAAACCTGCGATGCTGCTGCACACTCTCAGACCTTGTGTCAAATCCTCAGATTATAAATTTTACAGTAAAAACAAACATCCTCGGCCCAATAAATCACTATGTAAACAAAACATGAATAGCATGCTGCAATCACAGACTGAGCATTGATGTGTTTTATTGATCTTTGTACAATCACGCCGCAGGGAGCTAAGAAAGTGAAGCATATTGGGTAATTGTGATTTATTATTTTTGCTTTATTTGAGGAAAATTCCGACAAAATATGCATAACTGTAATTAACTGAAATTTAACACAAGAGGAGTCAGTTTTCGAATCGAGTGCTGGTTTGGAGTCAGTTATTGAACAATTTATTCCTCATAGTTTACGACTGAGCCTCACCTCAGGCATTCCTGCAGATCTCTGAGGATTGAGTCTTGAGAAGGCAGAAAGAAATCTTGGAAAAAAAGAACAGTGCTTCCAGTAACCCATTACCTCTGACTATGGGGTTAGTAATCCAGATAATAAAGGCTTTAGCTTACAGTGTGGGCTTTAGAGAGTTACAACGATTATGCAGGGAAAAGGGTTAAGTGTTTTACTCGAGGACAGTTTGAGTAACAATGAGGGATAACACTGGTAACTATATTAATATTACATATACAGTATATCTCATTAACTAGCAGTGGAGGAAGTTTTCAGATCTTTCACTTAAGTAAAGGTAGCAATGCTGTAGTAAAAATATTCCATTACAAGTAAAAGCATTATTAGAGAAACGTAATGAAATTATAAAAAGTAAACATACTCATAATTAAGAAAAATGGCTCATGAGTTTTTATTTTTTATATTATAGGGTTTTCAATACAGATGCATTAATGTGTCAGTGGCATTTTAATGTTGCAGCTGGTTGAAGTGAGACAAATTAAAGTTTTAAACTGTTGGATAGTTAAATCTATAACAGTGAATCATTTATAAACTCATCATACGTTTTGCATGTAAAATGTTGATCTGTGAAATGACTATGAAATAAATGCAATAGTGTAAAAAGTGTTTTGCAATGCAGTTGTAGGGTAGAATAAATATAAAGTAGCGTGGAGTGAAAATATTCAAGTACAAGTACCTTAAATGTGTATTTATGTACCGTACTTGTGTAAATATACCTAGTTGCACCACTTACGACACAAAGATTCACAAAAATGCAAGAAAATGTCATTTCATAAGTAATCATCTCGTGATCTCAACCAAATCATTGTTATTATTTCATAATGTTTACATTTTCCTGCTTCAATCGCTTCGTCATGAAAGCTTTCACATTCCTCTGGTTTATTTATTTTTTTGTCTTGTTACCCAAACTACAGATTATGAGCTACATAGTTTCTGAGCAGTTTAAATGCTTTTACAGTCCCCTGCACTAGTGCAGAGTAGGCCCCCATGAGGAGGACTTTACCCAGAGTAACAGTCATATGGTTGCAGTTATCTTGTTGTAGCTGTTTTGTATTAAACATAATAAGGGCCATCAAATGCTGGTAAAGGCAAGACACCGCTTGTAGACCCTCCACTGAGGCCCGTTCACATGTGACACGATAACAATTACATGTAAAAACCGCCAGGCCGGCAGGAATGTAAAAGTCGAAACATGGGTACTGGATTAGATCAGAAGAAACGTTAACAATCCCAGTGGGGGAGCTGGGTCATCTCAGCAGCAGAAGTGAGCATCAAAGAGAAATACAGGAACGACAAGTAAACACCACTAGAGTACATGTTCAGGGTGCAAGAGCAGGTAAATAAATGAAGAACCTGCGTCTCCGATGGCAGGTACACAGATTATCATTTCACACTTTCTGGTTCAAATTTAAATCTATTTTGGTTTTGAGTGACCTCGACCTGTAAACCGTAATGTTTATTAATGTGCACCGCCGCCGTAAATAAACTAATGGATATAGAGAATAAAGATCAGCAAAGAAAAATGTGAGCATGCATGAAAATCCAGATTGTTTTCATGGATTGAATAACATGGAGCTTCATGTACATGATAGAGTCGATACCAGATTCTGTATTTTTTGATATTTATTAACTTTATTTCAACTTAGTCTGGTTTTGAAACAGAAGCCAGACAGTTTTAAAAGAGTTTGTAGAAGTTAGTTGGTAGAAATCTACAAAAGGGCAAAGAGTCTTTCTCAAAAATGTCTGTGTGACCTGAGACAAACTCTAAAAAGCGAGTTTATTACATTATTTATTATTAAAAAGGAATGAAAACCTGGTTGATTCTTTTTCTGTATGGAATAGAAAAAAAAACTGTACTATCTTCCAGCAAAATGCAGCTGAATCAGATGCTTCTCAGTTCGAGGACAGCAGACTTCCAGAGAACAAAAAGGACTGGAGCACACTGATTAATTCACAGCCTTTAATTGCGCAAACAGGCTAACATTTCAACACCATTGTGTCTTCATCAGAGTCAGAGGGGAAGAAAAAAACTATTGTCTTCCCAGCACAGACTTTTAAAAGGGGGAGTATTTGGTCACATATGGCTTCAACAGTCAGTCAGTGGTGGAAGAAGTATTAAAATCCTTCACTTAAGTAAAAGTAGAAGTGCTGTAGTCTAAAAATACTCCATAACAAGTAAAAATATGGAAGTATTATCAGCAAAATGTACTTAAAAGTATCAAAAGTAAAAGTACTCATTATGCAGACTGGCTTTTTTTTTTAGAGTGTTATATTATTTTAGTATATTATTTGTTTTTTTCACTAACAAATACATGTAAGAGCATTTAAATGCTGTAGTTCTTCAATATGGAGCCAATTTTAGATACTTTTGGTAGCTTAATAGTAATACTGCTGCATCATATTATAAGTGTATCATATGTTTGTATAGTAATAGTGGAGTAAAAGTACACAGTAGCATTAAATGGAGATAATCCAGCACCACTGCAGCCAGTTAACATCATGAAGGCAGCACCACAAAGCTGTAATTTTCAATAAAAAGCGTGTCTGGTAATTCATCAGTACATTTATGTGTGGAGGTGTGTTTGAATAGAGAATACACAGACACAGATTTTCTGAAGACTGTAATTATATACACATAAACCACACAGCAGCTTCAAGGCGATTAAAAGTCACCTGCAAAAGCCTGCAAACTGGATCCATTTATCTTTTTTTGTTTCATGTAACTATGTAAGAGATATTTAACCTGAAACAATCCAATGTGGACTGAAATGTTATGGCTGCATGAAGATTTTTGTTAGAGATGGAATAAGTGTTAAGTGTTTTGTGGGTGCTTGGCTGGATGGATGGGAGAATGTTTGCGCCGTTTCAAAGCGAGCGAAACTACTCAAGACTTTAAATATTCCATGAAAGCGCCGCAGTAGCGCAGTGTTGTTTGAACTAAGAGAATTGTTAACCAAAGTATTTAATTCATGCATTGACTTTTCCACTAAAATCACACAGCTGTTTCTTTGATTGTGGAAGTTCAGCTCACCAGCCACCATAATGTAGGTCGATAATATTGTTCTGCCTGGTGTAGAGCCCCGGGCCCTGTTCTCATTTGTTACAGCAAAACAGACAATATTGTTGTGTTTCAATGCTGCAGGAACAACATGGATTACTGGAGTGCTGTAAAAATATCACAAACCACTATTTAAAAAAAAAAAAAAATACAGATAAATGTAATCCACTGCCAGACTTAATTTGTGTGTCATTAAAATGTGCACAGACTGGTTCAGAAAAATTGAATGCTTCATATGAATGATGCCTTCTGGCTGCTTCATGCTTGACACAATGCACATTCACTTTGCTTTTTCAGTAGATTTTTTCTTTCTTGTAACAATTATGAGGTTGATAATTCCAGCATTTCAACAGCTTTTCAATTCAGCTCTCCTCAAGCTCTCCCCCTAAAAAGAATTTAAAAAAAAAAACCCCACCTCAGTGAACAAGGAGTTTCAGTTCCTCTTTCTGAGGCAACGCTGGCAGAGCCGCTCACAAATTTTGAGGTTGAATGTGACTCTAATGTGCACAGTTGCGCAGTAATTTAGACCATGCACACTGTGATAGGCCCATTCATGAATCAGCCTTTGTTCAGGCCTTTGGAAGCAGGTTCAGATTTTCAAAGATTTAGCACAAAGCAAATTTTCATCTCACTCACTTTATTTGCATTAATTTGACAGCTAAGAGGACTTTTCCAGTTTGTGTTTATTAGCCACAGACAGCCAGTTGACGTGACAGGACAGACATTTCATGTAGCTAACACACTAAATGAGTGTAAGTCTGTGACAGACCTGACTGTGACTGACTTTAATACTCCTGTTTTGAGCATGGATGTTCATTATTGACCACTGGGAGCTTTATGTTTAACAAATAATCCATTTGCAAAGATCCAAATATCCATTTTTTCTCATAGTCACTAAATCATGTGAGTGAAAGTCTATAAGTGGTCTGTGAAGTTTAGATTATTTTGTCAATTCCACTCTTTTTCTTTTGCTCCTGTTGCTTCTTTACAATCATGAAGTATATATTTTGGGGGATAAATTTCTAATTTATTAAGACATTTTTGACTCCAGTGGACATATCTACACCTGAACGGGCACCATGTAGAGCAAATCTGTTATTGTTTGTTTGAATGCTTCCTCAAATCCGCTGGTTTTCACTTCATGTTCAGTCTGGAGGCACCTTTAGGGCTCTGTGTACATGCAATATGTTGCCCACTTCCAATGCATTAAGCCCTAAGCACTGTGTCACTGTTATGCTATGTTCATGTCATATCAAGGTTACCGTAATTACCTGTTTCTGACTTCTAAATAGTGTTTACCTCAACATCCAGCTCTGATCTATCTGATATCTTGGCACTAAATAAGGAAGTACCTGAAAACCAAACATACATGGATGCCACACGTCAGCTAAAGTCTGTCATTAATGGTGATTAAACCCAAACTTAATGGCTATAGAGCTTTATTTTCGCACTGCAATCACCGACTTGAGGTGACGTAGAGATGCTCTACCATCCATTCCTTATGATGTGAATGTGGTGTTCGGAGCAGAAGGGCTTCAAAAGCTGTTTAAAGAATTGAATAACACTTTTTGACATCTTGTTATCTGGACAGAAGCATTTGTGTGGACAGTGCAGTGTGAGGCATGTGTGTTTATACTTGACAGGAAAATTTCTTCTTGCCATGTTTTGTTTTTTTTTTTTTCACAATTTGACATTCCCTTGAGCAGAGTCTGCAGATTTAACAGAAGGGGGACATTGAAGGATAGGTTCACAGTTTTCCAAGTATGTCTTAAAACAACAATCAGGTGCCCATATAAACACTGAAAGTGGTTTTCCTCGCTGTAATCATTCCTCCTGTTCTTACTGGCTATTAAAAGATCCCCTTCAAATGCGCTTCCTATGTAAGCGATGGGGACAAAAATCCACAGTGTGCCCACACAGTCATCTGTGCAAAAATGTATTTAAAAGTTTATCTGAAGCTTATATGAGGCTTCAGCAGTCTGAGTTAGTCATATCAAGTGGATATCTGCCACATTTAAAGTCTTTTTAGCATCAAATTCTTTCTTTGTGTCTCCCTGTTGAGCTGTGGTAGGAGTATAGCAACAGAAAGAGGAACTTTGGCACTAAAGAGACTTTAACATTGAAAGAAATCTACTTGATTTGACTTCATATTAGCTTCAGATAAACTTTTAAAAGCATTCTTTGCACTTCAGCATTCATTTGTACACCTGACTGTTGTTTTAACACAGTGAACCCGTCCTTTAAAAGGCTCAAAAAGCCAGCTTTCGCTTGCAGATTTCAAAGTGGGACAGCCCTGAGAGTGGGAGTGTGGGTCAAAATATGTGAGTGCGTCATGGTGGACATGTAATGCCCATATGCAACAAGGGAAGTGCAGAAATGCAGGGGGCCAACATTTCCTGCACATATGGGACCCATCATTTCCAGCTACACTCCTGCATTCACACAGGGGAAAAGAAAAAAAAAGAAGAAGTGATGTAGACATTTTATATGAAATGTCAATTTACTTATGACAGGACCGACAATGTTGTCTTTTCATTTTCATTGTTTTTAATTGATTCATTAAGTCTATCCAGGGCCTCCTCGCGCAAGGCTACTTCTCTCAACCAATGCAGCCCTCGTGCACCAGCAGTGCGCGCAGGTCGGGAGCGCGCGTGTGGAGGCGGTCCGGGGCAGCCTCAGTTTTCTGTAATCGCTTTTCTGCTGCTGCTACCTCCAGTTAAATAGCAAGGACACGGGAGCGAGCAGACGGCCGTGTGAGGATATAATTTCTTCGGTACCTTGGGATTACGACGCGGAATTGCAGCATCGACGGCCAGCCGCCAGGTAATACCGACACACGCGTTCAGCCGCCGCTCGTAGATAGGCGAAAAGTAAGTAAATGTCCCGTGAAAAGTGTCGTTTTCCAGTGAAGAAGGAGGAGGGGGGGAGGAGGAGGAGGAGGAGGAGGTGGAGGAAAAGAGAGAGAGAGAGAGAGAGCAGGAGGAGGAGAAGGAGGAGGAGGAGGAGGTGGTGGTGGATGTGTGGGACGAGCCTCCCTTTGTGCCGAGGCTGGGTCACTGCTCTTCAACGCACAATGTGGACACTCCAGAAACGGACGACGGATCCGCACATTTTTTTTTTTTTTTTTTTTTTGCCCCCGTTGCTCCCCTCCTGGCCCTGCCGCTGACCGCCCTCCATCAGCCACCGCCGTCGGCTGTTTCGGAGGAGTCCGGCAGAAACGCCTTCTTCTCTGCGTCTTTTCATTTAGTTTACAACACCGAGGCCTGTTCTGCTTGTCCCTGTTTTGTTTTTGTTTTTTTCTGTTTTTAAATGCCCCTCAGCGGTATTGTAACGCACCCTACTTTTCCGGCCTTGTAACGTTAGCTAGCTCCCAATAATGTTTATGATCGCTTTTGTAGGACGGCTCGGTTTCAGTCCCCCAGTCGACCCCTATTGTGTGTTTTTATCCGCACTTATGTTGACCTACCCGGTTTGACAAAGCAATTAAGTGATGTCTGACAACACATAGACGTCTTAACTTGTCTCTGTTGTTATTTTTTTGTGAGTGGGGGGGCTATAATATCTACGTATCGATCCTGGCATCTCTTAACGTCTATTGAACCGGGTACATTTCAGCCGTTGATGCCCCTATCATTACCATGAAACGCCCCCCGGGAAAGGCGAGCTTTCCGCCACTTCACCTCGTCGTCTTTGATTTAACTACTTATCAAATAGCTTCTATCTATCAGTTTACTTTTATGTAATATTTATTGTATAACATGTCCATTTTAGCTTTGTCTTTGTCGTCTACAAAAGAGGGGAGGAGGGGAGGGGGGATTGAATTGTTCCAACAAAACCGGGGCAATGCTCGTTTTCACGGATGGTCTCCTCATTTTCAAGTGTCTCTTCTGATCTGTCACTGATGAGATGTATATTACTTTTATGCTAAATCACCCTACAGGGATCTTAAGAGCTGTTTTATTAATCTATTGAGTCTTTTTTTTTGTCTTTACATTGACCCCAAATCACAGTATTATCCAATATTTGTTTAAAGAAAGGAGGGAAGCGATGACAGAGGGCAGCATTAGGGTCTGTTATTATAAATCTAGGCCATATAAAGTCTTCCAAACAATTAAATATATAGGCCTATATAATGGCTCTGTACATCTTTAATCCACATTGATTTAGTCTTCTTGAAATGTCCTTTCAACAGCTTTCAATCTGCACATCCCTGCCCTGTTTTAACCCTCAGCCACATCCAGCTGTAGATTGATTGAATTAAACCCTCCTTACTGTGGCTTCCCTTTTGAAATCTGCCCATTTTGCTGAGAAAAGGCACAGGCAAGCAATTTTGACATTATATAGCATCTTTATTGTCCTACCAAGTGGAAACTTGCTTTGCCCACGCTTGCGGGGATGGTGTGACATTATTTGCCGTCCACTTTTTTCAGGGCCCACGATGTCCAGCGAAGTGCAGAGACCGGACGACAGCCCCAGCACCAGCGGGGGAAGCTCAGATATTGAACAAAGGGAATCGGTACCACCTGAACAGGAACGAGAGCAAGCACAGCCTAAAAAGAAGGAGACCAAGATCTCGAGTAAAACTGCTGCTAAACTTTCAACTAGTGCCAAGAGGTAAAAAAAAAAAAAAAAAAAAGAAGCTTGAATCTGGCTCTGGAGAGCGGCATTTACACAGGGGTTGTTTGTTAAACTAAAGGCCTCTCCCTTTTGTGCCCTGGGGGTGTGAAGTTATATAAAAAGACTATAGTCCCACATGCATTGTCATTTCAAACATGCATGCTATTCAGTGCGACACTAATCCCACAGAAAGGAGGTAACTCACACAGCTCGGCACTGGAGTGTCATTACTGTCATTTTGAAAGAGATATTCCCATTCCAGCCTCATGCTCTGCAGCACTCCTTCCTCTCCTGCACCGCCAAACACCACCAACACTTACCTCCACCAGTCTTAGCACTTGTTCCCAAAAAAGACCAGCGATGACAGAATTATGCAACCAGTTGAGCAAAAGGGTTGGCTGCAGCCGCTGCCGAGTCTTTTTATAACAGCAACTGATGTTATGAACATCTCCCTTTTTTGTATGTCTTTGCTTTTTACTTGAAAGCGGCAGTCTCTACGAGTGGCCTTCAGCACAACGAGAGCCTGTAACATGGAGAGGTTTCACTGTTTTCTGAAGTGCTGTTTATATTAACATGAGTTTAGCAGCTACGTTTGCACTCAGTTGCCCTTTGCGGTATGAATCATCATTTTTGTACGGTTATCCTTTTGTAAATTCTCAAAGCAGACACGTTTATCCTCATGCTTGATGATCCTTTTCGTTCATTATAGATTCATCTGCAGGGTATTTTCTCGATTTAATCATTTGATCAAAACAGTGGAAAACACTCATCACAGTATCTTAGGGCACAAAATCACACCATCACATCTTATCTTGTCCAATCAACTGTCCAAAACCCCCCAAATAATCACATTTACAGCAGTTTATGACCAAGAAAAGCTGCAAAATCTCACATTTTAAAGCGTCGAAGCAGCAAATGTGTTTGAAAAATGACTTAAAACGATTATTTGATTATCACAAAAAGGAGAGCGGTGTATTTATATTGACGCGTGTTAAGCAGCTGCGTTTGCACTCAAGTGCTCTTCACATTATGAATCTTTATTTGGCACAGTTATCTGTTGTAAATTCTCAAAGCGGTCGTGTTTATCTTCATGCTTGATGTTCCTTTTTTTTTTTTTTTTTTTTTTAAATTGTGTTTATGCAACTCAGACAAATGACGACAGATAACGCAGCATAGAAACTCGAACATGAGCGTTTTATGTTAAAGCTGAGATCAAAAACTTCTCCCGGCCTTTTTCCGTATGGACGGCAAACGTCATGACAACCGTTTACAACTCTCATGGTAATATTTGGATTATATGAGATGTTCTGGAGAGATATGTTATTAGATGTTGTGTTTAACGTGTGCTGCGGCTCCACGTGGTTGAAGAAATGACTGAAAGCAACATTCACGAGTTTGAAACACAGAGTTCATGTACTAGAGAAATGACTGTTACTGCAGATTTCATCTTTGACACCCCCCCAAAAATAGATCTAACAAATACAAATTTTCTCTTCCAGGATTCAAAAAGAGCTCGCAGAAATAACACTAGACCCACCTCCGAACTGCAGGTAAGAAGATGTTATCTTTTCAAGGGATTTCCCTAATGATTCATAAGCCTGTACGTACAGATGCTGAAGCTCTAATGGATGTAGATGGCAGAAATGTGCTGCTTTCAAGGCTGCTTGTTACTATAAAGGAAAGGCCGCGCTGTAATGCACCCGCTTTTGTCTCCTTTCCCATAATGCCATTGTTTGTGTTTTGTGTTTGAGATGGTAATCTCAGGTGAATTAGAGTGACTCGAGCCCGTTCTGGCATTGTCGCCGCCGCCGCCGCTGCTGCTGCATAACGCACGCCACAATCTCTGTTGAAAACGCAGCCCCCCTTTAGATCACATTATTACGGTTGCACTGAAATGGTGGAAAAACGAGCGGTAGTGTGACTTTAAAACCTGTTTTGATTCTCGTACGGTCCCCCCCCCCCGCCCCCCCTCCCCTCCCTTCGCTCTGCTGGGGATTTACCACAGACAATGGTTATTGTGTGCTGCTGCCGCGGCTCTCAGCCCTTTGAGGAAGAGATATGGTCGCGAGCGAGTGGCGGACCACATGTGCATCAGTCTCTCCTGACGTGACAAAAGGCATGCCTTTTGGGATGCAGCGCAGGAGCCAGCTTTTTTATTAAGTTTAATAACACAAAGTCACACTGCCATTAATTGTGCCTCTGTTTAATACGGCGCAATAATTAATCTCTGAATCAGCACAATTAAGACAGAAAATCCTCCACAAGTCCGTCTTGACAGGATCAGGGAACACTTGTGGGAGATGTTTTCTGACCGTTTCGGATTGGCTGTATTTGTTCATAGGCACCTGCTTAAAATGATTAAGGAAAACAGCTTTGTATGACTCATCTGGCGATTTGGAATTACTACACCCTAGACAGCCTTGTTTATTGCATGAATTAATCACCCCTGCTGGGTATCATCAGAACCCCACCATCATTAACGATAAACATTGAGCTAACCTTTTCATTCCAGCTCACAGCTCAGTTTTGTTATTGAACCGGAGGCTAGAAGAGATGTTGTTTTTCCTCGAGGACTCTAATCTATTTCAAACTCCCCCTCGCCAAAAAAAAAAAAACTAGGTTGGCTCACATGAAGGATTTAGCTTGAGGACACGAGTAAGTCATTTGAAAGTAAAATAATCGCTAGCGGAAATTTCACAGTCATCGTCTTAGTGGGGGGAACTAGTTGCCTGGGAAACAATTAAGCTTCTTCAAGATAATCCTTTTTCTGTGTGTGTTCCCTCTCTGTACACTCAAAAATGATACCAAAATCTAATAATGTGTTTTCTGTGATGCACCCAAATAGATTAGCCCTCTGTTAACAATGAGGTAAAAGGAGGGGAGGGCGGCGGAGGGGAGGGGAAGGGAGGGGAGGGGAGGCGGGGGGGGTCAGCTGCATCAAAAACTAAATTTCTCATGCAAACGATCACAGCACACCATTTACATTCTCGCATGAATGAGTGCACACGGCGGAGCTAGTGTCATCATTTGTATGCCACACGCTCCCCCGCTGCCAGCCAGGTTAGCCTGAAAGGTTATTCATTTCATTCTCCTCCCGCGACAAATGGAGTCACAGACTGTTGGCCCCCCTTCAGGAGGCAGACAGAGAGTTGTGTTAAAGAGATTCACTTGGGTACATTCAACAAACGCTACGCTGGAGGGCCAAGCTGACGTGTACGTCGTCTCATCCGTCCGTCGGCTGAGGAGCCCCCCCTTAGACTCCCCTCGCTGCTTGGTCAGAGAGGATCGCCGTCCTGGTTATGTAGTTTTAAAATCCGCAGTCTCCTTCTTATCACCTACGATCTCGACAGTATCGCCTTCGGGGGGCCGTGGAAGGTATCGCGCTGCGTTTCTCTCTCTCTCTCTCTCTCTCTGTAAAATGGAGAGCCCTGCTTCTTGTCTTTTTCTAGTGTAGATGTGCACAGATGAGTGCTGAGAGCCAGAATTTACCACCTTGGAAGTGTTGCGGATGTAATTCAGTGAAACATCTGTGGCAAGAGGTGTCCACTTGATAACTCTAATAAAACACCCACTCCAGGAGAGCCCCGGTAGCTGAACGGTTACATGCCACATAACCGCAACATCCCTGGTTGAGTGCAGCCGGGGACTGTTGTTGCACCGTCCAATAATGGAAAAAGTGCCAAAAATTATCTTAAAAACATACAAACAAACAAAAAAACCCATCCCACCTCTTCTAACATCCATCCACAGTTACTAGTGTTAACCTGCAGCTACATTTGATGTTACAATAACCTGTCTGTGTTGATAAATCATAATGTTTTCTAGCTTTTTGTCACTATAAAGAGTCTGTTATATTAATGCTTAAGTTGTTTTTTTTTTGAAAAAAAAAAAATCAATTTCCATTGCTGTGTGAAGAAAACTGTCACACTCTCGGTGCTGTGTCACCACTCGGAGAAACGCAAGCAAGTATTTGAATTAGTCTCCGAGCTTTATCTCACTCTCAGCATTGTGACAGCTCGCCCGTCACCTCGGCAGTTGTCATGCATCAAACGAACAAGAACATGTTGAAGCCCGAGAGGATTTGACACAGCAATTATTCTCACTGTCATACATGTCTAGTATATCGTACAGGCAGCTTGTGCTTTTTTACACTTATTGATGCAAATGAAGCAGCGTTTGAAAGGAAGTAGTGTTTTCCCTGTCTACAAGTTGCACAAATATTACAATGATCTAACTGGGAATAAAAGTCAGATACACAAGAGGAAACATGACAGGCTTGTTTTCTATTATTAAATCCTCAAAGCCTTAAAGATTCCAGTTCTTATTGTTATCATCTGTAAGTGTCCGCTGACAGTATATTTGGTGACTGAAGTTGTCGAAACCACAAAATTCAATCTTCAGTTGACAGTTGTGAATCGAAACTGTTGTCTAATATCTAGAAAATCCACCTAGGTGCTGTTTTTGCTAATATTTTTCTTGTAAATCTTCCCCCAAAAAAACCCCAAACCAGAAAATATTCACATTTAAGATGCTGGAACGAGAGAATTTAATATTTTTTCTTTAAAAAAAAAAAGACTCAAAGCAATTAATTGATTATCAAAATAGTTGGCAATCGACTAAACACAGCAGCTCTGCATCAGTTTCCCTAAAGCTGTTGAGATATTAAGTTTATGGTTATATAACACACAGAAAAGCAGAAAATCATCACAACTGAGAAGCTGGAACAAATGAGTGCTTTTATTTTGCTTGGAAAAAAATCACTTAAATGACAAATCAATCATCAGAACAGTTGCTGATTCATTTTCAAATCCTCCTGACTTCATAAGTTTGAGCTTTAGGTGAAGTAGATAAAATATTATGTGCCTCCAAGGTCGTTGAAACACTATGTGAAAGAATCATTTTGCTCTATTTCACTTTCCCACTAGATTCACACCCCGTCTCTCCCTCATCATCCTCCTCCTCCTCCTCCCGCCTGTTCCGATATTCTCCTGTCATAAAAAAAAATACTCCTTCCTCTCTCCCTCGGTTTATATTTCCTTACCTGTCACTTTTATCTCCTGCATTTGCATCGCAGCTGAGTCTTATTGTTTCAGCTGCATTCGTAGGACGCCGCGCGGTGGCTGTGAGCGAGTTGTTGCTATTCCTTCCTCGCGGCGTCGATCCGCCGATGTTGACATTGTTGACGGCGGTGATTCACCTTGTGTTTTCTGGACCGCTGTGCTGTTTTTAATGTGTTTCTACTCCTCACACCGATGCCTGAACGTATACTTTTCATTACAGCTACAACGGAGCGATAACAGAACAATGTTCAGCTGTCTGAAACATGGTAGTAAACATCAGGCTTTTAGAGGCAAACCATCCAAATCCAAAGAGCAAAGGCATTTTTTTATCAAAAGCCGCTGACGTTCACAGCAGAAAAACCCATTGTAGACGAGGCAATGATACCAGTTTCTGCTGGAGGAAGCTTAAACAGATTAAATGCAACGCAGCCTTAAGTCTTTTGAGCGTTTTATGAGTAACAAGTTCATCCTCCTCTTGTCTGTCAGGTAGTCAGAAGTCACTCTTGGAAATATAAGAAACTCACTAACTGAAGTGGAAGCAGATAAGGGCGAGGGAGAGTTGATGGAGCAAAAAAAAGTAATTTACAAAAGTTAATCACTGAATAGCTCCCGTAGTGCTTTGAAAATGACTAACTGAGAGCACTTAAACTGTTGCTACATAATGGTTTACAATGATAACGGCGGCAGATTTACCGCTCACACTTCTTTAGTAACTTTTACAACAGTGAGTCCTTGATTTCAGACAGAAGTAGACAAAGCAGCTTCTCTTTTCTAAACGCTTGACTTTCAGTCGTTTTTTGGCTGAAATGACAACTGTCGCTAGTAGATTTATCAAATTACATGCAGCAAATGCTTCACATCAGAAAAAAGGACGTAAAATGAACAAAGAAACATGTAAATGTACATAAAACGGCAAATAAAACCCCCTTGATAATATTACTAAACATAAGATAAAATAAAGTGAAAATGCAGTACATAGAGAGCGTACTTTAGCGGTGGTAGTTTGAGGATTAATAAGCGATAACTCAAAGTATTCCACCATCTGTACACAATCTTTAAATCGGCGCCGAGGTCTCTGAAGCCATAAGCAAACAGAACCTCCCTTTTCCCGACGGACACAAACTCACCACCGCTCTTGATTAGCTGAAATAAGCTTTTTTCAGTTTACCACAGGACGTCCTCCCACGGGTTTAACCTCACTGTGGGTCTTATCTGCGTCGGGCGCAACCCAAATCTGCCCCGGAAGAAAAAAAAAAAAACACCCTTAGTGGTTTGATGGCCACATGGATGATATTCTACTAAAAAAGACTAAAGCTGCTTGTCCCAAGGCAAAAAGTCGGCCTCGTCACCTTTTAATGATCCATCTAGAAGACTAAACAACTATAGGAGATGATCATAATCATTTTAGTCATTTATTAAGCAAAAATATCAAACATTTGCTGGTTGCAGCTTCTTTAAAGGTGATAATTTGAAGCTTTTCTGCGTCATACATCACAGTAAACTTAGTTTCTTTGGCTTTAGGACTGTTGATCGGACAAAACAAGACATTTGAAGATGTCACCATGTCACTCTAAGAAATTATAACTGGTGTTTTTTACAATTTTCAGGCATTTTATTGACAAACCGGTTAATCGATTGATGAAGAAAATAATTGGCAGATTAATTAATAATAGAAATAACCATTAGTTCCATTAGTCCTATTGCTATGTAGAGATAGTTACATGTATGATGAGGATAAATGTGAGATATCTTACATTTTAAGGCAGTAAGCTAGTTAGACAGACACGCTAACATGATTAAACTAGAGTTTAATCCATTCATTACACTTTTGTTGTTGTGTTTTTGGGTTCGGAAAGGCTAAAAAAGACAGACATCACTCTCCAAACATCTGGAGTATCACTCTCACTTCATGCACACCGCTTCATCACGTGGAGACTGACCACCTCGAATGTCACTCCTCTTTTTTTTTTTGTGGGTGCAGCTGTATTACATGTCTGGCCGCTGGAACAAACAACCTCCCTTTTGTCCCTGAATGTTACTGGTGTGATGTAATGCCCAAAAGATGCCCAAAACAGAGCTGTCACTCCCTGATGACATCACACAAGCTGCAAGGGGAACAGTCCTTTTCACGAGTCTCACAGCTGGTCAGTCATGTTTGCTTGGCTCAAAGCCTTGACATGAATATGTATCTCCATCATCATCATCATCATCATCATCATCATCATCATCATCATCATCATCATCATCATCATCATAGAGGCTCACCAAGAAACGAGGCTGTCTTTTATTGTAGGTTCTGACCGCTAATTCTCTTCTGGCTGATGGGATCATCTTCATGTCTGTGAGGGCTGTGTATTAGTTTTGTGCCATGGCCCCTGGGGGATTATGTGCGAGTGACACACCCAGCATCATTTTTCACGGCGTTACCATTAAGCACAGCAGGAAGGGTTATCAATATTCATGAGAGAGCGGAGGGACGAGGACTGGAGGAAAGGAGAAGGGGTGTGGAGGGGTGGGGAGGGGGCGGTGAGCTCCAGGGTGTTGGAGGCTGATCAACATATTGTGCATGACAACTTCAATAAATGATCATGAGTAGGATATTTGAGATGTGATGTCAATTTGAAGCCAGAAAAACAAGTGAAATGCTTTTTTAGACGACTGCTACACTTGACCTTGGATGAATCGTCCCTAATCGATGTCTTGTCCCATAATCACTACCTTTTTTTTATAAATATTGATGAATCATATTCACCCATCTGTGTCTGACGCTGGCATGTTCTTGACCTTTTTTAGCGAAGGTCTCGTCCGTCGACTGCAAAATGTGGGAACCTTCATCGAGGTAGCTCCTCAGAATCAGAATCGCTTTCTTCACAATGATGAATAAATAAAAAGTCTTCTTAGTGATGTTTGTGTGAAAGCATATCAAATATTTACACAGGCACAAGGCAGGGGGGTTTTGGGGGCAAAATGGACCTTTTAAAGTTAATGAAATGCTTGTGAAATAAAGACCGAGGAGGGAAATACTAACTGGAAACAAGATTTTATAGAATTTAGTCACATTTTTTCTGTTGAGTTGTCACATATATGGAAAGAAACACAGGCTGTAATCATTTTTAAAAGCAACTGATTACCTAATTTCCATCTGACAAACAGTCTGAAACACAAAGATATTTAGTTTACGACGATATAAAACAGAAAAGGGAGTAAATCCTCACAATGAAGCTGGAAATAAAAACATTTTTGGCTCCGTCGCTCGGCCTCGGTAGCTCGAATGTTCAAGTTTGAATTGTTCGTCTTGAATTTTTGGTGTCTGAATTTAACCAATCCTATTCCAGTAACAAAGGTAAACAAAAGATTTTTTTTTTTAATATTGGAATTTCCTGTGTTTGTTGAACCCTGAGAAACACTTTAAAAATCAAGTTTTTGAAATTGCTTCACTACTTTGAAAAAACACAAACCACATAAATTAAAACAGATGGATCGAAAAGTTAAAAAAAAAATTTCGACGCCACGACTTCAGTTGCATTTAAATTTCAACATTCAGTAGTGACTCAGTTTCACAAGTCACACTCAAGTCAAGCAAGATCACCGCCATTAAAACTGAGCATGGAAGGAGTGAACGATGGGGTCCGGTTGTTTCCTTCATTTGCAGCGATGGAAAAGACATAAAATCTGCTTCAATTTGCTAACATGTATTGTATTATATCTTAGATAAATATATTAAAAAAAGCGCATTAGAAAGGACCACAAGACAGAGGAGGGGGAGGAAAAAAAAAATGTTGTCTGGAAAAATAGACAAAGATGATGTATTAAGCTTGGTACAAGAGCAGAAGGATGTTACAGCATGCAGATGGAGCGTGCCAGACTGGCTTCTGCTGATTTGTTAGGGCCACCAGTCTTCATGTGCACCTATGAAACATCTGCTAAAACTCATTTTCTTCTTGAGCAAACCAATCTGCCTTCATCATATTTTTCTCCTCACACAAAGTTTTGAGTGGGAAAAAAAGAAATAAATTCACTCCTATAGAAACGAAAGTAACATATGCTCTCTCTCTCTCTCTCTCTCCTTCCCTCTGACATCGGGCCCTGAGTTTAATTTATCCTTAATGTTTTCCACTGCGGCACTTGTTTGACAGTGAACACAGCCCGTCTTGATTCATGTGTGTCATTGAATTCTCAATGTTCTCATTTCGTGAGGTAGTTTTCTGGCAAACATTTGTCCAGAATGTTATTAATGGGTTCGCGGGGAAACCGAGCATGAAGCACAGCGTGTGGACATTTAGCGGTGGAGTGTTGCCATTACGCCCAACTTTTCACAGAAGCAGTTTAGGTCATTGAGAATGCCTAAACGGTAATCTGAGGCTGACACGAAAGCAAACAGAAGATTCCCTTTTTTTTTTTTTTTTGGCAAGCGAACAAATACAGTAACTCACAAGTAAACAATCGCTCTGAGATCCCATTACTGCCGCGACTGGGATCAAAACTGAACGGATTTCCCTCTGAAGTCACAAATCAAAGCTCCTGCCAAGAAGATTTTGAAGTGTCTTAATGACATATTTGCGGTCTGGGGGATGAAATGTTAACACACTTAATGTTCTATTAGAAATTGTGAAGTGAATAACATCCCGAAGGAGTTTCCCCCCTCTCTGTGCTGATTTGTTGAGCTTTAAAAAAAAAAAAAAAAAAAATCACATGACATTTCTGTACCTGCAAACCTCTCCGAGCTTAATACGGTGACAAGGGAATAGACCAATAGAGTATCAGGCTCCACAGCGGATCTGGCAGCTCAGTTTTGTTCTGATTGCTGACCTTTCGGTTTAAAAAGTCCCATTTCCTCAGCCATAAGGCCAAACTGCTGCCCAGAGAGTTTTTTTTTTTTGTGGTGGGAGCAAGGAAGCTGAAGAGACTGTCTCCAATTATGGGCTGAATAATAGACTGTGGTTCAGGGCTGTGAAATTAGAAATATTAACGTCATAGTCTTGACTAATTTAGTTCATAAATTGCAAGAAGCTGCAGTTTTGTCTTAGTGGCAAATCTGTTTTTTAGGTTGTTTTTTTTTCTTATGAATCCTCTGGCCTGAAAACCTACTTCTTTTTTTTTTTTATTCAAGCAAAGCAAATGTTTATAATTACCCCCCAGCAGACACACATGTTGTTTTTTTAACTTTTATGCTGTAAAAAGAAAAAAAAAAGTTGCACATCAATCGTGATTCAGATCTTGAACAATTCATTCCTCAAATATTTTTTTTTTTTCCTGTCAAATTGTGCAACCCTGGTTTGAGGGTCATGAGATCTTCATTATTGAACTAAAGCTTTTTTAAAAAAATTATTATTATTATTATTATTATTATAGTTGTTGTGACATCCTTCACCCTGAGTACACAGCAGTGCTTTGTTGGCTAAGTGATATTTTTATGACTCATCATGATGTTGTGCTGTTTCCTTTATGCAAAGCCTGTGTATTATGGTAATGCTATATATGCTCTGCATTATTCATTTTTAGCCAGAGGCAAACATTTGCTCTGCATCAGATGCTGGCTGCATGCAGCAGCTCAGATGCGGAGAAGGAGAAGAAGAAGAAGAAGGGGGAAAAAAAAAAATGCTTACCACACCAAAAATCTCTGTTGTACCTCAGAAGCATCTTGCTGAATTAGAAAGGAGGGCTGAGGATAATAAACAGATCCCCTGCTTTACTTACAGCTTTGTTAACTCTAAACCCCAGTGAGGACAAACCTCCCGAGTGAAAGGCCACTTCTTCAAACCTCTCTCTTTTTTTTTTTAAGTATACTTCCTCAGTTTAATACTGACTGCTGTTTAGACTGATTGAGCCCAGCATGCGAGGCTGCTTTCCTGTGGGAATAAAAATGTGTTATTCCCTTCGACTTGGAAAGCACGCATCCACCTACTCAACCATTTCCCTTGTTTGCTAGATAAACCGTCCGGTCAGTAATTGCAGTTTTCATTGTACAGATGAACAATAAAAGGCTTGATTAAAAAACAAACCATGTCATTTGAGACAATAAAGACAAGAGAACAGAGGAAGGAGGTGTCACCTCAGCTGTTGAGCTGTGCAGTAATTGGTCCTGGGGCTCTTTCACGGTCCGGGGGAAAGAAGATTGCTTCATTAAAGTTCCTCTTCCTGATAACCGCAGCAGCCACACCGATAGAAAAAGAAAAGAAGATCTTAACTGAATGACGGTGCCATTAGGGGGGGGGAGAAAAAAAAAAAGTGCCCATGGGGAATGAACCGGAATGGCAAATAATGCAGATAATGGCTTTATTTGCGCACGGCGGTATTCGCGGGCTTTAAAACATACTGATTCACATTCAATTACTGGTTTACTTTCCTGTTTTATTAATCAGGCCCTCGGTGCAGTTTTTTTGGCTCAGACGGCTATTTACCTGCTACCGTAAACAGCTGGCAGTGTGAAAGGCTGCTTTTTTTTTACGAGCACGCTGCTTTTTTGTGCTCGGCGGTATCGGTTAAGTGTTTTCCGCCGCGCACAGCAGCGTGTTTGATGAATATGATAGTGTTTGGTTTTCTGACCTTTTTTTATGTTATATTCAAGTGAAATTCCACCTCTCTGATCTTTTTTTAAATGTAACCTAATCTTTCTGATTATCAAACACCTCACCCCCCCCCTCCACCTCCACCTCCCCTCTCTTCAGACTTGCAAGGTGCTAGTTTCTCCTTTCATAGATCACGCCAGCTGTGGTCAGTTTGGGTTTTCACATCACTTCTGCAACACACACACCGTCCATCCATGAGCTCAGTATGTTTTTTAAAATCTGACTGAATACACTTCTAACAATCGGAGACATTCATTACAGCCATCTTTTGAAGATAGATCGTCAGTGGAACTAAACTCACCCAAACATCCTTGTGTTTTTGTGAAATCATTATCTGTATCGGCTGCAAGAGGTGGAAAAAAAACATTTTTCTTTTTTAAAAGGGTGTGAAAGTTTCTGGATAGTTTTCTGAGAAAAGAGGTGGAAGAACTGAAAAAATTTTACAGCATTTTTACTGTGCGGTTGCCTTTTTTTTTCCATTTATAAGGGCAGAAATTTCACAACACTTCTTACATGAGTTATAAGGCCAGCTTTTATATAACTCACATCATAACAAGTAGCGATTAGAAATGAACATTCCTGAATATTTTGTAATGATGACGATAAAGGCTTCTATGAATGTGTCAGTGTTTAGGACGGTCCGGTTAGTACTGGTCTTTGAAGCCTCACCACCAGCGTACTCTGTGGAGCCGTTTCATCCACGGTGGACAGGCGACTGTGTGTCGTGTGTCTAAAATGATCTTTTTTGCTATAAAGACTCTGTTGCTCAAACACAGTCATTTTAAGCACACAAGACTGTTTTGTTCTCGTTCTCTTTTTCCCTGAAAACTGCGGTTTTTTTGGACTCTTGCATTCCTTTTAATAGTGGTTGCTCGCAGTGTTTTTTAAGTTTTGTCTGTTGTGTTATTACTCCGGAGTATCCTGAAATGAAACGTTTTGTGTATCTAAGAAATAGTTTTAACAAAGAAACTGATAAAAAAAGTGTTTACTCTCTCCTGTGTAAATATGATGAGGATAAATTATTTCTCCCTACAGTGACACAGCTTCCCCCTTTTTTCGTCGTCACTGACTGACTGAGCGAGCGAGCGAGTGAGTGAGCGGCACAGACCTATCTCACGACTCCATCTCTTTCATCAACTTAACCTGAGCCTTGATGTCTGTGGGAATTGGCTCTGGGTGGCAATAACTGCAAGATAGGTTAGCTGATTTTTTTGCAGAGATTAGCCCTTGGCTCTCATGCCGCAAGATAAAGGTTATCTTTTGGCATTGGCACCAATCTGCAGATCACTCCACCCCCACCCACCATGTCTATGAAATAAGGCAAGGTGGATGATTAAATGTGCAAAAAGGCCCTGGTCTCACATACTCTGCACTGTATCGTGGGAATGAAAGGTCATTCGATTTATATGGAAATTATTACTGCTGTCTGTGATTATGGGGCACAGCTTGGATAGTTTTTTAAGGAACGGAGGACGAAAGGTAAAAATGACGAAGTAGGCCTGTGGTACAGTGTTCCCTTTATATTCCACCAAGAAACTGTTTTCATAATCCTCGTATTCTGACGGAGAAACTGTCTCAGAGGAGTCTCCGGGGCTCTTTTTTATTTTTTATTTTTTTATGAAAGTGTCCAGTCTTTCTCAGCCTTGTCTGCTATGATGAGCCTTTTGTCGGAGCGAAACGGCGAACAAGGTCCGTGTGAGATGAAATTACGTGCTCCTTCACAGGCACTACTTTTACGACCGAACCGTGCCGAAGCCGCTGTCGATGCCACATTTTTAGTATAAAGCTTGAACTGTTGTGTCTATTAAAAAAAGAAAAAAAAAGATTTAAGGAAGAAAGAGAGCAGTGTGAATCTGTGGTTAAACACTATTTTAAGTGCTGTGTGTGTGTGGCGGAGGAAGCAGCCCAGCTGTCAAAGTGGGTTCCTGCATGAGCGTAATCTCGGAGGACAGGGCAGTGGCAGGATTCTCACAGACACCCGCACACTAATGTATCCCAGACCCTTGAAACAAATGACCCAAATATTCACTGAATCAAGGCATTTGGCTGACAGTGCACTGCAGATGTAGTGTTACTTACACAGGGGTTATTATTGCAGCCTGCAACAAAGCCCATAAGCAGCACCGTTACACTGGTTAACGTCATGTTATTTGTGTGCAGAGCAGATCCGTCTGCTTGGAGAGAAGATTGTTTTTTTTTTTTTTCCCCCCGGAGAGAGAAAGAAAGACAGAAGTGACACGTAATATTTATCTGACTCTCTGATTCAGAGCTGAGTGTTAGATTTTTTTTGTTTTTGTTTGTTCTTCTTAACGCTGCAAATGACTTCACATTCGATTTTTGTTAAGCAGTCATGCCTGAAAAGACAGAGCCTTGTCGTATGAGGACATAAGTAGGGCTGCGACTAACGATTGTTGTCATTATAAATTCATATTCATATTAGTTGTTTGGTCAATAAAATGGTGAAAAATGCCGATTACTCTTTCACAAAGCTGAAGATGAAAGTCAAAATGTCTTGTTGTGTCCCGACCAAGAGTCCACAACCCAAAGATATTCAGTTTACCATCAAAGAAACCAAACAATATTCACATTTAAGAAGCTGGAACAAGAGAAATTCAGCATTTTTACTTGAAAATGACTTTGTTGATCGACCTATTGATGCAGCTCTAAAAATAAGGTTTAGAGTTGTACTTGCAGAATTGAAATTCATAGAATGACAGGATTAAGGTTTGTGATTATTTTCATCATCAATTAACCTGCTGATACCAAGGTGAAGTCTTCAAATAGCTCGTTTTATCTGAGTAACAGTCCAAAACCCAAAGATATTTAACTGATTATCATACATGACTAGGACTGCAACTAAGGATTATTTTCATTATCGATTTAGTCTGTCAGTTATTTTCTTGATTAATCGATTAGTTGTTTGGTCTACAAAATGATGAAAAATTAAAAATCACTTTCCCAAAGCCTAGGATGACGTCCCGAAAAGTCTTCTTTTGTCCCGACCAGCAGTCCACAACCCAAACATATTCAGTTCACTGTCTTAAAAGACTAAATAACTCACATCTGAGGAGCTGGAATCAGAGAATTAGGACGTTTTTCGTAAACAATGACTCCAAAC
Source organism: Thunnus albacares (assembly GCF_914725855.1). Lineage (NCBI taxonomy): Eukaryota > Metazoa > Chordata > Actinopteri > Scombriformes > Scombridae > Thunnus > Thunnus albacares. The sequence goes on from NC_058113.1 coordinate 28,291,166, forward strand.
GATTAACTGACAAATGGTGGCAGCTCTATATATGACATAAAAGCAGAAAATCCTCATATTTAACCAGCAGAAGTTTGTCATTTTTGCTTGAAGAATGACTACAACAATTAATGGAATATTAAAATAGTTGCTGATTCATTTTCTTTGGATAGACTGATGGTTTAATCGACTAATCGTCATAGCGATAGTCTGGATGAGCCACTAACGACTGTGAATTGAATAGTCAGCTGCGGAGCATAACATTCAGCACAGCCATTAACCCGGGTCAAGGAATCATAAGCCACTTAACTGCTGACATTAACGGCGCATTAATTAACGCATGGTGAATCGGATCTCCACGCAAAGATGAGCTGATGATACAAAAAACCGCCGACCGACGCGCTTCGGCCGGAGCTCGTCACGACCCCCCCCGCCGCACCGCACCGCACCGCCGCTCACCTCTCCCAAAAAAAAAACTAATGGCGGGTGTGAGAGACTGTCAGATCCTGAATGAGCTGGCTCACAACCAGCTGCAACAAAGCACCACATGAACGCCCTGAGCCGGCGGGGGGGGTGGGGGGGGGGGGGGGGGGGTGGGGAGGTGGGGAGGAGGAGGAGGAGGAGGTCTCCAAGCAACAGCCAGCGGTGGCATGCACATTCAGCTATTGACTTAGCCTTTATCCACAGCCCTTGTGCGGTTGTCAGATCCCCCTACAGCAATCTCGCCGCCGAGCGAGGACCTCTGCCATGCCCGCTCATCTCTATCTTTCCATCATGTCGAAGTTATTATCGCCACTACAGACTCATCATCAGCCTCAAAAGGAAGTGAGCATCTGCTTCTATCGGGGATGTTTGGAAACGGAATAGCCAGCTCTCTCTCTCTCTCTCTCTCTCTCTCTCTCTCTCTCTCTCTCTTTCTTTCACCGTGGTGTCAGTGAAGCTTTTGTTAAAAGCGTAGCGGTAATGAAAGTGTTACCTTGAGGTGTGTGTGTGTGTGTGTGTGTGTGTGTGTAGCTCAGAAATGTGAGCGTAAGTTTCACAGAGGGAAGATTGCCCGCAGCGAGGGAAAATAAGCCGAGTAGAAAGGTTAGAAGAAATATAGAGAGTAATGTTTGGAGAGCATCTGAAAGAATCTGAAGTATCTTATCTGTTGATCAAGTGATTGTGTGGTCTATAAAATATCAGAAAACAATGAAAAATTACAAGCTGACATCTTCAAATGTCTACTTTTGTCCGATCATACAGTCCAAAATCCCAAAATATTCAATTCACATTAACATAAGACCAGAAAAAAGCTGTGAATTCTCACATTTGAAAACCTGGAAACAGCAAATGTTTGGCATTTATTTGCTCAAACAGTCATTTCAAAGATTAATCGATTCTCAAAATAGTTGCAGATCAACTAATTGATTCATTGCTGCAGCTCTAAATGTATCAGTCAGGTCCAAACTGCTTATTTAAAAGCCAAACAGGACTTCAAAAGCCACAAAGACGCTCCAGTAAAGCAGCCCTCTCAGAGGAAATTGGTTAATCAACTGTTGGAGTCTCGGCGGACTAAGGAATCTTAATAAATCTCTTTTTTTATGGTCTTTTGAATGCAGAATATGTTATTAGTGTTACATGAAGAATGGTCATGTTAATGCATCAGTGCTTTGATGTAGAGCTGCAGCAATTAGTTGAATAATCACAATACTTCCTGACTTCACTACTCTGTCTGCTGCTCTCAGCCCCGAGCCCGCAGGTTTATACTGGAAACATAGTCCTGGATATATATTTACATTTTTTTTTTAGAAAGTCTAAGTGATTTCCTACAACAGATGGCACATTAACAAATGTTACTCAAAAGGGAGTAAATAGTGCATTTTTTTTTTTTCAGCTACAGATTCGGTTTTCCGGAGCGTGTTCTCAACAGCAGGATGGTGTATGTGGGATCGACTCCAAATAAAGTACACTGTCCATGTTCATCATAATGAAGGAAACACCCTGAGCGACTCTGCTGCTCACTGAAGTGTGTTTCTTAATAGTTTTCTGGACTACATGGCACAGAGGAATAACATGTATCACTCGTTAGCAGGATCAATTCAGTGTTTGATCTTTTCATGGGATTTGTTGACAATAAAGAAAAATGTAGAATATCCTTTTAATAAACACCAGATCACATCTGGGAAGAAACGATTGGACAGCTTTGTACATTAAGTCTAACTAATCAAACAACTCCCGTGACTTCATCAGCAGAGAATGTCTGAAGTTCGGGACAGACCTTCGAGTAGGTCGTTTATCGGACGGAGCTTTAGTCTGACCTGTTATCTGATGTCATAACTCAACCCAATTTTAGTCAAGGTTTGATGAAAAATATTCCTCACAGAAAGAATGTAGAGACAGCTGAAATAAGCAGCAGTCCATACTGTGGTTTGCCCTCAGTTTATATTGTTATGACAGGCTTTTCCAGCACAAGTAACTGCTGGCTATCAGATGTCAACATCTGTCTCTGTCTGCCTATAAATCCTTGTGTTTTGAGGTCATTTCCTGTAGTTGTCTCAGATATTGCTTTTTTGTCCGAACCCGAAATGCAACACAGTTTGTTTGGAATAGAAACAAAACCTGCGCGTTGGTGTTATTTGATGTGATTTCTAGTCATACGCGGCTATCGTTGCGTCTCACCCGCCAAAACAAACAGACACTCGTGTTGTCGGTATTCCGTAATTTAACAAAACCTCCCTAATGTGTTTAATGTCAACATGCTTTTTAACACCTTGTCTGGCAGTTGTGTCCTTTATACATCAAGCACTGGAAGTTTTTTTTTATATAGATTTACTGGAGAAACAAACGGACAGTATGCAACATCCAGCAGGGTCCTTCTTCATACTTTGCTTTTGTTATTTTCTTATTTTTTCTCTCTCTCTTAACAAAAATATCCAAGATTTTCTTTGTGCCTGAAACAACAGATTGGCAAATTTCTTATCGACAGCGTGTTCCCCAGAGAAGAAGTCATCATAATTGGCTAATTAAAGAAGGCTTTAAAGAGGGCCAGTGTGAAAAGAGTGGCAAAGTAGATTAGTGGAAATTTGCATGTGTTGACACCGAAGGAGGAAGGAAATGTCTTAACGTCTAATTTCTATTTATGGAGAATGATCTATTGTCAAGGGCATGCCTGGAGCCAGATGCTGCTTTTTTTTTTTTTTTTGCTGTTTGAGGTTGTTACACAGTCACTTTCAGGAAAATCTTTGTCTCAGATTATTGGTTTATGTCTAAATAAAAGCGATATCACAGCCTTGAGGAAAAAAAGCATGCGTCGAGCGGTTTGTAAGCACATCTGCCAGCAGCTGAGGGTTGGCGTCGAACACCGTCCCTGGTAATTACATGAAATCAGAGGGATTGTTCATTGTCCCCGGGCTTTGTGATCTGGACCTTGTACCGGTCTCTTCCTGGTGCGGCGCCAGCTCAGGGTCTTACCACAAACAACAGTGAGGGGGAGGGGGAGGGGAGGGGAGCCCCTTAATATGGAAATGACATTAATTACTGGCCTATACAACAGATGTGACCTTCAGCCTCCACTCAGCATAAATACTCATCTCATGATAGAGACTGGCTCCAGTATGAAGTCATTTTGGACCGGCTTTATACAGTAGCTCTTCTCTTCATCGTGTAAAAAGGATTTCTTTCAGTCGTCGGGTTTCACTTAACGTTCGTTTACATGCTTCCACAGGTTCACCGGTGTGTCAGTTTGTCAGCAACTCCCAGTAGCATGTAATCTAATCTTCTAAAAAATCTCAATTTTAAAGATAATCTAAAGTCCTACAAAAATAGCACAGCCTCTTAAAAAAAAAAACTGGCTGCAGCAAAACCCTAAATCTCCATCATTAACTTGTCAGAAGCTTGCATTTACTGCCTCAGCTGCTCTCTCTCTCTCTCTCTCTCTCTCTCTCTCTCTCTCTCTCTCTCTCTCTCTCTCCCCCCTCCAAATCTCCGTCAGCCCCGCTGGCAGTCTGAACACCAGGCTGTCGATTCCAACGCACCGCGCTGATTAACATATTAACACATCTTTTTTTTGTTTCAATTTTCCAGCGCCGGCCCCAAGGGAGACAACATCTATGAGTGGAGGTCGACCATCCTGGGACCGCCGGGCTCCGTGTACGAGGGAGGCGTCTTCTTCCTGGACATCGCCTTCACGCCAGACTACCCCTTCAAACCCCCCAAGGTCAGCAGTCAGCAGACGTTACTGTGGAAATATTTGGATGTTTTGAGTAGCCGGATAAGTGTAGACTTCCCACACAGGGGTTTTTGGAAAGTCTGGAAAAGTGTGGAGAAATATGTCTGGGTGATTTCTCGATCTGGAAAAGTTAAGAGATCAAGTACACGTGGAATAAAATTGGCCTGTAGTGATATACACACACACAGTATGACCACATACTCTTTTTTTTTTTTCACCATAGACACACAGACACTTCATATTTTATATTTTTTTGTGCAGAATAATTTGCAGTTACATACGGTCATGTGGACTGTCATTACTTCGGAGCTGTCAGGAAGTCTTCATTTTTAACGCTGCGCAGAGACAAATCAGGAGTCTGGAGCGTCTGGTGGCAGGAAAGTTAATCATGTTGCTTCTTTGTACTTTATGTACATAAAATACATTAAAAAAATCCTCAAAAATAATAAAACCTAAGATTAACTTGAAATAAACCTGCAATAACTGATTATTTTGGTCGTTTGTGGGCAGCAGGAATGAGCCGTAAACACAAACACTGACCTAGAATCACCTTTTAACTCGGTTTGCAGAACATTTTAGCAAACATTCACCTCTTATGTACACATCCAGCTGATGAGGAGAAACATGAGCGTTCATTCGGAGTCACGTTTCTGGCCATTTAATGAATTTTCTGCCCAATATTCACTCTCCCCTTTTAGCTCCTGAGGAAAAATAATCTGGCTCCGATTTTTCACTGAAAACATCTTCCCGATGCTGATGAGAGTAAACCAGAACAGTAAAGCTGTGAGCCAGAAAACAAAGAGCCGAAAGATGCTCAAATGCTTCATGAGCTGAGAGGAACGACAGGAAGAAGAAAGCAGACTTTCATGACTTTACATTATATGTGGGGTATGATTTTTCTCATAGTTCAGTTGTTGTATGTGTGAGCTCGGTTGTTGTATGTGTGTGATGGGTTAAGTTCCAGCTCACAGCAACCAAGTCATAACACAGCCCCCCCCCCTGCAAAAAAACCCCAAAAAACAAACCTTCACTGTATTTATTTGGCTACTTACTAAATATTAAAATGCAGACAGGCCTCTCAGAAACACTCATGTAGTGTCTTTGCAGATTTCATGTACTGCTGAACGCTGGTGATGACAGGCTGGTTACCTCGCGTACTGATGACCTACTTTAGGTTGTTGGGGTGGTGGTGGGGGTGGGTGGGAGGATGGGGGGGGGGAGTGATGAGAAAAAAATGCAGAGCAGACAGATTTGCGCCAAGTTCAGTGTAATTACCATAAAAAATAGCCAGTCAAGTTATGTCATTATTATTCCACTTTTTTTTTTTTTTTTTTGCCAGGTCATATTGTTTCCTCGCGGCCATGTTGCAAATATTCCATGGTGATGTACCGGTCTGGCTGTCCGGGGGGAGGGGGGGGGGGTTTGGGGAATCTCCACAGCGCGTAATGTGGGGAAAAATGAAACACCGGTGGAAGGAAATCATGATATCGAGCTAGCGAAGCACAATACATCACACCGGTGTTACTGCTGCCTTTTTGACACAGCTTTTTTTTTTTTGCTCTTTTTTTTTTTTTTTCATTGTTATTTTAGCTCAAATTAGTCAAATCCTGACCTGTTCAGCGCTCGAGCTTCTGAAGGACTCCTTTTCTTGTTTTATGTAGTGTTGTCTGCAGAGTACTTTTTAAGGATGTCGAGTGGATGTCATTACCGAACTCGCAGACTGTCAGGGCCAATCTCCCTTTAGTTTGCAGTGCACCCGATTACCCTCTCACTTGGCCTTCATTTTCTCTCTCTCTCTCCCTCTCTCTCTCTCTCTCTCTCTCTCTCTCTCTCTGTTATGCACACCCCTGCCCATGCTTGTTCGCTCTCTCTCTTCTCTTCCCTCCTTCTCGTTCTTTGTGCCTGTGTAACTACCAGCTCTGTGTTTGACAGCAGACTCAAACAAATCCACAGGCTCCGGCCCAGCTTTCTGTAGCCAGAGGGGCTTGAGTGTTTCCGCCCCCTTCAATACCTCCTACCCCTCCGACACACTGTGATCTGCAGCCAAACCCCCCCCCCCCCCCCCCCCCCACACACACCCCCTTTTGCTCACACACACACACATTCACCAGCCCTTTAGCCCATAGCTGCCATACACTCCCTCACTATAGAAATGCTCCAGTGAAGCTCAGTAGCTGAATGCACTCTGGGAATTTTGGATCCAGAACCCCATCTCACTTTTAAAATCTAGAAAAGGGGGGAAACAAGAGCCCTCTCTCTCTCTCTCTTTCGCTTGATCTGACAAGTTCGCCAGGTGGATGCGTTTCATGCTCCTGAGCGGCGTCCAGGAGAAGGAGCACTACTGTGTATGCAGAGGAAGGGGGGGGGGGGGGGTTGAGGATGGAGGTGGAGGTGGAGGGGGCTGGTTATTTATAACGTCCTGCCCCTGTGTGATTTTTTTTTTTTTTTTTTTGGGAATGCCAAGGCTCATTAGGAGGTTTCCTCTGGAGGGGTCAGGGTCAGGAGGGCCAGATGTTGGGTGATTGGAGCAGCAGGGCAAACAGCGGTGTCAAGTGTCAGAACCGAACAGATGTCCAGCTCCAATCCAAGCTGAGACGGCCGACGTAAACAGCCCGGTAGGATGTTGTTTGCTTGTCGAAGGTATCTGAGGGAGAGCACAGTTTCAGCACAAAGCCAGGTAACGTGACAGACTACATGTCTGAGAGAGAGAGAGAGAGAGAGAGGCTGTTTACGGCGACAAGTAAAGGAATCAATTTACACTCAAGTGTTTGGTAAATGAATCCAATATTCAGGGGTGATAACAAAACTGTTGTTGCTTTGTGCTGCTTTTGATTTTACACCATGCTGCCCTCTGTTGGTCAGTCTGATTCACTAACATATCATGAGAAGAGGTGTTGCACTGTGACAAGATGGAGTAAAAAGCTGTTTTCAATCCATCAGGAAACCCAGAAACCAAAACCTAAATAACACATGGTTGACTGACTGCAATAAAATACCGTCCTCCTAGAGATACTGTATACTTGTGGCTACACGCACATCCAGCAGCAGTGACAAATGGTGTTAAATGGACCTCAGTGGAGGAATGAAGCAGACCCATTATACTGGCGCTGATGCTGACACATCAGTGTTAATGTGAATGAAGGAGAAGCCGACCTCCATGTCTCACCTAGGATTACTTACAGTTATAACAAGCGTCTCACAGCAGTCTAAACAGCAAATTAAAAACTCATCTTTGAGACGCGCTTAATGCTGCTCTCTCCTCCCTGAGTCACAATTATCTTGACTTGTTTTGTTTGTCTCATCTATCGTTAACATTTTTAACAGATCACTTCTCGCTTTTTTCCCCTCACAGCTCTTGTGTTTTTTTTTGTTGTCGGTACATGATGCGGCGTGTTGCGTCTCATCAATACACCAGCAGCTCTGACTGTTACATCATTACAAATGGCTGGCAGTTATGGAATTAATTAAAGCCCGTTTCATTATCGTGTCAATTGTGAGAAAGCCCAGAAAAAGATCATCAGCCAAAAATGCAACTGTGGCTACTTCACAAGCCACTTTTTAAGACATATTACCAGCCAAACAGATGAATATTATGATGAAATAATGCTGGTTTCCCTCATGAAGTGGAAAGACAAAACTCCTTCTTGCTGCTTCTTCCCTTTACTGAAACTCTGCTGTTAATCTCTATAAACTAGAGCTTGAATTGATCAAGTTAATCTGCAACAATTTTGATCATCAGCTAATTTTTTAAGTATTTATTTAGCAAAAATGCCCCAAATTTATTGATTCCAGTTTCTCAAATTCTCAAAATTTCTTCTATGACTGAATATCTTTGAGTTTAGTATTGTTGGTCAAACAAAACAAGTGGTTTGAACAGTTGTTAACATTTCACTATTATTTTATATATTATAGGCCAAACAATTCATCTGTTAATTGAGAAAATAACCTGCAGATTAATTGACAATGAAAATAATTGTTAGTTGCTGCCCTGGTATAAACCTCAGAACAGATGTGTTACTGATTTTTAAAAAAACATCCAGTAACCATCTTTCATCCCAAAAACTATAAAAAGAAATATAAGTATATACTTTAAAGATCTCAACTGCTTAATGGTCGTTGATGGAGGCTGCTGGTATCATTGACATGAAAGATTCTCTGGATAAAATGTTTTAAAGAGAGTAAAAGACATCAGGTGTCAGATTAGAGTTTAATTACCTTTAATTATGTTATATTTGCTAATTATATCTCATGAATCTGCTTGTTGTAATGGGTAAGAATTAGCTCTGCTTGCACACCAGGAAGATATTACTGGTGTTAAAATACAGTATTTCAGTTTTAATTCAGGAACAGAAACCTGGACGATCGAAGACAGACGTGATTCTGCATTTAGCAGAAGCTTTGTGTGTCTTTGTGTGTTTTATGGCTGCAACTAATAATTGTTTTAATCATTTAATCTGTTCATTATATTCTGGATTAATCTATCAGTTTGGTCCATAAAATGTCAGAAAATGGTGAAAAACGTCCATCACCATTTCTCAAAGATGCAAACTCAATTGTGTTTCAGTTCACTATTAGCAAAAAGACTAAAGAAACCACTAAATATTCACATTTGAGAAGCTGGAGCCGTAAAATGTGGTCAAACGATAAATCACTTATCAAAATAATTAATTTTCACTTATTCATTTTCTGTCAGCTGATTAATCGAATAATTGTTGCAGCTCTAGTGGATAATCTCCATTAAAAATGAGTCGGCTGGCTGCGTAATACAATGGCTTCATTCTTTTCTTTTCAGGGTCATACAGTGTAATACATTGTTTGATTGTAATACACTGAAACAATATATACACTAGAATAGCTGCGTTCCTGAGAGTCCACTCGGAACACAATCACAGCATCTGTGAAGTTGTTCTCTTTATTGAAGGTCAATCAAACAAATATCTGGTACATTTGACGACATCAGGAGCCACGTCCTCGGCTCAAAATGTCACCGGCTGCAGGTCAAATCATTTGACCTTCATCTGCAACAACGTCGTGTAGTCATGAATGTCCTGCAGCAGCTCGGCCAACGCAAAGTGATTCTTACATCGGTTTTAGTGTCAGTCACTAAGAGGTAGATGAGAAAATTGATACCACTCTTATTTTATGGACAGATATTGATCTTCTCTTCATCTTCTACGTTTCTGTGTGTCTTTGTGTCTGCAGGTAACGTTTCGTACGAGGATCTATCACTGCAACATCAACAGTCAGGGCGTGATCTGTCTGGACATCCTGAAGGACAACTGGAGTCCCGCCCTCACCATCTCCAAGGTGCTGCTGTCCATCTGCTCCCTGCTCACAGACTGTAACCCAGGTAAGACGTCAGCATCTCCACGTGTGACGTGTTTTCGAATGATACTCGGTGCTCCAGCTTAACTGAGAGAAGTTGTTCCGTGTAACAGACAAATTCTCTCTCCCTCTCTCTCTGCTTTGAATGTTTGTTTTTTACATAAAAGGACCACATTTCACGTTGACATGCAGTCACAATTATGTTTCCAGACTATTAACGGAGTATAAAGTAAGCCACGAGCAATTCAAACCCTCATTGTTTCCCCAAGGCCCGTCTAACACTGACAGATCTTTGGCAGAGTCTGCGGCCTCCAGTTGTAAATAATAAAACCACATTTTCACAGCAGAGAAGAGTAAGTTGAGTGAGCTGCTTACAGAGGAGATCCGCAATGAGTGTTTAATGGAAAAAAAGTAAATACCATCACTTAAGGTACTAAAAACAATAACAGTAGTCATTTATTTATTTTCTTGGCTTGAGAACAAAATGTCACTCTCTTAAAGCACCGTCTTCTATCATTAAGCAATTGAACGTGTGAGTAGGTGGGAGGGGGATGAGTGCAGGCTGGAAAATGAGCATTAAAAGCAAGAAAAGTCAGAACACTGTGAGGGAATCATTGGGTTAAAGGTATTGATCAAGAACCCTATCCACCTTTTGAAGACTCGAGATAGCCATTTGTGTGCTGTCTGACTTATTCATTATGACATATATATATATAAATTACAGGGAATTAAGCTGCGATAAACGTGGTTTCTCCTGGAGGGATTGTCTTTGCTTTTAATGTGATTAACTGGTCATTGATAATAGAGCTGAATACGAGAAGGTGTCATCAAGTCTACATAATGAAATGAATGTTACAGTTTGTCCCCGAAGGTAAAAACTCTTCACAGTTTGAAACCTGCAGCTGCTGCATCAGCGAGCAGGATGTCAGTAAACGGCTGAATGACCTGGAATGAAATCAAATCCCATATTATTAATCTTAGTGGATGATGGAGGATTTTTTAACTGCTATAAAACAAGTTCAGGATATTATTATTGACCACAGGCTTTAAAATGTTGATATAAAGATACGAGCCAATAAAAACCGCAGTGGCTGTGTCCAGAATCACTCCCTATTTACTATATAATATAATATAATATAAGATATACTTTATTGTCCCTTTTAAGGGAATATGATTTAACACATCCTCCCTTGGACAGACTTTTACATAATTTGTGCCTGTGAGGATATAAATGTTTGGGACTGTGCAGTGTCAAACCTTTCACCGGTCTCTGTTCACAGTGTTTATAGTGTTTGTGATTCCTGACCTGCTGAGTGTGAGCGCTTATACTCCATGATTTACACACTCTCTCTCTCTCTCTCTCTTTCTGTGCACCTTCCAGCCGACCCTCTGGTGGGAAGCATCGCCACACAGTACCTGACCAACAGAACAGAGCATGACAGAATAGCCAAACAATGGACGAAGAGATACGCCACATAGACTCCCCGCCGCAATCCATCCCCTCCTTTATCTCCCCCGACCCTTCATCGCACCTCTCTCTACCTCTCTCTCTCACCCTTACGGCCGAAATACGCCAGGCACGGACGAGGCGCGACACGTCTGTCACGGCAGGGCGCGTCCATTATAATCATCTGAAGCTGCTACACTGACCGCGGAAGCCGCGAGCACCCACGCGGGCATCGTGCTGCTCATCCATTTTTACGCGGCAGGTCTTTTTTTTTTTTTTTTTTTTTTAATCTTTTTTTCTGTACGTGCGGCTACACGGCCCTCCAACAGGAAAAAAACTACATATAACTGTAAAAAAATGAGTACAATCTATTTAAATTAAAATAAATACCTCATCGTACCAGAGGCAATGCGACGCAGCAGTGCAACCTTGTGGTTTTTTTTTTTTTCATTGCACATTAAAACAAATCAATCAATGATCCAGTTCAATTAATTCAATACCAGTTAATATAGTCTCCATAACCAACTGCATTATCACTGGGCAAAACTCAACGTCTGGCACGCAACCACACGCTACGAAGACGGAGTCTGTGTAGCAGGTAAAAAAAAACAAAAAAAACCAGCTCCGCACCGCCTACGTGATGCGTCGCGTCCGTGCCTGATGTATCTCAGCCGTCAGTCTGTCAAAGCACACTCACTAAGTGCAACGGTATTCCTGCCCTCCTGTCACCCTCCTCCTCCTCCTCCTCCTCCACCTTCCACCTCTTCCTCCTCCCCCCAACATTTTATCTACCTTTTCTGTGTATAAAAAAAAAAAAAAAAAAAAAAAAAAAAAATTAAAAAAAAACAAAAAAAATGTCCTTTTGTTCCTTGTTGACTTGAAAGCTTCTTTTTTATACAAAGAGTAGATTGGGATTTTTATTTTCCAATGTCTGAATGTTGGAAGTATTGTATTGGAAAAAAAAACACAGAATATTATAATTATCATACGCATTGTCCTCCAGCTATACAGTATGTATTCTCATTTTCTTAGTGGCACCTGGAACAAACATGCAGAATATATGCTTTTAGTTTTTTTCCCTTGTTTTTTTTTTTTTTTTGTTTTTTGTTTTTATTTTTGTTTTTTTTTTTTGTATTTGTCATCAGTATATTATCTGCATGGAACAGGAAGCATCAATGGATCCGTCATGCTTTTTAACTTCCTCTGATTTTGTTTGTACTGTATGTATTTTTTCAAAGGCTTTTGAGGCAGACCACAAAAGTATAGGTCTGCCTGTGAAAGAGGCAGGACTTGTATATTTACTGGCTACCCGCCACCTCTGCAATTGCAGAGTGGTTTGTTGTGCACTTGTATTACTGAAGCACCCAATAAAACACACTGTGGTTGGCTTGTGAGAAAAAAAAAAAAAAAAAAAACTGCTCGGCTCCGTCTGTGCTTTGTGTTCGACAGCTACAGCTTCTACACACTGTACACCTCATTCAAGAATCTTCCATTCGCTTTATCCCAACTCTCATATCAAGACTTATTTTATATCTCTCACACACACACACACACACACCTGATCATAAAACTTTACAGTCGTAAACATCAGCACAAATTAACTGCTGCTCGGAGGTGTGCTGCGTGCGGGGCGTGGCACATTATGGCTCCCGTGTTATCTGGAGGCTTTTATTACCTGTATGGAGGCGCGGTGATGTTTTCATGTTGGGCGTGCTACTTCGTGGGATATCAAGGAACTGATGAGTGGATCTCTGTTGTGGATAAACAAGCTTTCGAGCCAAGAGAGAAAGAAGTGATTGTGTTTTGGCGATAATCCAGATCTCGGTTGTCATCTGTTATGTAAGACTTTATCACAATTCTGTTTACAGGATCAAGAAGTCAACTGTAAACTGTAGGAATTATATTTGCAAACCAGGAAATTAACTAATAACTAATTAAAAAGTGTATTTCAGCACATTTAAATTAGTATTCATTTTCTTTTTAGCCATGCTACAGCAAGGCTACAATGATGGAAAGGTTGGTCTGAAGGTTGGTCAGTTCGCCTCTTTGATCTAGACTGAAATTTCAACCTTTCAAATTTCAAAACAGTCAAAAAAAATTGTTTTTGGCTTTTTCTCCTGAGCCTCCACAAGGTTTTGTGGTTTTGAGGGAAATTTCTCAACAGCTACCGTATTGGATGGATTGCCGTGTAATTTGGTTTAGACATTTATGTTCCCCACAGGATGAATTATAAAAAAAACTTTGATCCTCTGACTTTTCATCTCCCGCCACCATGAGGTCAAAATTTCAGTTTGTCTATTATTTATTACCAAATACATGAAAAAATAATAGAATTTCCATCAATGTCTCAGTCTTATTAGATATTTCTTAACAAGTAACATGAGACAAACAAAAAATACACATAAAAACAGAAGAAAAACTCTTCCCTGAGTAAATGCTTATACATAAACCTGCACATATACACTATAAACCAGCATAAAAATACACATACATGCATATCTAGACATTTCATATACTAAACAAAATACAACTTTTACTTTTTCTGCCATGTCAGACCAAATTTCAACATTTTCTGTCTGCACTTTGTTCTGAATAAATAATATCAAACCTTAGCAAGTAGCCAAAGTCTTTCACATAACATATAACAATTCTTCCAGCGAATTGAAAGGAGTTATTTTTGCTTCTGTCAGACCTGTAAGGTAAACTGTTGCAATCATGAGAAATTCAGCAAAGAATCATTATTTATTAATAGGACAATTGGGAATTAAGGAATACCCACTGACTCAGAATCCACTTTCCAAAACACAGAGACTTCTTAGCATCCCTAAACCATGTGATGATGTGTCCCAGCACACCCAACTGAAACATAACTCTCTGTGCAGATGCCAACAACTTCATTTGATATGAAATCCTAAATGGGTAATTCGACTGTCATTGGCGAGATTTCCAGTTACCAGCATGCTGTTATGACACCATCAGGAACATGTTTTATTCATGAGTCTGAACTTCCTTCATTAGTGAGAGCTTTCTCACAAAGAAGTGATGGTTACCAATCTGGAGATTTTTAACAAAGGTGTTGCTTTACTTCACTTGTCACTACATCAGCTTGAAAAAGGACATTTTACTGTAAACAAGTTGGAGAATTGCTCTGCTCTGAAGGAATATTTTGCTCTCCTATGAGCCTCATCATCAGAGTGAAAGTTAAGCAAAAAGATGCTCCGAATCTATTTGTGATCCAGTGCAATGTGAATAAAAGTTTTATGATATTGTTTCATAAAAGGTTGGCTTGGATTTAGCCCAAATCGGTGTTGTGGAGTAAAACAATCAAGGATATTTAATATTTCACAAGGGAAGGGAAAAGAGCAGGTGATCAAGACAAGATGAAAGGGTCTAATAAAAAGTTTTTAAAAAGCCTTTGTTGTACCACTCGCTCATACTGAATTTATTGAAAACACACCACGGAAATACGCCATTTTGGCATCACAAATTAGTCGCTATAAAAGAAAGCTTTTAAGTCTTTTCATCTGAACAACAGCTGACTTGGTCCTTTGCTCTGTTTTTATTCATCTTTTTTTTTTTTTTTTACAGATGTGGTTTTACAGTTAGGATCCTGGTGTTAATTACACCGTAAAATCATCTACTTTAGATTTGAAAGAATGTTCTGATTGGCCAGCGATATGCATAAATAATGAGGTGCCCATTAGTCTGCGAGACAGTAGCCAGAAGGCTGTTTGTCAATGTCTCTTTACTTGTGTTAATGGATGCTGAAATAACAACACCTGATATATTTTTGTTAAAGATTAGAGGAAAGGATTATGTTGATGTGTTGCAGTATTAAACTCATCTGCATTAATTAGCTTTCACTGGATCTTAAAATGATATAAAGTTGTTCTTCCATGACACTTTAAGCTGTGCCTTAGATAAATCTAGTAATTTAATTGCACTTACCATCAGGTTTGTTCCTGTTTGTTGGCTCCTTTGAGGCATCTTGGGCGTAAGGCCGCAACTAATGATTAAACAAAAGATTATTGCAATCATTGATATTTCTCTCGATTAATCATTTAAGTCTGTGAAATATCAAAAAACTGTAAAGTTCTAGTCACAATTTCTCTAAACGACTCCTTAAAATTGCTTGTTTTATCCGAACAAAACCCAAAAACATTCAAATCACTATGAAATGTGACAAAGAAAACCAGAAAATTCTCACATTTGAGAAGCTGAAACAGCAAACATTTGCCATTTTTACTTAAAAAAAACAGCTGAAACTGTTAATCAATTATGAATATAGTGGATGATTGAATTTTTTGTTGATTGACTCATCCATTAACTGACCAATAGCTTCAACTCTATACTTGGGTTTGAATTTTTGCTCATTTTTACTTAGAAGTTGTTTTTTCCCTTTAATCTTAATGGGGAATATATAAAGCAAAACTTAACGGGTTAAAAATGAGCACGTTATTGTCAAAATATTGACACAGCCGTGTTCACAATTTGACAAAATTACCCTATTAACCTTTTACAGTCTTATTCACCAGAGGGTTACAGTACATAATGTACTCCACGGCTCATTTAACCGCTGCAAGGCTCTGTTTTCTGTGTAATTTATTAGTATTTCCTCCAGATGTAGTCCAAATAAGCAGAAATGTCGGTTGCAAATGTCAGATGCAGAAATTACAAACTATCCACAGTATCCACTTGAAACTATGAAAATATGCTCTTAGGCTCCTGCATGCAATAAATATGTTCATCTCACAAAGCCGATAATTATACCATGTTAGTCATGAGTAATTCTTAGATGCATCCACAGACATGTGGTCAGTTTAAGTGGTTTTTCAGTTTCTGTGGCTGATGATGCAGCAGCTTAGTCATAGCTGAAGTTCTATTATATGAAGATCCTTGAATATTGTAAATAACACATTATACTTCAAATTATCCTATTTAAATGATAAAAATTGTCTGGTTATGCATTTATGATCAAAATTTACTAATCACCTCATAAATTAAGTTGAGTTTTTATGGTTGTCTGTCAAATGTAGAGTTACAGTCTGTATAATAAAGTAATTATAATATAGGTTGTTATTTGTTTGTTGGAATTTTATCAGGTAAGTCTTTGATTTAATATTAGTCAATGTCCCATAAATTTCAAGTTCACAAGTTCATCCCCTTGTTGCATGTTGTGACCACATGTCCTGTCAGACCTGAGAAAGCACACTGAAACCCAGACGTAATGTTAAGTCAATCAAATTAGATTCATATGGGTTGGTTTCAGTGGTGGAAAAAATATTCAGATCCTTGACTTAAGTAAAAGTTCCAGCACAGGAATGTAAAAATTGTTCACGATTTTTAATGTCTGTCTTAAAACAACAGTCAGGTTCCCATATGAACACTGAAATAGATTTTTCTCACTGTAATCATTCCTCCTGTTCATACTGACCATTAGAAGATCCACAGTCCTCCTTCTGTTAGAAATGTATGTAAAAGTTTATCTATTTATCATCCAAATGAGTCAAATCAAGTAGATATCTTTAAACGTTACAGTGCTTTTATTGCCAAAGTTCCTCTTTCTGTTACTATACTTCCACCACAGCTCAACAGGGAAATACTGTCCGAGGAAACACAAAGAGGGACATTGATGTTAAAAAGACTGTAAATGTGGCAGATATCCACTTGATATGACTAACTCAGACTGCTGAAGCTTCATATAAGCTTCAGATAAACTTTTAAATGCATTTTTGCACAAAATCACTTGATTTTGGCCTCCATCTCTTACATTGAAAGCACATTTGAAAGAAAAAAAAGCCAGTATGAACAGGAGGAATGATAACAGCGAGGAGAACCTGTTTCAGTGTTCATATGTACGGAAGCCGAGAACGGCCATGCTTGCAATTTTTTTAAGATGTTCTCTTGAGATCACGAGTTAATTATTTTGTTATCTTGAGAAACCGAGCTTTGTTATCTTTAGATAACGAGATAACCAACCTGTTATCACAAGACCACAAAAGGTTGTTTCCTCTTATTACTTACAATGTTTATCAGAGATCAGGAATGCCACGCCAACATGCATAGATGGCATCTCGACAACTGTAGCTACTGATTTATATGATTTAAGCTGAATATGTCAGATCAAGGATTACCCATCATTATTAACAGCACCTTTATTGATGACATCTGTGTCACAGCCAAATGGCAGGTTGATTAACTCCTGCTCATAATATGATGGGATGGTTCATATTGGAAAAATACCAAACAACACCTTTCAAGCACTTTCATTTTATTAGACTTAATGAGAGGAAGGAAAGTGGGGTGGAGAGAGGGAATAAGAACCAACATATGACAGATTTGAGCTATCCATGTAAGGGAGACATGGAGAGGAGAAGACAGGAACCAACAAATAAGAATGAGTTTGTGATAAATTATCTCATTATCTATGTAGAAATCAGCCTTTTGTTTTCTCGAGATAGCGAGATAAATTACCTTGTGATCTTGAGATAATGGAATTAAAAAAATAGTTGCAAGCACGGCCGTTCTCGGCTTCCGTACATACAGACACCTGACTTACTTGAAAAATTACAATGACTTGAAAAAACTACACACTGTTTTTTGTAAGACGTCAAAAGCCAAAAAGGTGGTTTCATCTTTAACGATGTGTTGTATTTTTAAACTTATCCATTGTGTCAAATGATGACGTGTCGATCGCGAACGAGTCAACTCTATGAGCCAGCTCCTGTCTGAGAGTTGATTTCTTTTTTCTTTCTTTTAAATTAATAAAAGACAGAATAATAGGATGATCTTTTCTCTATGCACTGACTGAATGATTGTGTTGATGTGTGTGTATGTGCGTGCAGACAGAGATCATACTCTACATTCATGTGGTGCCGGAATAATCGGAAAAATTAGTTCTCAACTGGGAAAATTCACATGAACGCTCCCTCAAGTCAGAACAACTTGGAAAGTCGGTGAAAATTTTGGTACACGACTTGCCGACTTTGATGTCACATATGCAGGACATAAATGTTTGGTCGATGGCAAGAAACTTTTTATTAATTCACATATTGCATATCAATTTTTTGCTCACATGTAATTTGTAATATGGTATCAGGTGGTAATTGTTATTTGCTGTCCATGTAGAGTGACCTAGATTAGTTAGAAAAGTTATTTATTTGCATTAACCCTGATGACAAGTCAGGTAAAGCAATATTTTCTCTTTGATTTACCCATTTCATTTAGCATTTTAAACACTGGCCTGACACTGTTTTGGATAGTTCAATATAAATAAAAAGTTCAATACACAGGTGTAAAAGTGTTTTATGTTTTTACATTATTTAAGGTATCATACCAAACATAATGTTATAAGGTTTAGTATAATTACATTGAATAACTGAAGTGATATATGTGCATATATATCAATCATAGGTCAAAATATTGCAAAATTTGGCTGAATTATAAAAGCCAGAAGTGGTACTAAATGAGGAGCCGTTTGGGAATCGAAAGAGCCGTTATTAATGAGTTGATCCAAATAATCTGGCTCACTAAAAAGAGCCGGAATTCCCAAATCATTAGTGTCAAATCCTCATCTGAAAACTATCAAATAGTGGAGTAGAAGTGCAATATTTCCCTCTGAAATACAGTGGAGTGGAAATTTAAAGTGGCATACAATGGAAGTATCTCAAAATTGCACTTAAGTACTTAGCTGCCTTCCACTACTGGTTGGTTAATATGTAAAACACACATGATGGCATGTTGGCTGTGCTGTTTCCAGAGTAGGACCGGTGCCGTTCAGCCCACTGCAGCCGAGGTAGGCTACTTCCGTTCCGCAGAGGGCGACAGGCACCAGCCAGCCTAGACTGTGGCGGAGGTCCAGACACAATAGACTGGGTAAGTTTTATTAGCGAGCTAAATAGATGATTTAAGACCGACATTCTACCGAGTGGCCACACTATACATTTCGGTCTGTTGCCTGTGTATGCTCTCATGAGAAGTCGGAGGTGTGTTGACCGACACACACCCGCTGAAAAGACGAGCAAACAAACAACACGGCCGCGGTGTTGGTCGCACGGAAAAGGGGCTCTGGCTATGTGCTGGAACGGAGCTGTTCCTGGCTACTGCCTGAAATTCTCACATTTAAACTAACCTTGAAATACGTCTTAGTGGGATCCGTTAAAAATGTACACAGCCGCGACGTTTCTCGCAACAACCTGTACAATTTAAGTGTATACGTATATTAAAGCTACCAGCTTGTCGGCTCACTTGTAAAGGGATGCTTAGCAAGCAGGTTTACCCCACGCCGCTCCGAGAAGTAGTCGTATCCCTAAAGTCGCTGGGCCTGAGTGTGCGTTGCCAGTTTTCGGGGGGAGGCAACGGTAAGCAGGCTAGCCACAGCTCGGTGTAAAAGGGGGAGGGGTAGGGGGTCACCACCTTGATAACATATAATGTCTCAGCTACATTTATTAGTATTTAATTACTATACAGTAGTCTTAGTTTGAGTTGACGGTTCTTAAATGGTTAACTTCATAGCGTGCGGGTGTGAACTGTGCACTCAGCTAGCACAGCGGCTAACGGCAGTTTGTTTAACCGACACGGAAACGCGAGCTAACAGCAGGTATGTAGAAAACACACACGCACACATTATTGGAAAGACCAGCTGAACAGATGATTAACATGTCAGGATAATTTACTACGTAGTAACTAAAGACTATCAGTGGTGGAAAGTAACTAAGTACATTTACTCAAGTACTGTACTTACAGTTTTGAGGTACTTGTGCTGTACGTTAGTATTCCCATGTTAAGGTACTGTAAGTCTTCCACTCCACTACCTCCCCTGCAGAGAGAAATATTATACTTTGTGCTCCACTACATTTATTTGACAGCTTCAGTGACTTTTCAGATGATTTGACACAATGGATAATATAACAAGCTTTTAAAATACAACACATTGTTAAAGATGAAATCAGTGGTTTCCAACCTTTTTGGCTTTTGACATCTTACAAAAAGCAGCGTGTAGTCAGGGTCACATTTATTATGTCTATGAGTTGTTAACAGCTCCACCAAATAATGATTTTTTTTTCCCTTTAAACTTCCCACATGGTTTCATTTCAATAAATTTTCAAATGATCCAATGATTAGAGAAAAAGTCAAAAACCTGAAATTGATTCAGAACTTTTTTTTCTTCTTTCCTCTCCCATTAATCATCTCACGACCCCTCAGATTTATCAGGTGACCCTTTGAAGGGGCCCGACCCCTAGGTTGGGAACCACTGGACTAAACTAGCAAACTATATATATATATATATATATATATATATATATATATATATATATATAAGTAGTTTAAACTAGCTCCACCTCCAGCAGCTACAACAGTAACATGCTGCTCTAACACTAATGATTCAGTATTAATAATCTAATGATGTCATATATAATAATATATCAGTCAGAGGGACCAAACCACTACTTTTACTGCAATACTTTTTTGCTGATAATACGTATATACTTTTACGTAAGTAGGATTTTTCATTTAGGACTTGTATGTGTAATGGTGTATATTTTACATTGCTGTATTGGTACTTTAAATTAAGTAAAATCTGAACACTTCTTCCACCACTGGTGACTATAAATATACATCTAATATTTACTCTTAATTATTATGTTTTGCCCAACTTTCTAATAACTACTTGTCCTTCATCCTAATACCTAAAAAATAAATAAATAAATAAATAAAATAAAAGCAGATTTCTGAGTAAGTTATCAGAACAGGGTGGGTGAAATACCAGAGGAGTTGTCAGCTATAGAGGTAGACAAGAAGTCTCCATACTACATGAAAATGATTGTTTATAAATAGTGAAAGTTGCTTGCTAATTATGAAACCCGTCAGCTATTGTGGCCGAGGGGCAAATTCACACCTGCTTTGGTTAGAAGTCATTTTGAAACACTCCTCCTCCTTGCAGCTGTGTCTTTTTACATAAAGGACATGTACACAGTTTGTCTGAAAACAACAGTCAGGATCCCAAATGAACATTGAAAGAGGTTTTTCTTGCCATAATCATTCCTCCTGTTCATACTGACCATTAGAAGATCCCTCCATAATGCACTTACAATATAAGTGATGGGGGACAAAATCCACAGTCCTCCTTCTATGCAAAAATGTATTTAAAAGTCTATCTGAAGCTAATATGAAGCTTCAAATAAGTCAAATCAAACCTCTTTTTGTTACTATACTTCCACCGCGGCTCAACAGGGAAACACTGTCCGAGGAAACACGAAGAGGGAATTTAATGTGAACCTGTCCTTTAAATTATTTTCTACGTCGCTCGCCTCAGGGTCCGGCTCTTCTCCAATCCAAACCGGTATGTCGGATGAGGATTCCCGTGCCAGCACCAGCTCTTCCTCATCACCACCTTCCTCCAGCCAAACCAGACAGAGGGACACACCTTGCAAGAAGAAACGGGAGAGCAAAGCCAGCATGAGCAAGACCTCCAAGCTGCTTTCCACCAGCGCCAAAAGGTAAATATAGCGATGAATCGGTTAATAGACTCTGACTTGGCTCATTAAATATCTTAAAACCAGTCAGATCTGTCTGTTGCCCAGTGGTGGAAATGTAAAAATACTCCATTACAAGTAAAAGATGTGTGTGTGTGAAAAAACTTCCTTAAGTACTGAGACTCAGCAGCCAGACATTTCTCATTTCTCTGTCTAGTAGCAGCTGAGATTGTGAGAGTGACACTGAAATGAGAACAGCTGATCCACCTTAACTGAGCCTGGTCAGTTTAGGCTAACCCATTGTCGCTAACTTCGGAGCTAACCCCCTTCATTTTGGGGAAACAACAGAGAAGACTTTTCTTCGTCTTGAGAAGCCGCAGCATTTATTAGCTTATGCTGCACATTTCCTGCCAGATTGACAACTTACTGCTAACCTTTTTCCTCTGCTCCGCTCAAATTCACCGTCACTTTTCTGCCACTAGCTCTCTCACTCAACCACACACTTCTCTATTCCTTAAAAGGAGCTACGCTACCAAAGAGTTTCCCAGGCAATGACATAGAGGAACAGTGCAGAGGCTCCCAAACGCTACCGATTCGGGGGTTCTTGTCGGCCTGGTCCATACGATTACAGGGGAAACACTGGATAAATTGACAAAAGCACATGATGTGACACTACTTTGAGATATTGTCAGTGCAGCTAAAATAGATTTTGATATCAGAAAAAGCAATTCTGATATCTGTAGCATCAAGCAGCGTGTTATCTTACTCCCACCTTGCATCATCGTTCAACAGTCATTCAGGAATAAATCCATCAAAGATAAAGGAAGAGATGCTAATTTATCTCCTGACAGTAGCTCCAGATGAACATAATGTACACAGTCACAAGATCTGCTGCGTTTTTCAGTAAACGACACAAAGCTTCCTTTTTCCCCCCCTCCTCTCACAGTCTTATTCTAGCGGACTTACACAAACACTGTTGCTCTGTTTACACACAAAAAGCAACGGCATAAATTACATGACTCACAAACAAACCGATTGATTAGTTACAGAGTTGTTAGTTTTTGGAGTTTCATCATCTCTTCTTGCTCGTGGGTGAAGCAAAACATCTTGAGAAATCTTTGTGGTGATCGTGGGTTTTTTTTTTTTTTTTTAATGACGGAGTGATATGATTTGCCAGTGACTGATTCAGATATTTCTTTTGTGTGTGCAGGATTCAGAAAGAGCTGGCCGACATAACTCTGGACCCTCCGCCAAACTGCAGGTGGGTTTCACTCTTTGTTTCAACTGTGTGACTTTTCTGTCATTAGAAACACATTGACCCACTTATGTCTGTCCTGATACTAAGTGTTGTTACACCTAAACTCAGATACTAAGCACTGATCTCACTGTTCTTACTGATTGGGATCATTCTTCATCCTGTCAGGCTGTAACTACACATTTAAATCTTAACTATAAGACGTTTGTACACCAGAATTATTTTTATACTTGTGCAGATTATGGTATGTTGTTAATTATTGTTGATTAAAGGTTCATTTAATTGCATCATGACATTGACTATGAAACAGTATTTGAAGGATCAAGCCCATCTTTGATAAGGATCAGTTAAATTTCATCATTAAAGACTTGCATTACATATTATAATTAGAGCTGTTTGTATACCAGATTTCCAGGCTTGTGCAAATTTTAGATATGAAATTCAACAAAATAATTTCAACTCAGGGTCCACCTTACAGATTTTTCTGCATCTTTCAAATCGTATCTAAGTGAATGGAGCTTATAATCTTAACAGAAGATTATTTTGTCAAACTACTGTTCCAAAGGTTAAGAATGAACTTTCTTACTCATATAAATATGAACTCATATAAAGTAGTGTTTTGTAATAACAGAAACTAAGACACAGCGTTTAATGTGGATCAGTCATACAGGGCGGTATGAGTCGTACTCATGTGTCTGCTGTCTATTGTAGTAAAATTACAGTATTTCCTTTCAGAACTGGTGAATTGTTATGATGCAAGATGGGCTGAATCACTGCATCAGAAAAATACAACATTAAAATGGCAAATATGTTTGGCTGTTGAACTCTTAAATACAAACATGCTTTTTTTTCAGTTGAAATCTAAACGTAACCTTTCATCAGGGCAACATGAACCCCACGGCTGCTGTAAGATGAGAGCCGGATCTAGAGCCAGAAGTTTAATTTTCAAAGGAAACGTTTGGTATTTAGCAGGAGGACGGACCACTTCTGCAGTTGGTTTTTACTGCAGTGCTGCGAGTAGAAAGATTATCCTTTAAAACAGGATGGTCTGGGTTCAAGCTCCCGTCTCGGCAGGCGTCTTCCCTCCTGCCGTGCCTTAAGGCAAATCACTGAAGCTCTCCGTGCTCCGGGCTGCTGCTCTGCAGCTGAGCCTGACCTCTGACCTCCCCGTGGAGGAGGAAGGGAGATCAGGAATCTCTTGTATCTTGGCTCAGTAGATCAAACAAGCAACCTCAGGCCACAGACCATCCCAAAAACCAACACCGTCTGGATATTTGCTGCTAATCAAAGTAAAGACTGTGATATTTATTCAGTCACAGCACAAAGCTGTCACGTAACGAGCTGCCGGAGAGAAACGGAGAGGATTTGAGGACATCTATAGGCTGAAGTGCGTGAAGATGTTTTCTCAGGAAGTAGTGGTGCTGCACCCTTACCTACAGGTGGCTGGCAGCCTATAGGCCCCTTTTGTGTTGTTGCAATAATTAATTTTTTTCTGTTCTATGTGAGCCGGTCCAGTAAAAATAGACCCGGCACGTAATGATAGTGGAGCGGAGAAAAGAACCCGGTTGACACGTGCCGGTTTGAATCATCTCTTACTGTGGACGTGACACTCCGCCTCTAACGGTCCCTGTAGGCTCTACTGCTTTTTAAATCATGTCGACCAGCGCAAGCTTTCCAGTTGATTTCTTTTTATTGTGTATTGTATTGATGTTTGAGTGTTTTCTTTAACCGTTTACTTTAAAGATTAGAGAGGCAGTTTTCAGTGATTGTAAACGTTTCCATGCGCTTGGTAATGTCATTGCAGCAAATATCGTGGGATATTTAAACAGCAAAACTAACAACTGTAGTTATAAACTTGACAGGACAGAGGAAACTCTCCAGGGGAAACAGAATTAAACTTCTAGCTTCTAAAATAACATTCTTTAGACAGCTCTGATGGAGCTCAGATTTTATCAGGAGGATGACTGATTTACTCCAAACAGTCTCACTGTATGAACCTGGACTGTGTGTGTGTGTGTGTGTGTGTGTGTGTGTGTGTGTGTGTGTGTGTGTGACCTTTTTGGATGCGTAGAAGGGCAGAGAACATTAATTAACATTAGATCCTGACCGATCCTGTCAGCATGTCTGGAGATTTAACTAATCAATGAAGTTACGCTGCTGTGTCTCATGCGTAAACGCGCACAGCGTCACTCTCAACGTTGAGACGCGCTTATCGTTTCTGCTGCGGGGGGATCGCTGCAGGTATGAAATAAACTCAAAAAAAAGATATTTGAACCTGGAAAATGTTCCTGCAGGCATGTTTCCAAGACACTGGTGAGTGGGAGGAAGGCCACTGGTGCTATAATCATCGATATAATCGTTGGGAGAAAGTGTGTGCATTGTTTGGTCTATTTTACAAGCATGAAGCACAGAAACAATAGAAACACTAGTATGATAAAGCTCATTAAAGCTCTGTTAGAAATGTAGTAAATGTCCTTCAATGAAGCTTTCAAAGGCAGAAAAGTGATTAAATGAAGTGAACGCAGCCTACTTTGTGTCTGTGACTGTATCATGACTGCAGCGCGATGACGTCTCTGGTTGAATTAACAATTTGAGATCGTGGATTAAGGACGGATGAGGAAGTTCTGACACTGACGGACAAACGCAGCGGCAGGTTTCAGCAGACGGATCGCGCCATTTAGGCAAATTCATAATGGACTACATAATTACAACAGTGGAGCATGACAGCTTAAAATACAACCTGTCTCAGTGAGTTATGGATTAAAAGCCATGTTTAATTGAGCACCTCCTATTACAATAATGTATCTAATGTAATAACTTTAAGATGTTCAGAATTTGAAAATACTCAAGAGGCTTCACTTATTCTTGAAGAGTTTGATAGCATTTCTGCGTGTTTCAGTAAGTTTTAAATCAACATGAACAGTTTGTGTCGTGGAAGTGTAGACAGATCAGGGATTTTCTGTTTTTTTTAATTAATCGGTTAATTTATTTGGTCCGAAAATACTTCAGAGTTAATATCTCCGAGAGCTCGTCGTACGTCGACTGAGCTTTTACCCAGAGTTGATTATCCAGACGTTACGAGCTCTTTCACTGTTTTTAAGTCTCCCATCTTGACGGCATTTCAGAGCGCAGACACGACTGCTTTAACTTATGGAAAAAGCTTGTTTATGCCAGTTTTCGTAACTGTATCCAAGGTAGATCAAACGACTCATAAATGCACATAAGAGTAAAAGGATGTTTTTGAGGCCGAATGGCTGTCTGAGTCGGGAGGAATGCGCTCATATAATGAAAATCAGCCACTTAGAAGTCAAAGCTTTTCATGTGGTGAATGTTTTTATCTGTCACATTTACAGTCATATCTTTTAACACCCAGTTAATTGGCCCAAACTGTGCTCTCTGGATCGATTTTTTTTTTTTTTTTTCCCTACGTTGTAGCGTGTCACTGAAACACGGCCAAACATCCGTGTCGACTTTGATCAAAAAAAAAAAGCAGAGCAGAACGCAACATCTGCCCCCCCCCCCACCTCCCCTCCCCCCACCCCCCAGGAGTTTTGGATCAATGCTATTATGTCTTGTATTTATGACCCCCGAGGGGTTCAAGACCACATGTTCTGCATGTTAGACGGATAAAGGCTGGGCTGCTTTGAGGCAAAATCAATGAAGATTACAGATCATGATGCATAGATGCGTCACGGGGGGGTTCGCTTTGAACAGAGGCATCTTCTGAATGATGCACAGGGGGAACTTTCTCCAGAAGAAATAAAAATCATTTTTATGAGCGGTACTCTGCAAAGGTTGAAATTTTGCTATGTTACTGCTTTTAAATATCCAAATTGTAGTAGTTACATTTGTTTTCAGCCATCAAGAGACACTTTTCTCTTGATCTTTAGAGCTTAATAAACAGTAAAAAAATGTTTCACACGGCATCTATTTCTGCAGAAGGAAGAGTTATTTTGGTGGAAAGTTTCCTTTAATGACACGAGTCAGGCAGATCTTGAATGGTGCGTTCGAAGCATTCAAAACAACACCCACAAACACCAGTACGCTGCCAGTAAGCAGGGATTCATTAAGTCATACAAACAGTGCACGAATGAATAAGTGACTTTCATATTAGAGTATAAACTTCATTGATTATTCCATTGATGCGTCCATTTGAACAGCAGAGTCTGATATATCGATAAATCTTCCTCAGCGTGCAGGTTTCTTTTCCTCTGACTTTATTTGTTTTCTTGTATGTTTGTAGAGGAGATAAACTCAGTAACGGCGTTAGTGTGTTTGTTTTTCCTGGTGTTGTTTTTTTCCCCCTTCAGCATTATTGATGAGACGGTTTGATCTATAAGGGTAAACACGAGGCTAGAAAAGAGCAAACATCAATTCCTTGAAATCTGCATCAGGGAGTACAGTGGCAGATCAATCTATACATCTATAGTCCCTTTAAGCACCTGAACAGATAAAAAGAAATGGAAATGTACTAAATTTACATCGACATGTAAATAACTGGTTGCTTCAGTTTCAGCGTTTCTCTCACATGATCGCGCAGCTGAAGGTCTTTTTTTTTTTCTGCCTGCAGTGCTGGCCCGAAAGGAGACAACATCTATGAGTGGAGGTCGACCATCCTGGGACCACCAGGCTCCGTCTACGAGGGAGGCGTCTTCTTCCTGGACATCGCCTTCACGCCCGACTACCCCTTCAAACCCCCCAAGGTACCGACATCAGCGCCGCATATCTGTCAGCACCGCTGCAGGGTTTTACAACCTGATTTGGTTCAAAAACTATAATGAAACAAAATGATAGAAAACACTAAAGAGAAGCTGTTCTTCATAGAGACACCAGAGGTTGCTGTTCAGAAGAAATTTAAACTATAGTACACACAGATCCTGTAACCTGACTGGAGCAATGCAGCTTTATTTAACATTTCATTAACTGCTTTACATTTAAAAACATCAAGCATATACAACACAGTGGTATAATAATAATAATAATAATAATAATAATAAAAGTTTAGGAGGAGTTTAGTCAGTGAGCAGGTCAGAAACATACTGGGGAGCTGAACCATGTGGTGTCTTAAAAACCAATAGGAGGCTGCAATTATTTTCATTATCTATTAATTTTCTTGATTATATTAATTAATTATTATGTCTATAAAAAAATCTATAATGCCTGTTATAATTTCCCAGAGTCAAAGGTGATATCTTCATATCTTTTTTTTTTCCCTTTTGAAACACAAAAATAATCAGTTTACTATCATGTATGACAAAGAAAAGGATTAAATAATCACGTATGGGAAGCTGAAACCATTCATTCATTCATTCATTCATTCATTTCCTGTCACTTACTGTAGAGGCTGTTTATGAAAGTTTAGATCTGATATGGGTTTGTGAGTATTCGTTCTGGTGTCACTGATATTTTTTGCTATTATTAAGTTTTCCTCTGAAAAATGTTACTCAAAGGTGAAGTCTGGTGTTTTGTCTGTTTTGTTCTTGTTGTCAACAAACTCCATGAAAAGGCCTAAAACTCACAGTGTGCAAGTCTGTCTCTGTATCCTTTAATAGTGTCTGACTTCCTGCCCAAAGCCTGTTCATTCCTAGAGGACGAAAGTCTTTTCTTGATAAGGGTTTAACAAATGTATACTTTCATTTATTTTTAAAGACACATTTCATTACATTTTCCAGCAGGGAACTGTAGTTTTCAGTGAGCGTTACTCAAACAAACAAGAGTGTAGTTTAATGTATTTGAGTATTTGTTGGGACTATTTTTAGCCTCGGATTTGGCGTTCTAGTGAGTATTTCCAGCAGCAGGACGGCGTATGTGGGATTCACTGAAAATAAACTACACTACCTGTGTTCATGTCCTCCACTCGTTGATGTTTTAACAGTTTTGGGAAAACAGTGGAGCTCTACGGCACAGAGGAATTACTGGTTTTGATTTTTTTTCATGGGATTTGCTGACAGTTATAATCCCACGAATACGCGAATATCACCAGACAGAATATAATAACACACCAAGTTCTAATTAAAGATTTCTTCACATCGCTCGCACATAACTAATAACTATAGAAAGCACTTCTGTGTGAAGCGTCGGAGCAGAAACAAAGTGCTCACTGTCAGATCTTTTCAGCGAGGCACGGCTTCTCCTGCTGTTTTACAGGCAGAGCTCATGATGGTCACAACAACATTATGTGGTTTTTCTGGAAAATCTGCTCCGTGTTTGAAGTCTTTCCCCTGATTTACAGTCTTAAGTGGGAAACATAAATATGTGGACGGTAGTAAAACATGTAGAGTGTTGTCGGTCCAGATTTCTGTTCTGCTTCAGCATTTCTTCTCTTTTGAACACTAGTTTCTCCTGCGGGTATGAAGAAGTTCAAATGAAGCTGCTTATCAGACATCAGTGTGCTCTTTTTCCGACGTCGGTGACTTTCTCTTTCACAAAACGAGATTTCTCGATCAGTTTCGTGGATGTGATGGATCCACATTAGACTTTTTTTTTTTTGTCCCCACAGGACTATTTGAACCAATTAAGTTACATTGTGTAACAACTACTGTCATTATGGTGTCCCTTAAAATGCCGATCCTGATTGCTTTGTTTGTCAGGCTTATTTGAAGTCGGATAAAAGAAATTAGGTAATAAAAATAGTGAGAATAAAAACAAAACAAAACAACAGCCGCAAGCTGTGAGTCTGGGGTTCAAGCCAACAACAGACCGTTAGAAGTTGAAAGCATCAACGGCCTCGTTAAAAATATCCACCAAGTTTGACGATGTTTGGACAAACTGTCATAGATTTATGGCTAAAATTTGCGTCAGGCCCATGTAGGTGTTTGGAACTGGTGGCGCCCCCTATTGAGAGATTTCCAAATAGTTTTACACACGCGGTTCAACATTATAATGAAACACAACCTGCGAGTTTTGTTAATTATTGGACAAACAATTTCTGATTTACAGTCTGATTTGTGTTATAAATCACCCAATTTTTTTTAGCATTTGTGGCGCCCCCTAGTGGTGGATGTGAATGATGCGTTCAGGGTTTGTTATGTGGACACATCCTGTGAGTTTAGTAATGATCGACCCAACAGTTGTTGACTGAGGTCTATTAACTTGCTGAGCCACGTCCTCTTGAAGTTCATTGGTCAATATCTTCAACTAAATAATAATAATATCAACAAGCTTTATGCGACTTTTGATAAACTTGGTCCAATAATGATCCACAGAAAAACTTAGGAGATGTCAAAAATGTGTTTTTCAAAAAAATCAAAATGGCGCATGTCTAGGCACAATGTGGCTTATAAGGATAGATTCATCTGGACCCACAGAAAGCTCCAGTTCTGGGTTACCGTAGAAACATGGCGGTCCACATGGCAGGCTCCTTGGAAGAGGACGTGCTCCTTATGTAGCACCAAAACACAACAATCCTTATTTTCATGGGATTATACACTAATTAAAACATACTTATGAATATTATATTCCATTTCTGCCACTAAATCTTACACACTGGTCCTTTTTAAGTGTGAATATTGTTTCATCCACTAACTTGAAGACAAGATGCATCAGGATCTGGTCGTTTTAACACCTCTGCTTAACAGTTTCCTTTGGGAAACCCTGAATTTTTTCTTCTTCTGTAAATGTGTGCAAGAATGTAAATCACTAACGGTGATGGATGAATATAGATCTGCTCAGTTAACACCTGCTCATGTTTGCTTCACTGTGTAAACAAGAGCAGGAAACAGCCTCGTGACGTTAGGAGGCAAAAGTGAAAATAAGATTTTAAAAACACCCAAACGAGCTACTTTAATGTCATAATCAAAGCTGCATGTGAAACCGAACACCTTCTCTTTTATCAAACCTATCTACGCATTTAAATGTTTCATATAAACCGACACGACATGTGAAACGCATCAAAATTCCAGTTTAGATTTCCCACAACTCACTTGTTCCAAAATCATTTTCAGTTTTGCATCATTTACTGTAAATAAATCACTTGCTTTCATTGTTGGTCAATATACTGATAACTTAATGAGAAGTTTCACCTTCTTAGTAATATCTGTAAAAGTAGAAGTCATAACAGAGATTTTTTTTTTTTTTTTTTTTCCAGAGATCTTAATAGTGACAGTGTTTCCCGGCATTTAGAAGTTCTTCTTTTTAACCACTAGAGGGCTTTCGTCTCCTGCAGAGCAAAACATTTAACACTCCAGGTCCAAGTGGAGGCTTTCTGCATGATTGACCTGCAGACATTCTCTAAATATAACACTAATAGTGACCCATTTCTACATTAATACACCTCTCTCAGTTGAAAAGTGTGACTACTTGACTGTGAATTATGCATAAAAATGAATGTTTAAATCAATTTAACAGCATTCATAGTGAACAGCGGTAGTAAAATGTTGGATCCCCACTGTTTATGTGTCTGCAGGTAACGTTTCGTACGAGGATCTATCACTGCAACATCAACAGTCAGGGCGTGATCTGTCTGGACATCCTGAAGGACAACTGGAGTCCCGCCCTCACCATCTCCAAGGTGCTGCTGTCCATCTGCTCCCTGCTCACAGACTGTAACCCAGGTAAGACGGAGAGCCGGGGTCCACGGCGGCTGTTAGTCGCTGTTTAGAGTGACCCAGCAATGCTGTTCAGTTCAGTGTTTCCCTCTAGTTGTTCTGGCTCATTTAAAGGCAGAGACCATGTAAAGCAAGCGGCAGCCTTCTTTAAGTTTTCCGTCCTGCTGGATCTCTTCTACGCTACTTTTCTCAGTGTGAAACATCAAGTCTATGAGATATTGCGCGACAGGAGAAGAGGATAAAACACTCTGAAGTGGCTGAAGTGCATTTTCAGAGATGTGAGCTGAATCCACCTTTCAAGCTCCTGAAGAGTCCTTGTTTTTTTGTTTTTTTGTTTTTTTTTACTAAACAACAGCATTTGGAAACTCAAGCCGCACAGATGCTGGTAAATTTTGCCGGTGCTGTGACAGGAAACCTAAAGCAGAAAGGGATTTTTGCATTTTACCGGCTGCTCGAGGCCGCAGACACACTTCATTTGTTTTTACAGCTGTGTCTGGTGCTTTTATTAAAAGATTGACAGGAATTGAACTGTCTGATTCTGCACACGTACAATTATCCCCCCCTAATTTATAACTAAAAAACCCCTTTCTAATAGCGGAATCTGTGCTGAACTGTTTTAACAACATTCTAGCTTAAGAAGAATTATCCTCACTTGTTTTTTGCTATTTAACTAATATGACTTCTTGTTTAATAAAGAGAAATGGAGATACATTTATAAGCCCTTTAGAGTCTATGTTTTATTATTTCTACATACAGATTAAACTTAACTTGCAACCTGTTTCTCCCGTGCAGCCGATCCCCTGGTGGGAAGCATCGCCACCCAGTACACGACTAACAGAGCGGAACATGACCGAACGGCCAAACAGTGGACAAAGCGATACGCCACATAAACCCACAGAGGACGTCAGAGGGAGGAAGAGGAGGAGGAGGAGGAGGAGGAGAAGGAGAGGGAGGAGGAGGAGGGGTCGGGGGCTCTGGGTGGTTTGTGTCGGGGGGGTTATTTCTATCTCAGATTTTTAGTACTTTATTGTCTGGTATATTTTTTTGTTTCCTGATTAAGTTATCTCCGCAAATATGGTAATAAAGGAACACAATGGAAAGGAAGTCTTGTCCGCCTCCTTTTTTTCATTACATTGTTAACTTAATGATTCTGAATGGGAGCCTGCAGGACAAATTACCAGTAATCACTAAGCTGAGCACACTGGGGAGCCACATTCCTGCGTCACTACTACAACCATTATGACACATATGAAGGTAATGGTGGTCTTAATATTCTGATGTCATTTAGGGTCATTTTCAGCACATTTAACAACATTTTCATTGTTTTTTTCACATTCTGGCTGCGATTATCTGTGACATTTTTCTGACGCTTGACTGGTTCGAGAACTCTTCTTCATATAAACGTTACAATCGTAGCGGTTCGCTGTCAAAATATCTTCCAAATAAATATAAACAATTCTCTGGAAAAACCCTGCTGCCTTTTCTATGTTCTATATTTTTTATATTCACAAAACTTAATCTGAGAAAGAAGTGAAAAATTATAAATAGATCATGTCAAAACATCACCAGTAGTACCAGTAAGACTTTAGTAATACTTTGTCATTTGCTGGAAGAAGTTGCAACAGACAATCAGTCAGTCACCTGGGCTCGGATGTCTGATTGAAATCTGATATCAAACCTCAAGATATGATTAAGAATATTTTCCAGGTATCAATTAGAACTACAGCGATTAGTCAATTAATCTAATAGTCTTATTAACAGGAAATTAATCACCAACTGTTTTGATGATTGTTTTGAGTCACTTTTTTTAAGAAAAAATGCTAAAACTCTGGTTCCAGCTTCTTAAATGTGAATATTTTCTGTTTCTTTTGTCCTCTATGACAGTAAACTGAAGATCTTTGAGTTGTGGACTGTTGGTTGGGACAAAACAGGACATTTTAGGTTGCTTTTTAGGCTGTGATTGACATTAATTGTGAGTATTAATTGAGAAAAACGACAGATTAATCGGTAATGAATATAGTAGGTAGTTGCATCCTTCGTATCAATCAGCCTAGTGCAAACACAAATCAGTGTTCAATGCATTTAGCTGTGTTTTACAGTTTGTCAGACAAAACCGCACGTTAAAACCTTCCATATCGTATTATTTTATTGGTTTTTAATTATAGTTTGAAGGAGAATATTTACAGACACATCACGTAGATGCGAGGCTACTAGAAAGCAGCTTGCACACGTACTCATAGTCACAAAACTGAGTCATTTAAGACAGATGTCTGTTCCTGATCTTTTAAATAACAGTTTGTCATTAATTTGATTAACAGAATTATACTAAAAACTAAATGAGCATCTCAATGCAGTTCCACTGAAAACCAATAAATTGTTTTATTGAGTTATTGCCCAGCCCTAGTTTAGCTACATTTTCCCTTATCAACGTTAACGTTTAGTCAATAAAATTTTCCACTCTGACAGGCCGATCACACAAAACAGGATCACTAATTTAGCTAAACAACTGCACCAGTAACCAGGTAGCAACCAGCAACAACTCTAAACTTCAGTCCAAGTTTCAGATCTAACTAAAGATGCCATGAATCATCCTTTGTGACCCCTTTCACCCGGTATTACTGAAATCGCTGGATTTGCTGTGGAGACATAACGCCTGAAGACAATTAAATATTAGTCACATTTTCCTTTAAGTGACGTCATCCAGTGAAAAGCTGCATCCTCTTAATCTGTTGGGGAAAACATCTCTAATGTGGGGTTAAGTGATATAAAGTATATAGATCATCAGGTGGTAAATACTCACTCACTGAATAACAAATCCACTCAGAAGTCAAACCAAGTTCAACACAGGAAACACTGTCTATCACATTATCTGCACCGGTAAACCTGCGTGTTGAGAAAAGGCCATTACTGTCGATGCTCAGTGTCAGGAAGTGGTAAAAAAATGATCAAATCAAAATAATTATGTTGACTTGATGCAATTAAATTTGTACCTCCCAGAATACCGTCAAGAAATGTAATTCTTATCATAGCACAGTGACCCATAACGTACATTTGTGCGAACTCAGCACAGAAAAATCCACATGAATCACAGATGTCATAAGAATAGAGACACTCACTCATTGCTTAGTGTATTCCCTATGGGGAGAGTGTAGCAGCAGACACAGGAATGACCAAGCAGATACTATTTATAGAGATGTGCACACTAGCTTTTTTTATTTATTTAAGGGGAGTAAATGATGAATTGATAAAAGTAAGAAAAACACTGAAAGGCTGAAGTTTTAAGAGCAGCTGGGGATATACAGTCAGCTAATGTTGGTAAAGCAGTAAATTAGCTAAAATCTGTTAAACTTTTACCAAAACTGGTAAGACTGTATGTAATATTTAGCATCTGGGATGTTTAGGGTATATTTATGCACTGAGTTAGACTATGATGTCTCAAAAACTGTGTTTGTGTTCGACTCTAACATTACTTCTGATGGCTGAAAGGTCTAATGATGATCTTATTTCCTGCAAGCAGTGAATCATCCCCCCGAGTCCTGAACTCTGTCCACACAGCTGAATCCGGGAAATAAAAAAACTCTCAATCCGTGCGTTAGTCGAACACATGCTTTTTAAACTGAGACAAAGGGATTCTTGGCTCTCTCAGTTCTTTTAATGATGTGTTAATGAAAGACTGCTTCCCAAGAACACAATATATACTTTTTTTTAGAAAACAGAAAGCAGCCAAGGTTAATGGTTGAACTCATTTTAAAAACACAGCTGGCTTCAAACACGTGCAAAAACAAAACCTAAAGTTGATTAAACACATTCCTCTGGTCAGCAGGTGTAAATGTTAATCATTTACGTTGTAAGTACAGCACGCAGCCGAACATGTGAGATGTACAACAGCAAACAGAGCGGAGTGATTTATGATACAGTAAGCTCAGTAAACACTTTATTACGAGTAATTCAATTTCAGAGAGTGAATGTCAAGAACATTGTGTTCCAACCAGCTGCAGTGTTATCTGCCAGTGATATTAAAATAGATTAGAGTACAATACCTGCAATTAGTCTTTGTTTTGATAGTATTCTGATATTACACTGTTGGTTTCCACGGAGTCAGGAAGCATGACTGTGCTAATTGGCGGGTCATTAGATATTTCGATTAAAACACGGCTAACTGTGGTCAAAAAAAGTGAACTTTTTTTTTCAGTGACTATATTTCAGTGCAGTAAGGATCTGTTACGCATTGAAATATAGTCATTTAAAGAAACAGTTTTAATCCTGTGTCATTATACAAACTACATCACCTCTTGGTATATGTCAGAAATGCCAAGAAAAAAAAACACCTCTTTTCTCTTCCTGTAACATGATTTAACATTTTTGGTGACTAATCCTGAACTCAGGAGTGTTTACATCAATTTATCCAGTCAAATACGATTTGGGGGCGACAAGCTTATCTGTGTGTTGTATAAAACTGCACCGACTGTTTGGGTTTGTTGGTGTTAGTAGCTAGCAGAGTGATATCATAGCAGGAGGTGTGTGTTTGGATGTCAGTTGGCAAAAACTGTGTTTACATCTATAAAGAATGTGTTTGACGTCTAGTCTATTAATTTCTCTCCCATTGCCACTTAAGTGTTCCATCAATCCGATCAAACTCGAGCGTTTGATCAAATCCTTTCCCCCCTCGTAACTATACCTCACCCACATATTCCGTTCCACTCAAAATTTATCACTTTCTGGACGCTAAAGACACTCTTACAGCCGTTAAACTGTGACTTTTAAGTGCCGTTGAAACAGTTTAGAGGTTGGAAAAACAACTGAATTTAACCCAGTTTTTCACATCAACTGGGGGAGTTTGGGGACTTCCAGGAGGCTTGAAATAATAACAATTTCGCTTTCAGTTTACTCCTTAAAATTCAGTGTAACAACTGGGTGTGAAAGGAGAACTGTTTTGTTTACAGATGAGAAGCTTGTTGCACAGGTGTAATCTATCAGTGAGATCATACACACTGATCGGCTAAACTCACAATACAGTTATTTCAATACGTAGAATGGAAAAGCCAAAGGACTGCTAAGGGGTTAAAGGTGAAAAAACATCTGGAAAACTATTACTATGATTGGGGAAAAGGTAGGACATAGGTCTCCAAGGCGTCAATATGAAGTCAGCTTGAGTTGGTTTTGAAGGAAAAATAAACACATTGTAAGCCAATGTCTGCAGCCCAAGATAATGAAACTCCACACCAGAGGTGCACTGATAAGGTTTTTTTTTTTTTAAAAGCTATTGCCACCATCTAATATTTCCCACCATTATCAACTGGTCAAATCCAGGATCATTTCATTTTGTTGGTGGTTGGGCAGTTGTAGTTGTATGCAAAGGTTTGGCCTCTAGGATATGGAAAAAACACAATATTTTCTGCAAATATTAATGCATAGTTACTTTTTATGACATAAATTTAAAAAAAATAAAAACAACATTGTGGCATGTGCACAAGTTTTGGCACCTTAAGAGTTCTGAAGTCTCAGATTCTTTTTAACAAGGTCTGAGACTTTAATCAGCTCATGAGGCCTGAGGCATGTCATTAGGAAATGTCAGTAGGTGCCAGTTTCAAAGTTTTACTAATACTCTGACTCTTCAAACCAAACACTCAGCAACCGTGGGTTCCTCAAAGCAGCTGTGTGAGACTCTGAAAATGAAAGTTATTGATGCCCACAATGCAGAGGAGGACTTCAAGAAGATGGCAAAGCGTTGTCAGCTTGTAGTTTCCACAGTGTGAAATGTTATCGAGAGATGGCGGTTTAGGGGTTAGCGTGGAGGTCAAGATGAGATCTGAAAAACCAAGAAAACTCTCAGATAGAGAACTGCTTGTATGCTGGTCAGAAAGGTAAATCAAAAAAAAAAAACCCCATTTGACTGCAAAAAAAACCTGCAGGAAGATTTAGCAGACTCAGGAGAGGTGGTGCACCGTTCAACTGTGCAGCGATGTTCACACAAACAAGACCTTCATGGAAGAGTCAGTAGAAGAAAACCTTACCTGTGTCCTCATCATAAAATCCAACATCAGAGGTATTTTGGAAACAAGTGCTGTGGACTGTTGAAGTTAAAATAGAACTCTTTGGCCATAATCAGCAAAAGTATGTTTGGAGAAAACAAGGAGCAGCATTTCATGAAAAGAACACCTTACCAACTGTTAAGCATGGGGGTAGATTTATCATGCTTTAGGGTTGTGTTGCAGCCAGAGGCACAGGAAACATTGCACGAGTGGAGGGATGAATGGATTTAACTAAATACCAGCAAATTCTGGAAGCAAACATTACTCCATTTGTAAGAAAAAAAGCTGAAGCTGAGAAGAGGATGGCTTCTACAACAGGAAAATGATCCTTAACATACCTCAAAATCCAGCATGGACTACCGCGAGAGACGCAAGCTGAAGGTTTTGGAAGCACAATCAAAGTCCTCCGACTTAAACACAACTGAAAATCTGTGGGTAGATCTTAAAAGGAGATTTGCATGCAAGACGGCCCAAGAATATTGCAGAACTAGAAGCCTTTTGCAAGGAAGATTCAGAGAAAATCCCAAATGCAAGAAGTGAAAGGCTTTTATCTGGCTACAAAAAGCATTTGCAAGCTGTGATATCTGCCAGAGGGGGTGTTACCAAGTACTGACTATGTAGGGTCCCCAAACCTTTGCACATGACACAATGATGTTTTATATTTCTCTTTTTTGTTCAATTTATGACATAAAAAGTAACCATGCATTATCCTTTGCTGAAGATATTGTTTTTTCCCATATCCTAGAGATACTGTGTTTACATTTTTTCAATTTAAAAAATACCCAAAATATGTTATTTGTCGAGGTGTGGCCAAACTTTTGCATACAACTGTATATTAACATGATATTATTTCTGCATCCTTAAATGGGATCACCCTAACAACACAGAACCGTAACAATACAGACACATGTAGAGTTAAATACAGTCCAATACAAACCCCTGCGAATGCTGTTTTTGATGAGACTGTCGGGTTGAATGAAATCTTTGCTCATCTTTGAGGTCTTTGACTGCATTATATTGTAACATGTTAATGTTTTGTGTCTCTTTAAACCACTTATGTAGGAAGTACTCACTCACTTTCACTTACAGTAAGTAAATGCAGCAGTACCACAGTATAAAAATACTACAAGACAATACAAATCTTAAGTAAAAGTATTGATTGATTTATCTTTATTTTGATTTTCAGGGTTAATGTATTCAGGTGCTTACACATCTACTTATATGCATACACACTGTACATACAAGCATGCCTGTACTGTATGCATGTATACATACATATACACACACTGATACACATGTACACACTGGTACATAGTAATTATACATTATAGCAACAATACTACAACTGATTTACCATGTACACAAACAAAGCATTTAAATTTGTTTACTGCCTTAATTTAGAACATTACTTTGAATTTCTGATTTGTATTAAAGACTTAAATCATCCTCACCCTTATTTTTTAAACATATATACTCCTTTAAGATAATACTTGCTCTCACTCTTGGCAAACATGTTCTGAAGTATTAAAAGTAAAAGTACTCATGTAAAGATTATATATTATAATGGTCTGTTAACCATGTAAGCAGCCTTTAAATGTTGCAGCTGGTTGAGGTGGATCTAATTTAAGTATTTTATAGATATTTTAATGTATAACCATGTGTAATATTTAATAAGACGGTGATACAGCTTGTATGTAAGCTATGAATAGGTGTAATCCAGTAACATTAGATAGTCAAATAAATGTAGTGGAATAAATAAAATAAAAATAAATGTAATCAAGGTAGTCTTGGCTCATAGGCAATAATGTTAGTTATTCAATGTTTTTTTTAAGGTGATTTTAGCAAAACCTGGTTGGAAAATCCCCGAGTAAGAGAAGAACATCCAGTCAGTTCATCCACATATGATAACTCCACTTCTGCAGGCAGTTGCCATTACATAAACAGTGTCACAAATATTGTAAATATCAAATATTTTATTTTCATCTTCATTTATTTCACTTTAGACACTGACACATACAACACTAATATAATATAATATAATATAATAATGTCAAGTGTTTGAGACCAATGTTAAGATATACAGTGTGGTTATATGTTAACAGAAAATAATTAGGCTCTAGAGCCACTAGGTAAGAGTCAAAGTTTCCTGTCTGACAAACTCAGTTCACACTTTTCAGCAACGTGTGAACACTTTTCGTTCTAGGGGTTAATATCCTTGAAACAGTTTTACAGACCTTCTTTCTCACGCTAACACTTTGCAGTTGCAGAGTGTGAAGTTTGGCAACGTGGTACTGCCTCAACTTGTGGAAATTGCTGACAACTGATGATGGGATGCAAAAGTGATGACTGTCAATGTCCAACAACATGATCAACAAGACTAATCACATCCTCTGAACCTGTGTTGAACCATGCGGTTGACAATGGAAACGCTACATTGATCAGCAGCTGATGTGAAATGTTTGTGGTTTGTCGAATGCAGCGATTCTGTTTTTTAATTGGTTAATCTATTGATCCGTTCTTTATCTGCTGTTTATCCAGGTCACGATTAATGAGTAATTGGTTATATTATTGGTGAGGGATTGTTAAATACTACCAGGAAGTATTGACACAAACGTGCAATGACATTTATTTCACATCGCACTCGGTAAATAATTCCAGCCCTTATCGTTGCTAATTGTTTTTCATCGATATTTTTCATACTTTGACAGTGAAACAGGTTTAATACCTGCCTCGTCATTGGGCGAGGACAGCGGCGAACACTGCTGGAGCGCAGAGAGATCAAGTTAGGAGATAAAGTCAACATTGAAGATGTCATCTGAGCTGCCAGGCGGATACTCTCTGCCTCTGGAAAACAAACCAGGCTGTGTATTATTAGAATCTCATATCTGTAAAAATCACGTCCTTGACTGTCAGATCACACCACATATTGCAGATTTGAGAGAAAGTTTACAGACAGGTGACAAATACAGGGAAAAACCAACATAAAATGTCCTAATAAGGTGTTGGGCCACCATGTGGTGCCAGAACAGTTTCAGTTTGACTTGGTGTTGATTCTACAAAGTCTCTGAGCTCTAATGCAGGAATGAACACCATCCTTTAAAAATATATTCCCTCATTTGGTGTTTTGATGATGAACACCCACATGTTTGACCAAAACTGGGCCTGTTCAGCGTTTCTATACATGCTACAAAGCATGATTGTTACTTACTTTATTGTACCAGGCAGCATCTGCATCTGCGTTATGTTTCTCCACTCATTTATTCAGGTTTTTCCTTCAAATTTGTCACATTCGTCTGTACAAACAATTATATATAAACATTGAAAAATGTTTCAGTTATAGGGGAAAGAATCTCAAGATACAGATTACATTTTAAAGTCTATACTTTGTAAGAATTTATTTGTAAATGGCATTAGAAATGTCTTAAAAAGCAATACAGTAGCCTAAAATGGGAACACTGACAGTAAGTACTAAAAACCTTTATCAGAATCATCTTTATTGGCCAAGTATGTTTACACATAAAAGGGATTTGACTGCGTGGCTCTCACAGAATAACAACACAACAATCTCCAGAAATGGACACAAGCAATGACTTTATAACAGATGAAAACGTGTCTGTGAACTGTAAACAGGATATAAATAGTGCAAGGAAGTGGGGAGCGCAGAGATAAATATTAAATGGTTATAAAAGTTACTGTACGCACATGCAAGTACAGTAACTGACACACACAGACTCTTTAATTGTCCTTTAACTGAAGGGGAGGAGAGTCGGGCGTTTGCTGCAGCTTTGTAGGTATAAAAACAAACTATTAAACTGTAAAAAAAAAAAAAAAAAAAAAAAAAACTCTCCTGGCTGGATGGTCCATCAGCTGTACCTGGACAGCAGCTCATGTAGCGTGACTGTACTTTTACTGCTCGGGGTTTCACCCTTCACGTTGTGCGCTGCAACGTGACCGCGATGTTACCATTCCTCTGTTACGTCGATTTGGACGCTAAGCTCCGCCCCCTCCGGTGTCCTAAAAGTGTGTCACTGGGTTAAAGTATGGAGGGGCGGGGCCGACAAATGGGTCACATGGGCGAGCCCACTATTGAGAACATTTAGTTCTCTTGACTCACCCGCAGTCTCACAACAAGGGGGGAGTTCCTCCGATTCAGCAGCACAGACGCTCCCCGACCTGCCTCGCTCATGAGTCACAGACTAGGACCTGCAGATTTATTCCCCGAAAATAGAAGAAGGAGAACAGTCCTGGCAGGAGCTACAGCGTACATATCTGAAAGTCTTTCTGCTTTCGTACACAGTCGCTAAGTTTAGTCTGCATCCTTTTTCCGTGACAGTGACAGACAAGTCCGACTTTTAACAGTTGATCTTTCTGTCGGGAATTTTTTTTCCTTTTCCTCGATCGGAGAGATGCCTGAGGACATAGGGACAGCCAAGCCCGGTAAGAGGACAAATTTTCATTGAAAGAGTTTCTGCAATGTAATAGTAACTGTAAAGGACAAACTTAAATAATAGGTTGTAATGTTTTCATTGCATGCAATGTGCAGGAACTTGTTGCAATAATGGTTTTAACATTGACTGGAGTGATGTGACCTCTTTAAATGCTGATTTGACACATACATTCAGCTATATTGTGCCTTCTCACGCTATTTGTGGAGATAAAGCCAACTAAAGTAATATGTGGCAGTTATGAAAAAGCTTAAATGTGTATATATATATGAGGCTTAAAATCATTGGATGCATCATAACAATTATCAAGAAGTCAAAACAGGCGTTAAGAAGGTGTCTATAGGGCAGAACACTAATGAATGGTGACCTGGAAACGTTTTTTTTCTTGCTGTTATGCAGCATTAAAATCCTCAACTAGGGCTCAGAAAGTTAACACATATTTTTAAAAATTATTTTATTTCCTTTCCTTGTGTTTAAGTGTTAATTAAATCCTAACTGTAGCCCAGTTACCGTGTGTTAAACCGGGGTTAGGAGTGCCAGTGCGGCATTTACATTTGACACAACAACAGTGTTCTACTTCCTCGCTCCTGCTCACATGGACAGCGTAGCCTAGCCATGTGTCCGTGTGTACACGCTCTCTGGAACACGCTTCTGATTGGTCGAGAGGCGTTCCCCGACAGCACATTCGCTTTAGTGGAACTCTTCTGTGATTGGCCCGTGACGCAGAACGTTGCACAATCCGTTCTGTACACAGCAAGCCAGAGCGCGAGGCAGCACCGCGAGGTACACGTGAGACAGGGGGGGAGAGAGGGAGAGCTCGAGCAGGCTGACCTACATTTCTGTCTCTTCCTCCTCCTTCGCTTTCACAGAAATGCATGACAGGTCCACGTGTGGGTGGGCCGTGAAAGAGAGCAGTCATGGCTGAGGTTAGGTAATCATCTGCTGCTTGCGGGCGGCTCTAAATTTAGGGGGGCTTTAAGTGTTTAATGAAGAAAAAACATACCAGTTTTTACACAAATATGCCCAAAAAAGTCGCTCAGTCTTCTTCCTAACCTTTGTTTTTGCGGGAAATTCAACTAAGGATGTTTGTTTTAATTTTAAAACTGCACCCACCATTCAGTTCATGCACTTATAACACACTGGGGCAGCTTGGTGTGAAATGGTAATGCAGGTAAAACCGAAAGTGTTGTTAAATGAATGAAATTTGAGCAAATGGAACACTTTTATCACCTGGAAAGTTTTCCCAAAAAAAAAAGAGTCCAGTGTCTATGCCTGTCCAGCAAAACATTT
Organism: Thunnus albacares; assembly: GCF_914725855.1. Classification (NCBI taxonomy): domain Eukaryota; kingdom Metazoa; phylum Chordata; class Actinopteri; order Scombriformes; family Scombridae; genus Thunnus; species Thunnus albacares. Next base: position 28,334,170 of record NC_058113.1, read on the forward strand.
AATTATGAATTCTTGTTACAAAACTTGTCACCAAGAGTTGTTGTCTGGACAAACATGGTATTACATAACCTCCCACCCTCAATGGTGGATGTTTTTCCCTCCGTTGCCTTTTGTTCCCACAACTGTTATGTTGCTCCAGTGCTTCAGTGACCCTGTCTGGGAGTCAGTCAGCGGAGCACACTCCCATAGCATAAAGACCCAGGCATGTTATGTAACAGTGTTATCCAACCAGCAAGAACTGGAGGTGATAAAGCAGGTCAATCATGGCAGTGATTAAACACACACACTCTTCTGCTGTTTAGGTGTGTCAGAGGCCCTTGAACGAACTGTACTGCCAAGAGTCAATTTGGCACACAACACTGATTTTTTTTTTTTTTTTTTTCCCCTGCTACTGCGGTTTACACTTTAACTAATGTTATTGTCTCTGGCTTGCTTTAACTTTGACATGCTTGATACGTAGTGGAGTGAGAGAAAAAAGGAAAAAAAAAGTCGGATGCCCTGACACAGTTCGTTGATTTACATGAAAACAAGCTGTTGCGAGTCTAAACAGACAAATTGTGTGTTTAACAGCTGAAATTTCCATATTGTACTCGTTCCATGCAATAAATACAGTACAGAGATACTAGATGCAATACATACAGCCCCCAGAAATAGGGTCATTAATTAAGAGCCAGGAGGAAAAATAATAACCTGCTATAACATGTCACCATTGTTCCTTCTCCACAGGAGGAGTCATCGCCTACATCTCCTCCGGCTCTGCCTCCACCCCTGAGTCCTGTATGAGCACCAGCCCCAGCAGTGGCTACCTGTCCACATCACCGCCTCTCTCCCGCCCCTCGCTGCCCAGCAGGGCTGTGGGCATGGTGGTGGACATTGCCCCGCCTGCCAAGAGCGGGTCTAGAATGGGCCACGGCATGGAGAAGGCCGGGCGCTCTTCCACGTCCGCCAAGAGCAGCATCACCAGTAAGCAGAATATACAACTTTTGCAAGTAGAAACACATTATATATATGATCTAGTGCACATGAATGATGATTTATGGTTGTTTTTTTTTCAGAAATCAATGGCATGGTGCTGCTGTGCAAGGTGTGCGGAGACGTGGCCTCGGGCTTCCACTACGGCGTCCATGCTTGTGAGGGCTGCAAGGTGAGACAAGTTTCTGGAATGACACGTCTGCCGCGTCTCTTCTAGTTTGATTTATATCCTCACAGTGATGGTGCATGCTTGTTGCGACCGCAGCTAACAAACGTTTCATGTTTTCGTTCCTTAGGGCTTCTTCAGGAGAAGCATCCAGCAGAACATCCAGTACAAGAAGTGTCTTAAGATGGAGAACTGCACCATCATGAGGATCAACAGGAACCGCTGCCAGCAGTGCCGGTTCAAGAAGTGTTTGGCCGTCGGCATGTCCAGAGATGGTGAGCTTGGTTTATTATTATGTAGTTAAATGAAAAGGAGAAAAACCACCTGCGGATTAGAGGATGAAGAAGTTTTATGATGATCTAATCGCGTCATCGTTTGCTCTCAGCTGTCAGATTCGGTCGCATCCCAAAGAGGGAAAAGCAGAGGATGCTGCTGGAGATGCAGAACGCCATGAACAACATGATGAGCAACAACAGCCAGCTGCACAGCATGCTGCACGGCCACCAGAGCCCGACGCTGCCCATGGAGTCCCTGCCCAGCGACGCCAGCCCCTCGCCCTCCTCTTCCTCCTCCTCTGCCTCCGATTCTTCGTCGTGCTCCAACCCCTCCTCCCCGCAATGCCCCCAGGACTCGGAGTCTGTGGTTTCCATGGACACCAACTCCAGCTCTGCCTCGTCTTGCGCGTCAGACAGCGGCGAGGACGAGGCCGTCGTCTCAATGAGCAGGCAGCACCAAGATGCCTTCGCTTATAGCCAGCAGAGGTCCCTGCGACAGGAACAGGTCTCACCATCGCCGGTCACGGTCGCCCAGGAGACGGCGTGCGACAGTCGTATGGAGGAGCAACAGGAGAGCTGGAACAGCTGGAACAACAATGTCGTCATCAGAGGTTACCAGCACAGTTCATACAGTAACAGCCAACACGTCACCAACACTGCTTACAGGGAGGAGAGAGGAGTTTACCAGCAGCAGCCTCAGCAGCAGCTCAACAGCGCCCCCAGCTGCGAACCATCAGACGACAGCCAAAGACCGCATGAATTTAACACACAAACTGCCTCAAGTGGTTACAGTGGACCAACCAACAGTGTGAACAACAGAGCACACTTGGTGAGTGTTCTTAACATACACAGAAATTCCCCAAATTAATCCTGTTATTAGTGAGATAAAAGAGATGGAGAACTTTTACCATTCTTTTAATCACCCTTTCTCATTGTTCTGCCTTCCAGGTATGTCCGATGAACACCTCGCCATACGTGGACCCCCGCAAGCCCAGCCAGGAGATCTGGGAGGAGTTCTCCATGAGCTTCACCCCCGCCGTGCGGGAGGTGGTTGAGTTCGCCAAGAGGATCCCGGGCTTCCGTGACCTCCCAGAGCACGACCAAGTCAGCCTGCTGAAAGCTGGAACTTTCGAGGTAAGAAGCAGCACTTGCCCCTCCCTCATTACCACCGCTGAGGTGCCCTTGAGCAAGGCCCTTAACCCTTAACTGCACCAGTGGAGCTGCTCAGTAGCCTGTGGTTGTACTGGACAGCTATGTGAATGTGATCAGGGCGTTCCTGAAAAGAGTGCATTGCTCTTAGTGAACCCCCCCCCCCCTCCCCTGAATAAATAAAGGTCCCAAAAAAAAGCAAACAGGAAAAACATAAACAGCTCATGTTATTTTGTGCTCACTTTGAAGTCAAACAAGGCGGGCTCTTCAAATACCCAGAATACAAGATCTATTGCGGCTTTCCCAAACAGAGCAAACTGTCAGCTGTGTGTGCTGACTAATATTTGCTCTGATAACAGTTGGAACGGGAGTGAAAGTTACTTCACAAAGTCTGTGTGTGTGTGTGTGTGCGTGTGTGTTACATTCAGACTGTGTAACATTACGTTCGTGTTGGTAAAGCTCAGATACTCACATTGTAGCTATTGTTCCTAATCAGATTATTTGATGTAGAAAGGTTTGGGTGTGTTCTTGTTTGTACCCATGTCTTTGTCAATTTTTTGTTATCAGTGTGGTGCAAAAGTTGCTTATTCACGTCCTGCACCTGAGGCAATGACTTTAGATAGAAGAAAGTTTCTATCATCGGACATCATAGAAAGTTTTAATTGGCAACATGCCCTCAGGACATTTTAAACATGAGTGAAAGATTTAAAATTAAAATATAGACTTAAACCTGTACGTATCAAACCATTAACCTAAAAACTCTCCTTCTCTGTCGACTCTCAGGTGCTGATGGTCCGATTCGCCTCTCTGTTCAACATGGTGGAGCGGACGGTTACCTTCCGTAGCGGCAAGCGTTACAGCCTTGACACACTACGGTCGCTCGGCGCCGGCGAGCTGCTCAACTCCATGTGTGAGTTCAGCGAGAAGCTGATGGCGCTGCGGCTGGACTCCGAGGAAATGAGCCTCTTCACTGCTGTGGTGCTCGTCTCAGCCGGTAAGAACAGTTCAGATGGAATAATGTTGATGCATGTGAGCACATTGGAGAGAGTGAAACAGCTCTACTGTCAGCACTACATGTACAATCACAAGTTTTATCACAACTAGAAGTATTTTCATCACTGTATAATGTATAATGTAATGTATAAAACAGCAGAAAACACACTCTCAGGTGATACAAAACAAGAACTAAGACCTGCATTGATCTCTGCATCACTAACCTTTTCTCTCTTCTTCTTCTTCTTCTTCTTGGCTCAGATCGCTCAGGAATCCAGGACCTCAACTCAGTGGAGGCCCTGCAGGACAAACTGATCCGGGCCCTGCGAAACCTGGTGATGCAGAACCACGGCGAGGAGTCATCCACCACTTTCACCAAGCTGCTGCTCAAACTTCCCGAGCTGCGCTCACTTAATAACATGCATTCAGAGGAACTGCTCTCCTTCAAAGTGCATCCTTGAAAGCTTCCTAAAACCACATCCACACACCTCCACCAGGACCTGCCTCTTACCCCCCTCCCCCTTCCCCCCGCCCCCCTCCGCCCTCTGTATTTGACCAACCCAGATGTGTGTTTCTTTGTAGAATGTATTGAAAAGTTATTTTTTATTCTATTTTTGTTAAGTAGACCATGTGGGGTCTGAAGAGAGAAGATGAAATGTACTGTATTTATAGAAGACATAGCTTACGCTTGTTGCACACAAACACACGCAAGTGCACGTGTGTCAGAGGTTCCTAGTTTTGCAAAAGTTTGGAGGCACTTTTCTATTTTCAATAGAAAGAAAAATACTTAACTGGCTTTGTGAGATCATAGAGAGCATAAACCAATGTTAATGAATTAATAGATAATATGATTTTTAGCATTTATGTTTCCTCCAAAAGCCATTTAATTCAAAAGTGTATTCTCTAATAAGCGGGCGAATGTGAGAGACAATACATACCTTACATACCGCATGTTGATTTGGTCCAATATTTTGACTGATACATGTCGGCGAGAAAGGCAAGCTATCGGAAAATGTATTGACGAATGTGTGACGATTGCTGCTAATGCATGGCTGTACTTAATGCGAACAACTATACTTGGATCTTCTCCCCTTTTTGCCTCAGAAAGCATCAGTTTGTTGTTTCAACTTTCTGTGTGTATAGTGTACTATTGTTTTTTTCTTTTTTTTAATTTAATTCTTTTTTTTACATGTCAACTGCCTGTACACTGCCTGATGATTTCTGGGGGGAGTCGATGACGTTATTTTTCAGCAACACTACATTTGCACAAGTTCTGGAGCAGAAAAAACCCAAGTGACACACACAAAAAAAAAAAAATCCACCAACAGTGTGACACGACTTCATGTAAAAGGCTACATGTAAATGTTATCACACCCAAGTGTTTTTTGCTGTTTTCTCACTTTCCAGTTTTTATGACAAATGTTTTTTTGTTTTTTTTGTTTTTTAAATCAAACTTTGTGTACTTTCAGCATAGCACTGAATTGAAACTTGTCATCCATTTTGTTGAAATATGTTTCTTCTACTGGCACACTGCCATATGTAAATAACTATATAAATAAATATATAAATATAAATATATATATATATAAATATCTCATGAACATAGAAATATGAATGATATAGTATAAATAAATACAAGTGAAGAATATTCTGTGTATTGTGTTTTTTTTATTGATATTCAAGTATTAATGGAAGACACTGACGGTGCAGCAGTGAGTGTGTTCGTCCACAAGGTGGCGCTGTTTGACAACAGCAGCTTGAATTAAATTAAGAAAGTGACTGACTGAACAACCTCATGTTACCATTAACAAAATCCCTTTAATTTAACACATACATTTAATTTAACTATATCGAACAAGTCGCTTTATTCTGACTCTTTTAACTAGCAGGTTGGAAAGAGCTTTAAAATGTATTAAATTAAGTTTGTAACAGATGTCTCACAGCTATACGCATCTTTTTCCTCTCTCATGAGTGGATGAGTAGAAGCTGCATGCTCATACAGGAAATAAAGTACAAGAAAATTAATAAACACTGAATCCAACATTTTGTTCCAAATGGAGATTCGGACAGTGTTAAAGTTAGTGAAACATCCATTTAAAATGAAAAACACTTAAACTGTTTTGAGACCTATTTTGAGTGTCGTTCATCTTATCAACAGGTTTCTTCTTCATGGTTAACCTTCATTCAGACCTTGCTGGTTAAAACTGGGAATCTGAGTGCAGCTTGAACCTGATGCATCATCTTTCACTCCAGTGGAGCAAAAAGTTCATAAACCTTTTTCATAGAAGATATAGTAGGAAAAGCACACATGCAACTCATATAATTGATGACGACTCTACTACAAGACTTTAAAAAAATCCCAGAATTGCTGAACAGCTCACATTTCTACATTTCACCAGATTACTGTCATGATGTGCACAAACTGCGCAGCTGATCAAAGAAAAGTTGTCCTGATAAGATTATTTTAGTTGGAGAGATCCACGAATGGAGCAAATGATAACGATATTCAATCAAATTCAACAAAAGTCAGTCTGTGTGTGTGTTTGCCTCCTTCCTTCCTTCCTCCTCCCCAAGTCTTGTTTTTGGCAATGATAAAATCAAAGCACGAGTGTGAATAACATCAAGAGGTCAACTCAAGAGGTTTTCTTTCAGATCTGAAAAATTCGACTGAGCAATAAGGCAAAGGTCCTGTATTTTGTATAAGGCTTTAAGGTGCCAGAAAGTCAGAATAGCGACACTTTAGGTAGCAGGATCATAATTGTTGATCTCTCACTCTGGGTGGGGGGGTGGGGGGATGTGACGTTACCTCATAGTTCAGGGGTGTGATGTCCCAGGGAAAGTCACACATTTTTGAGAGGTCTAGAGGACAAAATTGCTGGATTTTCTCTAGAAAAAGGAAAATAACTTCTGTTGTAATGAACGCCATAGAATATGACTGGATCAACCGATAATTACACATGATTTACTATCTTAAAAAAGTATCTAGTCTCAAGTTGCTCTTTAATGTTGTTAATACACCTGTGCTTTTCCTGCTATGTCCTGTCAAAATGCAATGAAAAAGGTTTATGGCTGCATCCGAATCGTTTACTGTCCACCATATACAGTACGTAGCGTGTTCACCATGTTGTACTGTCGTCTGCATGTCGAGGGAGAATTATTATATCCTCTATCAGACTCAAATGATCCCACGATGCAGCGAGGTACAATTAAAGGTCACTAACTGAGAGCTAATAACAAGAACAAGAACAGAAAGCAGAAAACAGAAAACACTCAAAATGCGACTGCTGCTACAACCAATCTCTAAAAAACAACCAATTAGGGCTTCAACTGACAATTATTATCATTATTTATTAATCTGCAGATTGTTTACTCAATTCATCCATTAATTGTTCATCTATTAAATCTCAAAATTTAGTGGAAAAATGCCCACGGAAACTTCCCAGAGACCAAGATGACAAAGCTCTCCATGTATCATTCAAATCCAACTGACCACACAGATGTCACCACCACTCAGATCTGATGATAATGCAAAACACTGGAAAAGTACCAGTAAAACGTGAATCACCAGCAGGATGTTCTGTATTGTAAATGTGACGAGAATTACAATCAGATTTTCAATGACTGCTTAAAGATGTCTGCTTTGGAAACTTGAGTGTGGAACAAAGAAAAAAAAAAGGCCAAATTTTGCATTTAACGGACTTCTTTCCTTTTGTTTAAATGTCCTGTAAACAGCAGAATAAATCAATCTGTGATCTGTAACAGATGACCTTTGTTTGACCCCTGAAGGATCTGAGGATATGAATGAATGTGTGCGTGATGACATCTTGTGCGTCACTTCAACTTTTCTTTGACAGTCAGATAATGTTGCAAACGTCAGATCATTTACATTCAAAGCTCTCCGGATGTTTCATTCAAATCTCACTGACCACACAATGACAACCTCCACTCATATCAGATCATGATGTAAATGAGTCAATCAGAGGGAAAAAATACTGGAGAAATTCTCCAGTAGGGCTGCAACTAGTATTTATTGTCATTATTGATTAATTTTCTCAATTAATTGATTATTTGTGGTGGTTCGTAGGACGTCAGGAAAGTGTGAAAAAAGTCCATTCTTAAGATCTAAGAATTCTTACAGTAAAAATGTCACAATGCCTGAATTGACAGTCAAAAATGTCTGGTTAGTGGTCTACAAGAGATCCAGCAACCACCAACTGGACATCGTCAACGTCACGTCAGGCAGTTTAGCCAGAAATTTTTAGCATCACGTCTGGACATTTTTACTGTTTTAACCCAAACCATGATCTTTCCCTAACCTGAAGCAAGTGGTTTTTTTGTGCCCAAACCTAACCAACAGTGTTAAACATGCAGCGTTAAATTGGTGTATGCACTGCACGCAGGTTGAAAGTGTAAAGTTGTGTTATTTGTATGCAGATTGTGAGACCGGGTTGGCTGGTCACCAAAGTACCACACAGACTCGTAAAGTGAGTTTCAAGGTCATGAAAATACCAAACAGTCGGAGTGCTGCTTGCACTGGTCGTTGAAAAAATGACCACGAAAATACAGCCCTTAATGTTCACCCCCCATCAGGTTAGTAAAGTAAAATTCAATCTCAACATGTAAACTTTTTGAAGTCAGTTGTGGTGACAAATTCAAATGTCATCACATTCTGACACTGGGTTCATCCCAGTTTAAAACCCTTAAAATTACGTCTCCATTTCAATTTCATTTCAGTTGTTTAACCTCTGGACACAAGACATCTCCTCACTGTAAAGTCCATTCTCATGTTTGTGCACCGGAGGCTTCATGTTTCCACATATCACACTTATCGGCAGGCCCGTGTGGTGTGTTTACTGCTTCAGAAAAGGAATAAATCTTTATATTTGCATAATCATAGTTCTCTGAGCAGCACGACGTCGCCTTTCTGCAGTTATCAGGCTTATTAACGCCACCGGCAGCTCTGTGTGAGAGGCACAAACTGAGGCTACAGTTATCAGTGTTGTGATATTTATAATTGGCACACAGCTGATGTATGAAATATACCTCAGAGTTTTGCCTGTTATGTTACGAATTTTCAAATCAAAGCAGGAACAGAAAAAGTAGTTTTTACACACAATGTGTATTGTTTTTTAACATCATATGCCAACATAAACTTATGTGATTATGTGTACAGTGTAAAAAATGATTTAGTGTGTAGTTACACTTTAAAGTTAGATGTTTTATCTATTTTTCTTGTTGTCTGCAGTAAAATCAGAAATGTGATGCTACGTGACTCTGATTCTCCTCTTCTTAAGTAAGGTCAACAGTGTCACTTACATAATTTTATTGGTTTAAATGTGTATTTTGGTTTTCGGTTTTCCTGCATCACTCAACAGTATCGCTTTGCTGAGTCATACGACCTGAAAGAGAAGCCTAAAGGTAAAAAAAAAAAAAAAAGCACTGAAAAAGGATCAAAAGCCGGATTTATTTTGAGCTTCACTGAGCATTATTATGTGCACAAGGCAAGAATATCATGTGTCCTGAATTTAAAAAAATATCTTGCAGCATTTCTTGAACATCAGCACAACAGCTTTCAGTGAGTCGAGAGAAAAAAAAGGTCTTTGTGAAAAACATTTGTGAATAAAAAAAGGTTTTTGACTCAAGGAAATTTTCGCTCTATCACAACCGAAAATCTTTTTTTTCATCAGTTAATTTGATGAAGATGTTTGTTATTTTTTAAAACAAATCTAGAAAAAGAATCTAGAAATAAAAACTCTGTTTCAATGCCTCACAGTTATGAGCACTGAACTGGTTTTTCACCAGATTTAACTGAAATCTAAGTAGTTTTTGAGATGTTCTGCTTACAAACAGACAAACAAACAGGACTGAAGACAAAACCTCAATCTGTGTATTAATGATGAGGACTGATTGACTCTTTACCAGAGGAAATACAATTACAAGAGGAGCATTATGGGTATTAAACATGGAAATGACCTGATAACACTAGAAGGTTTGTCACAATAGCCCTCATTCACTGATAAATATTTGTGACTCTTTTCAAGATGAATAGTTAAAGTCTGCCCAAAAAGTTGCTAGATTTGTTGCTTGGCACTTTTTTGGGGAAAAAAAAGTTGCTTTAAGGGTCTGAAAAGTCGCCAAATCCAGTGAGAAAGTCACCAAGTTGGCAACACTGTAAGGATCTTGCAATTGTCATTATTTCAACAGCATTTAAATGACTATTTCGATATGTTGTTTTGATTGTTTTCTGTCTTTGGTGGTTTCATGATCACAAAACAAACAAAACAACAAACATTGTTGATTTTCATTTTAAGAAAATGGAAACCAGTGACTGTTTGGTAGATTGTGATTTAGATATAACAGAATATAAATCACTACAAATATATATTTTTTAAATCAGCAATGTATATGTTATATGTGGTTAGTGGGATAAAACATAAACACTTAATCACCTGATATTAGATCCAAAACTCTTTCTTTGATCTCTTTCTTTGACGCTTTTAAAAATTCCCACATTAGGAATCACTCATAGTGTCCATAGCATATATTACACTACTTTCTCCTAACAATCCCACAATGCAATACATCCGGTTTTATAGATGAGAACATTACATAGAACAATATAGTTATGAAACCCCAAACCAGTCACTGATGACGCAAAATGACGATGATTTATAGGTGTCCAAAATCTCTGCTCACACGGTAAACTCAAGTGTGTCTTACATAGGGGGTAGTGAATAAGTGAGGGATTTCCCTCGTGAATTCCACTATGTCAACTTGAAAATGATCTGGACGGCTCAGCATCACAGCAGAGTGAATCACACTGACTCGGCAACCATTGAAAGCATGGAGGACATCAGCAGGTTGAACAAGCCCAGTTGGGAAACCCCAAAGGCATGGATCAGACTGAACGATGACCCAGAATCCTGGATGGGAAATATGGGCGATGATGCAAACTCCTGAAAATGATCAGCGACTGGTGAAACAAGCACAACCAGTTACCAATACTGGAAACTGGGCCAGCCAAATAATATCTGTGGAAATCAGATCTGTGTACAGGGATGGAACCTGGAACGATGAAGCCTTTGCAGATTTACTTTAATGCATTGAATTTATTTACTCTGCCTGTCGGACAACAAGCTGAACAAACATTCAAACACTTTGTCTTTACAGTTTCAAAGTAACATCAACTGGTGCCATCTTGAAATGAACAATTAGCTTAATGCAAACAAGGAGCGATTAATGTAAACAAATGTAACACCTAATTACATATAAAATAGTGTACTTATTTTTAGTGTTACTGTTTTGTGTTGAACTGTAACCTGTTTGATCCAAAGTATTAAGACTACTACCCATTAAACATCACTGGGTTAAAATTTTTACCCAGTTTGGGTTAATATAGCACCAACATGATACTGGGTTAATGTTACCCAGAAAGACACTCAAGACAGGCGTTGTTTTGACCCAGTTTTAGTGTTTTTTTGTATTTTACTGTTGGGTTATTTACCCAAACAGAAGCTTATTATAATCTACTCTTTTTAAACTTACATGTGACGGTTTGTTAATGATTTATAATAATGTTTATATATTTTGAATGTCATATCCACATCATTTTGTACAAGAAACAACACATTTGTGACAGTTTTTAGCTAAAGCTTGTGTGCAACACTGGGTCAAAATAACAGATTACTACTGTTGTGAACTCAATGGTGCTGGATTGACCCAAACTAGGTAAAAATTTAACCCAGTAACTTTTAGTGTGTATAGTTTTAGATTGTGTCAAGACTGGTGGATTATTTTAAAAATAAACGACAGGACGATAGAAAACTATGAAGCCACTTGTTGAAATATGTTCCCAGCATATTCATGCTTAACCATATCTACTCATCTCTACATATTCATTTAGAAACAGCACAATCTCCTCACAGCCAATACTCTGGCACTTTTAACACTGGCTTTACTTTTTTTATATTATAGCTATAATTCCCTCCAGCCAGAAAACATATACGGAAATTGCCAACGCGGTGACATGGAGGGACGCCCGGGCCTACCGCAGGACACACCACACAGACCCGGCTATGATCGAGAACGCTCAGGAAAACACAGAGATGTTGCCCATAAAGTCAACATGTGTTGTGTGGATTGGCTTGTACCGGGAACCGTAGAGGTGGTCCGACCAGAGCAGCAGCTCCTTTATAAATTGGCAAAGCGCAGCCAAATAACTGCGGTGGTGACCGGTGGTGTGTGGCTGAGAATTCAGGCAACCAACAGGATGATGAAATGGGCTGATGAGAGCTGCAACAACAAGCGTTCATTCTTGTGCCAGAAACGTAAAGGAAACCACAATTCACGTACTGTACATACTTTTCTGTGTATTGCTGCAATGTTTACTATGTCTCTCCTTGGTTGTTCTCACATGTTTTTTGGACTGTTCAGCCCTAAAAGTGAAGATGATTGTGTTGAGGACGAAAGCTGTTGTTGACCTTTCAGATCCAGCTACTAACATCCAGATCCTGCAAAAGGTAAAACCCCCTCCCATGTTCTCTCACTCTCTTTCTCTCATTCTCCGAGCAACAGGCAATGAAAACCACAGAGGCACAGCGTACGCTTCAGTTCAACCTCAGACCTCAGCATCAGTTCTCACTGACATCATACAAGGGTTTCATTTCTTAGAGATTTCAGGCCATAAAAAAAAAAAAACACATCCGACCACAAGATCAAACCCCAAGCATCCGACCTCAGACCTCAGGAAGACGCCCTTAGAATCAGATGTTTGGCATCAGATCTCAAGCATGAGCCCTTAAAGTATAGCTTCAAGTCTGTATTAAACAACAGTCAGGTGCCTAAATGAACACAGAAACACAGAAAAGTGATGGGGGACTAAATCCACAGTCCTCCTTCTGTGCAAAAATGTGTTTATTTGAAGCTAATATGAAGCTTCAGCCGTACTAATTAGTCAAGTAGATATCTTTCAAAGTTTTAAAGTCATTCGTCTTTGGACTTTTCTACCACAGCTCAACAGGGAAACACTGTCCGAGGAAACACAAAGGGGTAATTTTAAACCATAAAACTGCAACTTTAGAAGATATCTGCTTGTTTTGAACCAAGTCAAGATGTTGTGATATGTAGCACAACATGTCAGAGGGCGATTTCAAACCAGCAGTTTGTTTTCTCTGGTCCGCATCAGTGGATGAGTCGGTAAACCACATGACACATGCTCGCTGCTCATTGGTTAACTGTGTCCGGGGCAGGAGAGAGAACATAGGGTTTTAAAGAAGCTCCTATCTGCCCAAATATCAAAAAGAAAAGATGTTCTGCGTCTTCTGTGTAGCAAGTAGAGAGCAGTGCAGATATTTTCTGCTTCATGTTATTCAGAGTGGATTTAACTTTAAGGTCTAAACAGTAAATATATATTAAACTCAATCTAGATGAATGATGACCTCTATCTGTGAGTTGAAATCTGCAAATTCAGCCTGTTTAATATTATAACAACTAATAAAGAAATCAGCAGTTTGACTGATCATTATGGTACATGAATGTTAGACTCCACTTATCTCGTACAACTCAGGGTTACAGTTTAGTTGCAGGCCAGATGTTCCAATTTAAAAAATCATGGCATCCAGTCATCAAACAGCAAGAATGGGCTTGTTTTTTCCGCTTATACAAGGCCAAATGTGGATGCTTTAGAAACCCAATACAACTTTAAAGAGGAGTTGGACTAACAGGGAGCCCCTTTAAACCTGTCATCTTGTTCCTGCTAGTGTGACAGTACAAATAAGAGATATATTGCACTAATAAATAACCCTTCAATGCTGCCAGGCTCCGAGTGACGGTTTACAACTGGCTGTAAAAAAAAAAAAAAGCAAAAGGAAGGCTGAGGGTTTGTTGTGGTTCTTACTCACCATTTGGTGCCATATTTGAACAAAATGCTGAGGACACTTATATAGATGCACATGAGAGGAAGATTAAAGTGATTTTACAGCTTTAAGAAACATAATATGTGGTTTGTGCAAATAAGTTTCTACTTAAACTAATTTGTATATTTAGGGGAGACACATACAAGTAACAATAGAGAAACGCTGAAGGTCAATTGTTCTTATCCACATAAGTACAATTTATTTTGCATGGCACAAAAACTGTAGTTTGAAATTTTATTATTTTTGGGGAGGCTTGTTAAAACCAGCCTATCCCTTGGTACCAGACTGCTTTGACACAGAAACTGCAAGGACATGAATCATTCAGTGTTAATCATTTAAGTGCAATACAGGGTTATCTGCACTCATACACTCACTGTTGTATCTGCATACAGGACCGCAGGAGGAAACAATGGCTCCAGTTTCTCACAGTCAGAGATAAAACAAAGACAAGTTAGAGCTGCTGTCAGGAAGTATCGCCATGAAATTTGGTACAGACATTCAAGGTCTCAAGAGGATTCATTCTGACTGTTTCTCTAGCGCCACCAACAGGTCTAAACATCCAACCACATGACTACAACTCCCATCAGCATTATGAGGTTCATGTTAGCATGCTAAAACAAGAGGTTGTGATATATAACGCAACAAGCTAGCAAAGCACTGCAATGGTGTGAATACAAAGTAGTTTTCAGTCCCTGAACTCTCATGAATCTGTCGTTCTGTGTGTGTGTTTTGTTGAGCAGAGAATTTACATTCTCTGCTACGACTGAACAGTTGTTTTCTGATGTAGCCGCCGTACTAATGAACCAACAATGTTGGTGATTTGTTTCCACACGTCAATCTTTTAATGGTCTCGGCAGCTCGTTAACAACACATCATAGAGATACCGGCGACAACTGTGAACCTCTGTTTCCACATGGATCAAAATGAGCGTGATCCACTCTTGCTGGTTACCACTTGCACTGCATTAGGATACATTTGTATAAAGTTTTTCTGAATCTCTGTCTCAGCGGGGGAGGCATTGGGCTGTAAAAGTCAGGTCTCATTCACAGTGAATAGTAGCTGTCACTGTTGTACACAGAACTACTCTCCGGTGACTGAAAATGTAAGCAAACTACAGTACCCAGACTCCTCAGGGTGAAGGAACATGTCACCCAGTGGAACAGTGTGGCTCACTGACGTGTATTTAATATTTTTAGACAATAACAGAGGTCGACGGCACAGACGTATACCATATATCAGGCTTCAGATACATGCACAATACTTGTAAGTGGATCCATTCATGGTCGGTTTGGCTCTGTGGTGAAATAAGAAAAATATAGAGAACAGCCAACATCCTTAAAACACTTCCTTTGCTGCTTTCTTTTTATCAGAACAGTCAGCGTATCTTTACCCGCTGCCACACAAAAAAAATCACTAATGGATGGCTGAATAGATGCACTTTCACCACAGACTGAAAACAAACGACTGAGTGAATATGTAGGGAAGAATGATCAAGACGGAGAGATGAACAAAAAATGTGAGTGATGCTAAATAGGACGGAAGAAAGAGGAGTGGAGGAGGATGAGGATGGATGAAGGAGGAGAAAAAAAGGGGGACAAGGGGAGGATTGAGCTGAGGGAGGGAGGGAGGTCCAGCAGCAGCAGCGGCAGCGGCAGCAGCAGCAGCAGCAGCAGGCTGCAGGAATGTTTCACATGCCTGTCCTCTGGATGACCTCGCCT
This sequence comes from Thunnus albacares, assembly GCF_914725855.1. Lineage (NCBI taxonomy): Eukaryota > Metazoa > Chordata > Actinopteri > Scombriformes > Scombridae > Thunnus > Thunnus albacares. Next base: position 28,349,357 of record NC_058113.1, read on the forward strand.
CCCTGGAGTGTGGGAGATACTGGGAGTAATTAGCCTCCTTTAACATTGGAGCTGTGCTGCCCCAACGCCTCAATAGGGTTAGCAGTGGCATTGAAGGAGATCAAGTGTGTTTATATTTTCAAGCAAAATATCTTTAGCATCCATCTTTGTGGAGCTCTGTCTCTTTTCAATGGAAAATTTTTAGCCAATTCATTAAAAAATCTTGTTTTTTTTTTTCTTCTTCTTCTTCTTTTTAAATTAATTTCAGGTTTTTAGGGCAGGGGAGTTGTTTCAGTCATTTCCAGTTGATGAATGTTGTAAATTAGGTCCATTATTTTAAAGTGGAACTGATTTCCTTCCCCCCCACCCACCCATCTTGCAGATGACCTACTTTATCTTCCAGCAGATTTAATTATGGATCCTCCTAACTGCAAATTTTTCTCACTTAAAGTCAAAGATCAAGAAGTGAAGTGGACGTGAATGAAGAGAAACGGAGCCTAAAAAGTATTGATTTTCTAAAAGGCCACATGGTTTCAATCATTAAATGCCAATACTGCAACTTCAGTCTGATCTGCTTTCCTGTGCTGCCCTTTATGTAAAACAGACACTTCAAGCTTCCTTTTCTGGCTAAAAAACCTGAATGTTCACCAGCATATAGGCACAAATTTTACAAGACTTATGTGATTTAAGGAGGGCAGGAGGATTATTTTACTGTATGTTTGTGACTGAAAGCAACGTATCTCCAAGTTTGAATTATTAAATGTGTTCAGACCTGAAGGTTTACAATATGGTACATTCTCCTATGTGTGTTGAGAAAACTCACATCTCTTATGTTCATAATGCATTAGTTGTTCAGTTGCATTTCCCCTTTAGCATGTTCATAAAAGCTTTTCAAAAGTCGTCATTTTTAAAAAAAAAAAATCAAGACAGTTTCCCTTAAATCCTGAAATGACGTGATTTTGGAGATGTATGCACCAAGGTTTGAGGGGAAAATGCATAAATAAATAAATGAACATATAATTGAACTGGATTTAAATGTGCTGAATATGAATCACAAGTTTCGGTTTCCCCCCTTTGAGCAAGTTGCGTGCGTGATAAATGTATTGTCACTTGCTAATCATACATATGTTGATGATTCATGATGAATAAGTTGTCACTTCCTGCCGTTTATCATCTTTTTTTTTAGCTGGGAACAGCTGTCTATGAGCGTTGATGACATCAGTGAGAGTGAAAGAAGAACTCAAACTCATTACTCGACTAAAACTAGTGAACCAGAACGTACAATTCCTGTAAAAAAGAAAAATGTAAGAATGAAAGTATAAAAAGTATTTATGTTGAATCACTCCAATCAGAGTGTGAAAATGATTATTTTGTGGACACAAGTTGTGCAACAAGATCAAAAAATAATCATTATTCAGGACTTTGGGGGACTCTGTTTTAAATATATTAGTGAATTATTATCTTTGATGCATTAAAATTGAGCTGATTTTAATTATTTTAAAAACTGTTGGGTAGTTTAAAGACCCTGCACACTCATGATTGACCTCCACAGGTGTTTTCACTTATTTTGCCTTTTTACCTTTTTTTTTTTTAGGACTATGTGGGCGTGCACAGACTGGGCTTGATTGACATCTCTCTCGTTTTTTTCCTCTGGAGAGAAAAAAGTAGCATAAACTGGAAATACTCAAATAAAATACCTCAAAATTGTGCTTAAATATTCGACAATACTTGAGTAAATATACTTTGCCCTACTGGACTGAACTATACAGTAAATGTGCCGTAAAACCAAAACAATAAGCTAAAAGAGGATAAAAAAGCTCTTTAACTGCAGAAATGGTGATGATGTTGGTGATTTTGGCAATATGAGCGACTCCTTCTGCTTGATATTAATTATTATGGTGCCAAACGCTAACCATAAAGTTTAATACATTGTAAAATAATTCTGTACAAATAAAGTTAGACTCCTAGGTGGCTCAGATGCAGTGCTGTATCTTTAAATGGCTTTTAAATATTTTTTTTCTTCTGTATTTGACACCATTAATAAAACAATCATGATTATAATTATAAACGAGCCTAAAATGTCTCCAAAATGTCACTTTGTATAAACTCAGAGGAAACAAAAACGTTTAAGCTCAAAGAAAAAATGTAATTTAATCATTGATGATAAGAAATTAGAGCTGCAACAATTAGAACATTAATCACTGAATATTTTGATCATTTATTTGTAATTTTGAGTCCTTTTTAAGAAATTTTCTGATTCCAGCTTCTGAAATGTGAATATTTTCTAGTTTCTTTAGTCTTCTTTATGATCATAAACTGATCATCTTTGGTTTGTGGACTGTTGGTCGGGACAAAACAAGACATTTGAGGACGTCACCTTGAGCTTTCGTAAACAGTGATTGTCATTTTTCACCATTTTCAGACATTTTATAGACCAAAAGATTAATCGATTAATTGAGAAAACAATCACAGATGAATCTATAATGAAGATAATTGGTAGTTGCAGCCTTAAAAGGGGTAATCATTGATATTTTAGCATGTATCAGGTGTTAATGAATCAATAATGTAACACTCTGAAGGAGACATGAGTCTTCTTTCTTTTGATACTTGAGAACATTTTATGGTAATGCTTGTTTATATGGTGGCCCAAAAGTGACACAATAAATAAACAAATGTGGAAATTTAAAAAGCAAAAATCAGAATTTGCACATTTACGTATTTCTTCTTTTGTGGCAACATTTTAATTAATTAATTTATAATAAATCACTGTTATTTATTAATGTATTTCCCATGCAACTATTAGGCGCCCATATGTTTAGGCTACTTTTACTGAAAAGTTTAAAGTTTGTAGGACTTTTTTTTCACCATAGTATCGATAGTTTTAGTCCAGTGGAGGATTTGAGCTGCACCGCTGCTGGTGATGTCAGACAGAGGCTGGGTCATCTGAAGGTCAGCAGCAGACGAGGTTCATGGAGAGTTCAGGCGCATACATTAGGTAACACCATCGGTCGCAGTGACATAACTAGTATGAAGCAGGTTGAGTTGAGACATTCGTCAATAAAGAAGAGATAAGACGAAGAAGAAGAAGAAGAAGAAGAGGAAGTCCAGGAACAAACTTTGTTATGCAAAACAGCCTCCACATCTCGATCTGTTTAATCTCTTTCTCTCTGCTGGAGCGGCTACAGTCGGCTGTCTGCTGGCTGCGCGTCAACATGCGCACAATTTCTAACCGATTATGGAGGATAAACGTCTAAACCCGACCGCACAGGCCTATCTGAATGTAAAAATAGACATGTTTTATTGTTGAAAAAAAAACTGTTTGCATCCATTACAAACTTGCATCCAGCGCGCACAGGAGGTGCAAACAGAGAAACCGGACCCGCTGTGAAGGATACGTCTCCATACGCGGACTTCACACCATGTTTGATTATATGGAATTTCAAGCTTTCGGTCCCGGAGAAATCCTGGACTTGTATGTATCCAGCCCTGCGTGCATGCTGCAGGAGCAAGACCAGGATCTGGCAGCCTACTTCCCAGAGCTGATCGAGCCGGACTGGCAGACTCACCGATGCTCGCAATGTAGGTGGAAAAGTGATGTTTTTAAGTCGAGATTTGAATCAGTGATGCTTATTGGGAACAAAAATATTAAACTGTAGAGTCATATTGGTGACCAACATAAAGAAAACGTCTTAACACAAATCAATAACATTCTCTACATCATTTCAGGTGGATTTACTCTTTATCACATCACAGATTAATTGGTTTTTACCCTGCAGTTTATTTACCATATAATTTGATATATCACGTGTTATATGTTACTTACAGTAAAGGGCAGGTTGGTGCTGCAATATAAGAATGATCCTCCCAGAACATTATGGAGCTCTGGCACCTCAATCTAATAATCTATTATAGATAATAAATATAGATAATCTTGAACATCTAGTATTGAATTGCTGTATTGTCTTTTAACTTATGGGATAAATCCACTGTCTGCCATGTTGTGTCTTTTCCACGCCTGGATAATGTCTCTTTTTGTCTCTTCATGTTCACTCTGATTGACGTTCTCCTCTAATCATGTCTGGAGGACTTTACTTTCCACATTCATACACTCTTGATGTACATCCAGTCGCCAGTTTATTATGTACAACCAGCTAAAACTAACATAATAATATCATGTCTTTAATGAATGTACAGTATAATGTTCAGCTTTGGTTGAAATTGTTTTCTAATGGTGTTATAATTCAAATTTATGGTCTTTTTGGAGACTGTAGTTCACCAGTGATTCACTCCATTTATATTAGTGAGCAGAAAAACACTCAGTATATGAATGAATGCAGCTCAACAGCCTTCAAAATAACTATCAGGTTGAATCAGCATCTCTGTAAAACAGGTTCAACAAAAACTGAACATTATATCCTTGATGAAAGGTGGGTTTATTGTTGTAGTAGACTGCATCACTTTTACAATTTTACTACTTACTGTAATAAACTGGAAGCTGAGTGTGAAACGTACACGATGCGTTTCCTGAAGGGTTTCGTCATTCTCGCAGGTGTTTTATTTTCTGACACATTTCGACAGACTGAGAGCAGCAGAGAGCAGGATACTGTACGTGAGTCGGTGACGGTGTGGTGGTCTGCGTTTGGGACGACGCAGGGCCGGTCAGTTTGGGGTCACAGCGGGTTCACCGGACGGTCACCAGCTCAGGAGGTCAGAGAAGACCGAGACCGTTGAGTCCAAAACATTTTAACTTTTCAGATAAGAAAAACTGCAAAAAATCAAATCTCTTTTGCACTTTTTTGAGTATTTTTTTAAGTATTTATAACCAGGAAAAGATAAAAGCAAGTTCAGATTTTTCTCTTCAACAAACTTAATTTATATATTTTTCAAGTTTCTACAATTGAACATCATGTCAGGGGAGAGAAAACAGTATATATACACTTAACACAAGACTTCAGATAAATAAATAAAGAACTAAATAACAATAAATTAGTATTATGAGCAAAATAAAACATAAAAAATAAAGGAAATGAGGAAAAAAGTGTCTGTTAATCAGTTTTACAGTTTTAACCACCTTCTTTTTCAAAGGAAAGTAAATTATTTCAATATAATGTTACATTGTTAATGAAAACTTCTCTTAGTTTTGATTTATGGATGTTTACTATTTAGCTGGAAGCAGAATCCAGAATCCAATAAGAGAGTCCTCTCTCTTACATTAGTATAGGCAAGGCAAGTTTCTCAGTATTAGGGCTGCAATTAATGATTATTTTCATTATCAATTGATATGTCGATTATTTTCTGGATTAATCTCTTAGTTGTTTGGTCCATAAAATGTCTGAAAATGGTGAAAAATGTCACCAAAGCCCAAGATGAGACTTTAAATGTCTCGTTTTGTCCACAACCCAAAGATACTCAGTTTACTGTCACAGAAAACTAAAGAAACCAGAAAATATTCATATTTGAGAAGCTGAAATCAGAGAATTTGGAAATTTTCTTCTTAAAAAAAATACTTTAAACAATTAATTGATTAGTTGCTGATTAATTTAATAGTTGGCAGCTAATCGATTAATCGACCCGTTGTAGCTCTAATTTGTGTAGCACCTCTTACATACAAGGGCAATTCAAGGTGCTTTACATTTATTAAAGGGTTAAAATGGAAAAAATGCAAATTTGAAAGAATAGAAACCTTAAAAAATACAAAAAAGTCCAGATCAGAGATGTGATTAAATACAGGAGAGATAAAGATGGTTGATGTGGGATACTTAAGGTTCAGTTAAAGGCAGCGATGAACATAAACGTTTTTAACTTACATTTCATTAAGTGTAACCAAAAATAACATTTTCAAACCGCAAGAACGTTTGCAGGAATACACAAGAAATAACGTCCACGACTTATTTGCAGAATCTCTTGATACCAAAACAAAGATCTTTAGTATGAAGGTCACAGAAGGAGCATTTAGCTTCAACGTCCTGCCTGAATCATTTTATATACCACTTGAAAAGGGAAAAGGGAGCATCTATGATATCATATACAACATATTTCACCGCTTGCAAGTTGAGATTTTGTAATTTTACTCAGCCACGTCATGCACATCCTTCTTTTCTGTAAAACAAAATCTGATATTTCAGCTTAAAAAAACCTTTTACACCTTTAAAATTCTTCGTCTATGTAGGTTAAATTGATTTTCACAACGCATCGTCGCATACATCAAACAACACCACCTAAATTGGAGGGCAGCCTCTTCTCCCCTTCCCCCGACCAAATCACTTAGCGGAGCATTAGTACACCGCCTCGCCACACACACTTTCTGTTTCTTCTCCCTCCCTCTGTCCCTCTCTCATCAGTCAGTTGGGCTTGTGGCATGCTCCTGCATTGTGTTGTGTTGGGAGAGCAGCTCGGGCTGATGGGGGTGTCCTCGTTTGACCCACTGATTTCAGGTTCAACCAGAGGCCACGGGTTCAAGGGGATGGAGATGGAGATGAGCAATTTTTCTCGTTTTGTCCCCCTTTTCCAGGCGGCTTTCTTCGTTTTCTGTCAGTGTTGGAAACGGTGGAGGTGATCAGAGAGTCGGCAGGGGAGGCTGAGCCCCACAGACGGGAGCAAATCCTCCTAAAAAGGGTTTCAAGTCGGGGGGGGAGAGAGAGGGGAGGGGGGTTGTGTGTTGTGCTTGATGGAGTGAAAGGATTGAGGTTAAAGCTGTGCTTACAGTACAATATGTGAATTTACATCCGCAGATATTAAAGAGACGACAAAATGACACAGAAACACGGGTGACGGGTGAGTCCAGCTTAATCTGGACAAAAGTTTGAGTCAGTTTAGTGTTTTCCCAATATAGTTCTGGTTTCTTACTTCCTGAAGGAGAAGTGCAGATACCCCAAATTCAGGATTTTGTTTGAGGAAACTGAGCGACGTTTCTTAATCTGAAGTAGAGGGGGATGGGAAGCTTTTCTCTGTTGCCTCATAGAGTCTGAGAAGGGCTGATAAGACGGGTGTAGCTTTACATGAAAGTCCCACCCAGTGAACAGCGCCTGAAGTGATGAAGTGCTCTTCAATCATACTGCGAGATGAAAGTTTGACTGTGTGTAATGAGTTGTCCCTCAAATCACAGAGCACTGAAATTGAAATTGATCAGACTGAGCATCTGTCATTAAGATAATATTTAATCAGGTGCTAACAGCTTGTCTCTCTGTGTGTCCCTTAACGCCGACAGTCTTCTTCTCAACCTGCAACTTGAACGTTTTTCATTTTCTAGTTTTCACAATTTCCCACCTTTCTATAATTATTAAATAAATAAATAAATAATTATTTCCTAGACACTGCAACTGGATAAAGTCTAAAGCCCCAAGCAGCCCCCAGAGGCTGTAATGACCATTGCACCCCATAATACAAAAATGTTGGTTGTAACAAATATACTGACGGTCCAGCTGTTGTCAGAGCCTGCACAGTAGTGGGGCTGGAATGTAAAGTTTTTTTTTCCCCTGAAGGCTAAAGTAATTAAAAGTCTCCCTGTGAGCACCGAAAATTCAATGGCAATATGTCAGTAGGTCAATATGTCAATCAGGGCTGCAACTAACAGTTATTTTAATTGATTGATTTCTCTACAAGATGAATAATAGTGAAAAATGCCGGTAATAATTTGATGTCCTCAAATGTCCTTTATTGTCTGATCATGAATGATGTATAAAAGTTTCAAAGACTCACATTCAAGAAGCTGCAACCAGCAAATTTTTTTTAGCATTTTTGCTTTAAAAAATGACTAAAACTATTATTGAATCATCAAAATAGTTGCTGATTAATTTTCTGCAGATTGATTAATTGACTTATCTTTGCAACTTTAAATTAGATTGTGATACAGATGTGATATTTTGGCCTGCCAGAAAAGTCACAGAGGTACCAGAATGGAAAGAGTTCATCCTGAAAGTGGTAAATTTTCTGGTGATCTGCCATGAAATTTGTGTACAAGTGTAACTTTTGGCCTGATGCTGTTGCAAGAGGAAAAGGTCTGAAGGTCACAGACACACTAGGATTCAATTTCCTAAAGATAATGAATGTTCAGAGCAAATTGATGTGATAATCTGGAGAGTTTAATAGTTGTCGAAGTGTTGGACGGTCTGTGGTCACTGTGCTGCGAGTGGTGCATAAAACATCTTCTGTTTCCCCTTCGATAAGTAAAATACAATAACATCCAGACTTAAAAGCATATCATATTCTCTCCTGTGTGTTTGCAGCAGTGGGAAGTCAGAGCTCCAGCTCCAGCTCAGATGACCTGTTCACCAGCCCCGCTTCCCCTCCGCCGCCTCCTCGCACTTACAAGCCCTGTTTCGTCTGTCAGGACAAATCCTCTGGTTACCACTACGGAGTCAGTGCCTGTGAGGGCTGCAAGGTAACATGTCAGGCCTGCTCCTCACTAAAAGAAATATTTTAGTATTTAATTTATTCTCCATTTAAGTGGTTTACAAAGAACAGCGATCTCTTTTATGCAAGTCATCATTTTGTTACTGTCTGTCATGAAGGATGAAACTTTTTACTCCAAAACTCAAGTCTCTAATGTTATTTTAATGATTGAAGTAAATAAGAGCTGCAACTAACAATCATTTTCATTATTGGTTAATCTGATGATTATTTTCTCAATTAATCAATATGTTGTTGTGTCTGAAAATGTCACTGTTTCCCGAAGCCCAAGATGCACCTTAAATTGTCTTGTTCTGTCTCGACAAACAGTCAACTCCCCAAAGATTTTGATTATACTGTCATAGAAGACTAATGAAACCAGAAAATATTCACATTTCGTAAGCTAGAAAGAGAGAAATTTTGCATTTTTTCTTAAAAAAACAACTCAAAACGATTAACTGGCTGTCAAACTAATTGGCAATTAATCTTCTGTTGTTCAACTAATTGATTAATTGGCTAATCGTTGCAGCTCTAGAAGCAAACATGTTTATGTATGATATGTTTTTATACTGTTTTATTGTGTTCAGTCACATTAATCTGTTATTGATTACTGTATTAACTCAGACAAAACACCAATGACTGTCGGGCCTGAACTTTGTCCTGATAAACCGTGTGTGTGTGTGTGTGTGTGTGTGTGTGTGTGTGTGAGTGTGAACAACATGGTGTTCAGTCAATATTAACAGTGACATCCACTTGCAATAGAAAACATAGACCCATAACTTTTCCAACATTCAAATTTTAAATTATTATCATTATTTTTCAACTAATCCACAATTTTATGAATGAATATGTCTGCTTATATGGTCCAAAAAATAACAGATTGGCCCTTTAAGTATAGGCAAGATTATTTTCATACCATTGTCACTAATCTCTTCTATTTCTTCTCCGGTGCCTCTGCAGGGCTTCTTCCGCCGCAGTGTGCAGAAAAACATGGTGTACACCTGCCACCGAGACAGAAACTGCATCATAAACAAGATCACCAGGAACCGCTGTCAGTACTGTCGGCTCCAGAGGTGCTTCGCTGTGGGAATGTCCAAGGAGTGTAAGTGTACGCAGGAGGCCTCGTGAGACTCGTATGTTCAGTAAAACATCCCACTGGACTCTCACTCATGTTGAAAATCATGTGTTACGCCTCGCAGCATTTGTTAGATTCCAAAATTAGTCATTCACAATCCAGAAAATGCAACATCTGCTCTTACAGAATTAAATAAATAAAGAGGAAATGATGAAACCGTCAAGGATAGTAGATAGTAGATGTTCTTTGTCAAAGAGTTGCATATTAGAGGCCACTGAAAGGTCAGTGTGACAGTCATGAATTATCGTCTCAAGTGTATCATTTGTCTGTTTTGTAAGATAAGTTTCATGTTTCATGAGTGATTCATTAAAGCAACAACACAGTGCAAGAAATGCACATTTAGTCTGACTTGGAAAATCTGTTTTATGAATAATTACCATTTACCTTTTAAGGCCCCAGGAAAGGCAAATCTATGATTGGCTCTTAATTATGTCATTTGGGTAAACACCTAAAAAGTGAGAACATAGCCTCTGACGTAGCGGTGTAATTCTTTAAAAAGTCTCTTCCCCTTCGCTTGTGACTGGGTTGAAGTTAGGTGTGGCTAAGCAATAAAAAACGTCATAAATTTCAACCCAGTCATATTTAGGAAGATGACTGATGTGACTGTCCAGCCAAGCTGACTTCACAACACTTCCTGTTGTCTTCCCCGTGGCAAAACAGTGCACTGCACTTTTCTTTGCTTTAAGCTAGATTGAGATTTCAAATTAGCCTGACATGGTTTGAAATCGACTGTGTTAAACTAACTAGCAGACCACCCAAATCTGTATTAATCACAGAGTTGATAAGTAGCTCAACAGTGTAGCATAGCAAAGCTAATGCTAACCATTTCATGTAAGCGAATGGAAGATGCTAAAACACTTAGCTTCTTAGTCCGGGAGGTATAGTTCAATAAAAACACAGATATGTGTAGTCTAGTCTGCTAGTTAGCTGATTAGTCAAGATAACTAGCAGATTACTGGTGTAGTTGATAATAAGCTCGAAAGTTTGCATAGGAAAGCTAATGCTAACTGTTTCATGTAAGTGAATGGAAAATGCTAAAACGATTAGCGCCATACTCCGGGAGGTATAGTTAAATAAAAACACAGATTAGGGTGCTCTAACCTAGTTGACCAGTTAGTCGATTAGTCAAGCTTTGTAACCAAGTAGGGTCCATTTGATAGATTTGGTACTTTATTCCATGGCAGCAAAATATTTTAGTGATTGAATGGAAATTAAAATTGTAATTGAGCTGAAAGTGAGCTGTCAATCAAGTGTGATCTGAACACGCCGCCACAATCCTGAGAAATGGTTTGAGCAGCCAAACGAGTTGTTTCTGAACTTGGTTTTCTAATAGTTATGGACGTTTATCTTCAATCAGATTTTTGTGGACGTTTAATGAGACAATCAACTTTGATATGCATTTTTTTTGCATTATGCATTTCAAGACAAATTTCCAGAGGCTTTAAAAAAAAAATAGATGAAATGTATTTTATTTTTGTTTTGTTACATATCTACAGGACCACTGAGTTTTTTAGAATATGAACTCTCTTTAACCCCTTAATGCAAAACTATAATTTCAGCTTAATTCCTGTAATCTTCTTAAAGACGCTTTATTTGTTACAGCTTAAAGGGTCAGTTCACTTAAAATTAAAATATATTCATAGATTATCTACCTATTTTTATAATTTATTTTTATTTATTTGTCTGTTTTCACATTGACATTTTTTGTTTCGATTTGTACACAAGGACATATTTATAAAAACACACTAACCTACACACTTATACGTGAATTCAAAGTGAACACTTTGTGCAAGAGCAGCAGGGAGCTAAAAGCTTATACAAAGAAATCTCCTAAAAATTCAAGACCAGATTAACAGAATTGCAATAAATCGAAATAATGGGAGGTGGACTTTCAGCACCTCTAGTGGTATCTAATCATGAAGACAGTTTTGGTTTCATATCCATGAGATTTCAGCATAGAAGTGAATAGACTTTTGTTTGTGGTGTTGAAAGTATTGAACAATTACGTTTGAAAAGCCAAAGCGAAACGTGTCTTTACCAAACAACGTCCTGGTTATGCAAGATAATCCGCAGACTTCTGTGTACAAGTATTTTCTAGCTTTGCTAAAAAAAAAAAATGTTCCTAATGTACAGACTGGTTTGTGGATTATCCAGTGTTACTGAGACACTATATTTCTGGGCTACAGTGTTTAATATGTAATTTTTAAATGTTTGAATTACAATGATTAGTCAATTAATCTGTTGATTAGTCATTTGTTCTTTCTTTTCACTGAAAACAGTGAAAAATGTCCATCACTGTTTCCCGAAGCCCGAGATGACGTCCTCAACTGTCTATGACCCAGAGATTTTTAGTTTACTATAGCGGAAGATTAAATAAACCGGAAAATATTCACATTTGAGAAACTGGAATCAGAGAATTTGGACATTCTTTCTTAAAAAATGACTCAAAACAATTAATCAATTATCAAAACAGTTGGGGATTAATATTCTGACGATCTTACCCTTTAAAATATGAACTTTTAAATGACTAATTGGGAGCTTCTCAGTGAACTCCAGCACTGTACAACAGAAACTCAGAGTCTGTGTTACCCAGAAGTGCAGTGACCTAGATAACTAAGTGTGTGTTACGTGTCGGGAGCCATGGACAGCGATAGGGCAGCAGAAACGGATCATACCAGCCACATGTTCTCATTGTTGCTCGTTCACACTCAGACACACACACACACATATTACATAAGTGCATCACATGTAGCAGACAGATGGATGATATGTAACTGCTCGCCGGCCGCCTCAGTCAGTGTGTAACATGATCTGACTTTTAGTGTTTACACACTGACGGGCGGACTGGATGTAGGGCATCCAGAGTGGGGAGGAAGAGGAGGAAGGGGTGGGGGGGTGGAGTGTGGAAGGCAGACACTGAGGTGTTGCATAATCCTGAGCTACCCTGACATGTGCATAGCTGCCTGAGCCAAGTCAGTGGGACGCACTGAAACGTGTTGACACCGTTACTGAAGCGTTTATTAAAGGCTAACCTGGTTAGGATGCATCAGCCTGCTTCACATGCTCCCTCATGTAAAAAAAAAAAAAAAAAACATCCACAGAACTCACTGTCAACTGTTTTCACAGAAAACTACTCTCTACTTAAGAAAGAGTTTAAATGGAAACTGATGACAGTTGAGTTTTTTAAGGGGTGTGACTGCTGATGTTTTATATTCTTCTCATGTGCAGAGCCAAACCAACAATGAACTGATGCTACTCACAAGTAGGGTGTGTGTATCTGAAGCTTGATATACTTTATTCCTCCGTGCTGTAGCCCTCCGTTATTGTCCAAAAACTACAAAAAACACATAAATGAGCCACACTTTTGCACAAGGTGACATGTTCCTTATATCATGGAGAGTTTGTTAGTTTGCTTCGCTAGCTTGTTGTGTTGCATATCTCAACCTCTTGACTTTATACTACATTATAAATTTGTCAAAGAACTTCAATCCAAAGTGAAGAGACTGTGATATGTGGCACAACAAGCTCGTGAAGCAGTGACAACAGAGCTGTGTTCTCACAAATGCTCATGGGTGTCGGCCGCACAAGCAACTTCTCTCCTGACACTGAAAATATTATCACTGTCTTAACTCTTCGGAGACAGACTACAGTAACCATTTCCTTCAGAGCGAAGGAACATGTCACCCAATGCAACTGTACGACTCGTTGGCATGTTTTTAACAACGGAGGTCTACAGCACAGGTCAGGCTTTGGTAGGATCAGTTCATTGTTGTTTTGGCTCTGCACATGAGATATATAGAAAATCTCCAGCCATAACTTTTAAATTTTATTTTTAAATGATTTAACGCCACAATAAAAACTCAATTCACCTTCCTTGTTTTTGGGATGAAGGCAGGTCCCTCAGTAATAAAAGCAAAACGTAACTACACAAGTGCTCCTTTAACGTCTTATAATCTGCATCATCCTTTTCCCCCTCCAGCGGTGAGAAATGACAGAAACAGGAGAAAAGGGAAGAAGGAAGCGGTGAAGATGACGATCATGGAGACGTACGAGCTGACAGCGGAGCTCGGTCTGATCGTGGAGAAGATCTGCAGGGCCCACAGAGACACCTTTCCCTCCCTGTGCCAGCTGGGAAAATACACCACAGTGAGTCACCGCAAGAGACCCGACTGTTAAAATAATATTCCTCAACAGAGAGAAAACAGCCTGCGGAGAGTAAAGAGAGTAAAAGATCAAAGCTGCCCTCTCGGTCTAATAGTTTATTTGATTTCATTTGATTCAGATGAAGGATAGCATGAATTTAACCATGTAAGCACAATCGAAACATAACAGGATAAATACATGGAAGTAGCTTATTTATCTCAAAATGTGCCACTTTTCACTCATTTTTTAAACAGCTGTAGAAGAAGGAGAGTCGTTGATTTGAAGCTGAAATGATTAGTCAATGAATTAATAAGAATATTCAAGCAAAATGCCAAACATTTGGTTGTTTTTAGCTTCTCAAATGTGACAATTAGCTGCTTTTCTTTCTCTTACATTAAAGCAAACTGAATAACATTTATAGACTGTTTTAGACTGTTGGTCAGACAAAAAGGAATTTGATGACGTCGCTGTGGGATGGGCGTTTTTTTTTTACTATTTTTTGACATTTTCTAGACCAATGATCAATCAAAGTCCGAAGATTAAAAGACTGGCTTCATAGAAAACATGACTTTCAAATGTAACGTTATTGAGGTGTAAAAGCCTTATGGGAAATGTAGGAAATGTCGCCTGTGATCCGTAGCAAGAAGAGATTTTAGGGTCAGTGGCATTTAAAGCGCTACTACGCATGTGAATATGTTTCATCTTGTTAACTGAAAGGTCAGAGCTGCTCACAGGCTGAACTCAAACACGCTACAACGTACGTTTCAGTTTCTAAAAATCTCTTCTAGTTTGAAATTATAAATGTCATCTGTTAACATGCAGCAGGGAGAGTTCAGTAGAACTGGGTCAATGACAAGTCAATTTATTGGGATGACAATATAGCTTATTATTAATTTTTTTTTACTGTATTCAATGTCAAATTTACTTTAACCTCCCTATTCAGCATCAATAAGCAGTATATTAACCTTAAATAACTGGGTTAAAACACCCTATAGTGCTGTTTTAAGCAGATATCAGTTTATTTGTGTATTTGTCAAAATCTATACATACAAACCTCAGTCCATGTTTTGGTGGTTAGACAAAGAACTAGTTTTACATTCTAACACAATACATTGTCCGCTTTTGTTGTTATTTTATTTAATCTTTTAATCTGATGCTTTTGTTCTATCAGAAGACCAGCTGAGGAGTAAAATGTGCTTCGCTAAAAAAACTTTGCTTTGTCATCAACAATATACGTACAGTCAAAAAGCACGGTGTGTGTGTCGTTCACGCAAACTGTGACACACACATCAAACAGGAATAACCGCACACAAAAATTCCTCTGTGTCACAATGTATATTGTATCTGGGTGTCGCCCTTTTTAAAGATATGTGAATGGTTTTGCAAGTCGGCAGAAGTGAGCAGTGCCGGGAAGTGTGAGCAAAAACACTAAATGCAGAAGGAATAACAAACTGACTGCCTGTTGTATTGAATCTCACTGAAATATTTTATTTTTTACTCAGTTTTATTGTGTTTTATTGTATTTTATTGCTGGTTTGTAACTTTTTATTTATTAAGTGAAAATAAAATGTTTATTAAATGCAATTTATGTGAAGTACCTTGAGCTACATCCATGTATAAGAGGTGCTATACAAATAAAGTTTATTATTATTATATTATTATTATTATTATACACTTCCTGGTTGAGATTATTCAGGGATCATAAAAAATGCTAAAACCTTAAATTTTCCTAAATTTAATGCCTCAAAAAGTATATAATATACTTTATACTTTATATAGAGATCATAGCCTTTTCACCTTTAATATCTGTTTTTTAACATTAACTCTATAATGAAGATAGATGGATTTTGCACACTGGAGAATAAATAGTCAAAATGTGTAATATTGTGCACCTCTGATTAAGATAGATACTGAAAATACAGTAGATCAAAGATCAGTCTGAACTCCTCAACTCCTCTCTTGCTTTCTTTTAGTCCTTGGATGAACACAATGTTTTTTGCTTCTATCAGCTTACAAAGACTGCTTTTAGTTTTGTGAAGGTTACATTATAATTGTGTGATTCTTCAGTTTGAACAGTCTGTGCTCCATTAACAAGCAGTGATGACAAACTATTTTGTTGGTTTATTTGGCCTCACATTCTTAATCAAGTTGTGTCTTTTTTAAAGTTGTTTATTGTGGCTTTCTCAATCTTGCCAACATGAACCCGAAGAGCTCTTTTAACAGCGGAAAAACAAACATCTGACAGATTTTTCCTCCCATCTTTTTCCTCTCTCCATCCAGAACTCCAGCTCAGACCACAGGATCCAGCTGGATCTCGGCTTGTGGGATAAGTTCAGCGAGCTCGCCACCAAGTGCATCATCAAGGTGGTGGAGTTTGCCAAGCGGGTACCTGGCTTCACCGGCCTGACCATCGCTGACCAGATCACTCTGCTCAAAGCCGCCTGCCTGGACATCCTGGTACGTCCATGCAACCTAAAACAAGTTGAGCTCTCCAAAAAAAAAAGGAAACAAATGGCAGTTTAAGCTCTGTGATGAATCCTAAAGACAAGCTGGTGATTATATTTTACATTCACCCATGCACGATTTTCTTAAACTGAATGACCTGATTGACGCCTCGACGTACTCACACAGTCACAGCTCCTACTGTGATTCACACTTTATGTGGATCTTGAATCGCGCTGTCAGCCGACATTCATGCCACAGACAAACCAGCCTGGCAGACTGGCAGACAGAGCGGCCCTCAGGCAGAGTGTGCTGCATGTTTTATTCTCCTTCATCCTCCCTCTGTCTCCTCTGTCATTCACTGGCAAGCCTTTCTGTCTCCGCCACCGCTGGAGCCTCCTGTCACACCTGACGATGATTCGCTCTGACGCCCTCTGATAGCTGAGAGGGAATTCCATGTACGATCACATGCTCCTCTGTGTCGCATTTTTACACATTTTTTCCTGATGAGGCGTTCTGGGACTTTTGTATTCGCCAAAAAAAAAAACCTTCTTGTTTGATCATCATTTTTGTCGCTCTCCCTGCCTAAAATAATACAATGCAATAAATGCACAGTTCCAGTGGACTATGCATAGGCTTGTATTTATGTTATTCATCAGGGACAGTGCACAGTAATCAACATTAAAGGTGCAATGTGTAGAATTTAGTGGCATCTAACAGAACGGACTTGGCAGAAATGGAATATAATATTCCTAAGTATGTTTTAATTAGTGTATAATCACCTGAAATTAAGAATAATTGTGTTTTTGTTACCTTAGAATGAGCCCTTTATATCTACATAGGGAGCGGTTCCTCTTCCATGAGGCCCACCATGTTTCTACAGTAGCCCAGAGGGGACAAACCAAACACTGGCTCTGAGAGAGAGCATTTTTTGCAAGTTTTGCAGCCAGTTAGCCAAGATTGATTCATTTTCATCTGTTGTCCATTGCATAGGAATTACAACCAGACACCTAACACATACATTATACTACAAAGATGATGTCATAAAAGAAAAGAAGAAGCATTATTAAACAGCAACAGAGCTAAAAAATGTACATCGGTCACATGGACTGCATTCCTAAGTTGTAAAACTGTTTATGACACAGCGTCACACCCTCAAGCAAGATGAGTAGTTAGCGAAGCACTTCAGCAAAGGCACATTACACAGTCAGGAGTCCCACATACGAGTTAGAAGCTCTAAAAAAAACCAAAACCACTGATCACTTCCTACTCCAGGCATCATCCAGTGGCCTTAAATAGGATTACATATCATCTGCCTCGTTAGTTTTATGGCGAATGAATAAAGCTACTGAGTTTAATAGGGATACATTGTAGTGATCAAAAGGCAGATTGACTGAAAGTGTTCTTTTACATTGTGATGATAAAACTTTTTTCTTGTGATTTTGTTTTAATGCATATTAAGCTGGAAGACTTTTACTGTGAATCAGGTGGTGGAAGTAGTAGAAGGTGTCTTTGCGCAGTATTACCATTAAACAGTGAATTAGAAATAACAAAGAGTCTCTGATAGTAGCCTGTCTCAAATAAAGGCCTGTTGTATTTAGATTTTAGAAAAAGGCTCTGCCCATTATTTGACAAATTACAGCACAGATTCTTTGAAAACAAAGTGTGACAGTGGAGCAATTAGATAAATTCTTCAGGCTGGTGGAAACTCACCTGCTGATCGTTTGCTGATTTAATTCATCTTGATGTTTGGCAAAATAAAATGTACAAAGGTACTGAAATTGGGAAACACACATGGGTGCAATTATGACATTCAGCTTGATTTTTCTCTGGAGCCAACACAAGAAGTTATTAAAATATTTGTTAGATTTCCTGAAGCTGCTTCTTCTTGTCTTGTTTCATTATGGTCAACACATCAATAACTGTAAGATATTCTTAATTTTTAAGCAATTCTTAATTTACCCAATCTGTCTTCTCTCTTGTCCTGTCCAGATCCTGAGGATTTGTACTCGCTACACTCCCGACCAGGACACCATGACCTTCTCTGACGGATTGACCCTTACCCGGACTCAGATCCACAACGCGGGATTTGGACCGCTGACAGACCACGTTTTCACATTTGCAGGGCAGCTGCTGCCGCTGGAGATGGACGACACAGAGAGCGGCCTCCTCAGCGCCATCTGCCTCGTCTCTGGAGGTACTGAAGCCTGGACACAACTTTAATAGTTTGGGAAAAATAGTGAAATATAAGCTTTTATCTATGCCAATAACATGCTAAATCTTCATTTCTGGAAGGGAAACATTAATGTCTGAAATGTTGTTGTTTATGATCTGTCTTCTGTGTGTGTTTGAACAGACCGTCAGGATCTGGAGGAGCCGTCCAAGGTGGAGGTGCTGCAGGAGCCTCTGCTGGAGGCGCTGAAGATCTACTCTCGCAAGCGGCGGCCCAGCATGCCCCTCATGTTCCCCAAGGCCCTCATGAAGATCACTGACCTGCGCAGCATCAGTGCCAAAGGTCAGAAACCACTGACCTTATGAACGTTCTTCATATATAACTAATTATTTAAATAAAATAACTACTATGAGTTAGTGCATATACATTTGTGAAGTGAAGGAAACCTTAATTCTTATTTTTGTAGTTTTAGCCCTCATCTCTATTGTCTATGATAACATTATACTTAAAAACATCATTACTGAAGTCTCAGGACACTGAGTAATTGTCACAAGTAGTTTTTACCCTGTCGGACCCTTTAATAAGCGACCAGAGGACAAGCAGAGACAGAATCCTTTGAGGAGAGTTGCAGAGGTCCCAAGCAGACTAAAAGAACGGATAGGGCAATCTGAGTAAAATGAACATTTGATAAAAACAAAGTCCAGCCCTCTCAGTCCACAACAGCAGCAGCAGCAGCAGCAGGGACTACAGTGCAAACAGGATTATTCCTCTACAGAGCCGTCCTGAATCAAAACCGTAAACTAATGAAGTGCTACAAGTGCAGCAGCGGCGGAGCTAAAAGAGTGTGAAGACCATCGAAGGCTTAAATAGATTTGCTTTTTTGCAAAGGGTTGATTGCATATTGCAGCAAGTAGAATGTGATGACATGAGTGCAGCGGCGCAGGAGAAGTGCAGCCCACCCAAAAAAACAGCTGATGTGTTTAAAAAAGCACGCTCTCATGTCCAAACTGCAAAAACAGAACCATTTTTGTCTTGTGATACCATCAGATGGTATCTGGTGAAGGTCACGGGAGAGAAAGAGAGAGGCCTTGAGAGAGAGTTGTGCTTCTTTTTTATCAGATTACAGGTTTGCTGACAGACTTTCTTTGGCATGTAGCTACACGAATGATTTAAAGCTTCAAGCTCTTTTCTTCTTAGGGAGATAAAAGTGTCCTTTATGATCAAGACATGACGCCATTGCATATAGCATATGGATTAAATCTAAGTTTGGGTGCATTTTGGGTCTAATGAATAGTTTTGGTTTAAGTGTCCTGGAGGTATTCAGAGCCAGTTTTAGTGAAAGATCTGTGGTGGGAGCTCTACACTTGGCAACATAGTGTGTTAATAAAATATAGTTACACTGGAAGTAATGTGTCCTTTTTTAAAAAACATTTTCTGTGTCCATTTCCACAGGAGCTGAGCGAGTGGTGACGCTGAAGATGGAGATCCCGGGCTCTATGCCTCCTCTGATCAAGGAGATGCTGGAAGATCTGCAGAACCTGGAGAAAAACCAGAGGAAAGACTCGGAGGAGAGTCGAGCGGAGCAAAACGCCAGCCAGCACACACACACCGTCTCCTCACAGTATCTAAACTCCTCCGGCTTCTTGCTCTGAAGCCTCTCAGAGAACATTGCATCCCGTCTTACCTCCCAGAGGAAATGCTAACAGTGTAAAACTCCAGATGCAGTCCAGAGGGTTACTAGTGTCTTACCTCAGTCTTTGGTCAGAGAACCGTCTGTGAATATTCACAGATCGGTCGGCAGAGACACCGCTGTGTTTAAAGAGATTCAGTTGTTACACTAACGTCTTCCTTTATTAAAGAAACGCTAATTTCTGTGAGTTAAAATCCTGCTGCAAAGGGGGAAAAAAAGAGAAAGATGCAGTAATGTTATAATTTCTGTCACACGTTTTTTTTTTTTTTACTCCCCAGTGGCAGGATCCTCACGTCCACTGGGAATCACTCTTTAACCTTTCTGTGTCGGGTTTCTTCTGTATTTATATTTGCATGAGTTATCACATGGATTAATTTTTTTGACCTCATTAAAAAACAATCCTTTTAGCGGTAGGGTAGCAAAAATAGTATACATATGGAGTTAA
Organism: Thunnus albacares; assembly: GCF_914725855.1. Lineage (NCBI taxonomy): Eukaryota > Metazoa > Chordata > Actinopteri > Scombriformes > Scombridae > Thunnus > Thunnus albacares. The sequence goes on from NC_058113.1 coordinate 28,369,752, forward strand.
AAGCAATTTCTGGGGTTTTTACATATGATTTGAACCTTTTTCACTCATCAAAGTCCACTGTTTGTACACTTGATATATTGATTTGTCCCGTACGTGTAAATAGAAAAAAAGCTCTGGACTCATTTGAAAACGATTGGAGAAATAAGCTGTTTTATTTGTGCAAAAGGGAAATATAAATGCAAAAACTTGATTGTGAAGTTTTTACTTGTATCGGTGAATGTTCATAACTGGCACAAACTGATGTAGCTGAGTTTACGTAGGAAATTATGTAGGAAAAAACCTGCTCAGCGATGCAGTTTGTTTTGTTTTTTTTTTGAGTTTTTTGTTGATCAGCGGTTGCCAGTGTTCAGAGTCAGTACTCCTCCTGGAGCCAATGAGGTGCATTTTACTTTAACCCCCCCATATTTAGCATTTATTAGCAGTATATGAACATTTAATAAATGCTTTAAAACACACTATAATGTAGTTGCAAGCAGATGTAAGCATTTTATTATCATTATATACGTTTCCTATGAAGACATATTTTATATTATTACTATATTGTCATTCATTATCTGTTTATACACCAGCCTCCACTTATGGGAAATGCATTAACAAACGCATATATCTAATTACAACTACATTATAGTGTGTTTTAAATATGTATTAAATGTTTATATGCTGCTTATAAAAAGCTACATAACGGACGTGAAAGTGAAGTGTTACATCATTTTGTTAGAAATCTTCCTGATTGTTTTGCAGTATGAAATATAAAGAGTTTATATACTGTAAGTGAACTAATACACAACTTTATTCCTTCCTCCATATTCTAAATGTAAAGTTTTAACATTAACCACATATCGGCTGGTATTGGCAGGGCTGCAATGTTCAGGTTTCAGTAGGCCTACTGAAGCTGAAATTTTTGATACCTTACTTTGATGAGTACTGTATAAAACTTTTTTTTTTTCATTGAAATGCAGCAGCCGTGCAGGAATTTACTCCTAAATAAAATACGTTGTACTGTAGAAATGAAAAGGAAAAAAATATAACCACACAGTATATGATGAAATAAACTGTAACTGTAACTGTTCTTGCAACAGAAGGAAAGGGATTATGGGAAATGTGGTCTGCCGTTTGAGAAAACAAAAAAGCTATACATACAGCAGCGTAATCGCATAAAGCTGCAAACAAACTTAAATGAGATTTGTGCCTGAAAAATGTACATTCCACGAAACAGCAAGGAGTGTTTTTATCTGTGTTTATCGATGTAAGTGTAATATCTACTGTAAACAAGCAGCTCATGTACTGTAAGTGTTCATGTGCCTACTCTAAATGTGCCAACATGTTTCCATATCTGGAAATTTTGTGTACTTTGCAAATTTTTTTCAACCTGGAGCAGCAAGTGTGATTTCATTGTTTCTCTCATCCACATTCCACATACAGACAGTATGGCTGTGTACATACGGGATCTATAAGGATTTTTTCATGGTGCATTTATTTGTGATATTATTAACAGATCACATTTCATATGTTTTTGTTGGTCTATTAAAGTCTTGTGTACTGGATTTCGTTGTACTCTTTAATGTTTCCACTAAAGCTGCCAGCTTCTGTTTCTGAGGTGTCACAGTGGTTGTTGTGTGAGCTGGGAGGCTTTTTGAGGTCAGTTCATCTTCTCTCAAAATCAAGGTTCATGCTGCCCCCTGTGGATATAATAAGGAAGTGCAAAACAGTAAAATAGTGAAAGTTGCATCCTGTGAGTTTGTGTTTAATGGTGTATGAGCACCACATTTCACAGCATAATATGCTGCTTTAAAAACTGCTGTTTAAGTGAATTATTTAAGCATTTTCATAAGTTTCATAATTAGGTTTGTTCAGATCTAAAAAGTCAGAAGTATGATCGGGTAGTTTCTTTCTGTAAGCTTTACAAAATAAATGTAATATCTGAGATAGCAGGACAGTTGTGAACACATCTACAGCCTTTTGGTTATTTATGTGCACAGAAAATGGGCTGAAATGTTAAATTTAAAAGATGACCAAGAGCTGACTCTGCTCAGTTTAAACTCCCAGAGTTACCATGAAAGTTGAGTCCGGACTCATGAGCCTCTTGGAATTCAGAAATCTCTTCTTTTATGGTTTTGGATCTCCCTCATCACATCTGCATAATGTCAAACCTGCACACATATTCCCAGTTCAAAGTGGACTTTCCTCATTGTACAGCAAAGCAGGGCACAGTGTTTATTTTTAAAATGATCACAACTAGACATCATCTGCATTAAATAACATTTATTTCATATAATGTCAACTTAGTTTTCTATTCCTTTTACAGATTATACTGACAAATCCCTTTTGGATGAAAGTGCATAAGAAAGCCTTCAGCTGCCATTAACTCTTTAAAATTACAATGAAAATGTTCAGTGAATTACACACATTTTTGATGTTCATTATATCGAAAACCTGTTTTTTTGCTGTTTCACAAAGCTGCAGTCAAACATCGTTATATGCTTGAAAATAAATACAGAATGCAGGTGACGGTTAGGTTTCAGCTCTTTGGAAGTGAAATGTATGAGGAAATTTGGCTTTCAGCCACCTAAAAACACATGCTGTGACGTGCAGTCCTGCAGCGAGGAGTTAAAACAGTCAAACTGCTGAGTCTGGTATTGAGAATCTAAAGTGCTAACACAGACAAACCTGAAAAAACAAAACGAAAAGCTTCACACGAGCAGAGTGCCTGGACCCCACAGATAAGCTGTGGATGGTGGTGGATGTGAAGCCGGTTGTTTCTGTTTTTGTGTGTGTGTGTGTGTGTGTGTGTGTGTGTGTGTGTGTGCATGTGTGTGTTTGTGAGAGCCTCATGCAGGTTGGAGGCCAGTTCACTTTGATATGGAGGTTTGATATGTGTTAACAACAAAACAAATCAACCCTCATTACATGCATGTGCATATATAGTGTCGTACAGTGCAGATATATTAATTCATCTTTGGAGATTCACAGTCAAATCACATTTGTACAAATAAGCAGCGCCTGAGAAGAGAAGTACAGCGACATGTTAACACCGAGTATATCGGTGTCTCTTCAGAAGCCTCTGTGACTTATGAGGATGAATATGGACGATGGTCACTTCTTTTTTGGTAATTTCTTTTCTCTGCATTCCTAAAATCAACACAAAACACATACAATGTTGTAAATGTTGTAAAAAAAAGATGAAAAACTGCCTCAAAAAAGAATCTTTGAGCATTTATGAGCTCCACCAAAAAACACACTTTGGTCACAGCAGTATGTCTCAACAGCTGATTACTTACAACCACTGACTGTTTACAATACCCTGAAACAGCATAGTGCAGTTAAGAAGCTTAAGTTAGCTTATTTTACTGGCTATATAAACAGTATATTGTCAGATTAGCATGTACAAATTCCCAGGTCACCTGCTGTGTGTTGCTTCATAGTAGCTGTTTTCCTCCAGCAACTCTTCTATGATCCCCTGAAAAGGAACATTTGTACAGGAAATCACTTGACCGACAACAGACAGGCACTCGATACAACCATCCCAAAGGGGGAAATTAAAGAATTTTGTTCCGCAACGAGACACCAGATCCACCAATGTGAAAACAAAAGTGAAAAAAGGCCAACAATTAACAAGACAGCATAAATTAAAAAGGTTTACTGACCATCTCTGTATATAACAGACGTTGAATGATAAACACACCAAAAAAAACAATCATTACCACCTTCTCAGAGAAACTGACCTGCATCTGTTCATAAGTGACTCCATCTTTGAGATTCCCATCACCTGTGAGAGGAGAATCAGTTGCATTAAAATCTAAACATCTAGCTGTGAATTTGTCACTTTTGCACAATTTTATACACAATTTTTCCTCACCAACCAGAATCAGTATACATAATGGTCCCTTTACCTGAGTTGTCAGCAGCAGCATGGGCATCTCCTGTGAAGTGGTGGACCACAAACCACCAGTCTGAACTGGTTGAGCCCAATTCCATCAGCTCTGGAGAAGCCTGGAAGAGCTGCAGGCAAAGAGAAAGGAGACGCTCATTTTGAAACGGACTGGTGAGAAGCTGAGTAATCTGATCTAATTTGTGATTTCACCAGCAATTTGGCACATATTTGACACCTACTGTATTAACGAGCAAGTAATGGCTCATCTTACCCACAGGTACGACTCACCACTAACCACTAAAGTGGATTTGAGAATCGTGAGTCAACTGTACAAACCTTGCTGAGCTCCACTTTCAGGTTGTGTGGGTCGCTCCCGTAGTGGAAGAGAGACTTTTTAAATCTTTCGATGACCCGTCTTTTGATGTTGTGGTGCGGAGCTGGTGGAAGCTGCGGGTTAAATGAAGACAATCTCAAGTTAATACCAACACAAACACAGTCAAGTGTAACCACTCCTATCAGACTTTGTGCAATGATTGAAAAATAGTCGGTTTTGCAGGTTGATGGTGATAAAGTTTTGTTTTTCATGAGTTTGGAACAGAAACAATTGTTGTATTACTGTACTTGAGTGATGAATATGATCTTGTGCAGCTGCACAAGGAGCCTCTGGATGGGATCATCAATCTGGCGAAGCTTCTTCTGGGAGACACAGATCCCTGCTGACACTGAGATAAGAGAAAAACCAAACACACTATCTGACTAAGGCTAAAACAAACTTTTACAATGTCCAACTTTTAAAATGTTATGCTTTTTGGGTTGTTTAGGTTGTGTAGTATCTTATCTTATCAGGAGATTTAAAAGCAGAAGGTTAAACATTCCCATCAGGATGAAAAGATACCTGGTTTTGGTTTCATCCTGGCAGCAACAAAATCCCCACTGAGGAGAAACGCAAGAGGGAGAGGCGGATTAATAAGATGTTTCAGGTCAGAAATAAACTAGTGGTTATGTGTTCTGGTGTATCTGCGTCAACAAACATCTGCCTTCATTTACAGAAAGCAGTTACTCAGAGATGATACTAAGACTTTTCCCCAAACTCTAATGCCAGATGTTAAAATGGGTAATGTGTGTTTTTTTTCACTCACCCAGCTACAATTTGGTCAGGTGTAACAGAGGATCTGGACATCAACCCTTATATAAAAACAAAGAAAAAACAACCTCAAATCCACAACACAGTGCTCCAAACAATCTGTAAAACTGAAGTCAATAACAAGAGACAAACAAGCGTCCAACTGTGAAAGTATAAAACTGTGTGAACATTAATCAGGGAAAAACAGCTGGCACATTTTTCCCTTGGATGGGTTTAAAGTAAAAACCTCATGATGAACATATTTGCAGACAGATAACTAACCGTAGTGTTGTCCTGTAGAGGCAGCAGTGTTTTTGTTAATAGAAAGCTCCTCATCTGAGGCATCATCTAAAAAAAACAGGAAGGATTAATTACAGCATGTTATCATTTTGATGTGTGTATAATCCTGTGTGGTGAACAACAGAGTTACCTTGACTGATATTCTGCTTGCTGCTGTTTGAACTGCAGGCTGCAGAACAACGTGGAGCCGGAGATTTAGTCTTCATTAAGGATTTTTCCTGAAGGCAGTGCAGCACATTATCAATTCTAAGAAATTCGTTTTTAAAGAAGGGTTTACAAGTTGGTACAACCCCACAATAACAGTTAAGTAGCTTTTTTGCAACACACAGTTCTTAGTTAAATTAGTCATGATCGTCCTTTCAAAATCTACAATACCTGAGAGAAGAATGAGTTTGTCCTGCTTTTGTGCCTTTCCAGGAAGTACTTCTGCGCTCGTTTCCTGTCTCTCTCTGCTCTCCTTTCCAATGCATTCTGGGAAGTGTAGAGACCATCCATCAGCCTCATCATGAGGTCAGAGATCCTGGAGCTGACAGCCACGATGTCCGGTCGCTGGTCTGCATCTGGACTCAAACACCTGACAGGACGTCCCATTAACAGAAAAGAGTACAAGTATAAATACATCAGAACAATTGATAACTTTAATGTGCATTACGTGACTTTCAACCGATTGATAAGTAGCATGAAATACACAAAAATGAAATATGAAATAACAATTGTACAAGTGAAGTGCATTTAAGTGGATTCTGTAGCCTACTCTTCTCAAATAAGGTAATCTAAAGTCTAGGAAATGAAACAGGTATAGAAGAATCAATAAAAGCCTGTATAGCACCAATGGATCAAAATAACCGCCACTATTGTGAAATCGTAGAGAGCCGACAGTCCGATTTATCGTTAAGGTTTGTATATAACTAATGGAAATCCTTTAAACATACCTGGTGAAGATGCAGTGCATTTTTTTATCATCAATAACATCATTTCAAAACAAAAGTCTCACCATCTGATCATGTCTACGACTCTCTCTGAGAAAGCTCCTCCTTCAACCGGCTCATAAACGGCCTCGACAATCTACAAGCACAGAATGAAGGAAAAAAGATCAACAACTGAAGACACAGAGAAAAACAATTTAAGTTTACATGTGAATTTGATGTGAATTTTGTGTGTGTGTGTGTGTGTGTGTGTGTTCATGCTACCTTGTTGGCCAGTGACAGCATGTTGCTGCTGTAGAACGGAGGCTGTAAAGTGGCCATCTGATAGAGGATACAGCCCAAAGCCCAGATGTCAGCTTTCTCCCCGTATGGCTCGTTCTTCACAATCTCTGGACTAACAAACACAAACACACACATCTTCACATATGACGACGCTCTTATGCATTCCCGAGTATCTAACCCGAAACCTAATCTTAACGTAATCTTGAAAAGTTGGGGACTGAATAAAATACCCCAATTTTCCAAAAATGTCCTCATGCTTGAGGTCTAATACTGAAATTGATCCTCACAAAACACATTTTCTGACTTACTTTTAGTGGCATTTAGCTGTGCAGATACTTTTGTTTTTATTTGACCAGATTTTGAGGCATCTGTCTCTGATATATCCCCAATAACTTCCCAATACAATGGACAAAAAGCAGCTGGATGATCAGATGAGTTCCTCACCAAGAGTAAAGGATGGTGCCAACCACTGACGTGAGCTTGCTGTTCTCCTGCTTCTGCTTAGCAAGACCGAAGTCAGCTTCAAGTAGGGGAAAGACACAGGTTATACTGTTATCATAAGACAGGACGATATGATATAAATGAAGATGTGTGGTGTGGAAAACCATTAAGACACACTCACTGATGGTGACTTTGTCTTTCTCCCCCAGCATGATGTTGTTTGGCGTGAGGTCGCGGTGGACTATTCTCTTCTCCTTGTGCAGGTATCTCAGGGCCAAACACATCTGAGGGAATGTGGAGAAGTTATATTCATTAGTATTAAAGTTGTTAGAAGTATTTTGGAGAAACTGAGATGTTTACTTTCAGCCAAAATGTTTCTCCTTTGCAGAAGAAATTATTTACATTCAGATTTTAGGCTTTTATTCAAGAATATTAGCAACGAGCACCGAAATAGATCAAAACTGATGGAGAAAGTCCACTGGATAATGTGGGAACACTTTACTTGGGGAATCTTCTGATACTAAACTTACTATCGAGTGTAAATAATGCGTCAGTCAAAAGTCTCTTGAGATTCCAGTCATTCCCACAACTCTCAGAACATATACTTTTGTCTGCTTTTATTACTCACATAGGACCACCCAAAAGTAGTGCACTGATCTTTCTGCAGATGTGTCTTGAGAGAAATGTCCCCAAAGGAAATTGAGTTCAGCAGTCGTTACCTGTATGAATATATTCCATAATCTGTCCTCAGTGAACTGCTGCTGCTTCTCCTTCAGAGAGTTAAAATGTTCAGCCAGCGGCACTCCTTCGATCAGCTCCATCACAATGTACAGCTTGTCACCTCAAATGAGCAGTTTCACTATGGTTAATAAAATCTGGTGGGGGGGTTGTGCAAGCTGTGCTAAAATATCTTATAGTTTTGTGATGAACAGCAAAAATAATGATCCTCCTACCTTCCAAAAATGTCTTGTAATATTTAACAATATTTGGGTGTGTCATCTAGAGAAGAGGAACCAAGAAACACATTAACTACACAAAATATGGACCTATTATCTTATTATGTTATCAGATTAAAATTGAAACTTTGTGCCTGTTCTTTGATGATCGTGAGCTCAGAGATGATCTTCTCCACGTTACTGTCTCTGGACTTCTTGTCTTTGCCAAAGGCCGGGTTGTGGAGGTTCACCTCCTTCAGAGCCAGAAGATTCTGGCCACTTTGCTTTCGGACCTGTCATTGAGTATATTTATTGAAATCATTGACTCTTGATGTGAACTACTCTTAAATGAGGGTCACAAAGATGCAAAATTGACCCAAACCAATGTTGCTGAATGCAGTTGCTGCCAGTTTTAAGGATGTTCATTGTACCTTGAAGACGCTTCCAAAGGCTCCGGTGCCTAGATGGTCGAGTATGGAGTAACCGTTGATCACTCTGAGGGCGGGCCGGTTCTGGTCCACAGCCTCAATACTCTCTCTCAGGCCGTCCAGTTCCTCCTCCTGCATTACAAGAACGCCACATCAGTGTGCAAGATAAATTATCCTGCTTATTAATCCCAAAACACAATTATACATATTTTACTGATGAAAAGCAGCTGAATATACAGATTAATCCATTTAGATCCTGTTTCCTTACACTGTAGAGTGAAACTTTGGTTCGAAGTCCCTCATAGGCCGTGAGGTCCCGCACATAATGGCCAACATCAATAAACAACTCAAAGAGGTCTGTGGGAAAGAGTCTGAAATAACAACACCAAAACAGATATCCAGCATTAGCTACATTTAAATGATACATGCTTGACTTAAAGTTATATGTATATAATATATTTAAAATAATATGCTGTGTTTTTTAAACTTTACCTCTTAAACAGATGTCTGTTTCTTTCTACACTAAATAGAAACCGCAGGGCCCGGAATGCATAGCACTGCCAACATGTGAACAGATTTACAGATATGTGACTTTCTGGTAGTTAAATTTATACTCAAATGTAACTTAAATACATATATGAAGCCGTATACCTGCAACGATGTGACATTTGGTCCAGAGTTTTGTGGTAATACCAACTTTGCTATTATATAGACCCCGTTTTCCTAAGAAAAGAATGTCAAAATGACGCAAAGTTCAAAATGATCCACATGTGGTCATTTGCTAAAAATCTGGACTATATGTAATTTTAGGGACTTTTCCTTACCTGCACAATGTGGTGAGCAGATGTGTCATCCAGACTAAGCTCGGTCAGAGCTGTACAGCAGGCTGGAAAATGATTAGAGAGGGAGGGGATATGACTAAATTTAAGAACTCATACATGCAATCTTTTAGTCTCAGTCTAATCAACAGCTGTGAACATTAACAACATGAAAGGAAGACTGGAAACCCCGAAGCTTTTGAGCTGGAACATTTTACATCTCTCTGTAGATACTTACTGCAAAAGCTATGCTGAATAATAAAATGTTAACAATTTAATAACAAAATGAGCGTCTTTAGACATCCAGAAACAGAAAATTTACAACCATTGCCTCCAAAATGATAGATAAAGTGAGCCAAGTCTCAGTGGTCAGCATTCTCACTTCAGGAAAACACTGTTTACATTCTCAGCTACTGATTGAGACTCCTCTGGGGGAGGATTTGTCTGAATTGTGCAGTGGTAAGCACAAGTAGAAATACACTGTAAAAACTCTCGAGAAAATGCAAAATTTCCTGTGTAGTATGCGATAGTTGTGTATTCCCCTGACCTGACTGCAGGGCCGTAGTGTTGTCCACCTCCTCCTGCGGGCTGAGCTCCTCTCTGATGTGTTCTGTCTGAATGCGGCCGGCGGCGTTGGCGCTGGAGAGCGTCTCGATGGACGAGCAGTCAGAGACATACTGCCTGTCACTGCAAGGGTTATTTTATACATGGTATGTCATGGTGTTAAATAGCAACATGGATTTGTCATTTGTTTTTGGCCTGAGGGTGAAGCTTTGTAACTGAACTCTCTTGTGATGCTGGTTACTTAGTTGTTGTGCTGTCCTCTATCATTAGCTGTTGAAAAACACTGTCAGAGGTTTTGTTTCAGAAGAGCAAAGAGATTCTTTTCCAAAACAGATTACAAGCCAGAAAGCTGGTTTGGAAGGCAAGAAATCTCAGAAACTATTTTGTGGAATAAGGCGGTCTAAATCTGAACCCTTTACAATTTACAAACACTCTTTTTTTATTTTAAGAGCTACTCCATCAATTTAGTGTTGTACTTGCACAAAGTTTGGGGACTCAAAAGAGACAGATTAAAAAACAGATTGATCAAAAGTGATGCTGCAGAAGCTGAGATATTCTGATTTTTAGTATCTAATATGGGTGAAGTTCAAAAAAACGCTGGATCCTACATTTCTCATCATGCAACCAACAGCATGTTTTTGTCAGACCCTCTCTGCCTGGGAAACACCAATATCTTTCAAATTCCACGCCCCAGTTTATAGTCTCCCAAGCCCAAGTTGAGATAACCTTGCAGACATCTGGGTCTAATGAAAGACACTATAATTTATGGGAAATGTAGGATCCAGTGTTTTCAGAGCTTGACCCATACTAGACTAAAAGTCTGCATGTCTTGGCCTCTGTTGGTCTGATCATTCTTTTTTTTTTAAATGTATCTCTTATGAGTCCCCCAACTTTAACGAGATGCAATACTAAATTGCTGAAGTATCCCTCTAAGACCATAAATCACTTCAGTGTGGTCAGAACAGAACCCATTGTAGCTCTGACCAGAGATTTTCTGGAAATGTACAGTACACATGGGTAATGTTTGTAAAAGTAAAAAGGTTTTGGTTGAATAGAGAGACTGTTTTAATTTTGACTGTGGTACTGTACTATCGCTCAGTCTCACCAACCTGCTGAGCAGACGGAGCAGCGGCTGCACAACCCCCCAGCTCCGGATCTCTGTCCTGGTGTCGGGATCCTCACAGAGTTGGACCAGCACCCAGGCGATGCTCCACAGCAGCTTCAGGTGCTGGCCGTGCAGGAGGCTCAGCAGCACCGGCAGCCCCTCCAGCTCCCTCACCTGATCCCTCACCTGACGCACCGGGGACAGGAGCCTCAGCAGCTCCGCACTCATCCTGAAACAAACACGTTCAACTCCCATGTTATATGAATACTTGACATTTGGGATGGTTATAGAAACTTAATTAGTTTGCCAGTAAAAATGTTTTTTTTAATCTTGAGGTCTCATTTCCAAAGTAGCATTCTTACATTGTCTTTGTCTTACAACTGTTAATTGATTCATGCTGCTTTCCATGTTTTTATTATTGTTTTTCATGTTAATTTATTGTTTTAAATCATATTAATCCTTTCTAGCTGAACTTAAAAAAAAGTACTGTGCTAATTAGGATTGTTATTAGTTTGCTAAAAAGGGTCATATGTTAAACGGCATATCTGAAACTGAAAGATCGATGTTTTTGTGTCCCAGCAGATAAGAGAAGAGATAAGATGAGTCAACTTTTATCAGCACTAGTCATTGCAATGTAGACACAACATTTTATCTAACACTGACAACACCTCAACCAAGTAATTTAAATAGTCACAGTCTCAAATGAGAGCAAGAAGTGGTCACTTACCTCTTTGACAGCAGGTCATATTCCTGTAGTATTACTAAAAGGTTCTCCACTATTGGAAGCTCCCCAATCTCCTCCTTGTATTCTGGGCTACAGAAAAAACATAATTCGCAACAGATTGTATTATAAATGTATTTAATACCTTAAATGAAGTATTTTCTTACCTCTCAGCCAAAGTGGTGAGTGCCAGCAGGGCTCCCAGTAGCACGCTGCTATCTGTTGTGGATAAGAGCTTAACCAGGGTCTGGAAAGTGTTTACTTAATTAGATCTTTTCCCACAAAGTACAATGAATGCAGATAAATCAGTGGCAATAATTCAGTGCAGAGAAACACAGACAACACAATAATATCCACTATTCTCATAAAAGGATGTCATGACTTTGTGCTGTTCTTAATGTTTTTCATCTGTTTGACTGACAAGTAAATATTTGCAAAGTTTAAAAATAGAGCCTGACTAGTGGAGCCTAAAGGCTGTGGTGTTCACTATCCAAAATATGAAAACGGGAAACAATAATGATGGTTTTACTATTCTTAGAGCAAGAGTATGGAGATAAATGTGTAACGTTGGTGACACCACAAGAGAGGTTGTTGAAATCTAAATGATTTATTCCCATGGGAAAATCAATGTTCATGACTATTTCCAAGTATCTGCCAGTTAGATTATGAAATGTTTTTGGATGTAAATTTCAAATTTTGGCTTAAGTGTGGTGTAAGAGTGCTCTACACTACAAATTCAACATTATCTATACAACATGTAGTGAGTAGTGCATTGGTACAGAGCACAGTAATGTCTTCATATGGTTTTACGTTTGGCTTAGACATACATATGATTTGAAAAGAAACAGCACATAATCACAGATAACTTATCACAACTTATCTCTTACCCTGTGAGCGCCACTCTCGATGACCCAGCCTCTTTGATTTTCAACGGCAGACAGCTTCTGAAACATGTCTGTGGAGCAATCGGTAAACCCAGCGTTGATGAGGATGTACACAAGACTTCAGTTATCAGTGTCTGTCTATCACGTTGCCCTTTAGATTACTCACAGGTCATTGTGACCAGCTTCTGCACGGCAAACGCCTGTTCGCCACAAGATATGTACATGGCAGTGACAGACTCCATATACTAAAAGAGATACAGAGCAGGGATGAGGAGGAAAATAGAAATATATGGATAAAGCCTGTTTAGCCATGCGAGCATTTACCCTGGCAAGTAAATTGATGCCTCGGAGCTGATGGAGGAGTTTCTAAAAGAGGAAGCAGTTAAAAGAGACAGTTATTGTTTTGAATCTTTTGTTGAACTCATATAATAAACGTGGAAGCAGTTATAGAGTATAATAAACATGAAAATAAGATTCACGGAAAATCAAGTTGTACCTGATGGTGGGGGTCTCTGATCAGCAATCGTAGGCAGATCAGAACTCTGAGGACTGATTCAGGCAGCGCGTGATCAATCCATTCACTATAGAGGGAGGAAACATTGTTAGTAACTTGAGCCATCGGTGTGACATGAGCATAAATGTTATCCAAGGTGTTTTACCTGCAGAGTCGGTTCTTGACCAGAGAAGCAAGGATGTCAGAGAAGAGTTTGTGCAGTGGGTGGCTGCTGAAACATCTTTGGTCTCTGTATGTTATGCTGAAAAATGGATATAGCATGGATGGATGGATATAGTAATTGATTTTTTTTAAAGAAACAGTTAATCTAATGCAAGTTCAGTCAATTTCTACTTTACAAACTCTGCTGAAGTCAATAGGAGCATTAAATAAACAACAAGTTAACCTCTTTTGTTGCTTTCTCCAAAACTTTTGGCCCTCTTAACATCTTCAAAATGTAGAAAATATAAGATATCGCAAACAACATGTGCAATATAATAAAGGCTGACAAATAATTGCATTGTGGGTGTAGGAGATCAATATTTTGCTCAGTCATGCCTATATATTCTGCATGTTCTGGTCACATATAGGGCAGGGGATCTAACCTCAATACTTGTTAGTAACACCTAAAATGTGTCTATATTGCACCGAGCTGTCAATTTCAGACTATTTTACTTTACTTAAAGTTCTTGTACAACTGCTTGTTTTTAGACAACATATATCATTTGAAACCTTTGGCTTCTTTTGTTAAATGAAAGAATGTTTAAACATTTATATTTCTCAAAGTAAGGTTTAAAAGTAACATTTTTGTGTGTGTCAGTGCAGATATCATATAGGGAACTTGTATTGAAATTTTTCAGATGTTGCACACCCTTAATTACATATACATACTCGTATACACCCAACAAAGTCAGCCTGCCTCTGTAGGAAGCTCATTATTGTGGAAATATGGGAGATAATGAAGTAAATGTTGACTTTTTGGATCCACAGTGCAATTATTCAGTTTTTACACACTTTGCTGCACAAGATGGTTGGAGCAAATTTGATGAGCTTAACTTTACTCACTATGTATTGTGGTCCTATGAACTTAATTTAGCTGATTTAGCTAAAAAAAAAAAAAGACAGATATTAAAGTTATAAACTCCCTGGGAAGGTAAACCTGAATTTTTCCAGCTCAGATGCTTCACTGCTGATGTCGTTCTCACTCCTGTGTGTTTTGGTGTCTTTTTGTAGACGCTGGCCTTGGGATCTGCTGGCTCCACTGCTGCGTGCTTTACTGTGACTCAGTGCTGCCACCTGCAACACATGGTGTCTCATACCTCAGTGTGTATTCACAGACCTGAAGAAATATGAGCTGATTTGTATCGTTATCAAAATGTCTAGACACACTGCCTCAGAGCAGAGTCATTTGTTGTTTTTCACCTCTTGTCTGGGGCCGCTTTTGGCGAGGAGGGACTGAAGCCGCCTGAGATCATGAGATGCCCTAAAAAAAACATGCTTATCAGTTGATTAGTTTTTTGTCATATCAAGGAAATACATTTTTAAATTATGTAACAGGCTGTTAAATAACTGTGAGGAAATAACACAGCTTACTTGCTCTGGATTCCTGTGGTTTTCAGGGGCGATTTTTCTCCTTGTCTCACTTTTTTAACTGGGTTGGACATTTTCAGTGCACCGCTTTGTTTCCATGAGTATCCTGTGGATCAACTTGAAATGTTTTTGATACAAATGACTTTTAGCCAGTGTAAATTTAAGTAAATTTTTAGGTACTGTTCTTAAGTACAGTTTTGAGGTACTTAAGTATTTCCATTTGATGCTACTTTATACTTCCACTCCACTACATTTCAGAGGGAAATATTGTACTTTCTACTCTACTACATTTATTTGACAACGTCAGTAACTTTTCAGATGAAGATTTGACACAATGGGTAATATAACAAGCTTTTAAAATACAACAGATTGTTAAAGATGAAATCAGTGGTTTCCAACCTTTTTGGCTTTTGACATCTTACAAAAAGCAGTGTGTACTCGGGGTCACATTTCAGATGTCTATGAGTTGATAACAGCTCCAAATAGTGATTTTTCCCTCTAAACTTCTCACATGGTTTCATTTCAATAAATGTTCAAATGATCCAAAGATTAGAGAACAAGTCTAAAAACTGAAACAGATTCAGAACTTTGTTTTTTCTTCTTTCATCTCTCATTAATCATCTCATGACCCCTCAAATTCATCTGGTGACCCTTTGAAGGGGCCTGACCCCTAGGTTGGGAACCACCGTACTAAACTAGCTAACTGTATAACTAGCTCCACCTCCAGCAGCTACAACAGTAACATGCTGCTCTAACACTGATGCTTAAGTATTAATAATCTAATGATGTCATATATAATAATATATCAGTCAGAGGGTCCAAACCACTACTTTTACTGCAATATTTTAACTACATTTTGCTACTAATACTTAAACTTAAGTAATATTTTCCATGCAGGACTTTTACTTGTAATGGAGTATTTTTACATTGCTGTATTGGTTCTTCTCTTAAGGATCTGAATACTTCTTCCACTACTGCATTTAGCCTGTCTTATGCAGGCATTTCAAAATCCAGCAGTGAAAACACAGCTAGCTAGGATAGCTTAGACTATTTTAGTTTGAGCTGGTTTTCTATGTTAACTTGCAGTTTCAAAAAGACAAGTCAAAGTTTCTTACCCTTTCTCCAGCATCGCAAATTAGCAGTAGTTGATTTGGGTTGCTGGACACATTTCCTCATTAAATATCATTTGTCATAGCTATAGCCTGTATAATTTATATACATATAAGCGACATCTTTGTTATTCTTGACACAGCAGACGCCCCGAAATGAGCAAATAAGCAGGAACAACGCTCAAACTCACCGCATTTTCAACCAATCAAAGCGGGCGGTATTGGACGGTCTTGTTGCCATGGATACAACAGACGCTGTTGTGACATTGGAATGTCGTTGGACAACTTGACGCCACGCACACATTCATATTGTAAATAAACTGCAGCTAATAATGTAAAATAGCAAAGAAGTTATGAACTAGTTTGGTAAAATGACTTATTTAAGTAAACTTCTTATAATCATTTTATTAAAATTACGACCCTGATGACAGAGTAGGAGGTGTAATCAGATCATTGGTGGAAAGTAACTAAGTATATTTACTCAAGTACTGTACTTACGTACAATTTTGAGGTATTTGTACTTTATACTTCCACTCCACTACATTTCAGAGGAAAATATTGTACTTTCTACTCCACTACATTTATTTTACAGCTTTTCAGATGAATATTTGACACAATGGTTAATATAACAAGCTTTTAAAATACAACACATTGTTAAAGATGAAAGAAGATGGTTTCCAACTTTTCTGGCTTTTGACGTCTTACAAAAAGCAGTGTGTAGTCTGGGTCACATGTCCGATGTCTATGAGTTATTAACAGCTCCACCAAATAATGATTTTTCCATCTAAACTTCTCACATGGTTTCATTTCAATAAATGTTCAAATGATCCAAAGACTAGAGAAAAAGTCTAAAAAGTGAAACAGATTCAGAACTTTGTTTTTTCTTCTTTCCTCTCCCATTAATCATCTCATGACCCCTCAGATTTATCTAGTGACCCCTTGAAAGGGCCCGACCCCTAGGTTGGGAACCACTGGACTAAACTAGCTAACTGTATATAAAGTAGTTCAAACTAGCTCCACTTCCAGCAGCTACAACAGTAACATGCTGCTCTAACACTGATGCTTCAGTATTAATAATCTAATGATGTCATATATAATAACATATCAGTCAGTAGGACAAAATCAGTGATTTTACATTAATACTATAACTACATTTTGTTGCTAATATTTATGTACTTTTACTTAAGTGGGGTTTTTCTGGAATTTTTAATATGGTAAAAGGAGTAGATATAATTTTATGGATTTTAACGAGATAATTTGAACCTTTTTGTGGGAAAGACCATATCAAATACAAATTATTATTCAAGCCAGAGTATTTTATATACATCTGGAAGGGATCTTTAAGTAAATGATCTGAATACTTTTTCCACCACTGGCTGTAATTAGTTTAGGATGTTCTGATGAAAATTGCTCCAAAAGTCTCCTTGCGCGAACGTCTAGTTATCGCGAGAACACACCGGGACTCAAAGGAATTGCACATTATCGCGAGTGTTCCCTCCCTTTCAGATTCACGTACGATTTGCGCAATTCGTTCGGCGTAGTTCCGTTAGGCACGGGAGGCGTTACGTGCCTCATAGTGCGCAGCTCAAGTAGAAGCAGCGAGGAGGGGAATGTCGGCTTGTGAATGATCGGTTTTTGAGGCGGCAGGGAGCGTCAACGTTATGGGTGAGACCGCTGCTCTCAGCTACTGTCACAACATATTCAGAAAACGGTGTTGTTAAACGGCAACTGTGATGATTTGTGTTCGCGCTGGATCCGCTATTTGAACATTTTTGGCTTTGCCGCTATTTAGCTTCTGCAGTTGTCTGAGCAACCAACGCCCAGTCGTGGATGGGCAGCTAGCTCGTTAGCTGTTAGCAGGCAGCCTAACCTAACGGGAGTGTCACTTCCTGTCTTTAGCTCTTTAGCAAACTGTAAACGTTTCTGTGTGCGTTATAAGCTTACCTAAGAAACTACGTTAACACTCCTGTAGGGGTTACATTCAACTGTTTTGTAAAGCTTCCCTATAAGTACCAGCAGTGTGACTAACTAAGCTAACTTAGTGTCGTATGTTGGATTAAACAGCTCACGTTAACGCTAACTTGTTTGAACCGAGGGAAACGGCATGCAATGCTTTATATTTGGCTGTTACACCCTCTTTGTATACGTTAAATAGTACCAAATTAAGCAGAATATAGTCACTTCGGCTAGATATTCAGTTTGTCTATGGAGACCTTTTCAAATTGCTTCAACCACTAATTTACCATTGAATATTTATCTCAGCACTCCTCGTACTCTTTACGCCTTTGCACTATTTGTATTCTGTTTACAGGTCACAGAAACGGTTTCACCTGAATATAGTCATTGCCTGCGTATATTTCTGAAGATTGTTGTGTTGTTATTCAGTTTAAGTACATTGAGAGCTACTAAAACGGAGTCAAATCCCCGGTGTGCGTAAACATACTTGGTCAATAAATATCTGATTCTGAAAATACGTGGAGAAATATCACTCTCTGTCGTTTGTGTGCCAGAGATGAGGCTGCATATATGTATATGTATATGTGTGATCAATAGTTTGATTATACTGCTATGGTTGGAGTAGCTACGTTAGACAATCAAAGCCAAACCTGGAGGATGTGTCACGATAAGGCATAAGGAGGGCACGACTGCCATCTAATCTGGATTACAGTGGATCTAGTACCTCAGAGTTCATGTTTTGACTTTTAAGGTCATTGGCCTCAGACTGTGACCTCTAAATCAGAATACTGTGCTGGAACCGAAGTCATAAAATTGGTGTTCTGTTCAGGACAACCATTGTAAAATTTGCACAATCAAACAGTAATTTAGTCATCCACCACTTCCTTTAGCAGACCTGTCAGGCACCGCCGGAAAAGGAAACAGACAGTTGTCATTTTAATATGACAGTTGTCAGTTTTTCTCGGTTGTGATAAAAGATGAATGTGGTTTGTCGGGAAACCAACTTGCAAAGTCACAGTAAGATTAAACAGTGAAGCAGTGGGACGTTGCTCAGATTAAACCGTACATCCTGCGAGTAAATCAGCATATTAAGTAATATTAATTGATAGCGTATCTCAGAAGACATGTGGGCTGCTGTAGGCAGGAGATGCTCCAGCGTGAGAGGCAGAAATCCTCTCCTCGCCACAGGCGTAAAGCTGAAAGAAAGCTGCAACACTGAAAGGGCCTTGCTTTAAAGTGCAACTGACATTAAAGGAACAAGTGGAGCGGAATATGTACAACACTGGTCAAATGTCTGTGTTGTTACAGTTGCGCAGATCATGAATCATTTTGCCCCAGGCTTTACTGCTTTGGAAACAGATTCTGGAGACAGAATGGTTTGTTTGTCAAATGGCCTGAGATTGATTCTGTGTTGCTTTTTTTATTTTTGTGCCCTCTCCCTTTGCTTTCTGACCCTGGAAACGCTGGCCTTTCCTGCACATTGGGATCGCATCACACTGACCTGCATAAAACAGCTGTAAGTATTGAAATAATCTTTATGTCTGAAGTAAGATTAATTTCTTCAACCTGATGATGAGGATGATGGAACCTGTTGCAAGTTCATCCCTGCAGAATGTCATTTTTACATTTTAGTCACAATCATAAGGTCTCCAGTACCACCTTTATCATGCTTAATCACAATTAAGATGTATGACATGATGCTCACAACACATATATCCATTTGAATATTTCACTCAGTGTAAATGTGATTTTATATTCACTGAAAGCAGGATATTATTTCAAGTTGCCAAATATTGTTGGAATTTTTTAAAATCTACCTTTTAATCCACTTGAGGCAAGATTTCAGAGCAACATTGGGAACATTAGGGTTCCGGCGGTTAGATATTTGGGTTGGGATTTATGTTTAAGCAGCGTGGGAAGTGGGCGATTAAAACTTTTCATTTAAGATTTTCAGCTACAGCGATGACGCAAGATTAGATTTCTTTATGGTTTTGATGTTTTGTATTTCTTTTGTGTCCTACAGCAGCAAAAGAATCTGGAAGGATATGTTGGCTTTGCAAGCCTCCCCAACCAAGTGTACAGGAAGTCTGTCAAGAGGGGCTTTGAGTTCACCCTGATGGTCGTGGGTAAGAACACAAGCTGCTCAGCTCTCAGTTTGCCCTTGTTTTATTTGAATCATTTCATTGTATTCATTGCGCTTGGCATTTTTAAATTCTTCATTGTGGTTTGTTGTTGAGAGAGAGAGACGGTGTGTGTGTGTGTGTGCAGCCATATATATGCAAGGGACATGCCCCCAGCTTTGTAGTGTTAATTGCTGAGTCAGAGAAGAGGAGACCATTGTATTGCTGTTATTTGAATTAATATTGACTTCAGGTCCTTGACACTGTCTCCCAACCCACAAACATTCGGGTTGGATTTATCTAGAGCTGCGCTCAGCGAATCAAAAATGCAGACATTCTTTTAAAACTGTTGGATGTGGTGGTTGTCACCGGGCCAAGATCCTCCTCAGCTGATCAGTCCCTGTTTGGAGGGAAAATGTTTCCTCGGGTCAAAACCATTTCCTGTGGTGGGACCAACAGAATTTGTACCCGGCATGCCTCTAAGAATAGCGCATCTCCCGTTGCGTTCACAACACTTAGTAGGATTTTTGCTTACAGTACTGCTGATAAATTTCCATACATTGTAGTGAGCTGTTTCTTCATTGCTATTATTAGTCACTTACATGACAACAGCATCATAACAAGGCACTTGGATTTTGCCTGCTTCTATCCTCTTGCAGTGTCCCTTTTAAAAAAAAATTTCTGGGTGGTGATCAAGCGGTCCGCTAAGCCCTGTGAATGTTTCACTGTGCTTGCAACAAATAGCTTCATTTTGGGAATGATTACAGAAAAGAAAAAATGGCATTGTATCAAGCAACAAGGAAAGTAGAGAAGGTCCTCCGGGCTTGTTCGTAGTTAAATGCTTGCCATTGTTTTTATGGTATCACCCTCTTGCACGGACACACAATATTCAGCTTTTCTTGGCTCTGATGAGCTGTGAGCCCACATGTCCCCGCTGTGCAACGGAATGCGTCACTAGTGTGGTGTGAAAGAGGAAAGGAGGATGAAAGATGGAGGAAGGGAAGGAAGGAGATGGGACTGGTATTACCACCAGCGACTGGCACGTCTGTCCGTGCCTCACGAAACACATGACCCGACAACCTGTTCAGTTCACACATTGCAGAGCAGCTCTTTTTCACTCGGCCTGTCATCACTTCATATTTAACAAGCGCATACCCAGAACGCAGTTACACACCATGCATAAAACGTGCAATAAACAAACGCTACAGTGCGAGCTCCTCACATTAGCCTTTGACTGTAGCTCTGGTGTAAATAGTGGCTCGTTAAATATTGACTTGTGGCCATCAGCCAAGACAGGCAGTGCCAGTGGTCATTTCCACTAATGATCCTTTTCATTGGGAGCTTGGAAACCAGGCACACAATGGCCAACCAAGCTTGAGAAGCCTCCCGGACCACACAGCCATTCAGTGGTACATAACATGAGTCATTGTCTGTGTTGTTTCCTTTGCCTTTTTACTGTTAACCCAAATGGTTTAATGTCTTGAGCAAATGTCAGTGTCGTCTCTGGATAGATACATGACCTTTGATTGTCTTCAGGATGTCAACTGTGATCTTTGTGTGTGTGTGTGTGTGTGTGTGTGTATAATACAGGGGGGGTTGGCATAGATTTGTTTGGCATACATACGTTTTGTAGTATACATTTTCAGTATTTTATTCCAAGTAATGCAATGCTTTTACAGACTGGCCAACTTTCTAACCATACAAGTAACAATTGGTTCGGAAATATTGATTTGTCGTCTCATTTTGCTTTTTTCCAGGTGAGTCAGGGTTGGGAAAATCCACATTGATCAACTCTCTGTTCCTAACGGACCTGTATTCATCAGAGTATCCTGGACCTTCACATCGAATCAAAAAGACTGTACAGGTACATTTTAGCAAAATGGGTTAAAATCACACACAGGCACTAATCTTTTTTAGATACTGCGCTTACTAGACAAAGTAGCAGAGCTTTAAAAACGGCACAGTTCAACGCTGTTATGTTTCAACTACGGCTGGGAAGATTCTCTACCCTACAAACAGCTTCGGCAGGCATCCAAACCATCATTTTGAAGTCTTATTTTAAAATGTGACCAGATTGTGGCCGCATAACCAACAGATAGAGATTCTGTACGGTCTCACAGCACATCTGTGTCACTGACATATATATGCCCACTTAATTATCAGTTTGTTTTCATGTGTTCTCAGTCATGTAGCTGCCAAGCAGATCAGCTGCCGCAGAGTCTTTTAAGATAAATACAGTGATGTTAAACTTAGCGGTTTGTCGGTTAAGTCACAGCAGCTGCTGAAACTCTAACAAACATAACGAATACATAATTTAATACAATCAACATAACATGATCATTATATTGTGATTTAAAGTGTTAGGATTCTAGAGAACCAGCTTTATTGAAATCCTTCTTAACTCATCATACTTGATGCCAACTGATTTAGTCCCATTTTTTGACATCAAAACCATTTGGATATAATAAGAGGATGAGAATTATGAGGATTTTGTGAGAAAGCTCTCAGATAAGATGGGAAGATTTATTGTTATTTTTGGATTTTTATAAAATTGTTGTGGCTCCCTGAACAGCTGATTTAATTTGATAAAATACTTTTCACAATGATGAGCTTTGATTGACTCTTGGAAGATATGCGGTAAATATCTCCACATGGTTTAAACAAGCCAGACTCGCTGTCAGCTCCTGCCATAAACGCCCTTATCTTCATTTTCCCTAATTACACAAAGTTGTCCTGAATCTTAAGTGCCTCAAGTGCTGAGCTTTATCTGTCTGGCTCTTGACTGACAGCATCGCTATCTCCAGATGCTTGTGTGCTTTTTCTGGTTTCTCAGCATAGTTACCTAATAGCATAGTGTGAGACGGCGTGTTGCTACACGCTGCTAGCGTCAGTTGTTTTCTATGTGAAACATATGATGCTGTTAGCTTACTGTGATATTGATTTTACACCCCTCCTTCTATGTTGTGTTTTTCATTTTTAAATTTATGCTGTGTTGCTAATTAAAATGTTTCAGAGGTTTGCAGCTAAAAGTACTGAAACACTGCCTGTCATTCTTTCTCCTGTGTCAGGTGGAGCAGTCCAAAGTTTTAATAAAGGAAGGCGGTGTCCAACTGCTGCTCACAATAGTTGACACCCCAGGGTTCGGAGATGCTGTCGACAACAGCAACTGGTAAGTATCCCCCCCTCCCCATGCTTCATCTCAGCACAGATAATATTGCTTCATTCAGAATTCCAAAACACCTACCGAGGCCTAAAGCTAACCGTTCACCTCTCGTCATTCAGCGGTCTTTCTGCATCTTTATCTTAATGGAAGCTTTGTTTTGTGTCGTGCAGCTGGCAGCCAATCATCGACCACATAGACAGCAAGTTTGAAGACTACCTGAACTCAGAATCGCGGGTGAATAGAAGACAGATGCCTGACAGCCGAATCCACTGCTGCCTGTACTTCATAGCCCCCTCGGGACACGGGTGAGTCTGGGAGACAAATGCATATAAAGACCAAAAAAAAAAAACCCAACCTTTTTTTGTGGGCGCTTTTATTAGGAGCATGCCACAGCGATTGTGTAGTTAGTACGGTGCTGTCTCAGTGGGACTCAAGCTCTTAAATGTCACCGCCTTGATCAATACAAAGAAAGAGGATGGAAGTAAGGACTCTAAATATGACTCAAGAAAGGAAAAGGTTGGAAGAGTGAACAGTGAGAGGAAATGAGTTTAAAAAAGAAGGGAAATGAGGGGGTCGACAGTGCCCAAAAGGTCAGAGGGCAGGTTTGTGACTGGAAGGGAAAGTTGCTGGTTAGGATCCCTGAACTGTCTGGAAAGTCTAGAGAAGGGAAGCAAGTAAAGCTTTTCCTCCCTTAGTATTTTCAGCAAGGTGCTGATCCGTCAACTGCCTCAGGAACAGCTCAGTGGTCAACAGCACCGAGCTGTGGTCATGCTGGGCAGCTCCTGACTGTGTGTGGTAAATGTGTGTTGTTTTACTCCTACAACTACTCCCCCCTGGCCACTGCTGTAAACGATAATGTGAGAGTGAGTCTCGTCTTGTAAAAATAAGAGTTTAAACTCGAAGGCTTGTAAAAGGGGAAGGGGGGGAGGGGAGGATGTTGGCAAAATTCCCATCAGGTGATACAGATCGTTAAATGTTTCAAAAGAGATGACTGTGTGGAATTTTGATGGTAATGTTTATTATTCACAAGCCACCAGGTTCTTCTATAGGTACACGACAGCTCTGATGTGCTCATCTGCTTTTCTCACAAGAAGTGTACGAGTCTTTTTTGGAATTCAGTCAAAGAGCAAAACGTGTGGGAGTTGTGAAAGTGAGAAAAAAAGAGGCTTCAAGCACTTATTTCCTGTTGCTAGTATTTGATGAATAACATATTTAAATACAAGTATGGGTTTAAAGGGGACATATCATTCACATTTCCAAGTCCATATTTTAAGTCTGGGATTCTACTGGAATATCTTTGCATGATTTACAGTTCATAAAACTTCTTATTTATCTTATACTGGTCTTTTTATGCAGCTCCTCAGTTCAGCCTCTGTCTGAAACAGGTCGTTTTAGCTCCTGTCTCTTTAAGGCCCCCCTTCTGATGAACCCACTCTTTTCTAACTGGTTAGGCAACATAAACAAACAAAATTACTAAGATTTCACTTCTTTTTCCTGTTTTTTTTTTACACAAAATGGAAACTTGTCAAATACATCTGTTCATGTTCAAGCCAAAATCAGCTCTGGATTTTGAGAATGGACAACATGAACAGCCTTAGCAACAAAGATTACAGAACTGATGACCCGTTACGGGCATGTACGTCAAGCTGATGTCATCTTGTCGGGAAAGTTTTTTAAAAAAAAACATTGCAAACAAAACATTGAGAGCAGGCTGAAGCCCTGGTTTTTGTCTTGCAGGGAACATTTTTACATACATTCACCTCAAGTTTTGGAACTTTGACCATCTTTAAGATAGACATCAGACATATAATACATCCCCCTTTAAATTTATATTAATATGAAAGCTTGCTCCTGGCCAAGGCTCTTGATGTTTTAAAAATATACTGGAGCATAATGGAGTAAATGGGAGTATTTGCTGTTTGGCGTTGTAGGTCTGGATAGTGTTGTTTGTGTCTGCTGTGTAGAGCTGCTCAGTTTGCAAGTGTGCAAATGCACACGGCGCACTGACATGCCCTTAATGCTGTTGACTTACTGTAAACAACAAGAAGAAGAAATCTCTGTCCTCCTCTTTGTCCTCATTTTTCTTCTCCTTTTTTTTTTAGTATGTCCGACCTTTATGCGACATTGTGTTTGTGCAAGCTTGTCCTCTGTACCCGGACAAGGAGTACTTTTTAGCCTTGAGGATGGGCAGCATATGTTCTCAGACAAACACAGACACACACACACATCCCCTCGTAACACCAGCCGACTGCTCTCACACAGCAGCACAATGACCTCCATCACCGAGAGACAATCTGGATATTGAGCTCACAGTCGAACTATGGTGACTGGTTTTCCTACAGCGTTGGTGGTGGAGGAGGGATGACTCATTAAGGAAAATAATCACCCACATCCATTCTCCATTAAATCAATAATCACGGCCTTTTCCAAAACTGTGGTTGAACCCCAATAAAAGAGCTTATTGTTGGGACATTGTGAACATCAGGTAGGGCCCTGTGATTTCCATGGAAAGCACAGACGGAATCGCAGAATTTGATAATAAAACTGGAATCAAATGTAAAATGTGGAACATCGTTAATTTGCCAAAATGTGGATGCAATTTATAAAAGTCAGGGTTTTCCCAACCATAATAAGACTAAGGCACAGTGTCCAAGCCAAATGAACAGAAAAAAAACACTATGCTGAAAGTCTCTACTGTGTTTAGCTGTGATTTATGGTTTTTATTTATCCATTACCACACGATTAGACACTCTTTCTGATGACAAAATGTCCTTAAATCATAAAGCCCAGAATTCAGAGAAATCAAAACAGAAAACAGGGAATTTTGGGGGGAAAAAAATAAAACCGAATCTGGAAAAAATTTAAAATGGATTTCATGTGACCCTGATTAGGCAGTAAGTTTATTTTGTGTGTAAAGACACATGTTGTCTCAATACACACAAAAAAAGAAAGAAAGAAAACAATTACATACATAAGAGAAGATCATCAAAATGTAATACATTTAAAAACAAAAATGCATGTCCAAACAGCAAGTAAAGATTTTATTGCTTATTGTGAAATAAGGAGCAAAAAACCAGAACAAGATGGCGAGAAGTCAGCGTCTCTGTGTAGAGAATTTCAGATCTGATACAGCACATTTTGAATTTTAACCTTTCGATAATAATATACTGAATATCTGTTGATATATATTATGAAACACTGTATTTGTTCTGTTCTGTTTCTTGTGGTTTTACTACACGTTGCTCATTGTTAAAAAAAAAAATGAGTTCATGTTGGCTAGATTTTTGTTTTCTAACTAAATGTGACAATTTGGGAAATGATGTGCTTTTTTAGGGTTGATATCACTTTCCTCTGAGTGAAGACATTGTTTAGCTGAGGCTGATGGGTACTGAATCACATGACGGTTGATGTTTTTGGGTTTTCTCCGTTGTAGCTTAACAACAGCACGTTCCTGTGGTCAGTTTGGGTCAAAGTAGAGAAAAACTCCAGACCTTCATGTTTGTTTTTTATCGTACTTAATACATAATTTATTAGTATCCTTTTGACTTAGATGTTACTGATACAATACATCGGTGAAACATTAATATCATCCAACATTCAGCAATGAACTGTCAGTGTAATTACTGCAGTACAAAGGGCACACTGATGTTTTTGTGACTTCTCCACAGACCAACTGTCTCTGTTTACCATCTGGTTTATCATAAAAGGTTATCATAAACGTTGTGTATGCAACACCATTAATTATGTCGCCTGTTAATACTGATCTTCAATGTATTCTTCTTCTTTTAATCTGATAGATAGAGAAGGAGTCACTATCAGCCGTTGGATTCAGGTTTTCTTAAGAGCGTCAGTGCAGCACTGCGTTGTGTATTGACCTGCATGGCTGTTGGCTACATGACAAAAATGCATCCCACTCTACCCACTAAAAACAAATTCTGCTTCAGGGCAGATTTCAGGATGTTTCCACTGTGCCTTAAGAGAATCAAATGAAGATGAGATTATATTTTATATGAAAAATAAGACGTATAACACAGAAACTGAAACTCAAGTCACGTCATGTTACTTATCCAGCTCAAAAAACAGCCAAGAATAGCTGCGCTTTCTCACGACTACAAGGTCATTTTCCTAGACATAACAAACATCAGTCAAGCGTTGCTGATACATTTCTATATTTGGTGTAGCTCCACTTATCCTTTAGCTGTCTAAGGAAGAGCTAATGACACTAGCTATACTTAAATCCGACAGACAGTCAACCCCAAACTATCCTATTTCCTCCTGTTGTAACACAGGACTAAACACCACAACTGTTGGTACAGCTGGTACAGTTTTTAAAGTATCAAAACTAGGTACAGATTAATCCAATACAGTTTAACAGTAAAACTGTGTCTTTATCTCTCTGCAGATTGAAGCCCTTGGACATCGAGTTCATGAAACGGTTGCATGAGAAAGTCAATGTCATCCCGCTGATCGCCAAAGCAGACACCCTCACCCCAGAGGAATGCCAACAGTTCAAGAAGCAGGTCAGTGGTTTCCACAGCTGCATACTACAGCAGAAAAAGTATCCTGAAGGCTTTTTTCTTGTTGTGGTCTTCGGTACAATGGCAACGCTGTGCGTCACGAAGCAAAGCCAAGTTAAAAGTACAAAAAAAAAACACCTTCTTTGGTTTTTACAGCTGTTTGTACAACAATGGTCAGTATGTCCTACACTGTGGAAGGTTTTTCTGTTAAGTACACAGGATAGATGTTAAAAACTAGCATTTTCCTCTTTGCTTTTGTGGGACATACTGAGCTTTGAGTTGAGATCAAGTCATTTTAAATGAGGAAAGCATCAAGTAACATTAAAATCATCATTTTTAAAACAGATGAGAAAAAGATGACAAACAAAAGGGCATCTCTATGTTAAAAACACAGTATGAAGTCACTATATTAGCACTAGATAGAAAACTGAAAGCTGCATTTAAACTACAGTAAACATTGTGTTGCATCTAGTTTCACATTTTTAAGTTGTTGCACTGAAGTAATAAACTATAAATTTGTCATCAGCTTTACAGATGTGACTCAAAAAGCCCAATCAACATTCCTGAACAGCAGAGTATGGAGAGCATGTGACCACAGAAATGTACCATTATGTGGCAGCACATACAGAATCATATGATAATCATATGATTCAGCTTTAAAGCAAGAATTGATTAAGATTAAATGACTTGCTTGCTCAACACCAGGCTATGGTGGTACCTGTTTAGTATCTACCAGAAGTCGCTAAAAGTTCTCCTCTTTTCTTTCTAGATCATGCGGGAAATCCAAGAGCACAAAATCAAGATCTATGAGTTCCCCGAGACGGATGACGAAGAAGAGAACAGGCTGGTGAAGAAGATCAAGGTACTGTGTGTCACCTGCCGGGTCCACATATCATATTACAGAGTGAGCTTGTTTGTTATAAAACTAGACTCATACACTTGTGTTAACTTATACCAAATGTTCTTCTTTTGCCAGGACAAGTTGCCGCTAGCTGTGGTAGGAAGCAACACCATCATCGAGGTGAACGGCAAGAGGGTCAGAGGGAGACAATACCCCTGGGGGGTTGCAGAAGGTATGAATGATAAGTTAGTTGAATATCACCACACACAATTAAAGAAACAAAGAAGTTCATTATCTAAACTAATCTGGGCAGCTGATAAAAACACTAAAGGACTTCAACCCCAAGTATAATAAAGATAAGAGTGTTGTGTACTTATCCAACATGTACGGACGTCTCTAAACATCATGAGCGGACAGTATTCGTCATTCATCGTTGTCGTACAGTGTTAAATGCATCACAGTGAAAGTGTTTCTGGTGTTTGGTGTCCAGGGTACAAACAAGATAACATATTTTTTTATCCTATAAAATATAATAAGTATAAAGACTGACTTCTTGTTTTTTCCCTCCTAGTTGAAAACAGTGACCACTGCGACTTCACCATCCTCAGGGATATGCTCATCAGGTACTAAAAATACAACAAGGATAAGGAATCTATATCAAGTACACTAAATAAATACTTCAGTCAAACAGCTAGTTGATAAAAGGCTGTTTAAGTGGTTTCTGAGGAAAGCAGTGCAGAGTCTTTGAGAGTAGAAGGTATTTTATCTATGAAAGGGTCGATTCATATTATTGTTTGACTGTGTTTTTAGTGTTACTCAGAGAGCATTTTAAAATAATTCAAATTCTATGTTCGTCCTTCCCCAGAACTCACATGCAGGACCTGAAGGACGTGACAAACAACGTCCATTATGAAAATTACCGCAGCAGGAAGCTGGCTGCTGTCACCTACAACGGAGTGGACAACAACAGGGCTAAAGGACAACTGTCCACCAAGTAAGTCCTGGACTCTGAACACTGGAGACAGTGGTTGTAGTGAAATACAGGCAGGTCAAGTCTGCTTTGAAATCGTGCTGTTCACCAACTGTCTTGATTATTAAGATTGAGAATTGAACAGAAGAGGAATTTGCTGGTTACCTACATCAGTCTCTAGGTTATTAAGCTAATTTACAAGCCTATGAAAGTGTGGGATATTACTGTATCACCAAATTTTTACAGGTACAGATGTTGCAAATAAGTAGTTCAAACTACATGTGTTGTCTCATTTCATATATGTTTGATAAAATGTGTTTTGTGGGCTTTAAATATTGTGTTAATCTGAGTAGGATTCATTCATAAAGCAACACCACTGACACGTGGCCTGTAGAAAGTGATCACAGGTGTTTTCACATTACTTGCTTAATCTTAATCATGTATTTAGATTCAAAGCAACCGGATAAAAGCGAGTTGAAGGTGCATTATTTCATTCATTTGTCCAGTTGGTCTCCTGCTCGCACACTCAAGCACTCAAAGTCGTAGCCCCTCGCCGGACTACTTTGCACACAAGTATGCAAAGCGTAATTCAAAGCACCATGCTGCTTCCTCACTCACGTAGTCACAAACAGTCGGCTAATACACTAAACTAAAGTTCCAGCTCTTCAGCCGAGCAGAAGCCTCACACCGCTGATGCTAACGTGCAGCTGCTAATGTATTTGACACCCAGCTCACAAAGCCCACATTGTTATTTTTTCCACGCTTTCTTTTTTTTTTTTTTTCCATTTTCAGCGTAAAGTAGTATGAATCACACAACACGGACTGTAGTTTCATTTCAGTGCATGACCTCATCATCGCATGCTGTGTGTGTGTGTGTGTGTGTGTGCGTGCGTGTGTTTGTGTGTGTGTTTGGTTGTATGTGTTTTTATTTTTTAGACTTGACACAGTTGAAGGAATGTAAGTGGTCTCTTTTTTTTTGTTGTTTTCGTTCACTTATTTTTCAGCCCCTTGTTTCAGATGTTCATTCTCTGTATCCTTCCTCTGTTCAACCTCTTTTGGCTGCGTCATCTCTCCTCTCCTGTTGACTAGACTCTGCTTTCCCCTTCAACTTCCCCGCCCCGCCCCCCCCACCCTGTTAGCAGAAGTTTCCAGGAGCAGCAGCGGGAGGAAAACTGTGAATTGCCACACTTCCTTATGTATCTTATTTGAAGGCTTAACTTTGTTTTTTTTCCCTCCACTGGTATATTCATATTCGCTGCTTTTCACCTGCCGCTGCTAGTAGCCCTGCTTGGATTGATAACGGAGACCTGCACATGAAGTGTTTGGAGTGGTTACCAGCATTTATGAGATACACAATCATGTTAAAATGAAAGCAGTCCACTTTAAGTTAAGTTCCTGTCACTCATCTGTTATAATAAGTATAAAACTATTAAGTCTTATCATCACACCTAGCCTTTCTGTATGGCTTTCCTACTACTTTCTACAGATATTATTGAGTACTTCCTTGTCTGTTAGCCTCACTTTATTAGTAACAAATTGCTGTATTCACCCTAAAATGTTTAAAGGAACCCTACAAAGCCTAACCCTAAAACTTTAATATCAGGAGACGTAGAAATATACTAAAAAATGACGTCTCAGACAAACATAAACCCAAAATTTATGGCATAACATGGTTTAAAGATTGTATAGTTTCCTCTTGTTCCTTCCTGAGCACAAAAAATGAGGATAAATCAGGCATCACTCCTCCAACATATCCCTCATAATCACAGGTAACCTCTCCGCATATTTCATTTCATGACGGGTCTCTGCTCACTTATACTGCAACGAAACATCCCGGTGTTAGCTTTACTAACATTTAACCCGCCACCTGCACTCCACCTGTCAGTGTTCACAGGTTCCTTTGCATTAGCTTTCGGGTCCTCCTCCTGGTTCTCAGAGATGTTTAAACGGTTGTTTGAGGTTTCCTGTTCCTGTCACAGCCTTGTCGGATCCCGTCATTCCTAAAAACTGAACCTCTTCCTGTCTGTTTTCCTCCTGAACCCCGACATTGTCGTATTTCTGGGGGGGAAACGAGGGCTTGTAATGTTTTCACGATACAATTCAAGACAAACAAAGTAAAAACATCAAACTTGTCTTCAACAATGGTTTTAAAGTCAGTTTCTTGTCTTCTGATGACTCTGGAAGAGAAAGAAATCTGCCAGTTTAAATGGACTGGGATCCAGTTGGCATGTTTTCAGGTGTTTGACCTGACTTCCCCTCTTTAAAACCAGAATCCGGCTCTTTCTGTTCTTCTCCTCCTACTCCTCCTCCTCCTCCTTTTCCTTCTGTCATTTTTTTTTTCTCTCCTGTAAAGTATTCCAATGTGCATGACCTCAAGAGCAGATGCTGACATGGATTTCAGTTTGCAGAACAAACTGGGTGAAATTTGTCAGCTTGTTAAAAAACTAAATTAAGTAGTTTTTTATTAATGTTGATACTGCTATCGTGACAACGCTAACAATAGGTGGCATTACTGTTCCTTATTGATGAGTAAACCAGTGCTGGTGCTCGTCTAAAGCTGTGTGTGTGGGTTTTTTGTGCGTTTCTCTCCGTACAGGAGTCCTCTGGCCCAGATGGAGGAGGAGAGGCGAGAGCACGTGACTAAAATGAAGAAGATGGAGATGGAGATGGAGCAGGTGTTTGAGATGAAAGTCAAGGAGAAAGTGCAGAAGCTCAAAGACTCTGAAGCAGAGGTAAAAAAAAAAACACACACACACACACACACACCTGGGTTAATAAATATCACAGGTCATGCCCTGGTTAAGTTACTCATCGCCGTCTGGGCTCATTCCTTCCTCTTGTGCAGACATGTTTCAGCAGTTACAAGTGTGAGTGTCTAAATGAAGGTTCTGTTTGTCAGTTCCCGCTTTTGTACGCGTCTGTTTTATGTCTCTGAAATTGTTTATTTAAATAAAAGAGTGTGTATGTGAGCTACCGACTGTAGCACTGCCTGTAAGGGATACAAGTAATCCTTTGTTCCTATTTCCATGAGTTTAGATTATTGCAGCAAAATGAAATTGCATCACAGCATGTACATTACGAAATATATTCAGATAAGGGAAACATTGAAGATATGAAAGAAGTTCCTTGTTACGTAAAAAGTGTGTAGAAGCAGAACAATTATAGATGTATCAATAATTAAAATGACTTGTTTGTTTCTTGTACAGCATGCTGATCTGGGACAATTTAAATTAAACATAAAAATATAAAAGATGGAAGATCAAGTCAAAGCCAGAATTGAAGCTTAAGATAAATAAATGTAACATTAATCATACTTTCATGTGAATTTAATGATAATTTGCAATGTTATTCCTCTTGAGGTAAAAAAACAAAACAGTCTGTTCATGCATTTTCCATAATCTTCATTTGTTTTTAAGCTTTGAAGTATTACAGCTCAGTGAGCCTCTTACAATATCGTCTGTTTAAAGGTTTCTCTCTGCATTCATTATAACTGTAGAGGATATTATGTTGTATAAAAAGCTCCGTAGTTCACATGTTTTGCAGTTTATGTGCTGTGTTCAGTTTTTCGACCGGTGCTTTTGAGTATAAATTACTGACGTCTTCCTCCGTCTGGTGTCTCTGTAGCTTCAGCGACGTCATGAGCAGATGAAGAAGAACCTGGAAGCTCAGCATAAGGAGCTGGAGGAGAAGAGACGCATGTTTGAGGATGAGAGAGCAAACTGGGAGGCCCAGCAGCGCCTGGAGCAGCAGAAACTGGAGGCCTCCAGGTACCACCAACTCTCACCGTCACTCCTCACTGTTTTTATGGTTCAGCTGTCTGTTTTAATAAACCCAAGTGTGTGCATTTAAGCTTTTATAATATGCACAAATTCAGGCACTAATGGGTTTACATAGTAGTAGCAGTCACACCGAACGTTTGTCCAAACTTTTGACTGCTGCTGTAGATCGAAAGTCGCTCATGTCAGTGGAGGGTAAATAATCCATCCATCCAGTCTGACCCATTTGTAGGAGAATGTTTCATTTTACATTGAAAATGAGGCTGACACAATTCTGGATTGAGCACAACCTTTAAATCTTGATTAGTTATCAGCAACAGAGTGTGGACAAAATAACAGATATGTAACACCAGTCCAAAACAAAATCACTGCATCAAAGAGAGATCAGTTTATTGCTCTGGTATTTTGTGATGGACATGTGTTTTTAATTTAGACTTCTTTCATAGACAAACAAATTAAGAATCATTCTTTGATTAACTCATTCTGAAGATAAAATCAGTTGCATGCCTGTAGACCAGTTACACTCACGCTGCGGGTCGTGAGATGATCACAAAATTTAATTTATTACTTCAGATATTTCTCTAAACTTTGCTTTTTTTACTTGTGAATTTCTGGATAATTTTACCACTTCAGGCCTTCCAAAATTATTCAGATTCAAACTAGGAAGAAGAATCACTCTGTACTGAACTGGTCGTAGACGTCTTGTTTAGCTATATACTGTATATAACATATATGTAGGAATACAGCATATCAATGCATCAACTCAATAGTGTAATTCATTAAATGTACAAAGTGATGTTTGTAGAGCTGATTGAACAGCTGATTTAAATGAAGTCACTGATTGTGTGTGTGTTTCTTCTTCTGCAGGACTCTGGAGAAAAACAAAAAGAAAGGCAAGATCTTTTAAAAGACAGTCGGCAGGACCACCCCAACTCAAGTTAATTTTGTTTGCCAACGTTGCCGGTCAGGACACCAGCGTGTGGCACTGACACCCCCATCCCACCCCACCCCATCATCTTTCCCCTTTCTTCCTCCCTCCCCCTCTCCTCCTTCCCCTCTCTTCCTCTTCCTCTCCTCTTCCTCCTCCTCCTCCTCCTGCTCTGTCTGCCAGCACAGCTGTGTTCCTGCTCCCAGCCACTAGAGGGAGTACTGGGGGTATATGTGGGTGTGTGTGGGGGGGGCGGGGTGGAGGGGGGGTCTGCATGTACAGTCAGAACCGCCACCACAGAGCCCCCTCGCTGCTTCGGGACTCATCATCATCAAAGAATGTGTTTACCTTAACAACAGAAAAAAAAAGTAACCCCATTTTAGAAAAGGCCAAACCCATATTATTATTTTAATTATTATTGATGTTATTATTATATTATTATTATTATTGTTGTTGTTATTACTGAATACTGTCCCCGCCCCCACCTGCTGCTCTCTTTTCCTCCCAAGGTTGCTTTTAAATGACTGATGTGTCTGACTGTTGTACAATCAAGTTCTGGTGAATTGTATTTGTTTACAGGAAAGACAGTAAGAGTATTTGAACATTAACCTGATCTTCCATCATGTATCGAAGCAAGAAGAAGAAGACAAGGCATTAACTAATCCTTTCTGTTTTGTTTTGAGTGTACCCAGTAAACCTTTTAACCTGCCTCCTATCAGTGCAACAGCCTAAAAAAAAAAAGAAACGGTGTCAACAGAAAAACCTGAAAGTAAGAAAAATCAATAAAATGCACCTTGGGCCTTTTTATAGATTCAAATAATGGCTAAAGCTTCTTATTTCTGAAACGTAACGCTTTCGTTTTCCTCTGTATTTAGCTATCTCCACTAGCCTTGGACCACCATTTATAATGTCATAAGTGTTATATTTCACTTTAGTTTATTTTTATATATACCGAGCCAGCTGAAGTAATAACTTCTTTTGTATGTTTAGAAAATCCTCAGAGACTCAAGAGCAGCGTCCACTGTTTATAAAAAAAATATACTTTCATATATAACAGTGATCCTGGACGCAGAAAAAAAAAAACAAAAAAAACAACCTAAACAAACCCAACAACAATATTTCTGTCACTGCGATCAGTGAGAAATGAAGAGTCAACACCACATTTTGCTTTGGCTATGTACTCCATCTCTGTATTTTTAATTTTATTTTTCATTTGTATTGTACAAAGTCACTTAATAAACCTGTGATGAT
This sequence comes from Thunnus albacares, assembly GCF_914725855.1. Classification (NCBI taxonomy): domain Eukaryota; kingdom Metazoa; phylum Chordata; class Actinopteri; order Scombriformes; family Scombridae; genus Thunnus; species Thunnus albacares. The sequence continues at coordinate 28,404,864 of NC_058113.1, forward strand.
ATTGAGGAGTGAGGTGGGTTTATTATGGAAACTTGACACTCATTGTGAGATGGTGATTTAACACATTATTTAATATAATTACAATATTACTGTTAAAACTGTAATGCACGTTTTTTCACCACTAGATGGCACTATTTGACCAAATGTTATCAGCATTGGCGGTAGTGTCACAACTTTTATGAAACATGGCATGACAGACAAACCAAATAAAACCTTTAGTAGTCAGTCTGAAATGAGAAACTTTGATCCTCAGTCATCTGTGCAGCTCACAGGGCTCCTGCAGGGATGAAATCAGCTGTTACCAGGCAGATTTCCACTGAAATGTCCCTTCAGTATATTTAATGTCACTGCTGGAAGTGTCCTACCTTGATCATCAAAGCTCCTTTTACCCATCAGACCCACAAAGGTTTGAAATTTATGCCCTGGGGATTAAACTTTTGTTTAAATAAGGAATTTAATCAGGAAATGGATAAAGGAATTGACATTTTAATGCTGAAGTCTTGCAAATAATACTTACGTTTACGTGCTGCCCGCGACTTTGCTGTTTGGGAGGAAAGGAATAAAATGAGCGATCTGTGTTCTCATCAGTCCTTTCATTACTTATTTAAAATGAGACCATCAAAGACCCTCACCAGAGTCTTTCTTCCGCGAGAGCCCGAGACTTCGGCGTGGTCCTGGTTTTCTGGTCATTCTCATTATTATACCTTGAATTAGTTCAGAGTCTGCCCATTTGTTCTTGTGTGAAAGAGAAAGAGCAAAGAAGTACTGCGTGATTATCTTAAAGACAAATGTATTGGGAGTAAATAATCTCATTTCAGCAAGAGCTGATATTATAAAAGATTGTCCAGTTGTCCAGTCCAATAATTTACAAATGTCTGAAAAGTCTTACCTCTCTGACGGTCTCTCTCCAGTTGTCAGCATCCATATCTTGACAGAAAACATTTGTCAGAAGCAGGACAACTATTAAAACGAGTTTAATTATCTCCATTGCAGCCTGTGCGTAATTTCACCCAAATGCCTCCACACAAAAATACAGACTCTGGATCTTTTTAGTCTGGATTAAAACTAATCTGCGTGCAGGTGCACCTCACTGCTGGATTAGTTTTTAAATGCTGATACAGACAACAACGGCGAGTCTTCTCTGATGATGTGCCATGGGGGGGGTCCTTTAACGCACCTTTCGCACTCATAGTGCCTTTACGCACAGCTGGAGTGGATGATGTGATTAGCCTATCCTGTGTGAGTCACAGAGCTTCATTTGTTGACTGTTGCTTTTATAATTATGTGAAAATTATTATGACCTTAATGCGCTTGGTTCATGGAAAGGTCACATTGGACTTTGAGTTTCTGAAATACTGTGATGGGCACTATATGGCTCAAAATGCTAGAGGATATGTGGTCGCTGTACAGGGTGATAAACCAACTCTGCATAGACAGTTAGGACTTTAACTGTCTCCAGTCAAAAATGTGTTTTTCTTCTCGTTCCTTCAGTTGGATATTTGAGCTTCACTGACCAGAATGATTTCTGTCCAGAGTTTGGTTGTTTTCATCTGTTTAAAGAAGAAAGTTTCTCTTTGGTCACAGAAAATCTGAGTTTAATGTACTTATGAGCATGTTTTGTGACATCACAACAATTTTGGAGCCAACTGGGGTCCAGTATGCAACTTACACAAGTGTGATGTGGAAACTTAAAGCCTCCAGTACACATATGGACTTGTAGGAGACATGTTTTGAAGTGTGAAATATTTGCATCTTCATAGATTCTGGACTTTTCAATGAGGGAGAAAGAGTAGATGACGTTTTAAGGATTTGTAAGGATGTGATTGAACTTTTTTTGTGGAAAAACCATGTCAGACACAATTTATTATCCAAAATGTCCAAAAATATCCAAATTATCTTTAAAATGTCAGAGCAAATCACTCAACCCAAGAGCAAAACTGACATTATGTCCCATTCAGAATGTAAAGAACGAGGAGAAAATTATACAAGTGATAAGTTCTCAAAATTGTATTTAGGCCTAATAAGTTCTTCAGTAAGGTTGTAACTAGGGATGCACGATATTATCGGCACGCCATCGGTATTGGCCGATAAAAGCTCTAAAATGAAATATCGGCATTGGCGAATTCTGCCGATTATGAGAGGCCGATAAACTGAAAACAGATTTGTGTATCAGAACTTTGTTTTTTCTTCTTTCATCTCCCATTAATCATCTCACAACTCCTCAGATTTATCTGGTGACCCTTTGGAGAGGCCCGACCCCCTAGGTTGGGAACCACTGGACTAAACTAGCTAACTGTACATAAAGTAGTTGAAACTAGCTCCACCTCCAGCAGCTACAACAGTAACATGCTGGTCTAATACTGATGCTTCACTATTAATAATCTAATGATGTCATATATAATAATATATCAGTCAGAGGGACCAAACCACTACTTTTACTGCAATACTTTAACTACATCAAGCTCATAATACTTATGTACTTTTACTTAATTAGGATTTTTTTATGCAGGACTTTTACCTGTAATAGAGTTTTGTTTTGTTTTTTTTGTTTTTTACATCGTTCGATACTTTTACTTAAATAAATGATCTGAATACTTTTTCCACCACTGCTGTTGATAGAGGAACCGAAACCAAAACCAGACCACAGGTTGGCTTTTTAATGCTTTCTGTCCCACTGGCGTCGCCGTAGCCGACAGTACGGCCCGCCTCCAACTCAAATACCTTGAGGTGAAGATTAGGAAGTCGGTAAACGCATTTAGTCAGAAAGCCTTGCAGTGTTGTGACCTTTTAATCAACATAAAAGGCGTTTAATAAATGCTCGGATTTTGCTTCTTGTGGTGAGTTCACGGTCACTCGCCGTCAGCGGGAAAATGGCTTTGCTACGTTCAAAGTCTTCGCTGTTGTGGTTCCTTGTTGTTGTGACTGTTCACGTGAGTGCAGCCGAACAGAGACCGATGCGGCGGATGACACTGGCCGAGGATGATGTGGTCTGGGAGTCCAAACGCAACACGTTCAGCTTGAGGTCCAGCAAAACCACCCATAGGGCAAATGCCGTCGGGCCTGAGCCGGGAGACGTCGCGGCCGCGTTCAGGGTCCCAACTCTGGATGGGGAGTTTATCTACCAGCCCGGTAATTTGAAGGGATCTCTGGTAATTCACGCCTTCACCAACAAGTCAGGGTTTCTGGAGTGCATGTGGAGCTCGGAGTCGTCCCTGTCCAGTCTAGTTCAGGACCTGCCCGACAGCACACATGTGCTCTTCCTGTCCCAGGACGACTCTGCTGTCAGTGATGCTCTCTGGATGCAGGAACAGGTGCAAAGGGCCGCCGTCACGCACAGGTGAGCAGAGAGAGACCCCTGCTTTAAAGGACGAGTTCATAATACAACGTAAAACAACAGTCAAGAGCCCAAATGAACATTGAAACATGTTTTTCTTGCTGTAATCATTCCTCCTGTTCATACTGACCATTAGAAGATCCCTTCATAATGCACTTACAATGTAAGTGATGGGGGACAAAATCTACAGTCCTTCTGTGCAAAAATGTATTTAAAAGTTTATTTGAAGCTAATATGAAGCTTCAGCGTCCAAATGAGTCAAATCAAATAGATATCTTTCAACATTACAGTCTTTTTAGTGCTAAAGTTCCTCTTTTTGTCACTATCCTTCCACCACAGCTCAATAAGGAAACACTGTCCAAGGAAACACAAAGAGGGAATTTGATGCTAAAAAGACTGTAAATGTGGCAGATATCTACTTGATATGACTAACTCAGTTTATCTGAAGCCGCATATAAGCTTCAGATAAACTTTTAAATACATTTTTGCACTAAATGACTGTGTGGACACACTGTGGATTTTGGCCTCCATCATTTACATTAAAAGCGTATTTGAGGAGGATCTTTTAATCACCAGTATGAACAGAAGGAATGATTACAGCGATGTTCATATGGACACCTGACTGTTGTTTTAAGACACACTTGAAAAATTGTGAACCTGTCCTTTAAAATGTCAAATATACCTTAGGCAAAGTGTTGACATATTACCAAATAAATATTACAACCTACAACTAATAAGGAGTTTGCATAGTCTCACCACAAGGTCTATTAGCAGCTGTTCTGGAGCTTTTGATCATATCACATGATCTTCCCCTGCAGATGGTTTTTCCAGTTGTCATGGAACTTCTTGTTAGCACTACTAATGGACCTTATAAAGTAGCTTGTTAATATATCCTTTAAAGTCAAGAGTTCAATCAAACAGTAGATCTTCAGCAACATGACAGACTGTAAACTAATCAATTCAAGTTTCCGCTGCAGAGATCGATCACAATAAGTTGGTTTTATTCTGTCATAAAACAACGAACTACACATGACACATTTTCTCCACATATTCACCAGGAAAACAAACTAACAAACAAAAGTGCACAGATTCAAAACATAAACATGAGCATAATGGGCAGGAATGCAAAACAAACAAACAATGGAAACGGCACATTAGCTGTGAAACAGAAGTTCAGTTCAGTCTTTACTGTCCAGCGCAGGAGGCTCGGCTCGCAGCGTGACAAAGAGCGACTCAGCATAAAAAAAGAAATATCAGTTAGAAAAAGTAACGCACAATAGCAGTAAAAACAATAAGTGATAACAATAAATAAAAACTAATAAAAACAGGTAAAAACAAGAAATAAGAAGTTTAAAAAATGTTGACGATACATCAGGGGTTTATAGACTTTTATAGCACTTTTCATACACAAGTGGGAATTCAGAGTATTAAATACAATAAAAAACATTCAGCATATGAGTTCTGAGAGTAAATATGAGTTTTAAAAGCAATAGGAGCAAACAAACAGAGTCCTAAAAAGGCCAAATAAGCTTCTAACATATCAAAGAGGAACAGTCTCAACACCCTTAACGGCAAAAACCAAACATAGAAAAACCACAGTGAGAAAGAGGAAGTTTTGTTTGTTATGGTTCATCAGAGTCAGAAACCAAAATCCTTTTCCAAGTATAACGACATTATTTTATCTACAGCTGACATCTTTCATCAGATTTCCTGCAGTGTGAGAGCCTGATCGGACTGAACTAAACTAGTGCCAGACATTTCTCAATGAATGTATTTGTTACATTTACAAGTTTGAGGGTATTTACAGTGAATTTACAGTTAAACTGACTGAGATTTAACACCAAACCAAATCAAAAACCTCAAAAATTTGGGTCCAGCAGTCAAATGTAGATGTACATCAAAAATGTCCAAAATGCTTCAAAACTGTCCTCTCACACTGTTGACAAACTACATTTATAAAACGGACGGTTCTGGTTCTTGATTGATGGTTGATGAGCCGCGTTCGAAGCCGTTATAAAATACCGCATTACAGTTTCAGTATTACGGCGCCAGTCGGTCACCTGTACAAATTGTTTCAAAATGTCAGATTTTGTTGTGAATTTTGATGTACTGGGTGGGCTAAACGTGGATGTGATGAACAGGAAAGAGGAGGAAGATTTTAAAAAAGAAAGGAGACACGTTGAAATGAATGAAAGAAATTGAAAAGATGGAAAAGTCAAGAAACGAAACTGGGACCATTAAACGCTGTGTGCTGAGAAACATCTGGCTAAACCAGGCTACTTCAACAACTGCACAATCAGTGGAGATAATCCAGATAATGTTAATAATCACCCCGATCTTTAAACACAGCCGACGAGCCTGATTAGCTTTCCACTGCATCTGAGTGTTTGTCGGCAACCAATCTGCTAAATGTTGCTGAAGAAGCAAATGAGCATTGCTTCAGCAGAAGAATGCTCATTTATCAATAAATTATTGCATTTTTTGTTGCTGTGTTTATTTTATTTAGTAACTTTTATAAAAGCAATAAGCTCCATGAGGCTGCAGTTTACAGTGATGTGAGAACAGCTGATGGGGTTTTAGGTGCCTTACGAGCCCCTTAGCTGCTCTAAAATCACTGCAAACCACAGCCTGTTGTCACTTATTGCTTAATTAACCACGCTGCACTTCTCTGCAGTAAGAAGGAGGTTCTGTCCAGGCTGCACTTCTCTCCGGTGCCGCTCTTCGCTCTGGGTAACTGGATCCCCAGTGTGCTTTACTACTGGAGCTGCATAGGACACAACTGTGGCTTCTCTCAGGCTGTTTTCACCTCGAAGGGTAAGAGAAACAGATGTAAAGTGTGAGATCTGTGACTTTCATTTAGGGCTGCAACTTATGATTATTTTGGTCATCGATTAATCTGTCGATTATTTTCTCGAGTAGTTGTTTGGTCCATAAAATGTCAGAAAATGTTAAAAAATGTTGATAATTGTTCCCAAAGCCCAAAGTGACGTCCTCAAATGTCTTGTTTTGTCCTGATTAACAGCCTACAACCCAAAGATATTCAGTTTACTGTCATAGAGAACTAAAGGAACCAGAAAATATCGACATTTGAGAAGCTGGAATCAGAAAATTTGGAAATTTTCTTCTTAAAAAAACTATTCAAAAAGATTAATCGATTATGAAAATAGTTGGCGATTAATTAAAACGGTCAGCAACTAATCGATACAGCTCTACTTCCATCAGTTGAACTTGCAAAGTAACACTTCTTCACCAAAATATACTGTATCAAGGCAGAATCAGTCACATTAAAGCCCCACTAGACAAGATTTTGTGCAGGAAACGCTCTTTGATTTTCTTTCGTAATGATCCTTTTTTCTTGCGGCAGGATGGAAGATGCCTGTGATTATCAAGAGACTGGATGCCAGATATGATTGGCTTATGGGGCACTGGGATCACAAGTCGTATCAGCTGATCGACGCAGGAGACGGGTGCAATGCGTCCCCCTCGGTGTCGGGTGCTGTGGCCTGGGTGTCTGAGGGCAACTGCTCCTTCTTCACTAAGGTCTGTTCACATCTCTGGTAATAATAAAGTGTGTTGCTTCTTGCTCTGATCACTACTTCCTGTTTTCACTGGTCTGACAATTCAATAAAAATAGAACAAAGTCTGTAAAAAGAGGCACTAAAAAAGAAATTAAAAAGGGAAACTATATTATATATACAAAGAATATACAGTTATATATATACAAACAAATATACCCACAAGTTTATTATAATCTGTGCAAAATAAATGTAATATTTAAGTTATAGTGCAAAGGTAGTGGGAGTGCAGGTAGTGCAAAGGTAATGGTATCCTTGAGGTTTAGCTAAATAATATCCTGCAAGGATTTACTTTTAAACCTGTTAATCTCACTTCATATAAAATGACACCAACAACTAATAATAACTGACCTTTATCAAAAGGATCAGCTCGACCGAACATCTGTGCTTCTGCTTATTAGTTTAAAAGAGTAAACGTTAAGTGTGGAAACTACAGATAGTTTTTATAAAAGTCCCTTTATCTCCCTGACATGTGGTAGAATTGACTGTAATTTATACACATAACACAATCATGTTTTAAGGGCTGCAACTACCACATCCTGTATTATTATCTATTAATCTGTTGATATTCTGTCGGTTAATCCCTAAACATCCACCCTTTTTATAGAATTTCACCTATTTGGCACCCAAATGGAAAAGCTTCTAACAGAAGAACTGTAAGGTCATGATGCATGTATTAGGCTTCATTTGACACGTGACAAGTTTGTTTAGCATGTTGCTAAAACACAAACAACACTACATCTGTTCAAATAAGGCTCAAAAAAGTGTTTTAGGTCCTCGTCTATAATGAGTCATATTTGAATAACAATCATTAAGACATGCTTTATGCCAGAACTGTGCAGAACACCATAAACCTTCTACATCTTGTCAACCTGTATAAAATCCCAGACCTCTAGGCCTAACCTTATGGGAGTTTTTAGTTTGTGGTGTCCCTGAACCTCTCCACTCATCTCCAATTAGCCAAATTGTGCCAACTGCTTTGACTCATTACTGCGTGATGCTGCCGCTTACAACTGGATTAAGCGGGTCACAGTGGAGGCGACTCGGTGGATTTTAAAAGGTTAATCGATTTAATGTTTTAGTCTATAAAATGTCAGAAATGCATTTGAAACTGTTTCAACCTGGAGAAGTGGCTCAAAGATTATTCAGATCTGATATCAACAATGAAAACTTCTCTGAATGTTTCTCATATCAGTGAGACTTATTTCATTATTTTAATTACTTCATTTATTTGTATTTTTCTCAGTTGTTTTTAGAGCTTTTTTTGATACCTTGACTGCTGTCTGAAACATTATGAAAGTGAGATCCTGAAAGCATGATATACATACTACCTCATGTATGTTGATGCTTTGCTGTCCACTGTGAATGTCTGAAGTACAACTGAAAAACAAGAAATTGCTTGATAAATGACTTTAATCCAAAGTTTTGTTGACTAACTTAAAGTTGATTTGGCAGAATTTAATTCAACTACATATCAAGTTATATAACCTTCGAATAATAAATTATCTTTAGCACAGTTTAAAGGTGTGGAAACTGTGACAGTTTTATAAATCTTGGTCATCGTTCTGTTCAAAACGCTCCCGACTCCCATCAATGAGAGGATTTTGATCTCACTTTTGGTAACTGATGAACCATTAAAGTCATTTATCAAGCAAAAACACTGACTTTATAGACTATAACTATTAATCTAAAGAGTAATCAGCTGATTTATAATAATAATGATGATGATAAATGTGCTTTTAAAGAAGATTTAAAGCACTACAATTAGGCAGTAAAATCAGACAATTACAATAAAACCAAATTAAATGGAATAAATGAGTTTGAGTTTCTATTCTGTGTTTGGAATCAGGCAGAATTGACTTTAATTGATCCCCGTTCGTTGCTGCGTCTCCCACCAGGTGCAGAGCATGGCCAAATCCAATGCCTCCGGTGTCCTCGTCTACGCCCTCGCCGGTAACCCTATCCAGGACATGAACTGCGTCGGGAGCGAATGTTACACGCCGCTGGGCATCCCCGCTGCCATGGTGCACCTGGAGCCTTCAGTCGCCCAGGCACTCCGGTAAGACACCGGCTCACAAGAAGGATTAAGAGCCTCCTCGCTCTGATGCTTTATGATCCACAGATATACAATAGATTAACTGTCCTCTTTAAAAGTTAGAGATTGTTTCCAAAATATTACATAACCACTGCAGAGCAACAATATTATTGCCTGAAATTGCATCAGTCTTCAAAGAACAGATGATCTGGGGAAATTTAAGGATTTAAGCCCATTAAGAACACGATGATCTCTGAGTTTTGCACTGCACTTTATAAAAACGTTGCCTTTTTTTTCATGTTTCCCATCTAATTATGGTGTTTTTCTCTGTAGGTCTGGGCAGATGGTGAACGTGTCCTTCCAGACCACCCCGTCCCCAAACTTCTTCATCAGTGTAGACCGAGAGGGGGCGCTGGCTGAGATGGGATGCTTCCTCTACCCTACGTTCAGCTTCTTCAACTGGCAGGCACAGTGGTGAGAACAGAGACGGAGGTCTGGTGGGACTGTCATCTAACCAAGACTGAACATTTTAAGCTTTACAGAGATCGATCTGTTGCAGGGTTGTTGTACTGGATGGTATTATATTGTACAGGTGTATCTAATCAACTGGTAACTCAGTGTGTGTTATGATAAACAACAACACTGCTTCATTTCTGTTGTTCCCTTTTTCACTTCTCTTTGGCTCTCAGTAAATGTTCACAGTATATTCTTGGTAAGATGTGATCCTTAAGTCTACAAGTGCCATAGACCAGCACTCAGGATGGTGTCGGGGATTCCCTGAAGGGAAGTATGGAGGGGAAGTCCAACACTGAATGTCTGTTAAAATAGTGGAACTATGAACTGTAGGCAAATATCAATGTAAAGCCAAAAACCGTACAAACAACAATTAGATTTTCAGAAAAAGTCCCTTTTATCCATGAATCTTACATTGTCTGATGCTACAGAATATCAAGTTTAGTATAATATGCATCACTTTTTCACTGTGATAAAAGATACAGATGTAAACCTGCGGCATTTGACAAATTAAAAACAAAGTTTACAAAGTTTATCTGTGACTTTGTCTCTGTCTCAGGTTTGATTTCTACGCGGATCTCTGGACCAAACTTCAAAGTCCTGCCAAAGTTGTTTCTGTCTTCGACAAAGTCCAAATGCAGGGGGACAAAGGAGCCGTGGCTACAGTCGACCTGCCGCTAGGTAACTTCAATATGTGTGAAATATGGATGCGGTTTTAATTGACATTCAAAACTGACAAGTATTCAGTGATTAGCATCGCAATTGTTTTGATGTCCTAATGGAGCAGCTGCCAAAACTGACTAACTTTCCACTGACGTCCAGGTGGATTAAATTATCTGGGGCTCTTCAAGGAAAAGTGTCCAACTATACTTTTTCAATAGCAGGAAACCAATAAATGTGCAAAGAAAGAAGGTTTTACAGACTCTTTTCAGTGTAGCTGTAGTACGAGATGAACAGGAAACAGATTTAACCCTGATAATATACTCATCATTTCATCAGATTCCTCTACTCAAAGCAACCATTACCCTGTTCTGCAAAACAACATTAACACAGAGAGTTCAGGGAGTCCTGCATCAGAACCACAGTGTGAATTTTCTCCCTAAATAGCCAAACATACAGTTAATTTATCAGGACACCAGCCGTGTTCAGCAGCATCTCAGTGATACTAACATCTGGACATCATGTCTCTCTGCAGGCTTGTTGGACTTTAACACACTGGAGCTGGACGCGTCCCTGTCATGTCCCGGCAGGGGAGACTGGTCCTGCGCTCCGTGGGATCACACGGTGCAGCTGTTCGTCTGCTGCGATCACCTCAGTCCGTACTGCAACATGGAGCTGGGCCGATGGATCACCGCCTTCCACAGGTAAGAGGTACACGAGATCATCAAGCTAATGAATGTATGGTAGTAATATGGTGGAATTAAACACAACCATGTTGCAGAGCCTGTTTCCCAGGTCATATTTAAAAGGATTTAAATGTAAATGTGCCTCTCTGAAGCTCTGTCTGGTTATAAGATTCATCGTTTTATTTTAGCTGATGTGTTTGTGTCGTGTGTGTTGTTTCCGTAGAGGTACCGGGCGCTGGCTGACAGACGTGTCCCCTCTCATCCCCCTGCTGGACAGCAACAAATGCACCTTCACCATGAAGACGGTGCCTTGGGCAAAGCCGTGGATTGTCTCCCTCAACCTGAGATTCAACCTCAGGAATCAGACAGGTATAAAGTGTGATGACTGAACATTTATTCACTCCACAGATGGAAAACTGTGAAGCCTGACTGAGGGGTGAAGGACCAATATACTGTGAGAGGATAGAAATCTGTCAAGTCAGAGATTTTTCTTTAGACTTTTTCACTTTTTTTACTGTTATATTTATTCATTGTTATTTTTAAATGTATATGTCAAACATGCAAAACATAATAATTTTTTCATAGTAGCGAGCTTGAAAGTCCTCAAAAATATACCATCTTTTTCTTCTCACAACTTAGGTTACATACAGTTTGGAAATAAACCAAAAAAAGTATAACTTGGGGCACAAAAGAAGTTCATAATTATGATTAATGATTAATGATTTTGTTGTTTATGCCCATGTGTGTCTGTCCCTTTAATATCTATATCATATCATCTATATATACCTATATCAATGTTGGGCTCCGTTCTTCATACGTGGATAACAGAGGTATCCAGATTAGAGGGTTGATGACTGACACGAGTCTGGACTTTTTTGGTTGTTCGAAGCTGTCTTATAATTCATCTAGACCTGTTGTCATAGCAACAAGTCCTGAAGTTCCAAGTGATGAAAGACTGTTGATATAATTATGATTTGTACATGATGATGATACTTATACATGATAAAATATACAATAAAATTAATTAAGTTTATACACTTAAAACAAAGTTCAAATTCAGTTATAATATCTAATCATTTATCAGTGATGAAAGTAGAATATTGTTTAGCACAATGTAGAAACAAACTAACAGCAGTAACAATACAGGAACACACATAAAATCAGATTTACAGTATGTCCATGAGTTTGTTGCCCCAGTGCATGCTGGGAGGATTCACACACACACATACACACACACATCTACCTCATGTAACTGTAATCGCATGATCAGCAATTAGCCAGTCATATGAGTGCTGATCATGTTAGCCTGAATTCGTTAAGCCACATTTGAAGAACAGGGCACTGGACTGAATAATTAGATTTACAGAGTTTTTTTTTGTCTCAATGAAACAAAATACCTCAAATTTTCAGGCACTTCATCGCCAAAAACAGACTTTGCCATCTGGTTCTTGATATTACAATCAATATAAAATAATATGTACCATGATAGAGGAGTTTATACAGATAATCAACCCTCAGCAGGTAGGATCGTTGCACTGATTAGCGGTGTTATGATTCACTAAGTTCATAATTTGACTCGACACATTACAGCGATGTCACAAAAAAGTCAATACAGCAGAAAAAATAGAGAACGAGCCTCATATTTCTATTTTAAATCAGCATCAAAGTGAAGTATAATCTCATTTTATCAATCAGAGCAATCAAGTGTGTCACATATTCTCAACAAAATGTTGTAAATTGTTCCTCTAGTTCATCACACATGGTGAGTGAAGAGGCTCGTAATGAACAACACAAGATAATATTTAGGAGAAACCGCGGGTGCACAGATCCGAACTGTCCCACTGTGAGAATGAAGACTTACGACTGAAATCATCATCATGAAAGCATCTTTCAAAAGCAGAGAGAACAGGGATCTCTCAGCAGGAAGGAACAATCTGTCTGTCGATGGTTACGGGAAGAGATTCTCTAGAAATGATGACAAAGCTTTTAGCACCAGGAAATACTTCGACCTTGTTTGTATGATTATGGCACAGAAGGAACGAACCGAAGCCTGTCGGTTATGATTAGAAACCAGTTGCTGTCATGTGCTGTAGATTTTATAAAGTTGTTATTCTGATAATTGAGTTTGGCTGTTCAGCCACCCAGTTTTGACAATGCTTGACTTGTTCTCACTGTTTTCACTCACAAAAAACAAAATGTACGTGTTTACTTGTTAAATGTTCTCCAAAATTTGCAACAAACTTGAACATCATAGAAATGTTTTTGCATCATCTGATCCATGTGTGTTACACCACACATGAAGCCAGATATGAGATGAAAGTCTGATCTGAACAGAAATATTATTTTAGTAGCTTCACAAGCACGTGATAGACTATTTAATCATTTTCATTATTTAATATTATTATAAAATAATTGTGTAACAACACAAGTATGAAATAACTGGAACAATTTAATTAGTAGTTTTAAAATGTATTATTATGTTTTGCATGTTGTAGTGCAACTAATATTTATTTTCATTATAAATTAAAATTATTTCTGTGATAAACTGATTTATCCGTTTGGTTCATGGTGAAAAACACTATTTCATCACCAAAATTGTTGGTTTCCAAGGATACGACTTTGTTTTTTTTCTATAAAATGACATCAAAACAGTTGCCGTTGATGACATTTATTTCATTTATTGTTTGTAACTATCATGTGAACAGTTTTCCGTCACTCTGTCCTATTGCAGGTAACGGCGTAGACGAGCTCCACCCCTTCAGAGTGACATCACTGTACAACGGGGGAACCTTCGACAAAAACTACAACAAGCAATTCCATCCGATCAAATTCTCCGTCCCGACGTCGACCAAAAAGGCAACAGATGAGACGCTGATGACTAAACATTTGTAGTCCTTTTCCTGTCTCTGTCTGTGTCTCAGCGGCGTCTGAGCGGCTGTGTGTTTGTTTTCAGGTGGAGCTGTACGCCGTCATCACGGGTCACGGCAGCGATGAGTACGGCTGCGGGGAGTTTTGTGTCACCTCTCATCACTTCTTGATCAACTCTGCTTATAATAACACTCTCACATTCGATACCGCAGGTGAGGAATGTCTTTTAAGGAATATTTACTGAAGGTTGTTGTCAAAATCGCACTTCACGTTAGAATAGAATTATACTGGAGACGATATGGACGAGAAAGTCTTTAAAGTGCTCAGAAAAATGAATGATAATGGCAATTAATGATATGATCAAAAGCTCCAGAACAGACACTAAACGGACCTTGAGGTGAGATTGTTTTGCCAGGTCAAGAATGAACTTTTAGACTCAACATTTAGGTGATTAGAAGTTTGTTTTCATCTCTTGTTTTTGTTAAAAGGTAAAAAAGGATATTATGAACTTGAAAGTGACTTTTGTGGGGCAAAAATCTCATCTTAATCAATAACCTGATATGCTTCACCTTCAGATCCATGCATAGTAAATTTGCGGTTTGCTTTTAATGTTCAAGTGACAAGTTGAGCATCAAGTTTAATCCTGAACTTTGTCGGTAAAATGTATCTTTGTAGGCTGACTTGTGCACATGTTGGTGCATTTCCTGTTGTCCTTGTTTGTAAACAGGGCTGCAACTAATGATTAATAACTAATAATTTATTTGTTCAGTTAATAAATTAAATTAAATGCAAGTTTAGAAAATAGTAAAAAAAAATGCTTGTTTTGATTCAATTTCTATTGATATAAAATGGATAAAAGCAGCAAATCCTTACATTTTATAAATGCATTTTTGCTTGATAATTGACTTGGATGTTTAGTTATTTACCAAAAGTGTTGATGATGAATTTTCTTTCTCTTTTTCTGACTTGACTTACTGATTTTCTCTGGCGTTCACCCCCAGTTAGCCAGAATAAAAACCAGCAGCGCCTTGAAGCCTGAGGACTGGATGGGAGCGACTGATTGAAGGGTCATTTCCTGTATTGATTGTCATATTTCTTTATCTTTTCGGGGGTCATGGTGGTGAACCATCAGGAACAGCTCTGGGCTGCGCCATGCGGGTAAAAGAGGGTGCGGTGCCGAACGAATACGGCACGTGGCTGTATGGGCGAGGAGGCTGGTGTGATGGACTACAGGTCGACCCCTGGAGGACTGATATCACCAAACAGGTCTGTCCCTCGACCCCAAACCTTATCATCTGATTCACTATAGCTGTTGTTTAAGGCTGCACTAATCGTTATTTTTGTATTAACAACAATTTAAAAGGGACATATCGTGCTTTTTGTGATTTCCTGTTATTTATATGCTGTTATGATTTCAGATTTCTATGTTAAACATGGTCACAGTTCCACAACTTGAGTTAAACATATGTTAAATTCTCCCTGCAAGTCAAATTTTGGATCGGATTCTGGCCCAAATATGTTCGGACGTATTTGAGAAGTTTCTATTTTAGGTAAAGAACAAAAAAAAGAAGTGAAATCCGACTACTACTGTTTGTTTACGTAGCCTCCTGAGCTGGCAGTAGTCTACCAACAGACAGCTTCTGGGAGCTAACCAATCAGAACAGAGTGGACTCATCAGGAGGCGGGGCCTTAAAGAGACAGGAGCTAAAACAGCCTGTTTCAGACAGAGGCTGAACTGAGGGGCTGCATAAAGGGCCAGAATGAGATAAATAAGGAGTTTCTTTAACTGTAACTCAAGCAGATATTCAAGTAGAGCTTCAAAATATAAATATAGACCTGGAAATGTGCATAATATGTCCCCTTTAAATGAAAATGTGTAACGTGAAAGAGGTCTCTCCTAACACCAGCTCTGCAGTTCCCTGTTTTAGCATCTTGTTTTGGTTTCACGGCGTATAACTTTACTGTTTTGGTTCACTCATCAACCTCGTTTCCACCTATAAACCGACTGTCCGCTACCTGCCAGATACCAAACAGCAGACAGACTTTTTAGCCACCAGCTGGTCAAAACAGAGCCAGATATTTCCTTCAGGGGTTGGTGGAGACCAAAACAGAGCTAAAGGGAGATTGATGATGATGATAACAGTACTAGAATAAATCTCCACCCTTCATCAGTTCCACCATAGTGTGATTTAACCACCAGTTTTCAACAACACAAGAGTTTCTCTGTTTGGGATTTTTTTTAAATTCAGCAGCACTTATGGAATATGAGGTCATGATGCAAATTAATTTTTATTTGCCAAACACATACTCAGGGTTACTGAGGACACATTTAGAAGACAGCAAGCCTCTGTTCCCTTCAGTAGATTTACAGGAACATGCTGCAGTGCAGTAAAACATTTGAGTGAAGTAAGCCTATTAGAATTAAGGAGCACCTAATTATTCTGAAGTGAGTTATTGACCATAAAGGCTCCTGATATAATTACGTTCCTGACGGCAGCACTTTCATGTTCTCAGCCATCATGTGCGGCACAGTCTGGAGTTTAGATTTCCTCAAGGATTTAATGGTCAAATACACTAAACTACTTGTAGCACATAATAATGACAGATTCAGGATTTTCAGTGTTTACTGCTACATTTAATAGAACTAATATGAGATTCACCTTCGCAGATCAGACAATCTACATCTTTTCGTCCACTCGCACATTTCGGATCTTTGTCAGGATTTGTTTGGAAAAGATGTGAGATAGAAACATTACTTCTTTGGATTTATTGGGTGTTATTAACAGTGTGTGGATCCTTTTTTCTGCTTCTGTCCTCTTTCAGTTGAGCAGTGTTGACTCCAATACCATTATCTACTTCGGCTTGTTCGACGGGCAGGATCCTAATCCATCTCGGGAGCCCGGATGCATCACCATGTCTTCTTTTCTTGTCTTCTACAAATGATGATCCCTCCATGTGTAAATGATGAGCGATTAATGAATGTGATACATGCTGAATGTACAATCAAATCAGAGATTAAATTTCTATTTTCTTACTGTTTTCCGTGACTTCTCTCATCACTCTTGCAGCCTGTTTCATTAGGTTACATAGACGAGAAGCGTCAATTAGTCTTGAAAATAATAAAAGAGCACGACTGGCCATTTGCATTTCTCAAGATGTTACCCCGAAGTCAAGACGAAGCTAAGTAGGCACTGACTTTTGAGCCTCGACCTGAAGATGCATTGTTCAGAAACATCCTCTCCTCGCTAATTACATGTAATCATTTCCAACTAGAAACTTTCAGGTGAAGGAAACGTCTCTCGGTGAGTCATCTTCCTGTTGTGCTTCAACTTCCAACAACACAAGCTCTGCTTCTCACTGGCTTTTTGTTCTTTTTCTTTTATTTGCTAAACCTTTGGTTTAGTGATGACGCACAACAACAACAACAATATCTGCTTAAATTATTATTTTAAGAGAAAACCCCATGTGAACGTGACCAAATACAATCACAGCACTGTTTTCCTTTGTGTGTGTGTGTTTTCTCTACATCATGATTAAGGGTATTAAACCTCAAACGCAACAATAATGATTAAAAATTATGACTTTATTTGCTTTAGTTTTTCTTTTAACGACATTATACAATAATAAACATTAAAAACAAAGTAAAAAAATACATCATTGCATTATACAAAAGGGTTACTTTTCTGAATAAGAAAGGTTAGTGGTTAAAAAGTTGTTTTTATTTAACAGAACAGTTTGCAACTAACATTACAGAAAGAGTTTTCTCTGCTGTTGTAGCTTGACTGTTCATCCAATACACAAATAACAATACACAATACGCAAATCCTTCTGGCCAACAGAAAAAAAAAAAAAAAACCTTTTCATATTACTCAGCCTACCGAACATTTGAAAATGTTAACACTATAACAGTCGCTGTTTGTTTCCCCCTCTTTGTCAAAGCAGCTACAAGAAAAACACTAAAGGTACTGAAGCTGAAGTGAAATTTATGGAAAAGTCTCATGTAAAGTCAGAGAAAAATGTTCTATGAGCATTTTTTTTTTTTCGAACGTGTATGTTCGTGACAACAGGCGCGTTAGACCTTGACGCAGGTTTCTCTGCAGCTCTTCTCGGACTCAAACTGGTTGCTGTTTCCTTGACAACCTCCGAACCAGAACTGAGCGCAGGAATTGGCCGTGGCGTCGTAGTACCACTTCACCTTGTAGTCCCGGCACGGTCCTGGATCCAGCGTCTGGTTGCAGCGCTCTTCTGTTGGCGGCAAAGAAAATAAGGACTTTCAAGCTTAAAAATAAATCTGTGAGTTGCTGATTGAATCCCTGCTGCAGAAAACATGTGAGTAGAAATTCAAATATTTCATGTTATGGTTGAAGATAGTTAAAATTTACAACTTTCATATACATTTTGACATTATATATATCAGAAAGTCTGCAATATATCAGATTCTTGAATTACTGTGAATGTATTGCAGTTGTTTTTAATGATGTTTGACATTTTGCAATCCTGCTAAGAGTTAGATGAGACTTCCTGGAGTCTCCGCTGGCTTGGCAACCTCACGGTGACAACAAAACTCCAGGACGTCACTGCTCTTGGCCAAGAAATAGGCCCAGCACATAGTTTCCTGTAAAACCAGCTTTAGATGTGCTGATTTTTATCTTTGGACAGAGCCAGACTGTCTGTTTCCTCCCTGCTTCCAGTCTTTATGTCAAACTATTCCTTTAATTCTGGATGATTGGTGATTGTTTGGTTTCAAACCTTTACCTCCACATTTCAGATAAAATGTCAAGACTTTAATCTCAAACATTTTCACATAGAAATAATTAAAATTTTAAAATCTTAAAGCAGTGGCTCAAACTTTTTCTGTCATGCATCTCTTTGGAAGAAAAGCATCCCCTGTTTTTCTTTTCTTACTTGTCAATTTGCAGATGTTACATGATACATATTGTTCTGTCTGAATAAATCTTCAACATGACTCTTGAATCATGAATCAAAGCACACTTATCCAGTTTGAGAACTTAAAACATTCAGAGCACATTTCTTTTTCCCTTGTCGTAACCTGTAACTCTACCGCCGACTCTCAGCAGTTACCTGATGCTTCGGCGTCGAAGGACAGCAATGGAGGAGTCGGTGGAGGCAGCGGTGGCATCTTCTCCTGAGGCGGGGACTTCAGAGAGGGACCCGCTGGCCCGATGGCTCCGGTCAACACCATGCGGTTGGTGGGGTTCTTGATCTCAAACTGAGGGAGGAACTCCGTCACCGGTCTGAAGGGCTCCCTGTCGAAGAATGGAAACCTCTGAGTTTCTGAGGTGGTTCTGTCGTCCGTCTTGGGTCTCTGCAGGGTGATGGGTTGTCTGTCGGGCGGCGCTGGAGGGCCGGGCTGCAACAGTGGAGAGGTTTTAATAATTAATACCTTTTATTTATCCAGGTGCGATAATACAAAGGTCATCATTATTGATCAGAACATTGAAAACATTGTTTCCAAGCTGAAGTTGAAGCTTCTTCTTTAGGAATAAATCATGTTTCTCCTTCCAGGCAAGAAAACTATATTAACTATAACTATATTGATACTTCAATATCAACTTTTTTACCTTTATTGGATGCACCTGACCAGTGCCTAAAGATGTGCTATATGTTTTATTACTGGCTGTTGCTATCTTTTACACCACTGTACTAATTTATGCATCTTAACTGGATTTTGTCTATACTCTTATTGCATATAAATTGGATATTGTGTTTACTTGTTTGTAGTGTTTAACAGTTGTCTTAGTCTGTTCATTTTGTTTGTATTTATTGTTGTAACAATGTTCACATCAAGGTCTCTCTTGAAATTTTCATTTCAATGAGACTTTTACCTGGTTAAATACAGTATAGAAGATAAAAGATAGAAGACGAATGAGGACTTGGGATGTGGTTGAAAGCTAGTAAGTGGACCTTTGAGCTCAGATTAATTTGTTACATATACGTTTCCTGAGTTTCCCAGCATACTCAGTCTACCACTGCTAAAATAACTTAAGTGATGATATTAAAATATTTGAATCTAAGTTTAAATAATAGTGATGTCAAGCAATATTTCATCTTTACTGGGGGTTGGTATTGTGCTTTTTGAGAAAAAATAATTAGCGAATTCACAGATTTCCAATCCTCTGGAGGAGCTAATCCAGTTTAAAAAGTTGTAATGCAGTCTTAGTGCCAGAAAAAGACCAAACAATAGCCAGATTATCAGATAATATAGCGTCTCGTGTAACATTTAAGATCTAACCACTTTGAAGAGAAAACAAATAGGGCAAGTTTTAGATGATTTTTACTGAATATTGCCGGTGATACTTTGCTAAATTGATAAAAGTAGGTTTAAAAAAAGTGCAGATTTGTTTTCCTCACCACTTTCTGGACTCTCCTGAAGTCTCCTGTGAAGGTGGGTGTGTCTGTGTCGGGCTTGTAAGGGGGTAACCGAACACTACCGGAGACTTCAGGGATTCCCGGAGGCAGTCTGGAGCTCGGCAGAGAGCTGAACAAATGTCTTTCGCCATCCTCACAGATACGACTCAGCAGTTTCCTCTCAAGAGCTGAAAGACCACAAGACCACAACAACAACAACCATGTAGTACACTACTATTGAACTGTGTGGCTTGATTAATCAGTTCATGGTTAACAGTTTTGATAATCAATGATTTGTTGAGGGGAATTAACAAGCAAAAAAGCCAAATATTCTCTTCTTGAATGTGAGGATTTGCCGCTTTTCTCTGTTTTATATTGTAAATTGAACACTATTTTCACCATTAATCACCATTTTCTGATGTATTACAGGTTAAGTGGTTCAACATAAAAATAATTGACTGATAAATCAATGATTAAAATGATTATTAGCTTCATACTTGTATTAGTAGCTGCTCAGTTCAAACACTGATCAAATGTAAGCAGTTTGCTCAAGAGCGCCATGTCAGTAGATGCTGATGAAATGATGAGACCATTATTTTTTAAATTTCACAAACTAATTTACAAACTACATAACTATGCGCTCATTTTATGACCACAGTGTGTTTTGATCAAAGCAGTGCAGCGTCTCATCCACTTAAAGCTGCACTGGAAGTCTTTATTCTGTGTTGCCACCAAGTGTCAGCAGAGGAAATTGTTTAAAATGCTAATTTTACTTCTAAAGCCAAATATCACAAATAGCAAATCTGCCTCAAGGGGCTTTACAGTCTCTCCTTCTTGAAACTAAATCTTGTCTTCTTAGTGAAGGTGAAGGAATAAAAGGTCAAAAGGTTTCCTGTGAGGGTTTCCACATAATTTTTTAGTTCTCATTTCTTACACATTGTTGTTTATGAGGGTGTTTCAGGTTTCAGTTCAAGTTTCTAATCCTCAGTTCCTGTACATACACACACACACACACACACACTTCCCCATCAGCGGTTATGACTGACAAGACAGCTTTTGTTTTTTTTGCACAGAGGTTGATTCTGTGGAAGTGGTGCTTGTCTTCGAGTATTTTACATTAAAGGATCAGTTCACCCAAATCATACAGATAGTTTAGATTGTATTTGCCCAGGTTTTAAGATATGTATCTCCACCGCAATACAAGGAGGATGAATGGATGTTTTTTTGAGTTTAACACTCAAAACGCAGCCTCATCCGGACTGTGTGGGTGTAAATTGACTAGATTTGATTGACAGGAACCAAACAACAAGCCAGCTGTCATCAAATACTATTTCAAGCATGTCTGATTCTAAACCCTGATTGGTGCACAGATGCCACCGTTTGTGAAATAACCAAAACTGTTCTAACTTGGGCAGAAAATAGTCCATGTAGGGTCACATTACTCGCAGTAAGAAGCTGACTGAGAAAATGTGTTTTCAGGGCCTTTAAAGAATTAAATAACAACGTATTTTTCAAGAAACAGTGTTCCTGTTTCTCTGGATAACAACAGAACTCGCAATTTTTCTGTTTTTTTTTATATAATTTGGGTGAACTGGCCCTTTAATATGTTAATTCTCACCTGGAAGTGTTTTGAAGTCATCAATCAGGTACACGTTGTCAGTGTCCGGGTCAGAGGCCATGAGGTTGAGCTCCTTCTTGAAGTCCTCATACAGAGGATCGCTCTCGTTCACCACCCCGATCACAAACATCTCGATGTTACTTCCTTGAGCTTCTTTCACCGCTCTCTCCAGACTGACCGAGTCCCTCTTATCAGCCTGTCCGTCTGTGATGATGATGGCCACCTTCCTGACACCTGCTCGTGCCGCCTTGAACACCTGGTTGGCCTGTTGGATCGCACTGCCCGTGAACGTGCCCTCGCCGAGGTAGGTCATGGAGCGTACCGCAGACTTGATCTCGTCACGAGTGGCTTCCTGTCTGAGGCTGACCACCACCACGTTGATGTGGCTGTAGAGGACCACACCCACCCGTGTGGTGTCCCTGCTGACCGAGGCTCGGTCGATGAGGGCATTCACAAAGTCCTTGATCACGTTGAAGTTGTCGGGGCCGACGCTCTCTGAGCTGTCGATCACGAAGACGAGCTCCAAGGGGGTTTGGCGGCATGTCACTCCACAACCTGTGGAAACAGGGAGGCAGAGTTAGGTAATACAAGAACAGATAGACTTTAATAATCACCACGTGGAAACTGCAGGTGAATATATGTAAAGAGAAAGTGTGTTTCTGATCACTTACTGCATATCGATCTCACTATTTTGATGATTTCTTCCCTCTGTGAAAGACAGCAGTTGCAATATTGTCAGGACTAGTACATCACTGATTTACAGTACTATCAGAAATGAATCAATGACATTGAGAATTTTAGCTTTCAGCTTTAATTTGAGGGTGTTTAAAACCAAATCAGTTTAACAGTGTAGGACTTTATACAGAGTCCCCAATGTTTGGGGGACAGAAACATATATGGACAAGTTGACATATTTGGTATATTCCAATCCTTTGCAGTCAGTGATTTAAGTCTGAAGTTTCTGACCAAACATTTTATTTGAGTCCAAATTCTAAGTGTAAATTTATGCACTATATGGTGCCCTAAAATGGAACGAAAATTGTAGTGTCCATAGCCTGTGAACTATTGTCTAAAAATCTGATATCGTAATTTTAATTAAAGTCAACAATAGAGTGTTAATTCTGTACGGAATAATGAATGAGGCGATCCTCTGCCAGGCCTGCACTGTACTGTACATGCCGTCAGTCTGGTCACCAGCAAGTGAAACATATGCTCACATGGGTTGAGATCATCTGACTCACCCTGTTTGGTCATAAAAGACTGTTTGGTTGCCTTGTCTGCCTGTTAAGGATCACTGTCCTGCTGTATTGTTCTAAAACGGAGGGTCTGTGATTTAAAAGGGCTATGACACCTACACTAATCACCCAAAATGGATGCGAACAATCTCAGTTGTCCATTTAAATGGTAAATAAATGGCTGCATTTATATCTAAAGCGCCTTACAATGTTTCTGCTGCTCACTCACCCGATGGCGGCAAGCTACCACGCAAAGTGCTGACGCAACTATCAGGAGCAATTTGGGTTTCAGTATCTTGACCAAGGACCCTTGGACATGCGGACATGGAGGAGTCAGAGATCAAACCACCGACCTTCTGATTGGTGGACGATACCTCCTGAGACACAGCCGCCTCTCATTGGCTTCATGTTGCTGTAAGCCCTATACAGTCACATCTGATGTTGATGTGAACATCCTCAAATTAAAACTGAAAGGCAGCACCTAAACCTCAGTCACCCTTTCATTTCAGATCCAATGTGTTGAAGTGCAGGGCTAAAACAATGAAAAACATACCACTGTGTCAATACCGCTGATTGCACTGTATGTCTTTCAGTTTAATGATTGATGTATGACACTTACTGTAAGTCCAGGCTCTCCCTTTTGTCCCACTCTACCCTGTGATTTGAAAGAGATTATCATTTATCACCCATTCACCTGGTAGGTGTTCAAGAATGACATCTTAACTCAACAAGGCAATCTGCTGCCAAATGAACAATCACTTAATCACGTGTCTAAAAAACAAAATCCAGTACCAAAGGTCCGATGGCTCCTGTCTCTCCAGGTTCACCTCTGTCTCCCTTTTTGCCTTTCTCACCTCTGAACCCTCGATCTCCCTGCAAGAGGAAAGCAACAGCAGTGTTATCACCCTAATGTCACACAAGCATAGAGATGATAGCAAGTAGCATCCTACCCCTTCTTACTGTAACAAAGCCCCTGCAGATATGTTCATATCTGTACAAGTGCAGTCCAAAACCATCACCTGAACGTCAGTCTTCTTAAAACTGAAGGTACCTTGCTCTGTCATTTGAAGCCACCAACATTCTTGTGTCTTATGGTTGTATTGGATTCACACTAGTGACATTGCAATTGTTACCTTATCCCCCTGCAGACCCTGTCCAGGAGGACCTCTGGGGCCAGGGATCCCCTGAAATCCAGGCTCCCCCTGGAAAGAAAGTTAAAAAAAACATGCAGTACATAACAAGATTGAACTATGTACTCTCAGTATGTTGGGAGGAGAAGATGTTGTTGAGTGTTATCATTGATGAGACAGGGTGATATAAATTTATCTGTTGACAGAGAAGATGAGAATTAACTTGATTGTATTCAACTTATCCTACAAGTCTTAACCTGTGTCATACTGTCAAAGCCTGGTAAAAGCTGTAGTTGATGAATGCTAACTGAAAAATTCTTATTATTTTCAATTATTCCATTCAGTATTTATTTAGTTTAAAATATGGGCAGAAACACTGAAGAACATGTTTCAGCTTCTCAGAAAAAGGAGACAAAAGAAACCAAGAGAAAATAAAGAAAATTAGACAAATTTAAAACAAATTTTATCACATTTTAACATTTTGAATTGTGACTCATGGTACAAAGAGCAACCAGGTCCAATTACCATTCATGAGCTGCATCATACAACTAGCTACAATAATCTGTAGCTACTGATCAAACTGTCAGAATCAGCAGGTCACAGGTGACAGCTTTACCTTTTGTCCTTGAATACCTTCTCCAGGTAACCCCTGTGGACCAGGAGGCCCCAATTGGCCAGCTGTACCCTACAGGAAAAAAAACTGGGTGTGTCTAAAGATTTCAACATGAATTTCAAATAGTAATATAGTTACAGTTTTTAAAAGATTATACATATGTCATCATTTTGAACAGTGCAGATTACCTTAGGACCAATTAGAGCAATTCCTGGTGGCCCTGCAGGTCCAGGAGGTCCAGGCAAGCCTCTGTCTCCCTGAACAGAAAACAGTAGATTATGGAATTAATTAATGTATTAATATCTACAAATAGTTCAATAATTACACTAATAGAACCTCAGACTCAAAGAAAAACCTGGATCATAAAAGCCTTTAAACAAAATCAAGTAGCGCTGGAAGTAAAATCCAAGAATCTAATTCATATTAGCAATTATCATATTATTAGTTATGGATTCTTCATATCACAATAAAAGTAGAAAATCAGAAAATAAAGTTGTAGAAAAATCAGATAATAAATTAGCCAGGGTAAAGCACACAAAACGATTTCTTCTGCAAATAAAATCCGAGAATCGCATAAGTGAAGGAAACTTCTACAACAGGAATTAACTATTTTCTCATCTCATTGATAATGTTTGTCTTGTTTTATGTTTTTTTATGTCTGTCATCTTTACCTTCGGTCCAGGTAAACCGACGCCATCTGATCCGGTCTCTCCTGATAAGCCAGGAGGCCCCGGCAGTCCCTAAGATGCAGTGTTAAAAAACGACTTAGTGTGTGATGGTGATGATGAAATGACGAAGTGTAAACATATGATGGAGGTTGATACTCACTGGGGGGCCAGGGAAGCCTTCACCTTTAAATCCAGGTGCTCCAGCAGGCCCAGGTGACCCTCTGTCACCCTACAAACCAAAACAAACCACTTTGTCACTACTTTTCATGGGAGCATCGGTGAAGAGTTAATCTGAGCTGAACTCACCTTTGGTCCGGTCATACCGATCCCCGGCTCTCCTACAGCTCCAGCTGGGCCTTGTGGGCCCGGTTCTCCCTGACAGATAAATAAAGGTAGATCAATGAACCAACCTTACCGCTGTTGATAGTTTAAACAACTGTTTGTTAACATCACATGGGGCTTACCTTGGCGCCAGGTATACCCCTCCCTGGTGGTCCAGTTAGACCTGGTAGCCCCACATTCCCTGGGTCCCCCTAAAGCAGAAAACACTTATCAGACTAACACTAAAGGCAACAAGGTGGGACTAATCTATCTAATCTATTGATTAATGCCTTGAAAGTATGGTTGATTAGGTTTAATCTCTGTATTTATTAGGGCCTAATTGATAAAACAATATAATTAGCTGGTATTGGGATCAATATTCAACAGAAATTGATATAGAAATTCAACAACATTTTTTAAAGACTGCATTTTAATGATAATTAGACATTAATTCAACATATTTTGTATATTTTTTTCCTTTTTTTTGGTATATTTTTTATAGCCAATTATTTACAATAATTTCATTTCTAGCAAGCTTTAATGTTCAATGTTTTCTGTTACATTTATTGTCACCTTTGATAATCAAATTTATTTTTCAACTGTCAAAAGTCTTTCCTCAGTACATATCTTTGTCTTTACTGAGCAATGTTGAGCGATTTCTCCCAAAAGTGTTTGTTTGTGTAAAACTGAATATCAGCCAATACACAGTATCACTATCAGCTGTTTTTTTACCTTCTGATATAGATATTAGCCTCAAAAGTCTGGTATCAGTTGCCTTGTATTATTGACTTGTTGATGTATTTTAAAGCTGAGATGATTCATCGATTATGAAAATAATCCTCAGTTGCATCGTCAACATATTTCTGTCTATATTTTACAACTTGAGTCTTATTTTCATACTTTTTGGCCATTATTTTTTTGACAACACTTTACTCACCACTTTATTGCTAAGATCATTTTGAAGCTGTTAACGCTGCTGTGTGTGTAAAATTGTTATATGATATTTTCATATAAAATGCTTCTGCTTTGCATACAAATACCTTTGGCCCCATTGGCCCCACAGGACCGACTGCACCGGGCTGGCCTCTGGTCCCCCTGTCCCCTCTGTCTCCCTGCCAAAATAACACAAGACTGTTACTCATATTCTTCCAAACAAGCCTCTGAATCATCAACTTTGAGGTAATCTTATAAAGATCCTCTTGTGTCCGGAAACGTGCAGATTACATTTAATTTCTGTTTAATTTCTACTGTATATACATCAACCATGAAATTTATCCCATTACCTTCTCTCCAGGGACGCCTTTACCAGGAGCTCCGTCAGGTCCCCTGGCTCCTGGTAACCCAATGTCTCCCTGTCGTCATTTGAAAACAGTCAATGAAGCAGCACCGGTAAGAAATATTAAAAATGAATTTCAAAAAGAGACAACAGGTTTTATATCGTGGTGTAACCTTTTGTCCTGGGACTCCATCTTCTCCTGGCTGACCTGGTATACCTGATAAACCCTCAGCCCCTGGGTCGCCCTGAGAGAGGAAAAAAACACGGAAGAGTGTAGGTGAGGTGCAAACTGATGGAGACTGAAATGAGATTGAATGTGAGTATGCAAAGTAAAATAAACAAAAGAGATTACTGACTGCATTTATCACAGATTATTCTCTGCTAAACCGCTCTGACTTTTGACCTTCTTACTTTCAACTTCTTGTAATATAAATGCTTTAGGAATCAATCTTTTATTGTTGCTCTAATTTTAAGTCACTCTGAGCAAGATCATATTAATTATTTCTGAAGAGGCCTGCTGCGCATTTTAACAACAAAGCTAACATACAGTATGTGACCTGCAATTTTAGATTTTTCTTCTACAATTCAATATACAGTGGTGGCTACAGAGTAGTGTGGATGGAGTAGTGCAGTAGTGTTTAGAGGGGAACAGCACACTTACTTTAGGTCCTGGTTCTCCCACACCTCTCTCACCTGGCAGTCCAGGCTCACCCAGGAGTCCCTGGTTTCCCTAAACATAACACAAACACAAGTCTGTGAGGATGACAATAAAGCCACCTGTGTCACTGTTCAATATTGAGGATAATTTCACCTAGAAAGAAAATTAAAGTAGGAAGTGGGAAATTAATTATTTTCTATAGTAGTACTAAGGGTAAGTAGGCCATCAATGGTCATCAACCAAAGGTTAAACCTGCATTAATATGTATATTTTGCAACTTGTGGGCAAAGCAGCAAGGTGTAAATACAAAATTGACATATTATCACCTTATTGAGTTGTCTATTTACACATCCAGCAGACACAGAGCAACATTATCATTCATTTGGAGTCATGTTTCTGTCCACCTGATGAATGTAAGTCCAATATTCACTCTCCTTTTAGCTCTGTTTTGGTCTCCAACAGCTTGTGAGGGAAATATCTGTCTCTTTAGCTGCTAAATGCTCCACTACGTTCACCAGCTAGTCATAAACATTGTCTGTCTCATGCTGGGCATGTAGCATACAGCTGATATATCAGAGCCTGCAGTGGCTGGTAACAACACTGATGAGAGTGATTGTCATGGAGATATTGAGCGATGGTCAGCACCTCAGTGGAGAAAGTGCACACGAGCCTTTGATGTCTTAATGCTGAAAATGTTTATTGAAAGCACTTGGCCAAGCGGAGAACTGAAAACAGTAAACACCAGAGTGTTCTGCTCCGATGCTGTCTCTTTCCGTTCTGCCACCTGAAGGTCTGACTGTTAGTCTAATTGGTTCACTAGTTTCTAAGCAAGGAACTGCATTTTACCCGTGTTAGTTCAGGTCACGTTGCATGGAACTTCAGGTCACCGTCAGCACATTCTGGCTACGCATTCACCTATCTGTGTTGTCTAGGAAGGCCCCCTCCGACCTTGGTAACCATGGCAATGCTGATTTACCCTTTATCAGAGAGGTCTCTGCTTCGCCAAAACATCACAGAGGGTTCTCAAGTCTCAAGGAGAGCAGAGAATGTCCCCTTTCTACTTAAGAATTACAGTTTGACCTCAAGGCCCAGGTTTGACCCAATGTAACCCAAATTGTAAAGATGGAAAGTTCCATAACAGTGATGAGACTGAACAAAGTTGTGGGCTGTATAACCTAAACAAGCTGAGAGCATCTGCAGAGTCTAGAGATAATTTTCTGTGGGATCATCACGTAATTTAATCCATTGTTAATATAAAACATTGGTTAGTGCATCTTTAAAAGGAAAAAGGGAAATCAAAGAGGAGAATTTCATATTCAAAAATGAAAAAAACTTTTCATTTAACTGTCTGAATATCCATTATAGTTCAGAAAAATGTTTTCATTTACCAATTTCTCTTTTAGTTTTCATTTTGAAGGATGTTATCCTCATAGTTCAGACTAAAAAACATCTCTGAGATGAACCTTAAGTGAACCCTGAACTGGATGTGTCTGTTGGCTCCATAGTTTAGATGGAGACAGTTTATCTGATTCAAAGTCCCAGACATTTAATTTACAAGCCTGCTCTCTTTCATATTTATGTGACAAAATATGCATAACAATTTAGATGCAATCAGACTGAGAATCAGCTGAACTTCAATCACAATTAGTATTTTCGTCTCTGTTTCTGAGACAGAGACACCATCAGTTAATGGTGGTCACCCTCCTGTCTTACCTTCGGTCCTGTTATTCCGATACCTGGAGCTCCTCTCGGGCCTGAAGGTCCAACTGGGCCTTGATCACCCTGAGAGAACGAAGATGAAGGAGAAAACACAAATCTATACTGGCAAACTGAGTTTTCTAATTTAATCTGGCTGGCAGAAGGTGAAATTTCCTGGTGATTTTTGGACAGGAACACGATTTTCTTCCCTTGGATTTGAGCAATGAATTTCCACATTGAACAACAGTCTGCATGTAACAGTCTGACATCAGTTAATTCAGTTTTTTTTTTTACCTTTTCTCCTTGAAGTCCTAAACCAGGAGCACCAATTGGACCTACAATCCCAGGTGGTCCCAGATTGCCCTGAGAAAAGATTTTACTTTATCTTCATTTCATAAAGATATACAAGACATACACTCATCAAAGACCCAGATCCAGCTCTGTATCTGAGTATATGAGGCGTGTGTGACCATTTAAAATAGAACAGATATCCTCAAGTGGACTGAACATGTAAGCAATGGATCAATCTCAAGTTTACCTTGTCACCTTTGACCCCAACACCAGGAAGCCCACGATTGCCCCTGGGGCCGTCGTACCCTCGATCACCCTAAAACAAAAGCAGTAAGTCTAACTTACAGTTTGCATAATTCAAAAAGCTTCGCACATGACCAACGTATTTCAGATGTCATAATTAGGCCAATAATGTAAATTCCTGAATAAATACTCGATGTTTTGGAGCAATCAGGGAAATCTTCTCTGGTTTCGTTTTTTATGAATCAATGTGTTTTGCTATACATCTGCAATAAACATTATCAGTTATACAAATATCATGTTTGCTTTTCAGATAAGAATATGCAAAGACCCAACACTAAAGATACTATAGGTGTCTACTGTAGGTAGGATTTTCTCCAAACAGCAGAGGAAACCCTGCAAATGCTGTTAAACCAGCATCATGTCTGGTTATTATTGGTCAGACGGTACACATACTGTCTAAAAATCACTACTGGATTTATATTAATTGTATTACATAATATTGCATTATATTGGTGTTTGTCGCCTCTATTAGGAAACAGCTCCATTATATCAACTGTCAATATTCAGACAGCTACTCTGTCTATTTAAATTATTCTTTATGTAATTGCCTTCAGGAGAAAAAAACACAACTCCCAGGACACATCTAACAGTTTTGTATAATTCTAAAAGTAAGAGCAGACAATAACCGTTTCCAACTGTTTATGAATATCACTGTGACCCAAGACTTCAGTTTTTTCTTCATATTGTAGAAGCGGATCAGTATGACAAGTCGGGATCAGTAAATTATACACTGTCAGATTTGGTTGAAATGAAAATCTGCATACGTTTAGGTCACTTATTATTTTTTAGCTGCTGCTTTAGCCAAACACATGGTCAAAATGTTAAGAACTTGACTCACCTTTGGCCCTGGAAGCCCCTCCCCAGGCGGACCAGAGTTCCCTTGTGCTCCAGGTGGTCCGGGGGGACCCTGGAACAAACGAGCAACTTTAAATAAAATCTACATATACAGGAGAAAACTAAAGTCTCCTACTAAGGGATCTATAAGACTAAAATACACTGAGGCTGCACATTAGACAGAAGCTGCAGCAGGCAACTTTCCATATTGGCGCTCCAGGTTGCAGAGGGGGTTTGAAAAGTAGCTGAAAAGTCTTAATTCCCTGAAAACCTGGAACGAGATTTTAGAGAGAAAAGACTGGAGCACATTGATTGATTTGAACCATTTAATAGTGCAAGAGACAGTCCTGGAAGGAGATATTGGCAAAGTGCACAGAATACGCTGTTTGACATCTTGGCCGGCCTACGATGCATAATAACAAAGAGAACCAGCTGGAAGTGAAGCTGAAACAATCTAGCATCGGCAATCCAGCTTTCTCTGAATGGAGAAGTCTTCCACTGCTGTTCAGGAAATTGTTCCGTTAGATTTTTATTTGTCAACTCGTTCCCTCCTAAATGCATTCACCTGACAAACTGTAACAAACAGATAATAAGAGTGTATTTGTGTATAAAATCTTGCCAAGTGTAGCTTTACGTTTATTATTTATCAGTGTCACTTTTGAAACAAATGTGTGGTTATATTTTCAAGACACAGTTACACATTAGATGGACTTGAAAGTAATCAACCGTGTACGAGATCTTGATGCAGTTGCACCACTGCAATACAAGAACATGATCTTAATACTCACTGCTAGTCCTGGTTCTCCGATACCGACAGGACCTGTGGGACCTGGTCTTCCCTGAATGCCTTTTTCACCCTATAAGCATCAAACATCACAACTCAGCACCTTTAACCCTCATCCTACCAACATATTTAACATACAAGGATGAGAATAAACTACTGTAAGAAACAACCATCATAGTAAAATGTTAATTTAATGTTAATGTTAATTTTTATTTATTTTTAATACAAATTGCAGCTTTTATCCGAAGTATAATCTTCCCACAAAGCCTTCAAAATGACTGACAGAGTGCCCCGACCTCCCCCGATAGTGTGTGATACTTTAAATTAGGACCCATGGCAAACATGAACTCAATAAATAGTTCCTTCTATTAAAACTGCATAGGTGGAATTGGATGCTTTTGACTGGGGTATACTTTGCTTTTTACATTTTTACAAAGCACTAATTAAAACAGAAATAGAAAACAATGATATGAAGTCCTTAGGAACAAATTGGTTGACAAAGTCATTAAAAATTAGAATGATAGAATAAAGCACCTGTGAGATATGATAAAAAGTATACCTTGGGGGTCTGCAGGTACCCCAGTAAGTAGGATTAAGGCTATGTCTAAGGTTATGTCTGTTTTATTATCTCACTATGATAGAAACTTATTTATTAATGGGGTGTTTCTTTGCAACTATTGGGGACTTTTCATGGGTTTACATGCATGAAGAAATCTAAAATCTCTAATATTCTTTAACACTTAAAATGAGCCAATGTGAGAACAAACTGCTAAAGATACTCCACAAACCTTCCACTTAGACTTTTAGAAATTATATAAAATCTTATATAAAAGAAACAAATTAAGAGTACATTTAGGTATAAATTTGATTTCGATTATTTGACTGAAGAGGATGTTTTGTAAATATAAATACATCACCTTGGCTCCTGGGAATCCAATACCAATGTCACCCGGTGGTCCAGAGGCACCGCTGGGCCCTCTGTCTCCCTGTGACAAGTACACAAGTTTAGAGGGTTTCATTTCATGTGATGGTGGTTCAACACTGGAAACAGGTTACAGTTTTTATAGTTTACACAGTAACACATGCAGGGTGCATCTTTTTGTTTTGAAAGAGTAAAAATAAGACTGGTTGAAGGACAATCAGTAAAATTTTCACCTTTCTGCCTCCTCTACATGTTTGCTGATGACGCTGCCCTTACGCAGATAAATTCACAACTCAACCAAGACTAAGAAAATACACATAACAACCATCCAAGTCTAATCTATTCACATCATCAAGTAACATTACAAATGCTAACAGCTGTTTAGAGAAGTTTTTCACATTGTCATTTGTATCCTGAGAGGTTTTTCATGCATCATATTCTGTAAAAAAACTTCAACCTCATGCAGTTTGTAGAATTTTAACTGTAGTACATTTTCTACATGGAGAATTAAATAAACAGAGTTCATCCTTGTCTTTTAAAATGCTTTCACAATAAGTATAACTAATGCTGTGAAACTTTATTAGATTGTGTTTGTGCCATTTAGAGTAATATCTTAGTGATATCTGATGGAAATTCGATACAAATACACATCATACTCCTCTTTTTAATCAGTTTACAGTCTAGTTGCAACCTTTTGTGGTATTTATGAAATGAAGAGCACTGCTTTGTTCCTTCTATAATTTTTTTTTTCCTGGATGCACTATAAATCACATGACATGTCATCTGAATAAAGACATCTTTGTGAAAAAGCTGCGGGACAGCTCTGTGGTGATGGAGGAATCAGGATATTATTAGACTTGCGCACACATTTTAAAGGTTGTTTTTGCCAAAAATGGTGTCTGACAATACATATGTTGTGTAGAAAGTGTCTTGGAAGCACAGCATGTGAATACTGGCATGTCACAAATGAAGGACACTGTTCCATAATTTTGAGAAAAAATAACCCCCCAAATTTCTGAAACATCTTAAATAACTACATTTTTTAGTTGACCATGTAATCATGTTTTTACAGACAGAATGCTCTGTAAGTTGTGAGTGTTGATAGATGAATTTCAGATCTTAAAGTGGAAATATGGTATTGCATTTTATTATTATTACAACCCTTTAAAACTAACCTCTAAAACCGCAAATTTTCATTTTTATGCTTCTGTTTGTGTACACATTCAACAAACAGAATACAACATATTAATTCAGAGGTGTTACTACATATGTAATGCTTACACAAGAGCCAGACTTGCTATTTCCCTCTATTTCGAGGAAAAGGTTGTTATATGTCTAGAATAAAGAATAAATCCTATTATTGTTATAGAAAAATGTTGTAATATTTTAGGGAAAAGATCCAAATCTATGAGAATAGCCTATTACTAAACCTAATCATTGATTCTCACAATATTATTCCTTTTTTCTCATAAAAATATGACTTTATTCTTGTACTATTGTGGTTTTTTCCCCTCAAAATTACACTGTCATTCTCAAAACAACAATTCTTTTTATCCTCAAGATAGTATGCACAATAATGATCCTATTACTCATTGATTGGTCTCCATAGTGCTTATTTCAAATGATACTGAGGCTAAATAACCTTGCTAGCTAAATATTGCGGGATTCGTAGGTAGAGT
Source organism: Thunnus albacares (assembly GCF_914725855.1). Classification (NCBI taxonomy): domain Eukaryota; kingdom Metazoa; phylum Chordata; class Actinopteri; order Scombriformes; family Scombridae; genus Thunnus; species Thunnus albacares. The sequence continues at coordinate 28,438,934 of NC_058113.1, forward strand.
GATGTGTTTTTCTTGCTCTCTCAGACATCCACAAAGATATAAATGAAATCTCCTATTTGGTGACTTCATCTGTGTGTGATAAGATTTTGTAGTGCTTGTAATCGACAGTCGGTCTAAACAATCAAACTTTTGCTGCTGGAAACAATCAAAAAAATTCCCCAAATTTCAATGCATAATGAAAGTTTTGTGGTTGAACTCACTTTAGGTCCCACTGTGCCCTCAGGTCCCATTTCTCCAGGTGGTCCTAACGCACCCTGCAAAACAAATTTAAAAGCTTATACAATCCTTCAATGCAACATAGGAATTTGCTTTAATCACAACTACAACATTAAAGTATATATTGTTTTTAATCTTATGTGGTGAAATTGTAAACCAGCAGCACAAAAAAAACCCCAAAACCCATCATGTATGAGGTTAAAATGAAGCCCCCACGTTGTATGACCGATGTGCACGTCAAAACCAACCCACCACCACGGAATGAAAAATACGACAGGATCAAAATAAACATTCACAGCTTTCATGTCCTTCGATTCTCAGGCCGAGTTCACAAAATAACAAGGTTATACTGACACTGTGCCAGTGGCACAGAGGAGGAAGAGTGGTGCTGGGCGGCCAGGTCCCTGCACTAATCCCACCACACAAAGTCTGTTCCTGCAAAAGAATAATATCCTGCAAGCCTGGATTCACTGCTTTGGATAGCCACATTAGTATCAGGATTACCCATAATCCAATATTCACATTCCATTAGTGCAGAAGTGAATAAAAGACAAATTCCACTTCCATTTTTCATATTGGAGAGTGAACGGACTGTCTGATGTATCGTGATGTCTGTGTATCAATGTGAACAGCAGTCAGGGAACTGTCTGTTCAGGGTGTGAAGGATGAGGGTGGCGGTGACAGAAATTAAATTACAACATTTTTTAAAAAATCATGAAGTTGTTTCTAAATTGAAAAACCTGGAATGACAAAATAAACTGAGAAATCTAATGATAAGTCACTAATAAGATCGTGATCTATGAAAGTTTGTCAGAGTGAAATTACTTCACAAGTATTTCTTTAGCATTTTTTTAATCTTTTAATTTTTGCTTCTTCTTCTGCTTATACATGAAGTTGCAAGCTTGAGAAAAACTTTTGATAAGCAGGATGAATGATAAAAAAACTGAATTCAGGCTCTGTCCTTCTGCAGTATGCAGGAAACAGAGGTGGCAGAGTTGATGTGAGATTAACAGTCATTAATTAAGACATTTTCTTGACATTTGTTAATAATTTTATTTCTCTTAGTTCTACTGGATATATGTGAAGTTGCTATATGTTACTTTTGACAAGCAGGCAGTCCACAAAAACTCAATAAATGCTATTTTTCATATATAATTTACTCTATTTACTCTACAAAAATTCTGTTTATAGGGTTTAAAAGATCAAAATCATCTTTGGCTGCTCAGATTCATAATCAATACTGTTAAATTAAATAAAGAAAAACATCCAGCCACTTTACCTGTTCTCCTTTTGATCCTCGTGGGCCAGGAGGTCCCACTGGGCCCTGAAAGATGACACTTAATTCAGTATGAGGACAAATTCTTTGGTATTTATTAAAATAATGTAGTTAACAATGTACATACGGGGTCACCCTTTTCCCCTGGAGTGCCACAGTCTCCTCTCTCCCCCTAAAAGAGCACACAGATAGATTTAAACTCTATCTTATAAGAACATCAAGGCTCACTAAATATACTGCATGGGAAAGAGCTGATAAGCTTGTTGCCAGAGGTAAAAGAAGTACAGACACCCACCTTGTTGCCTTTATAACCTGGACGGCCCTGTAAAACATGAAAATAGAAGTTCAAAATTATCTCCTGATAAGAAACACATAACATCTTGGTAGTTGTGCAAAAGGGAAAAAGGAGATATATTTTACCTCAGGACCATCATTTCCAGGTCGACCATTCACACCAGACTCCCCCTGTTAAAATGAAATCAACTCACAATAAGCTGCATAAAGTCTGTCTTAAGACAACAGTCAGGTGTCCATATGAACTGAGATCACTGAAAGAGGTTTTGCTCATTGTAATCATTCCACTTGTTAATACTGGCCATTTAAAGATCCCTTCCAAATGTGTTTTCAATGTAAGTGATGGGGGACAAAATCCACAGCCCTCGTTTTGTGCAAAAATGAAGAATTTGGCACTGAAAAGATAAACTTTGAAAGATATTGGAAAGGTATTTTGGATGGCTGAAGCTTCATGTTAGCTTCAGATAAACTTTTAATACATTTTTGCACAGAAGGAGGGTCGGCTGTGGCTCATGAGGAAGGGCAGGTCGTCCACTAATTGGAAGATCGGGGGTTTGATCCTTGGCTCCTCCAGTCCACATGTCAAAGTGTCCTTGAGCAAGATACTGAACCCCAAAACTACTCCCAAAGACAGTGTAGGCAGTGGTCAGCAGACTAGAAAGACGTTATATAAATGCAGTCCATTTACCAAGGAGGCTTGTGGATTTTGGCCTCCATCACTTACATTGTAAGTTCATTATGAAGGGATCTTCTAATGGTCAGTATGAACAGGAGGAATGATTACAACAAGAAAAACATGCTTCAGTGTTCATTTGGGCACCTGACTGTTGTTTTAAGACAGACTTGACCAACCTTTAAGACATCATTCTTTGTCTCTTCACATTATAACTTACCCTCGCTCCTTTTGAACCAGGTGACCCTCTGAAACCTGGCTCCCCTTTTCTACCCTGAAATTCATAATGGTGCATTGTAAGTCAGATGCTAAAAGGAAAGGTGATGCTACATGTATGTTTAAGATGAATAAATACAGAACAACGCAAACAGAAAGCTGAAATTTGGTAAAGATTATCGTCTGTTTTATGATGACGATGTTTCATTGATTTCTGAAAACTCACTGTACTTCCTGGAGGGCCTCTATCTCCTCTTTCACACAAACACACTTGAGCTTGTGGACACTATTAGAGAGAAATATAATAAGTCAGTGCAACCATTTATACTGTTTAATTAGAGTCAATGTAAATGTTGAATTAAATGGAAATCCTTACCCCTTCAAATGCAACTGCACCCTGGATGCAAAACAACATCAGACAAAAAATGTTAGATTTGCAGCTTCATGTTATTCATTGATGTAAGTTTTGGTAAAACTTTGGTTCTTATTAGATAACTTCTTCCTTTAATACTTTTGATATAACATAGAGTCTTTCTTACAAGCTACAAATGTGAATGAATAATATCACATATTTCTGGAAAGCAGAACAAGTCATTCCAGTCTCTGAGACGGGCCCTGACCTACCGTAGTTGTTTGACATTTCTGCGTGTGTGGAAAATGTAAAACAGGCGGGGAAGCCCCCCATGCAGACACAACTCTGTCACTGAGATTTGAACCCGCTGTGAAGCTGAGCGGGAACACAGCAACATAAACACACTGTAGGAACCATGTAGAGAGCCAAGATTTCAATCCAACCAGACACAACAACTGCTGACTCTCCCACCTTCAGCCAAACAAGGGGGAGAGAGTGAGCGATATCAGTCAGGTTGGTTGTTGGATGTAAAGAAAAGTTGCAGACATTTGAGTATAAGTGACAAATGTGGTTGAGAATCACTGACAGTCTACTTGATGTTAGTCAAACAGTAGTATTGACTTTTACTTAAGACCTTCAGGATCATTACACCTGTTCAAAAGCCATTCGGTAAATTCAGAATAAATGGCAGTCCAGGGAAGTTAAAGCATTGCAATCAATTCCTCATTTCTTAGTTAATTTAACCTCTGTATTTGAGCTATTTAGGAGCAGTTGCCAGCCACAGTTGAACGCTTGAGACTCAATTTCTGTGGCCATTGGCTTGGTGGACAAAGGTGATATTTTGTATCTTAACATCCAGAAGAAACCCCTGGTTCAATGTGGTTCACACACTCAAGCCAAGGATCTTGCTGCTACAAGGTGAAACTGCTAACCTCCCTCCCCCTACAGTTGGATGTTTAAGCTTCTGTGCAGAATGATGTATGTGCAGAGCAATCTTGGTCCAATATTCAACATACACAAGTGTGATGTGGACACTTGAAGCCTCCGGTGCACAAACACTAAGCATGGACTTTACAGTGAAGTAGGAGACATCTTGTGTCCAACTGGAAAACTTGAATTATTAAAATTATTTACATATTCATAGATTCGAGATTTTTCAATGAGGGAGAAGGAGTAGATGCCATTTTAAGGAATTTAAAATGGTAATTATATTTTTTTGTTGAAAAACCATATCAGACAAACATTTTTCTGTGCCCCAGTTAGGCTGAGAGAGAAGTTGAATCACATAGATTGATAAGTTAATAAAAGTTGACTGAATTGACTTTGAAATCATTTAAACTCTCTGGCACTGATAAGTGTTCTAAACTACTAATTTGACGATTACGTTTTTCCAAATGTTACTTGGTTTAACTCAGTGACAATAAATCCAGGATGCTGCCAGCAACCAGTCCTGCAACACCAAAGTCACAGGCCACACATTAACTACATTATGTGTACATTTTTTAATGTTATTACAGAATCCTTCAAATAATTTAGTTTTATACAAGTTTTTGTTTGTTAAATTGACTTTCAGCCCTTCCTTCTTACTGTCTCCAGGCTGGATCCATGGCCTGCCCCAGTATCGTTTTTGATACTACAACTAGGAGTCGCCAAAGTAAGAGAGTTTCAAGTCCTACACATAAGGGCTTTAATAATTAGAGCCACTAGTACATTACATTTGTTTAAAAAAATACAGTAACTAACACATTTGGGGGTTGGTATTAAGTTGTCAGTAATGACTGACCAGATACCAAGATTTCTTGCTTTCAAAACTCTCTTGTGGAAAAAAAACCATCCTGATATGCTGTCCTCGTTTTTTCTCATGTTGACACAAACACCATCGTAAGTGAGGTCGTCTCACTTGAAGCCAACACTCACCATCTCTTTGAGCAGCTTCTCCTCCAGCTGAGGATCAAGAAGACTTTGAACAAACTGCTGAGCAGGTGTGCTAGCGATGGCCCGGAGCTTGGCGTTATTCTGTTGGGCGATATCTGATAACCCTACAGCAAAGAACTTTATGCCATGACCTTTGGCTTCCGCTGCAGCTGCAATCACATCAGGGTTGCGGGGATGATCGACCCCGTCGGTCATCAGCACTGCAACCCTGACGCTGTCTGCCGGCGTCTCCTGCACCATCAGCTGTGAGGCGTTGGAGATGGCGTAGGTTGTGTAGGTGCCGTGGCCGATGTAGTTCATGGTGCTGACTCGACCGTGGAATGAATCCAGGTCTTTCCAGGTTGTGAATCTGTGCTCTACAGCCACGGAGCTGCTGTACTGAATCGCAGCCATTCGCACCTTCAGCGTCCAGCCGGTTACCTGCAGCATGGACAGGCGGGTGCTGAAGCTCAACACGAAGGCCTTCTGCTTCTCAAACAGGAATATTTTTGCACTTTCCGAGCTGTCCAGGATGAAGGCCACCTCCAGTGAACATGCCATAGCTGTGGGAGAAAGAAATCCCCAAAACCACAGGCCACATTACAGATTCATTAAACTAGGAAAACCAGAATATGGTGAAATGTTGCATCTACATGGTTCTTTGAAGAATCCATGCCTAACTTTATATGAAATTACAAGACTGATATTTCTACACGGTTGTTCATAGATGTCCTCTACTGAGGTTCTACGATGTTTTTACCAATCATATCAATATATAGTAGGGTTTAAGGCCAGTAGTAATAGTAAAGTAGTACTGAAATAATAATCTAGTCATGGATTAGTCGATTGACGGAGAATTAAACAGCAATGATTTTGATAATTGATTGATGTTTAAAATCTTTTATTAACCTAAACTGCTTCTCAAATGTGAGGATTAGCTGATTTATATAATTCACCATCTTCAGGTTGGGAAATGTTGGTTGGACAAAACAAGCAATATGAAGTTGTCACTTTGGGCTCTGGGAAATTTTGAGAGGTATTTTCCAATATTTTCTAATTTTATGACAGATTATCCATAGTGAAAATAATTATCAGTTGCAGCCCTGGTCTACCACAGTGTAGTTTTTGATACTACCACTAGGAGTCGCCAAAGCCAAACATTTAAAATTCCAACATATAGTGGCTTTAAATATAACAACTGTCTTACTCAACAATTACAAAGATGTTAAATGTTTCTCCAGAGACTTTTAATCTTACTACGATGTGAAAGCCTCTGAGATGGCATCATAGGTCACTCAGCCTTTTTGAAACAGAGACTAATACAGGAATTTGAGGCTGAGCATCCCTCAAGGCAGGGAGACTTTTCTTGTCTTCTTGCTTGTAGAGGTTTAGATGATCTTTTCAGTGTTAAATCTGGTTGGCTATGAACACGGGCCTTTATATGGCTAGAGACAGCGAAAAACAAAAACACAAATACAAATACAAGCAGGATGATGCAACATGTCTAAGAGTGAGAATGCCACATGTCAAATGTAAGAGATTGAACCAAAAAATCTAAAGCTCACAGGTCATGGTCATATGACATATAAAAGCAGCACTGAATGCAAAATCTGTAAAAATAAATAAATAAATAAATAAAAATAAAAAAGACACCCAGGGAAAACACTGGTAACAGCATGGATCACTTCAGAACTTCAGTTTAGACACAGACATCATTTTGGTGACTTGAATTTTGAACATTAAAGGTTTGAGAATACAAGTTTAGGGACTTGACTACAACACTACGCTATGAAGATGTTGTGTCACATGTATCAATTTTACTTGTCTGGCCTGACTTGACAATCCATCACCTTGCACTTTCCAAAGAAAACCACATTAAATATAAGCCCAGACAGGAGTCAGCTTTGTTCCTCCGTCTGAATGAATGTCTGATCCTCCTACCTGGAGCCTGTTACACCCACAGGATCCAGTAACTGACCATCACCACCAACATGTGGAGACCTCATATTAAGAATTACCATTTCCTCCATCATCATGCAGCCTGTAGTTGTTCCTGCGTCCTGATTTTCTTCTCTGGCCTGTGGCCTCGTGTACGAGAGCCAACAGCAGAAGGCAGAGCCCCACTCCTCTCCTCAGGTTTCCCTTCCTCTGCAACATTTCCATCCTAGTACGAAAAAAGCATTTGCATAGCATATTGCAATACAAAGCCATGAAGTACATTAGCATACAGTATACAATATCTTAATATATTCCAGTAGTATAATAAGATTCACCTGCTTTATGTGCTATCATGTGTCCGACTAACTACACCCAAAACAGGGATCACATACAAACCATGAACAATATTTTAATTCACTCAAATTATACTGTGCTTTATTAAATGCATGCAATATTAAAGTGCTAAAATATATCAAATAGGTGTGAAATGTACAGCAGAATAATTCATACAAATACTAATTAGTTTAAACAAGTTTCAAGTAAGGCAACCTTTACAGAATCTGTAATGAAATTGAAGTTGTTAATGAGCATCTCCAAATGTAAAGAACATTCTGCCTTATTAAAGTTAAAGTTATCATTCAAACTGTAACATGACAGTACAAGTAAACTAATGCAAAGCACACACAACACTCAGCATGCAAATAAGTTTAAGTTTCAGTGGAAAAATATATTTTACCTAGAACTTCATTTGGCAGCAGCCGGTGCTTGAAGTCCAGTCAGCTGTAGCTCTTTGGGTGGCATTTCGCCGCGGAATAAGGTCCTGTACACCGGGCTGAGATAGACTGAGGACCATCAGCTAAGCTTCTGTGTGTGTAGCCTTGGGCTCTGGGGCCGCTCCAACATTTCAGCGACGGTCCAGTTCAGCGCCTGACAACTGGCCGAAAGGGTTTTATTTTCCGAATGAATTCCCCTGTTCACAGACACAATAAGTCTCTGTAGAAATACAGGAGTTAGATTATTGGAGATAAATAACAATAAGTAAACCACAAAGTTACCATTCGGCACCATATACTAGGCATTCTTGAATTGATAGTGGAATAGTGATTTTTTTTCCTTTATTATGCAGAGCACAACTACCCTGCAAGGAAAATTATGTATTGTGGTTTTTCGTCAGGGTCCAGGAACAATTTATTGCCTTTTTACTCTCTAAACAAACAGACTCCCACTAATATCTTTCTCATTATTTGGGAGCATTGATACAAGTTTTATTCTGGCATCCCTGTTGCTGTTTTGAGCTGTTGCGCATGGAGATTGCCTGAATGTTGTGTGTAAATGTCCCTAATGAGATGATTATACTTTTCCACTCTCGCCCACTAATTTGAAAACCAGATGAATTGTAGTATGATCCCCTTGTACAACACAGACATTAGCCTCATTTGAAGTTGTAGTAATCTACAATATGCCAGTCCAGTGAACCCCACGATCTGATCCGTATACATTGATTACTTCCTGGAAAAAATATTTCAAATAATCTGCTATATTATTTTCGATTATCTAAAATGCACTGATAATTTCTCTGTGTGTGTGAGACTGTCATGCTGCTTCAAATAGGCTTCTCTGTTTTTATGTTTATACACTTTGGTTACAGCGTCCTCTCGTGGCAAACCGCCTCTCAAGCGAAACCGTGCGTAACCGGAACTTTGAGTAGCTGACATTTTTACCCTCACGGACATGTTTTGGTGTAACACACAACATCAGTGTGGTGGGACTCGAAGTTGTCGCTGTTCAACATGTGTATGTCAAATTGTAATTCGCTCGCTCATTTAAACACTGTAATATATTGTAAGTAATCGTTAATATTGTAAAGTGGCTCGTTTAGTCAATGTTCTCGCTTGCTAGCTAAACCAGCGCGACCTAAACGGTGATGTTTTTAGGTCGTCCTTCACTCGTTAGCATTAGCTCAGTCAAGTTAGCATGTCAACAAACTTTAAACTTTGCTTCTAACTGCTCCAACACTTTGGCATATCGAAAAATACTCACATATTTTATTTCAAATGTCTCTTCTTTTAAAACAAATACGTTATGAACTAGCTGGTTTGCCAACTTTTATAGATATCGGGCTTTGAAATCAACGTCAGTAACGCTCAAAATGTACGCTAACAGCTAGTTAATATACACTTTAACGATACTGTAACATATTTTTGAGTTTATTTAGTGCACATTACAGTGACGTTAGGTGTCTATTATGTAGTATTTATCCAAGTGCTAACGTCTTTATCCCTCTGTTTAATATCCAGGTTGTGAGCTGTGTAGAGGGCAGATTTCTCTGAGGTTTTTCTAGCTGTTTCTGAATCATGAGTGGCTCCAAGCCGGACATCCTGTGGTCTCCTCACCACCCGGACCGCTATGTCATCTGTGACTCTGAACTGGGACTGTACCGCATCGGACCTGTGGGCAGCGCAGAAACCAAGGCTGGCACTCTCCCACTGTCTGAAGAAACTGCTGCTACTTTACTAGCCATTAACTCTGACACTCCTTATATGAAATGTGTGGCCTGGTACCCAAAACATGAGCCCGAGTGTTTGCTCGCTGTGGGCCAAGCCAACGGCAGAGTGGTGCTTACCAGCTTGGGCCAGAGCCACAACTCCACATGTAAAGAGCTAGTTGGGAAAGAGTTTGTGCCCAAGCACGCCCGTCAATGCAACACTTTAGCTTGGAATCCTGTGGACAGCAACTTGCTGGCTGCTGGGTTGGATAAGCACAGAGCGGACTTCTCTGTCCTCATATGGGACATTAGCAGTAAGTTTTCCCCGGAGGCGAGCGTAACAGCTGAGAAGATTCGTCTCTCGTCTTCTGTGGATTTGGACTCAAGCACAGTAGTGACCAAACCGTTATATGAGTTAGGCCAAAACGATGCTTGTCTGTCCCTGTGCTGGCTGCTTCGTGACCCAAAGCTGCTGTTGGCTGGTATGCACAGGAACCTCGCAATATTTGACCTGAGAAACACGAGCCAGAAAACGTTTGTCAACACCAAGGCCATCCAGGGGGTGACGGTCGACCCACACTTTCATGACCGCGTGGCTTCCTTCTTTGAGGGCCAGGTGGCCATCTGGGATCTGAGGAAGTTTGAGAAGCCTGTGCTCACACTGACTGAGCAGCCCAAGCCACTAACTAAGGTATGATGCAGTTTGTTTTGAGGCGAGTCCAGTTGAATTGGCATGAGAAATGTGTTTTGAAAGCTTTTTTGGATTTCTAACATGTATTTTGTTGCTAAAATATTACATATAGTAGAAGTTGCGGTTACTTAAGTCATGCTTTCCATTTGTCATTCTCAGGTGGCCTGGTGCCCAACTCGTACCGGCCTACTGGCCACTCTGACACGTGACAGCAACATCATCCGCCTGTACGACATGCAACACACTCCTACACCTATCGGAGATGAGACAGAGCCCACTATCATCGAGCGCAGCGTGCAGCCCTGCGAAAGCCAGATTGGCAGCTTTGCCTGGCACCCGTCCTCTCAGAACCGCATGGTGGTGGTTTCAGCAGCCAACCGCGTCATGACTGACTTCACCGTCTTCGAACGCATCTCGCTGGCCTGGAGCTCCACCACCTCGCTCATGTGGGCGTGCGGCAGGCACCTCTACGACTGCGTCGAGGATGGGGCTGAAGGAGTGGAGAGCATGATTGAGAAAGACATCGCCACCAAGATGAGACAGAGGGCTCAGTCCAAGTATGGGCACGATACCGTCCAGGTGTGGAAGAACCACCTGCTGGCGGGAGGGACCGATCTCCAGCTCAAGTCCCTGTGGTTTGATCTGTTCTATATCCTTTATGAATATGAAGAGGTGTCATGATTATTAGCATGGATGATATAGTAAGTAAGTAAGTAATTAATATGTTGTTAAAATAGATTATTACCTAATCATCTGTCAAATTATTCTGATGGCATAATCCTTTTTTAATAGAAAGATGAGCCAATGCCAGTGAAAATTGGTGGTGGTAAAACATCCTTTTTTCTCCACCAATCTAGTTTTTTTGTATAAAGGTTGATGTGGCTTTATTTTAAAGGCAGAAAAAAATGTACAGTACCAGTCAAAAGTTTCCCATTCACTTGAAGCCAAACTTTTGGCTGATACTGTATAATATTCTGGAACAAAAGCCTTCATTTATCCAAGACAAGTAATATAATCAGTATTCATCATTGTTTGGGGGGTAAACAATAAAACTGGCTGATGAATTTCTTGACTTCAGCAGAAAAAACAGCGTAACTTGTATCCTCTCTTGATCCGGTTAGAAACTGATTTATGTCATGTTCTGTAGTTGTGTTGTAGTTTTATTGTTGTGGTTCATCGTGCACCTTTAATGTTTCCTGTCACATGTCGTTTTAACTGCAATAACAGTTACAATTCCTATGTAAGCATCACATATGAAGCAGTGCGCAGAGGATATGGAGCTGAAACTGCAGGGGAACAAACAGTCTGTTGTTTACTCTGGTATCAAGAACATTGTGAAGACCAGCTCAGGTAAGAAATCAGACACACTGATGGTTTTAGTTAGTTTATTAGTTCAGTTCAGACCTGCCAACACTCTGTTTTTTCTCAGGTTTCTCCTGTATTTTCACCCCCTCTCCCACTGTGCTCCCATTTAGATATTTCTCCTGGGGAAACTCCCGTAATTTGCACGGCCCTCAACCTTTACTCTGAATAATCATCATACACACGGTCCCATAAGTTTTGTACGTTTGCCTGACGTTACCCAGGTCGCCAGAACGTCTATGAAACACAACCCACACACACCACATACAGTTTCAACCCATCTGTCACCACAACCCGATTAAAGGGGCGTTTGCACAGCTGCTCTCTGTCCTCCTCCCTCTGCTGCCGATGTGATTCACTGCCTGCAGGTACCGTCGGTAGAGAGGAGGGACTGGTTTGTCTCAGCCAGCAGCTAAGTTTACAAGAATTTGTCAGATTTTAAGATACGTGGCAAACTCAGATACACAGTTAGGCTACATACAGACAGCTTTTGTTTTATTAGCTTAACCAGCGTGCTGCGGTAGTGCAAAAAATATCAGCGGTGGATGGGACACTGCAGGCAAAGCAGTTGGAAATATCACTTTTCTAAATGTAAATTGTCGTTAACTTGAGTAAAACATTACCTTTCAGTTCATAAACCAACCCCCCACCTGATAAAACCTCCTGTATTTTGAAACCTAAATGTTGGCAGGTGTAGTTTAGTTTGTAGAAGCCACATATTAGAGACAGATAGTTTACATTTGTACTTGCAAAGAAGCGGCAGACCTAGCTTAAATAATATTCATATGTATTAATGTATATTTTCCCATGTTGATCCTATGTTGGTTCATTGAATTCTCTGTTTTTTGTTTCCTCGGTCTATCAGGCACTACAGAGACCCGCAGGTGCTGGAGCGGCTCGGACCGTCAGACGGACGTGCCGAGGTACCACAGCGAGGAGCGCTGCCTCGCCCTGCGGCTCTGCGGCTGGATCAGTCGAGGGCCCGACATCGACGTGGAACCCTTCCTGCGAACCCTGGAGCAGGAACGCGAGTGGGAGCGGGCGGCCGCCGTGGCTCTGTTCAACCTGGACATCCGCCGGGCCATCCAGATCCTCAACAAGGGAGCCACCGCTGAGAAGGGTGAGTACAGTAACACTCCGGAGGGAGAGGAGGGGAGATGAAGCAGGTGTGTATTCGAAGCCAAATATCGGAGGAATGTTGTAGACCAAACAGATGATTGCACATGTAATGCTTGTATATGTAAAGCACTAGTTATTTATAAGCATTGGCTTATGTTTTTTTATTTTTATGGCTAATTTAAATTATGTAGTGGTTCAAAATGAAGCGGTAAAGGTGAAATTTCAACCAATTAATCACAAACTGTTTAGAAATTAAGTCTTTCTCTTGAGATCTTATCAATTTGCACTTCACAGTGAACTGTTTCTGCATTGTGTTGTGTTGTAATGCATTGCTGCTGCAACAGGAAATTAAGTAAGCAGTATTTACTTAAACAATTGTCACCTCATGATAACCACGCAGTTCTTGAGCATTTATAAATGTAAAAATCAGTCTCTCTAATGCAGCGATACGGCACAAGATTCAGTGGCATTTAATCACATGAAACAAAAAATCAAATCAGATGAAATTAAAGTCTTTAAGGAATTTCAAAAATGTAACAGCAGGAGAACCTTTTTTTTTTTTTTCTTCCTCATTGTATCAGCTGCACTGCTTTTTCACACTCAAGTTGGATGAAAACGGAGAGAGAAAGGCTGTTGTTTACACACCTCTTGTCTAAGAAAAATTCCACCAATGTAGGGCAAACGTTTTTCTGCTGTGCGTTCTAATGAGTGTTTCCTGAGCGTGACTGATGGGGTGATTCATTAGATAAGGCGTGTCAACTGAGCCATCTCGGCAGTTATAGTGTTTTTTTTCTCAAACGGCAGCTCTGACTTAATGTACTGATTGTCATCTGTACACAGACGTATGTAGATTTTTGTGATAGTGGTTTTGTTTAGTCTGACTTGTTCTCAGCTCGTATTCTTTTATTTCTATTTGGATTATTGCCACGAGATAATCTTCTAAATTTACTTTTGTTACGTTCATGTTACTAATATTTACCGTTTAAATTTAGCCTCTATTTAATGTTAAGTTACTTTGGCCATTGAACCCCTTTATAAACATGTATAATTAAAAAAATAAACACAATCTGTACTTCTGTTTTTCCTTCCAGACTCTGTCTGTACTTCCGAAAAAGAAATCTATTCAAGGCACTCTCTACTTTAAATTCTTTTCTTCAGTTTTGTTTTGAAAGCTACTTCAAAATGAAGGCCGCGGCATGACCAAAGAGTGACAGTAGTTTTTTTTAAAAGTGAGCTTCCCATAAAACAAAAGCTTTTAATGCATGTGTCTGGAATCTTATTTTGAGCAACAGAGCCAGCTCACTCTGAACAGTTTTCTTTACCCGTGTCTCTTTACCGTTGAAACCTTCTGTTAGGATGTGTTTTTTTTTTTTCCCCGACCACAGCGCTGTACTTACAGTAAACCGCCGCAGAGAGTAAATAAACTCGCTTCTCTAACTTCTCCCTCGTCGCAGGTGACCTGAACCTGAATGTGGTTGCCATGGCTCTGTCAGGCTACACCGATGAGAAGACTTCCCTGTGGAGGGAGATGTGCAGCTCTCTGAGGCTGCAGCTGAAGAACCCCTACCTCTGCGTCATGTTTGCCTTTCTCACCAGTGAGCCCGGAGCCTATGATGGCGTGCTGGTATTGGATCTCTTTAATATCACACACTCTTTAAAGCATTTTTGCGAACACTAGGGAAGTTAGTGAATAAAAAGGAAATCTGACATTTTAATCGGCACTGTTTCTCAACTAACAGAAGTGGTTCTGTTCCCACATCATGAAAACTTTTACATATTCTTAACACCGTCATGAATTGGAAGGTAATACTCCAGTGGTCTTTATTAGGGAAAAATCACAGGTGCACAGGAAGAGATGTGTTTTACATTTCAGTCAGCGGTGCTGTAAGTTATAAAATTCTTTTCAGAAGTTGAACGTGAGCCCAGAACATAGTGTATGTTTCTGCTTTTCCCTCACTCAGTTGCATCAGATTCTGACCACCAGCTGCTGTCGCATTTAGCTTTTTTTGACCTTTTCCTGGCCAAAAAAGATGACTCCACGATAAGAACATTCAGTGAGGAACTTGGACTTTATTTTCTGCCATCTTGGCTTTTAGAATTGATTAGGTGTGAAAGATGATTGGTTTCCTGCAGAACTGCATCTCAGAGCAGAGACAGCAGAGACTTTTGTTCTGTACTGAATGTAAGAAGCACTCGGGAAAAGATTTTTTTTCCCCCCAAATATTATCCAAGAATGTTAGTTTGAAATGGCAAGAAAATATAAAATAATTTTTCTCTGTTTCAGTATGAGAGCAGTGTCGCTGTGAGGGACCGAGTAGCCTTTGCCTGTATGTTTCTCAGCGATGCACAGGTAACACTACAACTACTACCAAGCTTTGAACAGCAGATTATGTCCTGACAACACTACAATTCTGCATATGTCATACCTTCCAATAACATTTTCTTGTTCTTGATAATGCTCCGTGCATAATTTCTCTCTGGGGTGTTTGGCCACAGCTGCCTCGATACATCGACAAACTAACCAACGATATGAAGGAAGCAGGCAACCTGGAGGGCATCCTGCTGACAGGCCTGACTAAAGATGGCGTAGATCTTATGGAGAGTTACGTGGACCGTACTGGAGATGTCCAGACTGCCAGCTTCTGCATGCTGAAGGTATGCAAACACTAATTCAATATACAAAGAAAGGTGTAAAGGAATAGTACGACATTTCAGGACAGATATGAGAGCGGTATCGATTTTATTTATCCACCTCCTTGCAAGAAAACGAGCAAGTGTATTTCCCAAAATGTTAATCTCTTACTAACATCCTCAATAAGCTACGAGAAGAGAAGGCGAAGTGAAAGTACAAAGTTTAATAAGTAAACTAAATGAATTAAAGGACTGCAACAAAGAAAAGGGAACTGTCTGAGCACCCTTGGGGAAATCATTTCACATGCTAAAACTTGCTAAAACCTGCCATTTCTCAAAGGTCACAGCTGTTAATCTTAACACAATAACCACCTCTTATAACAATATGATGCAAGCCTCATTGGAGTTGTTTGCTCTCATACACTCATTTCTTTAAAGAAAGGGTAAATTAAAGTTGTAGAACAGGTCTGCAGCCTTTCAACACACTGCAGAACAGGTGTTTGCTTGTTTTTTCCTGTTCTAACCTTCAAAGCAGAGTACTGTGGTATATATAGGGCATCCACCACCTATGCGGTAATTGTATAAACCCCACATACGTATACACAAACATGTACACATTCCACTAGAGGGATGGGTGCAGGAAAGGTGAGCCTTCTAGATGCAGGCTGGAGTTCACTATTTTGTTTAAGTACACTTTGACTATTTGATTTTGTGACCTGCTTCTCCCAATAGGGTTCCCCAGGTGAAGTGTTGAAAGACCCTCGAGTCCAATGCTGGATCGAAAACTACCGCAACCTGCTG
This sequence comes from Thunnus albacares, assembly GCF_914725855.1. Classification (NCBI taxonomy): domain Eukaryota; kingdom Metazoa; phylum Chordata; class Actinopteri; order Scombriformes; family Scombridae; genus Thunnus; species Thunnus albacares. Next base: position 28,454,902 of record NC_058113.1, read on the forward strand.
GACGCGTGGAGATTCTGGCACAAACGGGCCGAGTTCGACATCCATAGAGGCAAACTGGACCCCAGCTCAAAACCACTGGCCCAGGTAACGGATGTTGGGAGATTTCTTTAATAACTGTAGTGCTGAAACGATTAATTGATCACTTGATTGAGAAGAAAGACAACTATTTTGTTAATAATTAATTAATTGTTTAAGTCCTTTATCAACAGAAAATGTCTAACTTCTGCTGGCTTCTCAAAAGTGAGGATTTGCTTCTTTTCTCCGTTTTATGCCGTTGTAAATGTAACATTTTGGAGGTTGTCATTAGTTGCAGCCCTCAGTTCTTTGATATATTCGCATATTGATATATAATGTCATTATAGGTTACTGGTTCAGTGTGTTGTTGTTGTGGTGGTAAAACAAGTGTTTTGACAGAAAATGACACACTCCAGGCTCTAATGTGGTAGGGAACAGGCAAACACAAAGCAGTCTGTCTCGTTTGTTTACTGTCTTAGACATTACTACCCTCGTAACAAAATAGGTAGTATTATAGTGCGTATCCTGTTTATTACAGCACGGGTAGTTTGTTCCAACCAATCTGAAGACGGTATCAGCCAAGCTCATAACAACCACAGCTTTACTCTCCAGTTCTTTTCATAAAAACCTGTGTTCAAGTTCGTGATCTTTGTTGTTTTCTCCTTTTATGTTGGAGAAATCCATTTCAGATAGGGATGCACGATGTTATCGGCATGTCATCGGTATCGGCTGATAAAAGCTCTAAAATGAAATATCGGCATCGGTGAATTCTGCCGATTATGAGACGCTGATATGTTGCCATCTCCTCCGCCGCTTGACTGTGTTTCCCTTGATGGACTGTGTCACCCTGACGGTCTCGGTGCTTCCTCCGCAGGCTCCACTTCACTCAAGCTGCCTGTCAGACCCGCTGCTGCTTCCCACTTTAACCCGAATAACAAACCGGGGCTCGGTGCTCCACATAGAGAGCCAGGGCTAACGTTAGCTGGGAGGCTAGCGAAGGCTAGCTGGCTGTGCTTCCCTCTGGTCATGCTGCGGCTAACGCTCTGCTAGCCTCCCAGCTAACATTAGCCTTATGTTATGCATGTATAATAGTCTCCTCGGCCAGCTGGAAAAAATATGTGCATATATCGGCATCGGCAATCGGCCACAATGAGTTGGAAATATTGGCATATCGGATATTGGCAAAAAATCCAATACCGTGCATCCCTAGTTTCAGACAGTACACATACTATACTTTGGTAGACTTTTTTTATAAAGCTTAATACTAAAAATGTTTTTTTATGTGCAATTATGAGTATGCTGGTCCTGCAAGAAAAACTTGGAGCTACTTAACTGCATTACTGACATTCCAGTAATCACACTCAAGCATGTTGGGATTATTGCCGTATTATCTAATCTCACTCTCCTCTAAAAATGAAATCCAGACAGCTGGTGAGCGTGAGCCTGTTGGTTTTACCTTCATGTTCACCGGTCCTTATCAACCGACCTTTGTGTTTGTTCTTGTGCGGCAGGTGTTTGTGAGCTGCAACTTCTGTGGGAAGTCCATCTCCTACAGCTGCTCGGCGATGCCTCACCAGGGTCGCGGCTTCAGCCAGTACGGTGTAAGCGGCTCACCTACCAAGTCAAAAGTCACCAGTTGCCCCGGTTGCAGGAAACCGCTGCCACGCTGTGCCCTCTGCCTCATGAACATGGGCACACCTGTTTCCAATTGCCCAGGTAAACTGGCCTGTGTGGATGATGTAGACAGATGCTCAGCTGATATTTCCAGTAACAGGCATGAATCTTGGAGCAGCTTGAGTGGTTATAATACTTAACTGAGCATTTGCTGGAGAAAATGGTGTGGACTTTGATCCCCATTTAGGGGCGGCTGCACCTGGGATTTCACTGGCCAATTCAGTTTTCTTTATTGTAGTGATGTCAATCATACCACCGTTGATAGATAGTCAAATTTTATTGACTGTTAATATTGACTTTTTTTTGGCAGGAGCAGGGAAGTCAGATGAGAAGGTTGACTTGACGAGGGAGAACAAACTTGCTCAGTTTAACAACTGGTTCACCTGGTGTCACAACTGTCGACACGGCGGCCACGCTGGCCACATGCTCAGCTGGTTCAGGTGGGACATTTATTAACACAGTCATACTTCATTGTCTTTGTGGTCAAGATGTACAATGTTTCTTTACATGTTTGTTTGTTTTTTTTAATTGATCTTCATGTTTCCACCTACAGAGACCACACCGAGTGCCCAGTGTCAGCTTGTACGTGTAAATGCATGCAGCTGGACACTACAGGGAATCTGGTGCCTTCAGACAGCAGCTAAACAGGAGGAGCCTGTAGGATACTGAAGCCAAACACCAGCCCGAAGCCAACCAGTGCAGGTTCACTGCTGCACCCGCCACACTAACAACTGGGCAAGGGACAAAGGGTGCCAGTAGTGTCCTTCTCTGAAGTGGCTGCTTGAATAGGATGAAATACTGTTAAGTTATAGTCTAGTGAAGGGCTGTGCGATATGATGATATATATATCGTGTGACGATAGAAAAAAATCTCTCGTTTCATATTATGCTCAATCGTTTATTTCGTTGGAACCCAAATCACACTCTTTACAGCGATATTGTTCATCATTTGGAGTCTGTCCATCTTTTACGCGGATTACATTAATAAATTACTCTTATCGGCTTTTTATTGCATTTATATTAACGTTATGAGTGTAGTTGTCATCACTTCGAGTACTTCACCTGGTTCACTCTCCTCTGCTCTGCTGTGTGTGCAGCACATGGAGAGCTCAGCCCCGCCCTCGCTGAACTACAGAGAGAAGAGGAGAGTAGCACGACCGTAAATGAAGGCAAAACACAGTAGAGAATATGTTAATTTATGCTATATACTTAATTTATGTGCACTCGTTTCACTTCAGCTCAGCGTGAGAGTCTCTATTGTGTTTTGCTGTCATTTACAGTCGCGCTGCTCTCCTCTGTTCTCTGTGGTTCAGAGAGAGCGGGGCTAAGCTCTCCGTCTGTATGATGCGCACAGCGGAGCAGAGGAGAGACAGTGAGTTAGGGACAGTACTCAAGTTGATGACAACTGCACTTGTTACGTTGCTATAAGTGCAATTAAAGGTTTGTGAGTAAAAAACCAATAAGATTAATTTAATCCGCACAAAAGATGGACATGTGACAGTAAGGGTACAAGACAAAATGAGAAGCTTGTACCTAAAAGAGGGGCTACTTCTGTCGCAAGGTTTGGGTATGAAAAATCTGACACAGACCAGAAACTATTTATTCATTGAATTTACAGAAAATGTGCTATATAGTGCTATAGTGTATCGTTATCTGGATATAACATAACTTATATCGGGATATGAGATTTTAGTCATATCGTACAGCCCTAGTCTAGTGAATGTAATATTGTAACAGAGCCCGATATCAAGAAGGGAGGCAGTGTGTATTACTGATCTGACTAACTGAATCAATGACAGAAAGGGAGCAAATGCAAACTCACTGCTCTGCTAATGAAAATCCGAAATCCCACTCAGGAGAAACACAAGAGGCTTTGCTGTAATCAGCCTCTTCCAATCTAACCTGAATCAGGATTATGGTTTTGTTGTGATCTGTTTAAAAAAAAAAGAAGAAAAAAAAAAAAAAAAAATCAAATGTCCACTCACACATCAGGTTGTTAAGATGTGATCACAGGTGCCAATACGTCTGAGCTATATTTTGTGGCTTTTGTTTTAATACGCTATTTAACGTCTGTGTTTGTCTTACGAAAGGATCTTCACATACCTCATGAAAGCATTGTTTGGGGTGAAGGATGGTACCCCCGGGTGTTGGAGAGTAGCGCACAATAACAACACTCCCTTGCTCTCTTCATGTGTGTCTGGGCCACTCTTCATCTGGTATATTCATCTTGTGCGGGAGGGCTTCCAGTGCAAGGGGTGGTTTGGGGGGGGGGGGGAGGGAGAGAGGGATGAGGAATCAGAGACGGTAGGGGTGGTGGGTTTAGGGAGGAGGAGGAGGGTGGGAGTTTGCGTCTGTATTCACCAGCCCACTCCAGGCCTGTGGTCCATGAAAGAAGCTCCCCAGAAAACAGCAGCTGCTCGGCACTGACAAGACCCTCCAGATTGTTTCCCTCATAAAGAACCTCACCTGCCGGAACACTATTGACTCAAAGAGAGGGCGAGAGAACAGACAGCCTGAGCCCCATACCCCCCCCCCCCCCCTCCCGCCCCCCCCCCCTCCTCTTACACCCTCCGACATACACAGACTTGCTCTCTTTCTTTCTGTCTCTCTGTGGTGCCCAAATTGCACCCAAAAACTATGCATACCACACATCAATCCAAGGATGGGCGCCGTCTGTGGGGGGACGGCCGTGTGTAAGCCGCATTGTAAATGGGTTTTCTCTTTCTCTGCCACCCTCCCCGCTCTGTCACTAAACCAGGGAGGCATTGTAAGTGAGAGGCGGCCTGCACCAGAGCTGGCTAAATCACTTAGTCATGGAGTAGGGAGGAGGAGGGAGGGGGGGACGGGGGGGACGGGGGGGTACAGGAGCTACTGTATGCTGCTTTCACCAGGATCTCCTCCTGGTGTGGGAGGTTTTATAGGCCTGCATGCCCTTTTGTGAACTATTTTGGAGTGGAGCTGACAAATTGGCGAGCCGTGTAGCGTCCCAAAAAACCGAGTGGCTGGAATTTCATCCTTTCAATGTTTCTTGTGTTTGCCTTTTAAATAAATTCCGACTGACAAATTGGAGCACTGCTGAATGGGTTTTTTTTCCCCCATGAGTTTACATGGTTTATTTTTACATTATCATGTTTCATAGAAACAGATGGCGTGGGTTTTCTGTCATGTGCATACTGTATCTTTGACTAAACGCATTGAGTCACACATTATTTTCTCATGGTAACTCCCACAGAATCAGATCATCAATACAGGCAGGAAGATAGACACCAAGGAAGAACAATGAAAAACGTACATCCTCAGAACTGAATGAGCAATAAAACTCATTATTAGCTGATACTGAAAGTTCATTCTTGACAGCAGTTGACACAATAGTCTCACCTCATATATCATATATCATATCACAGCATCTTCCTCTGCACATGGACTTTGTTTTAGTTTTCATGGAATTGAAGATGTTAAATTTCCAATTTTTTTAAGAACTTGTCCAAACAGAAATTCACTCTTAATCATGGAAAATCTCACAAATCTACAAATTTACAGGATGATACACATAGACATACAGCTAAAATAGGGCGAAACAAAGATAAGCAAACACAACTTATTTATAGGTAGGTAGGAATGAAAATAGATATATATACTACATATATATATATAAACAAATGGACAAAAAAATACAGTGCAGGGTCTATATATAGGTGAATTTGTTACTGTAAATGGTGTACACAGGGTTACAAACAGTCATGAAATAAATATTGTGTGAATAATGTAACTTACTTTATAAGATCCATTAGTAGTGCTAACAAGACAGAAAAAAAGGAAATTTGAACATCTTCAGTTCCATGACAACTGGAAAGACCATCTGCAGGGGAAGATCATGTGATGCGATCAAAAGCTCCAGAACAGCTGCGGATGGACCACGTGGTGACTGACAACTCCTTATTAGTTGTAGGTTGTAATATATATTCATACTGTAATATTTATTAAATACAGTATACGGGCTAAATTCATGAGCAATACTTTGCCTAAGGTATATTTTACATTCACAGTTTTTCAAGTGTGTCTTAAAACAACAGTCAGGTGTCCATATGAACACTGAAAGAGGTTTTCCTTGCTGTAATCATTCCTCCTGTTTATACTGGCGCTCAATAGATCCCCTTCAAATGCACTTTCAGTGTAAGTGATGGGGGCCAAAATCCACAGAGTTTACACAGTCTTTTTCTGCAAAATTGCACTGCAAGTTCATCTGAAGCTTATATGCGGCTTCAGCAGTTTCAGTTAGTCATATCAAGTGGATATCTGCCAAATTTGCAGTCTTTAGCATCAAATTCCCTCTTTGTGTTTCCTTGAATAGTGTTTCCCTTTTGAGCTGCGCTGGAAGTATAGTAACAAAAAGAAGGACTTTGGCAGTAAAAAGACAGTAACGTTGAAATATATCTCCTTGCTTTGACTAATTTGGATGGCTGAAGCTTCATACTAGCTTTGGATAACCTTTAAAATACATTTCTAACAGGAGGAGGCTTGTGGATTTTGTCCCCCATCACTTACATTGTAAGCACATTATGAAGGGATCTTCTAATGCTCGGTATGAACAAGAGGAATGATTACAGCAAGAAAAACCTATTTCAATGTTCATATGGGCACCTGACTATTGAGACAAACTTGAAAAAATGTGAATCCGTCCTTTAATTAAAAAAAAAAAAAACTTTACCCATACTAAGAACACAATTCTTACGTGATTGGCTGAAAGTACGGTCCATAGACAAACTTGGACCAATCAGCGAAGATACTGTACAAGGCATTTGTCCAATCAGAAGCTAAGAAGTGAAGCCCGTAGCCCGCCCACAGACATCAGCCAGTAGTCTGGCCGAAACAACTGTCATTTAGAGTGTGTGGACATGATGGGGAAGACAGAGCTGGAGCTGGAAAACACGAATTAAAACGTTTCAAGAAGTATCAAAAATAACTTTAAAAGTTTCATATGTTGTGATTAAGGCTTACGTCGGCATGTGTTAATATCTTCCAGGTAAGTTTATCACCAAATAATGCGTGTTGGAGCTTTTTTTTTCCTCGAGCGCATGAGTTGATTTTTTTTTTTTTTAAAAAGGAAGCTAACGTTTTTTTTTTGCTAACAGGCTAATGTTTATCTTACCGTTCCCCCCTCCACCACCACCACCTCCTCCACCTCCTCCTCCTCTAGAGAAGCAGCAACTTTGGCAGTACGTCTTTCTTACTGCAGTAGGAATTACAGCCAGTTTCGGAGGATGTCAGCCCCCAGCAACTCGCTTCAGCAACCCAGGGTGAGACGCAGCAATGCGGGCTCCCCCGGCTCGTTCAACAACAGCAGCTGCCGTTTGCACCCCATCCGTGCCACCGTGCCCTACCAGCTCCTGCGCGGGGGTCAGAGCAGCCCGACGCGGGCGCAGACCCTCTATGGAGGAGCCACGAGCAGCCGAGGCTCAAGTCCCCCTTCTAGCCCGACACTCAGTTCAGGAAGTGCAAACGCTAAGCAGAGACTGTCCCCCGAAAGTAAGGACTCATCCTGTCCCCCAGACTCGCCAGTTTCCAGAGGTAAAAACACCTATTTTCAACAGTTTTGCCTCACATAGGAGAAGAAATGTCATACCACCTTCATGTGCCACGGTTTTTTTCCGGCTGATTTCTGGTACACACACTGGTTTACAGTTGAACGATTCAATTTGAATATTGTAACTGTGCAGATATTAGATTAAAACTCATATTTGGGAGCCTTTCAATTCTGGAGCAACACTTGATCTACAGTAGGTAAACATACATTAACTATTTAATCTATTTAATCTGTTCTTCCACTTTCACAATCAGGCATTAAAAGAGAATAGAGTGCACCATTGGCTCTCTGATTTCCTATGGACTTTTGACAGAGAGAGGAGGAGGAGAGAATTGGCAGAAAGACATGCTTTCAGTTGTAAAAGGGGCCACGTCAGTCCCTGTAGAAGCAATGCTGAGCGAATGGTCAGGTGTTGCCTGTTGTGACCTCACTTAATACATACAGCATAGAGCACACAACTCATTCATAACATATGCTGAGCCTCACCATGTTGCCTTGCACATGGATAACAGGGGGAAGTGCTCTGTTGTTACATGTCTCGCTCAGCTGCTCTTTGGAAAGAATATGGAGACAAACTGAAGGAGGACGTGAGAGTCCTGGCAGCTCTAAATCAGCATTTCCCAGTGCCTCTCTAAATCTCGTTTATGTGACAGGCTCTCCTGCCAAATATCGACACTGTGGCAGTTTTTTCAGACCGGTAGCAGTGTTCTTTCCGAGGCCAGATCTACATTTTTTTTGCTGGAAGAATACTTTTTTCTGTAAACCCTGTGTTTTCTCTACAAAGAAAACACACTTAACCACACAGTGTCTGGCAGATGTTTGAAACACATTGTGATATGGAAGTGTTTGAATATAGCTTGCTTTTCCAGTGTCTGGACAAAAAAACAGACTCATTCTAGTTTTCTTAACCACAGTGAGTATTTTTGAATCTGCATCAGTTCCCATGAAAAGCACCAGGTATTCTCACTACAGTAGTGCTCTGTACTTAAAGGATATGGCTGGCAATTTTCTATACTCTTCTTATTCTCAAATAAATCCATGTGCAGAGCCAAACCAACAATTAATTGATCCTACTTACAAGTATTGTGTGTGTATCCAAAGCCTGATATATGTGCCATGTTCTTTGAGAAATTTACAATGAAGTACAAAGTAAAAAGGTTGTCATATGTAGCACAAGCAGCTAGCGAAGCTAAACGGAACTGTGTTCCCACTATAGACTGTAAAAAATATGGACGTAGCCACCGTGACGTCACCCTTTGGTTTCTGAAGAGCGATTTTGAGGCTCAAAGTGGGCGTTTCTGTCCGTCGCCTTCTTGGCAGTGCCTTGGCAGTGCCTTTTTCTGGGTTCCGTGGAGATTGACTCACTTTTGAGGCCAGCCTCAAGTGGCCATTCGAGGAACTTGGCACTTCCGCATTGGCTTCGTTTTTCAGCCCTGGAGCTTTCTGCTTAGGTCAGTGGTGTTTGCCTTACACAGAACTACTCTCTGGAGACTGAAAACTTGATCGCTGTTATTAATCTTTGGAACCGTTTCTAAACAAACTAACATGATCATAATCTTCGTGATGCAGAAACATGTCATCCAGTGCAACGGTGTGGCTATTGATGTGTTTTGATAATAGTTTTTGGGACAACAACGGAAGTCAACGGCACAGAGGAATAAGATATATCTTTGGATACACACACAATACTCGTAAGTAGATCAACTCATAATTAATTTGGCTCTGCACATGAGATTTGTTGACAGTAAGAAAAATATAGAAAATTGCCAGCCTTATCCTTTAACATGGTTACAAATTGCCACATACTACACAGCAGCTACTGTGCACCAACTGCATCTATTAGTAGGGCTGTCACTGTTTATTAGAAATTTGAACGAATGTGAGGAAAAAATAAATATTCGTACTGTAATGACTCGTTAAAATTCAAAATTTACAGTCTACGGTTAATTTAAAGTAGATTACCTCGTGATCCAGAGGAGTGTATCCTTAACATTCACTATCAGCTTGAGCTATTGTGTGTCCTTTGACCTATCAGTAAACTAAACTAATAAATAAAAATGGAGAAGGACAGTAGAGAACAAAGCCGTACTGATCAGATAATCTCGACACGGAAGCATCTGAGAAGCAGTGTGTGGAAGTATTATGGGGGCTACAACAGATGGCAAAATTACCAACAAAGATTAGGCTGTTTGCCAACTTTGTGAAAAGCAGCTGCCTTACTCTGCATTGACAACAAATCTGATGACTTACCAGCTAGCTCGCCTAGCTAGGCTAAGTGAGCTTGTCTAGCTCTACAACCTTGTAAGACACATAGTTCAGTTGTATGACACCACACAGGAAAATATAAAGACTATATTGAATGTTAAGACACTCTCGCTGACCACTGAGGGATTGACATTGCTAGCCATATACTGTACTTATGACATTCATAGTAAATTGTATCTCCGACACATTACAGTATATGGGTTAACTTTGAATTAATTCGAACAAATTACTTGATAAGTTTGAATTCGTTTGAACTTGACCTTTTGAGAAAGTGGCAGCCCTATCCATTAGTCAAGTTTAATAGCGTCTCCCTATTACATTTTAATCAAAATGGCAGGCCTCTTGTTTCAGTGCAGCATGGTGGTTATTGTGGAGTGGTGTGTGGAATTTCATGTTTGTGACAGCGCTATGCTGTGCTTCACATTCCTCAGTTCTTTGAATGAGATGACCTCCAACCTTGACCAGTGTACCATGCAAGGCAGGAAACGAAGTCTCTTCCACAGCGACTGAGTAGGCAGACTTAACAGGCACGATGAATTTCACCCGTGTTTGGCTAGCGGTTGGTGTTGATTTCCCACCCCGGTGGCATGCCTCGCATACCTCAGTCCACTGAAAGAGACGACCTCTAACCCTGGCTGGTGTGCCATGTCAGTGATGATGATGGAGACTTGACCCTCGTTCATGGCTGTGACCTCACAGTCCAAACACGCATGAGAGGCCTCAGATGATGACTATGATCATATCAATGAAGGGTTGGTAGCTACCGGCCATGAAAAAAAATGCAAATCATCACACATCATGCAGGACACAAACAAGCATTACATTGTGAGCGTAATTTAGTCATCACCTTTCATCACAGCAGCCCAGATTGATGTAACTGCAGCAGTAGGCTTTTCACTGTGTAATTTTTCATTCATTGTAGTACTTTGAACCCACTCACAGACATAATGTTTGCCATTTGGTTGAAAATTCAGTCCAAAGTGCCTTACAGTACCATGAATGTCAGTTCCAGGCAGTGTGAATGTGGTAATGGCGTACACAAGTGTTCAAATGGTTCAGATCTTAGCCTGATGATGAAGTCAAGAGTATTATATTCCACATCATGACCTTTTAGGTTCACTAGCATGACATCATTCTCCTACCACACTTTCCCAACAATGAAAGTCCGCCTCTATGTCAAAGTGCCAGCTGTGCTGAAACAGCCCTGCTTCATTGTCACCCATTCAAACTGCAGAGTAGGACCAAATGTGAAAATGAGTGTGTTGTCCAAAACAGTTAACTCTGGTGGAACTGTGCTGTGTTTTCTGTCTGAGCATAAATTGCTGTGTAGCATCTGGGAGTTTAACCTTATTTTTTATGTGATGTTAAAATGTTCTCTTTCTTCATGCACTCAATAAAAATTGGAATTGCTAGCACTGTTAGCATATCTTCCTCATGCGGTGAGATGTACTCAAACTAGTCCAAGCTTGCTTGTTTTGGAAGTTACCCACTTGACCCATTGAGAGATGCTAATAATGCTAACAAGTCATTTCCTGACCAGCTGAGGGACAGATGCTGAAACTCATGTTTTTTTTTGAAAGATCATGTCCAAGATTAATACCATCATTTATATTGTGTAAATGACAATGGCTCCTCAAGTTACTGCTTGCAAAGAACACAGTTTTTAGCTATAACAATTCATGTACAACATTATTGAAATATGAACTCCAGGGAACTCCCCGAAATCATAAGTTCAAAGAGTTTATTCCAATGATTATGAGCACTGTGCATTATTTATGTAATATAGTATATTGACGCATAGTATCTTAGGTATTTACAGAATCAATAATCCTATCACCTATTTCAGTAGTTTATAACAGAGTGAGTAATATATTAGACATATAATAATATAATTTAGGGCTGCAACTAACAATTGGCATTATTGATGAATCTGCTGATTTACTCGATTGATAGTTTTTTCTATAAACTTTCTAGAAAATGAGAAGGTGACAGGTCTCAGACATGTAGCTTTTAGCAAATAGCTTTTTGTGCTCAATCAGCAGTCCAAAAATCAAAGATATTAAGTTAACTATTACACCATGTAGGCTATGACTAAGAAAATTTGCAGATATCAGTAAGTAGTTTCAGTATTCAAGTATTAATAAATAATATAATTTAAACCAGATACTGTATCCATGATATTGTCTTTTTGTACCTTTTCTTAACAGTGACAGAGCCTGCACAGTCTTTAGAGGAATTTAATGTTTCACTATTCACAGTGTAGGTAAATTGATCAATCATAAATGGAGTTGAATTAAACTGAACTGAATTAAAATTGTTCAAGACCAGGATATGACCGCTAAAGTGACCGAGAAGCTCCACCAGGTTAAGATTTAACATGACTTAACGTTTTATTTAGCATTTCTGACATACCGAAAGTGCAGCAAAGTGATTTTTTTTTTTTTTTTTTCCTGATCACAAGATCAAGCTGAACTATTGGGATTTTCCTTCAACCTGTGTCATGCAGCCTTGTGAAAACCTACAGGAAACTGTTCTGCTATGGTTTACTGATTTGGACCACATGTTTGTTTTCACATTAGCTTCTGCTCTACAGTTAATAAACACCCATTTATCCCTGAAAATGCTGAGACTTTTTTCACAGCTTGCTGAATGTCCTGTAAAGGAAAGTTTTTTTTTTTATTAATACTCGATCTGAAAATATTCTGTTAATATCACATACACTACTCACTTATCCCTGAAATCAGCAGATGGACTGCTTTGATGTCTTGGCCTCTTTCACACTGTTTCTTTTTTCTCATCAGGAGATTATTCTAGTCTGGCAAATGGGTGGACGATGGAAAATAACCACAATCCCAGTTCTGAGAGCACTGGCTTGGCCTATATCAATATTGATGGAAATTTAGCCTGCTTCCTTTGTCTACAATGCTTCAGGGAATTTTACTGTAGCCCAGTAAGCTTACTTAGGCAATACCTTTGGGTGGGTAGGCCTGTGTATTCTATGAACAAAGAACAACAATGAACTGCTGTGTAGTTCTGCTTGGAGAGGGGTGCCTCATGTAGATAGTTTAGTCTGTGTATCCATGTCGAAAAGGCCGCTGCCTTGGCCTGCTTAGACAAGAAATGGAGTAAATGAGCATATTTCCTGGTCATCATTCTATTCCTTTTATTCTGTCTTTGATGCGGAAATGAAAGAAAGAAAGACGCTGACATTGGCTTTTAGTAATCACACACAATCTAATTGAGGCTTACTGCAGTTTCACACTGTTCTCAAGCTAATATCTTTGTGTTTGCATGTTTTGTTTTTCTCTTTTTTTTTTTTTTTTCACTGTGTGTCACTGCAGGAATGTTGAGTGGATGCAGGCAGTATTGATGTGCATTGTGGTGTGGTTGTTTATGAGTTCTTATGTGGGTGGTGTGTGCTTAACTGCTCTGGCTCACAGCAGACTGCTCTCATAACATCAGATACTCCTGCTCAGCCATTTACATGTGCTTCGGGCCTCAGTGCTCAAGCCTGCTGTTTGCTCTGCACTAATACTTATGAGATTAGAAATATTGTCCATACTTTGGAAACAAGAAGAGATTGTAAGGCAAGCTTGTTTCAATAAAAAAAAAACGGTTGCAGTGGTTGACAGAGGTGAGGGTTAAGTGTTTATTAATGCCGTTAAAGGGATTGTCTGACTTTTTTCAGGCGGGGACCTGAGTGACAAATTAAATCATTAGTTCACTGAAATATATTTCTATTCTTGTAATGTGAAGAGCCATCTATTATACATTTTGGGCTCCAACTCCAAAACACAGTTTAACAACCAAAGGCCAAGAAAACCAACTTATTTTGACATTGAGGTTTTGTTTCAGGTCAGCGGTTGTTATGTATGATTACCATTTTTTTAACCAGAAATGTAAACCATTAAATTTTGTGCTTCTCAAAATATGGCCCCCGGTTCTTGGCTACACATTTGCAGAGATTTACGACATTGGCGTCTTTAATCGTGTATGCCGAACTTAGTCCTACTGACACGATGAGGAAAGTTGGCACGCGGTGTGGCAAACATGCCTCAGGGTGTCTGGGGTATATTGCTAACTAGGTACTGACACTTTCACCGGTATGTGTGACTCATCCTGTTTCTGTATTTCTTTCCCGATTCACAGCAGAAAGGTCCAAGTTACAGGTGCGGAGTTCCAGTGCCATACGGCGGACATCTTCCCTGGACGCCATCACAGGGCCATACCTCACTGGCCAGTGGCCTCGGGACGCTCATGGACCCTATCCTTCCTCTATGAAAGACAAAGCCACACAGGTAAATACCATTCAGAGGAAAAACACTATGTTGGCTATAGACCAGAGTAGGGGGTGGGCCATATCATATCATTCATGATGATCTCAGGATAAATCTTAATGGAATGAAAATTTGGGTGAGGGGAAGTGTGCTGATTTTACACATCAAAGTCTGTTTACAGATCTCGGGGAGTACTACCGCATTTTTAAAGCCTTTTGTGTTAATAACATTAACGATGGCGGCATTCCATTTAGGCGTGCCAGTTCCAGCGCTGACGTGACTTACTGGGACAATTAACGGAATGGAACCATTGTTAGCGTTCTTATTTACACCTGCGCTTTTCCTGCTTTGACAAGTCAAAATGTACGCGGTGAAAAGGGTCCATTTGCCTCAAGTGACGTAAATAGAAAATGAAATTGGAAAAAAGATCTGGGTGTGGAAGATAGAAGTTACCAGAACTTTCCACCTCCTCATCTCTAGCTTGAGGCAAGAGGCTCAAGGCCACATTAGCTGTTACTAGCATGACACACCCGAATCACCAACCAAACTGTCGGCAGTCAAATTACATTGTGAGTAATGAGGAAGCCATGTTTGACAAGCACAAAGAATGCGTGTGATAAAAAGGTTGACAAGTTCTTTTTTAAAACTGCCAATTCTCTAGAAGTCCAATGCTAAACCAGTGGTGCACTCATTTAATGTTTCGTGTTCACGTATTTACTGTATGCTTAGACATCAGCAACACATGGCTGGCAGCTATGTAGCATTGCTGTCGGCTGCGCTGTGGAGTCGTCGGTCCTCAGATCTGAGCACTTTGGGTGATATGCAAGTGGTTTGATTGATAACATTAACCTTCAGAGACAAAGAGAAGAGGGTGTTACATCAGTCATACTCTGGGAGGGGATGTGCCAGTTGAAGTTAGTTTAAAGTTTGACATCCACCCTTAGGCAACAGGGTTTGGTAAATCCCCAAGTTTAACACTCAATTTCACCTTTTCTCCTGGCAAATTATGGTAATTAGGACCTCTAAATAATTGTTGGTTTCTGTCATGGTGGTTGGTGATGGAGACTTATACACAAACCATGGAGCCAAAGATTTTGTTATAGTAAACTGGTGGCTAGTGGTGGAGTCTGCTGCCAATACCGCCTAATATATTTGGTGTAAATAGCAGGAAATTCCCTCCCGTTGCTACATTTTAGTACATTATAACACTTCATAAGGAACATATATGGATTTCACATTGAGGTCAAAACTCCAGCAACACTTGTAGTATATAGAACTTTATTGTTAGACCAGCTTGTGGCCTTCATCAGGGTCATCATGAAACACTTACATACAACATTTAAATAGGTTAGGTATCGATGCGAGTTTCACATTGAGCCTGACCACAGTGTTCCTGGATAGCAGCCCACACATGATCACCCGCTAATCTTGCCATGTGACTGATGGCTAAATGCAGTTTTTCCAGAAGGGCTTAATTTTTTTGGGGGGGGAATGGGGGTTGGGGGGGGGGTTGGGTTTTTGTTATGAAAGAATATTGAATATGTATGATCATGACAAGGGCTGCTCCCTCTTTGCTAACAGAAGCCTTTCATGTGTCTGAATGAAGACCGCCAAGCCTCATTTACATGAGCTTCATCCCTTTAACCCCTCATGCGCCTTGCATTTCTTTGTGTGTAGGCTGAGGAAGTGGTGAGAGGGCCTTGCAAGATCTCTTGAAGTGGCTATAAGCAGAGTAAACACCTCTAATTATGGGGTTCCTGTTCAGGCCTGGAAAGACTGGACAAGTCTGGAAAATCAATTTGATAATTATCAGGTTAAAAAAAATGTTAATGCACTAAATTGTCTGGTCACAAATACACAGTGATCTTCTGTGCTATTTAGTGACATGGCCTTGATCATATTTCCCAGCCATTATTAGGAACGATCCGATTGAACTCTGATTGAAGTGAAAATTTATGTCGGTCAAATCTGTGGAAATATTAGATGAAAAAATATTTGGCAATGTTTTAATGTTGTGGGAGAGTGACACACTTGACAATCCTTGAACAAATAAATGCACAACTCCCCCAAGGATAGTCAAAGACCACTTCCTGTTAACAAGCTATGCCTGGGCCCAGCTCTTTTTATGGAGACAACAACAGCAGAAAGCAGTGGACAAAAGGTCCCTGGCCTCTTTTGTTGTACATTGCACAAGTTCAAGACAGCCTTTCCTTTGAGCTGTAATGTAGCCCTGTATGGAGGTGAAGTTGTTTGCACCTGTCCCCCAGGCTATGGCTGAGGCGAGGAGAAATCCCACTGCTTACCACCTGGCCCTCGTGGCTGCACGGCCCGCCTGCCTTTTGTGTGGGAGTTGAGGAGCAGAGGGCCCATACATATGCTAATCACTGTTCCGGGATAGGTCTGTGTGCCCTAGGCCCTGTGGTTACGAGACACAGGGAATGTCTGTATGAAGATTAGGGCCTTGACACACCAAGCCGACCTCAAAGAACTTGCACTGACAAAGACAGACTGATCAAACAATTTGCGTTGCCTCGCGTCTTCTGTTGCACTTGAACATGGCCAGCTGACTACTGACATGCGTTTATGTTCTGCGCCTGCTTGAGAGGAAATAACTAATCACAAGTCTGTTTTTAGTCATTAGAAAACATAATTGAAACACAAACAAAACTAACTAACCTCTCTGTGTTTTTCGCTACTGTGTGTCTGCTGAAACCGTCTCATTACAGGACAGAAATTTGAATTGAGAATATATGTGGTAAAAATGTGGAACCGACACTGTAAAGTTTTGCAAACAGCTGCCGATAAGACTTAAAGTGGTAGACATACAGACTAAAACTGCAGGTGGTAGTTGCTCACAGATGCTTAATGACAACCTGTTGGTGCCTGATGGTTCATTTTCAGCTCGGTGGTTTTGGGACTTTTAGATAGACACACACACAAACAATTAATCCTACTTTAGTGCTGTATTATATGTACTGTCACCGGTGATCCAATAGCACAGCCTGATATTTGCTTCATATGAGCTTAATGTAATCAAATGTGTATTGTTTATCTGAATGTAGATGAATGTTGATTGAAGAGAGAAAAACAAAAATACCTACTTAGAGATCTCTATCCATTTTTTATTTAGGAATGCTCAGTGAGTCTCAGACATGTACAAGATAACAGATACACAACTCACCAAATCAGAATGCATGTTCTCCTCATTTCTAAACCCCACCAAATGATAGCAGCGGCACTCTGTTCGCATGTCTCGGCATGCAATCTAAACAAACCAGCACAAATTCCACTGCAATTCTATTGAAGCCCAGTCATTATTTCCTGCTTTGGAACATAGCTGGATTCTTGAGGATGTTGCCTGCATGTAACCCTTTGGGTGGGAATCATAATGGGAAGCAAGCTGCAGGCTATGGTAACAGAGTTTTATCTGTGCAGAAGTCAATTATCAGGCACAACACCTGGCAAACAAGTCTACAAAGCACACAGCACAGGCCGGAGGTTCAAGAGCTAGCATGATAAAAGAGCCTCAGAGGTAAATAAAGGTGGGTGTTCTTGTTAATAGACAATTTGTTTTTTTTCGGGGGGGGGGCAGAGTCAATAAAGAAAGATAGCTTGCAGTATTTTTTTACTGTCTTGTCCCAAATGTACTCCAGATATCTGGTGGTGAAAAAGTGTTTGAGTTTAATTGACAATTGAGATCTGCTGATATCTTTAAGTAATTAGCTTTCTTGAGATTTAAAACAAAAGAATAGATTAAGGTGAATAGTTCCTTTTGTGCTTGAAGTGTTGAGTGTTTAGGAATTCACTTATAAAACACACACAGCCTAATATTTGTTTAATGTCGGCTAAATGTACAACTAGTATGCCGGCCGCAGGCGAAATTCTCACATCATCACATTAACCGTTAACTATTAACTGTAATCATTTCTTTTTTTTTGCTGGCATAACTTTTTAACAATAAGCACACATTCAATGCCACTCTTATTGAAATCAAATTTATAAAGGATTGATTTGATTTAATGCTCATGAAAATGAAGCAATACTTCCTGGAGATGAAGGAAAATATCACTTGCATATGCCCGAAATGAACTGAAAATTGTCAACACACTTTTATCCTGACATAGTGACAATGAACTCCTGCTTTGAACCCCTCTGTTTTGTTTTTTGATTTGAGCAAAATTATCAGGCTTTTCATTTCAACCAGTATCGTTCAGCTCCATGAAAACTGATACATATCATTCAGTGCTAAATAAACACATCCCACATTTCTCTGAGAGAGAGAGAGTAGCATGCCTACTTGACGTCACCGAACATCTTTGAGAATTTAGTTTTTCCTCAACAGCTAAGTCCACAACTCCATAAAGCCTGTCTGCCCTTTTTTTTTTTTTTTTTTACAGCAATCTGCATTCTGTATGAACGGATTAGGCTGCAGCATCAAGTCCCTCAACGTTTGGCAGAAGCATCAAACAGCGCACACCATTCAATAGGCCATGCACAAAATGTTAATGCTAAAGGCTAGCTACACATCTGCCATCCAGCGTGGCCAAGCACAGTGGTCCCTTTTATGAGAGCACAAGCACCCATTTAATTCGCTGTCCTTTTCTGGGGAAACCAGCGCCAGCAAGCCAGCGCAAACGGCTTCACGGGTGTTCCTCATTATTCACAGTGTGATATTCCATATGATAGGGGAAGGCTTGTGTGTTAGTCGGAGAGCCATAGAGGTTTTTCTGTTTGTGTGGGGTCAGACATAGAGCAGTGTGAAGACAGTGACATTTAAGATGTTTCGTACTACTGTGCAGACCATACAACGTCAGATGTTTGAAGATTTGTTTGAGGACCAGAGGCACTGTTGATATGCATAATCAGGGGGAAGTATGTGGTTTCAGACAACCCTATGAAACATCCTTAGTCTGTTTCTGTTTTTGCATATATTTACATAACTTAACAGTTTCCTTGTTTATGCAGTGGAGGTCTAAAAGACATGTTCTGTGAGACAGAACCGCTGCTATGGTCTCTGGTAGGGAATGTTTTGTATATCAGATGTTTCCTTACTGGTGTACTAACAAACAAAAATGTCTGTAGACTCATTGACCTCGTATAAGCCGATCGCTGGTGCTCGACATATTCTGCTAATCACAGCAGTGTATATAGGCTAAATGGTGAAAGTAATTTGGTGAAAAGGTGGAAACTTCAACACTAGCTGCTATTAAAATCCTTGTAAATGTCACCTGTGGTTGACAAGGATGTCATGTTGGCAGGCAACGATATAATATTTGGTTGCCCTGTAATTATTTTGTTTTAAACTATGTTTAGTTTGTGAAATGGTGATAATGGCTGAGGTATTTTGGAATGTACTAGCTGGTGATTCCTTGTAGACCAAAAAAAAGTGATTTTTTAGTGCCCTGCCCCAGATGTATTTATCTTAACCCGGATTACTAATGGAAGCAATCAAACATGCTATGACTTATGTTTTTCCTGTTGAATGCGGCTCTTTCCTCAGGGATGGTATCTCATGACTGTTTTCCTCATTTTCATTGATTCCAGATTTTCAGCTTTACTTTTGAACACACGGCACTCATTACTGCTTTCACCCGCATCTCTCTCAACCCCTTATCCAAACATTTTACATTTGAGGTATTTAGTTGATGCGCACATCCTGAGTGACTTCACAGTGAGTGGGCACGTTAGCTGTTCACTATCCTTATCAAGGGGGGTTTTGTAGGATGATTCCTGATGAGTATATATATATATATGTTGGTTTGGTGCAAGACTCGGCAAGGTCTGGCTACATCTGTGACCTTTAAGTTATCTGATCTCTGTAAACATTAGGCCTCTCTGCCACTTAAACAAATCTCAAAAACTGCAGCTTAGTTAATCTTAGGCTTTAGTTAGTTAGGGTGTTGCTAGTTAGGGTGATGTAATGTATTCGATTTGGATATTTTTTGGTTTACACACAGTGGAAATGTTTATGCACTAGGACTTGTTCTGTGTGACTACACTATATGAGATGTGCTATTTGGTGGTATCTTATAGTACATTTGGAGCATGTATCAATAGTATGTGTGTGTTAGGAGAAATAATAAAGAGTTGTGTAACATGTGATTATGTGTTTCAGACTCCAGGTCTCTGGATTGATGAGGGAGCAGAACAGGGAAGTCCTCACCAGAGATCAGCCTCCTGGGGCAGCGCAGACCACCTCAAAGAGGTAGGTTCACCTGTCTTAACCTCTGTTCACCCAACTCAGAGCTGCTTCTGACAGTAACCCACAGACAGTGATGTTTTTGTCATTTTTGAGGTTCATTCCATTTACTCGAAATGTTTTTTATTTGTCAGGGTCTGAGGTCAGCCTAAATATTACACTCCTTAAGATTGGTTTCCACTCCTGTCTATCTGCTGGGCTTAGTGGCCAACCAGCAGACCACATGGAGCTATTAGGTCTCCAGCTCTCCAGACCACAGTCTAAATTTAACCTCTATTCCCCACTCAAACTGCACCCTTGCATCTCATGTCCTGTTGTTTTTGAGAGACAGTGCAGGAGCTCCTCTCAAGGGTGAAACAGCCATATTGTTCCCTCTTCAGCTCGCACTGACTGAACTTTTTCAAGTACAACTTAAGCTACTTAAAAGCCTCACGGATGCCCCCGCAACACAATAGACTCATATTTTTATGTTTCCAGCAGGAGAGTAGTTCCAAAATATTAATGACACACAGATGTCTTGGGTTTTTGTTTATATTGACCAGACCTAACAACTTAGAAATACTCTCAAGAATCTTCCACCACCGAGAACAGCTCGCAGAACTACATTCCATAAATAACATAATTTTATGACCAAAATGCCAAACAATAACTTTATAATGTACAGTTATACAATACTAATGTAATGTGCTTTGGAAGGAACAGACTTTACTTTGTTTGACTGTGTGTCAAGTGTTCAGGCTTCGGTTACACTTGTCATTTCAGGTCAGTATTTATCTTGTGATCATGCTACGGTGCATTAGGTGACATATCTGGATGCACAAGAATCTAATTTTACCGACATTGCTGATAAATTCTTAAGATAAAATATGGAAGTGTTCAGGCTTTTATTGTGAATAGAATTGGATATGGTGTGGATGTAAAATACAGGTAGTCAGATTGCACTTTAGCGATGTTAACAGCTGTTGAAAGGAGACAGGAAGAGACTCATTTTAATAAATACAGCCACAAGAGATACATAAAACCCCATTTACCAGCTATAGACTCACAGCTGTGTGATCTCATAAAATCCGATTGTTTGAATTAGATTTCATAAATCACATTCACGTGTAAATGTATCCACACACCGTAACTAGGCCTGACAGGAAGTTTTAGTGTTTCAGCTTTCTGCAGACAGTCCCAGAGCCTTGGCCTGCACAATCAATAGCATAGCACAGCCAGGAAAACCTCCCTTTCTCATCCTCTGAGATTACATCGGGATTGCCTGGACTTGTCATTATCGACTGCTGCGGTCACTCAATGAATGTAGTGAACTGCGTCGAAGCTCTCTAACCTCTGCGATTACATGTGTGGGAGGACATCTATGAGAAGAGTGAGTCTCTTTGTTGACTGTGTTGCCAGGATTACAAGATCAGCACTGAAGACCACACCTTTGTCTGCATAGTACAACTACGTCTGTTAGGTTCACAAAGGGTATCCTGTTTTTAGGTTGATACTTGGCCAGATACAGAAACACCCATTGACTTATTTCATCATCAAACAAACATGACTGACTGCATTATATCGGCCTCCAACAACATTCAAGTCAAATCAGGTCTTATGGATGCACACAGTAGTAAATATTTTTATGAATATTACTGTTGTAAGCCACATAAGAGAAGAAAGCCTTCCAGCCATCCTAAAGATAATTAAAAATAAAAACAAATATTGATTTGGCAGCAAAGCTTTTTTTTTATCAGTGTAGTTTGTCATTGTTGTCCTAGTTGCTACAGAATGGGAGGAACGTTACATTGATAAAAATAGTAAACCAAGCAATAAATGTTTCAGATCTCTTTAGATTATTTATGATTTTATGATGATGAATTTATTTTGAGGTTAATGATTAAATATATGGCAGCTTATATGCTTGTCACCTTATGGCTTCATTTGTTTCATTAATGGGAAAAATTAAAGGGGACATATCATCCTTTTTGTGATTTCCTGTTATTTCTATATTGTTATGAAGTCAGATGTTAAACATGGTCAAAGCTCCCAAAAGTTAAGGTGAGTGTATGTAAAATGCTCCCTGCAAGTCAAAATCCAGGGGTTCAGCCTGCTCTGAAGACTTTGTTTGTAAAGATACCTCTCCTTACTCCTTGTGTTGTTTTCTCACATCCGTCCATTCCGTAGCTTTTGTTGCTAAGGTTGTTCCACAGGTTGTTCACGTTTTCCACTCGCATATTTCAAATAGAACTCAGGCTCGGACATGAATGGATCTATTTGAGAAGTTTGTATTTCAAGTAAAGAACGAGAAAAAGAAGTGAAACCCTACTGCTATTGTTTGTTCATGTAGCTTCCATAGATGTAGCATAAGATCTGGATACAGCGTTGGAGACGAGCCTCGTTCTTTCTTATGAAACTTGCTCAGTGGTGCATGAAGCCAACAAAGCCACTTTCCACTGTAAGGAAATTACCAGAATGCATGCATAGTTGCACCAGCGACTGGCTGAGCCGGCTAACTTCCGGTTTAGTCCTCCGCTAACTGGACTGGAGATAAAATGATTTAATCATGCGCAGTGTCAATTTTGAAAAGATTTAGTTTTAGTCTTAGTTGCTTACTGAAAACTGTAGATGGTTTAAAGTCACATTTAGTCTTTTGTTTTGTTTTAGTCAAGATTTAGTCAGTGGAAGTCAGTTTTAATTCTCAGTTTCATACTATAATGGATTTTGCTGAAGGATATTTCTCCTGACTGTAAAAATTCCAATCAGAAGTAAGCATACCTTGAACTATGTGTGAGGTCATCTAGGCTGAGAACGTGTTAGTGACTTACTGTACTTCTTTCATTTATTATATAAAAATGAAAGGTTTCTAGAAAAAGTCCAATACAGTCATATTTCCATATAAATGGAGCAAGGCAAGCTAATCACTAACACGCCCTGAATCCACAGAGAAGTGTGAGCTATACTAACATTAAATTTAGTCCTAAAAGGGAAATAACATGTTATTGAATCAGTCAACATACATATATGTACCTTGGTGGACACTGCAGGATGGTGTGTCTTCAGGTGTCTTTTCCTCGGATGTGAACCAAGCAGGGAAAAAAATTCTTCCAATGAGAAAGATGCAGGAGGGCGGTGAGAATTTGTACTTTCACCAGTAGATAAATAACTGATTAAAAAGGAAAACAACCAATGCTTTGACATTGTCTGCCTGAACAGAGCCAACTAAACTAGTCAGGGCATAATGAACAGAGATTTCACCGTCAGTTTTTTTCATTTCTGTTGTCATTATAATGTAGTCATGAAATAAAAGGACCTAAACGAATACTAATCGTCAAAATTTTCATTGACAAAATTAACAGTGATCGTGCGGCTCCTCTAGACTTTCCAAATGTTATTTGGACCGAATGGATCAAATTCTGATAGTGAAATGAGTCATTTCATGGGTGTTGTGATGCTCAAAAAAATGTATCCACTGTTTTACAGCCGCTCCTTTTCCCATGATTGTGTCCTTGTCTGACCCAGAAGTTGTAATGTCACGGTTTGGCCACTATGTCAAATTGGCCTTAAAGCACACTTCTTGGAGGCTTGGTAGCCTCCGGCCACTGGAAGTCTGTCAAGGAGCAACTTGTTGGCCAATCAGAACAGAGCAGGGAACATCAGGAGGGGGATCTTAAAGAGACAGGAGCTAAAACAGCCTGTTTCAGACAGGCAGGAGGCTGAACTGAAGAGCTGCATAAAAGACATGCATAAGATAAATAAGGAGTTTTTTGAACTGTAAATCATGCAAAGATATTCCAGTAGAGCCCCAGAATATAAATATAGGACCTTGGAAATGTGCATGATTCCTCCCTGAGATATTGCCTTCACAACTCAGAATCGCAGGGTGTTAATTGCTGAAGTGATGTTGCTTTTCTTCCAGCAGATTGCTAAACTGAGACTGCAGCTGCAGCGCAGCAAACAGGTCAGCCGGCAGAGCAAAGACAGGGAGCAGAGCTCACTGCAGCTGCCGCAACAGGCGCAGCATGGCACCGCATGCCAACCTCAGGTAAGTTATTCATGTCATTCACGCCTTGACGAACTGAATCACTGGTATGCTCCTTTCAGGTGGAAACATTAACCAACTCCGACTTTGGTGATGCAAGATTTTTACCCTGACAGCGGTGATATGATAAGGTAGCTTAGCAGCCAAGCAAAAACATACAAATTAAACAGATGGTGACCAAACCATATCACAGCTGCTGAAGATAAGATAACTGAATATGAATATGAGGGTTAAGCAAGGTTGCTTTCTATATTGCTTGGTTAACAATGCCAAATTATAAAAGAATGAGGATTTTACTTATTTACTTGCTACATAAGCTTAAGTTTTTTGAAAGCTGCATGTAGTAATTATTTCTGCATTCAGAGATAATGCATTCACTATTTGAGGATTAGGTGTAGAGTGAAAAGGCCTGTTTATTCTTATAGCTCTATATTTGATGTTTGCCGAGTTTATTATGATGTATGTTGTACAGCGTTTTCCTGCGGAGGTCTAGTTAATGAGTCCCCATGCTGACCGCTTGTGTCAAAAGAAGACTGGAGAGAGGAGGGAATGTGTCTGGGCATGCCCTGTTCTCTCCATGTTTGCAGTTCATTCATTAACAGATGCCCGGCAACGGTACACATCAACCACTGTGGGAAAATTAACATAAACAGTGATATGCTATTCCCCGTAGCCATCTGTGGTAGATCACAGTCATGGCTGTGTTTTTGTTCTCTATGACATTTAATCCCACTTCAGTAACATCTATTTAAACTGAAAGCCTCCTCCACCCATTAAATATCTCATTAAACTGGATCAACAACAATCCGATACCACAAGCAGATAACAGAGTGACACCAAGATATATGCAAAGTTATGTATTTGATTGTACAGTTGATCTGAATCTGAGTCTTTTAGTGTCTATTGCTTTGACGTGTACATAGCTGTAATTTATCATTCATGTTGTTTTTCCAGTACAAGGGAACTTCATCAGCCTTATCGACAATCCCTGTGCCAAAATCCCTCATATCCAGAGTGCCGAGCAGCGTGGAAGGCATCAACCACGAGCTAGAAAATGTGTTTATCAGAGAAGACTGGGAGCAAGGGATACAGGTAGGGTGTCTATATACACCGGCAGTTTTGTGGAGTAGCAGATGTGAGTTTTACCATCGAGGTTTCGGAAGATTTAGAGCAGCTGAATTCACGTCATATAGTGCAGACAGTAAATACGAGCAGCAGAGCGGGGGAAAAACACTTCAACCTCCAACTTGTAATTATGAGAACAACATCTGGGGAATTTCTGATAATATCTCAAAACCACAATCTGTGATGCAAATGTAAACTAAAGGGCATCACCATGAAAACCAAAACGTAGGATTGTAACCTGCAATCGACAGGTTTTACAATATAGAATAAAGGGCAAAAACACATCAGTGGCAAAAATAATACTTTTAACCCCCCACAGAAAGATTTATCAGATTCTGGTAACTTCTGCTCTGTATGACACTTCCAGTTTGTGCTGCAGATATAAATCGGCACAACACTAACAACAATCATTAATACTATCAATAATACTTAAAATATTCCAATAAAGGCCTGGTACCCTCTGCAGTAAATAAATAAAGCCACTATTAGAGGAAATATGGTATATTTTCAATTTGAATCATTAAAGAACACACAAAACAACATCAAACTTACATATATAATTAACTACATATCTCTAATTTATGTGGTCAAAAATATCTTTCTAGGCCTTTTAAACAAAAGCTGAAAGAGTCTAACTAAATTAGATGCTGGTGTTAATATTGACATTGACACCAAATTTATAAAAATCAGCATTTTATGGGTTGAAAGTGGCTCAACATGTCATCTGCTGTTTAAAATCAGCTCTGTTTGGGAGGTCTCTACGTCATGACATTTATATAAATGGAAGAGAAAGTTAACACCCACATCACCCCCCCCAGCCCCCAGCCCTCAGCTTTGAGTGTGAAACCGCCCGCACTCATTTTCAAATCTGATGGAGAAAGTTTTAGCCTCAGCAGCTGACCCGCTGGAGGAAATCTCCGTCCGTGACTGTCTGCGGTCACAAGAACAGCAGAAATCCTCCTCGCATTTCATCCTGTAGCTCTTTAACTTTCCGGCTGTCTGTTTCTGCAATTATCAGCCGGTAAAATCTTGTTTTTAAAATGTTAAATCGTGATGTAACTGTTACTGATCCCGTCTGCTGTAGACCGCAGCTCTGCAGTGCACAATCAGAGACGCAGAGATTTCCTTCCAGCAGGTCAAACGCTGCTGTTAGCTGCTGAAGCTAAAACTGTCTTCATGTGAAAATAAACCAAGTTAAACACAGACAGGTTTATTTAAAAATTACCTCTCGCCACTGTTTGCCTTCCTCTCATTATCATTATTATTATTATTATTATTATCATCTATCATTTTTCTCAGGCTAGGATATGTCACTGAGAGACTCCTGCCTCACACATCCACGCCCCACTCCCTCCCTCTCAGCCCCTCGCCCACTATATTTAACATTTTTCAAAATTATGCAGTGGGTGGAGTTAAGACTCAGATCTGATTTATTACACACATGCAAACTTACTGTTCAGTCAAATTTAGCATTGTACACCATACAGTCAGACAGGAAGACATATATTCTCACTCACACTGAATTAAATCCCTTAGAAGTGAGGAGACACGTAAATCTTGCCTGATGTGGGGTAGTAAACCTTGGCAGGTCTGTTAAAGCTCCCCTCTTAGAAAGTCACACACACACACACACACACACACACACACACAGTTTAAACACATATACAAACACACACACCCACACCACTACAGATTTACAGCCTGCTGTGCACCAAGCCCTTTTCCCCCCCTCCTCTGCTCTCCCATTTGAATCAGCTGTGCCAAGGCAGAACGCAATGCACATGACACTGTTCATCTACTGTCAAGTACCACCATCTGGTGTGGTGTTTGCTTCTCCAATTGCCCTTTAAACAGACCGACAAACACACCAGAGGCCTTTTAGTACCCCGGTCTCTCCTAGATTTTGGACATTTTAGCTGATTCGATGGTGACATTTTCCAGTGAGTTCAACGTCTCGCACAGGAACACTTTAACAGTTCACATGGGGGGGTTTTTGCGGGTTTGAAGGTGACCTCTCTAAACACTAAGCATCACCGCTTTGCCATTTTTTAGGATCTGTGTACGTTAACGCATGACCTCTCACCACCTCTTCCCGCACTGTGACCTCACAGGCCATGGATGCGGTGGATGGCCGCCGCGCCCCCTTCCCTCCGCATCGCTACAGCAGCAGCGGGGACACACGTGACACGGACACCCAGGCCCCTTCCAGCGGTGACTCCAGCCCGTCGCCCCGCCCCTGCAGCCCCGACCACCTCCATTCCCCCGATGGAAGCCCCTGTTCTGCAGAGGACGTCGACAAAGGTGTGCCTTCACCGTTAGACAGATGAATGTTTTTACTAATTTCACTGCTATGCAGAGCTAAACCTGTACCTGTCGTTGCATTTCAATATGATCAGCAGGTTTAGCTAAGTTACTTTGATTCTTCTTGGGTCTGAAAAACATTTACAAAGAGACATGGACACATTCAAAGCTGGAGCAGGAACCTTAATACTTTATGGTAAAGACAGATATTTGTCTCTACCTCCAAGTATCAAATTATATGAACACTGGTAGTGAATACTTGCTTAATTTGTCCTCTTGTTTGCTGGTTCTTTAATCAGACATTTTCTGATTTGAATCATAATTTTGCCGGTTTTAGATTTTATTTTAGTCATGCACGGTTCTTGTTGTGTTAAAGATTTGAGAAGTGTCTTTTGTTCAATGAAAAAAGGATTTGGTAGGAAAAAAAACTCAAATGTCAGCCCTCCTTTATCCACATTACAGCTCCAGAATCGATAACCAAAGTTTTTTATGTTTTCCAATGTTTTAACTAAAAGAACAGTGTTAAAGTGTTATATCATGTGCTGTATTTCCAGACGGTGTATGCAGTTCTCCTCTCCCAAAGTTTGCCACTTCTCCCAAACCTAATAACAGCTACATGTTCAAACGGGAACCTCCAGAGGGCTGCGAGAGGGTCAAAGTGTTTGAGGAGTTGGTGTAAGTCATTTTTGCTCACTTTTCACTCTAAGATCTGTTTGTTCTTAAATGTGCTCTCATATTTTAACATCGTGCTACTTGCTCAGTTGTTCTATCGTCTACCGTGTGAGCACTGAGTGTCCTGATCATTAAAAGAAAAACAACAGATGCAGTTTACTGTACTGTTTAATAGACTCTGAGATCCTGTTAGAGGGTAGTACAACAAAGCTAACAAGCTTATTTGCATTGTGGGTGGCAGGGATGAGGGCAGACGTGGGTTGAATTTAATCAGAACAGTCATATGAATAGTAAATAAGAAGCAAAAACACTGAGTTCAACTTCTGTTGTCTTCAGGTCCGGCAAATCAAAAGGCTTCCCTCTCTTCTCGTGCCCTGACAAAAACAAGGTGAACTTCATTCCCAGGGGCTCTGCCTTCTGCCCCGTCAAACTCCTCTGCTCCTCCCTCTTCTCCCCCGTCTCCCCCTCGTCCTGCTCCTCTGTCAACCCTGGTCTCCACGGCAACGACAGCCCAGGGCCTCAGGTGACTCCGACTCTGCCCACCGCACCGCCACCTACCTTTCCGGCCTCCACCGACAGGAGCACCGACACAAGCACAGGCATAAACACAGACAGCCAGAGCCCTGACGCAGACGTGGGGAAAGACGGCTCAGCACAAGTACTCCTCACCAGCTAGTCCTCAGGTATATAAACATGACCGCACCACCTAGAGCTAAAAGCATTTTCATCTAGCCAGGTGGTATGGTTTTAAAACTAAAAATAAAAAAAAATAAAAAAATCCTTGCACTCCGTTAATCCTAACGTTAGCCAGCAGGGAGTGCCCAAGGTCTAGAAATGACACATGGGGAGGACAATGGTACCAGTATCCTGCTGCACAAGCATTTCTGCTCGGTCCCAGTGTTTGTCCCACTGTTGGTGATGTTTTATCAAGGAAACGTTTTTTCGGTCAATGTCGTTTTTTAAAAAGATTTGACCTTGGGCACGGCCTCCCTTCACCCATCACTAACCTAGCCTTCTCCTCTGTACCGTGACAACAACCATAAGAGAAATAGCTTTGCTTTGTTTTGCAAAAAAAAAAAAAAAAAATAGAAATGACTGCTCAAAATTATTGTGTTACGTAGCGCCAGAAGTTTTTGTCAAGATTAAATCAAAAAAAGGAAAATTCCAAAAGTATGAGATATCAGAGAAACACATTGAACTCCTGGTATCTATCCAGCTTATTAGCTGTTCAGTGTTCAGCGAGCAAACGTCTAAAAGATCTTTACAGGATGAGAAAATCATCGTTTCAGATCTTTTACATAGTGGGATGTCTTAAAGTCAGAACGCCTTGCCCACATTAACTACATTGTTTGCACTTGTTAGGACCTGGCTCACATTGATACCGGCCATGGCCTATTTTTTTGTTTATTTTAAAAAAAAAAAAAAAAAAAAAAGTACCACACACACTGTCAATGTGAAAAACCAGCAGTCATTTGAGTGCAGGCTCCACCCAAAAAGGCTGACAAGCTAAGACCTACATCTGCATTTCTCGCCTGATCACTTAAAAACTCTGTTAGCTCAACACAAAAATGCAAAATATCAGCTGTTTTATTCAGTGACCAAATAATAATCAATTGCTAAGCACACAACTTCCCCCATTGCCTTGTTTTATTGCCCCACACTACCCAGAACAATAACTCAGGTCATGTGGAATGTACTTGTTTGGACTATGTTGCCTTTCCCCAGTGTTTATGACTTTCTGCTATAGAGAGACATCCCGGTTCTTTCTCAGAAGTTTATTTTTTTTTTTTTTCCCTGGAGAGGGGAGGATATTACAGACTGAATCAACTGATTGATGTCACAGATTGTGACAGATTACTTTTGCATTAACCTCTTCAGGTTAGAGTTTCAGGTGCTATGACACATTCCAGAGACATCGCTGTTGCATCGCTCAACAGTCGAGTACTCATGTAAATGGAACTAGCTACATAAGCTACACCCTCCCAAATTAAGAAGTTGACAATTATGTTGTTCGTTACCCCCTAAATATGTACCAAAGCAAATTACAAAACAATGAAAAGGCCCATCATGTGTTTGGGACATGACAGGCACCTTTTTTTGTGCCAGAAGCATAATGTTTATGTGCGTTTTTTGTTTTGTTTAGAAACAGTTAAACAACAAATAAACACTTGGTTCAGAGTGTTTTAAATAAAAAGGCGCTAATTGCTAAACCAAGCCTAAGCACTTACTTGGAAGTGAGATGATAATCACTGTTGTTTTTTTTATTTTTTATTTTAGACCAATTTGTAAGTTGAAACAATCAGAACTTGAGTGTGCAATCATTTTTGTTTGAGGTAAAGCTACACTAACATTTTTTTTTTTTTTTTTTTTTTTTTTTTGTGTAACACAGTTTGGTTCGATATTCAGATTCCAGCAGCTGTGCCCTAACGTTACCTGCACAAGTTTATCTCACCAACAACATGTTAAAAAGAGAAAACGTTGAACACTTGATTTGAACGGCAGAATTTAAAACTAGTTAATGTTTCATTCCAAAACTTTGGTCTATCGAAGCCACTTGCACACAGAAGCACAAAAAAAAAAATATGAACAACGTATGCAATGCATTCCACACAGATTGAGTTGAAATACTCTGCTCTGCTTTCAGCTCTGAGGAATTTCAAATCATACTAATTCTGATTTTATTTCACATGCTCATTGTGCAGTGCAGTTAAGAAATGATTGCCATGTTTGGCAGTAATGATTCAGTTCTCCTGTGTATTACGCATTTTTATGTAGATCTTGTGTGTGTTTTTCAATAAAGAAAACAAAAAATCTCTGTTTTGGATTGATATGTAATCTTTTTTTTTTTTTTGCGACGGCTCACAGACAGACACAGCGACTGAATGATATTTGTATACAAATAGGAGTCAAGGTAAGGCAATCAATGTATTTGGTTATAATCATATATTAACAAATGTAACATGGCTTGAACATCAAAAATGACACAAGGCTAAGTTACAAAAAAAACCCTATAAATTTACACTCGTTTATAATATATTTAAAACAAACCCACTAATGATTGTGATGATATTGTCGAGTAGATTAAGGCATTTACTCTGATATACAGTATATTCAATTTATGCAGCATTGTAGTCGAAATCAGTAAAACATGATTGTATTTTTCAAACTTTCCAGTTAGTTTGGCTCTGTAAACAGTACACTGAAAACTGCATATATCTCCCATGAAAGCCAATAACTGTGAATGCCAAATAAATACATATCCAAATCTTTAAAAAAAACAAAACAATATAAACATATTGTTCATTCAAATCGCACTTTTACTACATAACATAAAAATAAGGCATGCAACATGCAGTAATGAATAAGTGATGTGTGAATGTTTTTACCCACAAATTTAAAAGATCATATTTGTGAAATATATTTAAAATGGGATCACAAACACAAATTTAAAAAGCATAAATCTTAAAAAAGGGAAATTTTCCTGCCTGAAGAAACGACTTCTAGTTCAGCCTTTCAAATGTGTGAAGTAGTTGGATATAATCTGTTAACGTGCTTTGAGGGTAGATTGATGGCAGAAAAATATTATTTTAAAAATGTATTAACTTTCCTTCCCTCAGTGTGTTACAATACACTGTAAAACACATCAACTGTTGCACATTTGCTTTCTTTCTTTGTATCCCAGAAACTAGTTTTCGCCTGTTTGCAATCAGAAATAAAAGTACGGATGCTACTAGAGTCTACAGATTTCCAAGGCAGCTGATGTCAAAGGCTTTATTGTTCCGAACTCATACTGAGGTATCCACGCTAAACATGACATGTTTAACCCAGTCAAACGGCCAAAAGGCTTTAATACCATCGTCCTGTAAATGGTTTTCTTTCGCAATGGAAAGGACAACGGAGCTGACGGTTGTTAGTAGGACACTTACAGCAGTGTATTGTTGCCACCGTGAGGGGAAAAAATGACATCAGTTTCTTGTTATAAGGATGTATTTATCTCATTATAGTAACATAGTCATGATATCATATTCTATTATTTCAACGTGCCATCTGTTTCTACTCGGAACAAACTTTTCTTGTTATAACAACATTTTAGTTTATCTTGTTATATTAAGAAAATGTTTCTTAATAGTGTCTTGTTATAACAAGAAAAAGATCCAGTAAAGGTTGCAAATAACTATTGTCATTATCCATTAATCTGACAATTATTTCCTCCATTAGTTGTTTAGAGATTAAGTGAAAACAGTCCGCTGGTTAAGATGCAAACCACATTACTGTAACGTCTGCACTTTGAATCCGGCTGTGGAACTTTTGTTTTAAGCCAGAACACTCTTTCCTTTCTCTCTGCTACTTCTAAAACTGTCAAATAAAAAGGCAAAAATGTCAAAAAAAAGACATATTTTTGATAGAAAAGTAAGTCAAACCCAAAGATATTAGCATGTATGACAAAGAAAAGCAGCAATCCCTCACATCTGATAACAAATATTTGGCTTTTTAGCTTGAAAAATCAAAATGTGGCTCCATTAATCGATTAATTATCTTATTATTCAGCTCTACATCTCGCTGAAAGATAAAATATTGTGTGTGTGTGTGTCTCTGACCAAATTTTTCCTCACAGTGGCAGCAATATGCTTGTGTACCCACTAACAAAGAGGTAACCCTTTCAAAAAAAAAAAGAGACATCACCATGACGCTGAGGAAGAACTATGCGTTGTGAAGTTCGTGCTCTGTGTCAGTTTTGCCGACCGCATCGGGATTGGAGAGAGGGTCCAAGTCAGCAAACAGGTTGAACCACGCCGAGAGGTCTTTGGACGTCCCCGTCGTGTCTGTGAAATGAGTTTGAAGGGTAAACGTCACTACTAAAGCCACAGAGGGGAAAAAGCAAACACCTCCGTTTGTGCTGTAAGTAGACTGTATCTGGACCAGAGCCAACAATCATGAATGGAAAACAACCCACAAGTTATTTTAAGTTCCCATAAACACAGGTTTCAGTTGTCCTTGAATGAGTCAAGTCTTTTCTTTCAAATCTTTTCATATGTTTTACTCATTTGGCCTCGTCCTACCTTTCACTGCTGGCTTAGGAGGGTTCTGATTGGCTCCAGATGAGTGCTCTGTTGTCGGAGCGACGGGCTGTGGAATGATCCCGGCCCAATCTGAAATGGAGACGCAGATTTAGATGAATCAACGGGGGACAATTAATGTGCCAAAGCATGATCCAACAAATAAATCATGGCTCTCTTTCTCTCTCTCTCTCTCTCACTCACACACAGCTGATGCGGTCAGATCTTGTGTAACAGACACACAAACACCAATAATCAAAACATTTATCACGGCGAAATCGCATCTGACATTATTAGTGGTTTATTTAATACAGGCCAAAAGTTACAATTGCGATGCTGAGGTCTTGTTTCAGGGGAAATTTATTTTGCTTTCCATCCTTTGTGTATCCAGAAAAACACAATATGTACAACACTGAATACCACCGGGGAGGACGGTGGAATGAGCCGTTTATATTGTATTTGGTAACAAACAATTCATATTCCCAAATACAAACAAATGAGTCAAACAGGAACGGCCTGATAGTCTTTTGAAGCCTCTAGATGTTATTTCAGCTCCAGCATCTCCTAGTGTTACCTTTATTAAACCTGCTTGAACTGTTAGGGATAAAAAAAAAAAGCTTTTATAAATGTAATTTATTGATTGTGACTGCAGCTTCTTGTCTTATCGGATGCATCTGAGTGTGTTTGCCTCATCAGGATTTGAAGAATTTCTTCCTTTAAAAGATGTGTTATTGTTTTGTTTCACATTCTTGGTCTCTCGCCATTTAGTATTTGGCTGTTTGCTCTGTGTAGTCATAAGTTCTGTCATGTTTTTTGACACTCTGTCTGAACCAGTTTTTTTTTTTCCTCAGGACTTATCTATTACAACTCCATTGTTTAAAAAAGGTACGGGTGGTATCATGTCAGTGATAAACTTTTCCTGATGTCCTGCAGCTTCTCGCACGAGTGACGTCTTTGATCACGCTGCCTTCCGTATCGCCAGAGTCTGAGAAGAGCTGCTCCCGCTGTCACAGTGATCCTCCAGCTCACGGAACAAGTTTCCTCCTGCTCGGTGACTTTGTTTTGTTTTCGTGAGCAGCTCCTGAGTGTGTGTGGCGTTCTGCGTTTTCACCGTTTAATGTATGGTAACGTATTTAGTAAGCACAAAATGACTGTGCTGTGAGTGCACAGCAAAGTTTCGAGAGTGCAGAGATTGATTTGTGAAGATAGATTTGTGCTTGCACTTCAGATTTTTTCCTCGTGTTTCATCAAGTTATTTTGCATTTACAGTAAAAGTCTCTCTGCACGCTCTCCTACCTGCACCCACACACTGACGACAGCATAAATTAGCTTTCTGCTCATTCAACGCTTAAAATGTGTTTGATATTTAGTCCTGTGCATTCACACAGTTCTGATTGTTGACACTTCCTGCAACAACATGTAATTGTTTCAGCTCTGTGGCCCCGTAATACCAAATAAATATGGAAAATATCAAGCAGGTTAAATATATTTAAACAGTTTTTTTTTAAAAAGGAAGCGATTGATCTGGCCAAAGTGGACTCTCAGCTGCCCCTTCAAAACTCATCATCATGTTACCTGCCTCTGATCCCATTGACTATATGGTTCTCCTGGACATGGTCTAATATAAATTGTAGTTAAGTAGAAAAAAAACTTTCCCTTTTGATTATCACTCACAGGACTATTAAGTTCATGCAGGAGTTTTAGTTTATTCCAGATCACAAGCTAATTAACTAAATTCTGAGCAGCTGAGCTATAATCCCTCAGATATTTCTTCAATTTATTAGTACTTTTAACTCTGCCAACTAATTTCAACACATAAAATACACACATACATACAGTGGGGGGGTGTTCCTTCTCTTATACTGTAGCTTTATAATGGCTTTATACTCAGAGCCCTTCGAGCTGGAAATAGACAAAACCAAATCAGCAAAACCAGACGAGGTGCTAGCAGCCAGTGCCCAGTGCCTGGATAAAATGGAAAGTATCTGGCAATTATAGTACGTACGGGTAAGCAAATCTAATTGCCATGTTATAACAGCCTCCTTCTATTACTTTGACAGACGTGGGTTTGATAAATCATTTTAAAAAGGCACTTTTCTCCATGTGTGTGGAAATAGTTAGCTTACAAAGGGGGAAAAAGCAGCTCATTTTAGAAGGTTTTTTTTTTTGTGTTGTTGTTGCATTTGTTATAAAGCATCCATTCATAGAAAGACAATGTAACTTATTTAGTTTTCAGGCACATTTATTTCACTAAAAGTAGTCAGTTAAATTAGGATAATGGCTAATTTTGATGGTTTTGCAGGGTGTTAGCTAGGAGAGAAGTTTTTCTCTAATGGTGGAAAACTCAAGTGGTCTCATTGTGATCATGCAAAAAAACTTTTTCACAGTTTTAAAAGAGCTTTTTGGACACTTTTTCTGGTTTACACAAACACCTTTGCGTAGACACAGACTAATAATGTGCTGACCTGAGAGGGAAGACTGCAGATTATTCAAGCTCTGGTCCAGTAGCTGAGATGGCAGAAAGAAGGAGTTTTCCTTTTGCTGGGCCTCCGTCGGTCCAGTAGACGCTGAGCTCGTTCCTTCCTCGGCCTCTCCGAACACTTCGGTCCACTCCCGAGAGAAGTCGCCCTCGTCCACAGACATACCGCCCAGGATCTCGTTCAGTAAGGCCATGCTGTCCTTCTCCTCGCCCTCCAACTCTGGATAGGCAGAGAGAGGATCTTCACTTCCTAGAATGACCAGGAAGAGAGTTTGCAATCAGAAAACTAAGGCATTAATGCATAATTATATAATAACAATACAGTATACTGAATATGCTAATGATGCTGATGATTTGGTCACTTATGTTGATGTCTTTGCCCAGAGAATGGTCACACATCAGCAGTATTTAAGTCACTTTTTAAGCAAAAATGGCTTAAATGTGAATCTCTGCTTGTTTTGTTGGTAATAAACTGAATATTTTGGACTTAAGATGTCATTTTGGACTCTGGGAACATTTCTTACCGAAAGTAATCAGATTATTCAGTAATGGAAAGAGAATCATTTGTCGCATGATTGCTGTTGCATATTATCTTTTACCTTCTGTGGTCTTTTCGCTGGAGTTTTCATTTGCTAGTGAGATGAGTCTATAAAAATGACAAAGAGGAGATGAGATCATAACGTTTTGCATGTACATGAAGCAACAGGTGTAGAATACCGTGTTTACGTTCAGGATAGACTGGTTCAGTGTTTATTCATGCAGGTAGACTAAACACCAACATTGAAAACTGAGAATATGTTTATAAAGATCAGAATGAGATATGAATTTTATTTTTTTTTTTTAACTCACTGGTCATCTGTTGTCTCGGCTTTCTTCCCATCTTTTTTCTCTGCTTTAATTTTCTTCTTCCCCTTCTTCTTAGCGAGCTTGTCCATGGGGTCTTGTAATGTCTGATGGAATAATCAAAGTTTTTGGTTATAGTTTTTAGGGCCATTTCTCCGGTTTCAGGACTCAGATCTGATCCGCGGAGGTCAAGACGCTCTCTGACCTTAAGTGTAGAGAACTCATAATGCTGACAGCCCTTGAAGCTCTCGTGAATGGCCGCCATAGTGTGGGATGTCTTCTCCCAGAAGTGCAAAAGTGTCGTCTGGAACACAGAAGAACAACTGTAAAGGTCACGCAGTTTGGTGAAAGTAGTAATTAATCAGTTTGAAAATCAGTTCATTTATTATTCATGTCTAGTGAGCAGTGTCTCCTCATATAGTGTGATAGTTAAACCTCTTTGCAGTGTTTTGCATTACTTTTGTTCCCTTCGTGTTTATCTTCCTTCCTGGCTCGACCGCATGTGGTAGAGCCATTGAAAACACCCCATTTAAGATCAATGGAGTGTATGCTAACAACTGGGATTTGTGGTATACCTGGTATGTGGTTAAAACGTGAGACAGGAGGTTGCAGCGACTGGCTCCCAGCAGGTCAACCTTCTGGCAGACGTCGTTCTTCAGTTTGTCGAAGCTTGTTTTGGTAGTGCGCACCTGGGCCTGAACCTGAGATATGATAGATAGGAAAAAGTCCCAACTGCAGATAAGCGGAGCGGTATTATGTATCATACAGGTTCCAACAATGAAAACACAAACAGTGTGGTTCAAGTTTGTGCTTGTGCAAGTTTAAGTAACTCAAGTGTAAGCAGAAACAGTTTGTTGGCTTCTATTGTAGTGTGAACCCATGCACCACCATGGTGTCTTCTGCCCTCTAGTGGCAGTTTTGTGCAGCTGTTTTTCCTACTTTATGCTGTTTGTGTTGTCTTAAGGTATCGGAGCAAATTAGGGTGAAAACAAAGTGTCAATAAATCAATTAGTAGATTGAAATAAATTAATCGCCAACTATTTTGATAAATCGATTAATCGTTTCAGCCATTCTGGTTCCGTTTTCTCCAAACTGAGGATTTGCTGCTTTTCTTTTATATAATTATAAATATTATAATTTGGGTTTTTTTGGCTGGTGATCAGACAAACGAGACATGTGAAGACATCATCCTGGGTTCTGGGAACTTGTGATGGACATTTTCCACTATTTTCTGATATTTTTTTTAGACTAAACAATTAATTGAAAAAAAATAATTGAAAGATTAATTAATGATAAAACAATGTTGCAGCCCTACAGCAAATAACTTGAAATTGGAGCAGTTGTACTATTTTTTCCTTTCTCCCACACACATACTCTGTTGTCAGGTTTCTGACATTATTACTGTTGTTGTGGAGCTCTGGCCATGAAAAAACTAATTTAACAAAAGCACAACTGGTGTTATATGTTGTATAGACTGTAAATATATTGTGTGTTATGTTATTACTGGTATAAATACCTTTTTCACAGCAGACGTTTTGACTCGTCATAGCAGGAGCAGCACAGGAGCAACTAATAACATTAACAATGGCTCAGTTCCATTGAAGCTTCCCAGTGCGCTATCATGTCCTGAAACAGGTAAAACTAAATGGATTCCAGCCATTATTATTGTTATTAGTTACCTCTGTGCTTTCTGGTATGACATACTGAACTGTCTGTTATGAAAAAGGCTTATTTCGTCTGGCTTTTCATTCTGCATGTTGTACTGTGTGACAGACGGACCTTGCGAAATTTCTCCATCTGTTTATGTGTATCTGGATCCAGCTCCTGGGATACATCCTTCATCCACAGAAGGGCTCCACGGTATTCAGTCCTGGATTGTTCCATTCGATTCACCGTCAGCCACGTGTCTGAGATAGCTCTATAGCGAAACGTTTCCACCTCCTGGTACAGACGGCACAGAGGGTTCCTCAGAGCCAATCTGTAAAATGTAGTGTTGAATTCAGGATTAAGGAGTAAGTTGATGTAAATTAACACGGGGAAACGTGAAATCACAGCCTTTATATTGCAGATTACAGTCTGATGACTATGTTAAAGGCAGAAAGGAAACTGCTTCACATAACAGAAAGAGGACAGGAGGGCAAAATCTTGAAAGTGTCTTGTAAAAGCAAACAGTGAAATCAACCAAAGTTCCTCAGAAGAATCAGTTCAGCCAGTTTTTTTTTCAATAGACACCCTAAAAACCCCTAAACAAAAGGGAAGTAGTGAATGTTTTGCTTTTGAAAAATACTTGCACAGCAAAATCACCAGCATGTCATACAGTACAAACTACCGATAATCTCAGCAATAGTCACATTTGTTTACAATAGCATTGTTTGCCTTTATTCTAAGAGTATCACAATTACCATAATACAATATTATAATGATGTAATGTTTAATTTAAGTATTATCGGTCTTTATTTGTGATTGCTTTGCCAAATGTTTCTAGTTAGCTGATTGTGACACAGATTCAGATATCAAACAAATACGATCTCAGTCTTTTCACGGAGTAACTCAGCTGTTTATTAAATTTGGCTTCTGCTCTGTTATTGTGATTATTTCTTTCCAACTAGTGGAAATATCCCTAAAATCTCCGTATCAAATTCTTGATCACATTTGGGCAAATAAGACACTCTTCTCTGATCCTTTTTGGGATTTGAGGTGATAAGATTGATCCACATTTTACATAAAAATGTAATCTAGCAGCTGTAACTTTAATGTGAATTTTCTGGGCATGTCATGAGGATACATGTGTCAAACATAGCCTGATGTATTGCATGTTGCTTACCTCTGCTGGGAGGAGAAGCAGAGTGCTTTCCCTGTGGCCTGCATGATCTTTCCAGCCCTGGTTTTATCCTGTGAGCCCTGAGAGCGCAGGAAACGACCCAGCTCGTTCTCCTCCTGGGAAAGAACTGCACACAGTAGTGCTGAATCAGACGTCTTGATTTGCAATTTTAAGTCAGTCAAAAATGAAGCTTAACTTTCCAAAGTGGGTTAACTTGAAGAAGGTATCAAATGAAGAAGCACCTCAACCTCATCAAATTTATGCTGGTGCTTGTATCCTTACAACTCTTAACTGCTCGCTTGCACACAGACTTGCTTGTTTCATCAACTTCTTCTTTATTCAAACAGTGTTGTGCTGAATCAAAGCCTAACGTTTAAAAGCCTTCATCAGGAGCCAAACAGGAAAAGTGAAAAGTTTTTAGACATTTTTAAACGACACACAAGACATCCTGAAGGATAATTACATCATTCACTGATGAAGCCATCATTTGTGTCACCTGTGTTTTTACTTGTGTTTGTTTTATACATTATGGCACCATCTAGTGGTTAAATCAAAACAAATCAATCCTGACAAGAGAAGAAACAAAAAAAACTGAACAAATTGTATGGAAGCTAAATAATAAGTAAAACTTAGCTGTAAGGAAACACCTCGAGTCTTCAGCTCTTCATTCAGTCCATGTGGTGACAGTGTTTTCATTTTATGTATCCAAAAGTGTAGAGCAGAAAATTTGTGGCTGTGTTCCAGAAAATGTTTTGCTACCAGAGATTCTCTCTAAATAATGTGTGAAGTAATGTTATAATTATTCTATAGGATGCCTTGTGTAATGTCTGAAAATGTGTTCCTGTTTGGCCGCTGTTAAACATGAAG
This sequence comes from Thunnus albacares, assembly GCF_914725855.1. Classification (NCBI taxonomy): domain Eukaryota; kingdom Metazoa; phylum Chordata; class Actinopteri; order Scombriformes; family Scombridae; genus Thunnus; species Thunnus albacares. Next base: position 28,495,101 of record NC_058113.1, read on the forward strand.
ATGGAGCAACACCAACTCGATAAACTTGAGCTTGCTTCTCTACACAGTAAGTCTGAAACCAAACTCCTGGACGAGGTCTGGAGTCTCTTTTCTTCAAGACGAGAGTTGCTGGGTGGGTTAGAGGATAGAACTCATCAGCAGAATAAGAGGGTCACCTCTGTGCAACTGCGTAGCGCAGATAGAAAAACTCTGACTGCTGGTTGGATTAATGTTCCAACAGTAGGGCTGCGAAACAATTATTTTCATTATTGATGAATCTTTTCTCAATGCATCGGTTAGTCTATAAATTTGTGAAAATGTCATTCACAGTTGCTTCAAACCCAAAGTGTTTGTGCCTTCAATTTGCTTGTTTTCTCACTGTCCAAAACATAAACATAGTCAATTTGTTGTCATATATGACAAAGAAAAACAACAAAATCATCATATTTGAGATGCTGGAAACAGAGTATGTTTGGCATTTTTGCTTAAATTGAATTCCCCCCTGGGGATCAATAAAGTAATATCTATCTATCTATCTATCTATCTATACGCTTAATTGATTCATAAAATAGTTGCCAATTCATTTTCTGTTAATCGACTAATCGTTGCAGCTTTACTGAACAGCAGCAGAGTAACTGGCTCACTCTGTCAGTTCATGATTTCATTACTAATTTAGTCCTTTTTCCACGTAATACTTTATTTGCTTTGCTGTGTATCTGAACGTACGGCAGATCCTCCTCTGGTACTGCTCGATGACCTTCAGCAGCTCCATGCATGTTCTCTGGATGGAGTGGAAGACCTGCGGAGCCACAAAGTCAAAGAAATGGATGATGATTTAGTTTAGTAAGACTTGTGTGTAGTACACTGGTTGAATACGCTCAGATTATTTTCAAGAAGACAGATCGTGGATATCTTGTTGAGGCTGTCATATCTTATTGATTACAAGAAGTGATATTTACACAGTGGATGCGATGCAACACTGAAACCTTTACGAGATAAAAATAGGAGTGATGAAATGTCACATCGATGCTTTAAAAAACAAGCTCTGATCCAGTTTGTAGATATCCAGTGTTCAATCTTTTATCTCAAACTTTACCCAGGACCTGGACTAAATTATAATTGAATGTTCAATCTTTAATGAAGCTTTTCCATCGTATTGATTTCAGCCATTAAACTCATCTCACTGCGGAGATGGAGACACAGATGATGGGGGTTGGGAGAGGCAGCTTTATGCAAGTTTAAAGCCTGGAGCAAATACCAGCGTCGAGTGAATCAAAAAGCCATTTTAGTCAGTGCAGACACTGCAGAATCCACCTGAGGGAAAGTAACTCCAGTGTTTCTTAATGTTTCTGTGACGTGACTGAAGTCAAACTACGAGACCAAACAGTTTCATACTCCTCCTCCTCCTCCTCCTCCTCCTCCTCCTCCTCACCTCCAGTTTGCCGTCCAGATCCGCGTCCGACGCCACCACATGTTCGTCCTCTTTCTTCCCGGTGACCTTGATGAGCGTCTGCTTGGTTTTCCAGTACTTCTGCTGGAACTTGTTCACCACGGATGAGTCTTGGCTTTGGGTGAAGCGGTCCAGATAGTCTCGGGAGTAGCCGCTGCAATGACACAGAGGTTGGACCAATGTTGTGACTGCCGCTCTTCTCTAATGCACTGTTTACAGTCTTGGAGGAGCTCGTTGATTTATGTGAAAGTCAAGAGGTATACTCACAAATTCCCTCCCTCCATTTTTCAAGACGACCTGCTGGGAGAGAAGATGATGTTATAGTACGGATACGTCTGGTTTACTGATGTTGTGATGTATGTGGTCATTTCTTGTGACTTTTTCACAAATTTTTGCTCATAAAATTCAGCAGAAAGCTCATATTTTATACAGTATGTTACAGCGACGCATCCTCTCTGTGTGTAAATAGATGCATTACACAAAAACGACAAGTATGCTGTCAGTTTTCAACTAGATCACATTTAGCTGTCAGTTAAAGCTTGAGCAATATTCTCTGCCTGCTGCTCACTGCATCATTGAAGTGTGGTTGGGAGTTTTCTCTTGTTATGTCCTGTAATTGTAGGTTTTTGAAAGACATGTAACTATTTGGATACGTTTGCAGTTACGAGGGACTCCAGGTGACTCACCAAACATCACTGGAAGCAAATCTCAGGTCACTATTTGCCACTTTCTGGAAAGCACCCAAGTTCAAGAGCAGCTTTTGCAGTTAAATTTTAAAAAATAATATATTCTTATTAATAAGAATATATTTCTGATATCAATACAGCAAATGTAGAAAGTACATATAAAATAATCAAACAGATTTTTGAAGGTATTACCTCTCTCAGCTCATGGGGTTTTAATTGGAACAAAGAGATAAGACCATATTTCACTGATCCTGTCATACATGTTACTTCTCAAACTGATTCTTAAATTTTACTAAATTATTTTCAAAGCCCAGAGGAGCCTTAATGCAAGTTACAGCTGGGACTTATCGGACTTTAATTTATAATTCTATAGTTAAATATTCTATTTTTACTGTTTGTGTTTATGTTCTCTTCACAGTCCAGACTGTAAGTATTTGAACAGTTACACATGTTTTGTTCTTCAGGTTCTGTGTTTCAGCACTTTCAATTTGAAATAAAATAACGGATATTACTTTAAAGTCTCATGTAGGTTTACATCAGTATAGAAACGTAATTGGACAGATTATGTACGAACCTCTACACTTTGGGCACTATGTGTTAAAAGTGTTGTATCTCACACACAGTTCTTTCAATACTGACATAAACCTATTCAATTTAAAGCTGAGTATCCGTTACTTTATTTGAAATTGAATGTGCTGCAACACAGAACACAAGAACAAAAAATGTGTAACTGTAAAATACTCTCTGGATTGTAAATCAGTTTCATTATAATAATAATGACATCAGACAAAACTCTTCAGAAGTGTAAAAAACAAAAACTTAAATGACTCATTTTGTACTTTTGTGATTAAACCTGCTTGTAGGTCTGGATCATATGGACAAAATCAAATATCACAATATTTTAGACCAAATACCTCGATATTCATATTGCAATCATCAGTAATGTGGACATAATGAGTAAGTGGGTAAAGACAAATAATAGAAGAGCTACAACAGTCTGGTAAGTTCAGAAAATTACATCAATTTACTGTAATTCAGCCTTTAAAAGCAGGAAAAGACAACACTTATACCGTATCACAATATTACGATATCCTATATCTAACAATATCTAGTCTCATATCATGATATTGATATAATATCAATATATTGGCCAGCCCTACTTGCTTGGACTCAGTAGTTCTCTTTGCAGTTCCAGTAGATCAATAAAAATAAAATCTCTTGGCCCTGATGTTAGTGAAGTGACTCAAACTTGTGTGTGACTGGAGCATATTTAGATGTAATGACTGATCTCTGTAGCTGTAGGTCATGATAAGGTGTGACAGAGGTCTTTGTTTCTTTGTATTTCTATCATCCCACCCAGCTGGGATCAAACATTAACCAGACGTTTAGCTTTTGAGCAGATTTATATGATGAAAACACCTCCATCATCAGCTGTTATCCAGCAGTGCATCACCTGCTGTCCATCAGCAGCAGGATGACGTGAGTAAATCTGATTTTACATACAGATCTCGCGTCACGACTCCTGTCAATGTGATGATGCGATACGACACGCGCGCGCTTCACGACCCCTTCATCACGAAGGAGAAATAAACCGCGACAAAATATTCACTTATTTTCAATTAACCTGGGAGAGAGAAATCACTACAATACATCCGCACCGCACCAGAACAAACACACCTGCCTGACTCACTGCACTGTGCGGAAACCCGAGCAGCGTTTCCTTCCCTCCCTCCCTTCCCCCCTCTGAATTTCACTCATAAAATCACAAAATACAGAAAGAAACATCAAAATAAACACGCAGCTTGTTGCAGACGTACCTCGCCGTGTTGATAGCATGTATAAAAGCCTCCTTATATTCCTCCCATCGTTGGCTGTTGCTGCTGCAGGCCCTGCTGTGCTGTGTAGCGCTGTGCGTCCACACAGCTGCTCCTGATCCGCCTGCACCAAACACCGCTGACGTCATCCAGGGTGCGCTCTCACGCCTCTAATTGGCCCGAGACAGGATGTTCAAACGTGTGTGTGTGTCGTGCAAACACGGCTGTTACTGAATACAATCAATATAATTGACTCGTGCATACAGGGTGGTGTTTGTGTATCATTGTGTAAACTGGTTTGATGGTTGCAGACTATAAATCACTGATTATAAAGAGATATTAAAGGTATAATATGTAATTTTTCCACATTAAAATGTCTAAAAACAACTAGACCTATGTTATATATTTTGTTGAGTTGTGTACTTAGATTATCCCAAATGTTTCCAACAATTTTCAAACCCAGAGAAATCTGTAATTTAATCAAAGTAACGGACCGTTTCATTTGGTCGCCTGTCAATGGCGTCATACCTCCTCTACCAAAGAGTAAACACGCACAAGATGCATACAGCGGCGCTGTGTCCGCTACAATGGCGTCTACCAAAGAGTAACTTACACACATACAAGATAATACATCGGCGTTGTGGTTGTTCCACAGAAACTGTTATAAATTGACTTATATTCAGTTTTAAGCCACATTTTTATGATAAATTTAGGTCTCTTTGAAGAAGGATTTTGTCATTGGACATCTGAATCTTAAGTTATCAGATAAATATACTGGGCAAATGTTAGCAGAAGCTCGGCTAACAGCCCCTCCAGGAAGTCCAGTCGTCGCGATACATCGTCGGAGAAACACTGATTTTTTAGGTAAAACAGCTTTAATTAGTATTTTAACGATTTTAATCTGCATGTACGTTTGTTTTTGGAGAGGAGGAGACCTCTGCGGATAATTCAGCTCCCGGGAGAAACCTGCGGGACACAACAAGTTTCCTGTTTCACTTCAAGTCTATTCTCAGTGTTTGTGCACTGGAGGCTTCATGTTTCTATGTCACACTTGTGTAAGTCGCATACTGGACCATGATTGGCTCCAAATTAGTTGTGATGTCACAAATCATGCTAGTAGTCTCACACCTTAAACTCCTCTAGCGTCGAGCTTTGCACAAACATTGTTCTGCACAGTGAAGCTCAAACATCGCAGTGAAATAACAATAAGTAAAATATTGAGTAAACATTTTGTCTAATGGTGGAAAAAGGTATTCAGATCCTTTATATACCATTGTGGTAATATCACAATGTAACAATACTCTGCTATGAGTCAAAGTCCTGCATTCAAAATTTGAAAGTTGGAAATATTAATGGCAAATTATTCAAAAAAGTACTGCAAAGTTAAAAAAGTATGCACTATTATATGTTGTTGGGTTTTAATGCTGCAGCTGGTCAAGGTGGAGCTAATTTTAACAACTTTCATAAAGTGATAGCACTTTAATCTATAGCAGTGTGTCATATTTTACAAGTTTATTGTGTATTCAGTTTGAAAATTCCTAAACTACCAAGTAACTATAGCTCTCAAAAATGCAGTTAAGTAGCTACAATATTTCCCTGTGAAATGTAGTGGAGATAAAGTTCATAAATGTTTGAATCAGTGTCAAAACAATAGTCAGGTTATACTGTAATCATCCTCCGGCTCATACTGATCATTAAAAGATTCCTTCCTAACATACTTGAGATGGGAGGTTTTTTCATGATGATGTTTATCTGAATCTGATATGAAGTGAGTATTTAGTATAAAATTCTCTCTTTTTGTTATGATCTTTCCACTGGAGCTCAACAGGGAAACACTAAAAGAAAATTTGGACTAAAAAGGCGGGAACTCTGGAAGATATCCACTTAATTTGACTAACTCAGACTGCTGAAGCCTCATTAGTTTCATGTAAACCTTTGAATACATTATGCATGAAACAAGGGTTTCCCCTCACTTACACTGAAAATAGTCTCTTAATTACGGTCGGTATAAACAGGAGAAATGATTTAAGTGAGCAAAACTTCTATCAGTGTTGAAATGAGTGATGATTATTGTTATAAGACAGACTTTAAAAATTGTGAACCTCTCCTTTAAGCACAGTTAGAGTAAATGTACCTAGTTCATGTCAATCGCTGGTATTTCAAGTATTCAAGAAAAAAAACTAAGCTTAATACAAATATACATGCAATACATATTGGAGACCAACTTAGTAAGTCAAATGTTCTCTTGTTATAAAACAACAGCTATGAATGTGCATAACATTAAATCAGAGCTGCAACAATTAGTCGATTAATCAATTCTTTAAGCAAAAATGCCAAAAATTAGCTGGTTTCAACTTCTCCAATGTGATGATTTGATACTTTTCTGTGTCAAATCAAGTTTATTTTTATTTATATAGCGTTGAATCCCAACAGAAGTCATCTCAGGGCTCTTTTCACATAGAGCAGGTCTAGACTTTACTCTCTAATTTACAGAAACCCAACATTCCTCTCATGAACAAGAACTTGGCGACAGTGGCAACAAAAAAACTCCCCTTTAACAGGAAGAAATCTCAAGCAGATCCGGACATCAGCAGCACGTCCAATCAGGACCTGTAGCGTCATACATGATAGTACAATCGGACAAAACAAGATCTCTGAAGACGTGACCTTCGCCTGTGGAAAATTATAACGGTCATTTTTCAGTATTTTCTGCCATTTTATCGGCCAAACAATGAACCGAGGAAGTAAACTGCAGATTAATCTGTAATGAAAGTAATTGTTGGTTGTAGGCGTAGATTAAATCGTGTTAAATGTCTGCTAATTGTGTGCAGACCACCATAAAACATCTACCAAATGTTTAGTTCTGTACTCGTCCAAAGGATGGCAGTGTAACATAAAGGGAGGGCAGCGCACCTTAATAGTCTCCTCTCTCTTGTTTGGGGCCTCGAGCTTTCATCTGTTGGCTCCAATTTATTTCATCACACTATACTGCAGCTGATCTAATAGCATGTACATTTTGTTGTCACCTGAAGGGAATTTCCTGTCATGCTCCAAATTGATGTACCTGTTTGTAGCCTTGGACAGTGTTTGTGCTGCACACAGTGTGTGAGCAGCATGCAGTTCAGACAATTGTATTATTATTATTTATTTATTTAATTCAGCACACTGAGGTACATTTAAACAGTAGATTATGGATTTATATGGGGGGGCAAATGTGCATGTTTTTTCTATTTTTTATGTAGAGCTTTGCAGACTTAATTTGATTATCGCCAAGAGAGTGCTGAACCCTTTGATCCTTGCAGCCCCTGAAGTCACTTTCTGCACAATACGGCTGGTTTTTCATACTCTATTCCATATGGAAACAAGCATGTTATGTTTGCTAGGTTATTTCACATGTTTAGTATCCTAATACGCTCTGATTTCCCAAAAGGTAGCTCTCCGACGTGCCTCGGCGCCCTTCCAAACCCCGACCTCTGACATCATCTCCAGGCTTTTGATACGAGCAGATAGACGGGTTTCTCGAAGAGGATGATATAATCTCCATAAAGACCGGTGTCCTTCACCTCATCTGATGCTCCTACTGCACTTATCAGCCTTATCTTTGGGTCCACGATGGTATCACAGCAATTTGAGTTCACTTAAATAAGACAGGAAAACAATCAGGGCCCTAAATTAAGTGATGCTGTTGGGGGTTTAATTCAATCAGGACAGAGTCAGAGGAATTCCTTTCTAATATTGATCAGGGACGTGCTTCTCTATTGATCTTGTCTGACATTTCCTTACTCTAACTCGTGCGCTGTGCTATGTGAGATTTTCTTTTTGTATTTACAAGCTTCGTCTTTCATATTCTACGGTCGTCAACCGTTCGCCTTAAAGTGACCGACGCGTTGAGTCCAATTTTCTAGGACGCAGTCTAAACCAGACTTGAGCGTGCCCTCATTATAAAGGTTCGCAACCCTTCAAGAGTGCCCGACCTGACCCCAAAAATTGCTCAATTGACTTTTTCCCATCCGCAGTTATGTGTGGTGATGGGGAACCATGACATTTACATTTGCACCACTCCAATATGCCAATATGATCCCTTGCTCGGCGCGAGTTTTTCGACACAGACTGTAGCTCAAAACAGGTCACAGGATCAAAAGTGTCTCTTGCCTGAAGGAGCCACTGAGTCGATCCTTTCCGTTTCTGCACCAAATGCTGTTTTCTCTCTCCCCTCCCTCTCTCATCTCTCCTCTCCTATCTCTCTCTCTCTCTCTCTCTCTCTCTCTCAGTAACTTGCTGGAACACATTTAGATCCTGAGTAGAACTCCTCAGTGCCCACTCATCACTCTGCGTGGTGTTTGAAGATTACTACGCTCAGAGACATCCTCACTGGGCATCCAGGCAGCTTAGAGGCCAAAATCCATAATCCCTTACCCTTCATGGGAATTCTCCATGCACTTCAACATGCTGAAATACAGCCCCGCTGCAGCAGCCACTCATGGTCGAGGAACTACTGCAGCCGGAGGCCGAGATAGATGGATGACATGTCTCAATGAATGTGGGAGAAGTGGAGGAAGTTAGATTTAAAAAATAAGTTATATACCACAGATAGTTCCTGCCCAGCAATCTAATTGGCAAGCAAAGAGTGATGTGAGAGGCAGATTTCTTACAAGGTGTTTTTATTTCTAATGTATGCATGCACACTCCATCAGTCTGGTACCTGTTTTATGTATACTATAACGGCCCAGAAGACATTATTTACTGAAAATATGGGTACTCAGCAGCTGCACAGCCTTCCTACCAGTCGCCACTATAAGGTATTTCCTCTGAGGCTTTACTGCCTTATTAAAAAGCGTAAATAAGTGTAGTTCCTTGATTTAGTAATCTGCATGAACAAGTAATATGTAAAGTTCAGCTGCTGTAGCTGTGGGACCGGTGGGGTTTAATTTTTCTTCCTCTAGGCTACCCTTTAATGCTTTGTTAGTCTGCTGTGCTAAAACCCATGTAATAGCTTGGGGAGTTTGTCTTGCAGCATACAAGAATAATAAAAAGTAATCCCATATTCACATTTGGTATTTTCTCATTATGGAAGCATTTCTTTACTTAAACCTTTATTTTTTCCATTTCTTTTCTTGGCATGTAAGCAGAAATAAGGGAGAGACAAAGAGAAAAGGTCAGAGCAGATTTTAGTCTGACATCAGGTAGCAGGGTCTAACTCTAACTCTGCATCATCTCTACTTACTTACTGCCCTTTATGCCTGCTGGCATGTAGGGCAGCAACAAAGGATCTCCACTCTTGTCTGTTTAGGGCGAACTTTCTGATGGTACTGCAGGTCTGCTTCAGGGCTTTCAGTTCTCTCTTCACTGTTCGACGTCAGGTTTCTTTGGGTCTTCCTCTCGTACGCCTTCCTTCTGGCGTCCGCTGTGATGTCATCCTGTTTTCTTGGCATCCATCCCCACCGCCTTCTCGTGATGATGGCGTCAATGCTCTCTTGATTGGTCCGAGCAAGTAGCCTTTGATTGGAGATGGTGTTAGGAGTTTTCTGAGACTTCTCGTGCGGAGTGTTGACAGCTTGGAGAGGTCGCTCTCTGTAATTGTGAGTCAGTCTGGTGTTGATGCTGTACTTCCACACATTGTTCACCATTCTGAAGGTGTTCCTGGCCTTGCAACACCTGGGCACACAGTTTTCTGATGAAGTCCAAGTGATTAACAAGGGTTTTAAATTTTTTTGTCAACCTTTCCGAGGCAGTTTGCAAGGACATCTCCGTCCCTCCGACTCCGTATGTTTGCTTATAACATGTCGAGCTCCGACTTGCACAAAATGTCAGTGTGAATGCCCTTGGTCAGCGTGGAGCTGGACCGCTACCCAGCACTACGGGCCCTAACCTGTATCAGAGCGTTGCAGCTCTCTCTCTCTCTTTCTCTCTCTCTCTCTTTCCCCGCTGTTTGGCATGCTCAGTGGCACCGAACGCTGAGGGCAGAGCGTGTCACTGAGCTGGCACCAGGCTGAACTCATTCAAGGTTACTCTTTGATTTAATGGTGATGCATTTTTTAAAACCGCATCATCCCTCTCTCTCTTGCCACCGCACCTAGTCCATCTCTGTCACAAACACTGGCTGCGCGTCTCACCTTTAGCAGTGGAAGCACCAGGAGAGGTTGTTTAAGAGATAAATCAATGGCAAACTAAGCCCCAGCTCCAGTGCAAGCTGGCCCCTGATTGTTTTGCCTGCTGGTCTGTATTAAAGGAAAACTGTAATTTATATTTAGACTATGACATGGGAATATTGTCTACTCATCACCCAGGCAGCTTTTTGTATTGACACTTACAATTAACACTCACTGCGAAGCCCTGATGTTTTGAGATATAAGCAGGCGGTGTGGTAAAATGTAATACACTAGTGAATTTCTCTGCCTCTTTGAAGGGGTAAATCATGGAGAAAAGTATCAGTGAGTTCTGTATCGTCAACTATAAACAGCATCACCCCGGCTCTGTGATGTTTTTAACAAGGTGATGTTCAGTAATCATCACCTCTCCCTGCTGCTGTTTCAGTAAATATACACTGACAGCATTGTGTATCATAAAAATAGATTTTTCAACCAGTTGCTCTTTTCCTCTGAGGTGCAGCTGCTCGTGAACGGGCCTAATTGCCGAGGGTTAGCATGGCTGCACACACCGCACACACACACACACAGATATATAGTATACACAGACGATTAGACAAACACGCACTTTTTTTTTTTTCTTAACTGAAATGAAATCTGAGCTACTCACACATGAGAATATCTGGCTTTTGTGTTGTGTGGCAGCCTGTTATGGATGGAGATGAGGATTTCTGATAGTAAAAAAAAAAAAAAAAAAGGTGATAAATCAGAGGATAGAAATGAGCCATATTCATGAGCCATGTAATCCTCTTATATCTCATGTCATTTTGAAAAGCAAACACATCTTTGCCATCAATACTTGTGTGTCTGGTTTGATAAAGCTACCGTACCTCTCACTAGGATTGAGGAACTGGATATTTGGCAAAGTTGGCAAGTTAAACAAAAAAAAAGGTAGTGTGTAGTTAATGGAGAGACACTTTATTAACTGGATCTCAGCTCAGATGTATCAGATTAAGAAAGGACTTCTGATATTTTTGTAAATTGATTTGTTAAATCTTAAAATTTTGTCATGAAAATGGTGTTTCAGTGCACATCTCTTCTCTTAGAAACATGCAGGTTTTAAGGGATACATTATAGCAAATGAAACTACAGAGGACGACTCAAACCTCCCCTTATAATCTGATCAATATGAGGCTGGAGCAAAATATTATTCCCATTAATACTTCATCTCTGGATTATTTGATTCATCATGTATTCTATAAAGGGTCAACCAACAGTTCATAATCCAAAGATATTCAATTTACACTGATATAAAACCAGCAAATTCTTACATCTTAGAAGCTGAAACCAGTGACTGTATGACATATTTGTTGGATAAATGATTGTAACGCACATATAACACCAGCAGCAAATTTAATCAACAACAATATTTATAATTGGTTGATCATTTATTAAACACTCACCGGTTCGAGCTTTTTAAATGTGTGAATTTACTGCTTTTCTCTGTTTTTGTATCAATGTAAATTGAATTTAAAGACGAACCATTTGAAGACCTTTGAGATCTCAACTCTTCTGATGTCAACGATTAACTGATTAATTGAAAAAATAATCAGCTGATTAGTTTCAGCCCTATAAATGACTTAAATTGTTATTGTTTCAGCTGAAACTGATATATTGACAATTGATATATAAGGCACCGTGTGTATGAACTGTTGCACTATTTAAGTATTTCTCTCTCCTGTTACATTTATTATAATTTGATAAAAGCATTCTTGATATTCCATATGTTCAAGTGTGAAAATCCTTACAGTCCGTGAAAAGGTATTAGCAGCTTTTGTCTTCATATACAGTAAAGTGGTAAAAAAGTGGAGACTTGTGCATTTGGCGTTTTGAAAGCAGCCGTGACATCCAGCTGACAGATATTTGAAAGCGGCCTAATTTCTTTCAGATTCATGATGATGCTGAGTAGAATTAGATCATAGATGTGCAACCAGCAAAATGGGGAGAATTAGACAGTGGCTGCTGTCAACCATTATCCAGAGTAGTAAGAATTGACAGCGTTATGATGCTAACATCCATTAGAGCAATTAGCAGCGCCACACAGGTGCCCTCCATTTCAGTCTGTGAGACCTTTTATTAAAAGCCTCAAAATATTCTTAATTTCCACTCCCTTTCAAAGACAAATCTTTATAGCCTACCAAATGTAAATTAAGCAGCAGGACTGAATTAAATAGAGCGTAAACTTAATTTCATGTTACCACAATTCATTCGATTCATATGGGCTTAATAGTATTGTTCATTTTCCTGAATATTTAGGGGTGAAGTGTTCGTACCTGGTTATGTCTGGGGGGCATTAAGTCTGACTAATGAAATGACTCTATCCTCTGTGGCGTTTTAATCTATTCACTGGGAAAGTAATTGACAAGCCCACAGTATGTGCATTAGGATAGCTCCGGCACCAAAGGACAGCTGTCACTAAAGCAATTAAAATGACAAAGGTTAATTAATTCTCTCCAGTTTTTTACCTGATATGAGACATTCACAATGAGTGAGTTTTCATTTCCGGAGGAGTAATAGTGTTTTGAGGAGAGTAATTTATTTGTGATTTAAAAAAAAAAAAAAAAAAAAAAAAAGAACACCAGCCATTGTCTGATAGAGCCTTTAATATGTCAATACCTCCTACAAAACTGTGCCCCAGGACAGCGTCGGCCCCAGATTTGAAATGAATTCTGCAGCAGGACATGATCAGAAATGACAATTGGTTGTTTTTTTTTTTAAGAAGACGTCTATTATTTGTTCTGCGATAGCGCTAACAAAATGTGATTTGCTTATAAATGAAGCACATAAGGATCTTTTACACTTTTTAAACTGAGCTTTTGAACAAACATCTGTAAGTGGGGGGGGGGGGGGGGGGGGGGGGGGGGACGAAGCTCTACATTTTTTTACTGCGGTTGGGGGTCAAGCGGAAGAAAACCAAGATGCAAATAATTACTATGCCAACCACCTCTGACACCACGAGAGCAGAACCCAAGAACTTTCTAATCCACCTAAATGTCAAAGCAATGTTCGCAGCCCTCCCTCCGTGTGAATCTCCACAGGCTGCCAAAAGGCCAGTGGTTAGTCATCTGTTTACTCCTGCAGCTGCTGGGTGTCATTGGGACTCTGAAGGAGAAATCCCATGATTCTCTCTGCCATTTCTGACAGCTCCCGCCCAGACCACATTAATCAGGGATTGTGGGCGAGTTGGGGATAGACGGCAGGCATGGATGGCTCCGGCCCAGGACAACTGAACCGAGGGAGAAGATCTGGGCCCAAAGATAACTTAGACGCCCAAACGCTGGCGGGTTGTAATACTGTCGGTTTCATTCATACACACATAGAGCTCCATAAACGGACAGTTTCTCCAAGGAAACACCCAGTTTTTCTTGCTGCCGGGTAAAAATCTGTGCTTTGAAATTAACATAATTTTAAGAAATGTTGGTTTTTGAAGCAGAGTTTTTATGAATCTGACCTTTTCACAATTGTGCAAATTAGTCTCCAAGAAATTTAAGTTATTAGATATTTGAGATTGGTTTGAATTAAATTTCTGAAAAGCTCTATTTCCTACGTGAGATGGTTTTTAATTATACGACGCTACTTTTGTTCCTTACTTTCCTCTCCGTTTAATCACTTCACTGAGTCGATCTGATAGTTAACAAAAGGTTAGCCCTACCGCTAAAAGGCAAAATACAAAAATTGGAAGCTGCTGTCACTCCCAAAATGATTGCAGGTGTTTTAATACTCTCTTAACACCCGACCAAACAATTAAATCAAACTTATTAATATCTCCAGGTGCTAAGATTTGTTTTAAATCAGTAAAGTTATTAAACACAGACGTAAAACAGCTTGATATTTGCAATGACTATCAAACAAAAAATGCTCATTTTTCATCTTAAACCTGCATTAATTGATTTGTTTAACAACTTGGAGGCAACAGAACAAGCTGTGAACACAACATTGACATGTTTTCACCTTTATAAAGTTGATCACTACACTACATTTCTACTTCAGCAACATTTGGAGTTGTTTTTCTGGAGAAAATATTGGACTTACATAATGTGAGTCCAATGTTTACTCCCTTTTGATCTCCAGCAACTCCTGAGAAAAAATATTTGGCTCTTTAGCTACTAAATGCTTCACTGTGTTCACCAGCTAGTCAATCTGTCTCCGTCTGTCGTTTTTTTTAGAGCTTTTCTGCCACTGGAGGTGACGCTCAGGGCAGCGAGGGTAAACCAAAATAAAAACAGTGCAGACCCTAAAATCAGAACAAAAAGCTGAAAGACACACAAGTCGGTCAACGATTCTCTGCGTTCGTCGACACCTCGTACATCACACACAGTTAGTGCAGTTAATTTTGTCATTATTATTATTATTGTCATTAATAATTCCGCCTTAAACACAACACGTATATTGTATTTACCCTCAGACGACATCAGTCAGGGAACAGATCCATCTCTCAGCAGCTTTCACACCAAACACTTTTTTTTTGTGCCAGACTGTTTACACTTGTAAGATTATGTGCATAATGAGGTCGCATTGTCTCGGCAAAGTGCTGCCTTTTAATTCTTTGAAGCTGAACAAACTGTCCCTGGCACATTTTGGGTAGGGGTGGAGAGATATCAGAGTCACTTTATTGAGATGAAAGAACTGGCCCAAACAGCAATCTGAGACATTAGTCATTCCTTCTTCTCGGTGACAGAAACATGCTCTCAATTTACGAGTCAGGTGCTTCCAGTGATTTCTGCCAGCCTTGTTCCTCCACATCATAAATTCCTCTTTATGCTCACTCATCCCACAGGCAGACCCCCTATTCTTTGGCCTGCCTTGTCAGAAAAATACACCCCATGTTGGCATATTGGACGCCGTCCAGGCTGCGATTAGCAGTTACTGTGTTGCGTATACCATAGTGTACACTATGAAAGAGCACTGAATTTAAATAGACAGCAGTGATTGCGCCCCTAGGTGCACATTTGTACTTTTTTACAGGTTTTCTATCGGCACTTTAATTTGTTCTTTCTCTGATGTTGACTCTGCAGAGCTCCCACTTACACTGTGTTCATTTTCTCTTAATGCTTCACGTGGAGCCACTGGCTCCCAATTTATGTAATGAAGGTTTAATAGCCAATTGGAACATCCAATATCATTAACAGCCAGCGTTAGTCTCATCTAGAATTTGCCTTTTTGATAACCAGTGGTGCAAACGTTTGATAGGTGGAATGTGTGATTAGCACCTGCTGTTTAATGTATGTCTCCTCTGTCTCCTCTGCAGCAAGAAACCACTTTTTCTTTTTTTATCTTTTTTTTTTTTTTACCACATCTCACATTTTAACACAATATCTGTTCTGTTTCAACCTTTGTTAAACGAACTTCATATTATCTTCTCTAACACCTCCATGTTTTCCTTTTCAGCTTGTTCTAATATCTATTTTTAAACACTTTCAGACACTTGTTTTTTTTTTTTTTCTATATAGATGCTAAACCCTACTGTGTACAGATATTTTTGGATACTGCGGGGGCACTGTGGCTCTGACACTCCTAACAACAGGTTGCTTGTCATGTTAGTGATACAGAAGATGAAATTTATTATACCGGACTTGTTTTATGTCACAAACATAAGAGCCACGTCTTAAGTGTCTAAAATGGAAATGCAGGACTGAGAACACAGCAGAATTAGGGCACAGTTATGTTTTTTTTTTGTTTTTTTTTAAAGCAGTGCAGAAAATGATCTTCTGTATCCCTGTCATCTTGTGTGTCTTCTGCAAGTTTTATTTATTTATTGCAACATTTACTTGCTTTTGTCTGATTTGACGGGAGCCCTCCATTGGTGTCTTTTTTTTCCGTGCGCCATCTATGCCCTTAAAACCGCTAAACACATAACGCAGAATTAAAATAGAAGTTGTTTTTTTTTGTTTTTTTTCTTCTTCTTCCTCTTTTTCTCCTGTAACAATCATGACTCAGTGAAGATTATTTCTGACAGCTGCAATAACATGAAAATATAGATGGATGTTTTTCAGTTGTTTACCACATTCGGTTCATGCATGGACATGGACGAGATTCCAACAACAATATCAGAGAGGTATATTGACTCTAACAATCGCACTGCAGAAAACAACACCATTCAAAATATGTTTGCTTTTTCCCATTATGCCCTCTAATGCATACTGACAGATTCTTCTTATTTGCATTGACATTTACGTGTTTGCAATGATTACCAGAGACTGATTGGAAAAGACAGAAAGCATGATTGAGACGGAAATACATTATCGACATAAACAACTAAATTAGCAGGAGAAAACATTAATAAAATTGTTTTCTGGTCTTTGTGTGGAATCCACAATATTTACATAAATACAATCAGCATATTTTTATAGTTGGCTTGAGAATTTCCTTTCAATGTAAGCAGCTATGCATATAATATGAGTATTGCAAGCCTATAAATGCTTCCCTAAATGCTCTCATAATGACCTTGGGGTAGGTCTGTTCATTGGAGCAATATCAGTCTTGCGACAAGGATATGTTAGCTGTAATAATGCCTGTCAACATCTCAAGTTTCAAGTGTTTGGACTCCATTTTCATTCAAATAATTTGACGTCGCTCAGGGCGCAACGGCCTGTCTCTGCATCTTTTTTTTTTTTTTCTTTTTTCTTCCCGTCATCCAGTCAGGTGATCACCCGGTGGGGAGGTAAGGGGTGTCACTGTGGTAGTTGTAATCTGGACACACTTTCTGCACCAGCTTGTAGTCGGTGCTGTAGAAGGTGATGAAGATGCAGATGACTTTGAAGGGCTTGGAGCACAGCCAGGACACGTGACTCTGGGTCTGCTCCTGGGGGCAGCTCTGGGAGGGGTCGTGGGCACACAGTGAGTTCCTGGTGCCCTTCTCCACCTTCTCGTACTCCACCCTGCAGTTGAACAGCTTGGTGTCCTTGGTCTCCAGAGCCGTCTGTTGCTGCTGCTGCTGCTGCTGGTGATGGTGGTGGTACTGCTGGTGCGGCTGGTGGACCTGGAACTCCACAGCCTTGGTCGGCGGAACGAGCCCCACGGATACGTTGCCCTGACCGGTCGAGTTGTGGCGGAAGTAGACGCTAAAGGTCCCGTTTCCGTGATCCACGATTTTGCCGGTGATGAGAAGGTTCAGCTTCACCGTCTTGATGTTGGAATGGAAGTCGCCCCAACCGAACATCTTCTTGAACTTGCCGGTCTTGACGATGGGCCTCCTTTTCGTCCTGGATCGAGGGTCGCGGGGGTTTGAGGCGTTGTAAAGCCAGTTCCACTGCTCCTGTTTAGAGAACGGGTCCGCCTCATCATAGTTCAGATCCAGAGAGGTGAAGTTCTCTTTGCCGTAAAGGGACTGGGACAGGAGACGACTGATGGAGAAGGCCTTGCTGCTCTCGGTCCAGTAAGTCTTCACTTTGGATTTCGAGCTCTCTCTCAAGTCTGAATTTCCTGAACTTGGTGAATCAGCGCTGGAAACCTGGAAACACAAACAAACAAGCAAAAATCACTGTTGGGTAGAATTTCAATTGGAAACCACTAAGAGAGCTCACAACGCCAACAAGGCTGCACAATTCTCTCTCAATCCTCTGGATCCAGAGCTGCATCAAAGTACAAGTGGTGACACAAATTCATACAGTTTGGCCGATGGTGACCTTGAGTTTTGGACCAAAGACAAATTCTGTCAGGAAATATTACAGCTTGTTATAAAGGTGCCAAATTTCAAGTGAGTAAGACTCATGAGCATTTAGTTATGCCCTTTTAAATTAGATCCTCAAAGAAAAACAACAACAGTCATTTTAGAAAATGCCCTAAAACAACATATGCTTACGTTCAAGTGACAAAGCCATGAAGTGGCTAGAGGAATTTTGGAGGAAATAGTTTGATATTGTCAAAAAGCCACAAAGTCCGCAGGGAGGAGGTCAGAGTAGATGGGTGAGTAAACAAAACATTGGCGAACGATGACGACAATCATCCTCTAACTTTAATCAAATGGTTGTTATTTTGACTATGATGACGAAGGTCATCTAATCTTAACAAAGTCAGTTTCATAACCTAAACCACAATCTTTCCCTGACCAAGTCGTTTATGTGCCTAAACCCAATCAAACCTTCGCCATAGCTAATAAACACCTCTATGTTTCCAACAGTGATTTGTAACAGTTTTGGAAGGTGCTGACAAACTATGTTGTCCTGCCGAGATGGGGCGTCAGATCAGAAAATGCTTCTATGTGGAGGGAACTTATAAACAACATATTGTTGAATTTGGACTTGTTGATTTAAATGTATCATCGTGTAACGCCAGTTAACATACCAACAGTTAGCAATTGGTACGTGAATGTGACGTCAAACTCTTGTTGCAACCACAAGAAATTATGGCAGTTTATCTCAAATAGACCATTGCTCCAAGAATTTGGCAAGACATTATATGTGACATTATAGGAAAACTGTATTTTATGAGGGTCATACAATTTTACAATGTTTACAATTTTACAATAAACAACGATTTTGTGTGCCAAATTTGGGGAAAATCAGGTGAAATTTGTTTGAGGAATGATGAAAAAACAAACAAAAAATTCTAAATGTCAGAAAATCTTGTTAGACAGAAATGTTTGGGATCTATATCAAAAGCATTTTCTGTATTAACACAAATTTCTCTACATGAAGGATTGAATCCTCTACAAAACTAGAGGACTGTGCAGGCTCGGTGGACCAGCAGGGTGGCCCTTCGAATTACTTTTAATTTCACACCTTAAGAATTACTATGTCCATTACCAACGTTTAGTTCCAACACAGGAATCAATGCGGTCTTTACTGAACGTGTGGACATCAGGGGTCACGTGTGTGCACACAAAAACCAATGCATACACCGTTTCCTGCACACAAACTGGTATTTATAAAAAGCAGAATGTGTGCATCTCACACATCTCTTTAGACCAGACGTCCACATGTTTTTCTAAAGTGATCTGAGGGTGATGGGATGAGGTGGAGATGAAATATAAGCTGACAGACAGAATCTTCTAGTAAAACATTGCTTAGCTTGATAACCAGTTGCACTGATGATTTTTAAAATGCCAATCAAAGGCACATTTATTAAGGTGTGATTTTGTGTGATTAATTTTAAAATTCTTTTAATTTACATAGGAGTCAACATTTCATTTTGCTGTTACTATTCTTTTTATTCTATCCTTTGCCATGACACACTTTGTGAGGTCGGTTATAGATAAAGGTACAAACTAATCAGTGAATACATTTCTGAGATATCACTGCCAGTGATGGTTTACAGTCTATGTGATGAATTAATGATATGGACGGTATAAAGAACCACACAGCTGTGGTCGTGTGTAATGACAGCTGTTCTGCAACACAATCGTTGAAACTGCACTTCTTCTTTCCTGCTTGTTTCACTGACAGGTGTACAGACTGGTGGAGCAGGTGGTGAATTGATATGAAAACGGCTGGTTCAGAGTTGGTCTTCATCCATTTATGGCTAACTGTGGGAGTGGAAACGAGGCTCATGCAGCCAGTTCCTCAATGACTGAGATGCATAAAACAGAACTGTGGAACAGCTTTATTAATCTGACAAAAAGAGTGCGTATGCATATTTCTGGCTTTGTGCATACACACACAGCTTTAGTCCTGAATCTACTCAGAGTTTTATGTGGCCTCAGGTGGTGGATGCAGCATGTCCGACTTTCATGCAAGAAATGGGAGTTGTGTCTTGTAGCAGTCTAATTATTAATGTTGGCCTTTTTGTCCTAGATTTTTTATTCTTTCTTTGATCTTTCCCTCAACTTAATCTTACTGCTGTGGTTGCAGTGCAAGAATACTGTAGAAAATAAATCATTTAAAAAATGTTTTCGTTGAACAATAATCTGGATTTTTGTCCAGTATCAACCTTCAGCCTTATGATATGGTTAGTTGTGGCCTCCTGGTTGAAATCTGTTTACATCCTAATAATACATCTACAAGCATGTCAGCACCTTCAACAAAAGGTGTTAATGCTGTAATCAACTCTTACAGCGTGCGAAACGTCTTGTGCGAGTCGTCCTAATCAAGATTAAGGGTATTCCTGCCATACGTCGAGATGAATGAAGCGCTTCTCGGGTGCAGACGTGATGCAACAGCAGACTATTACCTGCTGAATGTGCCCTGAATGGATGATTGATGATTCATTCTGTGTCTCTCCTCTAACAATCACACAGATGAGAGAGCGAAGATTCCCCGTGCACCCCACAGAGGCCCGTGACAGTGATGTCCAAACCCCGGCCGAGGAATGTGACAGCAGATCTATCTGGTCGAATCGTTTACATTTCGTACCTTCACCTCGCGATCAATACTCCTGAAAATAAGGTCTTCTCTCATTCAGAAAGTTCTCTGAATGACATTGTAGTACAGTACGCCCCGGTGTGTGTGTGTGTGTGTGTGTGTGTGTGTGTGTGGAGCTCTGACTGAGTAAACTGTTGCAGCGGTTGTGATCTCTCTCTAAAGCGCACGTTCATTTTATGCACTTGACTTCAGAGTGGAGGAGTTTGAAAAGATGGCCTCCAGTTGTTTTTGAAGAGAGCCCGATGATGAATGACCTGATGAGAACAAACCGTTAGTGGCATTGTGGAGACGTTGGCTTAGCTGTTACATCTTTCTAGCCTGAGCTTTTTTTTTTTTTTTCTGAATGAGACATGATACGCCGAAGCTTTTCAAACACGGAAAAAAATTCCGTCTTTGCAGCCAAGTTGGTTTCATAAAGGAGGAAAAAAAAAAAAAAAGCTGCAAGATCGTCAGAGCAGAATGTTTGTAGAAATATGAATTCCAGCAGTCAGGTCGTTTCCTTACGCAGCGGGGCAGTTAAACCGTATTAATGAACATCTCCTTTTGTCTTCCATTGCTGGAAACAAAAGTCTGTTATGTTGCCTCACTGGTGATGTATCGTAAAAAGATAAATCCAGTACGAGGATAAGGGAGGCTTCCTGTTCAGGATTTATTGGCACCATTATAGTCTAACATAAACCTCCTTAGGATGTAAAAGTTCAGTGAAATAGTATCTTATAGACTGTCAGCTGAGCAGCGATAAAGTCGATTATAACGTTATAGTTCAGTCTTCATTCTTGGGTTTAATGTTCATGTTTCATCTTGTGTCAGTTGTTCATTTTGAAGGTTGTTATAGTACAAATGAACATACATTTATAGGAAAACACAGCAGCTAACTGAAGTTAATTGTCACTGACAGAACAGGAAGGTTTCTACACACATTGTATGTTAGATTATAAGGTCGTGCAGAAACATTTAAACATCAGATTATTATTCTTTCCAATTACATGTATAGGATTTGGTTAAATGGATTTGTAAAACTTGATCCCTGGTGGGTTTAAACGTTTCACATGTTTGCAATAATCGCGACTGAATATATATTCCTCTCTAAATGACCTTTGACCCGTAATCCAAATCGTAAACCCCCCGTTTTATTTTTCATGAATATTTCTATTCTGAGTCGTTAAAGAGCGAGGTCTCTAATGATCGAATGGAATATCATTTTTTCGTAGCGCGGTAATTACTTATGCTTCTCAGTAACTGGGTTTTAGCCTCAACAGAGTCCAGAAATCAGATAAAAGGGGATATTAGGAAACTGCTTTGAGCTGGTTTAAGTGACTGTCAGGCTAATAACTGACAGTATATGTGTGGATATAACATTTTTAATGTGCGAATATTTCCTAAACAATACAAATCCGAGCAGGTTTAGGAGTCAAATGTTTAAAGTTTTATCATTTTTATCAAGCAGGAACTTTAGATGCCTTCAGTATGTTTTTGAAAATTTTGTGCAACTTCATGAATAATTTTGTAAGAGAAAAGTGTCACCAGAGTCTCATTTTTTTTTTTTTTTGGAAGGGATTTCTTCACTTTTCTTCCTCCCCCTGAGATTATCAAACACAAAAATTACACAGCACATCTGAAGCGCGTGCCCAGTCATCATCAGACCTAACTCCTTGTTGTGGAAGCTCGCTCTGTTGTCACCGGCGTTAAACTGTGACATGCAATTAGCTTTCATCTAAAGCACCTGACAGTCTCTGGATTAGAGCACTCACAGGCACATTCACAGAGACTCCACTTCACGGATTAGAGCCCAACCTGTAATCCAGCCCGGGGAGATTAGGCAGATCAGAGGCAGTCCTGACTAAAGCAACGTTTATATCCAGAACACCCCAGCTGACTGCACCAACACTCGGAGGGCCAAGATTTACCTCTCGCCGGCTTCAAAAAACATGCAAGCGAGGCACGAACAGAGTGTGTGTGTGTGTGTGTGTGTGAGAGAGATACATGAATGTGCCTGAAAGAGATACTGCAGAGAGAAAACAGGGAGAGTGCTGTTGGATAAAGGACAGAGAAAAAAACAACAACATGGTAGCGTAAAGGTCAACAGTCACACTTTGATAACTTTGGTCTTAACAGATATTGGTTTGTCAATATCGGGTTTTATTAAATATCAAATAAGGGTCAGACAATATAAGCCCTCAGCTAAAGGTGAAATTTATTTTGTACTTAATTGCCTTTATTTAATTGTGGTGAATTTTACTATTATATGTATTATAGTGATTTCAGTAGATGTTGTGGGTTATCATGCTTTAAAGCTGTTTGGTTTGCAGCTGGTCATCACTGGTTGCTTATTGTTCATCTATGAATTCTGAACAGCTCAACCAAAGACTGTTTTTCTCATTTAAACATCTCAGATTGATTCTTTTTAATATTTTTTAGTGACCAGAAACAGAAATTATTCAGTATTTCACCAGATAGAAGCACAGATTAGAGAAAAAATCTGAAGAAATGAATGTAACTTCTGGAGCAAAACAGAACTTTTTTGTTTTTACAATCCTATTAATCCTCTAAAATGTAACTTGTGACCCATCGGACGACTCACAGGTTGGAAACTACTGCTGCAGAGGACAGTAACAGTACATATTCCTGCTAATCATACAGACAAAATGGTAATAATATCTGTAATGTAAAAGACAGACAAAACATCTGCAATGTGTACTGATTGCTCCCAATAAATAAAATTTAACAGAACATTGTTTAGATCTGAGACATTGTCAAGTAAACACCACGTAGTATCATAACGTTAAAACAACCATCATTCAGGCTGTTGTGATCTGAATGATTAGGAGTCATTCTACTTCCAGACTTGACCAATCAGAACAGTGTTATTCATCCCAATATTTATAATGAAAGAATCTTCTACACACAAAAATATAAAAAATAGTGAATACAGAAAAAAGAAAATTCCCTAAAATGCTTTGAATGGCAAAAAAGAATCACAAACTAACAGAATTAATAATAACAACAAGGAAACATGTTCACTCCTGAGAGAGACTTCAATGAATCCAATAAATAGATAAATAATAAACCTAATAATGAATCCAAGATGGAGATGATTAGCTATCATGAAAACTTACCACATAGAAAAATAAAAAACAAACAAACAAACAGTGTGTTTATCTGCACCATGCTGCTGTGTTTCTGGGTATCCATTCACTGCTGTATAATTAACAGACTGAAGGAAGTCTGGGGATATTCTTTATTTTTCTTATTGTCAACAAATCCCATGAAAACACCAAAACAATACAAACAATGATCCTACTAACAAGTATTATCTGTGTATCCGGAGCCTGATATATCTTATTCCTCTGTGCTGTAAAGCTGCTTTGTTGTGTTAAAAACATGAAGGAGCAGCGTTCGGTTTTTAATGCTCCACATATCTGGAACAAACTCCCAGAAACCTGCAGGTCTGCTGCAACTCTCAATTCTTTTAAATCACAGCTGAAGAATTTTCTGTTTGTTGCTGCCTTTTTTTAAAATCAAATTTGAGGCTTCTGATTCATATCTTACATGGCAACTGTCTTATTCTATTTTAGCTTATTTTAAAAAAAACTATTAAAAACACATCAGTGAGCCACACTGTTGCACATCTCATCCCACACACGCCGTCCCGCTGCTGTAAATACTCACCACTGCAACAAAAGTGTATTAATCCACAGCTGAAAATAGTCCCTCAACAAATGTACTATTTACTCCTGTTTGAGTAACTTCTGCTAAAAGCTAAAGTGCCCTGCTGTTAGAAAATTATTTCACTTTTTTTTTTTAAAAATATGAAATTAAATATTCACAGCCTGTTTTTTTAAAGATTTACATCTTCAGTGGGAACCAGTGGGCTTGTGGCGCAGTGAGGGTAGGCAAGTCAGAAAGCATTAAAAAACGACTTTCATGAGATTTGTTGTCAATCAGGAAATAGAATTTTGGATTAAAAGAGCTCATAGATTCCCAGACTGCACAAAAATGAATGGAAACTAATGGCTGCACGTCACTGTGTAACCTGCATTTGAAAATTAACAGCAAAAATGTAAAGTTTACACGACTTTTACGGTAGTTTAAGAAGTTTAAACATGCAAACGAAGCAGTTTTTTTTAAAGAGCTGCTGTTCCCGGCATAATTTCATTACTTGGAGTCTCAACAGAGTTTTAATGTTAAATCAGAGCATTAGTCACACCCAGACAAGTAAAATTATTGTGTCAAAACTTTAGCTCAAAATTTAAAGATATTACATAAAAGTAAAATATATTATCAGTAGCTTTAAACAGCTACTCCAGTGGTTTAGTGTTGCACTTCCATAAAGTTTGTGGACTCATGAGACAAAGTTGAAGAAAAAAGAAGTTTTTTTGTCCTTAGTGTCATTATATCTCCCATAATTCAAACAAAAGCACCTTTTTGTTGCCTGGTAGGGTCTCTTTTATACAGAAATACTGACATCACACCAATTTACAGGAAGCCATACTGGCCAAAGCCTTTTTATACGCATCATATATTAAATATAGTGTTTTGAGCGAAAGATATTTGAATGTATCTCCCAATCATATGTGGAAGCTTTCATTTCGCGGCTCAGAGTTTTTCTAACTTTTTTTTAACCTGCAGTTTGTTATGCAGGAGTCTCCCGCCCTCCAAACCCCATTTAACTGTCTGTTAATATTATTCCCAGGTTCGGTGTATGAGGCAGAATCCCTCGACAAGATAACACAAACCGCATCGGCGTGCAGAAGTCCTTTAGGAAACGACTCTCAGATTGCCAGATGCAGCATATATGCAGGTTGTTGGACAAACCTAAATGCTATCTACTCTCGGCGAGGCTGTGATAAGGCGCAGGCGTCCGCTCTTTGGAACAGGAAGATAAACAACCCCCCGGCTTCCCTCGGGAGCTCGGAGGATATTCTATGGGCTGGACCCTCGAACAGCCAACAAATTCTACCTTTAATAGAACCACCGGAGAAGCCAGATGACTCTGCGGTGGGCTGTACACAAAACCTTACGAGGAAGAATGAAAGTGTGTGTCAGTTTTCATTTACCTGAATGCTGCGGCTGCTGCGACCGCTGTGTGTGTGGGGAGGATTTGTGAGTGCGACAGTTTCTAGTTTAACGGAGTTAGAATGGAGAGCCGCCGAGGTGATGGCAGATTTGGGCTGCCACTTTACAATCTTGATTGGATGGTGTGTGTTCAGAGTTCTGGCTTCAACGTGGAGAAATTAATAGAGTTGTAGTTTTTTTTGTGAGTAAAAACCACACTGCGAAAGTTGGAAAAGGAATTGTGCAGATTTATTTACTTCTTAAAATTTTGGTCCAGAGATGTTTAAAGCGAAGGGGAGCTAGAGTTTGGCTCAAGGACATGTGGCTTGACATCAAACCTGTGACCTTTCGGGTATGAAACAGTCATTCTAACCTGTGGCTACACTTCCAGACAGCATGTATGATTCACAAAGCTTTGAACAGTTCAAGGCTTTCAAAATATAACAGTTTATGAATTCTCATCTTTGATGCATAAAGCCACTTTTCTGTGTTTGACTAAAATGTTCCTCTAGACAGGAAGGTAGTTTAAGAGTCCTTAGTCTGTTGATGCCGTCTTTTAGAGTATTTTCCATGTGGGCACTTGGGATATGATTATCGTCATAGTCATTTACTGTGAATTTAACTCGTCTCGCCTTGTGAGGTCCCCCTGTAGTCGAGTTGATGGATTCAACTAAGGGCATTTTGACGCCCACTAAGAGTTTAGGTCTATATTCTCCCGGTGATATCAAAGTGATACCTGAGGGGGGTCAGAGATGATGACAAATCACAAAGTGTGTCAAGACATCACAGGCAGCTGTGGATGGAGCCGAGTCCTATCACTGCAGCACTGCTTTAAGAGGCCGGGGCACAATTATTACCATGACTTCTGAGGAGGATAAATACTGTACGCGGACAGACTGCGGGATATTAGAGTGGGGCAGTTTGAAGAAGAAGAAGAAGGAGGAGGAGGAGGAAGAAAGAGAGTGGAGGGGGGGGGGGGGGGGGGGGGGGGGGGGAACCTAGCCACCAGTTTTCCAACTTACCCAGAGGAAAAATGCATAATCATATTATTTCACACACGACTTGGTTCAAAGGCGGCCAAAATAAGTTTGTGAGGTTCCCATGGGTCTGTCAATCTGTTGAAGGAGCTGCAGGCGAAAGCTTAGGATGCACCGAGTACGAAACAATTATGATCATCCCATTAAAGCATAGCGAAGCAATTTGGCAGCCCAGTCTGGAAAAAAAAAAAAAAAAAAAAACACACACTCCCATCAAGTGATGCTATGAGATCAGCCAGTCCTGCCATAACGCTATTGTACATATAACTCACATACTTAATGATTAATGTTTGTCTTGATATTGTGACAATAGGAGAATCCATGTTAATTAATGTTATTGCTCCTGAAATCGAAGAATCCTTGTGTTCATTCAAATAATAATAAAAAAAGGCTCTGTAAAATAAAAAAAAATTTAAAAAAAGGGGGTGGGGGGGCGAGGGGATAGGGGGGTGAAATGATTAGTGCGCTTAGTCAGCTGTGAAATTGAGTTTATGGTTTTCAAGACGGTGAATTCAATTCGATAATGGGTATTAAGTTGTAGAGAATAATTAATAGTAATTGACTTCTTTCCATCACTATGCAAATTAAACACAGATAACACCACGGGAGCTTTTTAAGGCCAGTCAAGTTTGTGGGGATTAAGTTTATGGAATTTTTGTTGGAGAGAGGAGTGGCGCCTGTTCTGCTTTGATTGCTTTGTTGACAGATTTATCAGTGGGTGAGGGGTTACTGTCTCTCCGAGGATTAAAGGAATTGGGTTGTCACAAACTGTCAAGGCATTGAGTTAGTAGCATTCTGGTATGTTTGTCATAATGGGCTCAGGCTGTTCTCCGCCGTACTGTCAAATATATTCTTATTGAACCGCATCTGTAAGTGGGAGAAAAGGAGGGTAAAAATGCACAGGCAGGATTGAATGGATAGTGCTGAGCAGGAAATATCCAGCGGGTGGATTTGTCAAGATGCAGATTTGGATTTGGAGAGCTTGTGTTGACACTGACATCGGTTAATTAACGAAGCGATGCATGGATCTGGTTTCGAGATGTTAAATTTATCATCTCAGGCAACAGATTTAAGGAAAACTATTTAAAAACATGCCCTTAACTCTGCTGTAATACAGGTAAGATGCCTTGAGAAAAAGAGGAAAACAGCTTAATTATATTCTGCTAAATATTTTCTAGACTTTCACATTATCAGACTGTGGCTTAACATGATCTTACAGGGATAAATTCTGCTTGTTTTTACTCTGTGAGGTCCTCTTTGTCCTCCCACTACCTGAAACTCACTTGTCAAAAATGTCCCTTTTGCGAACATTCCTGAATATCCTCGCTATTAGAAGAGCGCACACAGTTATCACAGAAATTGTAGAGACATAAAATAACTAAAGGTCAAATCAAAATGACATTTAACTCACCAGAGAGATGAACGACAGCAGCAAGAGAGCGGCAGCCAACAGACATGTGGTCCTCATGCCTCCGTGTGGAGCGTCTCCCCTCATGTCAACCTGTCCTTGATCTTCTCAGCCTCTGATGAGCCGCAAAATATCTCCTCCTGACTGAGCCGGTATCAGCTGCCGAACTTGAGGAGAAATAAAGAGTGAGGAAGGCGGTCCTGAGGCGAGAGAGCAGAGATGAATCTTCTCAGGCTCATTCAGGAGGGTCAGAGATGTCTGATGCTGTTTAAAACGGTTCAAGTGTCTACTGGAGTGGTTTCTGATGCGGGGGTCTGGAGGTGTCTGGTGGTGAGAACGGAGGTGTTTGTACATCTGAGTGTCAGTGTGGAGGGATGTTTTATACAGCACGCTTTGAGGTTCACACACACACACACACATACACACAAAGAGAGAGATAGAAGAGGGGGGGGGAGTATAGAGAAAGACGGGAGACAGGGGGGAGGGATTGAGAGAGATAGAGTGAGGGAGTGAGGAAGGGGGAGCAGAGAAGGAGGTCCACATTATAGACTTTTGAGAGGCAACTTTTCTTTTAACGTCGTCAGGGGCTGACATCTAGTGGCAGTCAGCTGCAGTGGCTTTTTTTTTTTTATCTTTACATGCTGTAAACACAAAAAAACTTGCCATAACTGCAGATTCTCACCTTTTTTAAAGTTGTAAGTCTTTAGATTTTCAATACATTTACCAGACATGGCTGCAGACATGTACAAAACATTTCAAAGCAGGATCCCAGTTGAATCAGTTTGAGCTGGAAAAAATTATACTGTGCATTTGTTTTTAGGCCGTTAAACAAACATCATCTAAAAGAGCACTCCAGCATTGAGTGTAATACTGTTGCATTTCCTTAAAGGTGCAGTGTGAAGAATTTAGTGGCATCAGGTGGAACAGACGTCACAGAAATGGAATATAATACACATAAATATGTTTTAATTAGTGTATAATCACCTGAAAATAAGAATAGCGTTTTCATTACCATAGAATGAGCCCTTTATATCTACATAGGCCGCCATATTGCACTGCCATGTTTCTACAGTAGCCCAGAACGGACAAACCAAACACTGGCTCTAGAGTGGGCCTTTTGCGATTTTCGCAAGGTTCACGGCCACCATAGGTTCTGGGTATTCAGTTGGAGAAGACATTATAGAGCTGTTTTAGTACTAATCATGACTTAAAATCGGTGGGGTGCCCCATTTATAAAAAAAAAAACAAACAAAAAAACTGAAAGCTTAAAAATGCTGTAGTCATCCTGTAATTTACACAAACACACATTAACTTTTAATCTAAATGAAAAACCTCTGAATTTAGTGCATTAAATTAATCTTAATTTGTAAGATTAATGAACAGGCTGCTTAAATAAATTTACTGGTTACTGTCAGAGCAGACTGAGCAACATTTACTTTATTCACTTTGGTGTTTTAAGGGTGTTCAGTTATTCTTTAAAGGACCAGTGTGTAGGATATAGTGGCATCTAGTGGTGACGTTGCAGAATGCAACCAACTGAATACCCCTCCCATCCCCTTCCCCTTCCAAGCGTGCAGGAGAACCTACAGTGGCCGTGAAACTTGCAAAAAACATGAAAGGCCCTCTGTATAGCTGGTGTTTGGTTTGTCCGTTCTGGGCTACTGTAGAAACATGGTGGGCTCTGTGGAAGAGGACCCGCTCCCTATGTGGATATAAAGGGCTCATTCTAAGGTAACAAAAACACAAAATTCTTATTTTCAGGTGATTATACACTAATTAAAACGTACGTATGGATATTATATTCATTTTCTGCCAAGTCTGTCCTGCTAGATGCCACTAAATTCTACACACTGCACCTTTAAAGTGACTTATTTCATGATTCTTCCACCTACCTACATCTGCAGTATTCTATTTTTTTTATTTTATATCATCAACAAATCCCATGAAAAGACCAAAACCAACAATGAATTGATCTGACTAACAAATATTTTCTGTGTATCCAAAGATATATCTTATTCCTCTGTGCCATAAAGCTCCATTTCAAATGTTCCTTCATTTCTATCACTGGAACTATTTCTGTCACCACATTCATTAATTCACAGCTGAAAATAGTCCCCAACAAATGCACAATTAACTCCTGATGGACTAACATATTGCTGGTTTTGGACTTTTCATGAGATTTGTTTGACAGTAAGAGGAACATAGAATAACTTATCGTTTAATCTCGACTAAACTGTATTAATGGAGTTTTTCTGTTTTCTACTACTAGACGTAAAGAAAGACAAAAATGACTCCATAACTTTATCTTTGTGTGTTTACAACCATGTCCTCATTTATTTTCAGTAATTCTTCCATACATATAAACAACCTGTACAAAATGGCTGAGCTTTCGTCTTTTTCTGCTTCTTTTTTCATTCTTTTTTTTTTTTTTCACAACATAACTTGCATCATGATAACAACAATCAGCAATATCATACACCCACTTTGCAATATTCAAACTAAACATTTTCTGTGCAATACAAAATAAATGTACACATACTTTGAATTTTTTTTTTTTTCAAAAAATAAAAAATTGCTGTTATTTACAAATCCAACAACAAAAAAAGTAAACATTCTCCACACCAGTTTGCTTTTACGTTGAACTCAGCAGAAGCATGTCCTCTTATTATTAACATGTTGTATAATTTTTGTTTGTACAGATCGTTTTTTTTCTTTTTTAACTATATTTCACCTCATATAGTATGACTGAAAAACGATAGAGCACCTATGATACGGTTACTACATGAAAACGCTTTTTAAAAGTCTGAATTTTACTGTGCTAAGCGACCTCAGAATGAAATCTTTGTCTACATGTAGTGTTTGCTGGGCCCCATTCAAGTATTCAAAACTGTATTACAGGACTGTTAGTATTTAGTTATTGTCAGTAAGGCAGAAATGACATTTGCATGACATGAATGGTTCAAATTGTCTCAATTTTTTTTTCAAAATTTCATCTTTTTCATAATTGTAGTACTGTAGGTAAAAAAAAAAAGTGAGATTTAACATTAAAGAATTAAATTTTTATGCTTTAAAAAGAACTTTTTAAAGGAGGTGATTCATTAAAAGAAGCCACCTGCTCACGTCATAGTTAAATCTTTAATTGCATCTGGGCAGAAATAAAGTGACAACACCAGACGAAATCTACGAACCACAGAAGGTACTTTTTACTACAACCAAAATGAAAAAAAAAAAAAAAAAAAAAAAAAAAAAAATCAGCTGTGAGAAATAAAATCTATACATATATTTACTTGAGATTCTCGCCTTTTGTTTTGTAGAACGTGACACATCTAAACATCTTTTTCTTGTCGCCGTCGTTTTTTTTCCTTTCGAGTGTTCTCGTGTTGACCTTAGCTTGTTCCTCTGCTTTACGGTTTTGTCTGTGGAAGAGGCAGTGTTTTATGGCAATAGAAGGTAGAAGTCACATGTGCATATCATGCTGCACTAATATAGTGCAATGTAGTGCCTGAAACAAAGCAAGGGTGGAGGCAGGCAGGCAGGCAGGCAGTAGTTCCATGAACAACTGATTGCAGGCTACTCCTCCATCAGCATCATACAGATTGGTTTATCCCACAAACACAGGCCTGTGTGCCTCTGAATCAAGCAAAAAAAAAGAAAAAAGAAAAAAAAAAAAAGAGAGAGAAGAAATGCCTCCCTTTTGTTCAAGACTGTAAAAGAGATTTGAGTCAAAACCCAGTTGAGGATTGAGAAAAAAGGAATCCAAACCTTTTTATGGAGATTTTCTCCCTCCTCCTCTTCCCTGCGGTGACTTTTGGCAACGTACGAACCGTCAGAGCATCCTAAGCCTCCAGCTACTCAGCATTTTTAGGGACAAGCAGAAAAGCGCGGAGGAAGAGTTGGTGCTTGTGCTGCCTTGTTCAGAAGCAGCTTGGTCTGTCTTCCGTACCCAGCCTCCCTTTATCTGAAACAAGTCTTTTCTTTACACAAATGCGGATGTGTAGGGGACAAAAAAAGGCATTTTCATTGAACAAGGTGGAGGTCACGAAGGCTCTTGCAAAAGAAAATGTATAAAAAACAAAAACAAACAAAGGGGGGGGGGGAGTGAATGGAGCACTACTTGAAATGGTTAAACCCCAATCTGCTCTGTGCTAAGAGGATTTTCTATAATTTCTCCGCTCTGTGACGTGTCCATTCACGCTGCAAACATCCATGTCCTTCACTGTAATGGCGTAATGAAGTGGGTCTCTATGACAGGTGAAGTGCTCAGTGAAGCGTCTCCCGGAGGACTACATGTCTGTGTCCCCGTCGTAGGCGAGAGTCAGAGGTTTTAGTCGGTTGTTTTGTTGCCTCTGTCTCTGAGGTCTCTTTGGCTTTTTGCTGTGTGAAAAGATTAAAACAGTAAAAGAGAGAGTCAGAGAGGCACTTAAGTAATCTCCTGTACTCATATCTAAACTATAAACTATCACACCGACCATGTAGTTACAGCACATGATACTCTGGGTTGCAGGAAAATATGAAAAAAAAAGGATTCTGATGGTTTCAAATTGGTTCCTAAATGATTTTTTGTTGTTATTTGGCAGCCAATCTAAATAGATTAGCTGTCTTGAATATTTTTATATACTGTTAAGATTGAGGTTTGATTGAAACGTCTGCTTAGTTGGTGCTTGTAAAAATTCCACGTTGCTATAAGTGGAGCTTCCCACTAGCACCTAAGGGGATGATAAACACCACCAGTTAATTACCAGTCTTTGATATTAAATGTCATAAAATCCTATGAAATAAACAAAACCAACAATGTTTCGGTCTGTCTTTCAACATTTTCTGACTTCCTGTATGTGGCCTCAAGCCCATTTGAGTCTACTGGAGACATAAACCTATACTCAATTTAAAAACACAATTTATACTTTTATCTTAAAAAAAGGCCTCATAAATTCCTAAAATAGTTGGACAGGAGTAAAAAGTGCATTTGTTGGGAGCTACAGTTTTTGGACAACAATGGAGCTCTGTGGCACAGAATAATAAGATAAATCAGACTTAAGCTTCACAGATAATACTTGTTACTCAGTTCATTGTTGGTTTTGGTCTTTTCATGGGATTTTTTTTAACCCGACGCACCAGATGGTTTGTTACACAGAACCATCTGAGAAGTCGTCTTTTTAAAAACTTGTTTGGAAAAGAGCAGGAACTTTCAAAAACTACTTAGCAGGTGATTGGATGAACCATCTATCGCCATTTATTGTTTCTCACTGGTATCGCACCTAAACCACGCCTGTAGCTACCAGTGGTTCTAGGACGCTGATTGGCCCGAACCACCACCAGCACATAACCTGAATCCTGACAAGATGGATTCTCACGTAATCTCGTGAATCCAGCTGCCTCGCAAGGTCAGGATTTTTTTTGTCAGCCTTATACTTTAGAAGTAAACTTACATTTGTTTGCAGAAATTGAAAAATCCAAGATATTTCATTTTCAGAACAACTAGCTGAGCTCGGATATTTGAGAGCTAAAATGTATTTTAAACTAGTCAGAAAACTGTGGTTTCTTTTACATGAAAACTACTATCTTCAGAGAGAATAACAGAAATGTCTGTTTGTGTATGTAACATTATAAACTACACATGCAGTAGCTGCTCTGTATGAGGAAAAAGGACGACTTTATAGACCTCACAGTGGGGGTACAAGCCGTGTTAGAGCAGACTGCTTATTTTTAACCGTACTACTGTTTGATAGGCTTCAAACGAACACGGTTTGTTTTTATGAGAAAGGACACATACAGTATCTGCTCTGAATGGGGAAAGAAGACAGTTTTATAGAGCTCACAGTGAGGATACAAACTGTGTTAGAGCAGACTGATCTTTTTTAACTGTACTACTGTTTGATAGGAAAATGACAAAAGGACACTGTACGTCTGTATCTAAAAGCATTAAAGGTATTAGTAAGTTAATTTGCATGCAGACTCGACTCTGTGCACATGCCAGACATTTACTATTTTGCCCCCAGGGGGGGAAAAATGCACCTTTTTAGAGGAAAACAGCATGATTTCTACCTTTCTACTTCTCTGAGCTGTCAGTGCTGCCTTATATACAGGACGGTACAGTATTTATCGTCCTCTACAGAATGACCATGACAAACAGCAAAGCTAATCTTCTCTTATCTTTATCAAATCTGAGTTATCTCAATGTCGTATGTACAGTTTCAGTCACTTATCTGTGCAGGACAGTCCAATTAATACTTATATAAACAAGGAAAACTTTTCCCTCAACTTTTTTTCTCCCAAAGCCAGAGAACAGAGACGCAGACTGGTGACGGTCTCTCGAGTATTGAGAAGCTTCAAAAAGAAATATTCTGGAAAGACAATCAGAGGAGGACTCTGATGAAACGCTGACAAAAGTCATTACAGAAAAAAAAAACACAAAATGTCAGCAAACATTCAAACAAACAGCAGGAAAAATTCTGCTGCCACAAGAATCAGCTTGGCGCTTTGCTCTGTGGCTTTGGCAAAGTTATTCTTATCCACAAATATTGACTGAACACCACTGAGGCTGCGACTCACAATTATTTTTATCATTGATTAATCTGCCTATTACTCTCTTGATTAAGCAGTTAATTGCCTCTGAAATGTCAGAAAATCGTTAAAAATGTAGAACTGCAACGATTTATAAATTAATTGATAAAAAAAATCTGCAACTGTTTTGATAATTGAATAATTGTTTGTCATTTTTAAGCAAATATGTCAAATATTTACTGGTTCCAGCTTCTCAAATGTCAGGATTTTATGCTTTTCTTTGTCATGCATGATAGTAAACTGAATATCTTCGAATTTTTGACTGTC
The DNA here is from genome assembly GCF_914725855.1 of Thunnus albacares. Taxonomy (NCBI): domain Eukaryota; kingdom Metazoa; phylum Chordata; class Actinopteri; order Scombriformes; family Scombridae; genus Thunnus; species Thunnus albacares. Next base: position 28,529,802 of record NC_058113.1, read on the forward strand.
AGACAAAACAAGACATCTGAATACTCTGAATGCCTTACAGGCTGTGAGCTGCATTTTTCACTATTTTCAAGCATTTTATAGAGAAAATGATTCTCTATAGTCAAGACAAACATCAGCAGATTAGTTGATAGTGAAAATAAACTTTAGTTTCAGTCTTCACAATTTCCCAAAGTGACGTATCATACAGCTTGTTTTGTCCCACCAACAGTCTAAAACCCCAAAATACCTGCATGTGAGTCAAAGAAAAGCATCAAATTCTTATATTTGAGCATTTGTTCTTAAAAAATGATTCAAACAATGAATTAATTTAAAAATACATGCAGACTAATGTTCTATTAATCAGCTAACTGCTTGATCGACCGATTGCTATTTCTAGTATTCCTACAGAAATACATGTGAAAGTCTATAAGATGATGGGAGTTCCCTTTTATTCCCTGATCCCTCTTTAAGCTTTCAAATATCAGGTGAACATTTTATACAGTCTGAACATTCAAGGCTGAATACAGAGAAATAACATCAATCTGTGTAATGAGTAAAAAGAATCATGGGCTGTGGATATGACAGGAAATCAATTGGGAGTGAAATAAACAGGAATGTGTTGCCCTACTTCCTCTTTTGACCACAAGAGGGCAGCGTGACACCATGCTTCTGACATGAAGGAGGCTTCAGTGTATGTAGATTTTTAAATTTGATTTGTGGTAAACAAACAAATCCCTGCAGTGATATTGACATGTCTCCTTTTTTCTCACGAGTCTGCTGTTATTGTAGGACTGTGTACTAACTTATACTGCAGCTTTAAAACATCTATATTACATTTATAGTAACCCGTAAGTACACAGCTACACAGATACACTGACATACCCACTGGGATCTAACAGCACAATGTCAGTACAAACAATCATGTTTGGCCTGACGTTGTAGTTATTACATCCTGGTGTGAATACGCAATGTGATGTGCTTGTAGTAATTTTCCACAGGCTGAGACTCCGGATGACAGAAAGTGTTACCAAGGGATACTATGCTATGCTACTATGCTAATGCTCTGTGTTTACACCTGCTGCTGAAAGTGACATGACTTTGACAATGTTTAAACAGGGAGAAATCTGATATTTCAGGATCTGTTTTCAGCCACATGGAGGAGTCAGTTATTTGCTTGTTGGAGTTAAATCTAAACACACTGAGTGTATCTTTTATCTGAATTGATTTAATTGATTATTCTGGTCTTTAAGTTTAAAATAAACACAGTAAAATCTAACAGGAATGTACCTAAGTTTGCTGCAACAAAACAATGAATCAGATTATAGAAATGAGTATCTAAGACTAACAAAATAAACAGTTGATTATTTATCAAGTGTCCACACATCCTATTTATCCAAAATTAGAAGCAATGTCTGCTGCACAAGCTCAGTCTGTAATCTTTTCTTTTTTTTGACACCTTTAAATGTTTTGAAATTAGTGTGAATATGATGTCTGTGTTTCGGTTAAGAAACCAAAATACTGTTTATTGATAACTCACTGAGGAATATAAACATGTTTTTATCTGCAAAGTAAGTGTCAGTGTTTGGTTTTGTCTAAACACAAAGTAGCTGTAAAATAACTAAACTAGAATCTGATGATGCTATTGTACAGACACATTTTATCATCATGTTCACTTCACTGCAGTACTTTAGTTAAATTTTTAAGGTAGTTGTACTTATTTCAGTATTTCTATTTTGTTACTTTATACTTCTGCGTCACTACATTTTGAGTCATTTCTGATCACTATGGTTACCGGTTACTCTGGAGATTGATATTTTACATACAAAACATGTGATCAGATTATAAAATATGATGTACTGTTATAGATTAAAATCAGCCAACAGTATATACAGTATAGTAGTTGGAAAAATAACTTATAATGCTAATAATGCTGCCTGTTAATGCATGTTAGTGTAGAAAAGGGCTATTTATTTTTTCTATTTAAGGGACTTTTACTTGTAATGGAGTATTTTGCAATTGTAGAATTATTACTTTTACTTAATACAAAGATCTCAGTACTTCCTCCATCACTGTCAGTCAGTACTACTCGTTACCTCTAAATATACTAAAGAAAGCTTAAAGTATAAAACAAAGAATTCTGGAGTGAACACACATCAGATATGGGTCACTTTCAATAGCAGGTATGAACAGGAGGTAAAAAATACAGATATGGTGGGAAAAAAACTCAACTAATCATCATGTTCTGGTTTGATTGTAGTTTCAAAGACTTAATAGGGACACTATAAACGAGGTAAACACTATCTATGTGCTCTACACGTTCTAAACTATCTTTAAAACAGATCCTGAGCGGTTTGTCCTCACCTGCACCAGCAACTTCACTCAGCTAGTCAGGCAGGACATGTGACACTTTAAGGAGCGGTCACAGGGAAAGGTCAAGGACTGCAAGTACTTATACTGGAGGGTGTGTTGGGGGGTTGAGCCCTCCACATCCTCATTAGCTGCTGCTGCTACTTTGAGCCAACTCTTGGCAATCGGGGCAGGTGTAAATCATCTCATGTGCATTTTGGCCCATCCAGACCGCCGTCCCATTGGCGTCAGACTCTTGGGCCTTAAGAGAGCGATGCACCTTGGCACAGTAGCTGCTGCTCTCGCAAGAGGGTGGCGTGATGACAACAACACAAAAAGACAAACAAGAGCGGTGACGTGAAGGTGGATAACTGGAGGGGACGGGGGTTGGTTTAACTCAGGTGGGGGGAAAATGAGGACGGTTTGGTTTCATGAATGGTGATAAATAAGGGAGATAAAACTCATCAACTCACCAAGCTAGGTATATCATAGACACTATGAATATGAGGAGCACAAAGGCTCCGGCTGCTACACCATACACCCACATCTTCAGCTTCCCATCTGTGGAGGAGGAGGCTTGTCAGTTTGTCTGTCTGTTTACACTTCAACATGGCACCATCAGCCACTAAAGGCTGCAACAATTCATTCTGTGAGAGCTTGAGGAAACTTTTTTTTTCTTTCTCAAATAGCAAAAACATGTTTTAGTTCTTATTATAATGAAGTATAATAGCATAATAGCGTTGCTGCAAAAACAAACAAACACCTGGAAGATAAACGATACAAGGGTTACATGATGGCATGTAAGTGCGGAAGTGCCTGCTCCTGACAGACATAAACTCAATCTGTTCTGCGCTCTTGCTTTCTAAATGTTTCTTTTGCTGTCATGCGCCATCAGTCACAACGCTCTGTGCAGATGCAGTTCTGAAATGTTAATGTACCAGCAGAGTAGTTCATACATGCATCTGAGAAGATGGTTCGGATGCATCGTGTGTCAGTTTTATGTCATGCACAGTTTGCAAAGCACAAATGTGTAAAACTTAATGTTAATTAGAGCCTGTCAACACTAAATCTATTCCCGGCAAAAAAAAAAAAAACTGAAAGTAAAGTAAACTCTGCTGTTGTCATGTGAAAACCTCTCAGCTTTATGTATTAACTTCACTTCGAGGATTACATGGTGCTCTGCAGGTTGAGAAAATTCTACAAACGCTAGGCTTTCTAAAACCTTTTCCCTTTTTAGATAAACTTAAAAAGACATGGTGGGCACTGAGAAAAATGGAGGCTGTTTTTTTTTTTTTTTTTATCCAGTAATGCAAGTGGAAATATTTTAAATACAAGTTCCTGACTTAAAACTTGCACATACATAAACATCCCTTCAGGTCACGATTGCAAGTGGGAGCTTTGGAAATGTGATGTTTTCCTAACCTTTGTCTTGGCAGGATAACAATTTGTTGACACATTATGACATGTTTATAGATCTCATTGGGCTAGCTGTGTTTCATTTCTACTTTTTATTTTTGTAAACGATTAATAACACTGTCAGAGTAGCATTTCCCAAAATATAAACCAACCACGTCTGTATCTTTCTGACTTCCTCCACATTTCTGACTCAGAAGCATTTTAATGTGTTGGTTTTTGTAATTATGACTTGACAACTTGAAAATAGGAGCTTCTGAAGAGCACATTAAGGCATGGTTAGTTCCCAAAAACATGACAGTTAAGAGATTAAAGGTTTTCACTTGACAGCAACAAAACACCTCTACTATTTACATCTTTCTTTTTCCATTGCCTGGTACCAAATGAGTATTTTAAAGTTGTTGCATGTATGGCAGTGAGGCATATATATCAGGCGGGTGTCTTTGAATTTTTCTGAAGAGCTGCACTCAGGTAAAACCTAGCGAGGGATGTGATCTAATAGTAAACAGCGTGTCATGTGGTCTGACCTGGTCCGTAGGGCTGCAGGTACCAGGTCCGCCCGGTGCGTCCGGGCTGGATGGTGGTGGGCAGGGTGGGGTTAATGGCACGACTGGTCTTCACATCCCCCTTCTTGTCCCCGGCTGTAGGGATCTCCAGAATTGGGATGGGTGCGCACTGGTCCAGTTGCCCAGTGGGCGACAACACCTCTGTGAAGCCCTCCTCGCACATGCAGACTCCAGCCTGCAGGGGGCAGTGCAGAATCATGTTTGGTGTGAGCTCCATGTACAGTAAATCATGGGACTGTTCAGGAGTGTCAGCATGGAAGTGTATAAATCAAAGGGGGCTTTAGAGAGAGACCCTGAATGCGGGTATGGTTGGGTGGTTGACCTGTCACTGGTTGATCACAAGTTCAATCCCTGTCTGTCCTCAGCAGCCATGTGTGCTGCTGACCCATCTCCATCTCATTCATTTTAAGTTAATCTAGATAAAAGCATCAGCTTCCAGAAAAATCTAAACCATGTCAGAGTATGTTTGTGACCTGTTGGCCTCATCCCCTTATATTTACCACTAATTCCTGTTTCCAATTCTGCTAGAAAACCGGATAAACCTGTACTGCATTCATTTTTTAATCTTTATTTATTCTGGAAAGGTTCACTGACCACAAATTCTCTTTCACACAAAGTTATACACATTCACCTGGAAGCTGCACTGTACAACTGTCTAAGCAGTGGTGGAAAGTAACTAAGTATATTTACTTTACTTTAGTACAATTTTGAGGTACTTGTACATTACTTGCGTATTTCCATTGTTTGCTACTTTATTCTTCCACTCCACTACATTTCAGAGGGAAATATTGTATTTTCTACTCCACTACATTTATTTGACAGCTTCAGTTACTTTTCAGATGAAGATTTGACACAATGGATAATATAACAAGCTTTTAAAATATAACACATTGATGAAGATGCAGCCAGTTGTTTCCAACCTTTTTGGCTTTTGACGTCTTATAAAAAGCAGTGTGTAGTCGGGGTCACATTTCAGATGTCTATGAGTTGTTAACAGCTCCACCAAATAATGATTTTTCCCTCTAAACTTCTCACATGGTTTCATTTCAAAAATGTTCAAATGATCCAATATTTCACCAAACAAAATCAAAGATTAGAGAAAAAGTCCAAAAACTGAAAACAGATTTGTGTAGAACTTTGTTTTTTCTTCTTCTTTCCTCTCCCATTAATCATTTCACGACCCCTCAAATTTATCTGGTGACCCTTTGGAGGGGCACAACCTCTAGGTTGGGAACCACTGGGCTAAACTAGCTAATTGTATATAAAGTAGTGTAAACTAGCTCCACCTCCAGCAGCTACAACAGTAACATGCTGCTCTAACACTGATGCTTCACTATTAATAATCTAATGATGTCATGTATAATAATATATCAGTCAGAGGGACAAAATGAGTATTTTTACTTTAATACTTTAACTACATTTTGCTGATAATACTTATGTACTTTTACTTAAGTAGGACTTTTCATGCAGGATTTTAATTGTAATGCAGTATTTTTACATTGCTGTATTGGTACTTTTACATAAGTAAAGGATCTGAATACTTCTTCCACCACTGTATCTGAGTCTGATCTGTTGGCAGTAAGCAGTTCCACCAGACCAGCTGGGGATTAGGTGCCTTGCTCAAGAGACACTGGTAATGAGGGAGGTGCAATTGCTGCTGATTGACTTCTCAACTCAGATTTATTATACTTGGTAATAAACCTGCTCCTCAGCAGATCAGTTTGAGGTTATAAAGTCTTTACCAGCCACTACAGCTGACTGCTGTGTCCAAATTGTTTTTTAAGAAATATTCTTTCTACTAACATGGACATACTTTGAGATTTACCAGCTGCTGTATCTGGTGGATAAAAACTTATCTTACTGATTTCGATACAGCTCAGTTGAGTGGCACTATAGAAAAATAGGTTTTACATCTTCATGCTGCCATCATTTTATTCCCTGCTGCGTTCAAATTAAATTCTGGCAGCAGTGTGTCACAGTGAGTACAGACACTGCCATTTATCTAGAGGACCTGTGCTATCAGGTTTATGTTTTTTATTCTGTTTACTGTTTTTATTGTGCATTTTTGTCTGTAAACCAAATTTCTCTCTACAAGATTTTTTTTTTCTCTCCGTTCTTTATTTTTCGGTTAAATTGGTGATACGAGAACAAAGAGCAGCTTACCTCACTGCAGAAAGACTTCGGCATGAGACAGGGAGGGTCACAGGACCTGTTGTCCACTGGAGGGTTCATAGGAGGACAACCTCCTGTGGGTGAAATGACAATAGAATCAAATAGAGTACACAATGGGCCTCATTCACAAACTGTGCATACAAATCTGTACTTAAACCGTGCATACGAACGTTTTAAGCAACTCTTACCTGAATTTTTTCTTACTCTGCGAACAAATTTAGAACTGCTGTGGACCATGCATACGTACATATTATAAATGTCCCACAGTCTTAAAAAAATGATATTTATTCAGTGTAAACAGTATATTAAAACCACAATTATTTAAAAAATGATTTGGCCTAAATATACAACATTTAAAAGTGTGAAATTGTTAATAATACACAATACATTTACAAATTATAAAAGTAATAACTAAGATGATGTAATCCATAAATAATCATCATAAATGTAATGAAATTATTAATATATTAAAATTGTCCTGTTACCACTTTTAGATGATAATAGCTTATATATCAGAATTTCCATATTGGAATGTGACAGCGATTAATTTGCCCCATCAGGCCGTTGTGGACAGAGACGAAACACGATGTGCAGCAGTAGAGATTTATTTAGATTAATTCCACAGATCTATACTTTTATTTTGTTACAGACTTTTATTTTGGTAGTGGTGCAACAGGTATGCAGGCTGTCTACAGGATTCACAATCAGGCTCCCAACAGTTGATGACATGTTTACCAGATAAATCTGCCTTTTCTGGCTTCTACCTCTGAAACTATTGTTTACATTTCACTATCACTGTCACTCACGCTGCAATGATTGACAGCTCTCTCCACTGCTGCACCGCTCCGACAGAGCTTTCCTTATATAGAGAAACGGGGGCGTGGTGGTATGCTAATTACCGATAGCGGGCACTCGCCTGTCGATTTTAGAATTCTGCACAAAGTAAGAACATTTTACACAAACCTATTAGTGAATGAGGCCCTCAAGACTGATATTTTCATTTAAAAGGCTGTTATTACACATCCTATATGTTAAACCATCTTTTCTTATTAAAAAAAAGTATCTATAACTCAATATAGCTAATGAAGCCGGGGTTACTTTAGGACAACCACATGTTTCTGTGTTGAATAGAGGCTCCCATCATCCACCACCTTCACTTCTTATAGAAATAAGCCCCCTGTTTTTACAGAACAGTGTTTTATATTTCTGACCTCCTACATAAAACTGCCACCAATGTTTTAGACTTACTGTTGAGCTTTATAGCTGCTGCAAGCTCTCAGTTTCTTACTTTCATGGTAGCTTTAGCCGCACTATTTATTATTCAAAACATAGAGGGGCAATGTTTCACAACCTTTTTGGCTTAAAAATACTACTACTAATAATACATTTTATTGTAGGGGCTTGTGACCTCTCATCACCAATTGTATGTCCACCAGTTCTGACCAGTTCTACCAAAAGTGATTTCATGTCTTTTTCTGTTTTATTTGGATATTTTTTAGAGATAAAACAATTAGTTTATTAGTAGATTAAATTCATAGGCAACCATTTTGATAATTGATTTATCATTTTAGTCATTTTTAAAGAGAAGCTTCTCAAATGTGAGTATTTGGTGGTTTTCTTTGTCTTTTCTGATGTTACACTGAATATCTCAGTCCCACAAGAAAAAAGGCAAACATCAGAGTAAAGTAAGTAAGTACCCTTAGGAAAGTACGAGAAATACAAGTACTGCATATAAAATAGAAAATTACAGTAAAAATATGTAGAATATATTCTAAACTGAAAAGAGCTATTAGAGTTTAAAATTAAGAGAATGGAGTGTACATATAGTGACAATATGTGTGCAAATGTTCATAGCGTAAACATTAAACATAATTAAACATAATTTTTTGTGTAGCAAAAATGTGTTGTCTGATTTATTATCTCGTTAATCATCTTGCGACCCCTCGTGGAGGTCGAGGCCTCAGGTTGGGAGTCACTGGTGTCGGGAACACAGAGAAACTTTGGGTTTCAAGTATTTAACAAGTAAGTTGACCCAAAAACTCCCAAAAACTTGTAAATACACTATAACGTGAGCTCCACTATAAGACCCAGAGTTCCTTACCGGTGACATTGAGTCCATCTGAGCGTTGACACCAGATAAGCGGACGAGTGGAGTTTTGACTGCTGAACCATTTGTATTCGTAACATTCACCCCCTGAGGAAAAAAACCACAAAAAACAATCAACATCTATAAAGACTGTATGGTCGGAGTCTACGTTGAGGACTATGGTTCTCACAGCACAGTGATGGATTAATAAAGCAGCTGCTAAGTTATGGTTGTATAATAGGCTGCTGTCATATAATATCACTATCAGTGTGTCTTCACAGAGGGGTCCAGTTCAATGTTTTAATCTTCAGTAAGAGCTTTTGCTTAATGACTTTCTATCAATGCTATTATGACTTTATCAATATCTCCATCAGTGCAGTAAATGACCATATTTCCCTACGGAGTCCTGTGTAACCAATCATCAGTCCAGACCATTCGGCTAGCGTAAATGAACAATTTAACCTTGAACAAAAGAGAGAGCTATTCTCCACAGGCCTGGGGTACAGTATCACTGCTGCAGTCAATGGCACAGCTCCATCTGCTGCTTTCACCAGACAATTTGTCTGAGGCTCAGACGACTTCACCCTTTATGCTCTTCACTTTACTCATTTCTTTTCCTTGGTAGAGCTGAAGTTTTTTCAAATGTGTTAAGTTATCATTGAATCACTCTCTTCAGCCGACACTTCCCACCATCTTTTACGAGCAGAGTTTTTCTACTATAGAAACATTTTCTCAAAGGAAGAACTACTCTAGAAGCAGAATGTCAGTAGTAGTGTTAGAAAAAGTCACAGCTTTTTGAAACATAACTGAGAACCTCTGTGAGGGCTAAGAAGGGAGGTAGCTGATTCTCAAGCCTATTAAATGAAAGTAGATTCATTATAACCATGATGTTATAACTGGACTACATTTATTTAGCGCTTTAATAGAAAAAAAAGTTTACAGTGTTCCTGTCATGCACCAACGCACATGCCGTCATTGCCTCCAAGCAAGACCTGGTCATCAGCAGTGACTGGGGTTTAATGTCTTGCTCAAGGATACTTAGACAGGAGAAGTTGGGATCGACCCAAACATCGACCCAATCTACCTCCTGAGCCTACGTTAAGCTAGTTAGCTGACCTGCTGACCTTTAAACATCATATCTATGGTCAGAAATGAGTGAAAAAAGTCTTTGGCATTCATACATTTAGGTATAGTTTGAGTTTTTTTTTGTCATTTGTTCTGTAAGATTGTAAGAAAGTTACTGGGGTGTGATGGACCTTGTGTTTCACTTTTTAGCAACACTGGCACCAACAGCTAGTCAAAGTTTACATTTATCCAACGAAATATCTCAACATCTACCAAATGGACTGTCACAAAACTTCATATAGCACATTTCAGCAACAAGGCAATTCAAAGTGCTTTACATAAAATATTAGAAGCATCGAGACAAAGTGCAAAATAAACACATTATAAAAGGACATTTAAGTACAATTAACAGTCATTAAAGAGTTAAGAGAATAGAAAATAAAAACAAGCTAAAATAGAATAAGACAGTGCAGTGTAAGAAATGAATAATTACTAGATTTAATCAAAAACCGCTGCAAACAGAAAAGTGTTCAGCCTGGATTTAAAAGAACTGAGAGTTGCAAACATTTATGGTTCGTAAATTAGATGAGCAGAACGACTGGCAACGTGTAACGCTTTACTTTCATCAGATTCTAGGCTATGTTCATATGAAGCATTTTACTTTACTATAGTTGTACTTTCTGTTGTGATGTTGAATAAATTAAGGTAGGGAAGGCGCTCTCACAAGAAATAAATTCAATCACTTATGACTGAAGGGATTCACATGAATTGTGTTTCTAAGAACAGACTTGTTGAATGTGAAAGTCATTTTTCATGCAACTATTTGATCTGTTGTAATATCATAAATCTCACAAGGGAAGATTGAAAGAAAACATGAGTCTGAGGTAAGAAAAAATAAAAGATCCTCCCCTGCTCTCCTAAAACGTTCAGACTATCTTTCCCTCAGCAAAAAGAAAAAATATAATACCCTCCTCCTTTTCTGACAACCCCTCTGTCCCCGATTATCATTGTACATCCCTTATACTAACTAACATTTTAACCCTCCTGTTGTCCTCGGGTCAATTTTGACCCAGGAGGATAACAGGTGTCATTATATGCTGTCATCAAAAAAATTGAAATGGTTTCAAAACAGTATTCTGACTAAGAAATTATGAATTATTTTAACTATAGTTGAGATCAGAGGAAAATATGTTGATGGATTATGGCAGACTGTTATATGTAAAAGTTTAGTCAGGATACTCAAAATTGACCCGAGAACAACAGGAGGGTTAAAAAGATCATGTTTTATTTGGCTACGTTCATAAATAAGCAAAGAACATTATCTCTGCTTTTAGAGAACCTCTGCCTGAAAGAAACACTTGTAAAACTAAAACAATAAACCTGCGTCTGAACTCTATATTATATACTATGTAATACTACAACAAGTGCACTTTATGCCACTGTTGACACTGCAGTAATTGGGGTTATGAATTGTACCGCTTTTACTACCTGGAATTGATGATGAAAATACACACCGAGGGATGTCAATCACTGTGACTTTAAACCTGCATTCATTGATTTTTTTGGCAACATTTAGCAGAGCTATCATTCATTTGAAGTCATGTTTCTGGCCACCTTATGAATGAATATTCACTCTCTTTCTACCTCTGTTTTGGTCTCTACAAAGATTGATTAGTGCAGCTTTAAACTACTGCCAATTTTCAAATTAAAAAAAAACAAAAAAAACAAGAAAAATGTTTGATTAAGGATTTATTTTTATGTTCCTAAAGCTGTCGGGCATACGGCCACGGTTTTTACATTTCTTCTAGTGGTGAGCAGCTCCTTTGTTGCATTTTTGGGCTGCATTGAGGGACAATAGTGTTTCATTAACAGCACTCCAGCAGCATGCGAACCAAAATCTAGCAATTTCAATCTGCATGCTGGCATTTTTAATACTTCATATTTTTCATTGTGATTACACTGTAGAAACAAAGCATGGTTAGAATTACTATACAGTAAAGTGTGCACCTGGGACACAGCTTTGGTTTTGTTTTTCTCAAATGAGCCTCACATCAAACTGCTCCCTCTCTCCCTGCCTCCACTCTCTCTTCCTCCTCCTCCGCCTTCACTGGTCTTGGCTGAGCCCACCCGCCCCCCCCCCCTTCCCATATGCCTTGAGAGATGCTCTGAAACCAGGTCAGGCTGGTGAAGACTGCTGTGGGGCCGTGAACGGTAGTCACAGAGGGAGGAGAGGAAGAGTGGGAGGTGAGGGAGGAGGAGATTGTGTATATGTTTGTGTATATGCTTGTATAAGGTGGTGGTGATTCAAAAACCAGGCTAAATGAGCATGGGGGGGGTTTCCTCCTATCTGACCCAGAGTCCAGAGAGTGAAACAAAGTGATAGTAAGCAGTTCAGGGTTTGGTTTCTTTCAGTCATGTTTTGGACTTGGTACCAAGGTGACACAATGGTTACCACTATTACCTCACATTTAGAAAAGCTTCATTTGATACCCCCCAATCCCTTCCTCATAAACTCATTTTCTCTCTCTGAGTTTCTTCTGATATTCCTCTGACAGTCCAAACATGCACGTTCAGTCGGATAGACGACTGAACAGCCTGCAGGTTTGACCCTGAATGTAAGTGTCTTTCTGTGTTAGCGCGCTGATGCACTGACAAGCAGTCCATTGTTTTTCGCTGCCTTCCGCCCAACAGACGCTGAGACTGACTTTCAGTTCCCTGTGATCATGCATATTAGGAGAACGCCGGTAAAGAAAATGAATAAAAGAATCAAAGTTTGAGTCTGGCAGCTTGCTGCGAGCTAATTAGCATGCACTGAAAGTTCACTTGTCAAAGGGAGTTTGCTTCTATTAATTTGTCAAACTGTCTGGCCTTGAGGAGGTTGAAGCTGTCACTCACCTGTGCAGGGCTGAGACTCCCACGCCTGGTCAGGACAGAGCTGCAGATTTTCAGGCTCCTGAGCTAACACGGCTCTCGAGCGGGCCTGAACCGAACCGAAGTCCACGCCGGCCCCTTTGACGCAGATGCTGACACACGAGCTCCAGTCTGACCACTCCATCAGGTAGCACTCACCTGCAGTGCAGAGGAAACAGGATACACTATTGGGACCGCTAAAGTGGTTTTGGTGAGGAAACTCTCTGCTGTCCACATGTGGTTATGAAAGCCTCTTGTCAAAATCTTTCAACTCAAGACATCATGTTGACATTACACATTAAAAATGTAACCGAGATGTAACGAGCATTTCTTTACTGAGGAGTTTTGACGGTTTAGGGACTGCCAATAAGTTTCAGAATGACAAAAAACAAATAAAATTCTGAACAATAACTTCCTAATTCCTCCTTGCAAATAAATTGTTAAATTCATGAATAAATAAATAGTTGCACAAATAGGCTGAACACAAAACATATCGTAAATGAAAGAGAATTAAAATTCAATTAACATGGTGATCACAACGACACTTAGGGCGAGCCTTAAACCATAAAAAAAGCCTTAATATTCACACCTCAGGGTCAGGTGTGCTACAGGCGGCTCAAACTGGCAGACTGAATAAAGTCGTAGCACAACAGCTAAACCCACATATTCAGCTCATTCAAAAGCAGCTAGAAATTAAATCCTTACAAATTAAATTCTTCACCGGTATTTGTTCCGTGTGGACTTTTGAAATAAATGCCCGATGACCTGTGCAGCATTGCTAGGTCTGGCCTTAAGCCATATCACAAATCTTTTAATTTCCTGTAAGCCAGTGTGCAGCCTCTGATCTTTAGAGAGGTTGGACCTTCTGGCTCTTCGAAAAGGTGATCAAGGTTTTACCATCAGGACCCCTTTTTGCTTTGAAAAGACCTGTCTGAGGAGCTGTGGCTGGCAGGATCTGTATTATCTCAGGATTTACATCTAGATTTGATGTATTTTATTTCATTTTCACTGTTATTTTATTTGACTGTTAAAGTATATTTAAGTTACGCAAAAAATATCTGCATTGCAGTTTTAGTGTGGGTGTCCCTGGTAGAAATCAGATCTTCAGCTTTGGCAGTGCTAAAGCAATGTTTCACTTATTTATCTATGGATGAGAACAGTTTAATCTGGGTGAGATGTTAAGGTATGCGGCAGAGATGCGTTCAGAATACAGATTTACATATCGTATCATGTGATGCTTGAGCTCCTTTGAAGAGTTTCAGGAGGAGGAAGGTGTGAGTTTGAGATGCAGGTCGGGTTGGTTTTGATCACAGCTGACAACTGCAGCTCATCAAACAACAGGGGAAATTGAACACGGGTCAAAGGTGGCAGTGCATGAAAGTGTTTGAGTGTGTGTGTGTGTGTGTGTGTGTGTTCATGCAACCTCTCAGAATTCCCCAATTTATCCCCAGCCATGTGCAAACAGCCCTTGAATTTCCTCCCAAATGACACTGTAGTACATCCCTGCGCAGAAAACAGTCTGTGCTTTTGATTGCTGTTTGATACTTCAGTGCTCCTGCAGTTTGGCAAAAGGGGTTGGACTGACTTGTTATCTAGGGCAACGTTTCTCAGTGTTTTCCATCTCAGGGACCAGCAGACATCTGATGAGGTTTTTTTTTTTTTTTGAAAATGAAAAATGAAAAATCTGCCAGTGGAAACACGTGCCACACACTTGAAATCTAAAATAAATCCAATTCGTAGTACTTTTCAATGAGTTTCGGGTTGAAAAAAGGGATAACATTTTTTTCTCCCCTATACAGTATCTTAGAGATATTGAATCATGAACGATCAATGATAAACCAAAATAGACACATAGCACTTTGGAAATGAACTCTACGTTTGTGTTTTGTCTTTTGGCAGAAGCAAGTAACAATAATTCTCCCTTCAGGGACCGCTGACACTGAAAATAACAGATTTATATTTAAGCTGCACTGTGTGAAAATACGCCCCTCTTATCAGGCTGAATCATAAATTGGAGGTTCAGTCTACCATCTTTTTCTTATTGAAATGTTGCCATTTTTCCCCAAAGGAAATAGCGATGTTAGTAGATATGAACTCCAGTATGTGCAGCATAACATCGAGGGTGCGGCTTCACAATATGAAGACGGATGTTGCGGTCGTGGGAGGGGCAGTAAAGTGTTGCAGCTGCAGACCTGATGGACAGAGTCCAGCAGCGGTTCGGGCAGAGCTCACCTGTCTGTCTTCTCTGCTCTACACTGCAAAGCTACATCAAACCCAGCAGCCGATAAGCCTCTGTTACAAAACCTGACAACAACTCATCAGACCCAACCTTTGAAGTGATAATCCAATCTGTGAGATTCTCTGTCTTTTTTTTTTTTTTTTTGTATCAGTGGGGGTTGGGGGTTGACATCTTTGGTGCTAAGCTGGTGTTGTGCTGTTTTTGTGCTGCAGCGCTGAGCCCCATCACCTGTCAATCAAAGTGTGGTCAACAGTCTACTGTTACGTCTCTGCCCATGTATTATTGTGTTGGTAAAGGCTAAACATCCACTTCTTCCACTTAATGCTGTTAATGCTGCTGCAATGGAAGATCTGCAATACCTGCTTTGCTATACAATACAAGTTTTTACAAGCTATACAAGTTTTCATGAGTAGACTATGCCCTAAATCAGCAGTCTCAAACAACTGTCACCAAATGTTTAGAACTTTTTTGTTACATTTGGCCTGAAAATAATGTTTATTCATTTTTGTCTACATTTTTTTCTCCTTATTTTAGATGAATTGTTTAATTTTCTTGCAAGGCTAAAGAATTTGAGCATTAAAATTTGTGGTTTTTTCCCACATTTTGTTTATCAAGCCTAACTGTGCAACTTGTCAACACTTTATCTATGACCAACAACTAACAGTTTTATCACAGAACACCATAATGTCGACCTGGAGCACAGACTGTGTCAAGACAGGTGGACAATTAATTGCTTTTTCATTGAGTTTAATGTAAGTGCTGCCGGTCTCATCTGAATGGAGAAAGCTGCCAGGAGTACAATCTCAAGTAGCATTACTCTCCTAAACATCTGTAGCAGTTGGCAAATTATGAGGGACAGGAGTGGAGAAAATAGTTTCTCAGCTATGGGCTGCATATAGTTAAAATTTACTGTGCCATGTGTTGAGTTAGTCTCCCTAGGAGAGAACAAGTTTGAAACATTTGCCCTAAATTCTCACATAAAAGCTGTTATTTCAATAGAGTCTCATGGCAAGAATGAACAAATAAAGGCCAGTTGCCTGATAAATTGCACTGGTGATTAACTGTACTGTAATGGCTCACATAGTAAATCCAGGATAATGTATATTTCCATTAGTACAACACGTTATATTCACCAGTCAGCTGTTCTGAGTGTCTTTATTAAAAAAGAGATACTGTCCTTACTCACTAACTTACTTCCAATTGCTTCTACTTTTTTCAAGCGGTGTTAAGCTACTGTCAATGAAACTCAATACTTAATGCAGATATTTCACATTAAAAATGAAGCAGAAAAAGACAGAAGTGCCCTTGAGCTTCTGGAAAGTGTTTAATGTGAAACATCTGCGCAGGATGTGCTGAGTTTCATTGACAGAAACATCCCTCTGAATAAAAAAATGGCAAAGTAGAACTGACTGCAAGTAATTAGTAAGAGTATTAGTATTAATAACAGCACTTCTGTTAAAAAGAGACACTCAGAGAGCAGAGCATTGAGTCTGAAATGGCTTCACTGTTGTACTGAGGGATGATGATGCTGTAAAATGTACATTCTGAATGTATCAAGACAACATGTAAACATGAAGGAAGCTGAGTTTGCATTAACGCCAAATGGCATCGACGGCAAATTAAATCAGGAGCAGATCAGATAATCAGGGAGCTGTCTTATGAAAATATGATCAAAATTATTAAAACATTAATAAGGAATAAAGGCACAGCACTCTCTCTGTATCTGAGGTAAATGAAGAATTTACCGTAAGCTGAATCACTGTTGTTTCCCTGTTAATCAGTAACACAGAACAGGAAGAAATGTACTCATGAAAATGTTATTGATTGTGTCTTTAAAAGCCAGAAAGCTGTTCACAAAGAAGCAGGGAGTTCACTGGTCTCCTGAGTGTGAAGAGTGATGTTTTTGAAGGTGGAGTTGGCGTGTGAAGGCGACCGTGGAGGATGGAGGGAGATGACGCCTGGCAGTCAACTGAAAGGAAAGTCTGATATGCCGCTGATTTTAAGATTCTTTTTACTTTATGTAGTGAAAGCGTATACGTGGTTATTTTAGACTTGAACTTCCAGACTGTTTGGTTACTTTGCTATCCAGACGGCAATAAACCACTGAAGGACTTGCAGTAATAAAAATGAAAATGTGCATCTGTGTACTGCATAATGTTAAACAGCTTTTGCCTTGCATGGTCATATATCATGTAAATCACAACAGATGTCCAGTCAGGACCTAAGCATTCACCGAAATAAAAAAAAAGTCATCCTGTGCAGGTCAGTTGTGCACTAACACTGCCAGGTTTGGGGGTTTGCTGCTCGCTGGGGCTACCCATGCTGAAAATATGTGCACACATGGCGCACTAACAAGCTTTGGGTGGAGGCATCAACCAAATGGCACATGGCATCATTCTTGTTTTAGGTTTTAGTTCAACATTTCGCCTGGGTCTGCTTAACAATTATGCATGTGTAGTTTAGACGGCAAAAATCACACAAGGCTTTAAAATTGTGTATAAAACACAAAAACTAACAATCAATTGACCTGAAAGTAAAGGATTGATGTTCCCTAAACTCCTCCACTGACCTGTCCAATCATAGCTCAGCAACCATGACTAGAAATGGTGGGGCTGTCAAGCGGTGTGCATGGGACTATAGTAAGAGTGATGTGCTGTATTTTAAGAGTTTAGAAGGTGATGTCTTTTTTAAATCATCTTTCCAAAATAAAAACACAACAGCAAAACTGTAAGAAATGGATTAACTGCTCTAACGTAAACTGCAGCTATTAGCATGTCTAGCTGACTAGCTTACTAGCTAGTAAACTAGTTACCTCCACGGCTAAGGGCCATTTCATTAGCTAATGTTTCATTTGTTTGTGGGGTTAGAGGTAAGATTAAAAAAACAAAACAACAACATGCACTGCATGATGGTCCTGAATGCTACCATATCAGAGTTCATGGTAACGTTTGGGGTTTTGTCCTTTGCCACTTAAGATTTGGGAAAGTTTACACTCCAGCAGCCGCATCCTGTCTCATTACCCGAGATAGCAGTACAGTACATTTGCCAAACAAATCGTTTATTCCTCATCCTCAAAGCCTTTTTCCACTTGTAAATGTGGAAATATTAAGAATAAAGCATAGATCTAACCTGTTGCTTTTCCATGTTTTTCTATAGTTAGCTTAGCACACGGACAGTGATTATGTTATTATTTATTTCCATGCCTTCTAAATGAATCATCAAGTGGTTTTTATCATGATTTTGCATATTTAAGACCCTTTTACATGGTTCCTGTTTTAAAGTCAGCAGCAGACAGCATTTTTTAACCAACTCACAGAGTTAGTGTTAATTAGCTAGCTAACTACAGCTCATAAAGACTTTGTTTTCATTTCAGCTGGTAAAATTGATTGTCTCTGGCTAGCAATGAGAATCCTGCTTTTGTTTACTTCCCCAATTTATCACTCAATTGACCCATTGAGTGATAAATCTTTCACTGTAACTGTGTGTTTTGTGTGCAAAAAATTGGAAGCTTGATGGGTGTAGCAACAGTAACCAAGGCTAACTGTCTATGGCACTTAAATCTTGAACTTCTTTCTATTTATCTGTCTTTGTTTATCTCATTAATTAACTTATAAATTAACAAAAATAATCATATGTAAATCTGAACTGCCTTTGTGTATGAAATGAGCCATATTAACTGCCTTACGGTGAGAATACCAAGAACAGAGCTGCACCTCGTTTCACATGCGCCATGCCTATAATCAACACTGAAAAATACATCTTCAATCTGTTCTCCTCTTAATCAGCATCTCCAGTCTGAATAAATGGATGAAATGTACACTTTGTCATTTACAACGCCGCAGACTGCTATTCAGAGTTTTATCTGTGCTTGCCATCTTGTCTTTTTTATAAGCTCTTAGGGATCTTTTGTTATCTCGCACACAGATTATTGATTGCACCCCTTTTTTCTCTGTTACTTTATCTCTGTCTGTCTGCATGTGTGTGTTTTTAAATACTTTGCTTCTATGTCTCCTCACCGTACAAATGGAATAAATTGAATTGTAGGGGGTCACAGCTTTTCATTTGGATTCAGCTCTCAGTCTATTTCACAGAAAGAGCAGGTGGTCCTAATAGTTTGTACATTCCACATAAAACAGAGTATAGCTCCTGACAGCGCTGCCTCTGGCTTGGCCGAGTGCTTCGACAATCACAACAAACAGTGTTCTCCAGTGGGAGGCCTGTGAGGGATTGTGTTTTGACCGCTGCACCAGTGAAAACCCAGTGTGTTTTAAACTCTCCGTGTGAGACTTGTCATTGTGAGGAGAAAAGAAACGGCTATTGACTTTTATCTCAGCAGCTTTACGGTGAGAACTGGGGATAGACGTCAAGTAAACTGGGAGAAAATGGGGTAAACGGGATTTAAATATAAGACTGTAGAGTAAAGTGGAATATTTATCATGATTTAGAATACACACAACATCAGCGGAGGAGAGCAGAGGGCTCTCTGAGTTGCTACAGGCAATGAAACACAGTACCTACCAGGATATTTAACTCACATAAAATGACACAGTTACACAAAGCGTCTGTCATAATGTAGTCCATTTATTCAGCCTTCAGGTGAGCTCCTAACTCTGATTTTAGAGGTCACAAATAGATACTGAGTGCTATTGGTTAGAAATAATAAAATCTACCCTGTAACAAAAGTATTTTTAGTGGCTGTTTTGTGATATAAATCAAACTGCTGTAGCTCTACAAAGAAAACTAGAGTCGTAATGGATTGTTTCACTTATACCTTTCTTTAGAGCTCCTAGCTACTGCTTTGATGTCATTCTCACTCAATCAGTAATGTTGGTAAGTACGATGTTATATTAACCTGTGGACGGACGGTGTAAAGATAAATCGAATCAACAGTTGAGAGAGATTTGGCTACATCGATACTAAACCACAGATCCAACTCAAATTCAGCATCACATTAAGAAGAAAATGTATTTGAAAGTTTATCTGAAGATAATATGAGGCTTCAGCCATAAATTTGGACAGATGAAGCTTCATATAAGCTTCAAATAAACTTTTAAATACATTTTTGCCCGAAAGAGGGCTGTAGATTTTGTCTCCCATCACTTATGCTGACAGTGCATTAAGAAGTGATCTCTTAAAAGCCAGTATGAACAGGAGGAATGATTTCCTATTTCCTATATAAGTGTATCATAAAATATAGCAATGACACCTGAAACTTAATTTAACTCATTTATAAAGGCGGCGCGTGTGCTGACAGTAAAGTTAGTGAGAAAAGCAGTCAACACAAGTCGAGAAACACTAGCGTTAGCAGCTAACGATACTTCTAACTGGCCCCTAACTCCTCCTGGTTACTAAAGGCGTATGCTGTTTTATTTACAGGGACGTGCGCTCACATGGTTTTATAAACCGAATTCAGCATAATTTTAGTGAAAAATTAATTCTCCAAGTGTATCACAGCCTGTGCTAACTGTTGTCATTTTTTGGGGGTTTGAAATAATTGAAGGAATAATTTATTTTAGTCATGCTTTTATTGTTAAAATAGTAAAAGTATCAAATACAGATTGCGGCTGAATCGAACTGTATCTCATCGTATCATTAATTGAATCATCTGAGAGGAAGACATACACACGCCTACAGTAGACTGCCAATGACATTCAGGTATTCTATGTGAATATATAGTTATATAGTTTGTGATGTTGCTCATGCAGCATAAGCAACTTAAAGGCAGCGTGATTACCTGGGCAGGGAAGGGTGCAGGCCTCCTTCAGTCTGATCTGTTTGTCTCCATCAACAGCCAACTCCAGGCTGTTGCACAGCTCCTCATCCACCAGGCTGCCCTCGCCGTTGCTGGTGTCGTCCGATACGAAGCAGGAAAGATTTCTGTAGCGCATGCCGTGTCCACACACCACACTCTGACAGGACAGGAACACCACAGAAGAAGAAGGAGGATGATGAGTTATCATAGTCAAAGAGAGTAGGAACATGAACCAACAGACACCATGATGAAGGCACTCAAGTAGATAAAAGTATATATTAATGTTATTAATTTGAACTGCCTTTTACAAAGTGCATATAAACATTAACAGTATGAAATATTAATGACATATGCTCTTAAAAGTTGCAATCTGCGACTGATGTACACAGCACTGTCTCCCCCAACTTTTATGAAGTTAAAGGTAATGAAGATAAAAGCAACTATTCAATATTGATCTTCATTATTATATCAATACCAATCACCATGGAGCAGATTTAAAGCCACATCAGGAGAATGTTGCTGATATTCTTTAAACTCAGTGTAATTTAAATGGGAAACAGGTTGTGGGGAATATTACTGCATACTGTACAGTACCAGTCAAAAGTTTGGACACACCCTCCCTTGCAAAAATGTGTCCAATCCTTTGATTGGTACTGTATCTGTAAAAAAGTTGTATAAAGCCTTTTAAGGCTCCAGGGGGAGAAATCTGATAAATGAGTCAGCGTCAGATGGGGCTGAAGACTTCGAGTTTAAAAATGAAAGAAATCTGAGAGTGAGGAGTTAGAGAGAGGTGAGGTTACCGCTCCTCATCTCTGTTTGAGGCTCGCAGCTCGAGGCTACGTTAGCTGCTACTAGCGTAACACAATCTATACTGTCCATCTTGAATCAGACTATCCAAATGTGAGCTTCTTGTACATGTTTTTCTTTTTTTTTAAGAGGGGGGGGGGGGGTGACTACTGTTAAAACTGAGAGAGGAGAATCTGAGGCCACTAAAACAATAATATTATAATATTACGCAATACTAAATCAGGGGAGTACTTACACTTGGGAACAACCAAGGCCCCTTCTTCAATAATTAGCTAATAACAATAATAATAATAATATCTCTGAACAGACATGAGTTTTCACTTTTTAATTCTGAAATCAAAGGAAAAAATACTTGCACTCGTGTAATTAAAATCTGCACAAAG
Source organism: Thunnus albacares (assembly GCF_914725855.1). NCBI lineage: Eukaryota > Metazoa > Chordata > Actinopteri > Scombriformes > Scombridae > Thunnus > Thunnus albacares. The sequence goes on from NC_058113.1 coordinate 28,551,520, forward strand.
ATGCTCATTATTTCTCTTTTCTCCAAACATTCGTCTTGGCACAGTTTCAATCAGTTCTTCAACAAAAAAAAAGACGATTATTCCATCTCTTTGGTGGATATAAATCACTACTGAAGATACCTCTTAGGAAAGGCCGTTTTGTCACTGATGAATACTTTACATGTTCAGATTCAATTTTCTTTTTTAAACATAAATCAGATAAAAAAACTTATGTTGAAGGGGATTTATTACAGAATTACTTTTATAAGAAATTAATGACCTAATGTCTCATATTTGTTACTTTTAATTAATTTAAGACATTTTAAGACTTTTATAGACCTGCAAACATCTTGCATTAATAACTCAGTGATGAGTTTTTATTTACATGCAGTGTATCATGGGTACAGCTGACCTCAGAAGACATTAAATGTAGGAAACGTTGGCGCTCTCTCTCTCTCTCTGTGTCTTTCAGTTTCTCTCTCTCTCACTCGAGGAAGGCTGAGATTATCGGAGAATGTGACATGTCTCCCTCTCTCCCCATAACACCACACCCCATGCTTGCAACGTTTTGTTTTTTTGACATATAGCAATGCAGCAGACATCTTTGACCCGGTGGTGCACAATGCAAAATGAAATGTAAAGGCAGACAAATGTCCTCGGTGAAGAGATGGTTTATAGTAATATATCAGAATTAAAGGTGCATTAGATTGATTTTTACTGTCTTTCCCACAAAATAACTCTATGAGCAGGGATTTGATGGGGTTGTTCATCAATACTAAAGTCTCCTTTACTTTTTGCCAGGTGCTGAGGTTTCTGCCTTCTAATATCCACATTTTTTTAGCTCAAACTCTTGTGTGTATTGATCTCTGAGGAGTCAAAAGACCTGTCAAAGTAGCATTTCTTGTGGCTGACAAGAAATGCTCGATACAATTATCAATATTTAATAACCCCTGGATTACGGTATAATATTATGATTAATTAACATACCTCCACCCGACACTCGGACCAGGGGCTGTACTGCCAACGGTAGCAGGGTCGGACGGGACAGGGCTTCCACTGCTCCATCTGAGGAGGGCAGGGTCGGCCGTCACCCTGAGAGGCCTGAACCACCGACCTCCGACGCCACATCTTACCTAGAGAAAACACGGAGGAAATGATGTCATCAGTGTATCATTAGCATTAGCTTTGATATTCATGTGTTTTCTTCTTAATTTTCTTTTGAGGCTTCATGTTGTACTCGGACAAAATGCCAGTGATTTGTGTTGCTATGGTTATATTGCCTAATTATTTGTAAATGCCACTCTTGAATAAAACAACTACAGTTTTAATAAATAAAATTAAATAACGTTGGAGCTAGAAAAACGGACAACAACAGTATCTTCTCCGATTCTCCCTTACGGTATTGAAACTTGGGTGAACTTGTTTTACCAGCATGATGGAAGAGAGTTGAGAAGTTTATTTCTTGCTAAAATTACATAGTTATAAAGAGTGTAAATACGCTGTGTTTCCTGCACAACAAAGTGAAGGAAAATAGATTTGGCACACACAGTGACCATCACAGTTTACCACACGGCAGTCATCCGTTCCCACTGTAAACAGCTCATTTTAAATGCATGCATATGTGTTTGCCTTCGAATGCATTAAATTAATCTTACTGTGCAAAACAGCACTTCACTTAGAGCGTGTTTTTCTAAATAGCCTGAAATACTGCACTTTCTCTTTGACATCCAGATGAGATGGTTCTTGGTCCACTTGACTAAAAGAGCTTTTTTTTTCTGCATCAATCAGCAAACTCTCTTTAAATAAATTCAACACATCACAGCAGCTAACACCGCAGAGACCGTTTGATTTAAGTGCAGAATTGACGCTATGAATTAGCTGGGAAAAAAAAAACTGAACAGAGAGCCTACACATACATTTCAAAATGCCACCTCTTCCTGTCTACCTGTTTAAACCGCCCACTCGCAAATGTCAAAACCCTTCATTTGTTGCATATTCCACTTTCATTTCCACACTGCCTTGCCAGAAATCTGCTCACCTCAGAATATACTTTTACCAACCTACGACACCTTTCAACAGATAACATACAAACCAGCCTTCCCACACTCTCACACACACTCACACACGCAGAAACTATTCATAACATAACCTAACATAACTATTCATAACCTGTTCCAAAAAGAGAACATCCCACTCACACAAACACATCAAATAAGGTCCCCTCTTGCCCCTTTAGCCTTTCTTAAACTTTTATCTTATTCTATGTGATTTTGCAACTATCGCTGCAGCGCTTCTTCTTCAAAGCACTCCCCACAGCCCTGAGGAGCAGGAGGATGTAATGGGACAGAATCAATTGTGTGAACCTCCGGAACAACAACAACCAGGCAACAGGAGGACAAATATTCGCTGGTTGTTTGGCAAGACCGTAAAGCAATTGCTCTCTCTTAAATAAACACTTCCTCTCTTTTGCTTCTATGAGTTTTTTTTCCGGCCAAATGCCTCCAATGGGAGCAGGAAGTGTCTGATATGGGGCTTTTTTTTTTTAGTTATTCAAGTATGTTTCGCTGAGCATGCATGTTTTTACTTACTAACACCAGCAACGCCTGAGTACTTCCGTGTACACACTCAGAAAAATGTTGACGCGATAGACTCCTTACAACAAAACCAGAGACAAATGATGACAGCAAATAAAACTTTATTTACGCTGGCATCTCCAGACCTCAAGTTGTTTTCTTGTATGTCCTGCAATGCTTCACATTTATAAAAGCTTTATCAAGTCAACTTTGGTGCTTCTTCTGTGTCTGATACATTTACAAGTCAAATAAGGGAACAAGATGATTTTACTTGGAGGAGTTTTCTTGGTTGGACTGTCTTAACACTAGTAAATTATATGCTAGAGATCCAGTCAGGAACTGAAGCCACGACCTCTCGTTCACCACACCAGGTGATCAGAGCTTTCTGAGCTCTCACTGAAAAAACAATTAGATGAGAACATCAGCTGAATTATAATGAGAATGAATGGCAATTAACCTCGAGTCTGAATTGTCACATTATCACACTACATTAACTATGTTTTCATTATCTGCTGGATGCCAAGTTTTTGTTCAAGCACACCTGAGCTAGACCTGACCCTTGCAGTCGGACATATTCACCAACACTGTGTCATAATGTTGATTAATTCCTGTTTAGCTTGTTTCTTGTCCCTATGTGTTTATGTTTGAAAACTTTGGGATCACCATTATAATTTATTTTAAGGCTCTTTGGGTTTGAACAATTTTTGGCTGCATAAAATGAGCTTGCAGTGACTGAACCACCAGCCAGGTCAGTGAGGTTTAAGGGGCTAATCCCATTTGAGCTGGATCACAGGCCCATATTTTTTGTTGCGACGCCAAGATTTAAAACTTGATTTGTTTGGCTGGCTGTTTGATGTCAGGACTGAAGTCACCGAGCTCAGCCTGGGTAAAGTGGCATCATATTTTACATCATATCGTAAAAAGAATCCCTATTTTATGTGCTTTTTTTTTGTTTTTACTGTGATTTTATCTCATGTTTTAAAAAGTGCACTATGAATACATATAAATAATTCATTTATTGATGATAAATAAGGTGTTTAGAGAAGGTGTACAGTTTCTACATGTTACAGACTTTATTCCTGCAGCCTGTCAGTTTAATTAGTCACTGCTCACACGCTGGAAACTCCTCTCGATAAAAGTGTCAGTTAAATGTCAATTACACATCTGCCATGTTTATACCATTCACATTGATCACACAGTCGTTAACTCGTCATTAGTGTACAAAGTCTTACACCAGGACTCTTACCCTCTAGCCCGCAGGTCTGTGAACACTCCGACCAGGCCGACCACTCTGACAGCTGACAGTTGACGGGACACTCGACCACGCAGGAGATGTTCATCTGCCATTTCTTCTCCAAATTCAACTGCGGCACATGTAGGAAATGAAGGTGGTAATCTTTGACTAACACGAAATCATTCACAATGCTAGTCGAACAGCCATCGGGCAGACGATTCAATCTGTGGGCCAGCCTGACCTCATAGCACTACAATTCCCAGAAGCCTTTGTTCTGGCAGGGGACAGACTGTGCTAGGCAGAATCAGGCCAGCGGAGTTGGAATATGGAGGCTCCTGTGAAAGCCATTCTGACACAATGTGTTTTTGTGAATGAGCCAGATGATGAAGTGGGCCAAGGGTTAAATAGCTGTGGGGACGGCTCTGCCACAGCCCGCCGGCTACAATTACATGGAGCCGAGACACATTATGAATGAATAAAATGCTCCGCCTGAAGCAAAGACAACAATCTCTGCATGGGAATACTTCTGAATATTTCATGTTGCTGTGGGCTTAATAGTACTGGAAGGGTGCGATAATATATTGTAATGAGTGATGTGATTAAGTCATTAAGAAAAATGTGTGTGTCAAAGACAGAAAGTAAAGTCTAAACTGCCCAAGAAAAGAATAAGAATTGAAAGGAAAAAAAAACAAGTAAAAAAGGAAACGCCACAGGAATTTTCTGCAGGTCTCACCTCTTCACAGAATTTTATGTCGACTGATTTGCCATCACTGCGAACGCAGTCGAGCATCCGGGTCTTGATACCACTCCCACATACAGCGTTAGGGCTCAGCTGACATGTACTCCAGTCTGAGGAGGAAACAGAAATATATTCACACTGACATTTTTTAGCTGTTCATGTTCACACAACAGCCAATATAAAGTTAACTCAGGGTGCATAACAATCCGCACACAGCAGAGGTCCAGCGATGCCAGGCTGAAACACCGACAACACAGAAAACATCTACAACAGCAGTCAGATGTTGGACAGGTTTTTTTTCGACATTGTTCATTGGGTGGGCCAGATTTTTACAGGTGTAGTGGAAAAACAATCCTGTGTGTTTTCAATATGAATTGTTTGTTTTATTCTTTTAATTCATGTAGGAATAAAAATTAATTATATAATTGTAAATGTACTGGATTGTATCTGAGGGCATTTTTCCTATTAGTATGTTTTTGCTGTTACAGAGTTGCAGCAGCTTATGGATACACATATACAGTATGTGAATGTATGTTATGTGTGTAATTGATTATTGGTTATCCACACGTGATTAGCCTGATTCAGAAGTTGAACTGAATAAATTAATACTGTTGTTGACAGACGACAGACAGACAGCAAAGCTACGGATTTATGTATTTAAGTTCACAGGGTATTTGTTTCATTTGAATATATTACTTTCTTGTGTTATTCATCTGCTCAGTTTATTAGACTGTTTTCGGCTCCATGCTTTGTTTGAACAGCGTGACTCAGAATGAGTTCAGTTTGCGTGCTTCTCCTCTCTTCACATGGGAGCAGTTTGAGATTTTACCAGCTAATAATTATTAATTTACATGAGTCTTGTGTGTATTTTGCTATCTTTAGTAGATTGGTGAAAAATCATGTACATATTTTAAATCAAACTATGAAACAGAAAACTTTTATCAGGTTTGTATTACATGTATTTCATTATTTCATGTTACAAGCAAGCCAGGAGGAAAAAGCTTATTTGACGTGGAAGTCTCTTGGTTTTTGGTTGGACTATAATGTAGCAAAATGTCTTAATGCTAAAGATCCAGTCATGAGTGGAAGCCACAACCTCGCTGTCAACAAACCAGATGAGCAGGGATTCAGCTCTCACCCCGAGAATAACAAATGATACCACATAATGATAGGTAGATACTAACTCAAAATAAGTGCCACTGATGCTGTCCACACTGGAACATTTGCACTGAGCTTAATCAGCTAATAAGCTAACTTTCCACTGATGTTAACAACAGAGTTTTATTTCATCTTTTGGGGCAAGTCCAAGTAGGAAAAAATAATATTTGAGACATATCTCAACTCCTTGCAGGCAAGTCCTAATAAACAAATTGAAAGCCAGGTCTGAATGTTTAAATGCCACAAGCAAATAAGTGTAATAAATGAGTTATGAGTTAAATTGAGTCATAATTTTCATGCTTCATAGAGATGTGCAGGTAAATAAATAAAAGTGAGGTGACATAAGTCAGTTTTCATATATGCACAAGATGATCTACAAATGTGGTTGTAAATCTACTAGCTGTCATGTGACTTGTAAATCCCAGAATTCACCTGTCACACCTCCTCCAGTGAACTGCATTTTACAGTAAAATATGACCTTTGTAAAGATTGTAAAGCACACAACTTAACCACACTTAGCAAATATTTGCCAGGATTCGGCAGGTTGCTGATGTTGATTTTACCACCCTGGGTGCAGACAGAGTTGGGAGGCAGGTGAGAGGGAGAGACATGACTTACACAGAAGCAAGAAGGAGAGGGAGAAGAGGATGTATTCAAGTCACAAGAAAACAGCTTTTCAGTAGCGTTCTGCTTCTGTAGTTCGATGTACGTTCAGTCAAAGCAGGATGATGTGGCGGGAAAAACACAAGGAGACGTTCTTCAAAAGTGTTGAAATGCTTCAGCTGTCACAAAGTCTTTACACTTCAGAATGAATAAATCCCAGACACTGCGAGCCAAACCATGGTGTGTCTTCGCTTTTTAAGGGTGAACGCACAGAAATGCACCATGTTGCCTCATGTTACTTTGAAAGTTGTTTAGCTGAAGGTTTTATATGATGGCTGAGGTTGGAAGGGATCTGTATGCCTACTGATACGCATCATGCTCCAGGGAACACATGAACTGGGATTCTGATATAAAATATCAATTAAAATCTGTAGATTTTATGGAGTGTCGACACAGTGCAATGCTATCAAATTAATTACTAGCTATGTGGCTGACATAAACTAAAATTCTCTGCCTTTACTGCACTGTATCTGATAGATCTTTTAGGATGGACATGCCATGCATACAAATGAACCATTATGGGCTTCCAGATGACTCAGCAGAATGGTGAGCATGCCTTGTACTTGCCATAATGTTACTTTGACTTCAGCTCATTACCTTTGTTGCATGACACACTTCTTCTTCTCCCTCTGCCATCCTTCCCTTCTGCTACAACTTCCAAGTAGCACTGCAATGCCTTGAAGTAATTGCTGTGTGTGTTTTTTTTATTGTGTATTTGGAGTCAGACTAAATAGCCTCTAGCTGGCGAAGATCATTGTCGATAATAGATGATTACTGTGTCAGCAAAGAGGTCATTCGGGGTTTATAACCACTCACTTAAATCCAATAAATCTGGTTTCCATCAGTATCCTTTCATGCCAGCATCATAAACGAGTTGTGTGGCCTGGTGATCAACAACAGTACAAGTTTGTTACCAATAAACCTCACCATAAAAATCCAAAGTCGTAAGAGTCTTGAACCTTAGCCCCCCCCCAAAAAATTAGTTTGTGAGGCGAAAAAAGACAACATTTTATTCAAGATTTAAAACCACAGTGTGTGTGCTGTTGTTAAAAAACACTCTGCAGCAACAGGGAGGCTGAGGTATCACTCATAAAGTGTGCCATCCTCTGACAAAGATGAGTGGCTGTTTTTAGCTGCAGTGAGCTCGTTTGCAAGCTCAACTCAGGGAATTGTGTCTCCTTCTGCTGAGGAGCTTTGTGGCACTCTGGGGACTGAAATAGGGAGATTGCAAGAAGAAAGAGCGACAGAGAGAGACAGAGAGAGAGAGAGAGACAGAGAGAGAGAGAGAGAGAGAAAAGGAGAGAAACTGTGACAGAAGGTGCAGCTTGGACGGTCTCAGCATCAACAATGAAAATAAGAACACTTTACCCAATAATAATCTCTGCTCGTGTATTATGTACATATACCCTGGGATGCCTGTATGCAACTGTGAACCCAGCAGTAGAGATTGTATGTTATGTCTCCCAGAGTAACAATACAAAGGGAAGAGAGGGAAAAGAAGGAGGCTGGTCGAGAATGTGGGGCAGAGGCATTGAAAGCAGCGGAAGAAATCCTAATGAAATATAGGAACAATTCAAATAGTTTCTATTACTACAGTTTCCAGAATGAAATGTGAAAGAGTGGCCTCTGTAGCATGTGATATGGAGGTGTGTGATATCCTGCAGATTAGAAAGGGGAGCTTGGGAAGGATGCCAGATCAAATCTTTCTGTTTAAAGTAAATCAACAATGTTTTTCCTGTTTTCAGCAGTAACCACAGAGGTGCTACTGAGCAGGGCGCTCAACCCACAGAGGCCAATAGTCAAACGTTCTACTTTTACTTGGCAACTTCGACGCTTTAATGGTTGTAACTGCAGGAATTTGCAGAAAAACCTAATGTGTGCACGTTTAACCTTCCTGTGAAAAGCAAAGCTAAATTTAAAAACAACCAACAAACAAAACATTTCCTAAGATCAGAGAGGAGCTTTGCAAAGAGCAGCTGTGAACAAGACTCAAAACAGCTCCATTAACTTTCCTTCATCATTATACTACACAAGGTTTATAAAACCTGCAAGGTTTTGTGACAACCTTACCCGAAAGAAATGAAAGCGATAAGGCTGTTGAAAATAAAAAAAATGGATGGGTCAGTTATCAATTTCTCCTCTTGCTGTCAGAACAGATGAGAAGCCCGTTCTGAAATGGAAACTGTGTTTGCATTCATGTCCACAGAGAGTTTTAAAGTTTCCATTTCGAGAGCTGTTTTCATACTGGTGATTTGGTTTAAGTTGAGAGACGCTAGGACTGACACACCCATAACAGCGGCCAAAAAACCCGCTCCATCCAAAACACAGACAGCACTGTCATTTTGGGAAGACACATCTGCCATAAACAAACTCTTTTCACAATTTTAACGGAGCGAAGGGAATCAGTCGAAGCGCTGCCGCTGTAAATTGCTCCTGTGCACTGCAACTTTATGAGGACAGTTCATTATTTGAGTTTGTTTGATCTTTCCTTTACCTGTGATGTTGTAGAAGTAGTTGAAACAGTTGAGGTTCAGGCTGCAGGGCTCTTTGTCGGTTGTGTCTGGACACTCTCTTCCAACGCTGGGTGAGCGAAGGGTGTACGCCATCCTCAGTCGATTGTTAGTTCTGGTACAGGGCTGAAACAGAGACTTCTCATTAAAAACTGGAGCCCTACAAAAGCTTTTTTTTATTGCAGGAAGTGATCAGAACTGAACACAGACATATCCCTGATCTAGAACTCAGCCATTTGTTCACAGAGAGCTCCTGCCACACTGATGCCCTTTTCTATTGAACATTGAAGTTGCAACCCCCGTCCTAGTCCATATACTACTTAATTGTTTTCTACGATTGTGCTGTGTTGGATTATGTTCACAGGCAACATTTTTTTTTTGAATGAAGTGCTACATTTATACAGAATAAGAGAATGCCGGCGCAATAAATTTTAAAGTCTAGTGGATATTGGAGCCCTGCAGTGTGTGAGCTGTTTCTTTGTTTTTTGACTTTCTACATTTATACACCTACAGTCGGAGGGAGGAGGTCAGGGTGGATGGCGAGCATACAAAATGCAAGACACTGACACGGAGACCGAGGTTTGCATCCTGAGTTCTGTGTGTGGTAACGGTTTAGTGTCTTGTGCTTCAATTCACCGCTTTTTCTGTTTTTCTGTATTATATCAAGACCATGATCTTTTCCTAACCTTGACTAAGTGCTGGCAGTGACTAAACATAACAAATAAAAGCTGAATAATACTGTAGCGTCTACTTGTGGATATCAGATATTTCGGCTGACAAAATTCTTTGTCATTGAACAATTTCCTCAACTCTTCCCAGATACATTAAGCATTATGTTAGCCGTGTCGCATTACGTTTCCTTCAAAATGTATTTGCTATTGCAATTTAGAAGTATATAAATGTAATTTCAAGGAGACAAGGTTGAAAGTTGATAGCTGTGTGAATTTGTCTGCTTCTGGGTTATTTCCAATTTATTGGGCCACAATTCCTCAGGGATTTCTTATGTCAACATACTTTCCAAGTGTCTGCATATGCCCGGTCCCTAGAGGGATGTTTTATCATTATATAAAGAAAAAAAAAGATCCTTTCCTGCTTCTGTCTCTTGGCATTCCCAGAATGTGGAATTTGACTTTTTCCAGCAGGAAATGACATGACAGCTAAAATGAATATTACTGGAATGGTAAACCACCAGATTCTACATGGTCATTGCTTGCAGGGAAGAGAGTTGGGGGAGAAAATGACAGCCTTTTGAATAACTCCATTGCTGGCACGATGAATAAAACATGTGAGAGGCCCCGCTGGTGCCACTGCAGACTCCATGTCGAGATCGGAATTGCAGGAAGTCGGTGTGTCAAGCACTTTGGGAGAGAATGGGGTGTGATTAACAATGGCCTGGGTGCTGCTGTGAGAACAGCAGGTGAAACCAGAGCAGTTAAAATGGCTTTTTACCACGAATCAGAGGTGTCAGGGGCGGAGAAGCTGAACAGGATGTTCTGACATCTTACATGTTTTTACAAAAGGGAGACAGAAGGTTGTGTACGTGCTATAGCCTGCAGGTGTGTGCTTTGCTGCTGGGATGAAACTGATGTCTCTTTACAAAAGTCTTCCTATTTAAAAGAAAGTTGGAAAAGGTCTCTCAGGTCGTGATGTAGAGGTAGATTAACTTTCATGTCCTTCTTATTTTAACATAAATGTTTAGGCTGAAATTAACATTTATTAACTAAATTCAAAGTCATACATTGTAGCCGGTAACATTGTACCATAAATCAACATTATTCTGAAGGTATAACAAATGATTCTCACTGTTTGTGGTTGTCTGCCAAATGATGATCACAAACTAGGGGTAATATTTTTAGCCAGCTTTATGTTTGCCACTCCATCACTGCTGATGTATGCAGGGGTGTGTGTGTCACTAAATGTAAATTTGGAAAGCTGCTCAGGAGTTCTGTGTCTTTATCATAAATCATCCTCCTTCCCTGCTGAATGCACAGGGAGGGCAGTGTAATATAGGTGATATATAAGCCATTTTTCCTCCTGTTTCCCAGTTCGTATATCTCTTATATTCCTCCTTGGTGGACGGAAAATAACCTGTTGACAAAGATTCACACGCTGCTCGCAATAATACAGTGCTGATACATTCTGAATTCCTTGAGCCTCAGAGAAAATATTTCTGACAAGAAAGAGATATCAAGATAAATCTCAACGGGCTTCACAGAAGTTTGACATTCCCATATCTTCTCTGTGGCAGACAGCTGAGCTGCTGCTTTCTGATCTGGGTTCAGCTCTCACCAGGCTGCAGCGGCTCCAGGTGCCCCAGTCGTTGAGGACGCAATCCTCGGGGCAAGGCAGCCGACTCTCTCTGGCTCCCAGGGGCATCTCCTCCGGGTCACATAGGTAGTCCTCCACAGACTCTGATGGGCCGTCTATGGTGTTGAGCATGCACCTGTGGAAACGGTCAAGAAACACACTGAATTTGACCGTATTTTACCAACGCTGCTGATGTGCTCCAGGAAACGCTGGAGTCTAACATTTCGTTTTAAAAGGACATGCTGGCAGTTTCATGGAGCACTTTACGACCTACTGTATATGTTTCTCAAGCAGTGGGGTGTGTCCCTCGGGGTAAGGGGGTCGATTTTATGAGAAAAATATTGTTGTATTTGGTCACAGCAACATGAACTCCACTGGTTTTGGAGGCTGAATGTGGACAAGCTGGAAGTTGCACCTTTCTTTTTACTTTTTTAGATTATCAATTTATCTTTTAAACATGTAAACACATTTAAAACACATAAATACAATACATAAATAGATGTAGAGCAAAAATATTTTAAACTGAATCAAGGCTTTCCTCAACTGCCTCGGCCATATTTTTAGAATCCTCTCCTCTAAATTACAGCTTTAGACAGCAATAGACAAGATAAAGAGGAGGGAGGATCGCCGCCACTATTTTAACTCACAATTTCACCAGCTCTTAATGTTCTTTTGGAGACTTAGCTTAAGTCAATAGAGTATTTACTCACTGTACATCCACCAACTATTGTGAAGAGGTGCTGGACTTGATCATTGCAAAGGGTACAGGGGATGATATCATGTCTAGTAGCTATATTGCTGTGTGTTATAATTTGTGTGTGTGTGTGTGCTTTACTCCACTGTTTTTACAGAACTAGGATGTTTGGCTCTTTATGCACCACAAACCTAATTACAGTCTTATGAGTCTTATATAGTGTAATGATTTGCATGTGCAGAACAAAAATTCAAAAATTTGGCAGGGTATCAGTTGTTGACTTGTTAGCACAGCCAACACAGCATCATGCTTATGATGAGTGTTATGCATGTTTTCCCTGAAAAACATGTAATAATGTAGTCACTTAATGTGAATATAAAGTTGCATGTGACAGCCTGCAAATGCTGCAAAGAAAAGTAGAAAATGTCCAAAGTGATGTCATCATATTGCTTGTTTTCACCGATCAAGAGTCAAAACTCATATTCAGTCTACAGTAATATTTAAATAGAAAAGCAGCGATTTGACAAGCTAACTGTGGTATTTTTACTTCTAGCACATATAGACACCATACCTGACTAATACTAATGTATATAAACATAGATACAGATAGAAGGAGAGAGAGGGACAGGCTGTTAAATACCTGACTTTTCTGGTCTGTACGCCTTCACCGCAGTTCTCTTTCAAGTCGACGTTGCTGACCTTCCACACACTCCACGGCTCAGCAACCCACACATACTGATTACAGTCGCTTTGACACGGCACCACCTCATAGACCTGAGGACAGAATAACCTTATTATGTTGCTTAATATGCTCATGATATCATAAAATAGACACAGTGGTGAGTCAAAGAGTGAAACAGGAGCAGATTCATTTTCCTATTGCTAGAGCATCTTCAATAGGCAAGGCCAACGCTTACGATCATGATCGTCATGGTCACGGAAAAAAGTGGCCTCTACAATCAGTATTTTTTGTCTTATCTGTATAAGTTTTTGGCTCAGCTCTTGGAGGTTTAGCTCAGCCAGTCAGATTTTTTTCTGCATTCAGAGCAGCTCTGCTTCTGAGAAATGTCTGTATAAATAAAACTCTCAATCTGCCATAGTGCCTTGTTTACTTACGGCAAGAATACTGTGAATATATACATCTATCTGTCAATGACCCACTGACATTGGTGACACTTAACATCTGTGACTATATTACAAATAGCTGAGGAAAGCGGCTCTTACCTGGGCCTGTAGCAGTGAGTCATATCCAGTGAGCATTGGGGTGGATTAAAAGGAGACAGATGGATTAATGAGCACATGCCAACTGTTCATATAGTGCAGAATCTATGATTAATGCAACGTTTGAGAGGACATAATCAGAAAAGCCTCTAGCATAAATACCTGTGTGAACTTAGCTGATACACACACACACCCACCCACACACACACACACACACACACTGCCAGGCATAGATCAGCACAACCTTAATCTGCATTTGTTGATACTCACAGGCCTGGAAAGCATTTCATTTTTGCAAACCATGGAAACCTTAAGGAATCAACAGGCACACCGTGGGGCATTAATAAGGTAGATGGGATCCATTTATAGCACCCGTTGCTTTTTGCACTGTCGCTGCTCAGCAAAAAAATGAGTGCAGCAATAATGAGGGGAAGGTAAAGGAAAGCTCCGCGCTCAAGCTTATTATTCATTAATAATTAATTTCTTTCTCTCCAGTGTTGGAGACGTATAATGTGTATCACAATTGTAATAAGTATAAATACATTGCAGCACAGCTCATAAATATTCAAGAAGCAATGGTGAGCCAAAAAAACACAGCTTCAGCTTTTAGCTCACACTCAGCTCACAGAAAGTTTCAGTACCTGGTTGATGTGGTCCAGTTTGGGACAAGGCCGGCCACCGTTGTAAGGTTTCTCTCGGAGCCATTTGGAGCGAACTTTGACTCCGCTGCCGCAGGACTTGCTACAACGTGACCAGTTAGACCATTCACTGAGTTTACAGTCTGAAGGACAGGGGATGATGCACGCCTCCTCAATATAACCTGCAAGGAGGATAGAAAAAAAGAGGTGTTTTGCAGATATCAAACTAATCTTTATGGTCTGGTTTTTGGCTTGTGACCTTGAAAAAAATGAAAGAAATGATTATCTGTGTACAAGACAAAATTATGATTTGCTACATTTAAGGCTGTTTTTGTGAATTCTTACACAGTGTAATGTAGTTGTTTATTAATTATGTCAGAAGGAAAGAAATTCACAAGAAAACTCATAGGAAATTAGCTCTGAAAAAGAAAAAAGCCAAAAACAAACAAAAAAAATCAGTTCTCTCTGCATCCCACCAGGAGGATTTCAGCCTCCAGGTTGAGAATGACTGCTTTGGACGAAAAAAATGGCCTTGGTCAGTTCATGAATCCTTTAAAAGAATTTTCTTTATTAGTTTTCTTTATCCAGTATGAAACTACATTTGTCCTGATTCCCAGAGCATAGTTTTTCTTTTCGATCTTACAAAAGAACATTAAAGTTCAAGAACTCTTTAAATGGTTGATGGGGAAAATGCCCAGCCGTAAGAGCTCTACAAACTATTCACTGATACTTCACAAACTAATCTAAATACACCTATTGACTTTCAGCCTGGTGGAATGAAAACAGGGTTCACATTCAAAAGTCCAATTTTATGGTTTGTTATATAAAGGTCTAAGAATCTACCCAAAAGCAGTTGTTACGTCTGGCAGCAAGCTTCATTATTTCAATCTATTGCCCTCAACTCACGGGGTCATGTCAAGTCAACAGGGCTGGTTATAAGCATCTCACTCTGCTTGTTACTCTTGTTTTTTTTAATCTTTCCCCATCTCGGGGCTGAGATTTCCCTTGTTTTTGCCAGTACACGCAGGCCAAAGTTCAGTCAAATATGTTGAAAGAGATTATTCTTCTGAACCTTCTGTTTTCTGCATAAAATCTTCTTCTCGCTTGCTCAGAGTCTGTTTAGAAAACAGAACCTACAGTATTAATATTTTATGCTTATGTTACAGCACTGGCCTGTAAATCAATTTAGCCTTTGATTAAGAAAATCAATGAGGTGAATGAGCCGGGAAAATGGACTGTCTCACTGGGTGCATAAGTACTTCCTCTTTCTGATGTGGGCTCTTTCAGACTGCTTTGCTGTTTAGTGAGAGACATGTGTCACTACTAGGACTGACAGATTTGCTGAAAACACACTTCCCACGATTTTAGACAAGTTTCATACAGCGTAGTCAATCAGATTTGTCAATGTACATATATGAGAGTATTTTTCTCACTTTTTTTAACCTGGGAAATATCTTGCTAATAAGCACATACTGTATGTTCTCCTGTAGTACCATTATGCTTCACACAACAACAGCCATCCACTGCTGGAGGATAACTGGATAAGAGAGCGTTACTCATCCAGTGCATTGTTGGTCCAACAACTGATATGAACAAGTGACATCCCAGTGTCAAAGCCTCTTCTAACCTTTAGACTACCACAGTTCAGGCTGGAAACAAACATGCACTGGGTTGTGTTGGTGTGGGAAATGTGGCAACAGGTACTATGTGTTTTAAGGCACCAAAACACAGCAGATCATAAAACTATGAGACAGGATTTTACAACTCTGTAAAGTTATCACAGCGACAATAACTTCTGTCTCGTTCAGTGCAAGGTACAGTAAACAGTGTAATTAGGCGGAGAATGTGCACTGGTATTTAATTTAAACGTTGAGGCAAAAGTGGCGCCACCTGATTGTTTTGACAGAGGCCCCTACTGCGGCATAATTGAAATCAACATGGAGGCTTTTTCGATGCAGTGTAAACGTTGGTGTAAATGCAGCGTTGCTTCAGATATTGGGGGTTTGTCACAGAGAGACATATCAATTACAGTTATACAGTTATTATATCTTATAGTTAACACTCTCAGTCACACTTTCAACTTAACTACAAACCACTGCTCAAAGACACTTTAATAAGATGGATATTTGGGGCTTAAACATGGAGCTTAAACAAGATCTTTCTGCCCAATCTGCTGCTCCAAAACTGAACACTAAGATGTCTTTAAGCAAATATGACAAAGAAAAAATAATAAAAAGTCGGCTTAATCCAGTAAGGAGTCCTGGCAGTATGTTAGCACCAACTAAATGCACACTATAATGATCATATCCATACACACACACATACACACACTTCTGGCTGACCTCCTTACACTCTGTTGCCTCTGAGTCCGGATCACCATCTTTACCTCAACACCTTGCTGAGTTCAGCATGACCTCTGATATAAGCTTCATCCCCCTTGACCTCCCACTGTAGGCCCTACTGTCAAGTCCAGTCAATCTAAATCACTGACGCTGTCACTTAAAGTTCACTCACAGCGCAAATGCTGCAGTCCTCAGCTAGCAGTTCACTCGTAGTTCAACTGATATAAACTTGTTAGGTGTCTTGCCAGGCTCTCGGGGGAGGCTTTTGGGGTGAATCCAAGTAGGAGATCACTCCCTTTGTCTTTAGAAGTGAACTTGCAACCTGGCTAAAGCTCCTGTTGTGGTTCCTAAAGCAGTTGTCACCACTGTATGAAGCTTTCCTAACTGCTGACTGCCAAATTTCACCTGAAATGTTAACAGTTTCACTGCCCGATCAGCTCTTGATTCCCCAATGATTGGATGATTGGGATACACACTGAAATGCCTCTAGAAGAAGACACCCTTTTCAGCAACAGCCAAAATCTGTCAATACTTTGTTTATAACAACAGCATGCAATCTTTATATTAAGTAATCGAGCATAAAGTCATTTGTTCAACAGATGGCACATTAGCGTAATTTGTCCTTTACCATTATTCATAACATGGTAACAACATAATGTTTGAGTGAAAAATGCTCTGTTGCCATTTTCTCTTTGCGCATACAGGAACCCAGTGGCATCCCTGGCCTGTAAGGGATTAATTAATACAGAAATAGAAGACAAACACATAATGTAGCATATATAAAAAGTGCAAATTGATTACCTGAGCAGTGATCCGTTTGATAAAACCCCCTGATGCTCCACACATGCTTGAAATCGCTGATATTCCTCCTAAAAACTCTCTAAACTCAATCATATTCCAGATTTTTCAGTTTTATAGACGTTGTTTGGACACGGCTGGTTTAAGACCTGCAGGGGCCCCAACATGAGACAATATAGTTTATGACACTACTGTGAGTTTCTCACTATCATCATATCTAACCTGAAGTTTTTTCAGTAAAACATTCATGTGTTTAGTGCTGTAATGACACAGAGAGCAAACCGCTTCTATAAAATCAGTCTATCAGACATGCTTCTCGTAGGAAAAGTCGATGAATAAACCGATCACTGCACTCATATTTCTTAGAGGAAAAGATTTTGTCTATTTTTAATATACAGTATGAACATGTACATTAGGTTCTGTGCTAGTGGATTGCTGTTTGTACCCACACAGTAGCTTATAATGGGACTTTCCCAATTAAAAGAAAAAAAATTCTACTGGCATGCGGGGCTCATGGGTGCAAACGCAGAACACCATGAAGGAATAAAGTGTGGCTGAGTCACTATGTTGTTGGTTTCTATACCCAAATTTTATCCACTCAACGGGTGGTTGGCACAGGAAGCTTTATGTCCACCATTTGGCTTCAGGAACCATCCAACATTCCTACCTGATTTTTAACTTGGTACACTCCTGCACCACAATCATCTCTAAGGCAATGGGGGCAGTCTAATCCCTGGGCTCTCTCAAAATAACTGAGGACGAACTATCCTCAGGTTGTAGCACAGCGGAAGGAAAAAGAGTCACCATATGCCTTTGATGTACTTAACTACCCTCATCAAACACAAACCTCAGTCCTAAAACCTAAACAGCACATGTGCTGTAACACTCTAAACAGCATAAACTCAATTATACACACAGCCCCTCAGTGTGTTTCTATTGTTATTACAAATATGGGTCATCGTGCGCCAGCAAATCTGCTCACTGCAGCACCGCTCAAGTTCACAGGTCCTCAGCAAGATGCTCGCCCTTAAGCTTTACCCTTTGTGGCTTCCTGCAGTGAACAGATTCTCACATCCTGCTGAGAACAGGCCGAGGCTCCCTGAACCTTTCCGTTACATTAAGTCATGATAAAGGTCAAAGCATCATGGATCACTTATAGTCATCAATATAAGAATATGAGTTGTGTCAGATACATAAGACATTGCAGGGTACTTATATAATTTTCCCTGACTGCACCATCACCATTAGCGTAAAATTAATGGTTTAGCAGCCATTTAAATGGTACATACACTTGTTTGAATAGCTACAATAATGCTAATTGCTTAAATATTAATACATACAGTACCAGTCAAAAGTCTGGACACACTTGATACATACTGGTACTCTATGCTCTACATTTGATATGTTTGTAGGATTTTTTTGTGAGATCGGATTGAAAAACCATCACAGGGTTAAAACTGCATCAGTATCGGCCCTCAGTATGATGGAAGATCAATACAATTTTACTATTCTAAGTCATTGTTTTGACCTCCACTTGCGAAGTCTGTGGCTTGTTCTTGAGTCCTGACTTCCTCTGTCTCAGTCTGGACTTGGCTTTGAGTACAGTGAACATGACAAACACACTAATTAGATCTCTTTGTGGCTGACAGCAGTTATTGCTGGGAACTAATACAATCAGCAATTTGTCATTTGGATGCTATCCGCTTCTTGTGCTGCTGATTATGACATCAGTCTCCCTGCAGTCAGTCATCATTCATATGGTTCGAAAAATATATAATGTACACATTTATGCAAACTTTTTTAATATATAATTCTCTGTATTTCTCAATAACTAAATTGTTACTTCCTGTAACTGTGCAAACCTCAAATATAAAAATAAAAGACTTTTATTGGGAACAACTGCTGAAAAAGATTCGGCGATATCTTCCCTTATAACATTCACTCCCTCTCATAGAGAAACGAGGCAATCTGAAAAGAGAGCAATAGCACAAAGCTTGGATCAACGGGCACTTTTAATGATAATCCCCTTTTTTTTCCGTTGATGTCTGTGGAATACAGAGATAACAGTGACACAGTTTTCCTGATCGCCATCGTAGCCGAGGGCATTGTGTCAGCTGCAGAGCGGTGAAAGGGCCATGTCTCCTCCTCTATCGAGATTAAAAGTGATGATGGCTGAGATGGAGAGAATAGCGCAGAAAATGAAGGAGGGAGTTGCAGAGAGAACAGCGGAAGAGCCACTGAATGAGGGGGATAAAAGAGAGATTTAATGATATCTGTGAGATTCACATGTACTAACGCCAAGCCTCATGAATGTGTTTTTTGTGTGCACCTCAAGGAACATTTCTCTTTTTTTTTTCTTTGCTCAATGATGCTTGTAGATGAATGCATGGATGCACAAACACATACACTCACATTCACATAGGTGTAAAAATGCAGACAAGCTGACAAAAACACACAATCACACACACGCGCGCACACAACGCCATCCTTACGATGTGCTCTTGTCACACCCACACTCAGATTAACTGACGCATATCTGAATCTCTGACTCACACAAGGAGACTAAAACCATGTTTATATATGCACAACACTGATGTATTCATTTGAACATCTCCCGCATTCTATTTCACAGCAATTTCACAACGAGTTTCTGAGCCCGGATTCTTTGCTTGAAGTATTTTGGATCTAAGATAAGACCTTACAACGAGGAGACAAATGATTCTGACAGGAGTGTGCCAGAAAAAGGCATCCTTATGTGAAATTCAGTATTCAAAATGAGTCGCTAGCCTCCATGGGAGGGGCTTTCATATGTGCACAAACAAAAATCCTTCGCCTCAGATGAATATTTAACAGAACAAAAGTTATTCTTGCATCTGCAGTTTTCCGACGTGTTACTGTATATTTCTCACCTGAAACCAAGAAGTCATGGCAGGAAAAGGAAAAAAATAGGTTTTCCTGCATAATGTACAACACCTCAAGAATCGTATTTCTGTGCTTTAATGCAGATTTCTGTCTGAGCTGTTTCCATCATCAGGGGTCAAAGGCCAAAATTAAAAAGTCAGTTCACCCACATTATGAATAAAACATATTTTCACACTGACCTTAGCCAAACAGATAGCTTTAGTCGAATGTGCCAAGGTCAATTCAACAGAAACACATCTGTCCAGAAAGAGTGTCTGTGTATCATTTTTCAATGCTGTGGGCACCATAAACATAAATCAATTTAAAAATCTATTCACCTCCATTATATTGGAGACAGATATGTCAAAACCTGGACAAATTAAACCAAAACTATATGTACAGCTAGACTAGAGGTAACTGAGGTAATTTGGGTGAACAAACCCGTTAACAAACTCTATGATTAAACGTCTGCACATACTCACCGTGACTGTTGCAGCGCGAAGTCTCCACCAGCCTGTTGTCCTGGTCGTAACACACCATGGCCTGGTAGCGGTAGCCCTCTCCGCACTCCTTGATGTCTCCCTGGACTTTCATCCCCAGTATGCTCTCCGCTCTGCCTCCCTCAGGCAGGATGCAGTCTGACCAGTTCCCCACTGGCTGGGCGTTATACTTGTCACAGGGGCAGTACTGGGTCTCACTCAGAGGGTACATTTGTGTGTTCTTGCACTTGTCTTTCTTCTTGCTCCTCCCTGAGGAGTGGAGAGGCAGAGAGATGAGCAGAATCGCCTTGGGAGAGGTGACTGTCTGCTGGTGTTGGTGGATATCTGTCTCTGTTAGGCTGGAAAGGCTGTGAGTCTCATCATGATGTACTGAGGCAATTTACAAGACCTTATTTGGAATAGCGTACTCACTACAAAAAGGCCAGATGACGCAGCATCCTACATGCACTGAGGGGGGGGGGAGGGGCAGAACAACTCTTGATGATAGATTACGGCGGCAAAATTGTTTCAAGCAGAGTGCTCTTTTACTGAAACAGCTTGACATTTTTTATCTTCAGACATGTCAAGCATCGTTAATCATAGATCACTGTGCAAAGAAACTTCTTTTTCTTGTGGCAGCCTTTCATTAGGAGTTGTTTTCATATGAAAAAACCATATAATACGGCTTTGATTACTGTCTTTCTAACTTCCCGCAGCATCTCTACCTGTGGGTGCCATCAAACTGGTATGACTGCCTTTTTTTTTTTTTTTCCAGCTAAGGTTTGCAAAGTATATCCTGCATTAGGTCCACGAGTGGTTGTTGATAATTACATCTGAGCAATGCAGCATGCTATAATCTGTCTATAAAGGTCATAGTTACCAACAGGCAGCAGTATATGCTACCTGTTTCCTAGTGATCTATAGAGTCAGCAACAAAAAACCTAAACCTAAATTTATCTTTTTTTACTAGTAAAAGGGTAGATATTGGGTAACATCTAACATTTTACTGATAACTTTCACCAAATATAAGATTCTGGATAAAACTACAAAATCCACACCATCTCCCTTCTGATTTAAAGCTTAAAACTATTAAACCGCCTCCTCAAAAAGTGTCTATATGCACTACATGACCTCTCTGTTTTTTTTACACTGAGGTGAACGGGTCGAAAGATATTCAACTTTTACATAACAGGAAAATAAAAGTCATTCAAATCCTCTTTCTCGCAGTTTAAAGTTCACTTTCCCCCCCTCAGTAACCTCTTGTAGAGGTGCATTAATGCATCGGATCGGTCATGTCATTTTGCTTTTATGACTGTGTTGCACAGGGCAACTCTGTAGGCACATAAAAGGCTGAGGAGTTATTTCGGATTTGTTGCTTTAATCCCACTGGAGCATTTAGCTGGCAAGAACCATCTGAATAGATTTATGACCTTGTGTTTCACTGTACTGCTCGTCTCTTGGATCATTGCCTACCGACATTACCCCCTAAATTGCCTGGTACCTCACAAACACTTAAACTACAGTACAAATAAGCTTGTCTGAAAAGTGTTCAAAACAACCGCCCCGTTATTTATGTTGTGCCACTCTGTTCTCACCTATCAATGCCCTCTTTCTAGTTCGGACCCCCACACAGTCAGCTGTGCAGGACGAGAACTTGGACCAGTTGGTCAGCTGGCAGTCATCCTGGCAGGGGAGCTGACAGCGCTGAGTGATGGCAGGCATGGTCTTGGCGAATTTCAGACACTCGCTGATGTCGGCTTGCGTCCCATCCAGCTGGCGACAGGACACAGCTGGAAGAATTAGAGGAGGTCGGGTCAAAAAGGCTCCATTAGAATAGGAGGCCATTATATAGTTGAATGTTTCATTGTTCCGGTAGACAGATGACCAGTCATAGTAGGTATTGAAAAGTGTAAGACAATATAATATGGTAATATAACAAAATGTGAGAGAGCTACAGTACAGAGATTCATTTCTTGTGTATTTCCATTTCATGCTACTTTATTTCGGGGGATGATGTGGAGCTCTTTACTCCACTACAGCTGTTTCTCAGGTAGAGTTAGTAAGGATGTTGCAGATTCATACATATTCACATATGTCAGTCAGCTTATAAAATAAGATACATACTTGCAATAACAATGCATCATATTTACAAATGAACAAACTGTATATAAAGTAGGTAAAATTAGGTCTACAGCGAGGAACTAAAAAAATAACAATACTGTTTACATGTTATTGCATCTATAATGTGCCCAATAACAGCACATAATGTACTTAAAAATAAGGGCCATTCTGAATATACCTGTAGGTTTTTTTAGTCTTGACAGTTTTGATCATTTTGTACATTTTACTGTTAATATTACACTGGAAATTCTGCTAATGCACATTTCAAATATTAAAGTATTTTCACCTTGTGTTATAGCTCCATAAATCAAGTGAGGAGTAATTTTTTCGGACTTGATGAAGTTCCTCCAGAGCCACAAAACACATTATACAACTGTTCCCACAGGGTGAATAGCCCTCCCTCTAACTAGTGAGATGACTTTGATATGTAAAATTGTTGGAGCACTCCTTTAAGTAGCTACATAAAATCACATAGACAGTTAGAGGGCAACTAAAGAGTTAATGAAATAGATCAGATTCAGATTAGATCTCATGGGGGGCTAAATAACAATTACGAACAGAGCGGACACAAACGCATCTCTACCTCGATTGGTTTGAAGCCCACAAGTCAATTCGTCTTGGCTTGCATCATCCACAGTCTTTGTACTTTCAATAAAGGGTATTACTGTTGCTGCAATTTTTCATTTTCTTGTGATTCAGATGCTCTCCAGGGCTGTACTGTCATTGAGAAATCAATCTCTATGCACGTTTTTTTGCTGAACCCACACGGGCACTCGCAATTGGTTTGGAAAGAGCTCGTCTGGTGGTGTGTGAGGTCAGGCTTTATCTTGTGAAAGTGTGTGTGTGTGTGTGTGGAAGAAATATAGAGAGAAAGAATAGCACATGCTCTGAGTTGTTTTATGTGTTTAATAGTGCCACTATAGTATTTTTTCTCTCTCTCTCAAAGAAAGACTCTGTCCAAGTAAACATCATAATACACTGTCAGAAAACACAGAGCAGAAAAGACAGTGTGTCTCATTTGGTTTCAGTCAATGACAGAATGATTTCTGCCATTTAGAGGTGTCAGGGGTGTGAAAGCAATCGCAGGAGGGCCTGGACATCAGGTGTCATGTGGTATCAGATCACTGAAACACTGCACAAAACGGTGAGTCTATAGACGACCTTAAAGTGTTTTTTTTTATGAATAAGCTGATTCTTCTGTCCATTAAGCTATCAAAGAAGAAACAGAAATATAAGCACTAATAATGGCTTTCTATAGGAGCTGGAACATAATGAAATTGATCATTCTGCGTGACCCTCTGAAATTGGATTTTTATGAAAGCCTCCCAGGACTACATCCATCCTTTATGAAAAAAGCAAGAGGAAATATGCTTTTAAAAGGGAAAGCCACAACTCCTTCAAACTACTTGCCACTTATGCGTTGAAGCCCATATGAACAGGCGGTTGGGTTGTTGTGTGCTATAGGCAAGGTGCAGCATTTTTCTCCCAAATTTCAACAAGAGACATTCGATTAAAATTGCATGACAAGAGCCGGAGGTGGGGAGAAAAAAAAAAAAAAAAAAACAGCAGTGAAACAATCCAAACTGTCAAACGAGTCTCAGGAGGCGCATGTTGAGTTGTGAACACACTTCCTTCTCAATTTCACTGAGGATTATAAAAATAAAAATAAATAGAAAAAACAAGGGAAAAAAAAAAAAAAAGGCTGTTGTTGATGTTTTTAGGAGTGTCAGCCTTAGTTTGCGTTACGTAAGCAGGAGGATTTGATGTGTGCTCTAAGTAAGTTGGCCTTTTCTCTAAACCTTGGCACATCCATCTGCTGCCTCGTGGCTGGGTTCCAGATGCACCGCAATGAGCAAAAATTTAATTTACGGTGATTAGGAACGGTTCAGTGAAGATGCAGACGGAAATGGGAGATGAAGAGATTGGTTTCTATACCTCTTGTCTGAAGTCCTGGTCCACAGGTCTCCTGAGCACCGGCACTGTCCTGTCTGAGAAACCACGGGACCAGCTGGCACTTCCTCCATTTGTGGGTTTTCCACCTGGAATAAATCAGGACAAATGCAGCCATATCAATGCACCCGCAGTGTTTGCTATTACACCAACATCTTGCACTTTAGCTTGTAATAAAGTCAATAAGTAATAAAGTACAGTCCACAATCTATCAACAAATCCACCAGGACAAACTCACATATATTTATTGTCATCAGCAAGTGAAAAAAAACGTGATTCTGACGTGAAGGTCATTTAAATAATATCACTGTTCATCTTTTTTGTTTGAGTTTGCTGCATCTTCATGCCCTTCATCATGATTATTGTAATAATTCATAAAAGTGTAGCTGCACAGACAAAATTGAGAGCACAAAACACAAAACTACTCCATTATGGTGATAAACAAGATAAACAGTTCCTTATAAAATGACCTCTTGTCCATTATTCACCTTTAATCTGGTCAGTTCTGATCATAGAGTTGATCAAAGTGTATTAAATCACTGTTTAACATTTTATAACAGCTCTTTAATACAGTCCTACCCAAAGTACTCCATATATTCTTGTAAGTTCAGTTTATTAGTTAGTTTTCCCCATAACCTTTTACAGCTTTTACTGTTCATTAATCTGTCCAAAGCAGACTAAACAAGGCAGTGTGCGTCTATTAATAAACACATACAGTAGATACTTTGAGAGGTGTGAGGAGACAATTAAACTGTGAGAGTATGCAAGTGTAGAGGAAAGGTTTCATGGTTACAGAACAGGCAAATAATGTGTTAGAAAGAAAAAGATAGATAGTCTCAGCCAAAACAGCTATGATATAAGCTTTAAAGGATAAGTCTAGTGATATCTAATATTTTTCTTACTGTCAACAAATCCCAAAAAAAGACTAAAACCAACAATGTATTGATCCTACTAACAAGCATTGTCTGTGTAGCCAAAGTCTGATATACAGTAGCTTATTCCTCTGTGATATAGTCCTCTATTGCTGTCCAAAATGATCAAAACCACATCAATGAGCCACATCGCTGCACTGGCTGACATGTTTCACCACAAAAAACCTGAGCACTGTAGTTTATTTTAAGTCGATCCCACACACTCCATACTGTTGCCACAAAAACTCTCTAGTGCACCAAATCTGCCAACAAACACGCTATTTACTCCTGTTTGATGTCTGTGAAGATTCTCAGTCATCCAGGTCATGGTTGTCCAAGGAGGGTTGAATCGAGGGCAATTGGACTTGGTTGTAGATACTTGAAGAGGTTTCGCCTCTCATCCGAGGGACTTCTTCATTTCGAGTAATGTTTGCTGAGAGCTAAATTCCCCAGCTGTTGCAGGATATTATTTGGCTTTTTTTTTTTTTTTAAATTAAGTGTTTGTCCATGACCCGCTTTTAAAAGGTTTACATCTACAGTAGGAACTGATAAGAAACTCAGAAACTGGCAACACATTGTTGGTTTTGGTACTTTCATGGGATTTGTTGACAATAAGAAAACTATAGAATGACGCCAGCCTTATGCTATGAGAAGTAAAAAACATGAAATTAGCCAAAAAATTGTGTGACGCCTCAATTTGACAGCAGCATTATGGGTCGTGCTTTTACCTGAAACCTGGACAGATTTTGGGGACCTCACAGTCCTTCTCTTCCTCCAGCACCTCTGGACAGTCCTGTCCTCCGTTGGACGGCAGCTGGATGATAAGACGTTTCCTTGATTGCTTTTTCTTCACAGCGTTACCAGCTGAACAAACAAAACACAGACAAAAATATCGAATTAAATTTTTTTTTAAAAATGCCTGCATTGGGAAGTGATGAGAAAAATGTCGAAGTGATAAGCTAGGCTGCTCTGTTAGTAGTTCTTGAAGAATGAGCTTAGAGACTAGTATTGCCAAATCGAATTGGACAGCTATCATAAAAAACATGCGTGTCTGATGACTGGGGATATAAAGCCAACAACAATGATGTAGAAAAATCCCATTAGACCTTGGAATTGACTCGGATGAAATTTATGGGTATTTACATGTGTGGAGATGCCCTTGAGTAGTTCATTAAGATGAAACGAGCCTCCGTATAGTCCTGAACCCTGCTTTAAACCTTTGTACGTGGGTAGTACATAATTCTCTGCACAAGGTGAAGATATCAACATCATCAAATTAAAATGCGCAGCCATTGCTGCGTGTGATCAGAACGAAGAGATTTATGCCACAGCGTCACATGAAGAGGTCATCAAAATATGGACGATAATGATTTTCAGTTGTAAATCAATTTAATGTGTTCGCCACTTTTCAACAGCTTGGGCGATGGCTTCCTGACAAAGGTGACCTCATCTGAACAATGTTTTTCTATCGCAGCATGAAAACAACAACAACAACAACGAGACGCACTCGCTGGCACTTGTAGCCATGGGCAAGTCGGCTTGCCAAGCGCACTTAAAGAGGTCGGCCCAAAGGTTGTCTTACATGCCAATCTGTCAAATTAATTACGTGTAACGAGACATGAGCGCACCAGTTTGGGCAGTTAATGTGTCTTGAGACTGTGCAGAGGGTCCCATATCTGCAGTTTTTCCACACAATAAAATCAAATTTGTTTCTGTGTAGGCTAGGATAGAGAATTAAGCATGGCCTGTTTAATGGATTATTATCATACTATAGTTTATCATTGTGGTCTGAAAGTGTTATGCTAAATAAGTGTCAGAAATCCTTGCCAAGAATTCTATTTACTAAATTAATTAATTTAAAAGCACTAAAGCCTGACTGAAAATGAGCTATAACTAAACTAAAATTTGCAATGTTTAGCATGTTCAGTAAATTCAAAAACAGGGAAATAAAAAACAGAATCTTTAATAACCATGCCAAGCACTTAAAAACTTATTCTGACTCTTTTCCAGGGATCTGTATTAGGCAGCTGGGTCACCTCAGCTTTCAGGCAAATCTTTTTTTTTTTTTCCCCCACTGTACCTGCGTCACAAGTTACAGGGCAGGGAGTCCAGTCGCTGAAAGGGGTCACGATACAGTCTTTCTTGCAGGGCAGCTGACACGGCCGTACTGTGCTGGGGCGAGGGCCGTCTGGACACCTGAGCAACAAAAACACACACACACACAGCAGGACTGTAGGGTAACATGGCTGGAAACTCTTTACACATTCACCAAAACAGAACAGCAAGATCTTAAAGGATGGATGGACCTCCCAGGCTCTTAGATCATCAGATAAAACCTGATGGTTTTGATTTCTGCTCAGTTTAAAGCTGCACAAGGATGTTTTTTTTAAAGGTTGCAACATCTTAAATTACAATATAGTACAGCAGGGAAATCCCATAATGTCGCCCTGTATGTGCAAATTAAATTTTGGTTTTGTTTAATGGGCACTTTACCACTCACATCTTTTAAGAATTAAGACTGAAATCAGAACCGTCTGTCTACTAAACAGAAGTGAGTGAGCATTTTTGCCAGAGTAACTTAGATTTTTGTAGTTGTTCTCAAGAATAAATACACCTCTTTATGTTACAAATTATTTTGTGTGACTTCTGGTTAGTGAACTTAATCCAAACATTAAAACATTACCCAGGCTCCAATGACTTTATACATCTACCTACAGTGATGACTCAACTGACATTTAAAGTAGTGACTGATAGAAATATAAACATATTTTATATCT
The DNA here is from genome assembly GCF_914725855.1 of Thunnus albacares. NCBI lineage: Eukaryota > Metazoa > Chordata > Actinopteri > Scombriformes > Scombridae > Thunnus > Thunnus albacares. The sequence continues at coordinate 28,579,515 of NC_058113.1, forward strand.
CAATTAAGGTTTGGCGCAGCATCCATCTGGGCATTGCTTGAATACCGAATGTAATTATTCTAGGCTCAATCTAGGGCAATAAAAACTGATGAAAACCTCTGTAATAACATCAATTTTATGAATATAGATATAAATATGCTGCTATCTGGCTGACAGTACTTGAGTGATATTTACAGTAGAGATGGCCCTACAGAGCAACGTAGGCGTGACAGGAAACGTTTGGCGGATCAATATGAAGATGTTTTACATGATTCCTCTCTGCTGAGGAAACCGCAACACAAGGCGAAAGCCAGCAGGCCGGCCTCGGGATAGAAACTCCCTTGTTTTAACCGGATTCTCCTATCAGTGAGTGATAATCCTTTTGATGGCACAGAATGCTAGGTCAAGCTGAGGTTTTTCGAACAAGGGTTATGGTTAATCTTCAGGCATTTAAGCACCTAAGGTCCCTTGTGCATACTACTGGACCGAGATAAATAGGTCGAGACAGACCTGCTGAAAGACATCTTGTAATCTGATTTCTGCAACAATGCGTCCTCGATCTTGCAGAGGGATGTTGCTGCTCTGTTTCCTCATCCTATGGCTGACACTGCGATCATCTGGGTCAGGTTTAATGTTGCTAAGAATGAGCGTTCTCCTCTGGGCGTTCCATACTCGTTAGCATGGTGTTATCAGGGAAACGATAGGGAGCCTCACAGGCAAAATGTAATAATGTAACAGCGACACAAGGAGAGATTTATTTTTATTACCAATAGACAGAGCTAAATCCCTCTCAAGCGGAACAAATCCTCTGGTGTCTTCATACAAGTGAATGGTCTCCAGAAAAAAAACAGCTGCCGGATGCAGCAGGGGGAGGATACATTACATGTTCAGCATTGAGCTGATGCTCACGTCCATAAAAGTGAATGAACAAGCGTCTAGCTGGAGGCCACTTCAACAGGACGCAAGGTTGTTGAGATTCAACCTGTGAACCTGAGTCTGCAGAACAGGATTTTACCAATTTATATATAAACCTATTTTTACCCCGTAATCTCTAGAGTCTGTAGAGATCAAGAAGCTCTTTATCAAGGGAAACCTGGCATAGGATGCAGTGTGGAGACGAAAATAAACAGCGTACAGAAATCTGCAATATCTAAATACAATCGTATATAGAGCAGAGAGAAAAATATTATTCATTATATAAGTGTTCCAACAAGCAGGAGGCCAATATCAAATCTGCCAGCTCATGAATCAAACTTATTTAAGTCTCAACAAAACAAATTAAACATATCTTTTCATTTTGTTTCATCAGAAATTAATTCTAACTTAAGTTTGAATTCACAGCAATAAATCAGTCACTTCATTGCCAAACTCTTCTGCTGCAAGTTCCAAAAAGATAATACATGAACTAGCTCACCAAATTCTACAATTTCTACAAATGTAGTATAGAATATGAGTTTGTTATCTATGCAAGTGATACCAACTGTAAATGTGAATGTATTATCATGTCATGAGGGAGGGATCATAGCCCTGAGCCAGTGCTATGCCATGTTGTGACTCTTGGTTTACCCAAGAGATCAATGACAGTACGGATTAAACCTTTGACCTCATTATACTCCCCGTGCTACTCAAAAATGAGAAACGTCTGAGGATGAGCTACACTTCACCGCTCGTGTGTGATCTTGAAAGGACATGGGGAATAAAACAATATTCCTATTTAGATAAAACACCACGGTTTAAAAATGCAGTTTGACTTTTGCCTTTGATCCAGGAAGAACACGCTCCGCATAGCAAACTAAACCTTAGAGGACTAAAAGACCAATTTCAGAAGCACAGATTGCCTGCCTTTAGATTTCACCTTTCCAGCGTCCACACAAACATACAAACACAAGCAAATGTTGTGACGAGACAACACTGGTTGTTCAGAGGCCTAAAACAACCTTGTTTATGATTTGCTGAGAAGTGACTTCTTGTGGTCAAGTGAATTATGACAGTTGTCTCTCAGTGGCCAAGATGGAAGTGGTGTTATGTTGTTAGGGAGGGTTGGACGTACAAGGCATGTGACTTGTGCACAGAAGATCACTGTTCATACTAGGGATGGGCTGATCAATACTGTGGGATCGATACATCGAAGCTACTCATTTGGTATCGACTCCTTTAAAACAACATTGACGATAAAATTATATAAATATAAAACGTGGGTGGCTGCGTCACTTCCAAACATTTTCAGTGCTTTTGTATAATGTTTGTGCCAATAAACAGCCCTGACATATTTAGCCGGCTCGTGTCACATGACTGTGCGACATGAGAACCGTGCACAGTCGCACACTTCTGCATCGAACTTGTGAAAGAATGGTAGGAAGCATTTCAGCAAGATGCACTATTTGTGACAAGAAGCAGCAACACAATTAAGTAAGTAATTAAGAAATGATCAGTATCAGTATCGTTAAAATTGTAACAAAAAGTATTGGCATCATATCAAATTAACAAAGTTTGTTATCGCCCATTCCTTGTTCATATCCTGTCTCCTACCAGCAGTTAATGTTGGTTTCTTTCACAATCTTTTCCTAACCTTCACCAAGTAGTTTTTGTAACCCAAACCCAAATCTTTGCAGCCAAACCTTCTTTCTTTTGAACCAAACCTCAAGCATAGCTTTGGCAGATGATTAAATATGTCAATCACTTTTTGCAATAGTCATAGATAATAGGAAACATCAGAAAACACTCAGATGGGTTATTTTGGAAGACAGTGATAAATGACCCATTTTGTCATTTCATTCTGAGGACTTGTTGGGAGAGAACGATTTGAAAAAGAAAATCTAACAACTCAGATTCATATACTGTAACGTTATGTCAATAATCTAAACAAATCATGCACATTAATAATTGAGATTGTTACCGTCGTTTTGTGATCATTTACTAAACGACAGTAACTCACTAATAAATACTAAAAGTTCAGGGAATCGTTAGGATTTTACTATGTCTTGGTTGGGAATCCCGGCCCTGGTCCTTAGGGTGGAGTTAGGATTAGGCTATGCATGTTCTCCCTCTCTCACTCTCTCTGGGTTTCCCTTTCCCCGCAGTCCAAAGACATGCAGGTCACGTAAACTGGAGACTCCAAATTGCCAATAGGCGTAAAAGTGAAGTGTGACTGTGTTTCGTCTATGTGCTAACCCAGTTACCGACTGGTGATCTGCACGCTGGGGCTGGCCCAAGGCCCTGGAAATCCTGAACAGGTATCAGTGGGTATAAAAAATTACTGAATGGATGGTCATTTCTCACAGGCAGTTAAAGGAGAGGTTTTTCCATGTCTGTCTTAAAACAGCAGTCAGGTGCCCATATGAAGATTGAAACAGGTTTTGCATGCTATAATTATTCCTCCTGTTCGTACTTGCCATTAGACTCCTTCCTAATACACTTCCAATGTAAGTGAAAAATCCACAGTCCTTGTTTTGTGCAAAAAGATATTTAAATATTTAAGTGAAGCTTATATGAAGATTAAGCCATCCAATTTTGTTAAGTCAAGTGGATATCTTCCAAAGCTACAGCCTTTTTTTTTAGAAAAAAATCCCTCTTTTTGTTACTATCCTTCCACTGCAGCTCAACAAAGAAACACTGTCCGTGGAAACACAAAGGCATTTTTTTTTTCTAAAAAGACTAACTTTGGAGGTTATCTGCTTGATTTGAGTAATGCAAGACAGCTGTAGCTTCATATCGGTGTCAGATAAACTCTTGAATACATTTTTGCACTGAAGGATGCTTGGAGATTTTGTCCTCCATCACTTACATTGAAAGGGCATTGGGAAGCGATGTTTTAATGGCCAGTATGAACAGGAGGAATGATTACAGCGAGCAATATATATGGGCACCTGACTTGTTTTAAGACAGACCTGTAAAACTGTAAAGCTATCATTTAAGTGTTAATGTCTGACACCTACATTTAGAAGGTGGATAGGTTGAATCATGAATGGTACTTTTCGCCTCTTTTTATGAAACAATCTTGACTAGCATAGCTTTCACTCCTAATTGTGTTTTCTATAATCCCTGCTGTAACCAACCTGTGTGTTTAAAGTGTTTTACATGGGTCAATGAGTTGACTCATAGCACGTTTCCCTCTACAGAGAGAGCCATATTAAAGCAGGCTGCTAGGACTCCAGGGGTAATATTTGATGCTAACCTCTGTTTTGACGATCAAGTCAAACATGTTGTCCAGTCATGTTTCTTTCAGCTCAAGATAATCCCTAAAATTACATCATTTTTATCAGTTCCTGATTTACAAAAAGTTCTGGGCTTGATTATTGGAACGGACTTTACTCGGGTATCGGCCAGGGCTCCCTCCACTGCCTCCAATTGGTACAAAACGCTGCTGCTCAACTTATTACTGGGACAAAGAGGCATGATCATATTACCCCTGTGCTTGCCTCCCTACACTGGCTCCCTGTTAGATTTCACATTGATTTAAAAATCTTATTGCTCACTTTTAAGGTCTTAAATGGCCTTTCTCCTAAATACATGGCTGATTTATTGACCTGGTATGTGCCCTCTTGGCCATTAAGAGAAATAGATGGAGCCCTGCTGGTTACTCCCAGGTCACGGTTTGTGACTAAGGGTGATCGGGCTTTTGCTATTAGAGATCCCACACTATGGGACTATCTGCCTACTGAACTCAGACACACAAAGTCTCTACCTTCTTTTAAATCTCTTCTGAAAACTTTTCTCTTTGTGAAAGCTTTTGGAAATGTTTGATATATGTTTTTATTTAGTTGATCCTCATTTTATTGTCTTCACTTTCTCTGTGCTCATGTCCTTTGGCCTCATTCTCATTTTATCTGCCAAGCCTGGTTTTATTTCCTTTTTGTAAAGCACTTTGTAACATTGTTAAGAAAGGTGCTATATAAATAAAGTTTATTATCCCTTCTGTTCCCCTTTTAGACTAATTATGGGTATTATCCAAATTTAGATGATTAAAATTCAATTACATTCCAGTTTCTGGAAAAAACAGGCCATGTTTGTTGGCAGAACACAATACCAGCCAGAATACTTACAGCACAATGCTTGGCTGGAAGACTCTGTCCGTGGGGGTGTGAAAGCTAGATGTAATGTTGTCATTTATGCATTTTTTATTATGTATTCATTTTGTCATTCCACTGTTTTTCCTCCTTCATGTCTCCTTTTGTCATTTTGTCTCTAATATTCAATTATTTTATCTTAGCTTGTCACATTGATTTTGTTGTCTGTTTGAGGAATAAATGTTTATTTACAAAGCGCTCGGGGTATTTTATCCCAACTGCACACGTTTCTATTATAGGTTTTTCTGTTTTTATGTCACAACAGTTCACTTGTATGTTTTATCTACACTGAAATGAATGAAACCATCCAATAAGGGCATCTGGTTTAACCGACTTGCTGGTTCCAGTCAGTGTCACAATCTCATAATGATCTTTAAATGTCATGATTGGTAGCGAGGCGAAGACATACACAACATGGCACTGGGAGCTTGTCCCAGAGCACAACATTAAGACGAGCAGCCAGGCTAATGCTTATGTTTTGCTTGCTGCTATTAGCGCGTTGAGTAATCTGTTCAGTGAGAGTTTGTTTTCGAAAAATGAGCAGATGGTTGAGCAGGATCAAGAGAGGAGATTCAAAGCAAAGAACTGTCAGTAGTTTTAAGAGTGTCTACACACGCACAAAAAAACAAGGTCTGGTGGGAAAAGATAAGGCCTAATTAATTTCATTATCAAAATTACGGACTACAAAACAAGAACATCATTTGTTTAATTTAGCATAAAACCGTTGCAGTTCTTCAAGGACCCTTTCAGTGGTGTCTTTGGCCTCCGTCTCGAGGGCTTTTAGCTATCCATCACAGTCAAAAACAGGGAGTAAACACAGCCTCTATTAGAAAACACGACAGGGAGATGATTGACTGGGCTTAATACAGCTACTGTCTAACATCATAACCATGAATCATACAGTTTTCTTTTTCAGAAATTCCACAGCATCAATGTGATTATACAAACACACATTTGGTACCATTCAGCACACAGACTGTCAGAATCAATAAGCAGACGTTATTGTTTTTTTCCCTCACACCACAACAGCTTTCTCGATAGGATGATAGCAGCCGAAGCCTGAGGCACTGACATATTTGTCTCTGCTGTGTCTTGTTTCTATTGGGCTTTGACAGTCAGAATTTATATGTGTGTGTGTATGTGTGTTTGCATGTGTGTGTGTGTGTGTGTGTGTGTGACATGCACTCTGTGAGGTTCACTGCCTGAGGCTGCGGGAGGAAGACAGCTCAGATCCATCTGTGAATGAGACAGGGCACATCTGCATATGGAGGGTGCAGGCGGCCATGTTTGTTTGTTCTGTTGGGATCTCATGGGAGCACTGATCAAGAATACCTGCCAGTTGGATTGTGCCAGATGAAGACATGCAGGGCAGAAAAAACAAGCACATCAAGTCACTTCTGAGTACCGGCTAGGAAATACTGCCTCTTAGATACAGATGGCCAGGAAAACAGAGCTGTTGAATCTTTATAGCATTGCTTTGGTCATGAGATGTGCAAACCAGGTACTGAAAGCATCAGCTTCATCCACAAGTGTGTTTTTTTACCCTGGAGCCTGTCTTTTCAAATATAATAGGGTCGGACAAAATAACAAACACATCATGAAACAAGGACCACAACCTTTACACAGCCACACATAGGTGACAAATTAAAGGAAAAAACCTGAGAAAATAAGTAAATAAGAGTAAGCAGATACTGCCGTACAGGACTTGAGGGCTCAATGAATGGTTTTATTAATATGAAAAGGACGTGAATCATATCCTACAGCCTTCAAAGTCACCAGATCTCAACTCAATTGAACTCCTATGGAAGATTTTGAAGTAACATGTTAGACAGCGCCACGACCATCATCTAAACTAAGGTTGTAACTAACAATTGTTTTCATTATCGATTAATCTGTCAGTTGTTTTCCCAATTAATCAATAAGTAATTTGGCCTATAATATGTTAGAAAATGTTGATCACTGTTTCCCAAAGCCCAAGGTGACATCCTTAAATGTTTTGTCCCGATTAACAATCCACAACCCAAAGAAATTTAGTTTATTATGATGGAAGATATATGAAAATATTCAGAGGTTTGAGCCAGAGAACTTTAGTAGTTTTTCTTAAAAAAAAAACCCAAAAAACTGTTGCAGCTCTAATCTAAACACCAAATGAGTGAATATCTTTTGGACAAACAGTGTTAAACTCTCCAGTAGAGATCAAGAGATTCGGAGAAACTGAGCAGAGGAACACAGAATCTGTTGTGTTGTGGTGGAACAACACTGAACTAATTTAGCACCCGTCTATAAATCACTACTGCAAACACTGCAAGTAATATGTGTCTTATTTTCTCTATACTGTAAGATACATCCACGTTGGTTAGTGTCAACTTCTGACCCCTGATGCAGTTTGTCTGTGTTTGGTATACACTGTGATTACATTTCCCCCGTATATATACACATATACTGTATTTTACAGATATCCTGCAAGTTGAGCACAGTTGATCTGGCCTTTTTGGAGTTCTGTTAATTATTTATTTAAAAGAATCCTTATCAAAGTCCTGACTGCAAAGTCTGCAAAGTTTTTTATCCTAAAGCCTGAGACAAGCCTGAGACAAATGCCACTGTGGTCTGTCAAATGTATAGGATTAGACAAAATAAACACTACAACACGCTTAAGACTACAATTTTTACATAACTACATAACCACTGCAAGCATTGCTGCCACTGGGAGTCCTATTTAACTGAATACTAATAAGATGTGCTTTTACTCTGTATATATACACTACGCCCATCATATCCTTGTTGATACTATCAATGTCTGACGGCTGTTTATCTTATTCACTGTTCCCCTTGACATATTAAATAAGTTAAGTTTGTTATTTATTGACTGATGCTCATGCATGTTGAGTACAGATGATACGGCCTCTTCGAGCTCTGTTAGTTGTGTCATGTTGCTCTGAAAACTTGCTTATCAAAGTGCTGATTGCCAGACCCTTTTTACATCTGACAAATGCGGCTAATTGGCAATCAATCTAATAGGACTCATCTTTGTGGCAGTGTTTGTCATTGCAAGTTAAGGAGTCAAAGTCATTTCCCCATGAGATCTTGAAATTATTTTATGTCCTGTGTGTGTATGTATGTTGGTGTGTGTGTGTGTGTGGGCAACGACTAAAACTTTTATGCGTTCACGGCTAAAATAAAAAAAGAGCGATGTTCTACACCCTGAGAGATTCTTTCTGTTGCAGTGCACTGAAAGTCTACATGCTGGCTTACATCCTGTTACTGGACCCCTGCCAGTAACAGTGGCCCGGGGAAAATCCACCTCAAGACTTTGAACAACATCTTTGAAGGGTTACAACAGCCAGAGAGCCTTCAAAAAGACACAGTAATAGACAGTGAGTCAGGGAAGCTTCTTCAGCACCATGGACAGCACCACCGGTCCATGAAGGCCTGTGAACAGAGGCCTCATAGTCTTTGGAGACGGACTCCTGTCTGACAGCACTCACAGTACCTGTCACTCTGTGCTTTTGCCTCCAGGCAGAAGGAAACTGAGGCTGTGATGACACATTCATTTGTCTTCTGTGGTCCGAATTATAGCGGCCATTTTTACTTTGTCGTGTTTTTAGGTTCACACTTCTCTGTCCCCATATGTATCTTATATACTGAACATTATTACAGTAATATAACTGGAATTGCAGGTTTCTGTCACATATGTTTCATGCTAAAATGGCAGCTTGCAGTTCAGTTGTGTGGTTCAATATTATTTAGAAGAAAACATATAAAATCTGTAAATGGAAACGCTGCAGTTCAACAAGTGTCTTAATCAGATGTATCCTTGAATCAGAGTACAGAGCAGTATTCAATAAGTAGATGTTGAAAGCATAAAATTGCCAAATCGTTGCAATTTAATACCCAAGAACAATTCTATGATTCCTTAAACCACTGAGATAACATGACAGAATGATTGCATGTGATAGATTTTCCTTCTTTGCCAGCACATACAATACAACCTCAGGACAGTATTGAGTTGGTCATAGACTCTCCTGTATCCACTCAGAGGGATTAAAACTGGTAACTTCAAGAGAATATGCTGAAAAACATGAGGATCAGATTGATTCTGATCCTCTGTTACCAGTGTGTTTTTTTCCACCTCAAGGTTGGGAAATTTTAAGACAAATTGTTTTTCTACAAAAATGCTTCAACATAATCTGACAAATATGAAAGGATAACATCTGAACATTAAAAGAAATCATTTTCTTATGATTAAGTATCTGCTGTTTTGTATTTAAAATCTAATTTTATTCATGAGAAATATCAGAAATGTTGGGAAAAGAGTAATAATATTTCCAGCAGGTACAACAATACTCATAAGATCACCATAGTTGGACATGGGTAGGCAGACTAAAACATGTTTTTAGACGGCTCCATCCTCTTACGAGCAAGCACTGAAGCCACAACTGAACACAGATTGTAAAAAAAATTTCACGTTTTACCACATTATCAAAATCCAATCACCTGGAAGCAAAATTGCACCCTGCATTGTAAAAAATTCAATCACACACAACTACAGGAAGTGCAGCAGGTCAAAGTTGAACCATGAAGTAGTTCCTCAACATCTAACATGTTGACAATTTGACTTTTAATGCTGCATTTTTCAATTCAACTAGTGGTTTAGAAAATTGGGATTTGTTAACAACCTGTCTGATAGTCTGACCATTTGTGTTGTTTACTGTTGAAAATGTCAAACAACTCCTGGCATATTTTAAATGAAGTGTGTGACCTACATTACGACTCAGCTGACGCCAGTAAACAATAACCACCAACTGAGTGGGTGAGTAGGTGCTTGTTGGGTGTCCACTTTTCTCTCCTCATTAGAGATACTGTTACATGTTGTTCTTTTGCCCTGTTTTACAAATGAAACTTGATTATATAAAGTTATTGACCAGTGAAAACAAAAGATAATGGAGGCAAATCGACTGAAACCTCTTTTTGTCAGTTACTCAATGCCATTACCCTTGGCGCCTCTGCCCCTCCCGCTGAGCTTGTATTTGTTTCTCGCTCCTGCTTTGCCAGTGTAGATTTAAAAAAATAAAATACGTACGATAAAAGACATCCTGGACTTCGACCTCTCTTCTGCAACCCAATAAGTGCAGCTGCATTGTCTGGGTCAGCTGCTGAACCAGCCGCCATTGAACTGGACATTAATCTTCATTTTATAATGTGGCGTTCACTATGAATCACATTTGCCTTGTACACAATGCACTCCGCCCCTTTAAATAATGTATGTTCCCATCCTCTTCTCACTGATAACTATGCTTGGGAGGTGTAAGACAGGAGGGAGAAGCATTTACTGGTCTTAAATTAGAGTGAATAACTACACGGCTTGTGATTTTGAAAATGGCTTAACACAAGAGAACAGAGCCTTTTCTTTGATTTTTAAAAAAGGATTAAATCAATCTACTTTGGGTTTCTTTTCCACAAAATTGGACACAATCAGATCTACTCCTTTATCTTTTGTTGCCGAGCAAATCAGTCAAGCATAACTGACACCAGGCTCGAGCCGAACTTTCTGGCAGATGTTAAAAGTCATTTCGTCAGCCTATTTTGCATCATGCAGTGTGGTCTTCAGAGCTAACCACAAACATCTTGTCTCTCATCTGCGTCATGATTAAATTGCCTTAAAGTATCAATCCCATTTAATTACTGTCATTATCATCAATGAGAAATTACCAGCGCCCAAACCGGCAGGGTTAATTAGGCTTTCAGGGACAGAGAGATTATTTATTTATCTGTGGTCGCCTGCGAAGTGAAGATATGAATTGGGAGTTAACTTCACGTAGAGTCTGCTCAGCTTACTTACCAGCTCTGTCAGCGTCTCCTTGTTTTTTTTTCTCTGACTCACTTTACTCTCCTGCTGTCACTTTGCTTCCCACCACTGCTGTCTCTCTCATCAGCCTGACTCTTACTTTGTTTCTTAATCTCTCTGACTTTCAGTGTCATACAAATATCTGAATGTATCATACATGTACATTCTACCAGCGATGTCCTTTCAAATAAACACAAATTACTTAATGTGTTGTCTATTCGCTCACTCATCCTAACAGATGCTCACAGATCACTGTTTAACCTAGCTATGTAAGAAAGCCTTTTTAAATTTTTGCTTGAAGAATGCCTCTAACCTTTTTCTGTGTTCATCAAGCAACAACCAAAAACAAAAGAGGTTCTTTAACAAATGATTTCACACATTAAAAGACAACCAAAACTCTCTTCTATTCCTTGAACTACAGCTCTAAATAGATTTTACTGATTAGTTTCTTCTTTCTGGATGAAGGAGTCCAAATCAGTAAGATCGGCTGTTGTAGAGAATTGTTTGAAATTAAAACGTGCCTACTCTTGGATCTTGATGGCACATGATTGAGAATGATTGCTCAAAGCCAGTCGATTTTTATCATTGTGCAATGGAGAAGTGGGTAATTTTCATTCCAACATAATACTGCATGAGTTGATTCCAGTTATGTATACCTGAAAATCAGAAAGGCAAGAAAAAAACCACTAAGTCTAAATAAATCTTCTGCTGCAGTGCGTCATTAGAAAAATAACCTGCACACATCTGTATGGCCCAGACCCAGACACCACTGGTTTAAAAGGGAACATAAAGAAAGGCTTGAAAGAAGCAAATAATAACTTACTTCTTCGGTGGCACCTGTCCCACATTGACACGAACACAGATGACCTTGCGAGTCTGCAGTCCCATGGAGCAGGGACCTTGGCCGTCGCCGCTGGCACGGACACCCATGGAGGTGTTGAGGGATACGGCAGAGGGGTCTTCAGTGCAAGGCCCCCAAGGCCCTGTCTGCCAATGGTACACCGTACAGGCGTGTTCGTTACAGTTCCGCACCTCCTGAAGGGCACTGCTGTTTGGACACAGGGCGCCACCTGAGAAGATGAAGTGAAGATGAAAATTTGAGAGTGTGAGAAAACAAAATTGCTCTCTCTTGCATGGAGGATTTAAAGCTGCCCTGTGGGGGGCATGAAAGTTCCTTCCTTATAAAGCATTTGTTTATGTGTTGTTGCATTTCTTCATTACAGCCACGTGTAGATCAGTTAAAACTATTGGCAAGAACATTTATTGAGTCACCCACGTGCATGTGTGTCCTCATGCTCATATACAACACAAACAAAACAGGGATTCAATCATTAAAACTGCTACATGGCACCACTATAGGGTCAGAAATTCAACAGTGTACCTTTAAAGCTGCACTAATCAATATTCTTATTTTACCAATGGATTAAATGACTACATGTAATGTGAAAGAAGTTGCTCGTAGTAACAAACCCACAGAGAATTATCACCCGACTCTGCAGTTCCCCTCAGCTAAACAGAGCTTTTTATAATCTTTCAGCTCATTGTTATGGTTTTCCGGTCTGCAACTTTACTATTTTGGTTCACCCTCACCGACCTTGTTTCCAGTTGCAGCAGGCAGCAGTTTTCTGCACAAAAGCTCTAATAAACCTACCGCACACAACCTGTCCAGCACTGAACAACACACAGACAAAGTTAGAAACTAGCTGGTGAACATAGTGGAGCATTAAGCAGCTAAAGAGCCAGATATTTGCCTCAGGAGCTGTTGGTGAAAAAAAAAAAAAGCTAAAATGAGAGTGAATATTTGGCTTACATTTGTCGCATAGCCACAACTCTGAGTGAATGCTTATGTTGCTCTCTGTCTGCTGGATTTGTAAATAGGTAACTATTTGCTAACAATCTGCTCTAACTATTGAGGAGATAATATGCAAATGCTGTGTTTATGGCTTGCTGCCTCAAAGCAGCAGAACAAGCTAAGCAGACGTATCATGACTCCAGACCAGAGATGTGTAAATGCATTTTCATCATGTGGTGCATGCTCTAGGAAGGAGTAGTCAACCATTTTAGGAAACATGCTTATTTGCTTTCTGGTGGAAAGTTAGCTGGAAAGATTAGCTTAGCATAGCACAAAGAAAAGTAACTGAGCCTGGCCTGGCCATGGCTTTGTTCTGAGCTAAACTAACCGTCTGCTGGCTGCAGCTTCATATGTAAACTCAATATTTAAACTCTTGAATCCGAGAGGCTTACTGTATAAAAACTACACTCATACACATAAGGAGACCTTTCCTGCAGTTCAGCTGTATAATAAATATATTAACCAGCCTGAAGTATTGAAGTATTAACTGGATGCATGATTTCAATATTCTGAAGGTGCTGCCTACAAATCTATTTAAGCTCCTGAAAAGCACAAGTCTGAATATGGATAACTTTCCCTATAAATCTTTTGACCTTTTTAAATTACTCTAAGCCAAATTTGAATATTTCGGGTATGTGCATATGAATGCATGTACATACATTATTTTTCTACCAATAATAAAGTATCTGTTCAAAACCGAGTCTATTAACAAATGTTTGTCATAAGCTTTGTTTGGCAATCTGATTACTTTGTGGCAAATATTAACAAAAATGTTCTGACAGAGTTACAATAAAATGGAAAAACCAATCTGACAGCAGAAACTATATTGTTGTAACACCATCCGACTACATGAGCAATAATTTTACATTAATGTTGGCATTTTGACATGTACTGTATATTGTATATTCTATGTAAATTATATTGGAGCTGCAGGTTAATAAAATGTTTATTCATTCTCATCTGTGTGCATTGGTATTTCTATTTTATTTTTATTTTACTGTAGATGTTTGTAACACAAAAACCAGAGAGGACTACAGACATACAGATCTGATTCACTAAAGGTCGAATATGTGCTCTTATGCTGGCATTCCTGTACTCCGCTGACTATTTATGCCCACGAGAGGAGTGGAAATAGTTTGACTCCTACTGCAAGTCACAGGTCAGACTTTTAATGCATTACTCCAGCGTGTACAACATCCATCTATTGTTTTTTTTCCCCCCATTCCCATACTACCGCTCTCTTTGCGCCGGCCCCTCTCATTTCTCTTCTGAGGAGGCAGTCAGTCAGTTAGTTGTTGGGTCGGACTGAGAGAGCTCTCTCCGGTTTAGAGTAATTGCCAATACTTAGGGCTTTCAGCAAAGATTGAGAGGCGTTGCGGGACTGTGAGTCCACACCTGTATTTCGCGGTTTGAGTTGACAGAGAGCCAGCTCCATAATGAGCGGTGGTGTACACACAGTCGGTCCTGAATCACAGACTGCCAGCTCAGACAAATCTCACCCTAATAGTAACTGAGAATGACTTCCTTCCTCCTGACTGCTCCATGCCAGTCTAACAACAATGCTAGCCCCAACACTAGCATGACATGGTGCCTCAAATGAGCATGAGCTGTTGATGAACAATGACCTAGAAAAAGCTGAACGTCTGACAATGGTGAAAATGTGAGGCAGCCTTGGATACAGGAAACATAAACCACATGATGGGGTAACAAATAAAATCAGCATATTTGAGTTATTTAAATGTATTCATGTTTGCAGTATAAATTACAATTTGCTGTCAAATTCATAAAGAGCTAGAGTCATTGAGCATGCATCTTGAATACCGTTCAATTGATGGGTGTCAAACAGTAAGAGGCACTGGGGCCTCCTTAAGTCCTGCCGACATCACCATGGAATTAAATGTAAGCAGTTATGCTAACTAGGTCATTAATTTGGCTTATTATTGTATTAATTAGCAGACATTGGGGGTTGCATATTAAGATGAACCCTGTATCTTAAAGCTCTGGGTAGTTTCTGTAGTCTCAAGGAACTACTTTTCTTTCTTCATTAATATGCAATGCAGGAGCTACAAAATCTTTCAAGGAGCTAAAAATCTAATCAGATAATCTACTCTGCAGGAGAAACCTGTGGTGGCGAGACAAAGCTTCTTTCAGGTATTGTTAGAGAGTAAGTGAGTTCACAAAATTTGAGTCGTTCAGGCCTCCTATCATTTTCATGTGTATTCCTCAACCAATCTAAAACTACTACAAGTACAGCTACTATATTTCTAGTCTAATCAAAGATTTACCAAAAAGTTCTGGAAACTTTGGCACCCGTGAAAGACCTTAAATAAATACAGATATTAAATATGTTAATGTGACATGTGAAAGATTCAGTACATTAACTAAAACTACTGCAGGACAACAAAAAACAGCTAAAACAATCAAGCTATTTCACACATAGCCAACTGTGTACTACAGTTAATGGTTGATTGTAGTACAACTGAATAAGCTCTCAATCAATTCTAAGTTCCCTGCAGCTGTTATGATATATGTATGTTTACATTTTTTGGAGCTCTAAACAAGCTAACAATTTTCATTTTGTTATGTGTAGACACATAGCTAGAGGTTTAAAACAGCTACCAGCAAACTTTAATTACAAATGTTACCCTCCATCACTGTGATCCATGCTACAACCATTGCAGTGACTGTGAGAAAAAAAAACAACACACACATCCAGATAAGACACAAGGAAAATGTTTGGTGACATGACAAAAAGAAAAGAAAGACAGACAACCTAAATGCACACAGAGATTTAAAACCACAGAGAACAAGCATATGCATAGAAATTATCTTAGAAACAGATAGATAAAAAAAAAAGTGAGTGTCAGGCAATGAGACAGTCCAACAGAAATAATCACGAGGACAGATAAGCAGAATGTTTGAGATAAGGACAAATGCACACGCAGACAAGTGTGAAATCCAGACATTCAGTGAGTGACAGCAAAGGACAACTTGAAAGGCCATGACTAAGCCAATATCCAGGCCTCATCTACATATATTTTATACACCATGGTGCAGAAGACTGCCAGCAGGTGGAGACTTACCTTCCCCGGCGTTGTAGGCCAGAATGGAGCGGGTCCTCATCTGTTTGCCCTCGATGGTTTTACTAGAGCAGGTCTGAGAGCAAGTGGACCAAGGTGTCCAGTCACTGAGCACACAGTCCCTGGAGCAAGGCACCTCACAGGGCACGGGCTCTGGAGCCGCGGAAGACGAGCACAGATTTCTGTCCACCACCTCTCCTGAAGAAACAAGTTACAGAATATAACAGGATCAAACACGGGAGGAAGGAAACCTGGACAGATTGAAGCTGCATTTTAAAAAGGGACGTATCATGCATATTTCCAGGTCTATTTTTTACTGTGAGGCTCTACAGGAATATCTTTGCATGATTTACAGTTCAAAAAACTCCTTATTTATCTTATACTGGCCTTTTATGCAGCCCCTCAGTTCAGCCTCTGTCTGGAACAGGCTGTTTTTGCTCCTGTCTCTTTAAGGCCTCCCTCATGATTAGCACATTCGATTCTAATTGGCTAGTTCCTGGAAGCTGCCCCTCGGCAGACTTCTGCCAGCTCCAGAGGTAGTGGTACTACAGTAGTGGGATTTTGCTTCTTTTTCCTGTTCTTTACTCAAAATATAAACTTCTCAAGTACACCCATACATGTTTGAGCCTGAATCCGATCCAAAATACATGAGTAGACAACGTGAACAACCTTAGCAACAACCTTAGCAACAACCTTAGCATAAAAAGTCTCTGAGCCTTTGTGTTTAGTTCAAAGCAAAAGAGCCAAAAAATGTAAAGTTTCGTGATTAAAGTCAAAACAGGTGTTTTGCAGATGGATTTGTGGTTATTATTTAAAATTACATATGTTTCCAGGTAAACTCTGTTACTCAGAAACTACCATCTGTGTTTCAGGGTAAGAAATGACAGCATGTTTAGAAGAATTTTGATAGTATTACATTAAAACAAAAGAGGGAATATTTGAAACGGTGGGAAGAAAGACATTTCTTTACTTTCTGGCAATTACTGATGCTTGTTTCCCCATGAGTGTTGTGCACCTCTTTATTACCCTGTTGATGTTTCTGCTGCAATGTAAATTCATCATCATTTCAAAGTGAAATGTCATCTTTTTCTGTTGTTATATTGATCTGTTTACCCCAAATGAAATCCATACTGTGTTTGTGAGCGCTGGTGCATCCTCCTTGGGACATTTTTGAAAATATGTAAACAACCAAAGGAAAAAACAAACATAGGAAAGAGGACATACATATATAAATGTGCCAAAGTTTACTTGCCAACTGAAGACGGTCTTGGTGGTAACTTGAGTGATGAGAATAAACTTGAAGTCTTTAAGATTCACTGCAAGAATCCCATTATCGCCCTAACACCACACTTCAGAACAGAGATGTTGGAGCAGCTGAGAAGATGAACAGCTGTGTGTCTTAATTGATGGCGCAATGTCAAGCACACAATCCATCTCAAATTGTGACAACGTGCTTGTTTTCTTAAGATGTCTGTTCTCTGTAAGACAACTCGGGAGGGATATCTTCCAAAACTGGCACAAGTATCATCTTGGCATTCTTTGATCGCCTCATACTGTCTCTGTGGTATAGAAACCAGAAAGAAATCTGCAGACAAGAAGTGAATATTTGAAACATACTATAAGAGCACAATACAAAATGTTTTCTAACCAGCAGCGAGCAAGTAGTCTGCCAAGAAAAAGCTGAAATTTATTGTACCAGTGATTCATCTTTTTCTTTTCTGATTCTGTTCTTTTGATGTTTGGTATGAGGCAATCATAGACCAGGTCGGGTTTGCAAACATGAGGATGTTCTGTGGAGTTTACCAAAATCTCATTTAAACACGCAATATGTAATTTCAGCCTCTAGGGGTCTCTAAATCAAAACAATAACAAAAGACTGAGTTTGATGATGTCGTGAAGTAGCGTGGGATGATGAGAGTTGTTGTCGTCATTGTTAAACAACCAGCTTCTCCTGGTTAGTATTACTACAGTGTTCATTATTTAGGATGTTTTTACTGGGAGCTGAGGTCTCCTCCTCTTCAGAACAAACACACCTGGTGGTTAAAACAGGTAAAAATACTGAATAAAGCAGTTTCACGTTGTTTCTCTGATGCTGTTCGGTGGGCCCAGGATGTCCAGGAGGGGCTGTTAGGTGAGCTGCTGCTAACGTTTGCTCAGCTTGTTTCTCTGATAACTTAAGATCCAGACGTCCGATGACTAAAATCCTTCATCTGGTTAAAAGATACAGTTAAAAACGACCAAGAACTAAAAATCTATCACAAAAATGTGGTTTAAAACTGAAAAAAAGTCAATTTATGACAGATTCTGGCCACAACGCTGACGTATTATCTTGTGCGCGTATACTCTTTGGTAGAGGAGGTATGACCCCATTGACAGGCGACCAAATGAAACAGACCATTGTTGGAAACATTTGGGATAATGTAAGTACACAACTCAACAAAATATATAACATTGGTCTAGTTGTTTTCAGACATTTTAATGCAGAATAGTTACATGTTATAGCTTTAAAGATTTCAGGGTAATAAAAATTTAATTTCACATGAAAAAACTGTGTTTTTTTTATGTCCTTTGGAATCACCAGGCTGTTAAGTTGCTTTGTGCAGCTTTAGGTAATCGAGATTTATTATGGAGAAGAGAAAGAGAGTGATGGTAACTGCTGTACAAGAGGGCAAAACATGATTTGTTTTGTACAAATATTGTTTCATCACAGATGGCATCAATGAATCCGTATGCATCAAAAATCTCTAAACCAAGCACCGCAAATAGCCAACCACACTCTCACCAGCGACATGACTGATATTTCTGGGTTGATCCAATATTCCTGGATTTACCTAAGCTGTGCCTCACCACAGAAATAATTCAAACATTTCACTTGTGTTTCCCATATTGACATGACAGTTGATTATGACCATATTTATGGATTATGTGTGGAATTTTCATATTGATGCACTCTTCACTCACTGGCCCATCTCCATACTTGAGTGGCATCGAACATGGAGGAAGTAAATTCTCGTGGGATTCCCACATTTTTACACTAGCGTACATGTATTATTAATGAGCTCCTAGCATCAGCCATAAGTGGATTATGTTAACCCACATATTCGTCTGTGTTGCTTCATGTGCTGCCATGAACCAAGCTGAGAATATTTTCTTCTGCAAGCGCGGCATACACCCAGAAAAACGTAAGCCTTTCAATGGTTGGTTTTGCAATTTCAAGCAGGGGAGAATCACTTGAGCTTCAAAAGTCAGACCGGGCCTGACTTTGCATTAAGATGTCACTTTGACAGATATGCAGTGAACCAATCATGACTGAACCGAGAAGGCATGAAAATAAGAAGTGACAAGGGACCCCAGCAGTTTTCAGGCTCACACAGAGAAAACATGAATGAATAGCACACCCACTATGAAGGGGGAAAACCTCCAAGCTCAGTGTGCTGAGAAGAAACAGCTCTCTGCCTAAGTGGGCAGGGCAGCCAGCATGGGGAATATCAATAGCCAGTTTCAATAACATTTGTATCGACCTTCGGTTGTTGTCTGGGGCCCGGCTGTGTGGCCTTTTCTTTTATGACTGGGACACACTCGGAGAAAATATACAGCCAGCATTGCAGTGAAAAATCTCTGAGGCGAAAAACGGAGCGAAAATCCAAACAGAACAAATCAATTTTCATCAGATGAGGGGAATGGAGGTGGGGGGAAGGGGGGGGATCAATCAACCGAAGTCAGGGGAGAAAGAAAAGTGCAGAGTTTCTGTTACTCCTGCAGTACAAGGGGAGTATCCACTGGAACTTCACTGAATGTCTGCAGTTGATGCATGAACTGTGATTTGTGGGAGACGTTAGAAGGACAAATCAAGTTCTCTAGCGGGGAATATGTGAACAAAGTCACTGCACCGCATCATAAAATGAAGATTTACTGAGTACATTTGGGACTGAATGAGATTCCCACAGCTGCAGCACATTCTAACTTTACGTACAGAATAAATAAACATGGTTTTTTATCTACACCTTGCGAGTAAAAAAAAAAAACGACTAAATAAAAATCGATGATGTGCTGCAGCTTATATTGCCTAACATTTGTCCACAACCTGACGGCAACAGGATGTCCACAAATCATCTCTGCACCACCGCCCCTTATATTAAAGATTTACAGTAATAAAAAGTAGCAGTAAAAATCAGGAGCGGCAAAGGGCGCGAGATACTTCTAGACCCAGCGCCACGGAGGATTGATTTGATTTAGTGTGAGTAAGGTTTAATTGTGCATGCAGAAGGAAAGACTGTAATGAGAGAGACAGCGTGAGAGAGGCGGCAATGCTGAATCAAGCGAGCGTTAAAGTAGGAGAAGTTTAACAGGATAGAGAGAGTGGAGAGAGAGAGAGAGAGAGGAGTCTAGAGAGGACTCCTCACAAGTCTAGTCATGGAGATCTCCTCACGTACAGAGTTGTGCAGCTCTAGTTGGAGGGTCAGTGGAGAGATCACCTTGAAAATATAGGATTTTTCCACACAAGGTCACAACTACACTTTTTTCATTGTAGAAGGTGGAGGATCGAAAGCACTACATATTTGAAAGGTAGATAGGTAGCAAGTGGGAACCAGATTGATAATGTCAGTCAACAAATACCTACCAGAAACTGTGGGGCATGAAGCTTAATTGACAGCTGCGCAGCTCATCAAACGCGCTCAGTAACATTCTCATCGTCTATTTGATAAATGACATTGAATTCTGCCATCTCACCGTTGCTGTTGATGCACCGGACCTGTGCGAGCTGCGTGCCGGGGCCGCACGTCTTCTCATCATTAGGAACACACTGATCCAGGCTGACCAGTTGCCAGTCGTAACAGCTAGGCTCGTCGCACGGCACCGCCTCCACCAGGTGAGGGCAGTTTCCGGGCCCTCCCGTCGGCTCGTTGGTGATCTGTCGTTTCCTCAGTTTGAAACCTGCAGAAAAAAAAGTCATCACAAGTGACAAACCTTGAGAAAATGAGCTGTTCTACATTTAGAATAACACACCGAATCTATCACTTTCTCTCCTGTGTATGATAGATGTTCATGATTATCTTGGTTTGGCTTGATGGCTGATTTGTTGAGACAGCTCATTAATACTAATGGGAACATGAGAAAACCTTTGCTGATTCCCCCCCCCCCCCCCACTACACACAGAGTTTGCTTTAGTCTGCCAGAAATTACACCCTGCCCCATCTTTTTCTAGTACCGAGTGAGTTCTCACTTCGGTAATGGCACATGTGACCAATCAGCCAAGTCATGCAGAAATCAGCCTTTGACATTATTTATAAGCTTCAGTGAACACAACGTTGATCACTTAAACGCTCCTTCACATACAGTATATCACGTTAGATTTATAAGTGCACATGGCATGAACATTTTACTTTCATTTTGCTTTCCAGACTATAAGTGTACCGGTGATGCAGCTGCTACATACTGATATAATAAAGGCACATGTAGCATACTGTGAGGGTAATAATAGTGTGGCTGCAGTTTCACCTGCAGAGATAGTATGTTTCCTATGTATATTTTAACAACGACCTGCTATGACTAGAGACATTCAATCATGAACTAGTCAGTGTTATATGCTCTGAAGCTATTTTGTAAGGTTATAGCTAGTATAAAAACGATAATAATATTACGTAGTTAAACCGTAATGAAGATTGCAAGTTAATGAATGCTTTCAGACTCAATAATAATGTTTGTAATAATTATATTGTTCTCTTAAAAAAGACAATATAAGAGCTGGCTGGAGTTTAGGCAGCATTTACTACACTGTAAAAACAAAGCACCGAATCTTTTTCAATGATTTATTTTGGGTTGATTCCGGGGAGAGAGCGTCTAGATAAATACTGCATGATAATATATTATTTCCACATTATTTTTTTTTAATACATTGGTATAATTACTGGAAAACACATAAGAACTAGGAACAAGGGAAGATGTCATTGTTTCACAAAGAAAAACTGTCAGAATTTATCTCAGCGCCAGACGGAGGAGGGAATGACAGATGACGGGCAAATTACTTCCAACATGTTAATCATCTTCGGTAGAGCCAAGAAAGAAATTAATGCATATGAGGGGGTAAGAGTGGGTGGGTTTATTTAGAAAAACAAAACTGGCCTGAAATAGTGGCTATTATTGCATTAAACAAATGTTACATAACAACTTTGACATATTAATCATAATAATTTTAAAAAAGTGGCCACACAACACTTTTAAACTTACCTTTCTTTCCAGCCTGGTCGTCACAGTTCTCGAAGGTACACGGCCCCCAGGCCCCCCACGGCGACACCTCGCAGTCAATGGGGCAGGGGATTTGGCACAACTGGGACCTGTTGGGGACGGGACCCTCACACAGCTTGTTTTCCACCGGACGGGAGGCTGAGAGAATGAGCAAAAAAAAAAAAAAGGGAACGCATATTAAGTGGGAGAGAAAGAAATGAACCTGTTTTTCTTTGATCCTATTCTGATTTGTCTTTATGTGCTTGCATATTACAATCAACACCAACAAGGGACATGAAAAATGCTTATTTACTTGTATTCCTGGCATTAGAGTCCCTACAGAGAGCGGATGAGAACCGTAGTGAAAAAAAAAAAAAACATGCCTGTGAAGTAGACACTATTATTCCTTTGTTTTGTTTATCACCTCCCTGTTAGCATGTCAGGTTGATAAATTAGCAATGATTATCTCGTGCTAGCAACATAAAGCATGGTGGAGCCCTGCCCACCGACTCTCAGCGGAGACAGGAGGAAGGATACAACAATACAACACTAAAGGTGTGAGAGAACAGTGACAGTGTCTCGGCTCATGTTTATTCCATGAAGTGTAATTTGGCATCTACATTCCCTAGTTATGCCATGTTGGATTTAGAAAAGCTTTACCATGATGCAATTGGTAAGTGCGCTCCTGTCTGAACTCCCACTGAGGAACTTTGTCGAAATAAAAATGAGAGAGATGCTATCGCCATGCGGGGGCACAGCTCTGTGACAACCGTGCAGAATACATTTCTACATGTCTGCTGAACCGTGCCACGATAAATAAATTTGATATGTGGAGTTTCTGAAGGTGAAGCCTGAGTTTATGCATTTATGCATGCACATGCTGTATGTATGTTGGTGTCGGTGTCATTTCAGCGGTAAGGCTGCCGTATCTTCCCGGAGCTGTTCATGCGAGAATTTTGTTTCTCGCCCTTTTTGAGTCTTTATTTGATACTGAAAGGTGAAGATTGACAGGAAATAAGGGGACAGAGAAGGAGACTTTTGACTTTTTTTGACTTTTGACAGGAGCCTCCGGTCAGACTAAACCCCAGAGAGTGGCATTTACAGCACACAGTATGAGTGTTAAATTATTCGGCCTTTTGGGGAAATACGCTAATTTGCTTTCTTGCTGAGGCTTAGATGACAAGATTGATATCACTCTCATACTTGTACAATAAATATGAAGCACCTGCAGCCGGTTAGCTTAGCTTAGCATAAAGACTAGAAACAGGGGGAAGCACCTAGTCTGTCACTGTCCAAAGATAATAACAAAATCTGTCTACCAACACCTGTAAAGCTCCCTGATTGACATGTTATATCTTGTTTGTTTCAGATTTTTTTTACTGGACAGAGACAAACTAGCTGTTTCTCCCTGTTTCTCACATTTGCTCTTCTCCTCTAACTCTGGCAGGAGATTAATATTTAGTGACCAGATAGGAGAGTGTTATCGATCTCCTCATCTAACTCTCATCAAGAAGGCGAATAAGCGTATTTCCTAAAATGCTGAACTATTCCTTTAAACCACCAGCCCTACAGGACACTGATAAAGGTCAGTCCTGCTCACTCAGGCCGAACCCTCCTGCCTGGAGCTCCACACTCTGACTGACACTTCTGAGCCTCTTTTCCTTTATGGCTACACACATACAAAGCACATATGTAAAGCTGTGCAGTGCATATACATCAGATTTCACAACTGTTCCTCACATATTTTTCAATGAATAACTGGTATAAAACAGTATAAAAACATACAGATATAGAAAAAGTTTATTTTTAGTAAGACAGACTTAAGAGAAGCTGTTACCCTAAAGATTAATTAAAACTACAGTTTCTATAGTTCAATATTTAAATCAACTGTTGGTTCAAGAGTTGCATTTTAAAAGGGGATATCACTGGAAAATGTATGCAATGCATTAAAGGTTTAAACTCTACAGTGAACATCAAAGATAAAGCCGATATTTAGAGTCCTATTTTACAAAATATTGCAAAAGATGATATAATATTAGGCTCATTTTTTTCTCAAATCAATATATTTTTTGATATTTGTTATCTAATGTTGTTTTCATCTTCTGTAATCAACTCATGACACTGCAGTGCTCAATCAGCACCTGTTACTGCAAGTAGACTTGGTTTGATTTGATTGGTTGGTTTGATGCTACTGAAGACTTGTGAAAGACTGAACTGGAACCATCTGTTATGGTGTCTGTCTGGGATATTACAACGTTGTTTTTTTCCCCCAAAAGGAAATCCACTTTTTGTGAAACCGATGATCAGTAAAAAAAAAAAAAAAAAAAAAACATATCCTGAGATTTTTCTCTGCAAAGTATGAGGATGCATTGAGCTCCATCTTTCAAGTATTGAATGATATGTTTCTAATACGTTTAGTATATTTAATGATTCACAGAAACAAAATCTCTTCACATGTTCGACCTGAGGCACTTAATTTCCTATATTCCGACTGTTCCGACAAAACATCTGAGAGCTTAAAGTCTCACATAGTCAGGAGAGCTGAATCATAATTCCCTCAGAAATGTACAGGGGAAAGGCAAGTGGTGCTTTTGAAATGCAAAATGCCTAATTCCTCTTACAAATACACTGAAAGTCAAATACCGAGTTTGCTGAGCCACCGTTAATCCACGTCTTATTGGGGAAATACACTGACTTCAATCTTTAAACATCAATCCATTTGTGAATACAAAATTGAGGACCAAGAGAGTATTGGTCTCTGTGTGATGAAGTGAGGAAAAAAAAAAACAACTTTCTCTATATTCTGCTTCTTTATGAGTCCATTTTATAGCGTGTTTCTCCAGTGAGTTCATTTCCTATTGTACTAAACTGACAATGGTAAAAAAAAAAAAAAAAAAAAAAAATCCCTCATGTGAGTGTGCCTTACTGCAGCGGAAACCGTCTCATGTCTAACTATCCGTATTCTGTTTGCCGGGGAAACAAAGTTTTTCTTTCAGTCCCTTCAAAGCTTCGACTCCTCTGCCCGGCTTTTTATGTAAGAATGCAGAACTTTGTTGTAATTCTACTTGTCCCTTTGTTGGGTTTGGCAACAACGCTGAACTCTCTGAATAAAGAGTAGTAATTTGAGGTTTTGTTGAGGACACACGTTCGTATGTTGTGAACCCTTAACGTGATCATAAATCTAAAGCATCAAAGTGTAGCGAAGATCCTTTGATTTGTTGTTAAAATCAAATTGAATTCCTTCTTTCAGACTGATTCTTATTTTCTTTGTGATCCGTTGTGGAGTTCAAAGGAAGAAAGAGGACTGAAAACAAGGATAAATTAGTTTAGAGGAAATGAAACAAGAGAGGAAAGGAGAGAACAGAGAAGAGGTGAGGAATCAAGGACGGAGGAGAAGAGACGAGGATTTAAGGGAAGGAGAGTTGAGGCGAGACAAGGAGAGGAGCGAAAAATGACAGGAGAGGAAATGAAAGGAAATGAGGGAAGAGAAATAAAGAGTAAAAAAGTAGAGGACAGAGAAGAGGAGAGGAGAGGTGAAGAGACAAGGGTAGAGAGGGGGAGATGAGAGGAGAGGAGAACTGAAAATACATGACATGAGAGGAAACAAGAGAGGAGGAGGAATGGGTAAAAAAGGTGAGGACAGAGAAAAAGAGAGGTGAAGAAACAAGGATAGAGGAGAGAACCTGGCAGGAGAGGAGAGGAGAAGGAAAGGAAATGAGAGAGGACGAGGAAAGAGCAAAAAAGGAGAGAAGAGGTTAAGAAACAAGGATGGAGGAGACATGATGAGGAAAGAGTAGATGAGATGGCAGGAAACAAGGAGGGAGGGAGGAGAGGAGAGGATAGCCGAGAGGTAAGAAGAGGAGAGGAGTGGGGGGGGGGGGGGGGGGGGGGGGGGAGGAGAGGAGAGGAGGGGAGAGGAGAGGATAGACGAGAGGAAAGAAGAGGAGGGGAGAGGAGAGGATAGACGAGAGGAAAGAAGAGGAGGGGAGAGGAGGGTAGAGGAGAGGAGAGGAGAGGAGGAGAGAGGATAGACGAGAGGAAAGAAGAGGAGGAGAGAGGAGGGGAGTGGGGGGGGAAGAGAGGAGAGGAGAGGAAGGGAGAGGAGAGGATAGACGAGAGGAAAGAAGAGGAGGGGAGAGGAGGGGAGAGGAGAGGAGAGGAAAGAAGAGGAGGGGAGAGGAGAGGAGAGGAGAGGATAGACGAGAGGAAAGAAGAGGAGGGGAGAGGAGAGGAGAGGAGGAGAGAGGAAAGAAGAGGAGGGGAGAGGAGGGGAGAGGAGAGGAGAGGAAAGAAGAGGAGGGGAGAGGAGAGGAGAGGAGAGGATAGACGAGAGGAAAGAAGAGGAGGGGAGAGGAGAGGAGAGGAGGAGAGAGGAGAGGAGAGGAGAGGAGAGGATAGACGAGAGGAAAGAAGAGGAGGGGAGAGGAGAGGAGAGGAGGAGAGAGGAAAGAAGAGGAGGGGAGAGGAGGGGAGAGGAGAGGAGAGGAAAGAAGAGGAGGGGAGAGGAGAGGAGAGGAGAGGATAGACGAGAGGAAAGAAGAGGAGGGGAGAGGAGAGGAGAGGAGGAGAGAGGAGAGGAGAGGAGAGGAGAGGAGGGAAGAGGAGAGGAGAGGAGAGGAGAGGAGAGGAGGAGAGAGGATAGACGAGAGGAAAGAAGAGGAGGAGAGAGGAGGGGAGTGGGGGGGGAAGAGAGGAGAGGAGAGGAAGGGAGAGGAGAGGATAGACGAGAGGAAAGAAGAGGAGGGGAGAGGAGGGGAGAGGAGAGGAGAGGAAAGAAGAGGAGGGGAGAGGAGAGGAGAGGATAGACGAGAGGAAAGAAGAGGAGGGGAGAGGAGGGGAGAGGAGAGGATAGACGAGAGGAAAGAAGAGGAGGGGAGAGGAGGGTAGAGGAGAGAAGAGGAGAGGAGGAGAGAGGAGAGGAGAGGAGAGGAAAGAAGAGGAGAGGAGAGATAAGGGGACAGAGAAGCGGAGAGGTGAAGAAACAAGGATAAAGGAGATGAGATGAGGATAGAGGAGAGGAGATGTGGATAGAGAGGAGGAGAGGAGAGATAAGATGACATAAGAGAAAAGGAAAGAAGATACAATGAGAAAAAAGGAGGAGAGGAGTCAAAAGGGATTGAGGAGGAGGAAGAGATTGGAGATTGACAATGACAGAGGCAGAGGAGAGAAAGCGTAAAAGGAAAAAAACAAGAGACCTGGGAGGCGGAAAAAAAACGGTGGGAGAGGCTGGAGCTTCGTTATCAGCGTGACTAAAAACACCTACCTGTAATCTGGAAGGTGATGGAGAGGAGAGGGGGGACACTAGGCTTCTGCTGTCTTTGGGTCTGACCCGCTGCAATTACAGGGGGGAGATAGCGCTATTAGCTACGCACACACCGGGGAGACACAGGCACTATCAAACGGAAAAAAAAAAAAAAAAAAGCAGAGAGTGGGGAAACAGCAAACCAGAGACAGACAGAGACTAATGCAAAAGCAACAGCAGGAGGGGCCACAGAGAGCTGGGCCTCAAAACACAGGCTTGTTTACAATTAAATGCTTTAAGATTGTGATTAAATCTGTTTCTCTGTCTTTTATTATCTTAAGTCTGACTGACAGTGGAAGATAATTTTTGTTTGTGGTTCATTTTTTTTTTGTTTTTTTTTGACACGAACGAATCAGACCCATGGTTTATGAATAAAAGCCACAGTGACTTTTGGTGCTCATGTCATCCCACCAGGTCGGAAACTTTGGTGTTGAGGGATGAAAAGAAATCTGATTCCAGTGTTTTCAACTTCAGAGTGACAGATTTATCTACAGTAAGTTTTTTTTTTTTTTTTTGCCGTAATTTAATCTTCTGTTCATCGTAGCTGGAACTCATGAAGAAAGAGCTGACAATTAACGTCAGCTCAGACTGCGCCTTGCCCTTTTTAGGCTTTTGAAGCACGTAAAAGAAAAGCTTTAGGAAACGTTCTTATTTGCTGTCTTTTCAAGAATGAGATGAGAAGATTGATACCGCTCTTATATTTGTGAGAGTGATGAGTTTAACCTTGCTTAGCATAAAAACTGGAGGCAGGAGAAACAGTTCGCCTAGCTCTTTCCAAAGTACACCTACTGACACATCTATGGCTGACAAATTAAACGGTCTCCTGTAATGTCCTCTTGTACAAAAAAAGTGCAAATTAAAAATGATAATAGGTGGTTTTATGAGCTGGAACACAGCTTACTGTAGCATCCCAAAGTCTCCAGTGAGGTTTCCTGGTTTGACCTGACGAAGATCCGACTTGAGTCTAAACGCTGTCCCTTTGAATTAAAATAAAGATTTTGGCTTTGGGGCAAGTGTGCACTCCTTTCCTACATCAACTACTCTGCCTCTATGCCTGGTTTGGTACCAGCGTGCCTGCATACACTAGAGACCAAAACCAAAATCTCTCTATGCTCACTGACCATATCTGGCAAGCTGGAGATTGTGCACAGAAGTATTGGGCAGATAAATAAACCTTTGCTGGTCGAGAAATGGCTCCAACACATAAACTGACACTTTCACATTACTGTTCAGGTGAACATTTAACGAGATATATATTGTAAATAAGAGAGCTTCCGAGGTGTTAGGCTGTCCTGACTCCAGCTCTGTACTTAAAGTGGTATCAATCCTGTCATCTCACTTTGAAATAAAGCACAAAAGGTTGAGCTATTTCTTTCAAAATTTTCACATTTTTAGGTGTCAATGTGCCACCGGAGTTCAAAAGACGTTATTCTAATCAGTCCAAATTAACTTGAGAATGAATAAATCTCTCCTTTATACACTCTGTGTTAACGCAGCTTTAAAGGACTTTAAACTTTATCTTTTCGACGAAAATTGGGAAAACGTGACCAAGAAGTCAACTCAACGAGTGCTTTGGGGTTCTATATTCTCCAGCGGCAGACCCAAACCCAAAGTCATTCAGCCTTAGCTGAGGAAGTGCCAGATGACATTACTTAGGCTATGATACTGATCTTGGGTCAGATTGGAGCTACTCCCCCATAAAGATTAAGGTTAAGATTTAGAAGGTGGTAAGCTGATTCCAGATCTTGGCCTGAGGGTATCTTCCGCCCCTTTGGATGGTGATATTTATGCATGAGACAGGGGGAGAAAGAGAGCACCGGTTGCAGCAAACTTCACTGAGCCACTGTCTGACTCTCTGTCTCAGTGGTATGCTGGGAGATTACCCCCCAATGGAGGGAAAAGAAATCCTGTGCCAAGAAGATAAGAACTTTGCACATGTGTGTGTGTGTGTCTGTGCAAACACTCAAACACACAAGTCACGCACATTTCTGCACAGCCAGCCTTGGCAACATCGCTCTCAACAAGTATATCTGAATCTTTAAATTGTATGTTAACAGAGGTTATAGGAGCTTCGACATGTATGATCGCTCCGGTTTCCGTCGCATGTTTGCTCCCGCTCGCCCCGCAATTCTCTTCAGCTGGAGGGAAGGAAGAAAGAGTGAGACAGAGGAAGGACATAAAATCTCATTAGATATACATTATTTCTTATATTATTCAATATGCTTTGTCTGAACAGCGTCTTCTGATGGATTTAATCTGGTAGAACCAAAAGACCGCCGATCAATTCAAACTCTGAGAAACAGTACCGTAGCGTAGCAAATATACTGCCAGCTTTTCCCCTTCAAGTCATCTATCTTAAATGTATTCAACATCACACAAGATAGTTTCAGATTAATATTACAACCCTTCAAGATATATTAAAAAGAATAAAATGGAATAATCTGCAGGATATGAATGTAAATAAATGTCCATTTTGCTGCCGTCCATCATTGACTGACATAAAAGTCGACTAAAACTTTGCAGATGCAGGTCTAAATACCTATCTAGTGAGCAGGTAAAAGTGTTTTACAGTTTTTACAGACATGCACACACACAACAAGGTCTTGTGTGTGTGCATGTCTGTCCTTGTGTGCAATGACAACAGACCAGGGACATACTCATAAACACATTGCTTCATACTGTAGCGCTACTAGCGGTCAAATCTCCACAGGGTGCCTTTAACTGCCCCTAACGAACGCTACCACAGCTTCTGTGTCAACTGAAAATGATGTCAACAGGACAGATACCTCAGTCACTAATGATCAAATAGAAAACTAACATGACTGCATAATGAAGTGAAAATGATTCTGATTATCAGGGTATCAGCTACAAAAACACCCACAAATTACAGTGCAATTAACACTACCAGAATACACTTGGAAAAAATACAAGTCGTTATATTTTTAGGCGAAACCCTACAAAAATGTTGTGTATAACTTCCTGGTTGCGTGAGAGGAACATCTCTTCACATTTGGCACAAGTGGCCAACCGGGCATCTCACCTCTTCTTAGACTTTGTCACTCTCTCTCACGCGATCAGCACGGTTGGTCTCCATAAGCTTAGTCTCAACTAATGTTTTTAACACCCTCTTTAAGAGGGCAGCTTTGACTCTAAGCTGGCTTGACAAGTGTCAGAAATGGAAGCCTTCGTACTTGTGACCACTGACAAGTCACAGCAGGATACACGAGTAGACAAATCCCTGTTCTAAATGACTCCTGATTTGGATTGAAAGGAGAGAATGGCAGCGGATAAAAAAGCTATTTAAATGTTCAAACAGAAAGCTTGATAATGTAGCCACAGTGGGATATTTGAAGACAGAAGATATAAAAAAAAAAACATACTACATTGACTATTAGTGAAAATGCAATATTGTATGTTATTGTATATTTGGACATGAATTGAGTTAACATGTGAGCTCATGTCTGTTGTAAGCGTTTGATATGCAATTATCTTTTACCAATCCACCAAGGAACTGCAGCTCTTACTGCGCACTGTGTGGGGAATTGGAGTATGTTGCTTGTCATGTAACACTCCTTGATCAAATTTATTTGAGTTACACTTGAGGATTCAGCTGATTTGTTTCAGGCTATGCTGCCTAAATAAGTATAATTTCATGTATGCAACCGCGGTGTTGACTTTGGTTACAGTATGGAAGGAAGACGGCTGAGCTCCAAAGGAAAAAAAAATGTAGAATTAATAAACCGGGACTTTTTGAACACGGCAAACAAAGCACATGAAATGACAGAGCACAGTGCAGATGCAGCAAAGAGCAGCAGGCAAAAAAGAGAGACTAAATAAAAGCAGCAGAAAAGATAGCAGACAGAGGCTGGTTGGTTATGAACAGCAATTCCAAGAAAGGAAGAGCATGTTCCTACCAATTCTCTAGGTTTTTATTTTTATTGGGTTAAGAATCTGAACTGCTGACCTCCTATACGGTACATACGTTTTTTTTTTAGTGAGTGCATTCAAAACCTTGAGGAAAATCTTGATCATGAACCCTGCACAGCAACAAGCAGCTGGTTGGAGAAAACTTCTGCCTCCTTGTACATATATGTGAGAAAATACTCAGTAAAAAAAAAAAACACATAATGTTGTCATAATATAAGTCTTAGGGTCGCTGTTTTCTTTAAACAATGTGTTAAAGGTTCATGTGGTTCAGACTGATGTTACCTCTAAAGGTGTGTTCAGACTGAATACAAAGATAGTTTTAGAGGCGACATGATTGCATATGAAGTCAATGCATAGAACGTGAGTGGGTGCAGACAGATGCAAATTCACTCTGGAGGGAAATAACTGAGGTGAAGAAGCGCCTCCACAAGTTGAAAATGTTTCACCTTGAGCAAAAAAAATCTGCATTTATCTTGAGGCTTTATGGCTCCGATCCATGAACATATATTAAGAAAAGGAGAAGGGTCTGGAGGAAAATAAGGAACTAGAGTTAAGATCTGTAGAGTCGGAGCGCCCCGGTTGCATGTCACACCTCACCTCTCTCTCCCTTTGTTTTCATCTCTCCACTGTCACTATAATAAAGGAATATATATATTTATATACATATAATAAGAGTGACTTTTGACCTCAGAGAATAAACTTTAAATGTCAGAGAAAAAAAACTGAACTTTGACAAGGAGTTGTTCTATTTAGGGATACACTGATCCGGCTTTTTCTCTCCGGATACTGAATCCGATACCTCATCTCAGGTGTATCTGCCAATACCCAGTATCGACTTGACAGCAGTGCTCTCTTTTTCCTAAATTTAACATCCGTATACCTCGCCACTTGGAACTCATTGGGATTATATTTGTGTGAGGTAAAATGAGGTCAGAGATTGTTGTAGCACTGATAGCAGAAACATCGAATTTTATAATGATATTAGCAAATAATTTGTATTTAATTCTGATCGGTAACATCATGGCCAATATCTGATCCACATAATGATAAATATCAGCGCTGATATGTGCATCTCTAGCTCTATTTTAACAAATGTTTGAGGGCTGAATTTCACCATCTATGTATTGGATATGTACTCAAGGAGGCAGCCATCTGATTGGTTTTTGTTTTCTTCCAAACTATACAGGATATGGCAAAGATTTGGTCCAACATTTTGACAATATGTGAGCAAAGGTAGATAAATGACAGGACAAACAACAGAACAATTTTTAATCTTTCTTTTTTTTTTTTTTTTTTACCTTTGTCCTTTTCTCTGAGGTCGTTGAGGTATTTAAGAAGCTCCGCGTTGGCCTGGACACAATAAATTTCTCTGGTCTGCAGGCCTCCCCCACAAAGCCCTGTGAGGTTGCTACGCCGACGGTCCTGTTGGCTTAGCAACAAGTCAACTCTGCAGTCGCTCCACTCTGTGGTTCTCCAGGTGTAACTGAAGGGAAAGACAGCATGGAGCAACAAGGATGGATGGATGAGAGAGAGAGAGAGAGAGAGAGAGAGAGAGAGAGAGAGAGAGAGAGAGAGAGAGAGAGAGAGAGAGAGAGAGAGAGAGCTCTGTGTGGGTGTGATGTCGTGTCAAAGTAGAGAACATTTACAATCTTGCAGACTTTACTTTAGCACAGAGAGATAAGTCTTGGATAGTAATGAGCTATTTAGCCTTCTTCTGTCTTTCTGAAAACATCACGGACTAAACTTTTCTGCTTACTGTAGTGCAGTGTATCTTAAAGCAGCGGTTCTCAACCAGGGGTCCAGGGATCCCCAGGAGTCCTTGAGGAGGTCACAGGGGGTCCCCAGAAAATATTTAAATTTCACTGTTTTTTCATTGACTAGAAGTTAGCCCAATGAGAGGATGCATAAGAAAGACTATTCTGCTCATAGGTTTCACACTCTTCACTGTTAATCTGCAGTATAGACAGTTATGGAATAACTAAATCTTATCAGATGTGGATCCCTGAGACTACATCTTATCAAATACGGATCTGTGGCCTGATGTTTATCAGTTTGGAGGTCCTTGACACCAAAAAGGCTGAGAACCACTTGCAGTTTCTTCACCATCCTTTCACCCCCAGTTAACCCATTTATTCACACAACAGAAGAACACTTGTGTTTTTGAAACCTACTAAATATTCAGTTATACAAGTGACAGCATTTTTATTTATGATGTGGAAAATGTGAATCTCGATCATGATCTAGAGGTTGTAGTTTACCCGTCCTGTTTTTTATCACAGCTGGTGGTAACATCAACACATAAAAGGACAGTTTGAAGCATCAGTGGACAACAATAACTATGAAAGGAAACTTTAAACACAAGTATGTGACCAGTCAGACAGAAAATCAAACACTCCAGAGGCCTCATCCATAAAACTGTGCGCAGGATTCACGTCAAAAGGTTGCGTACGGACGAAACACAGAAAACTGATTTATAACACAGTGCACACGCACGTCCTACGTCAGTTTCCCTTTATAAATCATAATCAACTCGAAATTCAGTGCATCTGAGAGAGCGTCTTGTATAAATGTCTATATAAATGTATAAATGTCGTGTCTATAAATAAATTGATATTTATTTATGCCGACTGCATGAAGACAACCAAGACAAACACCAACAGAAAGGCTAAAAAAAGAAATTTCACACAGTGTGAAATCAAAGTTCTTGTTTTAGAGGTTGAAGCCAGAGAAAATCTATTGTTTGGTGGACTCAGTGCGGGCATTACAAATGTCTAACAGGCTTTAGAGTGGCAGCTTGTGGCGGATGCGGTTAATGTTGCCAGCTCAGAAGGTCGGACCCTCTCCGAAATAAAAAAAAAAAAGACATGGTCTGACATAAAAGTAGAGTGTAGAGCAGCCGTATCCTCACAGATGCAGGTTTCTAGACTCGTTTTATGTGACACATCTGTGATCTTTGTATTATTTTACTATTTATAACTGCACACTATAGACTGTGTAGCCTACTCCTCATCAATATCCTGCACATCCATCCCACTCCCTTCTATTTAATAATTAAAATTTAAACCTGTTCGCTGCTCCTCTCACCCAGAATATATTCTACATTTTTCTTCTTTTGTAAATTAATTTTTATTTTAGGATTACTTAATTTTGTGTATTTTTTGGTGTGTATATCTAATTCCGCTTCACACCTCAACAACACCGAGGCGTGTGCTTCCCTGTCCTGACGAGCTGTACACTGAGAGATCTACTTAATAAATAGTGTTATCTTTATCCATATGCTGTGTTTTTACAAGCGATAAATCACGTCAACACGCTGGCGCACGGCAGCGGCGTTTGGCTCAAAATGCCTGTGAGGGTTGAGGGGGCTCATTTGCAACAACAGACATATCGGTTTGTATTATTATCCTGAATAATGTTTTGTGTGTGTGTGTGTGTGTGCTGAGTATCAATCAAACAGGTGTTTGTTTATTCATTTTAAGAATGGCGTTGATCTGTTTTTGCAAACAAACTCTTCATATAATATTTCCATTCATTTTAAACAATGGTATCAATTTCAAACCATGTCTCACATTTCATCTTTTATTTTATTTGCTTAATTTATATGTGTAATTTATATGTCAGAGTGTTTGTGGAGGACAGCACATTCTCCCATCAACTTTGATTTTTACTAATTACAAAGTTCTTTTGCGTGTACGCAACGGTTATAAATGAGGCCCCAGGTTTTGAGCAGAAAAGAGTATTTTGGGGAATAGCTCTGTAAAGATGGTATAAGGAAACCGAGAGATTAAATAAAGGCCATCTGTGAGCCTACACCATGTTTTGAATCTTTGTGTGTGAGTGTGAGTTTGTGGGACTTAAATGTCCTTGCAGTCTCCTTCCATTTGTCTCTACTTTGTATCTGGCACCAGCCCAAGCACTTATACTAATCTATCTCCATATGCTGTCTCCTACACGCACACACACACACACACACACACTCAGCCATGGGCCACCCAGGAGATCAAATTAGCTTGGTGATATGAGTAAAGGGAAGTCAACAGGAAGAGTGTAGAGACTCAACCAGGGTGAATACCAAACACTTTGATTTTTACTGTATTTTAGCTTTATTGGAGTGAAGAATGAATCCCTGCAGCGTGTTTTGTAGCAGAGGCTTAACACTGCTGTAACCAAGGACAAGGAGGAGGGTATTATTACAGCCTAACATGCAATTGTGTCCATGTGAAACTTGAGTGCCTGTCGAGTGCTAAGCTATAAAAAAAAAACCCACATCTACACTTTCACTCAAATTCCAAAAAAAAAAAGTCCCTGCTCATTCCCTGCTGCGCTCCCCGCCCCTCTCCCCTGTCGTCAGGAGGAACTCACGTGGCGCAGGGTGGCACGCCGTCACCCTGAGGTTCACAAGACTCCAACTCCTCCAGTGGCGGGCACTCCGCCCCTTCTCCCACGGGGAACTGGAGCACCTGTCTGTTCCGAGTACGATTGCCTCTAGGAGACTCGGGGTCCACGCACGTTTTGGAGCAGGGGCCCCATTCGGCCCAATCGGTCACCTGGCAGTCCTTGGGGAGGACACAGGACTGGACGGTCAGCGGCAGGTCCCTCTGTGTGCACAGGCTGGGAAAGGACAAAGTGACGGGGTGCAGGGGGGGGGGGGGGGAGAGGAGATATGGTTATTGATTGATCTGGGTAGAATCAGAGGAGCTTTAATGCTACAACAAGCAGGATTATTAAGTAAAAATACATCTGTCTACTCTGCTTAGAACCCAAACAGAAGAGGAAAACGTCCCAAACTTGTGATTGAAACACTGTAGATTCACTCAGCCCAGGACTCCATGAAGTCATTGCTCCCTGCCAAGAAATAGTCTGGTACATAAAACCCCATAAAACTACAACATGTCATTTTTACATCGCATTTTTTTTGTACAGATTTAATAAACCAAGTATATAGTGCTAATAGGTGAGTTTTAGAGCTGCTAGATGGCAGATTATTCACCTTTGGACAGAGTCAGGCTAGCACTTTCTCCCCCCCCATATCCAATTTCTTAATGCTAAGCAACATTATGCTACTTGGCTACTGGCTGTAGTGTCATATTTAACATACAGATATGAGAACGGTATCAATGTTCTCATCTAACACTTGTAAGTAAGAAAATAAGCACAAAATGTAAAACAATTCCATTCAGTTACAATGATATAAAACAAAGAAAAGCAGCAAATCCTCACATTACAGTACATTTTCTTGATAAATGATAATTCATTCATTACCAAAATTGTTGACGATTCATTTTCTGCAGGTTGATTAAATAATTGCACTTCTCCATCTGCACTAAATGACAACACTAAGCTTGAGAATCAAGTACAAACAACAAAGGCAGATCCTTTATCTCTTTGTTAGCCTGCGGCGTCAACTGGTCACAGACAATATTTATGATAAACTGAATCATGCAGTGTGTATCTTACTGACGCCTCATTACATGATGTCTTGAAAGTGAAGTTAAATCTTTCAGTTAGCTCTTCGCTCGCTGCCATTTCTATGTCAGCGAGCGAAGTCGCCTCAAACCATGGTTTATAGTCTTTGAACACGACAGAGCAACAGATATGTGACATTACAGCTGGTATGCGAAGCTTCGCTTTAAAGTCTCTGCCCTTGACTGCTGCTGCCACATTTTGTCATTAGCCCTTCTCATTAGCATACACACGTCATAATCAGTTTCACATTGGGAGTACAACAGGAGCGCTGCGGCGTGGTGCGTGTATCCTTAAGGCTTAAGTGTTGAGACAACCAAAACAACCTCTGATCAATCGCTCACACACATCTTTTGATCATCTAAATAGCATTTAGATGTAATGAACAACCCGTCCTCTTTGGGCCTCTACCGAATCATTAGAAATTTGTTCTAACTAAAGCCGACTGCTTTCTGCTACTCAGTCTGGATGTCTTTCCCCTTGAGGCGATGCAGCTGACGAGCTATTAGTGCTAATTACAGCTCTGCTTCATTTAGAAACCTCTCATTTAGACGTTGCCACCACACTTCACCTCCAGCAAGTCGGGAGTTTTTGGTATAAATGAGGAAATGTATGAGCAGAGTATGAGCTGTGTTTTTTTTTTTGTTTTTTTTTCCTTTAACTCCTGTGTCTTTGCAGATTAAAACACCTCTGCAGTCTTTGAAGTGGTTCTAAAGTGACACTATGAAGAATCTTTAGTTTTGTTTTTTTTCTGCCAAAACACGCTCAGTGTGCAGGCTCATTCTGCATTGAAGGAAAACAATGAGGAAGTTAAACAGTAGAACGTGACGCGCTGAAGGTGATGGCTCGACTTCCTGTCTCAGGTGGAACTTCTTGTGTTTTTAAAAAGCCCCTAATGCAGCCAATGACCCATTTTTCGCCGTTTGTATGTGTTGTATGCCGAGCGTTTTTGTGGAGATTTCAAAGTTGCAAAAAAGAAGTAATTATTTCTTCATCTCAGTCATTCAGACAGAATGAGGACACAATCATTCTGTATTTAAATAAGTAAGATGATGTCTGAAAAACGTTCATTTTTTAAGCCTGTAGGTTTTACACAGTAGCTCGTAACAAAGGACTCTATGAGCTGTCAGAAAATCTCCATATTTCAGCGCTCGTACGCTCATTACTTGAACCGCATTCATCAAAACAGCGTGCAGCCGAAATGGTCTAAAAACATAATGGTATGTGGGTCAAGTAATTAAAGAAGCATTTTTACAACTTTAGGAGAGCATCGGGGAAACGACCGTGTGAGTGGAGCAGCCAAAAAAAAAAAAAAAGATGCAAAACAAAATTACAGCATCATGCCAGTATTAAATGCAGTGATGTAATGTGATACACTCCTGTCGGCGGTGCAGGAGAAATTCAGGACACGAGCAGAAGATTGAGTTATGTTGAGGTGGCCTGTTTGGGACGACTGGAGGACTATGGAGAAAGTAACGACCCAAAGACAGATGTTCATCAAACGAAATTAGAAATGAAGCGAGCAAGATGTTCAGAGAGCGTCTGGCTAAGATACGGCTGGGTTATTGCTTCACTGGGAAGTTTGTTCCACTTTTCCGAAAGTGGCAAAAACAACTATGAATATTTCAGAACAAGAAATAAACAAGTCAAGGATTAATATTTATGTTCCTAAGGGCATGTGAGTTGTTTTCACAGATCCTTTGAAATATTTGATCCCAGTCACTGCTGAGAGCTGGGCGCCAACAAAGCATTAATGAATAGATTTAGTACATAATTGATCAAACCTTGGAGAACAGTGGCATGTGACAGATACATGATATGAATGGAGGCTTGCTCCACTGACACTGTCACTGATTCTTTTCCTGGAGATCAGAGACCTTGTGAAAGCCCCGAATCCAAGTTTCTAGGGAACAGCGATGACATTTTAAGTTATCATCCGTCAAGGAACAGGAAAAGAGATGATAGATCCGCAGAAACGACTCTTTGGAAGAATCGTTGATTACCTCACAGTCATCTAATCTAGAGATCAGAAAGTTATTACGAGTAATATTCAAGGATGTTCTGACAAGAATCAGAATTTATTGATTACTGTATAAATGTTTCATCGGTTTCTGCGTCAAAACCAATCATCCAAAACTTTGACATGACAACTTGTGTGAAAAGTGGACAACAGCTGGATTTGTAAGCTTTTTGTGAACACTGGTTTTTAACAAACTGTAGTGGTTTTCCAATAACATAAACTGTCATATTTAAGTGGTCAGTTTCTTTCTTTGAGAATAGAGCTAATCACTGGATATTTAGAATCACAGCAAATAAGGAGTGATTCCAGGACAAAGATCCTACGAAACCATGTTGTCTGTAAGTAATATAAAGAAGGATCACTCTGTGGTCTTATTAGACTGTCTAATATATCTAGATATTTCAGATCTCATCGCATCCATCTTAGCTTTCCTGAGCTACATGCAAATCAGGGTAAGTCGTAGTCTAGTCTAGGCTGTGTTGGCAATGTAGCTGAAGCGGTACAGTAACCAACTTGTGCACTTTAGCAGTTTAATTATGACAATAACAGTTTAGCTAGCTAGTTAACAACTACTGCATCCATAAAGTAACACGAACACATGGATGACTCTCATGGATGGACACCGAGCAAGACAAGTTTTGCTCATTAAGCTGCTTTTCCACCCACATAAA
The DNA here is from genome assembly GCF_914725855.1 of Thunnus albacares. Classification (NCBI taxonomy): domain Eukaryota; kingdom Metazoa; phylum Chordata; class Actinopteri; order Scombriformes; family Scombridae; genus Thunnus; species Thunnus albacares. Next base: position 28,618,945 of record NC_058113.1, read on the forward strand.
TTAGATAAACACTAGAACATGTTACGTCATCTGTATGACTGTATGTGTTGAAATCGCTGGAGCTTTTTTCTTCTTGTTGCTTTTGTAAGACAAAGGGACAACCGACTAACAGCTGAAATACATCAGGCAAGGATGCGACGTGTCACATAGGCGGGGCGGAGCAGCGTTGTTTTACCTGCTACACCAACTGCGTCTTTGTTGCATGCGGTTGCGTCCCAGCTGTGTTTTCTGAGGAAATTTCGAGTAGGATACTACTACTACTGGAAAATAACTTAAACTATTACATACATATTACATAAATATGAACTGGTTGCATTTACACTTAGCTATTTTTATATTGCACTGCTATCTGAGTGGCTTAGTGTAAATATGCTAATTAACTATAATGAGTTATAACAACCAGTCAATGTCAGTAGTTTTTGCCTTTTGACATCAACACTGACGTCTACAGATTAAGCTGTCATGTATTTACCAAATGCAAGTTACACACACAATGTACAGTTGAGCTCAAAGTCATTGTGCTTTGTTTTTTAAATTTCTACTGTCGGAGTTTATGTTGATGGTGCCTTCCTATCGGATGTGGAGATCTCTGCTGCTGGTGGCAGATTCATTACTTAGACGTAAATGTTTGATGTGCATTTCAGGCAAAGACTTCTGCTGAGAAAACGAGTGGAACTGCAAGCCATTTGATGTGGATCTTATTTCCAGTCAGAGCGTGTAGCTTTGACACTCACAGCAATAATAATGTCAGGGCTAGAGGTTAGATCCCAGTTGGGTTTACCAACACTATAAATGGAAGCAAGCACTCATACAGTTACAGCATGTATTTTGGATAATAGTGCCCACTGACTGCCTAATTCAATGACTTATTAAACTAATGATTCGCTTTAAATGACTTCTCCTAAAACTATTGACTAGTTTTATTGCTCGTTTACAAGAGCTGCTTCTTCAAAGCTAATTGCTTTCCCTACATCTTTGCAGCTTTACGTTACAAATTGACCCTAAATCACAAAAATATGTTTTTCACTTACCTCTGGTCTTGTCTAGCGTTGTTGGTTTGGTTTTAGAATATCCATCACAACTTCTATCTTAAACTGTTGTAACACCTGACTGAAACTATCTGCATATCGTCTGATTTGGTTGAACTGAGCCTTTAACATCACTAGAAATTCTAACCTTCACCTTTAAGATACAGAAAACAATCATCTCCATTGCTATTTATTTTAAAAGTTTTACTGCAGCAATTTGACTTTTGTTGCTTAGAAAGTAAACGCATTTTTGACATTTTGAGTGACGCGTGATTTGTTCACTTTTTCTTGGAATGTATTATCACACATCCGTCCAAAAACCAAGAGAACAAAACCCAGAAAATTGCCTCATTTTGAAAAGTGTCACACAAAGTTGTGGCAAAGATTGATCTCATGTCATAAAATGAGTTTCTTTGCCACTTCCATCCCAGGAAGTTGACATCAAATGCACTGTGGCAGTTGCGCCTCATTGCTCTGACAGCACAGCAGTGACAAAGACACAACCGATAAACATCCTGCTCCATGTCACTTCCTGACAGGGAGAAGGAGAAACTTTCAGGAGGACAAATTCGGCATCATGTTTAGCTGTTAGAACAGTAACAGACCAGCACACCTAAACATCAAAGGTGGAAATGGAAACATGAGGAGCAGTTTAGTTACTGACAAAATAAATAGATGTATATACCGAAGATAAATACTTTGTTATATGGACAGACATACAGTACCAGTCAAAAGTTTGGACACACCCTCCCACTAACTTGAATGAGAAAGTGTGTCCAAACCTTTGACTGGTACTGGCATGTAATACAGTAGATAATTGCCTTTTTTAAAGAAATGACAAACAAAAGCTGTTTATCATTGTTTATCGTTCCATTATTAAGCTATCATTCAGACAGATATTTCACTGGTGCCTTAGAAAGACAATTAAAGGAGTAGATAATAGTGCTGAGGAAAAAATGAACTTTACTGTCACATTAACATAAAAATGTTGCCACTCACATGCGTCCCGCAGCGCTCCCATTCCTATGAATGCAGGTCACCTCCCGAGTCTGGTAGCCCACCTGGATGTCCCAGAATGGACTCTCTTGCCGGTTAAGGCGGTTCCTGGTCCGTTTCTTCTGGATAAGCTCCCTGGTCTCGGGGTCTTTGACTCCTGCTCTCTCTCTGAGGCCCTGACCTTTACCTTTCCTGCGTTTGGCTTGGCGTGCTGGCCGAGTCTGTGGGAGGGCGCAAGGGCTCCAGGGACCGATTCTGAGACTGTACATGCCCTCTGGACCTGTGCAAGGCCCAGGTTTACAAGATTGGAACTCAGTTAGGTTGGGGCAGACAGCGCCTCCAAAAAGTGGAGGAACCAGGACGCTACGGACCCTGTTCCGGAGGCCTGTTCCACACGTTTTGGAACAGGAGGTCCATGGAGAATACTCAGAAACCACACAATCCTGGGGGCAAGGGATCAAACATGCCTGCTCCAGGCGAGGCTTAGGCTCAAAGTATTCACAGATGGCATCCTCTGCTGGAATACCGTCTGACTTGAGTGTGCAGTCCACCTCCCGGGTCTGAATGCCCTCTTCGCCTCCACTGCATGGGAACGGCCGTTGGGCCCCAAAGGTCCTTGCTGACACTGGCACGCACTCATTCCAGGCACCCAGTTTCCAGTCATAAAGGTCTTTGTGCCAATCACACACACGGAAACAGTTTCTCTGGTTGGAGGGACGCTGGCCCTGGTCACAGTTGGTGTGAAGTGTCGTCCAGCCTTCCACATGGGCACACCAGACTGCTCGGCTTTGGCTGCCACCTGGGCCACAGTCGCTGCCCATACATCTTCCCCATGGACCTGGAAAACAGTAAAAAGGCTGAAATTACAATATGAAACATACTGTATGAAACAATAAACCTTTCTGCTTCAGATGTAACTCCAAAAAAAAAAGACAGTTGTAATGTAAGAAGCCTCAAGAGGAAATTCCATTATCATATGACAAAACATGATCAAGATACTGCTCACTGCAATTATCTTAGTTTTACTCTCCAGGAGGAAATCAGAGTAATGATGCGTTTCAGATTGGATAAATTGAGAGATTACATATAGGTGTATTATTTGGTTATGGATCATTTAAAAATAAAACAAGGCATAATTACACAGGCTGTGAATTGATTGGAAGAGCAGAATTAACAACCATCCTGTTATTCCATTAGTAAAGATCAATCATCATCATTTGAAAAGTCTTATGTGCCCTTAAAACTGCAATCTATTTGTAAGGATTAATTAGTACGTCTGCACTCAAGTGCTTTAGCAAGATGGAGACGGTTTTCCTTAAACGTGCTGTCATTTGAGGAGAAGCATATAAAGGAAAGATCTTCAAGGATGACACAGTAAAGTCTGTCTGAGTGCCTCAGGGGTGGGAAGGAATGATTAGGCAATGCAAATACAATGTGCAACAGTGCAGATTATAGGTGATCAAAGCAAAGTGTCTGAAAGCCAATTTAAAGGGGCCTTGAGTAATCTGTGGTATTTATCAAATTCTATTGCCACCCAGCAGGAATCACCGCAAACATCAATAAAACATGTTTCTCTTTCCACAAGTCTCTGGCACAGCGTTCCCTATATCCCCTCTCACTAATTACAATAGAGATTCAACAGTAAACAATAAAAATCCACTAAACAGGACCAGTGTAGCAAAAAGCTGATCATAAAATCCTACATAATAATACATGATCATATTTTTTTTAACAGTAAAAAAAAAAAAAAATACTAGCAATACTTTGCCATTTTGTATGGCTTGAGAATAGAGCTTTTTAGCCTTGAAGGATAAGGACGGTGATATTAAATGTTTATCTTATTGTCAACACATCCTATGAAAAGACCAAAAAAACAACAATACATTGCTTCTCTTAACACATACACTATTTCCTGTGTAGCAAAAGTCTGATAGACCTCCCTTTGTTGTCCACAAAATAATTAAAAACACATCAGTGATTGACAGCGTTGCACTGAGTGACATGTTCCTTCATTATTTTATAAATATAGTTTATTTTGACTCACTCTCACTTGTGGATCAAATGCATATAAATGTGATAAATGTGTAGCAGCGGATGCATCATTTCCTCCTGTGTGCAAAAAAACTACAGTGTCCAACAACTTTAGGAAGTGACTCAGCCTTATTTAAAAATAAAAATATATATATGTCTGAGCTGGTCTTAATTAGGACTGAGTGCAAAAGACAGGGCAGGGAAGTCAGAAAGTATTGATAGATTTGGTCTTTTCATTGGGATCTGTTGACAGTTAATAACATCGTCCCCAAATTATTTATTGCTATATTCATCAACAACCCAACCCGAGTGCAGATATTGCATTTTGTGTTTATTTATTGCTCCTTTAGATATACTACTATGGTATAAAAAAAGCAAATATCTGCATTGCTCACTTGACTACATAACTTGACTGCTGCAGGTGCCAGATATATAACATTACACATTGAGACAAAGAACAGCTTCCACACAATAGGATGTGCACACTCTTATTTTATCACATTTAAGCTTTTAGTCACACTCCTTCTGGTTTTCTCTGTATAACTTCTGTATGGAATGAAATTGAAAAAAAAATAGGGCCTAATTTAGTATTTCTCCACATAGAAAACTTAGCTGAAACCATGGAAACTGTTTTCACCCAGTCAACCCAACTCAGCTGGTACTCAAAGCAAGTTGAAAAACCTAATTAACACAGGGTGACTGTACTCTCACCGTGTTATCCGAAGGCTATTGATACTACAAGGGAGAAGGAATCAAACTAATTGGGCAGCTTCACATTTAACCTCACACTAACCTCTTAGGTAATTGATTGTTTAAGCATGTGGTCTGGGGCTGATTTGACCGTGAGTGGGAGGTGAGCTGAGTCAGGGTGAGGACGACTCATGTTGACCCACGTACATGTAGAGTTAAAAAATCATGCCTGGCAGAAAATCAGGGGCACATTTCCAACTATGATTGCCTCTGATGAGGCTGCTTGTAGCCTTGTCTTTGATCTCAGCTGCTGATACAGCTGACAGGATCTGTCTTCAGACAACATGATGCAGCGTTCACAGGAGCTTCAAAGCATTTTCTAAATGGCCAGTTTATTCCCCTCTCAATCAACACACTAGATCATGTCCGATCATCAAGTGATTTGTTGAGTCTGCCAGGCATCTGTAGCTACAGATCACATCATGCTTCTGTATATTTTGCATGGGTAGCTTTTAAGAAATTGCGGTACGAAGCACAAAACATTCAAAAGGTGAAAAGTACATTTAGTATTCTGCAGACAAATCCTCTTAGCTGTTTGTCTGAGTCCATAAAATCTATGTGATGTTTATTTTTATTTCTATAATAGAAAAAGGTGACTTGGAAGTTTTATCTTCCCAATAAAAAACTGATAAAGACAGTGAATGTTATCTGGAGGGCTGATATTGAGTTTTCAGGCATAGAAAGAAAACGCAGTGGTGGAAACGCTTGTCTAAAATCTGAGAGTATTCAGTAGAATCAGACAGGTGCCCCGGTACCAAATAAAACAGCTCCCACCCAAATCTAATCCATCCCAGATAGAAGTTATCTTCCCTAAGACAATTTTCAAGCACAGGCCTTACACTCAGCACTCCTCTAGCTCAGAAAAGTGGAATAAAACTAGTTCTCAAAAAAAAAAAGAAAAAAAAAAAAAAGACCACAATATCCCATTCTGAGCAACCACAGTAGAAGTCTGGTCTGTGCTGTATCTTGTCCTCTTTAAACATTTACTGTATCTCATTCTGTTTCTAATACCCTACACGATATATTATGTTATGTCATATCTTTGCGGCTGCTTGCATGTTTTGCCCCCGCTATTAACACACAAAATTGAAACTTCCTTCTCCAAATGTAAATCAACACCTATCCCTTGTAGCCTACAGCGAAACCTTTCAATATTGCATGCAGTCTGACAGCACTATTTGATATTCTGACAACAAACTCTGTTTCACCTCCATTTATCACATGTTAAGCAGAAAGCATTTGCAGAAATATCAATTACTGTCAGTCTACTAAACATCAGATGCCATCTATCTACTAATGGAAGGAATCTCTGTCTGTATGTCTGTATGTCTGTGTGTCTGTATGTCCTTCGCGTATCTCTTGAACCGTTCATTCGATTGACTCCAGACTTGGCGGGTGCATTGCTAGGGAGCAAAGGGAGTGCAGTGTTGAATTTGGCTTAATTTGGACAGGCGATGTGTTTAATATTAATAAACTTTGAATACACCAGCGATCAGTGTGCCGCTCCGCTCTGTGCAGGGGCAGGGCGGAGCTTCAGGGCTCTGCCGACTGACTCTAGCAGGGAGAGACCAGAGACGAGACGTGATATGAGTCAGAGAAAGCTGCTCTAAAAAGAGAAAAGAAGAATGGACACTCTTACTCCGTGTCTAGACAGAAAGCGTAGCGTTAGCAGCACGTTTAGCACGTTACAGGTACATTGTTCAGCGAAGGTTGCCTGCATTTTGGAAGCACTACACAATGACTGTAGTTATGCGCATAAAACAAAGGAAATACTTCCACACCTCTGTGACTGTGGCGATTGTGTAGCACCACTACGGACAAAGCACAAATCTTTTGAGCAAACATAGCGTGAGCAGCACGTTAGCAGATCAACAGCAGCAGCAGCAGTGAATGAACCGTTGTGTCTACACAGGAGGCATTCAGGTACATGGTTGAGCATAGGTCATCCACAAAAGATCCCAGTATAATCTAATATAACCCAAAATGATCAATCCACTTTATTTTAGGATGCACATTATTTTATTTTTAATTGAATCCCTTGTTTTAGGCTACTTGAAATGAGAAAAACACATTTATGTACTTATTATTTGTAACATCTGTGTATAGAATGTTAGTTTCTGTCATGTTGTCGGTGTATATACTCATTCACACCTCACATCAACTGTTCATTTTTCTATGTGTTGAAGTAGCAGCCGGAGGCCAAACAATCTGCCTGTTACGAACAGGCATGTTTTGAACGGGCGCTGCACTCGTATAGTGAAGTGTAATCAAACTGAGGGCAGCAGAAACAAATTGTCAACACAACATGTGGCGAATTTGTTAGCAAGCAATTGCTTATTTAAACATCCAGCAGTTACGGAAACAACATTATCATTCATTCGGAGTCGTGTTTCTGTCCACCTGCTGAATGAAAGTCCAATATTCACTCTCTTTTAGCTCCTTTTTTTTGCTCTCTACCAACTCCTGAGGGAAATATGTGGCTCTTTAGCTGCTAAATGCTGCACTATGTTCACCAGCTAGATGCTAATTGTGTCTGTTTGCCGTTTGGTGCTGAGTGTACAGTGGAGCTTTTTCTCTGGAAACAGCTGCCTGCTACAGTAGAATTATGCGACACAGCATTAAAACTTAGTGAAACTCCTCCGACAATACATCTAAAAACTAGACAGTCCACTTAAAAGTGAGTATCTGAAACATTTAATATAGTAAATCATTAGAGAGGCTACAGCTTCGGAGTCGGAGTTATTCAAATGTTTGCCCTCAGATGAATAGAAAATGTGCTTTAAAAGGCAAATTAAAAATTCATGCATGTCTGGAGCAGTGACCTCTGTCGACGAGCGTGTGTTTGTGCTGTATTAGCTGTCACAATACAGTAGCATGGTAAAAGATAACTGGCTAAGCAGCGGGTAGTAAATTGTGCATTTAGCCAGATGACTTGTTCTGACAATAAATGTATAAAGGAGGAAGAAAACAGGCAGACAGCATAATATATATTATTTAATTGGGAACTCTATGCTAAATAAATAATCTGATAATTACAGTATACATCAAACTAATCATTCGTTCATTTATCATGACCAAACCTTCAAATATTATTAGTATTATTCATTGTAATATAGAAATGTAATTATAATCATAGTCCACTCATTATAGAACCCAGTATTATAAGCTTTGGGTCATATGGTATTATATTCTTGTTGACACTTCTTCTTTCACTTCTTCTTTCCTCTCATAATGAGCTCACTGAACTGCAAGTTTAGACAGAACATTTTCTTTCTTTTAAAGCCAAGTGCTCAATCAGTTTCCAGGGGACCTTGAGGTGTTAATGAAGATGAAAAAAAAAAACAAAACTGAAAAGTCACCAAAAAGAAAAGAAAAGAAAAGTTCTTCAGGCATTCTCAGCTAACTAACCTGCAATTATAATAAAATCAGCTATTCTTTGTTTTACTCGAGGTCCCCCAGAGCCTTAAACAGGTCCCTCTGGGAGTCTCCGGGACACATACTGGGAATCTTTCCTTTGAACAATATGTGGAGTTTAATATCCTCACAGTCGGGGTGAGAGTCTGATCTCTGACTGGGCCTCGAGTGTCTATTTAATGAACAGCGTCTTTGTCCCTGCAGGGTCAGCTTCACTAATGAATGGGTCACTGTGTCGTTCTCTCTCTGCTTGTGTTTGTTTATTATTTCTAAAAAATCCACACATCTCACACTCAAAGAAGGGACCTCTCTCTCTGCGCCGGGTCAGGGTTCATCTCAGGATCATCTCAACTGGCTGGCCGGCGGTAGATGTGTCTTGAATCGAATCAGTCCAGGTAGTCTGTCTGTCATTTATAATTATATGGAGAGAGGTCGAATGAAATATGAGCTGGTTCGCCATCATCAGTAAAATGAAATTTTTTTGAGAAGCACTGCGGGGTCAGTGAGAAATGTGGAAATGTAGCTGCAGCTGAACACTGTCAAAACTCCAACTGCTTATGATCAAAGTGTATATATTTCTTGTCAAGTATTGAGAAGCGGCAGCAGACTGAAAGGTAAGAGTGAGTTAATGTATATATTGTGTAAGCCTCATGTCTCTAAGGATCGCCTCTCCCACACACTTCTTGTACAGGAGAATGAGTTCAGTCAACTTGTCAGATTGAATCACGGCTTAGAAAGATGATTTTACAGAGGTTTGATTTTAACGGATGTCTATATTTATTTTATGGATGTGGCTGCTAACAAACAAAGTGTTTTGATCATATTTTAAGGTCCATAAAAGCCTGAACGAATCATCAAAATGCTCTAGAGTGAGGCTTCTGTCGTGATTCATAGAATTTGAATGGCGTCTTAAATATCATGTAAACCGGCCTGAAAACTGATCCATCATTTCTACAGCAACAGTCTGATTAGTCTGATTATATAATCTTTCTTAGGTTCAAAAACTGACCACAGTGTTTAAAATACTCCCCGCCTGTTGTTTGAGTTGTTAAAAAAGGCAGCTTCAGATTGAGTTTGTTAGTGTTCGACTCTCTATTTAGCTTCACAGTTTTGACAAGATGAACCATATGAACTACAGTGTGATAATTGCATGTTTGCGTAGCCTTTGGGAGAAATAAGTATTACCACATTGAGCTTGCCATGTTGAGTCACATTAAGCTCAGCAGAGCATTTGTTTGCCAAGAGCTACAAAACAAATCTGGTGTGCATGAGGCGAGGGCCAACTGTGCATTGTTACTGTGTTTAAAGAGCAAACAGCCAGCTATAAATACTATTCCCAGACAGAAAATGTTGCTATTCACATCATGCTATTCCTTATGGAGCTCAGTCAAAAGATTACTATTTAGCACCAGATGGACATTAGCCTTTTAGTTTAATGGGCCACAGTGTGCATCAGGGGTTAGCGGGGAAAAGAGCAAAAGTTAAAGGAGAAAGGAAAAAGGACCAGGGGCTAATACTTAACATCTGAAGGAATACTTTGAGCAGCTTAGCATTCATGGATGATTGTTAACCCTGGCCTCGATTTAGTGTGATCGGTGCCCTGGGCTCCGTGGCACTAAGCCACATTGACTCGAGCTCTCCCCTCACACTTGATCTAAATTTCATTGGCTGTAATACCACAATTCTGCTTTGCACGGATTGAAGGAGCTTCTTTGATGACTCTTTATTCATCACATCCGCCACAAAATACCGTACGTAACTGCAGGGCAAGCATTTCAACAAGTCAGACAATGTTAAATAGTCTTCTCCATTTTTTATCTTTGTGTATCTGTGTATGTGCACATTCTCCATATTACAGCTTGATAATAGCAACGGTTTGCTGCAGTCACTTACTAACTGATTGTGGCTGATTTGTTTTTTTAATGTGAATACTGATGATTATGAATATGAAAATGCATTAATTGAACTGGCGGTGTGAATTCATATCACTCAAGCATCATTTAGCCATCAAGATTGATCTTCATACACTGTATTCATTTGAAATTAGTCGTGTGAGTTACCGTCCGCTAAAGCTAAAAGATGCTGGTGTAATGAGCAGAAAATTATCTGTGTGTATGCACAAAGCCAGAAATATGCATTTGCATTATTTTTCGTCAGATTTATAGAGACGTGCATGTGCATGGCTCTGTTTTATGAATCTCAGAACTAACGTGCACTAGCCTTCACTCCATTCCCATGATTAGACATAAATTGATGAAGACACGCCATTAATCAGCCATTTTCATATCAGTTTGCTTCCCCCTCCACCTGTCTTTACCCCTGTCAGTGAAACAAACGGTATAGAAGAAGCGTGGCTATTTACAGTGTCAATAACATTAATTCATTACATGGACCTGTCCCTCATCAATATTTTTAAATGTCAGATATTTAATCAATGATTAGTTTGTGGCACTCAAATATCGAATCATATCGAAACCGACTTTACAGGGTGTCACAATAATATATAGTATTAAAAGAAAGCAATTCATATATTAAGGTTATAAATGAGCCTTTGATTGGCATTTTACAGTAATTGATGTATAGATTGCTAAACATACACATCGTTTATTCATCTGGCCTCTGGTGCATTAGTCAAAATTAGCTCATCTTTCAGTGTTAAATTATATTTGTTCCAAGTTAGCACATTCACAAGTGAGTGTAAACTGCATCATTAAGTTTTGAAGCACCTGGAATTCAGCTGAAACAGAAAAACATAACAAGCGGTGGAAGAAGCCAAAAGTGAGAATCAGAACTGGAAGACTAGCTTGTTGTTCTTGTTGTTTCCAGATAGTTTGTGTGTTTTTTTTTCTCTGTTAGCTCATAAACACCCCCAGAGGACGGAGAAGTGACAAGATAAATTTCTCCAATCCTAACAAACACCCACATACTCGGTAGTGATGATATTGCTAATGGCAAGCATGAAAGAAATCTTCCAAAGTCTTTGAGTCAAAGGGGTCAGGACCAGGCACCGAGCCAGAGTGAAATACCTTCTAACGCTACGTCTTCATTTGTCATCGCAACAACGGTGACAAGATAGTGTCTGGATTCAGACGAGCCTTTCTTGCTTTACAATTTAAACTGTCGGTGTCTAATACGCACAGACTCCCACAAGTCAAAAGCAATGGTCTGTGTTTAGGTCTGTCAGGAACAAAGTCAAGACTGTCAGATGCTGTAAAATTCAGAAGCGAACCAGTAGAATCCATTATTTTCCATTATACACTTTCATATTCCCCCATCAGCCTGATAAATGACAAACACCTGACTGTTAAATCTACATGCAAACAAAGAGCTGAGTGCAAAAGTTAAAAGAGCCTGTAAACAATGTCAACAGAACGCATCACTGCACATACACGCTCCAGTAAAAATATCTAATTTCCCTCCAAAGCAAACCAGGTAACCTTGACATTCCTGAGAACAAAAAAAAAACTATAACAACAGTAATTATGTTAGAAACATCACTCTTCCAACATATCAATGTGTCCTCTACTCTCCTGTTCTAAAAAGATTCACAAGAGCCCACTTGCACTTCAATATCCATACTATACCAGTATTATTAATATGCATAACTGAATATCATGACTCCCACTCGAAGCTTAACGCCACTCCAGCTTGCTAGTATTCACTGGCAAGGCTACCGCATATTTTCAGGTATTAATGTCAGCTTGTGTGGAATATACACGCCTAACACATACAGTTCATATTCCTCTCGAAATGTGGGCAAACATTTCTTCTTCCTAAGCCCAGAACCAACTTTTTAAAACACACAGTCATTTACATAGCACTTTAAAGCCCCTTAAAACTTGGTTTCATACAGGAAGTATAAGTTCAGAAAAAAAACCAAAACAATTTAACACTCTAAATCTGATAATCTGCTTTATCGGGTCTGTGTGGGTGTAATCAAACAACCACACAACTGTCACTGGATTTTGATTTAAATATTGTGAAATTGTGATAGGTGTATGGGAATATGCAACATCTTGTTTTCACAATTAATGCCTGCCAACTTCAAACCAATGAGGAAAAATTGTTCCTACTTCACAGGTTTTTCCAATCCTCATAGTAACTAGCAGATGGAGAAAACTTTACTTTAAAGGAAAGATGGCCAGATAAGTAACTGCACTTAGTTTTTTTGAATATTACAATATTTATACATCTTTTTCTACTATTGACATGTTATGATATGAAAAAAATAAGCATAGAAAGTCACTTAAAAATAATCTAATTGAGTTTAATTGCAAGTGACAAAACTTAAATCACCTAAATTAACTCTTAATTAGTAACACTTAATTGTTTAGACAATATCATATCAATGCTACTGTGCACGGCAACTAAGGAATGAGGAAAATCGTGGTTATGGCCAGTTAACTATGATTAACAAAAACACTTGGTTGAGGTTGGGGAACGATCGTGTTTATGGTTAATAAAAGGCGAACATTAATTGCAGGTCTGTGACAGGATATGAAGTCGAGCATAATACTTCTCACACTGGCACATCATCCAACATGGATGTAATTCCATCATCACCCAGTCTACAGGTACAACCGTTGTTCAATTTGTTCCAATTTATTTGGTGTTTGTTGACTGTAGTGCGTTGTTTGTCATTAGTTGACATTTGCTTTGACTGCGTTGTTGCATCTTTATTCTAATGTGCTAATGTGGAGGCTAATGGGGATGCAAATCAAGAAAACACTGGTCTTTAGTAAAAAGGACAAGAAAGGGAGCTTCCTATGTGTTGCTTCTGTACTCAACATGCCATGTTTGTTTAAAGAAAGTGAGTCAACAGCTACAGCGCTGGTGTTTGTCATAATGTACAGTAGCCAGTCTCACTTATAGGGGAGGGTTTTTTTTTTTTCCTTCTAAATAAGCCTGGTGGTACACAAGAAATTATTGTTGATATGACAGGGAGCATGACTCTCTTGTTCTCTTTGGAAAATATGCCCATGCACTGGATGGAAAACAAATGGCTTATATCACAATTAATCATTTTGATGCTAAATTTGCATAAAATTCAAAGAGCTTTCTAAAGATCCTCCAAACAGAAGCTAAAAATCATGATATATATAATATATATATAATAGAATAACAAAGTCCCTAAAATACACCTAAAGGCTGTGTCAGGGAAACATACCCTCTGCATTTTAAGTAGAGGCACCAAAGAGAAAACAGAACAAATAACAAAGTGGCCGTACCTGTCACTGTCAAGGTAAAAATAAATATGAGTGTACACTGCTGCATGCCGTCTTATCTTTATTTACCAAGAAATGAAAATGCTCTTTTTCTGAGGTGAGGTGATACAAATATTATAAACACATTTACACCCGAGAGCCATTCAGTACAACCTGACTCCTCCACCACTGGTGAAAGAGCAGCTTCATATCTTTGGTTTTCGTTGACTCAAATCTGAGCTGACAAGCCCATGGATGCCTCCCCTAAAGGAGTATGATAGTTTGGCAAAGGGTAAGGGGTGTAAGGGAATGGGGGGTGAGGGAAGTTTCAGAGCCACACAGGGAGTGTCAGAAGCTCAGTAGATCCGCCCTGAGGATGAAAGCCTCTGGTCTGTGAGACGCTGCACTGGCAGGTTTTACAAGAGCAGCAGTGACACAGACTATTCAAGGCGTTTTACTGCGAGCAAGAAAACCAAAGAAAGAATGAGAAGTGCACACAGCGGGGATGCTTGTTTTATCAGTGGATGGTATTCTTCTAGTCAGGGTGTGGTATTTCATCTCCATCTCAGCCTCACAAACATGCAATATGTATGTGACTGGTTGCAGCTATCTGAGGACAGACACAACAACAAAGGCATGATGACATATTGTAGCGCTGAGCTCAAGCTTGGTGTCAGCCAGGCAGCCCCCCCTTTCTAAAGCAGACTTCCAATCTGACATCCATTTTTCTGCAATTTATGATACCATATCCACCCCTGGTGTGCAGGGGCAGGACACAATATCAAGAACACCTGTACCATGTAATGGAATCTAAAACAATATTCCCGAAAAAAATATTTTGTGAAGCTTAGGATGTTTGATTTTTGTGATGTGGGACTGAATGTGTGAAATTTTGCATCCCCTGACCGCCCACTTTTATGTATATGAAGTAGCAGCGGGTCTCAAAGGCGTTTTTTTTTTTCTCCATGGGCCTGATGTAGCTTGCTTTAATGCCGCCAAGCTGCAAGCCTTGATTACATGCGTTTCCAACCCGTTGCCGACCCACGCTGTTGCGGCCCTGCAGGGTAGCGGGACCGACCACGGCCAACCTGAAACTGTCTCCTCCCTCAAACCAGAGCAGTGTATTGCACTAAATTGCTTCACTGAACACGCAAGAGTCTCTCTCAGTACTTTTATAGCTCCTAACTGAATCTTTGTGATATGGATTTCAGTTTCACTCCTTTGGTTGTGTTAGTACGTTCAAAAATAAGCCTTACTGTTCACTGATCACTTCCTGCAGCCATAGTGGAGTAATAATTTCCCGCTGCTGCTGATTTTCCGCCGTTGAACCATAGTAAGGCTTTCATTGTGAAGCAGATATAGGAAATGTAATGTATTTGTTAATGAGTTAGCTCACCTTTGTTAGTAGAGCTATTGTTAAAAAAAAATGTTGTAAAAACGCAGGGACATTACAAGAAGAAACAGCCTCAGGGAGATGGTTTAATGAAGAGCGGCAGATGACAGGCTATTAATGGGGGTTGTAGGAATGAGCACACCTCCAACACATCATCAAGGGAAATAACACCTTTCACCTTGCCATGGTGTCTTTTGGAAAAACCATCTGTGTTATACCAAAAGTGCTTAAACAGTCAGGGTTGCAAACCACCACAGAGTTGAATTGAACACCTTTCTGTGACAATTCGAGCATAAATTGAGCAAACTTATTTTTCTCACTTAGCTCCAGTGGTATCCATCTCTGAGATTTCTGCTTTCACCCAAATATCATTGAGGTGGAAGGAGTTGGGTAGCTCTGAAAAAATTACATTTGAAAAATTCAACAGAATTGTGTGTTTCCAGACACAATGCTCCACTTACTCTGGATAATCCACAGACCTCACTGTCAACAGATTTCATTGGGACTACATTGAGAGTCCCCATAAAAACTCTAACAGGGATACTCTGGGAAATTATGTTGCTGTTGATTTCTTTAAATGTAAATGTTAAATACTGTTCTTGCACCTCTATTGAATTGGGGTGAAGACAAATCTGAAGTATGAAGACTAAAAGTATCTACATGGACAGATTCCCCAAGACACAAGTGAGAAAATCTGTTTGTTTTTTTTAATAATGGGTGAACTGACCCTTTAACATAAATCTTAAGTCAACAATAGGTCGCAGGGTTACTGAATCAGATTCTGCAGGTGTTATTGTGTCAACCGGCTGTATTTAAGACCCCCTACGATGTGTATCTACATTTTCACATCTGCTATTCCAAATCCCCTTCTGACAGTAATATCCAGCAATGTGCATGTAGTAGTTGGATAATCTTTTGTATTTTGTGGATTAAGCTCATGCTGTGTGGATTTTCTTGATGGCGGGATGCAAGAGAAGTGACAATCTGTGAATGAATTTACTGTCTGCGAGGGGAAAGTGCAAGCAGCGTGAAGCGAGGCTGTGTGCTTTCATATTACTGGTGTGGGATGCACTTCTTAGCGATCACAGGTTACAGGTGTAGTTTTTCTGTGTATATGTGCATTTGTGCCGCAGTGCATCTGCATGCGTTGCTCTGTGCAGGTGCCATTGTTGCTCCAGGGGGGGGTGGGAAGGGTGGTGGTTTGATGATGTAGCTGTCACTTTATTAAGATAAATTTTCCAATCACACGGCGAGATCTCCCACCCTCAGGAGTGCCAGCATCAGGGATTAGATTACCACCTCCCACAATGCATCACGTTTTACATCACAATCCAACAGGAGAGTATTATTAGAGTGGGTATACTCTGCGGTCCTGCCTCCTAAAACGAGGGGTTTAAAATTAGCTCTGGGGACGTGCAGTAAATCACAGCAATGGCAGGAGTCATTGTGATAACACTATTAAACATCAGCTCATTTAAAAATAGTGAATGTAGGATATGCTTCAACAGTATATCAGTGTGAAATGAGTCCTGTTCATGAACTCAAATGCTATTAAACAAACAACTGTGCAAATAAAGGCATTGTACGCAATTGTTGTTTGTTTCATGCTTTGATTTGGACAAATTTGGAATCTATCAGACTCAAATCCCTGTTAATAACTGATAGAAATTGTTCTGGCGGACTGGTAAGGTGGTGTATAAAGCACAAGATGAGAAAATAATGAAATATGGCAATAAGAATCATTTCACATGGGATATGCAGTGGAACATAACACCAATAGTAATTATTACTGTTCACTCAACACTAATATTGTTAGAGAAAACCTTACACAAGCTGCTTTTAAGAAAGTCTATCAGCAGTTTCATTATTTTATTGTTACGCTCAACTACAATGAGATTCAAGTATTCCCAGACAGGCAGTTCATATCAAGCTAAGTGTTCGGACTGGAACATTTTCAGTTTTCTGCTTCAACAAAGCTTGGAATTACACAACAATATAATTAAAATCATGTCATAATCCTCTAACAATCACCTATACCACAAAAGACAGCTTGGGTAAATGGGAGTGATGCCAAAGGGGCAGAATTTGGCATTTAAATGGACATGTGAAAAAAAAAAAAGTCCTTGATGAAATAAATAAAAAACATAACCTGGTTCTGGATCAAAGCATTGAAAGACTAGTTCTGCCTTTAGACTGCAAATATTGAAATAACATTAATGCTGTAATTCATAATGTTGTTGGTAAGAGGTAATTAGAATATCTGAACAACATCAAAGATGGTAAAGCATCCGGGGTTGCAATTTGACATTGCATGCTGTTGCTGTGTTGTATTCACTGATTACACAATACTTGGGATGATGCAGATTTGGTGATATGAAAAGTAATTCCACATGAATCTATTTGAATGTTTGTGATTGGAACAGCTCTTGTTTGAACACACTTTAGTCGGTATCATTAACCAGAATGCTAGTGAGCTGTTAATCAGAGCAATTAGACTGAATACCAGCACATGAGCAGCAATTTTAACCACAGTAAACCTGCTGGTCTGAATGTCTGGGAGCACTCCACCATGCAGATGACTAAAATTACAGCATTAAAATAAGTTAAGGACTTCATTTTTATAGCTGAATTAGACATAACTCAACAACACTTTACGGCTCTACGGCCACGCTAGCAGTTCTGTCAGGCTTTACTCAGGCACAACGGGGATTTGAGCTAAATGCTAACGTGAGCTAACATGCTCACAATGACAATGCTAACACTGATGTTCAGCAGGTATAATGTTTAACATTTGCTAATTAGCGCTAAACACAACACCTGAGGCTGGTTGGTGGAAACGTCAATAGTTTCTGGACCAAAGTGGTGGATCAACCAACCGACCAACACTGCTACAAAAACACATCTGTCTTAATAGTCTTGAGGTGTTTTTGCTTAATTGAGATGTTGTAGAATCCTGTAATTTACCTCCATGAGACACTTCTGCTCCCACAAGAGGGGATACATGTACCTCATGAGAAAACTATAAAGTTTTATTGACAGTTTTAAAAATCATGGAGAGTGGGAGGGTGGCAAATAACTGTTTAAGACCTTGTTGATGAATTTACACTGAATTTACACAAATTTACAGTATCATGCATGACCAAAAGACTTTGAAAGTTGGTAATTTATTAAAATTCAGGAAATGAAGTCTGCTACGTTCTTTTGTTTCGGCTAATTAAAGCCCAGATGATGCAACATTCATAGGAAATTACTGGCTGTCAGGTTGTTAATTCAAATAACAGCAGGGTTCCGTGTTTTACCAATCAGCAGAGCTTACTGGATTTATTAAAGGGAAGCCTAACACTTCTAGGCCAGTTGCTGCTAAACTTATTGAGGTGCAGTCCCACTTTTCGGGGCCTACGGGGGATCCTTCTTGGACTGTGATTCGGCAGCAGTAGGGAGGTAGGAGGTGTTGGACAGAGAACGTGGATATCGGAGCCAAGCTCGATTCAAAGCATGCACACATGTACACACTCAAACATTGAATCACACACATGCATGCACACACACACACACACACATACATACACATGCACACAAAAGGCCAAAGCAGACAGACTGATCGTACCACCACATCGACCCACCGCCTCCTGTTAGCTCTTTTCATGCTTGCCTTCATTTCATGTCACGCTGAAGTGTATGATGAAAACAGAGAATAAGAAGGTGAAATCAGGGTGAAACCTTTGAATTTCATAATCAAGCCTCTAAATTGCAATAAAAAAAAAAAAACCTTTTGTTTCATCTTTGTTTTTCATTGTCTTTGTTTTGCATTTACTTTTCAAAAATCTCCCTGCCAAACTGAGTATGAATAAATTTATCTTCACTTGGCTTGAATGTGGCTTCTTCACATGAGTAATATAGGTCATATGTAGGAAACAGATGCTCCATTTGAACCATTACAATACTGAAATTTAAAATATAGCTCTGTTATCTTAGATTCTGCACAGCTGCGCATTTTTAAAATAACTTACAAACTAAACTAGAGGACAGATGTCTTTGCATGCAGAAGAAAGTGAACCTTCCTTGAACCTCCTCACCTGATCTTTCCTGCAAAAATACAGTGTAATTTATTCATTCAGGAGACTAAGGTCAGGTAGAGGTAGCTGCTGATCCCTTGGGTTATTCCTTTATAATGACTTTTTGGGGGGCGGAACGGTTCATACAGAGTTAACTGTGCGTCATTGAGAGGAGTTTCTGCTGCTTTTGCTCAGCAGAGTAATGAGACATTTCCAGCCATCTCAGCTACCAAATTGACAGCGTCCGTGACTGGTGGTCCATCGGGAAGTCTTGTTAGGATGTTGAGCTATAATTGCACAATATGTTGGCAGGGGGAACATAAAGAGAAAGGGCAGACAGGATACATTTTAGCATCTTGTGGCTGAGTTTCCAATATATCTGATATATGCTGCAAACGGTTAATCATGTGACGATTTATATTCTGCCATGTTATGGACGGTTAAATCCTTTGATGAGGCAAACACTACTCCTTCCTTTGATATCCTCAAATAATAGGTTCCTTTTATTTCTCTTTGTGGTAGCTCATATCAAATTGTGAAACAGCCATGGGACAAATGATTGATTACTATAAAACCTGTCAGGCTCCTTCACTCCCCCGGTTGTGTGAAGACTCCCCGAGCCAAGAATAGATCTAAAGACTGACAGCTGTCTCTCCCATAGGACACCAGCCTCTTGCTTGTGCTAATTTGTGCCAATGCCTACGCATGTGGAGGTGTGAGCATATAATACCAGGGCGGGTTTTGGGCACACTTGTCAGAATCAGTCAGTCTGACTTGATTGAGTGAAAAGAATAGGTTTCTGTTGCAGCTGCTGTTCATACAGCTCTGTGTTTACTGTGTAGCATCTCTGGATGTACAGTATATTGTTTAATATAGGGTTCAGTATACAAGCCTTTGTTCTAACGTTCATTTATGCATGCAAAGATTTTGTGTAAGGTGCTCTAACAGAATACAGTAGTGCATTCTCTGTGGGGGATCCCATATATAAAAGAATGACATACAACCAGCTCAGTGTAAACTCTACAACTAAGAAAACCTCTGAATAATTCATGGGAGTTACTGCATGCACCCTATGTGCCAACGAATAGGAGCGATACTCCCACCATGGCATCCCTACGAGATAAAAGAAGCACGGGGTACAGAGCGTTGACGTTATTGTCTGCCCCTCCCAGACGTGGTGAATAATTGTCGAACCGTGGAGACAGATGAAGGCCTTCTCTGAGATGAGGTGAATTTGATACCGCGCGTTCTTGAACGATTATGCCGGATGAAGACGGATCCATAAATCCCTCTATAAACATCAGCAGGAATCCCTCTCTAAGTTCACTTCAGTTTAGTTCATTTAAAGAGCTGTACCCTTGCTCACTACATTGCAGGTCTATGTAGCGGTTAACCTTGCTAGCGAGGCGGTTTCTGTTTTCCCATCAATGTAGACGTAAGACTGAAACAGCTTAATGGCAGGCAGGTGGCCAGAGATCAGTGGCTATCAGTTCCACATGACACGAGACTGACAAGCGGCGTCGCACCTAATCAAATCAAGAGGTAGAAATGAACACGGGGAGAGAAGATGCCACCTGGGCACCGCAGAAATAGCTGGGGTGTCGAGTGGAAGTGATGAATCTGTAATCTCAGTCTCAAGCCTTTCCATCCGGAGTATGAAGCCCAGATCCCAGTCTCTGCTCCTCTAAACCCCCCCCCCATACACACACACACACACACACACACACACCCTCCTCACTTGTTAATTGGCTAGATGGGGGAGATTATAGAGCCCCTGGGAGATGGTTGCTAGGATATTGATGGCAGTCACAGGACGGACATGGCTCTGGACATTTCTCGCTTCTCTTTGGTCTAAAGGTCTTCCCATTAGATTTTCTGAAGGACATTGATGGTTGTTTCATTGTATTTTCTGTCAGCGGCTTTAAATTTATCAAGGTGTCAAAGACATTGTTAAATATCATGTGTATGTCAAAGACCAATGATAAAAATCGACTAATAACACATAAAATGCAGTCTTATCAGCATAAAACCTTAATATGCTGAACATCATTACTGAAGTGTGAAAAATCAGCCTCCATATTTAACACTAAACTCTAAACAACCTTTAAAAAAAAATCATCATGCTACTTGTAGTGCACCGTGAATCATCATATTCCTTTAAAGAGGAGATCTTCTAAAAAGCTCCCCGAAGACATAATTTACTTGAGGTAACGGATTGACCAGAGGGCAAATCAATAACAGCAAGCAACTGTTTGTACACTTCAGCAGAAGCATAAATCTCTGTCCAACAACATGAAGTGCCAATGCGCGGTTACACAGCGGCAGATTTAGTGTGCCTTCGGAGCTACTCAACTGCATGAGCGGTGGGGAAAGCTGCCATCGCTTCCATATGGCCGCTACAGCCATGTGCGTGGACACATATGCTTACTGTAAGCCAAGGCAGGACGGAGAGGCGGTGAATATGTTAGTCTTATACTAATGTTTACTATAAGCGCGAAAAAAGAAACACCGCCGAAGTGTGAAAGGTCATCCAAACAGTTGAACGGATTTGAAGCACTTAAATGAGTCAGGAAACAAGTAAAGAAGGCCTAAAATTTATACAGTACATGCAAATATGCAAAATGTTTTAATATTAAAGCTTGTCCTCTGGCAATATTTTCCTCCCTTGTTAATTTATGTGCTTAATTTGTGTAGTTATTAAGGTTTTTGCATTTAACTTCAAATCTGTTCATATATTCTTTAAAATCTTTCCAAACGCTTTACTGTGGATACAATGTGCTATATGTATGATTTCATTGTCTCATACCACAAAATGACATATTGTCATATATACTGGGGTTGCTGCTTGACGTCTGCTTCACCAGTTGCTGAGATTTCTGGCTTTCACTTTCCAGCCTATACTGTGTTTCAGAGCGAGGACTTCTCATAGAAATTGGAGTTTGCTCACACTGTCAGCGGTTCAGTGCTGGAGGACGCTGCCGTGGACGAGCTTTCGGCGTTACTAGACGAGTCATTCTCAGGCGAGCAGATCAACGGAGAGAGAAGCAGGTTGTTTTTACACCTGTATTTTGCATGGTAATATTTCCTGCTTCTCCTCTCTTCTGCAAAAATGTGGATATATACTGTTTGTGTTAATCATCATTTGCAAATATGAAAAGGTCACAGGATGATTTTAAACACGACTCGGCCTCAGAGAAGAAAACAACTGTGGTATATCTGCAGGCAGCAAGCACATCTATCATAGTCCAAAATACTGCAACTGTGATTTCTATCTCCAAAGGGACAGTTCGAGCCCGAATCGGCTCTTCATCAGGTAAAGAGGAGTCAAACAAACTAAGTTGTGTCATTAAAAATAATCTTATCCCCGCCTAGCTTCTACAACTTAAGTGCACACCTCCATCCTTGACTCACAATACAGTAAATATCAACAGGCCGAAGCCTTTCAAAAACAACAAATACATTGAAAA
This sequence comes from Thunnus albacares, assembly GCF_914725855.1. NCBI lineage: Eukaryota > Metazoa > Chordata > Actinopteri > Scombriformes > Scombridae > Thunnus > Thunnus albacares. The sequence continues at coordinate 28,641,283 of NC_058113.1, forward strand.
TGATATTCCAAGTGTCAAAGAAGGAAGTGAAAAGTAAGAGGACAATGAGGAAAAAGGAATCAAATCTGAAAATAAGTTAATTGTGAAAGCTGCTGTCGTCCAAATTACCCTCAAACAGGTTTATGAATGAGAAGTCAGTAAAAAATAATTATAGATTGAAACTTTGAGAATCTCTTATGACAAATTTATGACTTATCTGGACAGTAAAGACAAAGACGGAGCAATCTAGGTGACAAAAATCAGGCTGAAGTGGACGTTACGCTTCAGTTCGCTTCAATATATTATAATCTCACTCTGGGAATTGCTATATCTGTACATTACATATATTTCATCATACTGTATAGCTCTCATCAGATCTTCCTTACTTACACCCTGTTTTCTCAGTGAGGCGAGATAACAAGAAGTGACATCACAAGGAATATCATTATGTATAAATGAGCCACCCGCTGCCTCAGTTTCCTCCATAAATTAGCAGGCAAAAAAGAACAAAGCTTTCAAGGAACAGCAACAAGATATTTAAATCCTTCCTGCTTGGTGCAGTGTGAAGGAGACCTAATGGACGGCTCATAGTGAGCTTTGAGAAGAATATCACTCCTGGATAGATCAGGTAGAGCGGGAGGTCCAAGGTGAGAGAGAACACACACACACACACACACACACACACTCCCACACACACGCTGAGTGCTATGATCACAACAGGGGGTGTGAGCTGTAAAAACTGCCACCCTCCATCTGAAGGCGCTGAGATAAATGAGCACACAACTCTCTGTTTCTGCCCTTTGATTTCACTGCTGTGCCGCTCCAGGTAAACATGAGAGGAGAGAGAGAGAGATAGAGAGAGACAGAAGAGATGGGGCCACTGAGCATGTGATCACACACACACACACACACACACACATACAATACACACAAGCAAGGACAGAAGGGAGATGAGCATATGCACTTTCTCCCACAATTTACACATGCATGCACATATTTTCTCTTATGCACACACACATATACGCAGTGCACAAACACCCCAACATCTATGAGACGAAGACAACCAACTCATCTATCTAGGGAGATGAGTTGGTTTGTATTGAGCCTCTGATATATATTTTTTTTCCTTACATGGATTCAAATCTAGAAAAAAAAACAATCAAGGAGAATACTTGAACCTGCTCTCTATTTGCGGCTTGACACACCATCATCATCAATAAACACATAAATCTCTTTCTCCTCCTCCCTGTTTGTCGTCAATCCTCGGTTGGCGACGGCGGAGCGATCAAACAGTTTTTCTTCAGAGTCCGTGTAAGTGGCGACAACACAATCGGATTAAACACATACGAGATAATAGCTTCTCTGTAACTGTGATTGAACAAGCGGCCTGGGGAGCCAATCGATTTTCTCAACTCGAACCGGAAACGTCTGCGCTCCCCCCCACCCTCCCGCTCATCCGACCAAACACCTTCCACTCTTCCTCGATCCAGTCGTAACATCTGGATCGTAACGCGGTGGAGGTTTAATCAGGGGCAAGCATCGGGACAGGAGGAGAGAGTGTGCTGAATCCATTAAATATGGATTAGAGTGGTAATCGCCGGAGAGTGGGACAGGAGGGCAGAGGAGTGTGGGAGTACTGCCAGGTGGGCAAGCTGGTGTGACATGAACCACAACAGGGGGAGAAAGAGAGAGGGGTAGATAGAGAGAGAATGAGAGAGAGAGAGAGAAGCAGCGTGGGTGTGGTAGCACTCAACATGCAGAGTCAGTGTTAGCATGTTGATGGCTATATGCTAACTTATGGCTCCATCTGCTCAAGAGCAAACAAGGGAGCAAAGGAGCAGGCAAATGTGAATGAACGCGGCATCTGAGCGCTGATAGCAGCAGGGACGAGTGGGTGTTTGTTTGTTTGTGTCTGTGCGCCTGTACGTGTAGCCCACGGAGGGCATTTCGCTGCAACACCACTGTGCAATCTGGGAATAAATGTGGGTTAATGATGCTGCAGACCAGATGTGTCTCACTCACATGTTGGACACTATGCAGATGCTGCTGAAAAGTGAATGGCTAAACAACGGCTGTGTATTTTTTTTTTTTTTACACTGACTGCTCGATGTGTAATTTGTATCCGTAATAACACGAGACTAGTAAGTAGTTCGGCGATTACATCAGCCCGATGGTTCTGACTTGAAAAATTGTACATCATTTTAAATTCAACAAATGATGCATTAAAACAGCAGCACGGAAACTACAAAGCAAGTCTTTGATGTAGATTTACATCAGATTCCCACAGATTATAGTTAGGAGAATATCTGAAAACCTCTGAATAGATTTACATGAAATTACCAGAAAATCTATTCAGGTTTTTCAGGATTTTGGGGTATAATCATGTACTAAAGGATTTTCACCTTTAGTGGACACTCTGTGTTAAAAAAGGGGTTGCTTGGTGTCAGCAGGTTGTTATGGCGTTCACAATACAAGCGACAAAGCTACAAAACAGCAAAGTGTGGCCATCTACACTGTCCCAGAGTCGCTGTTGAAGTGGTTATATCGTCATGGGCATGTGTACCATATTAATTTATGATTATCTTTAATATCTAGTAAGCATGATTTAGTATTATTAAATAACACACCAACACAGTTAGCCATTGTGCATTTAAAAATGTACTTTACATACCGAGTACTCTCACAATAGCTGCCACCCTCTGCCAAGCTGCATTTATTTGTGTGTCACAGTAAACAAAAAGGGTTAAATAACACAGGGAACTGACATCAATCAGTTTTTCTTCCAGTTTTTTTAGATGGAACGAAACAGGAATTGTGGGGAGAGAGAAGGGGGAGTGGAAATGGTGAAACAAAAGCACATGATTGGTTTGACACTTCACTGTATATTACAGCACTGAAAAAAAATTGAGGCCAGCTCAACTTCAATTTGTAGCGCATCACGTCACCTAGCAACCGGTGTCGGGCGTCAGTTTGTGGCTTCATGTCGCCGGCTTTCCTTTGAAAATGACTTGGAGCCTGTTGCTTTGTTGCTGATAGTCTGAACACACAGTCAGGGGTGACGGTGAAAAAATGCAAGTTTGAATCAGAGCTGAAACTCTATTAATCATTTCAGTCCTTTAATAAGCAAAAATCCCAAACATTTGCAGATCTTAGCTTCTGAAATGTGAGGATTTGCTGATTTTTCTTTGTCATATAGTAAACAGAAGTGCTTAAACCATTTTGAGTGAGAATAATTGGCAGATTAATCAATAATTGCAACTCTAGCTTGAATAATACATCCATGAGTCTGAAGGCTTCTCAAGACATAAAAACCCTGCACAGCACACAAAGACAATCCTGTAAAAGTTATCATGACAACAATCATTTTTATCCTCCATCATGACAATCATGAGGTTAGGAGAATCGAACTGTTCATGTCACAAAGTAACACCCCAGGGACGCGACTGGCCGGTGCTTTGCTGGATCGTGTTGTGTTGCACTGCAGCAAAAATTGAGCGAGGTTCAACCTCTTTGGCGGACGACGCTGTGTTGTGAGCCCTCTGCGCCAGGAGGACGTGACCTTAAAGAGTGATCCTGCAGCTATAGCTTTGAATCTAAAAAGGAGAAAGAGACTTGATTCACAGTCAGGAGGTATAGTATGTTTGCTGAATCTAGAAATCCATTTCATCTTAAATTTGGCTTTGGGTAAAAAAAAAAAAGCTTTACTGACCAAAAGTCATCTCACATGAAATCCTCCATGTTTGAGAGAGTAAAAAATAAATTCTGTATGAAGGAGAGTTTCTTTTAGATTTGGCAAAGTCTTGGCTTGGCTACTAGTCTGTTACGCTTCTAACAGAGTTGTATTTTGTAGACGGGACCCTTGACACAGCGTTCTTCACTCCAAAGAGTCACTTTCAAAGGCACCCCAGTAGGTGGAGGATCAAAGCAACTCAATAGCAGCTCTGGACCATCATCTTAAACACCATGTTTTTTGGGGGAATCAAACACTGCTCTGCAATACTTCCCCCTACACTCAGCGATGAGACTGAGAGAAGAAATTTGAAGGAGTGATTGGATGATGTGAGCTTCTGCTTTGATATAGGATTTGGAGAGAACATAAAGTAAAGCTATTTTCTTGTAAAGATAAGAGGAAAACTGTGCTTTGAACTATTATTACTCATATACTTCAGCTGATGTTGCTGTATTTACTCTTGCTTGATATCTACAGTGGAAATAAAAGTCTAGATTTAAGATCCCAGAGTGAATTGACAGAGAAACGATCAAACTTGACTGGTATGAAACACTATTGCCTCAAAGGCCAACATGGTGTCTTTGAAGGATGTTTCATGGTGGCGGCTTAACAGTCAACCGTTCTTTTGACAAGCAGATTTTGACAGACGTATCAGGGTATACCGGCGATATTGTGGTAAAAATTGAACGTGACAGATGGAAATAAAAATTTCAGATGAAACTGAAGAGTGCTCTTCCCTCTCATCCTTAAAGCCGTGTAGGAAAAACCCTGCCGCTGGCGATATATAATCAGCGTTAATAAAGAGAGGAGCTCTGACTTGATCAATCATAGCATTTGGCAGGAGAGTACACCAAGGGAAGTCTTCTTATTTCTCTTCCCTTGAGTATGCTGCTCCATCCTGAGAGGCTGCATTCATTTTCACAGTGGGTCTCTGTTGTCTCCGCTGCTCTCTTCCTCTTTCACACCCGTTCCATCATCTCTATTCTCTTAGGCTTTCTCTCTCTCTCTGTTTCCCTCTCATAGTCCTTCCAGTTTCTTCCACTTTTCCCTTTATAAACAAAAGTATCCCGGTGGGGGTCAGCCCAGACGTGAGACGCATTGGGAATCTACACTGACATGAGAGAGAGAGAGAGCATTACAGTGTCAAGCACCACTAAAGGTTAATACTGTCAATTTCCATGCTACACACTAAAGCCTTTGATGATAGCCTATTCCGTTTTTATAGAGATGGCGCGGCTCAGAGGGACGGATGGCATCAGGAGAGCGGCTTGTCTAGACTTCTCTGTTTCAGTTTCTCTCTCTCTTTGAAGAGTGATGAGCAGCGGTTATTAGGGGCAAACTGATATATGGGAGAATGTGAGAGAATTATTAAAATAATTAATTAGGGTGTTCAAATAATACTACAAGTTGGGAGAGGTTATAACTGTACCAAAATGGTGGTACGTCCCTTGTAAAAACTGCTCCTCAGGACGTGTTTTTTCTATTTGCCTTATAACAGGACTTCAACTTCTATCTCGTCTTTTCTCTTTCTAGTTTTTGTATTTTGTTTTGTTTTACTTCATCTATGGCATTCACGCCGAAAGCCAAGACAGCAGCTCCACGGACAGAAGAACACTACACACACACACACAGAACAAGAATAAAAACTTTTCATACAGCAGAAGGCTTTACAGATACTACGCTTGATGAATTCATTCTACACTCTAAAAGAATTTAGATGCATAAAAATAAAAAATAAAAAACACGTCTCTTTGGATGTTGACTGAAAGAGTGCAAGATAATGAGGTCAAGGTGCACTAGCTGAGGTAAAACTCCCTGAATAAACTAAAGAATGAATTGTGTCAACCTGCAAACACTCAGGATGTCATGGTGACAACTCTGTCTGAGTTAAATGTCAAAATTACTGCAACCACCGTAAATTAGCTTGGTAACATTTGCTGTTTTAAAAAAATCTAGCAGGTGCTATTTTTACTATGGATAGTTTGTATGGTTCCCCTTTACCAAGTTTATTCTTTTGTGTCAGATAAAGAGGTGTGAATCAACTAACATTCAAACATAAGCAAGCTAACTGCTAACCCGCTAGCCAGCTGGGAACATGTTGAGCTATGATAACGTCCTCAATTTTAGACTCTGCAGCTTTCCATCTGTTCTCAAACTATTGATAGACATGCTATTGGTCAAAGGGGCACATTTGCATGTCAGAGTTCACCAAAATGTAACTTGACATGAATAGTACACAAGCAAATCCACTGATTTCTACATTTTTACGCATTAAATGCTTGACTCGGTCTTGAGTCTGACAATAACGTAACATTATTCAGGTTTAAGTTTAGTGAAAGTTTGGTAGACGTACATTCAATTTAAGTCACAATACCTAAAATTAAGATTACATGTGCTGAAGCTTATAACTCGCAACTTTAAGCTGAAACTCCAGTGCATCCATACAACACACTCAATCATTAACATGAGTTTGTTTTATTAAACCACACTAAGAGTTAATGGACATCTACAGTCTCCAATGCTACTGTATAAAGTACAGTCAGCACTGAATAAGTCTGTCTAAATCCTTCCTGTATTATCGCCGCTGACAGTTCTCTCATTAATATTATTCCGAGCAGTAAAATCTCATCAAGATGCTGTAACATAAAACTCTAGCCTACCAGGAGGTGTCAATGCAAGAAGCAGTGTGATATATTCATACAGTGCAGTAGAATATAAAGATGTGGAGGTCAGGGGGTGTATGTACAGTAGATGAGTCTGTATCATTGGTGACATCGGTGGCCCCAGTCTGTTTCCTGTCTCATAGTAGTATGCAACATAGACATTATTATTATTATTATAATTTACCATGACCAACTCCACAGTCCTAGATCTGTGTGAGAATGCATTGTTACGTTTAATCGAATATATGAGTTGTGTTTCCCGAGACGGTGAGAACACAAAGACTTTTTTTGTACTAAATTTGCACTAAAAAGACTGTTTTGAAAAATACCCGCTTGATCTGGCTACAGTTGCTGAAGCCTCATATAAACTTTGAAACAGAATATGGACTTTGTGGATTTTGCACCCAAACTTTTATAGTTGCTCCGCAGGAAGGGATCAATTCTTGGCCAGTATGTGTTAAAGGGCATCCCATGAAAAGACCAAAACCTGCACTGAACTGCCTCTAGCCAAAGCTGCATATTTTATTATTATTATCTTTATCAGACAAGGACCATGCACAAAAAACATTCATCTCAAAATGAGAGGAGATGATTTATGCCAGATTTAGCTATTAGCTAATTTCCATCTGCAGTCCCTTGGCAGGTACACACAGAACTATCACCCGACACTAAAAACACTCATTTACATGCAACACCATTACATAGTCTCTATCACACTAACTTATTCCTCTGCACAATCGAGCTCTATTGTTGTCCAAATACTATTAAAAGCACTTCAACTGTTATGTTAAGTCCCTAAATACCCTGATTAAGACTGTTATGTCAAAATGTTGGTAAATTATTAAAATATATTTTTCGTATTGTGGCTACAAGTGTGCGACTACCTTCCTACACACTTTCATCGTGTTAAGCACCTCTCCAACATTGGAGTGCGTTCCTCCTCTCTTTCATTCTGAAAGTCTTGCAATACAGAAGCAGCACCGTAAGGAAACAGCCTACAAGATGCAGCAGAACGGTGATACAGGTTCAGAACCACTACCAGCTTTGAATACAGCCAAACTGAACAAGAACAAATTGTCAAAACTGAGCCTTTATTTGACAAAATCACCAACAACCCAGTTATCTTCAAGGACTTGCTTAATCTATCTAAATGCAGACTGAGAATGCACCTGCACGCGGTCGCTCTAAGTGAAATCATTATCCCAGGAGGACTGAGATGGCAAAAAGAGCCTTCATTAGGCCACCGCACGGAGGTATTTTGTGACCACTAGTGTGCCATACTTAACAAATGTTCTCTAGATCTAATGACTTTGCTGGTAGAACACTTGAAAAAGACATGGGCCGCATTATAATGGACGCACAACTCTGGAGAAATCTATTAATGATATAAACTGTTTTAATAAAATCATACAGTCCGACCAAGGGACCCTTCACAAGTTGAATTAGAAGAGAAGAAGATTAGGAAAATCAGCCAGGACAAAAAAGGACAAAGAAGACTCCGGAGTCTACTTTTGGAGATCTGCAGACCGAGAATCCTCTCCAGCGACGCAGAGGTACACCTGAGCTCCATCGGATCACCTCTCCACCAGTGCGTCATACCTTTCAAGCACTGATTTTATTATCCAGACACACATGCACCTGACCCCCTCCGAGAGTTGTGGTGAAAAGAAGCAGCCCACCCAACGTGGGAGGAAGAGGCGGCTGGCACCCACGGGGGACCGACGACACGCTCCTACACCAAGAAAACAACGGAACTGAATATTTTAAAGGTTTGAGCTTGCTGAGTGAAGGTTTTGTTCCAACTAACCAATCTTAAGACTTTGATGTTAAAATGGATTTGTTTCGATTGTTTAGAAATATTAGATTAAAAGAGTTTTTCTCTCCTGTCTGTAACATTAAATCCTTCCCTTAGAAAACTGTTAATACAGGCTTAGGGCAAGAGCAAATAAGTTCTAGGACACCCTTGAAAGGGAAGAGTTATTTGTTCCCCCTATTAACTGGAGCCCTTCTATGGAAACTTTTTGTAGACTAGTGGGGAGAGATGTTGAGGATATACTGCATACTAAAAATAACTATCAAACTTTTAACAATCTCAGTAGGGCAGAAAGACATGCCCTGTCTGACCTCCAATCCGACGCTTCTATCATAAAAGCTGATAAAGGTGGGGCTTTGGTTATTCTCAGTGCTCCAGACAACTGCAAGATACTAATTTTTATATTCATTTGCCAGGTGACCCTAACCCCCCGATTCAAAGTCATTTGAACTCGGGGGAAATTACTAAGCAAGAGTACAACTTTTTAATGGTACAACCCCCTAGGATTCCTGTTTTTTACACTCTCCCAAAAGTCCATAAAAATCCTTCCCATCCATCTGGACGCCCCGTACTGTTGGGCATTGACTCTCTTATCTTGACTATTTATAGTTTTGTTGATTATTTTATCAGACCTCAGCTTCCTTCTTTTGTTAAAGACACAGTTCATATGATTTATATTTTCCCTGCAGATTGCATATTTGATGTAGAAGCATTGTACTCAAATATCTGGAAATATCTGGGAAAAATAAAAATAAATAATAGTGCAACCAATCCCTTCCTGCCTAACTTCCTGGTTTACAAGAGTTATGTGGATGATATATTTTGCTTCTTTAGGGACACTAGTGACCAACTACAGTCGTTTTGCAGTTTTTTTAAATTCAGCCGCATGCAATAGCCTTTTAAGAGCTGTCGGTTGACATCCTCTTCCCGTAAAAAAGAGTCTAACCTATAGTTTGCAGGTTGAAACATATCTGTAAAGACCTTTCTGATTTTACTAGAAATATGCATATAATGAAAGACAGATTTAAAGAATCTTGGCTTAAAGACTCATACGTTCCTTCCCACCTGATTTTTTTTTTAATGAATTAACAATAACAAAATATAAATATCACTAGCTAAAGTAGTCAAACAAGTGGTCATGGTTGCTTAAACTTAACAATACTTGAACCAGCTTTTGTTTGCTGCAAGTAGATATTAAAGGAATATCAAACTCAAACATAACAGTGACCATTTTGAAGATACAGTATGAACGTTGTATCTGATACAATACAAGACGTACTGTAATCCTGGTGACATTACATTTCTCTCAGCTTGTGTTTCTGCAAAAGTATTTTTACATTCACACTGCATGATACATCATTTGTAGTAAATAAAGCCGCCCTCACCATCAACCGGTAGCACAAGTTGGAGAATTCTTGATGGCATTAAAGTGCAAGCAGTAGTTTACTGAGCCCGCAGTGAAAAGAAATGGACATCTAAAATGGTACATTTTTGATAAGAGTGGACAATCTGTGAAAAACTGAGGGAAAGAAGTAATCTCCCTTCTTGCTCCCACTGCTTCACTCAATTTAATTTATCCCTGGATCACACCAACGCTACCTCTCTCTCTCTCTCTCTCTCTCTCTCTCTCTCTCTATGTTCATCCACTCCCCCCTCATTTCTTCCCTCATCTGGGCGACTGTGGCTCAAGAGGTAGAGCGGGTCGCTAATCAGAAGTTCGGTGGTTCGATCCCAGTCGCCTCCAATCCCAATGTTGAAGAGTCCTTGGGCAAGATACTGAACCCCAAAATTGCTCCCAATGGTCGTGCCGTCATTTGTGAGCATAGAAACATTGTGGGAAGCGCTGTTGAGCAGGTTGGCACCTTGCATGGCAGCCTCCGCCATCAGCATATGAATGTGTGTGTGAATGATGGCATGTATTGTAAAACACTTTAAGTGGTCGATAAGACTGGAAAGGCACTGCAGTCCATTTACTATCTGCAGTCTCCAATCATGTAAACAGCAAAGAGCTGCAGGGTTTTCAAGCTACAGTTTTTTTTACTCTCCAGGGACCCAACAGTCAACGAGAAAGGCTGTGAGCATAGACAAGCAGGCTTTAACCATATTAATCCTCCGTAAATTAACAGTGGTCTAAAGGAAGATTTCATCAGAAATGAGCCTCTCTTAAATATATGAGCTTCTCTTAAGTAGTGTTCAAGAGGCGTGGAGAGCTGACCCATTGCTCGCGGTGCTACTTACACAGCTCCCACGCTGGCTCTTCCTACTGTGATTTAGATGTCTTACTGGTGGGCTGCAGTATTTTTTTTATGGAGATGGGTATAGTAGAAGATAAAAAAAAACAGATGGGAGATCAATGGATGGGTGGGTCCACATAAAAGACATGTCCATGTACGAATGCACACATGCCAGTCCAGACTGTCCATACTCTTACTGGAGGGCTCACCAGCAGGCTACAACAGCAGGACTGACCTACATTTCACACATACAAAACACACACACGCGCACACACACACCAACATCTCCACTGTCGGGGGGGATAATGTCAATGAAACAACATCTGGACCAACAGGGGACACTGAAAATTCCCAGCTGATAACAGGAGTAAGTTAAATTCATTCAGGGATGTCAACTCTTCCAGGCAGAGTGACCAACTTCTCCTGTTTAATGGAGAGCTCTGGGATACACACTTTCACACCTGCACACCTAAGGGCATAGTGAAGACAGGTTCAGGTAAACACATTTCAAAGCAAATGTAGCACAGTGCAGTCTAGAGACGGGAAGTTTACATAAGTACTGTTAATGCATTTGATTTGAATGACTTTACATTTCCTCCACTACATTTCAAGGCAAATATTGTGCATTTTTTAGTCTGTAGTTACTTTGTAGATTAGGATTTTATGTTTGTCATCAGATAAGATCAGAAGATATCGCTGTTGTTGGATAAAACAACTGTGTTTGTCTAAAATTCCAGCCTTGTTGCAGCTTGAGGACAAAGAATATCATATATTATCTAGAGAGTTTTGGAAAGGAGGACAAGTACAAGAATTTCTCAATAACATTTTCAATGTATGTTTTAAGATAGATGTGAAAAATCTGAATCTATCCTTTAATGCTTGAGAAGATTTCATTGCTAACACTATTTTGAATGCAGAATATGGCTGGCGTCATTCTGTATTTTTTTTTTTTATCAACAAATACCATTAAAAAGACCAAAATCAACACAAATGAAAAGTTTTATTGGGACTATTTTTAGCGATGGATTAAAACATATTGGTGAGTTTTTACTAGAAATAGTGATTTTTAATATTTGCAGGATGGTGATCGTGAGATTGACTCAAAACAAACTGCAGTGACCATGTTCAGGGTAATGAAAGAACGTGACACCCAGTTTAACGAGCAACAAGTGTGGCTCGCTGGTGTGTTATTACTAACTTTATGTCACAGAGGAATAAGGTATGTCAGGCTCGGCTGTGCTGGCACTTCTTATCAGTAAGATCGATTCAGTTTGTTTTGGTGTTTTCCTGGGATTTGTTGACTTGAAGTATATCTCTTCCCACTGTGGAGCTGCTACTTTTTTTTTTACTTAAGAAGATATGAGTTCCTCTACCATCCCTGGTATACACTGTCCAGACCTTATTACTGCTCTGTTGCAACAACAGCAGCAAAATGACTTGACAAACAATCAAAATATGAAATGAGAATAATAATGAAACAGAAACTCACTCATTGTGCTCCCACAACTTCTAGATATTGTTTTCGGCTACTAAACGACCACATAATTAACCGCATGACAGTTAAACAAATTCCCATTAAATAGATGTCAAGTGCGCCACACAGATACACACAGGTAGCGTGGCGGAGGCTCTGACATATACACAGTCATCATATTATCTCTGTTGCCATGACTACAGCTGTCAGCAGCTCACAGATGGGGGTGGGGGTGAAGGTGGAGGAGGGGGGGGGGGGGCGGCTCGAGGTTTGACTGACAGCTGTGACAGCTATATAATCCTGTCGGTCGTGCCTTCAGAGAGAAACACAAACACAATATTCACTGAGGCAGGTGTGCCCGGCTGACGGAGGGCTGGGTCGGCCTGTTTGCTCTACGGCCTCTGACAGATGACAAGAACTTCTAATGACACGCTGTAGCAGAGAGCTGCGGGTACTTGTACCTCGTACAGAGGCATGAGATTTGTGTTATTTCTTTATTCTTGTTTCAATCGCTGCCAAGGAGCAAGACAGAAGCCTGATAAATTCATGATGTATGGTCCAATAAACAGTGAGCAAGCCTCTGCTCACTGAATTCCAACCGGCTAAGTGATGGAGAATGAGGCTAATACACCAGAGAGATAAGATATAAGCTCTAACAGTCCCACAGGGAATGTTTTGCCTTACTACTCTTTATTGCTCAATCATTGCTAGTTTTATCTCCCTCTTTTCTGCAGGTTAAGGAAAAAAAAAAAATCCCACCCAATAAAATGTTTGTCTCGTCATTTTTTAATAACAGTGCCAAACTAAAAGAATGAATAATTCCTGGAGAGTTGATTCAAATGAAACGCATGCCAGCAGATCTGCCAATAAGCTCCAACAATGTCTCTCATTCAAATGAAAATATGCTCAGCGACAACTAAAACAGTGTAACGGATATTTTCATAGCAGCACAAATTGATGTTGTTAAGAATAAATTATCTCCATAACATCGACGGATAATATTAGAGCTGAAGTGTATTTCTAGACCTGCTATTTTCTTCCAATGTTCAGCCATCATACAGGGAGAAAACCATCAAAGATGCGATGATACCAATTCATCAAGTGACGGTAGCCTTTGTAGACTATGAAGAAACGCTGCTGCATCTTGTGTTTTCAGTCAAGAGTGGGACTTTTGCCTTTCGTCAGCATTAAAAACTCTTGCTCTGTTATCATTTTCGTTCTCTCCACCAAATCATATCCAGCTGCAAGAACCTTTTTTCTCTGGCGGTTGTTGAAAGTCATTCAGTGAAACAGGAAATCACTAACTGAAATAAAAGAAAACGAAGCAGGTTGAACGAAAAGTCTGTAACCCAGGAAAATAAATTACAGTGCTCACAAGAAAATAAAAAATAAAAACTTACTCAGATTGATGATATCTAACAGTATGAGATCATCGGGGGTTGAGTTTTTCATTTAAAAGAAAGCAAGTCTGGAGCACACAGCGGTGTGCCCTCCAAGAACTTCTGGCAGGACTGTAATTCCACAAAACTTAGCAGTTTTTATCCTGAGTGCATGTGCGTGCCAGCAAATGGGTGAACGCCTGTAGCACACAGGCAATTTTTCACTGCTTCCAGGATGAAGCGACCCTGTTCTTCCCCTCCTTCTGTCTGACCACTGGGTTTTCAATAAGGGCCCTTTCAGAAAAAAAAATGAACTGGGGAAAATGTAAACACGGAGGTGATGGATGACATTTTCTGAAGCTTTGTCTTGCAATTAGTTGTGGTTCAAGAGCTCCGAGGCCCCTTCAAAATCTTTCGGACATTCTTTCTTTGATGACAAAGATTTCCTGCTGTGAAGTTTTTGGATTAGTTTTGTCCAACTACACGCAGGTAAGAAAAGAGTGTCCACTAACTATTTCCCATTCTTCACCAAAGTGCCAAAAAACAATCAACAAAGAATCAAAGAACTTAACATTTGTAATGTCAAGATGAACAGTATGTGACAAGGACATCCTGCAGTGTTTGCGTGCTACTGAGAGATATATATAATAAGTGCCTGCAGTAAAGGCAGGGGTCAACACAAACATGTGCCACATTTTATCACACAAGTCTCTAGTGACACGCGATGACGTCATTATTAAAATGATGAGATTGCTTCCAGCCACAAGTCCTGCGTGCGGCGTTGGTGCACGGAAAGAGCAGCAGCAAAACGTACACTTAGTGTTATACTGTAGGGCGAACAATAAAGAGGAAAAGCAGGGAGACGCAAACAAACAGCTCATACATTAAAAATAAAAGGAAATGTAAAAAAAAAAATGGTAAGCATACAATGCAATTTGAACATGTTAATCCTTAAACATTTTAATCCGGTATAAATGGTGGCTGCAGGGTTTAAGTATCTAGCACATTCCTGTGTGTCTATGGAGGATGAAGAAGGGCACACAGTGAGAATAGCCGGTGGCATTGAGGAGAGAGGTCACACGTGCCATAATGAATTACAGTAGTCTGGGTTGTCTTGGCTGCTTGTTCATTAGTCCTCTTAGGGGCGTATGCTGTGACAAACACAAAAAGGACACATCGACGCTGCATCGTCTATTCTTTACAGTGCGTGTATGTAATATGCCGCTTGTTTTTCGGATCCGATTGTGTGTTCTCACAATCCAGTAGCCGATCTTAAAATGACAAAAAGGTAATTTGCATATTTTCTGGGCGCGCTCTGATTTGATCACAACCCTTAGGACTGGAAAACCATTGACACGGATTACAGGATTATCAAAGACTGCGTGATTTTAGTTTGAAAATTAGACTCGATTATTAAAATTCACATCCATATAAGTACCTCACACACAGCATTTGAAATACTTCATCACCTTTAATTGAGAGTTTGCATATCTGTCAACAAACAGGCTATACATTTGAATTCAAATAGGTTAGACATATGCACATCCTCCACCCCTCCAGCCTGACCATGATAAATACTGCGGAAACTGCAAAGTTGACTCATGGTCCCACAAAAACAGCTGTCTGGCCATATTCTGTGTGCTCCATATGAAATAATCACAAAAAATAAAACTGGATCTACAGTAGAGAAACCTATAAATAGAAGAGGGGTGTCAAAATGTAAGTACGAGGTTGCTAAGGGTGATACTGAAGATTCAGTCAAAGGCATTTTTAACCTGGTTTTAAAGGTAGTGAAAGTAAGGCCAAGTCTCATGTCCTCGGGGGAGTTTTTTCCATCTATGTGACGCATAACAACTAAATCTGCACCAGACTCAGACTCAGACTACAGATGACCTGAGAGGCTGAGGAGGTTCATACTGTATAAGACTGTCTGAGATGGATTTTAGTCCCAAACCCTCCAGAGATTTAGAGACAAGCAGCAGTATCTTAAAGTCTACGCTATAACTCACTGGAAGTAAGTTCAGAGACCTGAGGACTGATGTAATGTGTTTGTAAGGACCCAGGAGTAGCATTTTGAACGAGTTGAAGTTGTCTGGTAGTTTTTTATTTTGTGTGTATGTGTGTGTGTGTGTCGCATGAATCATCTCTTTAATGATGGTAATAAGCAGACCTACATGGCTTGATATGGCTATTAGAATTTACAATCTGAGTCTATTATTACACAAAGGTTTCTTATGTACAGGACTGTATAATTGCTAGACAGAGCTAGGTAAATTTGAGTATCGTCTGCTTACTTACAATAGATGATTTAATTGTTCTGCATATTTTGTCCTAATGTAAACATGTTAAGTTTAATAAAAAAAGGACTGATCCTTGGGAAACTGCATGTCATGATTGTCTATTTAGAAACATAATTGAGAGAAAGGAGTTCCTCTTCAACTATGACGGAGCTAAAAACCACCCAGACTGAAAGTCAGTAAAGTAACTTTAAAAAATAGTTAAGTTACTTAGTAGGTGCAATATGTTTTAATCATTCTTTACTAACAAAGATTCTTCAATTGTTCTAAATGTCAAAGTTTGAATGTCTTAGGCTACACCTTCTCACTCACAGTGTCACTTTTGTACTTCAAATTAATGCTTTCAGCAAAATTTTAGATGTAATACACCAAATATTAATCAATAGTTATTTCAAAAATAAAAGAATTACTTGCAAAAAAAATCATACAATGTGTTTTTTAATGCATGGCTAGTGATAGCATGTATCTGAAACTCAGTAACAATATACAGTATATTTACCAGTGATGTTTTGCCAAAGAATATTGTACCACAAATATTCTGATTTCACTTCCTTTTTTTCCCACAAAAAAAGTACTAGAAACCACCATTAGACACCAAAACATCATGTGGGCTAATCTACAGCTTCTGCAATGATTATGATGGGACACTTTTTTTATTTAATCAGTTAAGACAAGTGTACACATCATAATCTTAATTTGATGAAGGCGATGTTGAACAATACCTAAACTCAGAAATGATTAAATATCAAAATCAGTGACTAACTTCTGCACAGAGATGACATGAGAGATAAGAATGGATGAAAAACAGCCTCTCCCACAATCTGTCACATGCTAGCACTGAGCTACATATAACCGGAGGTGTGACCACTAAAGAATTCTCTTCCCCGACTGTAACCGCTAAAACATGTAAAAAAAATCTGTCTTGTTATCGACATTGTGTTAAAGGGAAATGCCAACTTTCTCTCTATGGATTATAAGTGTGGTCTTTCTGATATTTATTGTGTGTGTGTGTCTGTGTGTAACTTGGGGTAAGTGTTTGCCAGAGACCTAGTGTGAAGTGACACCCATGAGTGCAGGCCCACGCCATACACCCACAGCACACAGTGGGTAGTGAGAGGAAAAAAAAGCTAATGGACGAACAGATGAATAGATATTTGAATCAATAGATGGATGAAGAGTTGGATGGTGTTCAAGATTGTAGTTTTAGTTATGCAAACATTTAAAAGCAGCAGAAATAACCTTATTGGTTAAGCATCAAAAGACAAAGACAAAGAACCACTATCTTATGGAAGCCAAGTTATCTACCTGGAAAATGTGAATTGAGTCCAGACTCAAGGAAATGCATTTGAATTGTAACTGTGGTTTGCACTGACAACCATGGATCGCTAAAAATAAATGAACAATACAAGACAAGCGGATCATTTTTGAGTTTCGCGTTAGATGGATAGAACAAAAGAGAACAGCCAAAGTGAGCTGTTAGATGAAGAGCTGCAGCCGGTGCACCTTCAATTTATCATCAAGGTAAACATGTGTGCTGCTATCCATGCAGTATTAGATCAGCTCATGGTTATTAAAACAACATAAAGTGATACATCTGCACTATAAAGAGATAAACCTATTGCTCTTCTACAGCTGCATTCCTGACAAAGTGGACGCTCGAGGCATTTTTGTTGCTCTCAGTGGTCGATACGTGTGTGATTTCGAACGATATCCGTAGTAGTGAAAGACACTTGCCATTGGAGCCAGTAACCGACCAGGACTGTACTCATAAGAATTATAACTTTGACGAGGAATTTGAATTTATTAAATTTTACCACTTTTTACAAACCTTTAAGCATGCTGTAATAATAACTAATTGAAGAGAACAGTTGTGTAACCTCTCATAAGGAAATAAAGTTAGCTAAAGTAGCTAGCACTCGAAAACCGGTGTTTGTTGTATGTCTGGGGGATGATAATGTTAAGATTAGACGATTGACTGAAAATTACCAGAAAATTATAAAATCAATTAAGTGAAATATCAAGTAACAATCTCTGCTTCCACCTTCTCAGATGTGAGAATTTGTCATATCTTTATAAATCAAATCTGAGTTTTAGACAGCTGGTCGAAACAAAAAGAGGAATTTTAGCACTAAAACTGCACTCTTTCACTCTTTTGCGACATTTTCTAGACTAAACAATTAATTGATTAATTGGATACATAATCACTAGATTCACTGATAATGAAAATAATCATTTGTTGCAGCCCTAAACGTTGGCAAAGCTTATCCATCAAGTTACTCTGCATCATGGCTAATGTGCCAGTTAAAGTAGTAGTAGTGTGTAGTAGAGTGGAAGAGTTAAAATTCCTCCTTGATTATTATTGTTACTGGTCTTCGTTTCATAATGTATGTACGGGTGGGCAGCGACCACCGAAACACTGACAGATATTCTGCACACCATGCTTGTCTGCTGTAGGCCCGAGGAGTCAGTGAGCCTGATCAACCTACTGGGATATTCGTATACGGTCAGCCCTGCCCTGCCTGGGGCCATCTGCTGCTCTCGCTTTAATCCAGGGGCTTGTCGCTGGTGATTAGCCAGCCACTCTATCCCTCTCTCTCTCTCCATCTACCATTATATATTTCTGGCTTATTATGTTGATACTAGTGTTTAAGCATGGCGTAGTGTGCTCTCTCACCCTTAACTCCTCTGTATGGATTTTTGATGCCTACAAATCCTCTACGCCTCCTCTGTTTGCCTCTGTCTCTCTCCATCCCTTTTTCATTATATATTTCAGGCCTATTATGTTGATCTTAGGGCTTAAATGAAGTGTGCTCTCACACTATTATTTTACATTATATTTTGTATACATTTTTAAGTCCACAAATTAACCACCTTTTGCTATTTCTGTTGACAAGTGCACCTTTCATAGGGCTAAGTAAGTTCTTGGCACAAAAAGATGTGAAAGGCATTTCGGAAGCCATTTCAAGAACTTCCACACTGTATAACAGACTGAATGAAAATGCAATATTATCAATCAAATGATAATAACTAACAGATTTAGTATCAACTGGATTTTTGAAATCAGTGTGAAATCTCTCTGTCTTTTTATTATTCCTCTGTGAGCAGTAAGTACTACCTGTTAGTGTGAAGGTGAGCTCTTTGGAGAGCACTAGGTAGCAGAAGTGGTAATTGGTAGGATTATTAGGTGAAAATGACAACTCTAGTAAATGTCTCCTTGTATTTACAAGCACAAATTAATACTTTCTTTTCTATGCTTTTAGCCACACTAGTAACACAGCTCAATGGGTGACACTATCAGTCTGTCTGCAACTTTACTACAGACAGAAATACTGAAAACTAATTGCCAAGAATTTTGTAAAATATTCAATGTCCCTAGAGGATGAAGCATGCTGACTTTGGTGATCCCTTCACCGTTCACTTAGCGCCACCATTTGGTTGAAATTTTTGCTTTTTGTGAAACGTCTCCTTAACTATTGGATGGATCGCCATGAAATTTTGCACAAACATTCATGTTTCCCTGAGGATTTATCTTTGGTCACTTTGGTGATCCCATAACTTTTCCTCCAGTGCTGGCATCACGTTGGCATTTGTGGTTTTGAACAAAATGACTATTGGATGGATCCTCCTCAGGCTGAATTATATTAACTTTGGTGATCTATTCACATAAAATATTTAATTTGTCCAATCCTTAATACCTGCTAGACTAATGACATTCCCATCAGCCTCATCTGCCTCAGCCTCACTTTGCATTAAATGCTAATTAGCGAATGTTAAAGCACAAACCGATGGTTAATATGTCAGCATCGTCATTGTGAGCGTGTTAGTATGCTGATATTAGAATTTAGCTCGCAGCCTCACAGAGCTGCTAGCGTGGCTGTAGACTGTTAATTATTGCCCTGTAATCACTTTGCTTTACCAGTGTGCAGTCAAACTAAACTGATCAGATCAAAAGATCAGAAATCAGAATACATAGGGGTCAAGATTATTCCACAGACCCAACACCATCAAATTAGGGATTGGCAAACACTGTCAAAAACAATTACCTCAAGCCGGGCACTCTGGTGGGCCTAATGGTTAAGGCGCATACCATATAACTGCGCCCCACACCCTCCCTCTCCTCCCCTGCCCTCCCGTCTCGCCACACTGACTGTCAAATAAAGGCAAAATGCCAAAAAAAAAAAAAGAAAAAAATCTAAAGCCACTGTCCTCTCATTGTTGCTTAGGGCACTCTGAGGAATTACTAAACCATTTTTACTCAATGAACAAAGAACGCGTGGTCCAAAAACAAGAAGAAAATCATTCAGAAATGGGGTCAAAGCTGCATCAGTACAGTGTGACTTTCAATAACAAAAAACAATGTGGTTACATAAGATTCAAACCAGCAGCAGCTCAATACTCTAATATAACATTCTCATGATATTCAGCGAACTTTAATAGCTTTAAAATGCGATTCCTAAGACCACACAGTAGATTATAGCAGTTTGTTTACAGTTCATCACATGATCTGATGATGAATTAATCTTCTTGCCGCACAACAATGAATGTTTTCCAGTGCATCTAGTTCAACATCAGCTTACCCACTAGACAGCAAAGCAGAAACACCCAAACCACTGTCAAGCAAGACGCTTTCATGCTCAAAAAAGACAATATAAAATATACCCATGACTACCCCGCGAGTGAGCAAAAACAATTGATGGCCAGTGGGAGAGATGAAGGATTAACAACAGAGCTGCTGGATGGACGGGTGGATATTTACTCCTGAGCTGCCTCCATCTCTACGGCTTTATTAGAGCAGCATTGGAGGAGGCAGCACAGGCCTCCTTTCAGGTAAATGTCACTGCTTTATTCGATGACGCCGCTGTTCCTCTCAGCTCACTGAAGCCGCCTCGTAGCCTCTCATGGGAGAGTCTAGGGCCTGTTTTGAATGCCACTCCCTGACCACGAAAGTACTTGGTTTCCCCACTAGGGGCAGATGATTTGTATGTGCTTCAACTTGTGGCTGAGTAAAGATTTAAGGTTTGTGAAGAGACACCATAAGGATCTTTGTGAGACAGAAAAACACAAGCCCTCTCTTTATCTTAAAGAAGATTCTGAAGAAAGATAATGGGTAAAGCAGGAGAAATTCCAGATTGGGGTTGTGACATTACTTATAAAACTCCAGGAGCAGACATGAATGAGAAATACACGCTCTGTCTGCAGCAAGTACCAACAAGGCATCTAACCTTCACCTTTTATCCAACTGCAGCAGATTAGTAGACATGCAAAAAATTGGGCCAGCACACTCAGGAAAATTTACAGGAAGTTAAAAAAAGAGCAGGTCAGTCTTTTCGGTCATATACTAATCTTTTTACAGCGGCAGCAGCAGCACGTGTCACTTTGATATATCAGGTCAAGGCTGATAATCAGAGCAAAAACATCTCGACATAACATAAATCTATCACTGATCTGCTTACTCACGCCATGACCATCCACAAAGTACACTGGTGTTCTAGCTGAATCACATAGTGCCCCGCCGAAAATATGTTATGAGCCATTTGAATATGGTGGAATAAGGCAATGGGAATCCTCTTATGTCACTCTAAATAAAGTTTTTTGGATGAAGTGTAATCTCTAAGCCTGCCATCCCTCCTATATCAGTAATAGCCAGGTCTTAGTGTAAGCTCTGCCATTTAGATTAAACAAACTCTGGCATCTCTTTGGCATCTTTCTCCACTGGATGGATTGGCCATTTCAAAAAACGCAGCAGTCTGGAGTGGAGAGTGGTGGGGTAATATCTCTAAAGCCACAAAACAGATCAATCTGGGTCAAACGTGACGTATTGTGCAGCAAATGCTTTTAAAATCAAGTGCAATGTCATGGTACACTGGTGGCTAGCTGTGTATCATTTCTGCCGCGGCGACGCTGAGCCGCGGACCACTGGAGCTTGAGCCGCGCTCGCTCTTTTTCCACTGAGACCAAAAAGTAACTTTGAAAAATAGCTTCCTTCCTCTTTTTAGCCAGAAAGATGCTGAGGCCACATAGTGACTGCTGTTGTTGCTGCTTTCCTGAGCAAGACTCCACAGGCTGCTGAATGCTCAGTTTCCGGTGGTTGTAGGGCCAGACACACATATAACAGACAAAATTAGCCTTCATTTCCACTCCATCTGAACTAAAAAAATGACAACAAAAACACAGGCATAAAGAATTAAAATAAAACCCACTGGCATACCCTGTAATGAAAAATGAAAAATCCCAAGGAAATTGTCTTAATTTATATGCATGGCCTAAATTTGTTGCCTGTTGCTAAGGAATTTAAACAGTGGCTAACCAATTACCTACCAGGCTCTTGTATAGCAGGCTCTGCCCTCAGGTGCTATGCTAATGAGGGTCACAGAGAGTCACGTTGAAATGTTCTCACTAAAATTAGGCAGGAATCTCCAAGGGATATTCTCAGGTGGGATGATGCCAGTCACATTCCTGCTGCTATCAAATGAAACGGCTTTACCTCCTCAGTCAGGCATGTGTTGGTTTCTGGCTCAATTCTAGACAACTGTCTTGACATAATACGCAGGTATTACCACACAGCTATTTAAGGCAAAGGACTCTCAGGGCGCAGAGAGAGACAGAAGGTACTAATTTAAACCTGGGCAAATGAAGTTGGTGTTCAGGTCAGTTCAGGACATCAATCAATCACAGACAAAGAAACCCACTTATAGAATGAGAGGCTGTAAATAAGAACATTTATCCAAAGTAATTACATACACATTAAGATGATCAAGGCTAACGAAAACAACAGGAAATAAGGTGAAATGTGATTAATTAGTCAGAGGCACCTGCAAGACATCAATACTGTACTTTTGTTTTTATCAACCTGAGGGCTCTACTTTTGTCTCGTCTTGTGTTCTGTTACTACGACCGCTTTGGCTGAAGGCATTTTGCCATATTAATGACCTTGCCTTGCTGTATTGAACTTCTGAACCCATCTCACCCGCTCTCCCTCAATTTCCTGGATGGCCTCTTCAGTGGGTCCGCTGTAATAGCAGGTGATTGTGGTAGAGCCACTAACAACCCTTAGCGAGGGCGACATCCTTCACCGCTAGTGCCTCTGTGAAGGGAGGAATGTATTCAGCTAACAATGGCCTGTCAGCGCTAGTCGCCCTGTTCCTCGCGCATTGAAAGGTGACATCAGCGAGACGCGGTGACACACAGCAGTGCGTTCAGGGCTCTGAAAGCTGCAGTGGTCCTCATTGTATGGTACTGTGTAGGACTAAAACTCCATTGTTTCTGCGAAGTGACAGGTCATTAGAGATGAGGGCTGATGAATGCACAGACCCGCACATGCAAACACACTAACATACAGACACATACACATACTGCATGATTAATTGATCTGAAATGATCATTAGCGCATCTGATACAACTAAAAAAAAAAAACATCTGCCAAGAATATTTTCTACCAGCTTCAGTGATCAATCAATAAAAGACAGGAGTGTTAAAGTTTGTGATTAAAATGCCACTGCTCTGGTGTGTAACAGGTGGCCAATCAGGAGTCTGTTTGATACAGAGGCATTAGTTTGCTTTTATCTGTCTAAACTCTGTCAGCTCAAAAGGTCTCAAAATGTTACCTGTCAATGTGGTGGCTGAAAGACAAATTTTAGCAGCACTTTGTTGGGTATTAACATCAGACGCTGCGTGCACTCGTAGAAAAACACACACACACATGCGAGGTAAGTACATCTGTTGGAACAATTAGTTGGATAGTGTGTGTGCAGGACTCAGGTGACTTAACGAGCCTATAGCTGAGAGACACGTGCTGAGAGGTGTGACTTGACCTGATAAAACGAGACGGTAGGTGAAATGGGATTGGCTTGATCAGAGACCAGAGGCAACTCCTGCGTAATCTGAATGATAGATAATCTGGATCCCGGGAAAGATTACAAGTGAAACAGTGATCACATCAGAATGTCAAATCAGAACTGATGTATGATTTGGCACCTGTTGACAAATGCCTCATTATATCATCAAAAAAGGTAATTACAAGGTTGATTTTATTTGCAAAGTTCACATAATTCAAGGACAAGTGGAAAAAATGAACCTGCATCATCATCAAAACTGTACACTTACAGTCAGGCGTGCAAGAGAATGTCAGAATATCAAAATGTTACAGTATGTGTTTGCTTGACTACACCATCACCTACTCCACCACCTGTAATTGCTTTGTCCTCAGGCAGGCATGTGAGGTCTTGACAGCTCAAACCTGGCAACCCTGTCGCTCCAACAACAGACTCTAATGAAGCACGCGAACACAGTACCAGAAAACGCACCTGCTGAGTGTGTGAATGTGTGCCTTTGCATGTGCAGCAGTTCTCTATTACACATGAATACAGAGATATTTGTTTGATCCATTGTCATCCCGGTGTGGAGATTTATCCCTCTTTTCTATTGGCAACTGAAGAGGGTTACTGTGGAATTTCAGCATATTTTATTGTTGCAGTGATTGGAAAAAGCTGCAGATCTTAAAACTGCAATGCAAAATATAGTGTCAGTGCCAGACAGGGAAATAGAGCGATAGAAATGCAGAAGAAGAAGTGCATAGGGAGTGCACTGTTGAGAGGAAGCGACAAGAAGAAAAATGGTGTGAAAATAGCGTCTGAGAGGGAGACAAACTCTTTGCAATCTCTCAAAGGCACCGGAAAACTGTGGCATGCCATTATCACCATCATCATCGCCACCGTGCTCATGGTGGCTATAATCATTCTCGTTTTTTTTTTTTCTGCAGTTATCCTCATCACCACCTTCAGAAATATCACTAGCAGTGTCTGGTGGAGCCTGTTGTCTCTATCTGCCTCATTTGAATAGAATTCTCAGACCCCAAAAAAAAAAAAAAAACAGCATTCAACTGTCTCACCTTCCAAAACGGATACATCATATGTTCACAGAAGGCAATAAAAGCAATGCAGGCCCAATTCCCCACAGTTTCGAAGACAGGGGCCGTATTTCAGCTAGACTCATCAATATGCAAAACATCAGAGCATTGCTTGCCACAAGAATATTCCCCCCACTGCACACTCTGCAAATGTGCACAAACATCATCACATTTTGTGTTTTTTTTTTTTTTTTTTAAAGCAAGCTTCGATTGGCAAGAAAAGTATGCAAATCTTGTGCAAACATAATCACATTTTGATGAAAAGCACTGGGATTCAAAGCCCTAAATTGCCCTATGTGATTTTAATTCTCTGCAGGCAATTGTCAAACCAAAGAGGCGCAGAAGAAGAAGACTCCAGGGCTGAAATCAATGCGCTACCTTTTATTTGAAAAGAAGTGAACAAACTCCCAACACTGGATTACATTTCAAAGCACAGAGCCTAGAGCTTTCCCGTTGAACAGTATGTATAGTGTGGGAGAAAGGTGCTGTAGCGTGGGAGAGAGGCGTAATCACTATGACCTACAGTAGGGTAGATGTAGGTTAAGTTAGTCCCTCTCTCTGCCTGCAGTGCTCGCTCTGCCTTTCTCTTTCTCAAGTCTGTTCCCTCGGCTGTCTTTCCTGGGTTGTTAAATCCCTGCTCCTTTAATCTCCTTACTCAGCTACATCCTCTTTAAAGATGCAGAACCACAGGAGAGACGTGGGATACGTCAACCGGGGACTGGTGCTGGGCGAGGCGGGGTAGGACAAGTGGAGTGAGGGTGTTTGAGTTAGGGTTAGAGAGAGAGAGAGAGAGAGGGGGAAGTTTTACTGGTAATGAGACAGTTTTATGTAAAATGTCTTTGTGTGAGAGAAGAGCAAGCCTTAACCTTTGGAACTTTTCTGCCTCATTGAGGATTATATATAAATCGAGAGGTATGGTAATTTAATTTATACCTTAAAGGACTTCCCAAATATTTTCAGCAAGACTGCAGGGATTTATTTTATCAGTGTCCATTAGCAATTATCATGGTGATAATGAGGGTTCACTGCATCATCTATACTCCTTAAACTATAAGGATGCACGGATGCTGAGCACTAATTTAAGAAGGTGGTGTGTTTCCCAGCATGTCAACAGCGATAATATAATTCAATGGATCTCACTGTGACACTCTATTGACTCCATGATTCCTTCTCTGATAGACACTTAAACACAGCACAGGACACAAGCATGTGTAAAGATAAGAAATACAGTAAACCGTGCATTAAACTCCACAATCTACCACACGTATGGATTTCAAACACATTCAGCACTGATCTCGTATCGATACCATCAAAAAGCCATTCCACTCCGCTTCCCTCCCAGAGCACTTATTGTGCAGAAATGTCTATCAATCATCCGCATGCTGTAACACACAGCGGCAACATTTCAATAATGGTGCATCACCTGAGACTCAGGGAGATGAAAGTAATCCATTCAAAAATGGATCACGGTTGTCCTGCGCGCCACATGCTATTCGGTAAGAGGAGACAGCTCTCTACTGTAGATTTCTGGGTCATCTTTCAAGTGTATGTATCTTTGAAGTTCGGCTGCGTTGAGTCTTATACCTCAAATAACAAATTTATGAGACAATCAAAGTGTGTCATCTAGAAGCATTGTTAACCTACGCAAGTCAGTTAAGCATGAGGATATGTCCGTTTCTCTATTAGATCCAAGAATCTTTTATTTATATGATAGAAAAACAACACTGTTGGATGCAGTGATTTGAAACGTCCCTAAAAATCTTTATCGCACCCCAAATAATGAGCTGAAAAGCACAGATATGATTAGATCTGACTGATTGTTGTTCCTGAGTGTGGGAGGTCACATAACACAGCGGCACAGACGGCGCACACGAATTCACCACCGAGCATCACAAACTGCTCTATATTTAAAGCGAGGGATCAAATTTATGTCTGATTAGTGGTTTAGCTGTACCTGTTTCCCAGAAGTAGACAGACTTCCCATCATCTGTCTGTGCGTGAGCCTTCCAGAAACCACAGAACAGCAGCAATGTCACCAAAAGGTACCAGCTCCTCTCTGTCCTTTTTTGAAGGGTCCCTGCACCCTTCCACCCCAGCCCCATGGTCCGCCACAGGATAAAAGTAAATCCACTCAGCTCAGAAGGTCAGTGAAGGCAGTGTAGGGAAAAAAAAACAAAAAAACAAAAAAAACAAAAAAGAAAAAGCACACACACTAGTCCGAAAGGCAACGAGAAGTGAAGTGTGGATCAGTTACGGAGAGAGTGAAGGTGTGAGTGAGTGTATGTGAGTGTATGAGAGGGGAAAAATAACGAGGTGTGTGTGTGTGTGTGTTATCAGTCCTGCAGGAGTTGAGGTCCGGTACTTGGTCATGTGAAGGACAGAGAGTAGTTTTCTTCTTCTTTTTTTTTTTTCTCCCTTTCGCTCCTAACTTGGCGAGATGGTCCCAGAGGGAGGCTGTCAGAATCGGAGACTGAGCTGCAGACGGATGTTACGGTGTCCCTCCTCCATCGTGTGTCCGCTTCCACTGTTGCCGTTGCTGCCTCTGTCCTCTGGCTGTGGAGCAGTGACAGTGGGAGAGAGTGTCTGCAGTGTTGTTCGCCTCCCTCCCTCTCGCTCGCTCGCTCGCTCACTCTCTCTCGTCGTCTCCTATTCGCTCACTCATTTGCTCTTCTCCCTGTGGCACCCTGCTCTCTCTCCCTCTCTCTCCTTCTCTCTTTTTCTACTCCTGGCTTTTTTCTATTTTTCTCTCCTGCCCTCATCCTCTTCTCTTGTCTCTCTCTCTTTCTCTTTTTTTTCCTTTTATTATTACACTCCGCATGTCTCACATGCTCACTTCTCACTTTCTCTCCCTCAATCTCCCTTTTTCCTCTCCTCTTTTTCCCCAGACTCTCCCCTAGGGCATGAGGATGAATACTCCCTCTCCTCCTTCTCCTTCTCCTCCTCCTCCTCCTCCTCCTCCACCACTCATCTTCAACTTGCAGTGCTGGGAAGGCGACTGGAGACCAGCAGGGCTCAGACTGGTCTGAGGAGCTCCCATAAGCACTGCTCCCAGGATCAGAGCGGCAGAGAGACAAGCGGGGCTTAATGCGGGGAGAGAGTGGAGGGGAGGGTGATGAGGGAAGCAAGGAGGAGCAAAACACTAAAGCAGAGAGGGAGAGAGCGCAAGAAGGAGATAAGGGAGAGGGAGTGTTTATGATAGTGAAAAAGCAGGGTGAAAGTGAAATGATGGAACAGCAGAAGCGGCGATGAGTTTTTATTTTTATATTAAAAAAATATAAAAACTGTGCAAACCCTTGTCACTGGTTCTGACAAAGAAATTGTGAGAATTGTGTATACTGACAGAGATTATGGGACAGAATTAGTCTTACCAACATGTTGGCGGTTGCATCTAAGGATAAGCTTGGAGTGTTTAACTTTTAGGTGAGCAACTGACCAATCTTTGACCAACAGTAGGCTTTCATTTCAAATACCTGCGCTGTACAGGATGTGAGGTATTTAATGTGTTAGTGGGTTATTTTGAAACACATGGATGTCTAGCATGAGCAGTGGAGCCCATCATGACTGAACAGATAAAGAAAAGAGCGCCACCACTAGGAGCTTTATCAACAAAAAATCCAGAAAAAGACATCTTACATTATTTTTTTTAATAGAGCAAAAACACTACAAAAATGACAACATAGTGCAAACTATGTCACTGGATGACATCATGTCTTCCATGTGTTATTGTCTGACTTTCTCCATTTAGTTTCTAGTTTCATTTTTTAAAAAGACTAAGTAATTTCCTAAAACATCTGGACACTAGTTTTTAGGAAACATTACCCAAACAGGAGTAAGTGGTGAGTTTTTTGGGGGGGGATTATTTTCAGCTGGAGATTAATACACATTTGGTGCCCTAGTGCATACACACTCACTAGACAGACTCTGGTCCAGATCCGGGCTGAACAACATTTTAATCCAGACCGGGAACAAAATTTAACCGTAATCTGACCAATCTGACCCAGACTGTTTTTGAGAGACACATTACGTCATCTCACCTGTCATCATTCAGCTGCCCGCTAGTCGCCACACTTAGCAAGGTCGTTGTGGAATGCAGTGGTGGAAAGTAACTAAGTATATTTACTGAAGTGCTGTACTTCAGTACAGTTTTGAGGTACTTGTACTTAACTTGGGTATTTCCATTTGATGCTACTTTATACTTCCACTTCACTACATTTCAGAGGGAAATATTATACTTTCTACTCCACTACATTTATTTGACAGCTTTAGTTACTTTTCAGATGACTTGACACAACGGATAATATAACAAGCTTTTAAAATACAACACATTGTTAAAGATGAAACCAGTGCTTTCCAACCTTTTTGGCTTTTGACATCTTACAAAAAGCAGTGTGTAGTCGGGGTCACATTTATTATGTCTATGAGTTGTTAACAGCTCCACCTAATAGTGATTTTTTCTCTTTAAACTTCTCACATGCTTTCATTTCAATAAATGTCCAATATTTCACCAAAAACCAATGATTAGAAAAAAGTCCAAAAACTGAAAACAGATTTGTGTATCAGAACTTAGTTTTTTCTTCTTTCCTCTCCCATTAATCATCTCATGAGACCCACTGGACTAAACTAGCAAACTGTATATAAAGTAGTTCAAACTAGCTCCACCTCCAGCAGCTACAACAGTAACATGCTGCTCTAACACTGATGCTTCAGTATTAATAATCTAATGACGTCATACATAATAATATATCAGTCAGAGGGACCAAACCACTACTTTTAAGTAGGATTTTTTTATGTAGGACTTTTACTTGTAATGGAGTATTTTTTTACATTGCCATATTGGTACTTTTACTTAAAATATCTGAGTACTTCTTCCACCACTAGTGGAATGTAGGTTGATAAAGTAAAATGGCTTATTTAAAACTAGCCAATACAAAAAAAGAAAGGTTGACAGAGAAAAATATGCATTTAAGGAGGTTGCTTGAAGGAAGTAGAAGATCATTTTGCTTGACTGGCAATGAAACAGTGGCCATAATGAAGCGTGGGGACTCAAAACGCCACTACAACACCAAACATTCCTGTTTTGAACAAAACTATCCCAAAAACATAGAGGTAAGAACCACAAAACTGAAAACTATATGTGGCATTCACTCAAAATAAACTAGAGTCTGTGTATACTGTCATGAAGACACATGACTCAGTGCAGTGGCGTGGCTTATTTGTGTGTTTTTTGACAACAGTGGAGGTTTGCGGCTTTGGTATAAGCTCAACAGGCTTTGAGTACACATGCTTGGTTCATTACTGATTTGTTTTTTGGCGTTTTTTTCATGGAATTTGTTGAAAAATATAATGTTGTGTACCTTTTGTGTATAATGCATCAAACCAGAACATAAATTAAGACCCGACTGTGTGACAGTGAAAAGCCAACATATCAACAGTAAGCTGAGCGTGACGCTATAGCATGTGGGTGAGATTGTCGTACAGCACACAATCTTCAATCAAAGAGACAGCTAGATTAGAGGGGGGCAATGCAGGTGGAATTCATTTGCCTGAGTTTATTGTTCCTCTGCTGTCTAAACTGTTCTGTCTGCACTCCTGACAGAGTGGCCAGGCAAAGGTTGTGGGAGGACATTTGACTGACAGGCTTTGAGTTTGGCAGAGTCAGCCTGTCATACCTAGTTTTAGATTGGCTTTACTTGGACAAGGCAGCTGAAGGGATGCACAAGCCTACTGTAGTTAAAGCCAGATTCATAAAAGACTGAAGGAAGCCAACTCTTGTGTCACTTATTCTGATTTCACTTTTGTATTATATCCAAGAAGGAGCATTGAATTAGAATAGACAAAAAATTAAAATGAGTCACCAGCAGCAAGGTTGAATTCTCAAGCCAAAGTTTCTCTAATGGCAGCTATGAAAATGCTGGCTTGAAGATAACTGTAAAGTGACTCTAAAAGAGTCAAAGGGACCCGATAAACATACAACTTCTTTCTTTCATATGTGCGTCTTGGTGGAAATGAGGTAAGTTTGGGGTTGTGTGTTTATTTGAGGCTATCTGACTCAGTCCTGGTAGCAGCTGCTTGCTCTACCTAGCTAGGCTCCCTCATCTTTGCCCAGATGTTGAACATATTTCTCCAGTTAAGAGTAAGCTACTCAAATGAAGACTTACAAATTCCTCTTTCAAATACAAACATCACTGACACTGTGTCCATATTGTCGGGCACAAGGCAACTGTGATCAATACCAAGAAATCCTTGTCAGGTAACTGCACGCAACACAGACTCTACCAGCCCAGCCAGTCTGTGATGCTTCATATAACAGACTGCATTGTTCACTTTGCAAGGATGAACATGGGTGTGAGTATTAGTTATTCATATTTTTACAGGCAAAAGCTTTTCAGGAAAAGCTTATGCCTGAAGGCACTGACCGACTTCTTAACCTCACGTTCAGGATGAGCATTGTTGATTCCATCTAGGTCGTGGAGCAGTGAACCAGCTTTTAAAAGTGTACCACGGGGGTCATGGAAGGTTGCACACCCAGACTAAATGTGTTTTGTGGACTAGGAAAAGGTCATGACTGTGTCCCTCTTGGGTGTCTTGCGTGGGGTATTATGGGGAATATGGGATCCTGGCCCCTTTGCCCCAAGCCATCAGGTCTTTAGTTGAAGTGAGAGCTGTGTTTGTATCCACGTATTTAAAATGTGGCTTCTTGACTCTGCCCAGGTTGTTCCTGGTTACCGTTTTGTTTTGTAAATTTCATAGAATTTTCTAGGCAAGTTATAAATAGTGTACAGTTTGGTGACCTCATATTCGCAACTCTGCTTTTTGTCAATGATGCAATCTGTTGGCTTCATCAGACTATTATTTCCAGTGCTCATTGGGGCTGTTAGTTGGGAGAATGGTCAGCACTTCCAAATCTGAGGCAATGGTAGTCTGCTGGAAAATGGTGTATTTGTGTTTTGGGGGTTAGTGGCTGCAATAGAAGAAGTCAGTGTAAAACTGAGTGTGATTTTGGCAGGCTGATTGGTGCAGAATCTGCTACAAAGTGAAGTGAAGCAGGTGTTGTAAAGGACTGTGATGATAAAGAGAGAGCTGAGCAGGAGGGTGAAGTTCTCAGATTGCTAGTTGATCTACGTTCTTATCCTCCCCTGTGGGCAAGAGTTCTGTTCAGTGACTGAAAGGATGAGATCACGGACACAAGGGGCTGAAATTAGTTTCTCTTACAGGGTGTCTGGGCTTAGGGGAAAGAGTGAGGTCCCCAGAAAAATGCAAGAAGCTCAGAATAAATTGGCTTCTCTCTCACATTTAAGCCAGTTGAGATGGTTCATGCACCTGACCATGATGCCCATTTGATCCTTTTTGCCAGATGCCTCCCTGTAGAGGTATTCCAAGCACAAACAACTGAGTGGAGACTCAGGGCAGACTCAGAGCACACTGTAGGGAGTATATCTGGCTTAGCAGGAACCCCTCAGGATGACCCAGGAGGAGCTGGGAGTAGCTAGGGAGAAGGACATTTGGGCTAACTTGCTTAACCTGCTGCTATAATATGTCTGTTGCCACTATCTTACCTGTTTTACCAGTCACACCAGTACAGTAATGGGGCTTCTACCTGGAAGCTGTGTAGTGATCTGAAACAATACACAACATCCAGCCCAAACAAAATCAAGTATTCTTTGGGGCAGTGGTACAGAGATTATATCAAAGGAATGAAAGGCAAAATTACATTATGTGTGAGGAGACCTTTACTGATGATATCATCCCTATAAATTGAGATTTCAATGGCTAAAACTGTCAACCTTATTTCTGTTTGAACGGAGGACTTACAGTATACGCACACAGTCAAACACACAACAGCTGTATCTCATCAGGGACATTATTATATTGCTTTATATCATGTGTAGACCAGACCATGTAAATTTCCATATTACTATATTATATAATACAATAATACAGAAAAATTTGGAGCTGATTTGATCTTGTATGCTGTGTGAAGTGCCATGACTTCCATTGTACTCAACTTATTTCAAACACCTAAAAGTACCTTCAACTTTCTGTCAGCCCAAATGACTTGACAGCGTAACAATAGCGTTTAAAGTGTCAGCGAATGACGTAGTGTCTGGATGTCACTGCCTTTGCCATTAAATGTCAACTGTGAGCAGGGCAATGGATTTAGTCAGACAGACAGAGAAAAACAGATAAGATGGGGGCAGATGTGGGTGGAACTGGCAGAGTGAAAAATCAACCAGGCACTACCTAAATACTGGCATGTTAATCTTTAACGGTAGATTATCAGTATACATAATCACCAGCTGAACATACTTCTCCAATCAAAAAATCTCATTTGTAAAACTGCGAGAGGAGCAGCCACGGTCTCTGGTAAACGAAAAATCTGCCCTTAGAGGAGAATCACATCATACAGTATGAAGACAGCAGTCTAGCAGTCTGACAACATCTAGCCCTGAACAAAGCAAAATCAACACTTAGCATCAGTGAGCTGGGAAGAACAGATGACGACTGAAATTTGAATGAGATGTCAGATCATTATCTGGCTGCCAACATGAGGTACAGCCTGCTGTTAAAACACGAGGAAGCACTCCAATCATCAACATTTGTTGTCTTTCTTTAAGGTTTTCCTATGATTGACATGCATTCATAAACGCAACATGTGTGTTAATTTTGTTATGCTCGGCTTTGAAATCATGAGCGACCGCTGCCAATTAGATGTCAGTGTTTGTTTGTCTCGTCATACCCAGATGTATGTGGGATAATTTACTGAGAGATTAGAACAGAGCTAAAAATTTCAAGAGATGCTGGCTGTAGACACATGGTGGCGGACCTCAACTCTGGAGGACATGTGACCTTCACAGCGGATGTATTTGGCTCGATGGCAGAAATAGCGTTTTATCAATTCCCCATAATATTTTTTTTTAAATTAACCTCATTCAAACAGATAAGTCATTTAGTTTGTTCCATAATCTTATTATTATTAATTACTGGAGTCAAGAAATGTTTTTTTTAACATTGAAAACATCACACATTTCAGTCATTTTAACAAGTTTGTATCAATGTAGATCTACAGTTTAATTTCTCTATTGAGCAATAAAAATAAACGATTTTAAATTTATACATTTACATTTGGGATTATGGTATTTTGTCAGTTCATTAATAGCTTAGGCTATAAACCCTATAGTATGTGGCATTGGTTGGTGCTCTATACTCCTGGATGCTCCTTATAAAAATAAACATTAAATAAATAAATACTTTTTACAAACATGTCTACCCAGTTTTATTTTATTTATTTATTTAAGTTATTTAAGTTCAACATTTGGTTTAAAAAGCAAGTTCTAACAAGAAAATTATAAAACAGTGATTCCATAAATTGAATGTTAACATGAAATAGACTATCACATTCATGTAGAACATATTCAAAAAATAATGAAATAAAAAATAAAATTTACTTTCCTCCTTCGAGGGTTTTGGTATATGATGAAAATTCAATTACAGATACCACAAGAGGGTCATTGGTACATTTTGCTTTTATTTATGAAATACTGCACCGCTAAAATTATATTATTTATAGCAAATTTAATTTCTTTGTTCGCCACAATTACCCCATAATGAATATTGTTAAATGTAAAATGATCCACATTTATTTCTTTAGCTGTAGAACAAGTGTTGTTGTGATGTTTCGATATCAGAGTCGCAGAAATGGCAATTATTTAAATTCAGATTTATCAAATTGAAGCTGAATATAATCTTATAGACATTTACAAGCACTCGCTGCTACTCTTTCGGTCAGAACCATGATGAAATAGCCTTGTTTACTGTTTGAACAAACTCCAAAACAAGATTCAAGATTTAGTTTGTCATTTTCTTGTGTATTTGCATACACAAAAAACCAAAATGCTGTTCCTCCCAGCTCACAGCAGTGCAACAACAACAGAAAAGATAAAGATATACTGTATATCTAAAAATTCCCTTTAAAAAAATGATAAAAACATAGAAATCCCAAGAGAAAAAAAAACAAAAAAACAAAAAAAGGACAAGCAGTTAGCAGCACAGTGCATTAAAGTGCATTAGGAGAGAAAAGTACATATCTCAGTTGGATGTAGACAGCTCTTGCATGTGAACGAGTGACCAGCACTGATGGAGGAGTTATATAATCCATTTTACTGTCCAGAGAACATTAGAGAACATTAGGCAACATGATTGTTGGGACTGCTGTATGTTTGTATGGGTTAACAGTTAGCCTAGCTTGCACTCCTCGAGCTTGCTCCGCTTCCAAGTCCTGTTGCACCACTTTTAATATTTCCTCTCCGGTGCAGCTCAGGGCAAGACCGTGGTCTCCTTTGGGTCCACTGGGCTTAGCAGACCAAGCACACTCAGTTGATTTAACTCCCAGCCAGTATTACTCGTAGCAAAAGTCTTTGTTACGAATGTCCAAAAGAAACTGACGATAATAGACATATTTCCCTTGCACTCCACACAATGACACAGACGTAAACGTAGACATGGATAAAGACACTGCATAGTTGGAACTAGGAGAGGCTGCCGCTAACGTCGGTCGCACCGCCATCACACCAGTTCATAGAGAGAGAGAGAGAGAGGGAGAGAGAGAATACCACCAACAAGGACCCCTTAATTTCTCTTCTTGTTTTCACAAAATAACTCTTCTGTTAGCTTCCTCAGTGCAGTTTCTCCTTTTGAATGTTGGTAACAGTGGCAGGTAGCAGTTAGCAGTTGACAGCTAGCTAGTTGCTAGAGTTAAAAAATATATCCAAAGATGATATTTCCTCTTCTGTTCTTGCTGATTAATGCTGTTACCTCTTCTTTAAAGTCTTTTCTGAAGATTATTTGAAGGTTATTCTGCAAAATGTCCAACTTTTTAGGTCCAAGTTTGAGATGTATTCAGGAGCTTATCTCTGGTGTAGCCACTCTCTCTCATAGAATTAATTAAGTAATTTGCTCTTTTACTGCATCTATAAGTCTTCCAATGTATCTTCTTCTTCTTTCAGATTCACTGACAGCCTGCAACCAGCATAAGGTGCATTACCACTGCCTGCTGGACTCACTAATGTCTTATGAAAACCACGAAAAAAGAACCTCATCCGCCTTGGAGAACATGTGTCCTGTCCATGGTTGGAATCCATCTTGTCTGCAGACAGGTTCCACTCAAAAATTTTGACAGGTGGACTGGGCCAGCTAGTTTCATTAAGCTGTTGCTTTTATTTTGCAACAATAACTACTCTAAAGATAATTAATACAGCACACTGGTGGCACATTTGCAAGATTGTCCTACTATATGTTTGATGTTTGACCTTTTCTGTGCAGAATTATATACGTGCAGATTTGTTATAATGGACAATAATTACAGTACTTTGTTTTGCACAGATGTAGTTTTGTTCATACAGTAACTCAGTCTCAGTGCTTTGTATTGTACACACATAACCAATTCAACTTATTCTGTACATATGCTCCTGCAGTTGCATCTGTAACTGAAGATGTTGACTAGATGTATTTTTATGATGCATACCCACGCACTGCAATGACTTATATGCATATGTATGGCCATCTGTAGGCTTATTAATATGGTGCATATTTTCACATCTTATACATTGCTGTAAATTCATATATGTGCTGTTTCTTTCAGCAAACAAGCTGCAACTTTTTAATGATGGTTCCAACATTTCATGGTATTTTTACTGCCATACTGTTTTTACTGTTGAGATTCATATTTTGGCAATCCATCAATACAGTCCCTTATTCTATTGTGTGTCTTGTACTTTAGTTTGCTTGCCTGAGTTTCATTTAGCTGCATTTTATATCATTTCATTATGTCTTCTGATTGATTAGATTTTAGGCAGGGTCCTTCGAGACATTCTTGGAATGAAGGTTCATATAGAACAATTTCCTTACATCCATTCAGGTAAATAAATTAGACTCTGTGCTTTATAGTACACTGCAATACATTCAGGGAATTTATTCTGCAATAAACTTCTTTTCCCCCTGGGTACCATTACAGCTTCACTATATCTTGAGTATTATAAGCTAGTGTTATTTAATTCATCATTAACCCATAGTTTGTTAGGGTTATATTTAATTATTCGAAAGTGTTGTCCTGTGTTGCTATGTTCCTCCGAGTAGTTGCTTATCAGGGATTTGGGGTTTCTTGACTAATAGAGCAGGATAATCTACCAGCTGGCCTGAAGCACTGAGGCCACATTTAGTCTCTGCCTCTGTGTGTGTTATTTAAAAACCTCAAATGCAAGTCTTATCACATATTATATAATCTTTTGTATACATGATAAATTAAGACTTAATTCAAGTTGTATTTAGATATTGAATAGGGCTGGCTGTTATGGGATATAATTTCAAAATTTTCAATCTTTTATGGTTTAATTTGCAGTTATAATTACTTATTCTACCAAGTACATTTCTAAATATTTACAAGGATAGACTTTCCCCAAAGCTGTAGAATCTGCATTTCTCTATAGCCAGCAGTTTGATTAACAGCAGACTGGGTAGATGTGGAGAAAAGAGAAGATGATTGAGATAATGATAGAGAACATTTTCACTCGACAGGAGATTACAACTATTAAAATTGGTTAATCAGACATGTGAATAAACAAAAAAACATTATTGCACTCCATGTAATGAATTTAAAATCAGCACTCAAGGAGTCCCTGCAGCATTTTATTTGGCAATCAGAGCAAAGCAACATCAAGATCAGGTTTCTAACAGCAGCACAGAGACTGCTACCTTCATAAAATGTGGATTTTATTCTTTCTACCATCTGTCTTTCTTTTAGCTGAAGTAGAGTAATAAGTTGTCAGTCAAGCAACTCAAATATATCATCCTGAGATTGATGCGATCGTTTTCGCAAATAAACAAATAAAAGTATTAACTGTAATAAATCAAAACCTCATTTTGTGATTACTTTGTTTCTAAAAAAAAAAATCATCCATTTGATGAACCTGACACTGTCACGCTTTAAAAAATGATTGACGGCAAGACATTTCAACAAATTATAACCCTTTTGACGTGACAGCAGATGAAAGGCGGTTGTCAAAACTGTAAGACTTTTAAAGATCGAGTCTTTGTTGTCTTAGAGATACTGAGTATCAAACATGTCATGAGTTGATATTAGAGATATTAATATCACCTCATGACATTTTTTCTAAAGTAAACAAGCCTTTTGGAACTGATGATTAAAGAGGATTCTCAGGCTTGAGTGCGTGAAGGTTACTGGTTTTAATACAAATACTCTGCAACTGTACAGACGACAACAGATCATTATTATTGTGAATTTGGCTTTGTTAACATGCACAGACAGGATATAGTTATTGGCAAGCAAATGTTATTCAGCTTATGCAAAAAAAGCCTCCCTGCTGCAGTATGCAGAATGTTCCTGTTAGTTAGTTAGTCAGCGGCGCTTCGTGCACAGACTCAACAGTTTATCAGCAGTTGTGAAAGCAGCCACCAACTGGGTAAAAAACAAAGGACAAATAAAAGTATAGTAATTACTGCTCATCTCCATGTTTTTGCTGACACTGAAATGTGCCTATAATGCTCTGCTAAGTATTCATAGATTTATAGTCAGCCATTCAATCTTTTTTAATGTTTTATTATATTCTAGTCAGAATGATGTATCACAAGAGGGGGGAAGGGGAACGATGAGTTGCAGCTTATCACAATGAAAAAGTTTGAAGGAATGAGAATTGTTGTTTTTTTTTTTCTGCCCCCATTTCAGATATTGGTTAACCAATCTGAGGTGATTTATGGTGTTTCTTCAGAAGTTAACCTATTTCTTTATTTCTTTTGTTTTTTTTTACCTCGCATTCTGCAATAAAAAAAAGGTAAAAACCTGCATTCTTCCATTGAAATATAGCACATGGAGTTTAAGATAATGTGGGGGTTTTTTGTGACTCTGATATTCAAGCACTCTTACTTATGTAGGACATTCAATAACCCAGCTGATTACTCATAAGCTCGTTCTATATAATTATTTTTTGATACCATACTAAAACAGTGCCATAATAATCAGCAGTAATAATACATGTTTGATTAGAAAACTGAAGTACATCCTCAGTAGTTCAGTAGTAGTTCAGTAGTCTTGCTGACTACTTGTGTAGACAGAAAAATGAGCTCCTGTCACATTGTCACAATCAAAATATGAGTTCATCCTGGTTATTTAAAGTCAGTAGTGATATTTATGACCCAAAAACAAATTAAGTGCAGGAGAAACCAGGATGGGAACTCAGTGCATGTAGAATTCTTAATAAAATGAAACTCTACAACTTGCAGATGTTCTCTTAGCCAAAACATTACCCGTGCACTGCATCAGGGATGTTTTTCACTTCAGCTGAGAAAGACCTTCAGTGTCACACATAACAAACTTGTCATGCTCACGTCTGTCAGTTTGTACAAACAATATCAGAGCTAATCACTAAACCTTGGAGTTAATAAACTGTCTGAATCAGTGCCACACGTGTTTGAAGTCTTTTGTACTGAAACACAGTTTCTACAGAGAGTAACTGGTTGTCAGCTGTATACCAGGTGCGACTGCTGTATTCTGCTCCATTGATCCACTGTAGAGGGGGACTGAAGAGTGAAGTCATCACAGTAAGCTCTCAGAAGCCCAAACACCATTTCAAGGTAAACTGACCATTATCACCTTGTTGGGAAAAAAAAAACAGCTTATTTTTTACACAACAAATGCTGTTGTGTGAAATGTCCTTAGACCTCTAAGAAAAAATATAGTTGTGGAATTAGCAGTGAATGAAATGCTATGAAACTATGATTAAATGATGGTTAGACACAGACCTTTTCATTAACAAGGACTAATTATTTAACATCTGTATCAAGTATATATCATTCATTGACTCTCTTTGCCAGTAGTTAGCTGCTACCTGCCGTTCTACGGAACTGTGAAAGGATATATTATTATTATTATTATTATTATTATTATCATTATTATTGTTATCATTATTATGTACTCTAGTCCATGGTTAATTTGCTGTGGGTGACAGCATGACTCACACACAGCAAAGGACAATGACAGTGTCATCAATGCTTAAGTCAAACAGAGCGGGAAGCCCAGGATTCCCTTGAAACTAGGTCTCGAGAGGATGACTCATGCGGTGGAGGGGGGACAAAATGCTACAACAACACTTTGAATTCTCATATCAAAACATACCCGTACACTAGCGCCTTATGGAATTGGCGACCGTGCCCTAGTATATGCTGCAGAGCATGGATGCACCACTTGTGACACAGTGAGATGAGATGTGCTGTAGCCCTGTGAGAATAAAGCTCCTGGATCTATACATGGCCACTCTAAACTTTATTTGTTTGAGTTAATTTACTTTGCACGGTGATAAGACACTGAAGAGAAGCGATACAAACACAATAATGAAATACAATAATAAAAAATCTATGACAGTTTATATCACATACCACCTCTGGCACTGTACGTGCACATCCCCGCTGTATTCTTCTCCTTCGTGAAACTTGCTGCAATATGATTTACAGCTGAATGAGCTTGTCTCTCTTGGCAAGTTTAAACTAATAATGAATTTTATGGCAGACGCAATAAAAGCTGCCTTTGCTTTGTTTAGTCAAGATTTAATAGGTTTGTGAATCTGCTGGTTCGGTAGAGGACTCGTGCATATTTTCATTGTTTGAGATTAAATTTTGTTCCCTATATTATGCAAGCTTCATTTTGATAATTTCACTTCTACTCTGAGGTTGTCCAGAGTGAGAGTCGCAAAGTCGGAGTGCATTTTTATAGAAGTAGGAAAAGAGAGAAAACACTGTGTGTACGCATTTAACAACAGGCAATGGTGGTTTACTGTAGCTGCCTACCAACATAATTTGAGCGGGATGGGGTTGATTTAGAGTGACTCTCAACTCCAAATGAGACTCTCAAATCTCTGTCAAAGATGTGGCTGTTAAGAGTTGTAGCCAAAGCGTGTTTGGTGTCTATCAGGTGGAAGCTGGGATACAGATGGGGCTTATAAAATATGATATGGGCAGCAGTAGTAGCTGAAAGTGATTGCAGCAGTTACAGCAGAGTTCTGCTTAAGCCCTAAACAGCAGCACTGAAAACAAAGAAATAAGCTGAATCTCACTTAACTAATATTTACCATTGATGCATTTCAGTCTCCACAAATTCTAACAAATCTTCAAGTCTGTGTTGATTTAACGGCCTTTGTTTTCTCCAGCTGAATATATAACCAACTGTCTGACCTTCTAGGTAAACTTTAAAAGTTTCCCATGTTCTTGGTTGGAGGACTGAGCCAATATTATGCTCTAGAAAGTATAAATAGAGTTGCACAGATAGTTGCTCAGCAAAGCTAACCCATGCTGACACTATTGTCAATGTTCTTGTAAAGAGTACAACTCACCCGTGGCTTATTTCACAGAGGGGTTTGTAGAGAAAAGTTTTTGCTACTGCTCCAAATCTCAGATTCAAATCACGCAGGCTGACAAAAAAATAACTGAGCACAGCGACGATTAATTTCAGAAAACCTATATACTGACTGAGCGCTTCACACCAACATTACTTGTAAGTCGTTCAGACTGCTTGGGGCTCTGTTGCCAACATGATCCTGAGTCTGACCCTGATAATCAGTCGGACGGATGGTTAGATAATACAACATTTCATTTGTACTTCCTTTTCAGAATTTACATAAGCCCACAATGTGTAAAATTAAACCTGCAGTGCGGAACTTTTGTCTCCCTTTTCTAGCAGTAAGAGTAATTACACAAACACCGTTGACCCCTGACCCATTTTACCTGAGCTGGTCACCGCCCTGGTGACCCGAGGTTGGAGCACACTGAGGACGGTCCACTCCAGTCAACAGTTGCAAAACCAATCATTGCTGGTTGACGTGAAATGCATCACTGGTGTGCCAGTGTGGGAGAGTCGCAACAGAAACCAGATTTAGAAACTCTGGCATACTGCGAAATACAAAGAGATTTACGTGGCGTTGATAGGCTTAATCAGCATTGTGTTAACTCATTTGGCAAGGGCATGAATGTAATGAACGTTCATTTATATGTAAGAGTCCTGCACGCCAGCTTTAAGATGTACTCTAAACTCAAGCTCTGCATATTCAGCTGTGTAAATCTGCAAATAGAAAGTATTGTGAATACATCATATCCCAACAACAATACTAAAAGCAAAAATTAATCTTGACATGACATATAGAGCTCAATATCAGTCCTGTGGGCAACATATACCAACATCCCACATTTCAACACAAAGATTAGATGATTTGTTTGGGATAATTTACCTGCTACAAGTCTCTTCTAGTCAGAGAGATTTTGAGCCAAACAGGTTTAAGTTACACACACCAATGGCCTTTCAAATGGATGTAGTACTGCAACGCTTCATTCTGCAGCAGGAGGAAGAAGGAAAGTTGTGTTTGATTTGTTGACCACCATGTTACGGAATTGATTAAATGCTGAATTCTGTGAAATGGTCCCCATATATCTTTCTTTGGACAAAGCTTTTATAGTGATTGCCTGAGCTAAAAGTCAGCACCACATTCACAAGGGACAGTTTCACAGTGAAATATCCCACATTACAATTAGCACAAACAGCAGTGTTATCCAGTGAATGTGAGATTATTCAGCAGTAACATTTGCAAGTAAAGCATACTTGACAGTATATCTCTCTGATCTACCTGACATAGAGTTTTCCCTTCTGGTGCCAGTGAGTAAAGGTATGACTCCAAAGTACAACTCTGCATCCTGTTTCCAGAGAATGGTACTTAATGTATTTAAGCCCCACCCATCTGGCCCTGCTTGTAAATGCTCGCCACTTCTACCTGACCTAGGTCCAGTGTTCATTTCAAAAGCCAGAAAAGAATCGACTTCACATAAATATATCCATCTCAGTTTTATACATATTTGGTTCACTTCAAGCTGAGATCTGATTTACAAACATTTGGATGCCAAACTCTCACTGCAAGCCTCATTAAAGTAATCCAATCTCTGAGTATGTGACCTGTAATCCATCCTAAAGAATCTTTCGGGAAGCACAAGGTGGGTAATGGCTTAATTAGATCAGCCCTGAGGTCAGAGCACTTCTAAGTCTTTACAGGAGTCTTTTGCAGCCCGGATCACAGATCCTGGCATGCCAACAGGGAAAAGTACTGCTGACATTTCTAAACATTTGACTAAAAGCCATATGGCAAGATAAATATTTACTCGTAGTTCAAACGGATATACAGAAACCATCAGCATCTGCTGTAATATGCGAGCTATGATGATGTCAAGGCTAATTCTGCTACGGCATCTAACGTCTATACATCTTTCCATCTCCCTCAGTCTCTTCCGCTCCCTTTTTCGTCTCACGCACAAAAGAACATAACCACGCACGAGTCGGGGAGGAGCTAAGGCCAGTACGTGAGACCTACAGTAACACCTCAAGTGCAGCTTGCACACCCACACACACCATGCTGATCCTACTTAGGGAGGAATCCAGACCAGTATGTGTGTGCCTTTTCATTTCAAATGCAGCTTAGTTAAACACACAGTATGCTAAGGTGAGTGTATGTTGTAACCATCTGAAAGTGTTGTTAATAAAAAGGGTACTCAAGAGGTTTAGTAACGTACATCAATAGCGTTGGGGGACTCACAAGAGATATATTAAAACAAAACAAAAAGTCTACAGATGGCTGATGGCTCTGTGAGGCTGTAATGCTCATTGTAAGGAAAACCTGGATGTAAGATAGATAAAACAAAGTATTAGGCAAATCAACATTTTGACCTGATGATGGTGCTAGATGAAAAATCAAGGGATTGCCAAAGTTAAAAAGACCATAAATGTCTACACCAAACTGACTTCATGGCAATCCATCCAATAGTTATTGAGACATTTCAGTCTAGACCACAGTGATGGACCAATCGACCAACCAAACCACAGACCATCACTGCAATCCCAAGAGCCGTACTGCTACTGTGGTTAAGAAAAACAGCCAAAATTGAAGCATAAGAGGCTGCAATATCCTGACTTTCAGTCCTTAGCATAGTTCAAGCTCCAAAAACACTGGATCCTATATTTTCCCGTGATGAAATCAATATCATATTTTCATTAGACCCTGCCTGCCTGGTAAATGGCCATGTCTTCCAGACTCTACACCTCCAGTTTGTGTCAGGCTTTCTGTTATACATTTGTAATCTCCAACCCTGAGCTGACAACATCATCAGGGGGTTATTTTCTCAGACTTGACAAAGCTCCTCCAGAGCCACTGAAGACATTGCACTATTTTTACAGGCTAGTGTAGCACTCAGTGGAAAAAAAGATGCTTGGGTCCAGTTTCACAAATCCTTCAGGGAAAAGCTATTGGTAATGACAGATAGCTCAACTTTTATTTTCAATCACATATTTATAAGTGTTTTAAATATTGATGAAGCCTGCCCTATCAGGATCTATTAAACATATCACCTAAACCTAAATCAGAATGTTTCCTGAGACTACCTCAAGTGTGGTCACTGTTGACAAATGACAGAATGAAGTATACTTAAAAATACTTACAGAAAATCACTTGAATTAAGTGTGATAGGCACTGTGGACTCAAATAAACCTATCATGAAAATGAAGGAGTAACTTAGGGCTGTAGAAATGTGAAAAACGATTTGGAGACTAATTGGAGGAATGAAGAATTAAAATAATAAATGCTACATTTTACTAGCTTTTAATGACATTTTCAAATTGGCAGTAGAGTTCCAAGTTTTTGTTTAACATCCATTGGCACGTATTGTGCAAAATTGAAAAGTACATTAATGTATTCCATAGTAATTGGAAGAATAGCGGCAGAACAGTCAACATTAGCACATAGTGTATACTTTAAAGTAGTAGTATCCAGTCGAGGCTGGTGTGAAACTAGGTCATGGAACCAGGCTCTTGTAGAGGCAAGAAATCCATAAGATGAAGGGTTTACTCTATCTAACAGACCACTCCCCTGTCGTCCTCATCAAGTGGTCACCAGCCAAAGCCAATTAGTCTGATGACACACAGGAACACCATCCATTAGCATCACAGGGTCTTCTCAGGGAAAAAAAGGCTGCTACTTTATTTAACTTACCATTGATTACTTCTTCTCTTGGACTCAGACTTGACTTTCACCCTCCGCTATGGGAGACAGCAATTAAATCAATTGATGAACTCCTTGATTAATATGTTAAGACATATATTAAAGCCTCGCTAGAAAAGGCGGCATATTAATGCAGCCATTAATCTGAAGTTATTTATTTCCAAACTTTTTTTGAATTTGTTTGGAATTAGCCAAATATAAACATGAGTCAGGCCAGGCAAAACATTTTTATCTAATATACATATCCTAATTTCTCAAAGATAATCCATCAATTCCTCAAGCATACCTGTCTTTTCCACT
Source organism: Thunnus albacares (assembly GCF_914725855.1). Classification (NCBI taxonomy): domain Eukaryota; kingdom Metazoa; phylum Chordata; class Actinopteri; order Scombriformes; family Scombridae; genus Thunnus; species Thunnus albacares. The sequence goes on from NC_058113.1 coordinate 28,686,150, forward strand.
ACTACATAAAAAAACTACCCCTTGTTGGTAAACTTGAGTGTGCTGTATGCAGCTCGCTGATGTTAGGTCACATGACTGATGAGTATGGATATTCAAACAGGTCACAGTAAGCATCAATTTGGTAATTTGGAGGTGGAAAGACATCTCTGCTTCTTACACATAACTGTTGTTTCACTAAACACTGTAGTTACAATCCGCTACATACTGAAATATGGTCATTTTAATACTGTTGAAACAAAGTTTATATGTAACCTAGACATGTAAAACTTTTCAAAATAATTTTGACCAGTTTTAACATCCTTTAATCTGCAAAATCAACAAATCTTTGACAAATGCAGATCCAGTATTAAAATTTCAGGCTTGTCTCAAAAGGGCAAATTAATGAAATGTTTTTGTATGAGCAATATTTCCTGTAATTTAGTTTAATTACATTTGAAGATGCTTATTATGCTGTGTCAATATAGTACGTTTGATTAGCTAAGACGATATTCTGTCACTCTGAAACTGCTTCAGGTGTGTCATATTAACTGCCACTAATCAAACACTGCTGTCTCTGACAATCACCAAACACATCTAATCAATTTGAACAGTTATTTGCCTTCTGAAAGCACAATCTACAAGCTCTCACATGTTTCTCATTTCACTAGTCAAATAATTTGAAAACCGTTGACATCAATTTCCCTGCTTTCAACTTTGTTAGACTGACAAGCAGTTCTTAAAGAACCTGCTTTAGCATATCAAGCTAACTAAATAAACTAAATTTCAAGTTTAAATAAATGGTGTGGAAAAATCAATACATATAATTAGAAATATGTTAATGTAAATGAGGCAAAAGTATCAAAAACCTACAAAATAAATATTTGTACATGTAAATGTTCATCATTAATCATCATTAATACTTTAATCACAATAATTTCATTGTTAGTTTTGCTAATGAAAGAATTAGTTTCAAGACTACATGCTGGATAACGCTTGTTACACCCTTAAAGTATGTGATTAGTTTAAACATTATATTATAATTTAGTGGGTGCATGGAGGCTGCTTTTTCTTCATTCTCATTTGGTTTAAACAGAGGGGTTTCTGATTCCCTCTGCATACATTTAGATAAAAAATTTAATTTTGGACAAACAAACTTGCAAACAAATCAGCCCACAAACATTTGCAGCAAATATGGGTCAGTGTCATTATCAGAAGCGACCAAAAAGGGAGTGAAGCAGAACGAGGTCAGATAGGACTGCTTTTTTAGTGCCCACTCTGCCAAGCCACTGGAAATACAGGAAAAAAAAAAAAAAAAACCTCGACCCACATGCCAAATCTCTGCCTCCACGCCACGCCAGCATACAGAGCACCTTCCTGATATGAAAGCTTCTACAGCACAGGATCATAGGATCATACCTATTGTGAATTACATTCAAAACAGAAACTGTGAAGGAGGAGTTATATACCAGAAAGTGCTAATAGTTGCCACAAGAACCTTACAGCTACCTGGGATATTTACAGAATCCTAATGCTCTGAGAGTCGACGTCACACACAAATTGCTGTGTGTTTATTTGTATTAATTTATTGTCCTTGATTAAAGAGATTTTGATTTCTGACTCCATTTGTCAACGGCTAACGGCAACGACTTGTGCTTCCGGGGTATGACAAAAAAAAATCTTGGCATGCTGCACTTCACTTCAAAGCAGCAAAATAACTTGGCATCATGACTTTGTCTATAAAATTATTTTCAAAATTTGACCTACATAGTCACAATCTGCCAAATGAAACTAAAGTAAATAGACTGCAGAATTCCTCAAATTCATGACTTTAGAAAGTTAAAGGTGTACTATGCAGGATTTGTCAGTTGGCGTTTGTAAACACACAGCATTCAAAGTTGGCCCCTCCTCCCCGGCTCAGAGAGAGAGAATGAGAGAGAAAGAGAGAGAGAGAGAGCGGCGGTGGTCGAGTGAGGTAGGCTTCTCTGTTTTGCGGGTGTGTAGTTCAGCCCCGCCCTCAGTCAAGCTGACACACAGACCTGCAGCTCTTTATAGATCCATGACACAGAGACAGAGAGCAGAGCAGAGCAGAGCGGAATCAAGCGCGTATTTCCAGGTCTGAAAAGTGAAGCCAATGCCGAAGTGCCTTAAACCTGCATTCCTGCCATCAGCGGGCAACTCCACTGGCTCCAAAAATAAGTCTGATTGTATGGAAGTCTATGAGAAAATGACCCTACTTCTCACTTGATTTATTACCTTAATTTTATGGTCTCAATCGCTTGTTTCAAGTCTTCTTTAATACAGCATGATGTTCATTTTGTAAATTATGTTCCCATTTAATTTAAATTTGACAATAAAGCACAGTATGCTTTAGGGCGTGGCTACGTTGTGATTCACAAGTCGCTACTTCGGTTAAGTAACATAACCATGGTGTAACCCCAGACTATAGACATAGCCTTAGCCGTCGCTATTTCAGTGTTTTCAGTTCACAAAAGTTAACTGTAACATTTTGGTCGCCTAAAAAACTCTTGTGCAGCGTTTGGTTGTACTAAAAGACCCTCTAAGGAGTCGTATGTTCAGTTTTTTCAGTACATTTTGTTTTAATCGTTTTAATCCTGTTTTTCACTAGCGAAAATTAGCATTAGCTAACAAGCTAACAGCTAGAAGCTAGCAGCTAGCGTCAGGGTCAGTGCCACCCTCTTGTCCAAATATGGTCACTTCTCATCACTTCTGGCTCCAAAAATCCAAGATGGTCACACTCAAAATGGCAAACTCGAGGCTTTAAAACAGGGGTCCACAAACCAACGGGTGACGTCACGGTGGCTACGTCCTTTTTTTTTTTTTACAGTCTATGTGTAGAGCAGAGGAGAGAGACAGAGACAGCTATGCAGTGTTTCCCTTAGGGTGACTGCTTTGGCCTGGCGGGGATGGGGGGGGGCCAAAAGCCGGGAGATTCAGCAGCCACATATTCCTCCATTCTCTATTTCTCTTGTTGCTAACTTTGGAGCTTATCCCTTCACTTTTCCAGCACTCGGTGAAACAATAGACGTGACTTTTCTTGGTCTTGACAAGCTGAAGCATTTATTAACTGACAAGCTGTAGTCTGTACTGTACATTTACTGCCAGACTGACAATTTACTGCTAACCTTTTCCTCTGCTCCGCTCGCATTCACCGTCACTTTTCTGCCACTCGCTCTCTTACTCAACCACTCACTCACCCGCTAGGCATACATATTACAATTATAGGGGAAAACACTGCAATGTAACCCGGTCGCTACGCTACGAGGCCCAACCTCACGCCCTGCGCGCTGTTATTGGCTGGGGGCTACACAGCCATTGCCCAAAGGTTGATGCCTAGAGGCGTCCTGAACACAAATCACAAAAAACACAAAATAATAAGAAAATACAGGCAGAGGGCAGGGAAAAATACACCACCACCACACACTTCTAGTGGGTCATAAGTGATGATTACTTTTGTATGAGTCTAAACATGCATAGTACGCTTTTAGAGTGATTGAGATTTGATTGAGTAAAAGTAAAGAAATTAGCATGTTTATTATTATTGTTGCGTAAGTTTGGATTATCACTAGCTGATCATCATTTAAAACATGTTCTATTTAAAGAACAAAACATTCAGGGAAAGGGAAATAGGATAAGAAGAAACAATAATTCATGTCACTACACGTCCAAGACAATTTTACATCCAATCTGGTCCTTTATTAGCTCACCTAGATAGCCCTAGTGAGAGATATTAACAGAATAAACTTTATTCTGGTGCTTTTACAATACTCTTAATGGATAGATGTGGAGGCCTGAAAGCTTTTGACCCCTTTTTGCAATGACAAATTGCAGTCATTTCATATATATCAACAGCACTTCAGTTATTCATGCGTTTTTGAGTCACACTCTTACATTACATTAAGCACAGTGATGGGGGAGCAATCTCTGGTAGTTACAGCAATCTTACTGCTGCAGTCCTGTTGTTGGAGACGCCTGTAGGAACGGCCCATAGACGGCCATTTTTCTCTCACTGCTGCCATAGCAACCAGCTCAAAAAAAGCAGCCTGACCTGATGTTAATATGATTTGACAGCCAAGAATGTGCATGTGTGTGTGTGTGTGTGTGTGTGTGGGTGGGTTGTTTTATTGAGAGTATATACTTTGGTGCGTGTGCGTGTTCTCAGCTACACTGTTCTGTTGGTGTGTTTCAGTGTGCATGCGTGTCTGTGTTTGTATGTAAAGCTCATTAATTCCTCAATGTGCCGTTGCTATGCTTCTTAGCTGATACTTAAACAAAAATGAGAGTGGAGACAGCCCTTAGTCCCCACGCTCGCCCACAAGGTTAGAGGGTTCGTGCGTGTGTGACACTTAAATTAATCTCTGCTTTCGCGGAAAAGCCTCATTACTGCAATTTGGGACATTTTTACATTTTCACATTGTGTGAGGGAATTTTGTTCAGCCCCTGAAGCACAAAATTATCCTAATACATCTGTGGGGGGTTGATAGGGTAGATGATCAATACTTACTTCCAGCCCACTCTCAATTTTAACATCTGATTAATGGGAGGACACACCACAAGCGAGCAGCCAGTGTTAGTCCAAGTGTTAATATTTGCTATCTGGCTACTTCACTGAGCCTGACATTTATGATCCTAGAAGTCTAAAAAATAAAGTTATTAACTGGCTCTATTAACCTTCAATTTTATCTTTCAGTGTGTTCTAAAAATGCTGCTGTTTTTAAAGACATAATGTGCCCAATTACATGCAGTATCAACAGATCAAGAGCAGCACATTTATTGTGAGATCAAATGTGACTGTTGATCTTTGTACACCGCAGTAAAAGACATCATCAGCTGTGGAAACGGACTTACTTCTTAAATCTTTTTCAGACTTATTTAGACATGGAGTTTTACAAAGTATTTGCTGCAAGGATGCAAAGCGTAATAATCATTTCAGCCTACCGAACTGCTGCCACAGCAATACGTTGTCATCTGAATTGTCATGAACATGAGCTCCTGTAAAAGCGTCCGTTAGAAATCTAGTTAAGGGTATACATTGCTACAAAAACCAGCAAAATTTTTACCTTGTAATCTGGGTTTGTCTAGTCCTTTATCCTGACTAGGGAAAGCAGATTTCGAGTTTAAATGAAGTTTAAGCAATCATCACAGGGATGATAACAACCAGTGTGTTTATGTAAATCCACTGTGTTTGAGAAAGAGACCACTGGGGTCTCCTTTGACCTCCATTGTTGTTGTACCACCCGAGACATCTTTTCCTCACGGTATGCCGAATATGACCGACAATTACCCAGCCAGCTCTGCATCAATCCTGTGTCCTATTCTGTCCCCCGTCCTGTCCTCTCCTGTTCCCTGATCAAGCTGCAATTTGGAAAATTAAAAGGTGATCAAGCAGATTAGAGTAACTGCAGACTGTCACATCCCATTTGCCATGCTCACCCCCAAAATAGCCTCTCAGACAGAATAAAGAGTCTTTTTATTGAATTACACCAGTGGCTGTGGGACTGTCAAACAACAGTATTTTAAAATCAGAACCTCTTACACCGTGACAATAAAGCTCTTTCCTCTAGTATATTCTGCATCTCTTAACACTGCACACAATTCGTGTCACATTTATTTTGCATTCTATGTACTGTATAATTTCCAAAATCTGACTAATGTGAAAACATCTGCAGGGCTTAAATGTAAAAGTTAAGTTTTAAAAGTGGTGACCTGCAATAGTTTGTTAAAAACCCCCAAAAATATTTTGTTTAAAGCAAACAAAGGGACAGACTGCTGAAGAACAAATAGAAAATGCTTTCATCAAACATCTATAGTTTTAATTGCTATTCAGCTATGTCAACTAATGACAGACATTAGCAAACACACGTTTATAATTATGATAATATTATTGGTTACAGTTTTTTTTAAGTTTATCTAGGCTTCCATTGCTTGCATGCTGATGACAAGGTCTGCTAAGGCATCTGCCTCACAACACTGCCAATGACTGGGCTATCAACATGGCATCCTAATTTCCTCTATTCCTGATCTGAATACCACTACTGATTGGTACATAATGAAGTCTTCAGCCAGGGTTTACTCTACTATTGGTATTATTTCAGTGAGCACTAGAATATTTTTGTATGCCATACAGTACATTCAGCTAGTTTTAAGCCCAAACTTTGGATGCTCATTATGAATTCCTGCATAACCATTATTTGCAGTATAATAAGTTTGGAGTTAAAAGTATTTCCCATACACTTCTTCCAGTGGTAAATGTAGTTTCTGATGCTCCAAAGCAAGATTAATACAATGAACTCTAGATGACTGAATAAGTAATTGACCTATGTGGGAACCCAATTAGACCAGTCTGCAAACCACTGAGTTTAAGAAGACAGAAAAGATATCTATACCACTGACAGAGCTAAAGCCTCCCTATTAAATGAACGACTAGCTGCTGATCCTATAAGACAATTCTATATACATTTCTTATACCATATTGTGGTGATTTTTTATAGTCTTACATGCTGACTACAGCATTGTTAAGCAGACATGAAAATACAGTATATGAGTTGAATAACTTGGATGCTTCTTCCATCTTCCCCTTCCTTATCTATTATCTAACCCTCTTTGTAAATCCCTCTGATAGTTTTTTTTTTTTTTTTCTTGCTGCGCTCCAACTAGAGTGCTCTCTTTTTAAAAATAGAGCATCAGATTGGATTCCAGGAGTTAATCAGAAATGCTGCATGGTGCTCAAAGATGACATGCTTTATAAGCGGGGTGGAAAATAACCATCAGCCTCCAGCCTCCAGACAAAATCCTGGCAAATTCTGACAGAAACCGGTTCGTGTATCAACCAGCCGCTTTGGCAGGCACCCAACCAATGTGATACTATCTTTGAAAGTAAGTGGGCAGTCAGCTTTACAATACATTAATAGTTTAATGGTAATAAAAGTTAATCGTCTCTTGCTTATGACCTATTAGTCGCATTGTGGCTCCATTGGCGAGCGTGCAGCTATTCCCAACCAAGATGTTTTCCTTCAGCGGGTATAAGGAGGGTGAATCTACGCCAAGGTCGAACAGATGTGAACACCTTGGCTCTGCTGGCCTGGAGTTGAATCGCAGGTCAGCTGCAAGAGACAATGACAACCATGCCCTAACATGGTAGATCAGCTTGGAATGATTTGACAGACTCCCTGCTGTGGTCTATCCGGTCCCTAAAGTGTCACAGCGCTGCCAGTGATGAGTGCTGGTTAAGTGCCTGGAAGCGTACACCATCCCTGCTGGATCTCACCCCTCTGATTCCTTTCTGCTGCATCTACCATACGCTGTTTTTTTTTTCCCTCTCATGCCTCATGATAAAGAAAATATTCAGAGAAAGAAAGGGAGAATAGATGCTCTGGTTTTGAAAAGAAAAAAGTTTTTCAAACTCTTGTTATTTGATCTATGAATTACTGATTTTTTTTGTGTGTGTCTAAAGAAAGACAGTTCTTCAATCTGTTGACACATAATTGCAGAACAACAACAGCGAGAGCATCAAGAGCGGTGCAACAAAGCGAAGGCAACAAATTGTCTGTTTAATGTTGACGCACAAAAAAAAAAAAATACTTTCAAGTTTTCAAATTAACCCTGCGACTATTTCTTGTGCAAAAATGATGTGTTTATATTTAAGTGATAGAAAATAAGCTGTCAAAGACTCAAGACTCTTATTAAGATTTCTACTCATTTCGTTCACTTATCAGCAAACAGTACATTCATTTACAAATTGAGGATTCAATTTGTTCTACATATTTAGCAGAATCAAACACTGTGTTCAGTCGCATGGACAATTTTTTTTTTTTTTATCCTTTTCTCAACGCTTACTTCTTCTTTCTGCTGCATAAAATGTTTGGGTGAGTCCTGTTCAAAATAAATCCTCCTACTGCTAGGTCAGGCCATGATGAATGCCTCTTAAATTTCATTCAATATGCAATTTATCCATGCTGCTGTTTTTTTTTTTATTAGGTCTCTATTGGGTGAGTAATACTCCGACTTCCATTTCGAAAAGGCAAGATTTTGCAATGAGTAATCCCATTTTATGATAATTATTGGGATGATTCCACAAGCTGTGTATATCTGAACCCAGACAAACACTCATGATGAATATTTATGCCATCATCAACCCGGGCACGGCAATTCTTCTTCTCTTTTTATTTTATTTTACTTTCATGAACTGGTTTCGCATCAGTTGTTACCAAGTAAGCAATAAAAAACAAGTGTGTTGCGATTCACATGTTAAGACTGTATGGAAAGCTGGGATATAGCTATCTATCTTCACTGTCTGGTTCATCAGCCTTCTGACAGCTTATCTCTCATTGATGCTCAGTGATTTTCCATTAAATTGAACAGGCTTGGTGTTAAATGCTATCACATGTTTGATCACTCTAGTGGCCTTACACTGCAATGTTATAAACTGATTTAATATGCCTTAAGATGGATGTAAGCATATAAAATGTGTGCTTTCGATGTGCCAAACTATTGTAAGAACAATTGTTAAAAAAAAAAAAAAAATAGCAGTGGGAAGCTTTCAAGAGAAGAAATCTAGCGAGTCACCACTCAGAAGATTCTTTTTTTTTTTTTTTCTTAAGGTTAAGAACAAGTTGACATCAGACATCAAATACTACAAACTCAGAATATCCTCCACTTCACCTCTGCTATATGGAGTTTTACACATTCCCTGTGAAGCCGTGTTTCCAGTTTGAAGTGCTGACACCTGAAGTAGGCTGACGTGTCCTCGCCACTCACTCCCTCTTATCGGGGACACGCAGGCATCTTTTCTTCACACAGTGGACTGAACCAGGGCTGCCGCTTTTAACATGCTTCCTCAGACTACTGCTGAGGTGTTTTCATATGCCTCGCAGTAATTCAAAATGAATCAGTCCTCTCTGTGACTGTATTGGTACTGTGAGTTGCGGTGATGGGATTGGGATTCTGAGATTATCAATAAACAAGGCGAGAGGTTGAGCTGTTTAACCAGTAGCTACACTGGTAAGCATCAAGTTTATAACAAGCATGATAAGAGCATATTTTCTTCTTTCAGTTTGGGTTATTTGGCAGGTGGTGGTATCAAATCTCCTCACCACGATGGAGGAAAAATTCAGATCTCAGTGCTCTCTGAAGCAAGCAAACTACAGCACGCTTCATTAGAAATCAGAATGTGATGCAAACTAACCTCAAAAAACAACCACAATGCAAAAAGCCTGTTGCAAATAACCATCATGGGCACAGAATTTAGCTTTGCCGCAATTTTCCAACTTAGCAGAGTAATGATAATAATAATTTTTGCATCAATGGCAGCTCATAAAGCTCTGATACTGGGCTGTTGTGACATGGTTCGTGCATGTCTGAAAAGTAATGGAGGGTAAAAGAAAGTGATTTCTGCTGCTGAACTGTGAATACTAGCTGAAGAAAAGACATTTTAGGAGCTGCAGGCGCCTTTATCTCACAAGAAGAAGGCTACACGTGAAGAAATATTAGTTTAATAGCTTTACTTTGTCAGCTTAACAAAAACATTGAATTAATTATAAAGACAGTGTGGTAGATTTTTGGTAGAAATCCTGTGACTAGATTATTTCTGTCAATAGATAAAATGATGTTTGTATATAATGCAAAGGCATAAGTCAGTATAAATATGCAGGAGGCAACTGTGAGAAAACAGAGAAGTAAAGCTGTGTGGAAAATGACTTTGAGGTTGTTGTATTGCTGTGCTTTTGTCTTGTGGTACTTTGGTAAAGTAACTTTGTAAAGCGTCTTTTAAATTTGCATTTTTTTTTCTCTCTTCTCTTCTCTGCTCTGTCTGTCTCTCTCACTCGCTGTTTCACCTTAGTCTCTCGCCCTCCATGTGTGTCCAATAAAACACTGATTTTACACCCAATTCCCCCAGACTCAGCTCTCTCTGCCCCAGTGGTTAGTCAGCAGTGATAAATTAGGTGCAGCAGATATGTGTATGAATTTTCATTCACTCCTCTCGTATTTTGTGCCTCTGAAACAGAAATGCATGACACCAAACAGGTAATTTTAAGCAGGTGCTGCTTTTCTTCTGTTTTACAGGCGTAAAACCTTGGTGCAGTCCTTAGTAAATAAGCAAATCTCAAAAATAAAAGGGGTGCTACAAATCCTACATATCCCCCAAGCTATAAAGGCTATAAGGGGAGGAGTATTTACACCTGAAAGCCTTGGAGAGTAGAGAGTATAACAAAATTATAAAAACAGGAAAGCACAGTCAGCCTTGATGCTCAGTTTCAACTATTTTTTTCACGAGTTCTTCACTGGAATGAACACCTGAAAAGATAGTAGTACAATCTCTCATGCGTGGCTAAAACATTGGGGAATGAAATCAACATTTCAAAATCTCTAACCTGGTGAGATGTAAGATTACCAAAACCAGAAAACTTTTCCATGATGCTTCAGATTAGAGGAAAACAAACTGCAGTGATGGGCACCTTTGGATGCAACTGGAGCTCTGAGCAGCAGCTGTTTTCCTGCCAAAGTGCCTGGTGAGTTGACAAACCCACCACCACCACCACCACCACCACCACCGACTGGTACATAAAGTTTCCAACCCAGTTAATAATAGAAGAGGAAGTATTCTCCTCCAGAACTCTCATATCAGCAGCAGTGAATCTGCACTCTTAATCTTTATTTGAGTCCTCCAGGTTAGTTAATGTTGTTTCTTGCTGTACTCTAAGCATTTAATTATTGTGACACTTTGGTGAATTCGCAGTCTGGACAGTTCATAAAACATTTGGAAGATATTGTGAATGCACATCATTAAAAACATTTTTCCTCCAAAGTAGTAAATCCGTATTTAAGGGGATATTCAGGGTGACTGCTGATGCTGATTTCTGTCAGTTAGCGCTGGCGTTATGACAAACTTGTTGATGATGCCAAGTAGGTCATTGTTAAAGCCAACCCGTGTCAAATGACATTCGCCTTTTATTTTTAGCACTTTTTTTAATGTGACTACCAGATGGTTGCGGCACACAGCACTGCATAATGACTCATATGTGTAAGTGAGTTAAAGAATCACAGAAAAGTGCAAAAAAATCGAAAACATCTGACTCCAAAATTGCTGAACTCAATCCATCTGGCGCTCAAAACAAATGCTAATTGATATTTGCTGTTGAGCACAGTTGGTTCAGAAGCATTACAGATTATTACCTTTACAAGCCATTTTCCATCTCCTTGCCAGGTTAAGCATTATTCAGAGTGGTTTCTCAGAATTTAACCGATTAAAATAAATCTATTACCACTATAATTTGATGTTTGCTCACAGACTTTAACGACCACGTTGTTGTTGACAAGAGGATTCACCAGACTGGTGCTGCTGAGTCATACATTCACACATGGCAGCACACTGCCATCATCTGGCTGATGGAAAACACATCTAAACACCATCAGGAACTAAACAGTCAGTTCTTTGATGTCTGTTGGAGTGATATTTCAGGCTTTCTTAGTTCTTGTTTTTTTGTTTTTTTTTTATTTGTGGTAAAAACACAATAATTCATGAGTTAATCTGACTAATTCGTATTTTATTTTTAATGAATTGAAACAACATTGTGGTAAGTACCTTTGGATGGTTTTAATGAGTTGTGTTTTTCACTTTGCAGTACTATTTTGAAGGTCTAGTTCGCCTGTGTCTTGGCTAAACTCTAATGTGTCTAAAGATATTTTAATTGGGATGCATAAGTAACGCTGCACTTTGACTGACACATAAAATAATGTTGTGCTAAATATATATACTGTATATAATCTATTCTTTGATTTTCTCCTGAAATTAAGTCTGAGTGTTTGTATTCACTACCAAACCTCTTGCCATCTGTTTGTCAATCCTCAGAAATGCAAGAACCACAGAGAAACATCTGTTTTTTAAGTAGCTTAATGAAATAATACAGTAACTTCTAGCTAATTGAGTGACAATGGTGGTGCTTGTGCCAAAACCTGCTTACACAGAAAACTTCTTCAACATGTTTCTGTCAGCTGACAAGGCTTTCCAGGAACTGCAGCCGTCCTACGTCCAGGATGTTGTCTGCTTCACCGAATGTGAGACAAAGTTTCCAAACGCTGGCCGTGATGCCTCTCGGTATGAGGAAAGGGCTAATTTTAGATTTGTTAACAAAAAGACTACGTATTGTTTGTACACTGAATATCCTGCCCAACAGTCAAACATGATTTATCTTGTTATCATGTTATTGTGATGCTCATTGCTTTAAAATTAAATATTATATATCAATTTGTTAACTAATTGAATACATTCAATAAAGATCACCATCTAAATTTGATTTTATTACAAAATTCAATATTGTTATCTTAGTCACAAAGCTGTATTTTCTTCTTTTTTTTAAGTTATCAGTAATGGGTTTTACTGATACTCATGAAAATTACGGTAATTTCAGAATTTTCCTAAAGTATAACGTTCCTAGTAGAACAGTTTCTCAATCTTGTGATCAGGTCATCACATGAGGTTGGCTCATGGCCGGGCAGGGTAGAGAGAGATTTATCAGTCTACAGACAAAAACGCAAGTATGGAGGTAATAACAGGTCTAATTTTCTTTCTTTTAACTGATAGTGAGCTCAGTCAAAGTGACCAATTTCCTCAAAGGTCTATAATTGTACAACATTCCTAACAGTGGATCTGTGTCAGTGGGTCCACGAGTGCATTTACAGAGAACTAACCGCATTTTATGGTATTTAGTGTTTTCAATGGAATCACAGTAAATGTCCTATGATCCATCTAAAGTCATGTATAGTAAGTATGTGGAACTCATCATGATTTTACAGTGACTTTAACATTCAATTTCTCTACTTTGTACTTCATGTAGTATTACAGTAGCGATACTGTCATTCCTATCAGACATGGTGTATTTATTAAGTATCTATTAAGTTTGGTGTTAACAGTATTATTAGTATTAGTAATAGTATATTTTTCAGTGGTGCAAAGTAAATACATTTATTTGAATACTCTTCTAAGTAAAATTGTGAGATACTTGTACTTTACTTGATTATTTAAATGTCCAAATATTGTACTACTTACTCCACTAAATTTATTTCACTGCTTTACTTTTCAGATTAGGATTATAGAAATGAACTTTGAAAATATGATGCAATGTTATAGATTTAACAACCCAGCAGTATATAAAGTAGTTCAAATTAGCCTCACGTCGACCAGCTACAAAATTTAAATGCTGCTTATACGATAATACATCAGTAATAATAACCCAATAACATAATACATATACACCAATGTTTTCTCTACTACTATGCAATAGGCCGATAAAGGCAAGGCAAGTTTATTTGTATAGCACATTTCAACAACAAGGCAATTAAAAGTACTTTAAACAGAGCATAACAGGCATCAAGACAGAATATAAAAGCAACACAAGGCTTTTATATTCTGTTTTGTTAGTAAAAGTACTTTCACTAAATGATTCTCATAATGCTTTTGTTATTCTTTTTTAAGAATCGTACTTCAGTAAAAGATCAGAGTAGGACTACTTCTTCCACCACTGTTTTTCTATAGTTACAATGGTATGTCAGGGGGATATAACATAGTAGATATGTAGTAATCTTGTTGTAATTTAAGACATTTTGCATCATTTATGTCATTTTTTTTATTCAAATTTGCTTTATTGGCATGAATGTCACAACAACAATATTGCCAAAGCATCAAGAGTCAATGAAACAAAATAGCATTAACATAACGTTAAGATTGACATATATTAATTACATATAGTATATCTATGTATCTATGTATATATATACAGTATATCCTTTTCATGTATTTGTGTATGTGTGTGTGTGTGTGTAGGTCATTCACTGTCCCTCAGGTATAGTATAGTAGATATATTGATACATATTGGGCAGTAACATACGCCCTGTCTCCTTCTCCTTGGAGTATTTTTAATTTTGAGAGGTCATTAAACTCTTTAAAATCTGAAATTTTACATTTAAACTTGTTAAAGTAAATATTCCTTATTTTATTGAATGTCTTACATGTTTTACACTACTCAGCCTGATGAAAGGCTTAGTTGGCTGGTAGTAAACGTCCACCTGTGTTGTTTTGGTGGAGTCTGCACGGTTGAAACCGATGCATCCATCAACGTGTCTGTCCAATGAGGAGAGGAGGGGGCGTTCCCACCGACCTCACTCGTCACTGGCGTGTAAACCACAACAAACAGCGACGATAAAGCGAATGGCAAGCAAGTCAGAATAAAACAAAAACACAGGTAAGACGTTAATTACTGGTAAAAATCATAACGTTACCCACCGTCTGCTGCACATTTAACAGCTCCGGTGACGTATGTACGCGGTGCGGACTGTTGCAAACAGCGGCCGTTTGCTCGCGCGATTAATTCATAATAACGACGGACATAAATTACTGTTTAACTGAAAATGTTAAAATAACAATTTAAATAATCAAACGTCGCTTTTACTAGTAAATATGAAGCCGTTATAACAGTTTTCCTGCGGTCGGTACGTTGTGTTCCTTGCGGTGCGGCTCAGCAGCATGGCGGCCCTGCTAGCGATCAAACTGTATGAAGACAGACGCACATGAGACAGACATCATGTTCTGTGTCTGTTTCTAAGCAACAGCTTCTTATTTTCATATTCAACCAGAACATGCGGCACAAAGTAAAAACCTACAAAGCTGCTTGAGCTTACACAATGTAGTAATTATCAGCTGGTGTGGCCTAATGTACAGTGGATAACCTGAGTATTGTCATCCAGGCTGTTATATATATGTTAGGAAATACTCTGTATTATCTAAACATGATGTAATATGTTTAGAAACATTAATAACACAGTATTATCAGTGGTAGAGGACGTGTTGAGGTCCTTTACATAAGTAAAAGTTGCAATATCACACTATATAAATAATGACAAGTCCTGCATTCAACATTTTACTCAAGTGAAAGAAGTATTATCAGCAAAATGTAATTCAAGTATCAAAAGAAAAAGTACTCAAAGTGCAAAATGCCCCCTGTCAGAGCCAGTAGTATTAGATCATTATTATAGGTGTATTGACATGTACTTAAATGTTGTAGCTGGTTGAGTTGGGGCTGATTTTAACCACTTTCTATGCTTTGGGGTAATTTGATCTATAACAACAGTGCGTCATTTTATATAAACTTCATCATGCCATCATGCCTCGTATTTAAAATCTTAAAGTTTTTCGTGATTGCTAAGACACATTTCTTGAAAATATGGTCCAATTCCCAAATTTCTAAACACAAATGCATCACTGCACAGTCATTTTCACAAACTTCAAACTTCCATGTCAAAACCACTCAAAACCATGTTTACATCTAAACCAAACTCTGATGCCTTCAGACATCACACAAAAGCCATCAATGACACAAACAGTACAAAATAGCAATTACACAGTGGTGAGATCCATTCAAAACAATACCATAAAAAACCTGCTACTGCAATAAATAATGAATAATGAACACAATACCTCGCAGTACTGTAGTAAAATAAACTGAAACTGAGTAAAAAAGTAAACGTACTGTAAAAATACACAACTGATAAAGAACGTAGAATACAGTAAAAATCATTTACATGTATTTACCAGTATAAACCAATGAAAAAAAAACAGTTTGTACATAAAGAAAGAAATCACATTTATTCTGCCTCTGGTCTTTGTGAACTGATCCGTGGCCCTGTTATCTATCTATCCGGAGCTTCTGATTGGTGCGTGAACAATTTTGACTCTTTAGTGTTTCCAACTGGGAATTGTGTGTTAATTGGGTTCCAGCTGTGATGACTCGAGTTAATGATACTGAATGTCAGTGCTTTCTAAATGAGCGCATGAGTGAAAACAGGGGAATAGTGTTTATAGTTTTGGGAAATGTCTTCTGGTAGACGGCATCATGTTTTGGGACGTGTAGTTAATAGGCTCAGTTATGGTGTGTAAATGATCGAGAAAAACTGTAATATGAAAAGTAATTAGTGGCTACAGCTGTTAGGTAAATGTAGTGGGATAAAATGTAGAATATTTCCTTCTGAAATGAAGCGGAGAGGAAGTATAAAGTAGCATTATATGTAAATATTTAAGTAAAGTATAGTACTGTACTTATGTAAATGTGCTTATTACTTTACTTTACCACTGAGTACTACAAGTGATTTAAATACCATAAAAATTTAAAGTCAAACAGTAGCATCTGGTAACCAGAAGTGACAAAGCATTTATTCTATAAAGGTACAATGGTGTAGTAAAATATTAGTAAAGTAACTAGATGAGATGCAAAGATGTATCTTTGCTTGTATTCTTGTTGTTGTGTTAAGCGCTTTGTATAAACAAACTATTATTATCACTCTAAATATTTCAACAAATCAATTATAATTGAAAACAGTCTTTTTTAAAATCCAGTATTAGTGTCCCTACCCAGATAATATAGGCATTCAGAATATAAAGTTGATATATCTTCAAAACCTTTCAGGGAAATATTAGCAATAAAGTCCCAACAGAATTATTTCAAAGTATTTTTCATCATGGAGGGTGCCCCAACTTTGTTTGTTCTCCTGGGAGATGATTCTTGGCCTAAGTCCAGGTCCAATTTCACATTCAAGTGGCTGTGTGGCATGTGGTTAGTCAGCACATCCTGCTGCAGCTACATGGCAGTTCCTGTCTCTTCATGCTATCTTTTTTTGTGTGTTGTGTACAGACGGTTGCAGCAATGGGCAAGTCCCAGTCACACTTGGCCAAACACAAAGACGAGAGTCAGGACGCGCTGACGGCTTCTGCCGAGTACAGAGACAACCAGACAGAGGAGGATGGAAAGAATGGAGATGTGTCCCAGTTCCCCTATGTGGAGTTTACTGGACGGGACAGCGTCACATGCCCCACATGTCAGGGCACCGGCAGAATCCCCCGAGGTAAAACTTTTTAATATTAGTAATCATTACTCTTATCAGTATTGATAGCAAATCTATATTAGGAAGAGTTTCTTTAAAGCCCCTGAAAACTTCAAATCTTAAGTATTTTGCTATAACATTAAATATTTATGGCTACATAAACTATAATCAAAGTTTAAGTTCAGAAAAAGATTCATTCAGGTATTATTTATGAAGGGTGTAACAGTCAGAGGGTAATCTGCTTAATCAGGGCTGTGTGGATGTGGTTTAATCACATTAAACTGACAGTTATAAGCAAACACAATTTGCTAAACTCTGATTGGTGCAAAGGAATATGTGACATAACCTCCCTACCTAGCCTCACCCACTTTGAAGCAGAGAGAAAAACAAAGGACAAAAACACAAATACATTAAAAAAAAGTGTAGTAGACGCACACATCCACTAAACTTCAAACAGGTGCTGGACCAAAGAACAATATAAAAAAAAAGAAAAGATGAAAGTCTGCACGCTGTAGCTCAGACATACAGTATCTTATGTGAAATAACTGTTCTAGCTTTGGAACAAAGTGTGCACGTGTTCATGTAGGAAACTCACAGCATGGAGATGATGTATGTGCTTTCAGTTCCTTTAAAGTTGCAGGTGAGGAACCCGCACATGTATGAAGAAACGCTGATTCATTCTTAGTCACCAATACGCAGAGATTCTGTAATATTAAGTCAGTAACATACAGCATACATGTTCATGTTTACCTACCAGGCTAGTGTGTAATGTTTTATACTAAAGGTATTACAACAGCAAAAATTTTATTGTGACAAAAAGGGCGACCATGTAGTTGTTAACAGGGCCTGTGACAATCTATTTCAATCCCACTCAGTCCCCCTCCTCGCAGAAATGTGTTTTGCTTATTGTTACTTCACTTGGACTCCTGACCTTCACTGTGCAGAATGATATATGTGCAGAATTTCACACTAGAAGGCTGATTGCACAGGGGGAAAGTCTCTCTGTGCTCTCCTTAAAGCTCAGTACAAGACGAGTACCTTCGAGCGTGATTTTTATACTTTCATGCATTCAAATATGCCTGGCCCTTAAATGCTTATAAG
Organism: Thunnus albacares; assembly: GCF_914725855.1. Lineage (NCBI taxonomy): Eukaryota > Metazoa > Chordata > Actinopteri > Scombriformes > Scombridae > Thunnus > Thunnus albacares. The sequence goes on from NC_058113.1 coordinate 28,704,117, forward strand.
ACGCATTAAGTTTATGTAAACAGATCACACATGTGGCGAATATAATACCGTTCAGGAGCAATTTAGAAAAAGACTAAAGCTAACTTAACTAACTTAAAAAGACTCTATCCATGTCCATTTTCAATTATCTGAAGTATATGATGTGTAGATTTTATTTAGTTATAGACAATATTTAGTTTAAAATGCTATTTTGACACATTTTCCCTTTAACAAATATTATGCCTCCCACGATTTGAAAATTGCAGTAGGCCATATTGCAATTACAATAACATTTCGACTAATTGTTCAGCCCCACCAGTAACTAATTCATCTTTTCATAAAACATTATAGTCTTCACACAGTTGTTTGCGTCACTGTAGAAAGAATAAACCAGTCATACTAAAAAATCCATCACAAAGGTTAAAGACATGACTGACATTCTTCTCAGTGTTGCATAGTGGAAAACTTACAACATAAGCCTTTCTCAATCCAACAGTAACACACAGCTTTCCTTTCCTTTTTTTTAATTATTCAACAGGTCAAGAGAATCAGCTCGTGGCTCTGATTCCTTACAGTGACCAAAGGCTCAGGCCAAGCAGGACGTAAGTCTCTTTTTCTCTATCAGGGACTTCCACAGACTGTGTTAGCTGTCCACATGACAAAACAAAATGAACACACAGTAGCATGATACACTTTGAAGTCATCAGTTGGTTTCAGGGTCTCACTTCTCTTTTCCTTCTCCTGCAGAAAGCTGTATGTCACAATATCAGTGTCTCTTTGCCTGCTGCTGTCTGGCCTGGCTGTTTTCTTCCTATTCCCTCGCTCTATTGATGTCTCCTATGTGGGAGTGAAGACTGCCTACGTCTCCTATGACCAGGACAAACGAATTGTCTATCTCAACATCACAGTAAGCTTGTGGAGCCGTTCTCCCCTCATTTAACTGTAATAATACCCTGTATGCATTAAAGCTGCTATAATAAATATAATATTGGACTAATATGCATCATTCATCATGTGGCCAGAAACTCAAATTTAATGCTAATGTTGCTTCAGATCTGCTGGATGTGTAAACAGGCAACTGTTTGCTAACCAGTTTGCCATATCAACTTAAAATCTGACATGTCAGCTTGTTTCCACGACCCCCAAGTGGCCATAAATATCAATTATTGCAAAAAAATCTCATAAGTTGGGGCTTGTTCATCAAGCACTGTTTTGCAACAGTCTCACGTCTTCTGTCTTCCTCCGTCCAGAACACTCTGAACATCACCAATAATAACTACTACGCCATATCTGTGACCAACATCACAGCCCAAGTGCAGTTCTCCAAGACAGTGATAGGCAAGGCCAAGTTTAACAACAGCACACTGATCATACCACTGGATGAACGGCAGGTAGGTTGAAATACTTTTTACTGTACACACACGAAGAAAAAAAAATACACTCAAAAGAATAATAAATAGCCTACCCTAAACAGGAGGGTATTTGTATCTGTATTTGTTGAGGCAGCAAAATTATTTGTATTTGTATTTGAATAAAAGTGGAAATAGGCGTAACAATCCTGTTTTTGTTTTTATTACACTTCTAAGTTTAGGATATTAAAGTGTTAAAATATGTGTTGTTCAATAAACTATTGTAGCGAGGGAGGGTTCCCACACCGGGTCTCAAGACTATGGACGACAAAAACAGGATTGTCAAGGCTGACATTTAAGCAGTTTTCTTCCTGAAAACAAAAAAAATATTTGTACAAAGTAAATATTCATAAAAAGCCTTTATTTGTGCTTTTCCGTACTCGGGTTCGGTTCCACCCCTACTGCACAGCCCACACAACAGCTCATTGTTACACTGCCAGTCACAATACCGAGGAACCACGTCCAACTTCACTCACAGACTTGTCACACGACTTCTGAAAAATAATATCAATTATGTTTCTGCAAAGCCTGGACCTCAAACAATCGTTTTATAAGCACCATTAAAGCCTTATTATCTTTAACTCTTGTGACATTACAAATCTTGGTACCACTTTTTTTTTTTCCTCAAATGCTTTATAAATTGTGTTTATTACAGATCGATTACACGGTTCCCACCACCATTGCTGATGATATGAGTTATATGTTGTAAGTATCTTGCTACAAGTCCTATAAATGTACTCTGTACATTATATATCATATGATTTATAATTTCTTATCTTAAATTGCTTGTTTTCTCACAGTGACTACTGCACCCTGCCAACCATCAAAGTGCACAACATAGTGGTCATGATGCAGTAAGTACGTCTTGATGTATGATATTTTTAAGGGTTTGTTTTTTTTGCAGTTATACATTTTCATTCTGAAACTAATCATGACACAAATGACTGAGCATCTGACTGGTTTTTTTTTGCACAACACCTCTCTCCTTCACACTCTCATAGTTTCACCCACACATACTGAAGAGCTGCGCAGAACAAACAGTTGTCTGCTGTAGATTACTGCTCAGACCAACAGGAGATTTGTGGGCCTTTGGGTACTTTGCTCATTTACATGTCAACACTGACATTTAAGCAGATTGCCCATTTGTCAAAGCAAAACTTTCTCTAAAGCAGAATAATCTTCATTAGTTGACTTAATCCACTGTTGTCAAAGCCAAATAACACATTTCTAGCCGACTATCATTAGACAGAATTCCCAGTGAAAATAGGTAAAAAAACAAAAAAACAAGTAGCTGTTATCAAGACGCCTACTCTACTACAATTCAGTGGTTTTACATCTAGACCATAATACCCTTAAGGCCGGTTGTGAGAAGGATTGTCTGTTGCAGGATTCAGTTTGATGCATTTAACAAGAGAAGAAAGTGATAACAGGTGTTTATTCTAAAATCCATTTAGTCCGTGTCTAAATGTTTTGGAAGGATGAAGCGAACAGCTGTCTTTACTAGGAAAAAAAAAAGGGGGAAAAAAGCATCCGTAACAGGGCAAAAAAAAGGTGTAAACAAGTAATAGGTTGTAATCATTTCAGCACTGCTGGAAGCAAGTCAATGTAAAACCACATCATTAAAATAAAAAACACATTCTAGTCTTATATAAGCTTTGTACTTAAAGTAGTTAGCAAAAAAGACTTTCAAAGCTCAAACTGGCCGTGCTAAGTTCACACACATCAACTAAAGAAATGTAGTTAATGAGTCTGCTGACCTTTTAATATCATGGATGGCAGCATGGTCATGAATTAATGTGAAAAAGCCAGGGTTTCCCCCGTGAAACTGTTTAGCAGAAGTGAAAAGTGCTACCTTTCACATATGTGTGTATATTTAGCGCCTGGAAAAAAAATATTCACCCCCTTTTTTTTGACACAGATCAACAGAAAACGTGAAAGTGGAAATAAATCTCTACCAAGTGATCTAAATGAATTAAATCTAAAATACAAAGTGCTCTGAACTACAGACAAAAGTCCAGCTGTTTGATAATCTAACCTTGAACTAACCTCGACTCAATGCTGACTCTGATGTTGCTGTTAATTATTAACCTTAACTTCACCTTGCTGTCTGACTGCAGGGGCCTTTTTTTCCTCACACATCCCCACCTAAGTACAACTGATAAAACAGTTTCTATCAACTTCTTTTTTTATCAAACGTGCTGCTCTGATTAACAACCACAAAGCAAACGTGCAATGTTATGATTTGATCATCTGCAGAGCTGAAGACAGATGATGACGCGTCTCGTGTCGTGATAAATTCAGCTGACGGTTTAAACACTTGTCTCCTTCCCTAAATATGTGGTCTTTGCTGTGTGATGTAGTGCCTCTGCTCCTTTTCCCTGAAGCTTAATACATTTCTTAAAAGTGTCATAATTTCATCTGATGTTAGTGGAGGCACTTTTTTATTTCAGGCAACGCGCCCTGCCTTTGCTATAATGCACCCTAGTTCAATCTTTCCCATTTCAGTTATCTAAGAATCTGGCGTATTTTTGATAAACCCATTGAAATTTGAGCCAACTAAGAAGATAAATTATTATTATTATTATTTTCTTCACTCTGGTTTTATTCTTTTTTCCTTGCTTCTGTTATATTTGTATTTTATTGTATGAGATACTTATAATTTACTGAAACTCCAGTCTACATGTTCAGGAAGGGAGTTAACCTATGCGTTGTCTCTACTCACCTTGTTGTCTAATGTGCTGACTCTAGCTGACATGTTATTTTTCAGGGTGACTGTGACCACATCGTACTTTGGCCACGCGGAGCAGGTTTCCCAGGAGATGTACCAGTATGTGGACTGTGGGGGGAACACCACCTCCTTGCATGGACATGTGCAGGTCTACCAATAAGGCGAGCAGAAGAGCGCAGGCATCAAACACTGCTGGTCTCACAGAGGTCGACTGGGCTGACGTGCACAAGGAAATCTTTGCTCGGTGACGTTGTGTTAACCAGGACGGGGGAAAAAAAAAACAAACTTTTCTTCAACTAGTCTGAGTGGCTCATTCATTCTTATAGTCCCAACCACTTTCCTTCTTTTACAGCTCAAATATGCTATTTAGAAGAGATATTTTTTCAATAAAACCTCCAAATGATGGTTGGTGGCTTGCCAAACAGGCTGTCAAAGAGAAGAGATAAAAACTTACCTGCCAGAGCCTGAGTTTAGCAGGATTTGCCTGGAGGTTTGTGGTCATTTTCCACCCTGTTGCCAACAGAACAGACAGATATAATTTAATATTCATTTTTAATCAGATATGATGCACTTTAGCCTAATCTTTAACAGAAAGTAATAAGAATGATTGTATGAATGCTACCCCGCCGCACAATTCTCTACCACTTCTAAATACTTCAAATGAGTAATAAGTAAGGTGGTGACAAGGTGACAACCACTGAGCCAGGGCTGCAACTTACATTTATTTTCATTATCAATTAAATAAGCCGATTATTTTCTTTTTCGTTTTGTCTACAAAATGTGAGAGAATAGTAAAAAAGTCCAAGGTGACGTCTTTGGATGTCTTGTTTTGTCTTAAAAACGATTTAAAATCCAAAGAAATTCAGTTCACTATCACGTACGGCACAGAAAAGCTTCAAATCCTCACATTTGAGAAGCTATAACTAGCAAATATTTGGCATTTCTGATTAAACAATGACTAAAATTATTTGTGGATTGATTTTCTGTTGATTAACTAACCCATTGATCGACTATCCATCGCAGCTCTACACCGAGCTGTTCCTAACCACTTCTTGCCCTCTTTTCATTCCTTCATTCAGCTGCCTTTTTATTTGTGTTTTGTTTCATGAAAATACGATTCTTGATATTATGTAGTGCAATATGGATGGTGTATTATCTTACGTGATTTGTTTGGTTTGGGTTTCTTTTGTCGTAGGAGTTGTGTATTTTCAGCTCAAGTAAAGGTAGTTATCAGGCGTTTCTTAGGTTCATCTATCATTCACTTTGGTAATTTAGACAAAAATGTGATAACTGTTACATGAAAACTATTACACTGAGCATATTTTTTATGTATAATTGAAACCATTTTTGCCGTTTAAGAGGAAAAATAACTTTGGAAAAGGGATATTCTTAATTTCACACCGAACGTGGGAATTACAGTGAGCTATAAAATATAAAAATGTGTAAATGTAAAATATGTTCTTTCCTTCTAGCTTGCTTCAAAACATGTCCTATTTTTTGGTGGGCTATGCTGTCATTCACAATGTGTTTGCTGTTTTAATCCTCTCTACATCTATAACATGTATCATCAGTTGACTGCTAGTCTTGAGTTTTGAAATGATTTTGACTTCCTTATGTCACTTTTATCATGTGGCACTATTTTGAATCGGCTGATGATCATCAGAAGTGAAACGCACACATGCTCTGATAATTAACAGTTTTAAACAGCATAGATAAACGCCTTAAATTTGAGTTCAAAGTTTCTAATCTGTATTATAATTTATGATCAGATGAGCAAGATATGGTAGACTCCAAAATGCCACGATGTCAGTTTTTCTGACACTTGATACAATTTACACGGTCGTCATATGAAAACTGTAACACAGATCTGACTCATGTTGATATTTGATGACAGTGTAGATGTGAATACCTCGCTGTCACTGCCCTGTTTTTCATGCATGAAGCTGAAAATAAAATCATGATTCATTTTGAAGCTCTTCTCTATTTCTTCATGTGCTTGTAATATTCTCTGTACACACAGGGTGGCGCTGAATATTCTGATAAATTATAGTATCGTTCACCCCTGATGAAGATCCCTGAACTGTTATTCAACTACTTTATTGTTGCAAACTGGTACATTTATCAGATAACTAAACAGACAGCCTCCTGTCTCAATGAAAATCATTAGTTATGTTTGTATTATGATAAAAATAGTCTAACCTAGTATTAATCGCCATTAATTTAGGAGAGTACATACTGTATGTGCTGATTACTGTATTTTGGCAATTAATTATTTTGGAAATTAAAAACCCCAAAGATATGCAGTTTACTATACTAGAAGACTAAAAAAACAAGCAAATATTCACATTTCAGAAGTTGAACCAGTGAATTTTTGGCTTTTTTGCAGATAGTTTGATAATGGCGCTAAAGGAAAGGTCAAGGGTCACCTAAAACTTTAAGGATTCATCTATGTACACGGCAAATTTCATGGAAATTACTTAAGTCACACTGTACTTGGAGGAAGTCACTGAATGTTGACCAAGGGGAAGTTTTCACTGAACTGTGGTACAAGACAAAAGGTAAGAGAGGAAACAATCAATCAATCATTTATCAATGACCACATGACCAAGATCGGTGGAATTTGCTTTCGGTACAGCATGGAGGGTAAACTCAATTCAACAGTGTCAATAACATCAAACACAGACAGATATCAACATCATATTAGACGCATGACCAGCACAAGACACAATAGTCAGAGATTACCACAAGACAGAAATCACAAACAATATTTACAAGATTGACGCAGAGGTTTTAAGTGCAGGTTCATCTGTCAGAGTTAGTGAGAAGAGTTCAGAGTCCTTACTGCAGTGTTTTAAAGTGGGATGATTTGATGGGCAGCGACCTGTAGCGCCTCCTAGAGAGCATCAGCCTTTAAGAGGAGGTGAGCAGGGTGAGGGGGGTCAGAGATGATCTTTTTTGCTCTTTTGATTGTGCGTTTGTGATATAGTGTTACACACCCAAAAAAACCCTAAAGGGAAAAGGCACACGGGATGGCATATTCGTGGCATATTCTTGGGCTTCGGTCAGGTGGTGCTGCAGGTGGTCTGCATTTATATTTTCATTCAAATTTTTGTTTGCTCGGTATATTCAAGACTTAAAATGAAGCGGTCACACGGAGAGGATGACTTAATAAGCTGCATTTATGGCATAAAAATAAGCTGTCCCTCTCCCTTTTTCCACTTCTGCATTTTTGCTCGACTCCAGAGTTTTGGAGAAAATTGTTGATTTGTTTGTCCGTCACTCGCGTTAGAGCTTTTTCTCTTTTTAGGCGGTGCCACGCTCACGTTAGCCAATCTGCATCCCATACACTCTCGCTCTGAAGTAATTTTAAAGGGACCCTGATAGCAGTGGCACTCCGTCACATCAAGAGTTTCCAAGGCAACAACATAAAGGTTGACTCATGTTTCGGAACAGTGTTGCACAGAGGCTCCCAAACGCATATGATTATTGATTTCTGGATGAATGGATATTTGGCGTTAGTTTTGGCATTTTTTTTTTGGCCTGGTGGGGGTTCTCGTTGGCCCACCAGGCCTGTACAATTACAGGGGAGTGATTCAACCAATGGGAGGGAGCTGCCAATTATTTTGGATGATTTATTGACTATTCGCTCCAGTTTTTTGTGAGTGATTGTCCGTGCTGCTGTACCAGACTGTTATGGACGCTCTCAATGATCACTATGTAAAACTAAAGGAGGTTTTGTTTTTCTTTGAATTTTCTGAGCTGTCTTAGGAAAAACAGTCTTTGCTGCGCTTTTTTGGTAATGTAGTTTGTACTGATGTTCCATGTGAGTGTGTTGCTGATGTGTGTGCCAAGATGGTATCGGTCTTCGTTGTTGTTCGTTATAAGTCCAATTAAAGTTGTGTCCTCTGCATATTTAAGAACGGAGACTAAGCTGTGGTGGGATGTGAAGTGGTTTGTGTAGAGGGAGAAGAGCCAGGGTGAGAGGATGCAACCCTGGGGGGCACCTATACTGAGGGTCAGAGGTCAAGGTCAAAGGTCTGTTGCCTTGTCCACAGGAAGCTCTGGATCCAGCGGCATATGCAGGGGTCAATATTCATGTTCAGCGGTTTACTGTATTGAAGGCCGAGCTGAAGTCGATGAATAGGATGTGGGCGCAGGTGTTGGGTGACTAAGGCCGTATTCAGACCAAATCAGGCGGTGTGGTGTACAGCTGCAGGGTTGAGCGGAGGTGTGGGCGTGTTTATTTGTGCTCTAGAAAATAACCGCTATGAAACAATCAGAAAATAATGTTTTATTTATCTGATTCGCTGGCTTTCTCTCTACCAGCACTCCCTCTCTTCATTCACTCTCTAGCTTGCTCGACTGCAGCTGCTCTCTCTCTCTCTCTTCTTCTCTGGTCTTTTTTAAAATGAGTTGGGAAGCCAACAGCATAGCCTAACTTTACTTTCAACGTTATCAAACAAAGAGAAATGTCCTCCCCCTCCTCCCTGTAACATCTTTGTATTCCCTCATGGCAGAGTTTACAGCTCTGATCAGTCTGATCTCCGGCTGTAATTGGCCTCAATGACAATGAATGGGAGGACTGGCGTTTTTACAGCACCGCCTGATTCCATCTGAATACGGCCTCAGTGTTGTAGCGTACCGTAGAGGGCTAGGTTAGCAGCATCCTCAACAGACCTGCTGGCATCCATCATCCATCAGTATCCATCAGAGGGGTAGTGTAGGATTTCAAATAGGAGAGGATGATGCACTCAAACACCTTCATGACCACAGATGTTCAGGCAATTAGTGTGAAGTCGTTGAGGCAGGAGATTTTGGTTGACTTTGGCACGGGGATTATGACTGAGTCCTTGACGCTCTGTGGTAGTGTAGTGTACACTGGCAGAGGGAGGTGTTGAAAATGTTAGTAAACACTGGAGCCGGTTAAGCTGCACAGTGTTTGAGTACAGCTGGACCGATCCTGTCCGGGCCTGCAGCTTTCCTCTTTGTTTGTTTTCCTCACCTCCTCCTCATTGGATGTAGAATAGAGGGGATGGGGGGAGGGGTGGGAGAAGAGTAAAGGAAGGACAGGAAACTGTTCAAACCTCCCACAGAAGTCAGTGAGTTTGTCTGGGAGGTCAGTATTGATGCCAGGTGTGTGTGTGTGTGTGTGGGGCTTGTTTTGTAATTGGTCTTCACCTTTACAACGGACATGACGATGTACTAACTTATTGTCCAGATATGCAGCTCTGGACCAAAGTGTTGAATGAATGGACAAACCAGCTGACTGAGCAACAACATCCATTGGCTCCACCACTAGGAGGCTAAAAAAGCCTGTCTCCATAAAGCAACAAACCACATGTAGAAGAAGAGAGAGCCACCCACTATGTGAGGCTATGTAGTTCAGTAGGTAACCACAGAGAAACAACTAGAACATAAAATCTTATCTGTTTGGTCTGATTTTTCTGGATTATATTTAAGACTGTCTGTTTCATACTTATTGAATATCAACAATAAAACTGTTCTTATCCGTATGTAAAATCAGTGCTGATTATAACTTGAACAGAGCATTTCATTATCACATGACCTACTTTTGTGCTCTGCTTTCAATACAGCATCCTGGTTGTATTATATGTTACTGTGACTCTGTACAGGCTCTCGTATGTTCCTCACTGAACCAAGAAGCACCAGACGTCTCCAGCGTATCATGATATGTTCACATCTGTTGCGCTCATTAAAACACCAGTTCACTTCCTCTCTGAGATCCAAGTCACTGGTTTGGACCAGAGGTACACTGGAATACATGTGGCCAAAAAGTACAACACACACACACACACACACACACACACACATAACCATTAAGCACTGTCAGTTTTCTCCTTATGTTTAAGGCATTTTGCTTGTATAGATTGTATTTTTGTGTATAGGAATATGCATGTATTATTATTTTTATCCAATAGGAAGTCACAAAATAGGACTATCTCTGTCCAGGCTGTCTGGAAAATGAGAATCACTTTAAGAGCTTTATCTCTGCCAAGACTGGACTCATATCAGCGGTGTTCAACAAACCACTTCTTGAATCCTTTGTTTCCTGTTGTGGTCAGTCCAAAGGATGAATTGTCTGCTTTTTATGTCAGACAATCATTGTAGCTGTAGCTGCGTATCCAGGACAGCTTGCAATGAATGAGCAGCAGAGGTGATTGGATGCTTTGCTTATAGACTCTTTGTGTAAATTTAACCTGCAACTTTAAAGTTTCAGGATGATCTGCTTTACAATCTGGTAGCCAGCATATAGAAACGCGTGTGAACTGCCATTGTAGGTTTAAACACATAAAAAGTTAAAGGCTACTAGCTTTTTATGGAAACATGATAAAAGGTAAGTTTTGAGCGTGAGCCACGTTCGCCATTGATTTGGTTGTGTTTTTGCCATTAAAGCAGACCTTCCCCTCACCCCATAGTTCATATAGGCCCAGCATTTCCTCTCACTAGGTATAAGGAAATGGCTTTTGCACATGTGCTCTACATGAACTCACATCATGGGTCTTGCCTGCTGAAAATAATAAGGTAGGTGGCTCCACAATGAACCTTTTTTATGCCTGTCTCATTCACTGGCTGTAGTTTAATGTGGTTAGAAGATTAACCAATAAACCGAAAATTCATTGCCAACTATTTTGATAATCCATTAGTTGTTTTGAATCATTTTATAATAAAAAATGTCCTAATTCTCTGGTTCCAGCTCCTCAAATGGGATTTTCTATGTTCTCTGTTTTTTTTAATCTTCTATGATAGCAAACTTAATATATTCGTGTTGTGGACATTTTTCTCCATTTTCAGTCACTTTACAGACCAAACCACTAATCGATTAATTGAGAAAATAATCAACAGATCAATAATGAAACAGCACGGTGCTATCTATTTTCATATCTGACAGTCTGGACATATGACGTTTATGTTTTGTGTGCTTTGTTTAGCTTTGTCTTTGTTTAGTTGTATACGTGAGTTCTCAGCAGAGCTGCAACGATTAGTCGATTAATCGATTAGTTGCCAACTATTAAATTATCCGCCCAACTATTTTGATAATCAATTCCTCGTTTTGAGTCATTCTTTAAGACAAAAAAGCTCCAAATTATCTGGTTCCAGCTTCTCCAATGTGAATATTTTCTGGTTTCTGTGATAGTAAACTGAATATTTTTGGGTTGTGGACTGTTTTGGTCGTGACAAAAGAAGACATTTGAGGACATCACCTTTGACTTTGGAATATTTATATATTATATATGTGTATACATGAGTTCTCAGTGGGAGCTACTGAAAACCAGAGTCTCTATATATTTTAACATACAGTATTTTCACAATACACTGGGTTAACCAGAGTTTTTAGCTTTTAATTTCATAAAGGCTATAATGATACAAACTATTTCAACCCCTGCCACTGCACAACCATACTTTGGCCTCCTGGTTTTTACTAGCTAGCTTATCAAACTTTTTCACCTCAAGGACCCCCTAAACTGACAGAAATTAAACCACAGACCCCCATTTCTTAAGATTTTGTCCCCGGGTCCCCCATCTGATAAGATTGTCGCTTTTAGATGTTTTATTACAGGAAGTGTATGAAACCCATAGCCCAAATAGTCATATATTCTGTCATTGTGAGACTTATGGATGGAATTATAGTGAAAATATGTTATTACCCTTTTTGCAGGGGACCCCCCGGGGTCTTTGAGGGGGTTAAAGGGGGTCCCTTGACCCCACTTTAAGAACCACTAGGCTAGAAAACAAGAAAAAAATGTTAACGGTTAGATACATTGATGCTAGCTAACGTCGCTAGCTAGTTACCATTTGCTGGCGTTAACGTCAGTTTAAACTCCGAAAAGTTAACGTTACCGTTTTTCTTTCAGTGCATCCACAAACATTTGCCTCCCGGTAATGTTTGTGTATCTTACACGCTGTTTCAAAACTCCCCCCCCCTCACAATCTCCACTGTCACTGTGTAGCCACCACCCACACACCAGGACGCTCTCCCCGCCCAGCCCCGCCTGCTCGCCCCGGCACCTGGTGGTCGTTTCTCTCTGTGCGCAGCAGCGGGGGCGCCGTGAAGAGGTCTCCGTGTTTTGTAGGGGACTTTCTCCTCCATCTCCGTCCACCGCACCGCACCGCACTCCCTCCCTCCAGTCTCCAGTCTCCAGGCAAAACAAGGACAACCATGGGCTTCGTGGGTCTGAGCTCCACGGTTCTTCTCGCCTCTTTGGTCACGCTCGCCGGTCTTTGCTCCGCGCGCTCCGACGCGCCGCGGGGAGTCGCGCTCGGGTTCGTTTTCGACCCCAAAGCGACGTGCGACCCGCCGTGCGAACACGCAGGAATCTGCACCCGCAACAACACATGCTTCTGCTCCCGGGGCTATGAAGGAGAGACCTGCCAGTTTGGTGATGTTACAATTTTTTGTCTATGTTTATGTTTAAGTAAATTCAGGATGTAAAGATGGGTGAAGTTTTTTTTAGTATGACATTATTTAGTTTCGACTTGCCACCACAAATTCCTTCCCCTGTAGAAAAGACAATGCTTACAGATATTTGTGGATACTACACTAAAGCTCATGACTCAGACATTGAGTGCATGACCTATGTTAAGAAAAGCACCTACAAATAGCCTCTAAACCAAATTTACTGCATTTTCAGGAATGAATTAACTTTATTTATATAGCATAGAATGCACAGAATGCAGCTCAAAGTGCTTTTAAACCATACACATAGGCACACAAGGAGGAAGGGAGAAAATAAGAACAATGAGTATTACTATTTATAAAATAGAAAGAAAGAAAGAGAAGACAGTGCATAAAAATAGTTAGAATAATTAATGAAAATAAGTAAATAAAAATATTCATTAACTAAAAATGAGAGAAAGTCATAAAAGACCAAAAACAGACAGCTGCTAGTTATAGGCTAGATTAAAAAGATAAGTAGTTGAGTTGGTGTTTAAAACTGTCAACTAAGGAATGCATTTTATATGCTTGATCCCCCCTTAAAGCATGTTTTCATGTAACCTACATCAGTTTAATGCAGAGGTTTGTTCACAAATATTTATGTCAACATAAGCTGAGCACAGCTTCACCTCGATGGGAAAAACATCCTGATTTTAAGACATAAATAGTTGGTGGAAGATTCCTTATGATCATCACTAATCAGTCTGTAAAAACACTATGATGGACCCAAGGTATCATTTTACATACAGTGCTGTAAGGACTTCATTTGCTGCTGATCATTTAAAATGTCTTAAATGTGTGATTGAAATATGAAGAGATAAAAGTTGAACTGGACTACAAACAGTAATGTCAAAAACGTTTGTGTTCTTGTGTGAATACAGCCAACTGTTATCCCAAATGTAAGAACGGAGGAGAGTGTCTTCGACCTGGAAAATGCAGATGTCCTCCTGGATTTGGAGGAAGATATTGTCACAAAGGTAACTATCCAGTTGGTCCAGCAGTTATGAACTAGCTGACAATTCAGTGGTTCCTGTGATTTGGAAGCCTGGAAGCTGCAGTTTTTGTTAAAGCTTTTTTTTTTCCTGCACACTTTATGTAGCAGTAATCAGGGTGAAGATCCATCTGCATAAATTTATACTACAGCATAACTAACCAGACATTCCCACACACAGCTGTCGGTCTTCTACCAGACATACAACAGGTTCCCTCTAACCTTTTTTTCCTAGTTGCTCCTCTTGGTGATGGAACAAAACTGCAGGAGTAGTTTGGTAAGCATGCAATAAAAACTCCTCCAGTGGCTCAGTGTTTAAGTGCTGTTAGTGTAAATGAGCCTAAAGGAACATTATTCTGTAAATTTGGGGATTTTGCCAACCTGTGGAGGACTGTACATTATACAGTTAGGGTTAAATCACACATAGTGGGTTTTTAAAGGATTTTATTATTATTTAAAAGTCAATATCTTTACATGTGAGTGTTTTTGGCAAAGTTAAATGACAATAAAATCCATCATGTTCTTGGAGGTCGGAAGAATTATTTGAAACAGCAAGACAATTAAGAGGACAGAAACCAAAAAACACACCAAATTATCTTCATTTTTTATATTTTTTGTTTAGTCTTTAGTTTTTATCTTTGTCTAGTCTCTTTTCTCCAGTGCAGTGAATTACTGAATACTTGTATATGAAAATACTTGTATATGTTTTACTTGTAATTGTTAACTTCTGTTTGATTAGTCCTTTTTTGTTGTCATTGTTGTTGTTGTTGTCCCCTACCCTCTTTCCCCATTTCAAGTGTCTTCTTTTTCACCTAGTCAGGCTCCTAATGCAACCAGTGACAAGGGGTAGCAAGTAACCATTTCTTCGTTAAATCAATAAATATAATGTGTTTTTTTTTTTGGTGTCTTGTCAAAAAACAAGGTAAAACAGAGACAGGTAAAACTATCTCATCAACATCTTCACTGATAGGTTTGGTTTGTGTCTTTGGTAGTGACGTGTGATGGCGGATGTTGGAACGGAGGGGAATGCATCGCTGTCAACGGAGTAGCCAAGTGCATCTGCCCCTCAAGCTGGGCTGGCTCAAAATGCCAAGAAGGTCTGTTTATTGCCGTATCTAATTACCCTATTAACAGCACAGGTCAAAGTCACCAAATGGAGCCGCTTTCTCTGCAGGAACTATTTATCAGCAAGAGCTTAACTAAAACATTTCTCATGCCTTCCCTGCTCCAAGATGCTGTCAGATGCTGAGGAGTAACCCCCACAACAACCCATTTAATTATAGTGGTGATGAATGATACTTAAGTTTTACGACTTGTGAATGGTGATTGAGACATTCATGGCAATAAATTGTAGTTTAGGTTTGGCTTTACACACATTTCTAAAGGGGCAGAGCTGCTCTGGAGGCAGAACAAAACAACAAACATTTTCTTATATTATGCACTGAAGTTCAATGAAACAAGACCTAGTTTACAGTCGTGCTAGTGGCTCTGTGAAACTGTACTTGAGCTTAAAAGAGCTGCAAAACCCAGAAGAATTTCATTAGTCTAGTTTTCATTGAGGAGTTTTACGGATAGTGTCCCATATTGGATTAGCAGCTGTTTCACTGAAAAGAATGAAACCAAATTCTTGTACGTTAGCAGGAGAAGTTAGCAGCCCTGTGAAATTGTACTCAGGCTGAGCTAACATGCTCACAATGACAATGCTAACATCCTGATGATGTTTAGCAGGTATAATGTTTATTATGTTCACCATCTTAGTTTGGCGTGTGAGCATGCTAACATTTGCTAATTAGTGAAAAAGTACAACTGAGGCTGATGGGAATGTCATTCATTTTCAAGTATTTAGCCACAAAGTATTGGACAAATAAAACAATTTTGAGCTGCAACAATGAGTCGATCAACAGGAATGTAATCTGTAACTATTTTCTTAACCGCATAATTGTTTTAGTCATTTATTAAGTAAATATGCCAAACATTTGTTGGTTGCAGCTTATCTCAAATGTCATGATTTGAAGCTTTTCTGTGTCTTACGCGATTAAACTGAATTTCTTTGAATTTTAGATGTCTTGATTTGACAAAACACGACATCTGAAAACATCTACATGGGCTCTAAGAAATTATAACATGTATTTTTCACAATTTTCAGAAATTTTATAGACAAAACATACATTTTAAATAAATGAATTAAGTGAGAAAATAAACAGCAGATTAACTGATAGTAAAAATAACTGTTAGTCACAGCCCTAAACCTGACCTTTGACCCTTTTGACATGATGATGGTACCAAAGGAAAAATTAGGGGATCACCAAAGTTACAATTCATCCTGAGATGGACATGACTGTTTTTTATTTTCATAGCAATCCATCCAAAGTGGTGGCCAAAAACCAAGCACCAGACAGACCAACAGAGCCATCCATGGCTGAAAATTATGGATCTACCAATGATAAATCAATGCATCTTATGTTGTCTCAGATAGTTTGCTTAGATGACTTTTTATATTAAAAATATCCTTTTTAGCTTTGAGCTGTCACTATGATGAGTGAATGAAAGTTGTTACCATTGACACCCAGGTTCACCCTCTAACTAACCTGCAATCAAAAACATCTCAGCCCTACTGAGATTTAAATAGTAAAAATGTGTAACGTATAACTAAAGCTCAGATGTTCCCAGCATGTTGATAATGTCTGTCCATGGTTTGTTCCCCATGCAGCGATTTGTCCCCAAGGCTGCAGGAACGGAGGAATCTGTGTGGCTCCAGGAATCTGCAGCTGTCCGGAGGGCTGGCTGGGCGGTGCCTGCCATACTGGTGAGTTTAAAATGAACACAGTCGCACTTTCATATACTGTAGATCAATGTACATAACTAGAAGAGAATACTGTTTCACGAATCGGTCTGCCAAACAGACAGGAAGGATATAAATTATGTGTACGTGTCTACTGAGGGAAAGTTTTAACCTCAGTGTTTTTCCAGATGTGACAAAACAGAAATGGAAACACTGCTCACCTCTGTGGCCAGTTGCGGGATTTGTGGCGTTATGATTTATAAGCTGCTCATTCATTTCCGTTGTTCTTTCTCAGGTTTTTATAAATGATTAATACCTTTTTTTGTTTCTTTTGTCTGTTTTTTTGTCTTGGCTATAGCTGTGTGCACTCAGCCCTGCCTGAACGGAGGGAAGTGTATTTCTCCTGACAAATGCCGCTGTCGCCCCCCTTATTCTGGCGCTCGCTGTGAGGAGAGGAAAAATTCCCACTAGTGTCAAAGGTCAATGAGGCCCAATCAGGAGCTTTATGCTGATGAGGCAAATATTGTTTTTTTTAGCTGAACATTGGTAGTTTTTATATTGTTTACCATATCATGTCATTCTTTTTTTTTTTTAAAAATACATTGAATCTGTTTAATGTACTTATTTGACTGTATAAACTTGTTATGTACTATACTGTAATTTGTGTTATTAAATAAATAAAAGTGTGAATTGCATCATTCAACGAAACGAAATAACCATAGAAATAGTATATTTTCTTTATTTAGACACATTTTACTTGTACCAAAGTGTAATCTGGTGTTGATGGAGAATTTTTTAAGGAAACAGAAGAAGATGTAACTCCAACATTAGTGGACATTACTTTGATTGACATGTTTGACATCAGTGTAAATGGATAACAGTCAAAAACTAAAACAGGCCTGATCAAACAATATATTAATGAAAGCAACTGAGAAAAATAAACAAATGCAATTTTTGTAAATCGCAACATCTTCAGTCTAAAACAAGTTACTGATGTGTATCATCTACGCATAATTCATAAAGCAGACTTATTTGTATTTTTCTCATAAGTAAGAAACAAACAGTGCACATCAGTTTTGTAAAAGCTATAATTTTGGTTAAATTGTGAAAAACACTTACAGCGTGCTGGTAATAACCTACAGCTTATGAATTTCATTGAGACAGATTTGTCATTTACTTCTTGTACATAATACTGTGCAGTAACACTCTGTATAAAACGTCCGTAAGCACTGCCGATGCATTTAACAGATGTGTTACCTTGAGCCTTGAGGTAGTGATATACAGGGACAAAAAGACAAGTGCAATACATCAAGTCCCTCCGTTAGCGTTCAAGCGTGCCACACATTCAAGCACATGCCAATATCCATTATCCACTGACACACACACGCGCACACACACACACTCACAGTCATACGCACAACAATTTATGGTGCTCTCTTCTTGCTTTGTGCATTTCGTAGCCTCTTTCATCCCACTTTCCATTTCTTTTTCATCACACTTGTGGTGCCTGTAAACGTAAATTCAACAAAATTAGATTTCACATACGACACTGTTCAACACAACCTACTGAAAGCCTTTTGATCCTAAAGGTATTAAAGTAACAGTGATTTTTTTTTTTTAGTGTTGGGAGCCTCAGAGGAAATAACCTTGGAGTTATTGGTACCATTTAATACTTTTCCCACTGCACAGAGCCATATACTGTATATGAGGTGTGACCCCAACTGCTGACCTTTATTGCACAGGTGAGGCCCTTGTAGCCTTTCCGACAGTGGCAGTAGTCAGGAAGCACACATCGTCCTCCGTTCAGGCATCGCTGTTTACAGACCGCTAGAGGGAATCAACATCACAGGATGTTTTTTAACAACTCGTTCTTATTTTGATAGTATATTCTTACTAGCTACAACTACACAAACACTTGATATTAAATAATTCAGGAACAAACAGATCAAAACACTAGTTATGTATTTTAATACAGTAATATTTTAATAGAGAGAGTCTTCTGTCAACATACTGCAAAATGGTAATATGACAGTGATGTAGAGATAAAATTGGAGGCAAGTTAGTAACTGTATGTCCTAGCCAGAATGTACTCAAACTGAACCATCACTGTGGGATATTATAACACGATTAGTACACTCACGTGTTTGACACTGGAGACCTTCCCACCCGATGGGACAGTGACAGGTGTTCGGTCCCACACACTCGCCGCCATTTTTACACTTTTGCAGACAGACGGCTACAGTGAGAACAGAGAGGGAGGCATAAACAACACTTGAGCAACAGCTTGGCAAATGGCACCAAATCTACCACATGACATCTCTGACTGGGCTGAAATCGCATCCAGTGCCAAAGATTTTGTAACGAACTGAATTCTGTCAGCCAATAATTACAGCAAGAGAAAGTTTGAAATGTTTAATTTCTTAGAAATATCAGTAGACAATGTAGACTGTGTATTCCTTGGACCTTTAATGTTTCATATTTATTTAAGCCTGCTATGATAGGCATAATGGCATAATCACTAAAGATACATGTTCTTGCATGGATGAAAAGTAATGTGATTTCCATATTAAAACACAGGAAAATGGAATTAGTATTTTTTGCATGTATTGACAAATATATACAAACAGGTGACAAGTAAGGGATAAAGTACAGCGAGTGGATCATTATTGTGAAATGACCCCCGCCAAGGTGAATCACCCTGAAGGGACCTGTGAATTGGGGCATTGTCATCCTGGAAGACACCACTCCCATCAGTATAGAAATGTTTCATCATAGGATAAAGGTGATCACTTAGAAGAACTTTGTATTGATTTGCAGTGACCCTTTCCTCTAAGGGGACAACAAGTGGACCCAAACCACGCCAGCAAAATGCCCCCCAAAGCATAACAGAGCCACCAGATCCCCTCACTGTAGGGGTCAAACATTCAGACCTCCACTGTCTGTATGTGTATATAACAGAATACAAAAATGTCAATGTGACTTTATGACTGTTTCAGTTCACCATCATTAGACTTTTGAATATCTGATTTGAGCCTTTAGTAGGAGAACAGATACTTTTCTCTGTTGCAACCCAATTTTGCAATAAAGACCGATGATCAGACTGAATTCCTGTTTAGTTTTCACTTCATTATCTGAATCACTGAACACATCTTGACATGTGGGAAGCAAAGTAGCGGTCTGGAAGCAGGTTAAAATTAACCAATCCTACTTCTAAGGAAAAAAAACAAGTTAATGTGCAGACTTTTTATATTACCTGTGATGCATCTGGTGTGTATGAATAAAGCATGGAATCACTCACGTATGTTACACCTCTTCCCTCTCCATCCTGACGCACAGGAGCAGGTGTTGGGTCCCACACACTTGCCTTTGTTCATGCACATTGGCTCACACACACCTGGAACACATTTACACATTCAGTGACCATATTCCCCCCCCCCAACATATTTATAATTGTGAGCTGCCAATGGCAACCATTATTTTAAATAAGGCTGCATTCAAATATGCAGGTGGTGATGTTAGTGACTTACTCTTTTGACACCTCTTTCCTGTGTAGCCTTCAGGGCAGGAACACACATTGTTTCTCATGCACTGACCTCCATTCTTACAAGGAGGACTGCATACAGCTGAAACACAACAATATTCAGCTGTGAGGATACCAGGAGGCATTGTACACATGGCTGATAGAAATTTAAATCAGATATAGCTAGCATTGGGAATTATTGATCATCTCAAACCTCTTGTGCATAATTATGCCAATATCTGAAAAGTCAAACTGAAATGTTCTCAAGGACTACAAGAGTGGTTGCAGTAAAAAGCCTAAACAGTAAGCTGCTGTATTCGTTAGGAAGAAAGGCCCCTTAGCTAGTTCTGGGTTTGTGTAGCTGACCCTGACCTCTGACCCCTCTGTATAAAGGGGAAGTGAAGTAAGTCTTCCTGCAGGGATTTGTGAATAATCACCATATTATGAGTAAAAATAAACCCTTTAGCACTACAACCTACTGTATGTTTTCTTTCAGAAGGAGCAGAGTAAGTCTGCAGAGAGTTTTGTATTACAGGTGCAGATGTTTCTGCTAAAATAATTCTTTAAATTTGGCAAATTTTGGCCCCGCTAGCGGCACGGCTCTATGAATGGCAATGTCAGTCTCTCAGTCACTTTGGTTCAGACTGAAATATCTCAACAACTATTGGATGGATTGCCATGAAATTTGGCACAGACATTCGTGTTCCCCTCAGGATGAATTGTAATCATTTTGGTGATTGCTTAACTTTTAATCAAGTCCCACCATCAGGTAAAAAATTTAATTTGTCCAATAATTTGGTTTATGACTAATTTCCTGCAAAACTAATAACATTCTCATCAGCCTCAGTTGTACTTTGTTTTTAGTGCTAATTAGCTTACATTAGCATTTAGCTCAAAACACCTGTGTTCCTAAGTACAGCCTCACAGAGCAGCTAACTTGGTCGCTAACCTACAAGAATTCAGTTTCTGTATAAAGTTCAGTGACTCACATTTAGTAAATGTAAAGGGGGAATTTAGAAAATGTTACACTCTCACATGAATAATTATTTCACCAAAGAAGAACTGACCAAAAAACTGACCACAAAAATACCAATATGGGGTTTGCAATCTCTTTTTACGCAGTCAGAAAGGGACCTTCATCATATAGGTTGACTGATAATATCAGAGTTTAAATGAAAAGACAATATCAGCAAAACAATACAAAACCACCTCAAAGATCAGGTTTCATTTCCTTTTTTCACAATTTCTCTCTGAGGTGGAACAGCAGAGCGGTAAAATGCGTGTGTCACTGTGGTTTGTATTTATCATCGCCTTACCTATTTGACACTGAGAGCCATAGAAGCCACTGGGACAAGCACAGATGTTGGGCTTTATGCATGTTCCTCCATTCAGACACACAGGGTTACAAAGAGCTGCAGAGGGTACAAAGAGCCATATTTAGATTCAAAAGATTTAATATTTGTATTTCAAAATATGTCTTTTGAATCCACAGTCTATGTTTTGCTGTCTCCAGAGCATAATGTAAGATTTACTTTATTGTCATGGCAACACTGACAAGTTCCAGTTTGAATGCTCAAATGCATTCAGATCCAATTTTTGTGGTCAAAAGCACCCGCTGTAAAATGTTAGATCTGTTTAACATGTGAAGAAAACATTGAAATGGAGACACTTTGCAGCTGCAGCCTGAATGCACACTCGGTTACAGATGTCATGTTGTACCTGAGTTGCATGTCGGTCCGTACCAGCCAGGTTTGCATTTGCAGACATCAGGAGAAACACACTCGCCTCCGTTTTCACAGTGCCTGTTACACACCACTGAGACAGATGAAATGATTACACTTCCAAATGGACGTCTAGAGCTACATGAACTCAAAATTAATCACAGAAAATATCTTTCCCTCCTTGATATGCTCAACTGAGTCACCTTCAGTTATCACTGTGTGAGCTTTATGAGCAGCAGCCACTGATTGGTGGAAGTTTTTTTGCCCTCAGTTTCTCTGGGTTATCTACAGGCTGCCTGAACCAGGCTATATGCAGCAAGAAGATTTGCAGATACTAGATAAAAAAAACTGCATGTTTTTTAAAAAATTTTATCTATTAAGGAAGAGAACTTTAAAAATAAGGCAGTAAAGGACAGTGCTCATTTCTAATCCTAGACTCTGGAAAGCACAATATGATATTTATATAATATGTGTAATATGATATTAATCTATTTTTAAAAAAAATACCTAAATACACCTACAGGAACCTATAAAATTCAACCTTATTAGATTTAGAGGTCTTCCTGCTTACTGTTTTCCTCCAGTCTTTATGCTAAGCTAAGCTAAGCTAAGCTAAGCTAAGCTAACGGGGTGTTGGGTGAAGTAGCATACAGACATGTGAATGGTATCATTTTTCTCATCTAACTCTGGGCAAGAAAGCAAATTAGTGTATTTCCCAAAATGTTGTCTGCGCTGTAAATCTGAACAAAGTCTGTTAGTAATACATCATGGGGGCAGTAATGGCCTAAAGGTTAGAGAGGCTAGCTTGTGACCGGGAGGTCGTCGGTTCAGTCCCTGGGCCAGTGTGGGTGGGTAAAGTTAAAAAAAGCAGTGCATGCCCCTCCCTCATTACCACCACTGAGGTGCCCTTGAGCAAGACCCTTAACCCCAACCCCTCCAGCAGATCAGACTGTGGTTGTACTGGGCAACTTCCAGGTGTCTGTGTAACTGCAAAATGTGATCTGAGCATTCCTGCAAAAGTGAGACTTCCTTGAATAAATAACAGTTATAAAAACTCACAAACACACCACAAAAGTAATTAAATACCACAAAAGTAATTAAATAGCATCTCACTGATTTCACATCTGGGTCCCACGTATCCATAGGGGCAGGTACACAGGTTTCTGGCCAGACAGGTGCCTCCATGCTGACAAGGCGGTTCGCAGCTCGCTACACACCGACACAGGGTTGTAAAGATACTCATGAGTATTCTGTGAAGCAATGTGTGTGTGTGTGTGTGTGTCAGCATGTTAGACTGCTATGAATATGAGCTTGGGTTACCTTCCTCACAGGTGGGCCCACTGTAGCCTGCAGGACATTCACACACATTAGGTTTCACACATTTTCCCTGGTTCTTGCAGTCAGGTCGACACACAGCTGAGAGGGAAGAAAAGTGGCAAAAAATCAGTCAATGAGTTAAAGTAGCCTCATTTTCACAAGTGATTTAACAGTAATGAGTCATGACAGAGTACAAAGAACTCTGGGTTGCACCGTTTCTTTCAAGAGTGATATGATTTAATAAACTGGGTTTCCAGCACATAATTTAACAAATCATATTCTGTCCAACCTCCCTCGTTCTCACCTATGTGACAGTTGTATCCGGTGTAGCCTTCCTTGCAGGTGCAGGTGTTGGGCAGAGTGCACTCCATGTTCCTCCCACACTGATACCTACACACAGCTGAAACACATCACAACAGGTTTACTGTAGGAAATCCAACCATTAGGACATGAGGACATGCCACAAACAATTGTTTAATCCACTCAAATCAGTCAATCCACAAAGTATTATTAAAAGACTAATCAAAATCAAATATTTATCTTGCTATAAAGATACCAAACATTCAGTGAAGATTCTCAGTCATCCAGGGTCATGGTATATTCAAAAGGCGTCTGAAGAAGCCTTTTGGACGAGAGTTTAAAGCAAGTTCAGATGCCTTTGTCTGAGGCCATCTGCATGTATTTTTGGTTGGTAAAAACAAAAATGAGCAAATTAAGGGAATCGTTTTGGTCCCTAGAAACTTCATGATGGCTCTTTGTCAATATTATTTTCACATTTTAAAGCAAGACAGTATAACTTTTGCTGAACAGCAGCCACTGTGGCCACAAGTGAGATTTTCCATTATTAAGATAATGGAAGTCAATGATCTGATTCAGTGATGTCAGTTACACAGTTATATCAATCTAAAATAATGCTAATATTAGCTAACATTAGCCACCATAAGCTACTTGTCATAAAAGACCAAGTAAGGCTGTAGCAGCAAAACCCCTGAGTGTGTTAAATTAAGCAAGAGTGTCTTATATTGCTTCTGAATTCAGCTTTTCATTTGTATGAGGAAGAACGTTCTTTCAAAAGTTATTTAAATACCAAATGATAAATTGAGTAATTGAAAAAAATAATCAATACACTATTTGATAATGATGGAGATGTATGTAAATAAAGCAGAGCTCCAAACAAGGCCTTGAAAAGAACGTTATGTACAGCTATGTCAGATATGCCTGTTTAAGTTATTTCACTGCAAAAGACACAATATCCCCTTCCTACTTTGGACAAACTTGGTTATCTTAAAATGTGCATTGTTTTTCTTAAAATCAGTAGATATTTTTCTTCTATTTTGTTAAAACTAAGTGTTTGAATTGCCAAAACATACTATACTTTATAATGATCTACTGTACAAATGCCCCTTATAACTTATAAATCATTAATATTTGATGTTTTGCACAATTTAAAAAGTTGGTGTTTGGAAGTGTTAGTGAATTGGGGACAATCTTGATTAAAATAGCATCACCTACAAATAATATAATAATGGAACTTTCATATAATTAATGTGCAGCTTACAAGCCATTTTACATAATGAATGAATAGTATAATAGTCTGATTTGGACCATTTAGTGCCATAATGTATTTATTTTTCTTTTGGGCTTGAGTGTAAATACATCTGTTTGTACTGTTTTAAATGTCTGTCTGTCTGTAAACCAGGAGGCTGCATCTTTTAAGCCTCATTACCTTTACATGTGACTCCGTCTCCAGTGTAACCGTACGGGCAGCGTCCACACCTGAAGGATCCGGTGACGGTGGGCTCACAGGGGACACCGGGGAAGCAGGGAGAGTCAGCACAGGTCACTTGGTGAGACGGTAACCCCCATTTGACCCCAGTGTTGAGGCCGGGGGTCAGCTCCACCTCACTGGGCTGACCTCGGTGGAAGGTCGGGGTGAAGACTCTGGTTGCAGTTTGATTCTGGGGGGTCTTTCTTACAGTGGAATGAACTCTCCTGATAGTAGTGTTGGTGGCGGCTTCCGGTCTTGTCCTCCTCTCAGGGAGTCGTCTGGGTGAGTTGGGAGACGATGAAGAAGAGGAGGAAGAGGAGGAGGTGGGAATCGTTTCCTTGCTGGAATCTAATTTGGTGATATGAATATGCCCGTCTGCTCCAGTGGCGACTGTCCCCTGACCTGTAAAACACTGGAAGTTAGAGGATATGACTTAAAAAAATAACAGAAATACAGCTTTCAACATTAAAACATGCAACTCTTAAGTTTTCATGTGGAGGAACAACAAATTTTCCTACACAGCAGTAAAAACACAACTCTTTAATTCTATTTAGATTTATTTTGTTTGAACATACAAGTGATACAACTTCAACTACAATCAGATAAAAAAATATACAGTAAGACAAAGAAATATTTAAAAAATAAGTTGTTTTTTACTTCAAAGTCTTGTCACAAAACATACTGTGTCACAGAAATTCTATTTAACAAAAAAGTAATAATTTTGATATATATATATTGTGCAACCCTACACTAAATCTAAAAATTTGTGAATTTGTGAAGTACAAAAAAAATGTACATTGCCAGTTTAAAGTTTGGACACACCTTCCCATTCACTTGAATGAGAAAAAACTGTCCAAAAATCATATAATGGTAGGTGACGTGGAACTTTTTACATATGAACGACATTTTCCACATACAGGTAAAACATGTGAGAATAAAATAAAACAATTTACATATGATAATCAACATGTGTCTAAATAGTATTTACTTTTTCAAATAGGACTTTCTGAAAGGGTAAAGCCTACTGTGCTTCTTTCAATTTATAAATATCCCTTAATCAAAAATACAAAGCAGAAAACACGGTCACTACTGTCCTTTAACCAGCATCAGTTCTGAATTGAAAGAACTGTTTCACTCTCACCTGTTGCTGTGCAAATCCATCCGTTTCCATGGAGACCGGGAGGACAAGGTCCACAGACAAAGCCTGCGGACACATGTGTGCTCTCAAAACACTGAACGCCCGGGTAACACGGCCTTCTAGCGCACGGTGACTGGCTGGACGGTTTGGGCCTCAGTGAAACCTGCGGCACTCGCTCCGGTGTGGTCACCGCTTTGATTGGAGAATCTTGGTTACCTTGGAAACAAAAGGATGAGGATGACTTTCCGCTGGACAATGGAAATATCCTTAATGATGTATGAAAGCATGAATCCTAGAGAAAGAACTAGATAGATGTACAACTCTAGAAATAAAATGAACATATCCTTGAGGTGCACTTGCTGCCTATGAAGCTGAATTAGCAGTAGATGAACATTATTAAACAAACTCTCCATTTTCAAGATAAAATTTGAGAGAGGGGTCTTACGAGTGCAGTCTTTCCCATCACCGCTGTATCCTTGAGGACAGACTCCACAGATGAAAGAGCCCAGAGTGTTGTTACAGCCCACTCCAGGGAAACAAGGCTGAGAGACGCACTCATCTATATCTTCTCTACATGTATGGCCTGTCAACACATGAAACACCAGACAATGTGATGTGGAAACACTTACAAAACAAGTATGAACCAATATTTGAATATTACAAATTAAACAAAACAGCTGAGATGCCTTTACTGCTCACACACGTAAAGAGGATCGCTAGAACTGCTGTTCATAACAAATAAAAATTTTCAGATTGATTGCATTTTTGACTTTCGAAACTAACAAAATCAAGTTAATTTAGTGTATTTATCATTATTTTTCTCATTTATGATAACAGGGATCTGGGGATGCATTGACAACACGTAGCCTCTGCTTATCAACACAGTCCAACGGGAAAAGTGCCACAAACAGTAAGAATCAAGACAGATTAAAAACAAATTCCCCAGTAATTCAAACCATTTACTGTTTTTGGAAGTAAAATCAGTTCTGAAGTTTTGGTTATAATAAATCATTCCAGTATTGAAGGTCAAAGTTGAACGATAATGTCAGATTTAATGATTGTTTTCAACAGACAGTCTAGACAGCATTTGCTTTCATTTCACTTGAAAAATAAGTAAACTTATTACCCTCCGACTTTATAAAGCAGCAGCAGAGTAAAATGTAGTTGTGTTGTGATAGAAATGATGGTCACAACTTCAAACATAATTTCTCTGAAGCCTTCTTCTTCTTCTTCTTCGTTGGATTTTAGAGGTGGTTTGCATCCAAAATGTTGCATCACCGCCTTCTACTGGGCTGAAAATAAGTCAATTCTCCTATCTAATCTAAGTTATTATATATAAAATAAAATAAAATGAAAACAATCATCCCATTCTCTAATATGACTTCTCAATTTAGACTCTGACAAGACCTAAAAGCCTCTCTTGCACTTCCTCTCTGGTAATTTCCCTGATGTCAAGAAACTTTCTCGCAGCATCAACTATCTCTATTCTCTCGGATTTCCTTTCTGCCTCAGCGGCACAGTTTATCGCCATGGCCAGAAAATGCTAAGAACTTAATCTTGTCCTTACAAAAACAATATCCATCATGCCTACCTGATTTGTTCTCCTTTACTTCTTGAATCTTTCCATTCCTAGCTGCTTCCTCATGGCTTAGCCTCCTCTTGGACCTGATCCTCATGAATTCCATCTCTCTTTCTTTCTCTTTGGACGGTCTGCTTGCCATGCCTCATGACACATTGATTACACTTGGGTTCTTTTCCACAGTTTCTGCTGCTGCACTTCTCATCTCCACATTTACCCACATATCCCCAAAATCATGTCTACACACGAGCGAGCCGTGTCCAAATTTCCAACAACGTCTGCACTGAATGGGTTTGGGAACAAAAGGCCGTACTGGGTAACTGATATGATCTAAGAATACTTTTGTCAGGTAGGATTTCTGATTCAAAATGCAACATAACAGATCTTGTTTCACACCTTTCGACCATCAACAACACCCTTTACCGGAACTTTTCTATGGAGTGGGAAACCTGACACTTGGTTACCATCTAACTCAGATATTTCCAGCACCTTCTACAGGTGTTTCTCTGACACCCATGCAACAATGATCACTAAGTTTACATCGCCAAGTTTGTCCTTAATCCAACTCACTACTTCATGTTTGTCTCCATCTGTATGCATTCATGTAACATCAATGCATGTCACTAACTTTGCTTTTTTTGTGCTTTCTCATCTCGCAGGAAACCCTGGGTTGCAGGCCGAGCCTTCGCAGTCCTTCGCAGTCCTGTTGGCATCCTTCCCTGGCTATTGCTACTTATTGTTATTGTTATGATTGTTGTTATTCTGTCCCCCCCCTCTCCTCCCCCTTTCCCTCTTTCTTTCTCTCTCTCAACCCAACCGGTCAAAGCAGATGGCCGCCCACCAAGAGCCGGGTTCTGCTTGAGGTTTCTACCCGTTAAAGGGGAGTTTTTCCTTAGTGCTGCTCATGGGGGGAACTGTTGGGTCTCTGTAAATTAAAGAGTACGGTCTTGACCTGTTCTATGTGAAAAGTGCCCTGAGATGACTTTTGTTGTGATTTGGCGCTATATGAATAAAAATTGATTGATTGATTGATTGATTGAGAACTCTAAATCTGTCCTTGCTCCCAGTCAATTTTATCCCAACCGAGTGGATTTCTCTTACGTTCTCACTATCATCACTGTAACGTGAAATTTCTTCTATTTTCTTCCCTAATTTTTTCCTGCTGCTTCTTTCAAACTCATCCGCCTCCATTTTCCACTTGGCAGCCTGGCAGGTAATGCTCTTTAATGCGCTTTACTTAAATAAAAACATTAAACCTTTTATTATGTGTACTGCGGTTGTCTGAAGGGAACAGATCTGCAGGGTTGATCGGTACCTGTCATTCCAGGTGGGCAGATACAGGAGAAGGAGTTGGGCCCGTCGATACAGCGGCCCAGTCTGCAGGGGTTAGGTTTACAGTCATCGATGTCCACCTCACACCTTTCTCCTTTAAATCCATCCAGACACACGCAAATGTATTCCCCGCTGCCAGCAGGGAGGTTGGTGTTGGTTACACAAGAAGCGCCATTCAGACAATCACAGGAGTGCACAGACACCTGAGGAAAAACAGGAGAAGGCACATTCACACACAGATTTATTCTGATTCATTATTTGGACACAAGTTTGTGACCTGAAAACAAGATTTTAATAGATGTAGTGTATTTCATGTCTCTGGAAATGTTCATACTGCTAGAAAGACACTTAATCTTACCTCAAGTTTATCATTTACTATTGCTAAAATAAAGAGGGTTTTAAGAGGGTTTAAAGAGGTAGTTTTTCTGCTCACTACTCCTATATACTACTAGGATACAGTACGTACTGTAAACCAGTTTTCATGGTATATTGTTTTTGCAGTTAGTATACAAGAAATCAATTCTCGTTCACAATTTGTACTAGCAGGAAATTATATAAGATGTAAGTAAGCAAGTAAAGTTTAGTTCTATAGCGCCTTTCAAACCCAGAGTTACAAGGTGCTTCACATAATAGAAAACCACAAAATAAAGGTGCAATTTCAGCTCACATGTTTCAACATAGAGAAATAAAAGGTTACTAAGTAAGTTAAGTAAAGACTAAAAGAACAACATGCACAGAAAATACAATAAAAACAGGGATTTCAAGGAGTGGTCAAACATAGAGAAATAAGACAAAATATGAAAAGAATAATACAAAAACATTTGAGTGGACGTTATAAAATTGTTATACAAATACCAGTCTGTACAGGTGGGTTTTTAAAAAGCTTTTTAAAAACTGAGTCACTGACTCAGCTGATCTGGTACTGAGGAGTTTGTTTCACAGCGTTGGAGCTAAAACAACAAAGGCATGTGTGCACAATTATGCACGCGAATCAAAGTGAGACTTTGAAACCCACGCTGCCAACGACATAAAAAGAAAGGAAAATGTTTTTCTAAAGATAAAATCCTTAATTTTTGTTTTCTGAAATTTTCCTGGAGCTGTCTCACCACCATCTGCAATTTGTTTGAATGTTTTGCAAATGTGAGCAGCGCTTCCATTTTCTTTTGTGCATTGCAAAATCAAGAACATTCAGTATTTATGCATCCTGACGTCTTAGTTTTGTCACTTTTTCAGTGTAAATGCATTACATATTCAAAACCTGCATAGCATTAATGTGTTTTATGGAATTGTGACACAGAAAACCTCCTTTAGCAGAAAACAATATATCATTAGCCCCCTCTAGTGGCAGGAATAAGTAAAGGCTTTGAGAGCCAGAGGCCTGGCAGGCTTATAACCAGAAAGTTTCCACTATAATGATAATTTTTTGGTTATAGTGAACTGATTAGCTATTGTCGTTTTTTCCACCTCTCAAATGAACTTGCACTTCACACTTAATGAGAATGAAAACTTCAAAATGGTTGTATAAAGACTGTTCTGGTCACACTAAAGAAAAAGCCTTACCTGTACAGAGGCTCTGGTCTCAGCGTTACAGTCGTCCGTCACAATAAACTGGAACGTGTGTGTGTCAGTGGTTTCAGCTGTGGTCTTCCAGATCAGCAGGCCGGCTGGAGACAGAGATGCACCTTCAGGACCCGATACCAGAGTGAAGAGCACCGCCGAGCCCTCGGGGTCCCGGGCTTGTAGCTGGTAGATGAAAATCTCTCCCTGAAAGGATCGGAGATGAAACGGCAACGACTGCAGCACCGGAGGCTCGTTCTCTGATGGGAAACACAGAGAAGTAGGATAAGTACAGTAAGCGACTCAATAAATCTATAAGTGAGTCGATATGTGGTGAGTGAAAGACTGGATGAAAGGGTGGGAATCAGAGAGTATGAGCAAAAGTTTAAAACTGAACAGGGCACCCAGGTTACAATTAAAATACATAATACATATAAAATGTTGATTTTGTTGAAATTAGGTCATTGAACATAAATCAGACTCTTGCCAGACAGTATAATAAAGATATACAGACAGAATAAACCTGTGTTAATTAGGCCAATTTGTGATAGACGCTGAAAAAAGGTTATTTTTTTACATAAGAGTTTTGCCCAGGATTCATTCTGATGGAGCCCAAACTTCATATTAGTCAGGTGGACATTATCACCTGATTTCAGCTTATCACAGAAATGTCTCTACTGGTGTAAACAGACCAATAAGTAACTTCTGCAGAGCTGGAAATGCACATGAAAAGAGTACATGTCATAGAGATGAATTTGGTGACGGGCTATTTTAATCAAACATCAAAAAATAAAAATAAATATTCATAATGCAGCCTCATCTACACCACTCAGTACTGAACTTGCTGTTTATTATAGTTGAGTCGTTTATAGTTTTTATTTATAATATTTTTGGGGGATTTTCGCCTTTATTCCAGCAGAGAGGTTACAAGAAATGAGGGAGAAAGAGACGACATCACAACATCAGACACCAGCTGGTATCAAACCAGGGATGTTGCGATCACAGTATGTGAAGCCACCAGTTAGTGAAACTTATTTAAATTCCTGTCACATTTAGTGTTTACATGTTTACTGTTACATTTGCTGTGATTGTTTTCTTTTTGACAAGTTTCAACTGACATATCTTGGTCAAAACTGCTTACTAACCAAACTGCAAGTGATCAAAAGGCTGATATATGTTGTTATCAGATTCTTCAACAGTCAAATAATCAGTGTCTGCCTCAAAACTCCAATAGTGGTTTAATATAAAAATGATTAATTGATAGAATTCATGCATGATGGAATCAGCCTAATCAATTATCATTACACCATGTCTTGTCATCATTATACTTTAGATCAGTGAATTAACTCAAGTTAATGCTACATATTTCATCATTTCATCACCATCTGACCTACTTTGAGTTAAAGAAGTAAAGTTGGTCAGAAAGTGTAACAATGAAGTAAACTGTCCTCGTTTGACTGAAGCAACATCAGTGGCTCCAATCTGCACAGAGCTGCTGACAAACGATCAAAACAACCCTGAGCGACTACCAGCCACAAAACTCACTGATGGTCGTCCAACGTCGGCTCTACTGAGGAAGTGACACATGAAAAACTTTGTGTGTGGGATAAATCAGAATGTGAGAATGCGATCTGTGAGGCAGACCAGATTAGAAACATTGACGTTTTTGTGCACGTACTCTCTGCTATGGACCATGTGTGTTTGGAGGAGTCAGGGCGGCATGTGAGGCAAGGGATGCTGGGATTGGACTCCCCCTCACTGTAACAAAGGCCGTCAATGTTGCAGGTTTTCTCCTGGGAAGGAAAGACAATAAATAATATAAAAAAAAAAAGTTCAGTGTTTATTTCTCTTTGAAACAAACTGCCCTTCATAACACAAAACATTTGGTGGCCACTTATGCAAGACCTACCTCAGTGAGCCACACAGGTTCATGAAAAGCATAAACAGAACATGGCAACAGGAGAACAAGGACAGTTTTGTTGAAACACACTAACAAAGTCAAACTGTGGATGCCTCACACGTTCAACATCACTAAAAGACTGTTACTATTAACAGCTGCTGAATGTTCAGTCCTTGCTCTTGCAGAAAAAACACAAAACCTTTTGTCATAAAAACACAGGTGATATAATTTGCTTCTTTGAGGGGGTATGTTATACCCAAAAAAGGAAGTGTGTTGGACTTTAACTCAGTGAAACATGTCAAGAGCTATGTTTGGTTTGGGGCCCCCTGGTCTCCTTTGTTTTATGGAGGTTAAACTCCATGTACGTGTAACATGCATGATGTGAACGCATGATCAGGTCATGTAGCACCTCATGGCCTTATGCCAATTGGTTGAATGTATGTAACCTTACAATGTTATCCAATCAGATGTTGTTTCTTTGTCTTTGGGAAAACTTTATAAGGTGTATTTCATTTTCCTTTCTTTGAGACTGCCTGACCTTTGTGTTGAGGTTTGTCTCAATAATAGTTTTTTATCTTCAACCCAGCGGTGTTTTGTGTTTTCAGACAATTTCCACAACACTTTAACACGTTAATGTATTAGCTCTTACTGCAGAAATGATCTGTTTGCATGATGATAAAGGAGCCTCATAGGCACTGCCTACACACTGTTTTAATATTATTTCTTCAGGAAAGGCTGACAAGGCACACATGCTTGATTTCGGCTCATTTCTTGTTGACACTCACATTCACATAAGGCTGCAGCTCTGAACATGACTGTCACCACAGTGCAAGCTGTGAGCTGTGAGCTGTGAGCAGCAGCAGCAGCTATTGGCAAATTCTCAGGTCACCAGGGAAACAGATAAATGAACAATTTCAAAAATGCAGTTATACGTGCAGATTTCAAATCGCACCTTCCACAGCATCGGTGGATGACTTTTTAACTTGTATCTCTGCCTACTCAGACCACCTGTTATAACAAACACCATCACAAAGATGGCATGCCAAAAAAAACATTCAGTTAGAGAGTTTTGCCTCACTTTAATATATATTTTATCACATTTAAGTGCAGATTTAAATGTACATCTGTTCTGAGCTATCTCTTACCAGCATCACATCTGCTGTCTTATTTTCAGTAGATTAAATACCTGTAGTAGTCGTCATACAACAGCAGGTTGCATATGCAGTCACAAATTTTTGTATAATTTATGCATAGCACATAGCATGGCACAGATCTGTCCGAGGGCTCCACCTAGGCTCAAATCAGCACTGGTTCTGAGCATTGCTAAAGGATGTAAATTCTACATTTCCATGTTGTAAACACCGAATTTGCGCAGCACAAATGGCATTACAGCTGTAGAGCTGATGCAGAGCTGTATGAACCTGAGGTGTTGGTGAAGTGATGGGGCTGAGAGCGTGGGTGAAAATGTATCTGAGGAGATATTTCAACTTTTTGATCCATATTTACTAAATTTAAACCACCATCAAGACGTCCTTACCCTCAGAGTGCAGAGGACTTCGGTGTTGAGGCTGCAGATCTGGCAAGCTCCATCATACAGAGTCAGTATCTTGGCGTTACTGTAGCTGTAGCCATCATTGGACACCTGCCATCAGCAGAACCGTGATTACAGTGGATCACTGGGAACATAAATAAACTGAACAAGGTGAACTGCAGTTGCTCACATGGGATCATTTTCAACAACTCAGATATTTTAATACACTACACTGTACAACCCGAGAGCATCTATTTTCACTTTGAGGTTGAAACAATACAAACTGTCGGTGCAGCGGTGCTGGAAAGACTCAATTCAGTGATAAATGTTCTCAAGTTTACCAAATCCGACTGTTGTGAAAAAGTATTCCCACACTCTTTCATTGACAGTCAGGTAAACGATCCAATTTCCACAGTTTCACACCGCTGAGTCCATTTTTCTCCTAAACCAAGTCAAAACAGGACAAAATGTTCAGCTGCACTCTGTGGAGCCTTTACACAAGCAGCAGCCAGCAAATTAAAACTAGCAGATCTATTGCATCTGTCCACTTTTCATTACTTCGGTGGAGATTTACTGTTCACGCTGATACAGAGACTATCCTGAGATAATTAAAATGTCTTTCAAAATAAGAATAGAGGTTTCTTGAGGACTCCGGGATCATTAGAGAGGAGAAATTACTCATTTATAGCAGATTCACCAGTGTACAGTGCAGAAATGACTGGAGACATGACTAACTTTGATCTGCCAGCGGGCCAGCGGTCTGTTTGTCACTGTTTCCAGGTCCACGTCTCCAGGAGCCTGGCTGCTCTCCAGAGGCAGCTGGCACTCCAGAGCCGTCACATCCAGAAAGGTGGCCAGAACAAACTGGGGCTCATCCAGAACCCACTCCCCATCCACAAACTGGACAAAAGATAGGGAGGGAGAGAAGTAGGGGGGGGGGGAGCCATGAGTGGGAGAAGGTGCAAAAGAGAGAGAAATTAGAGATGGGAACAGGGAGGGAAAAGGATAACGTAGCAAGACAGAAGAAGACAAACAACACAGTGCAATGAGAGTGTTAGCCTGTTAGCTGTAATTCTGAGTAATACAGCAGCAATGGTAATTATAACAAGCATATAACGTTGTATTAATTAACCTTAAAGCTGTACTTAATATATTCCTACATTAAAAATGGCTCAAATTACTATATATAATGTGAGAGGAGTCACTTGTAATTATGAACAAACAGACTCTGTGATTCTACTCAGCTTTAAGGAGCGTTTTTGTGAGTTTCAGATCATTGTTTTGGTTTCACGGCCTGCAACCCGACTGTTTGGGTTATTCTCATGGCTTTTATCAACCTCGTCTCCAGCTGCAGCAGGCAGAAAAAGCTCTAATAAATTCTCTATGCTACCTGCTCAGCACCAGTTAAAGGAGAGTAGTTATACACACATCACGTAGGTGCAACGCTATTAGAAAGCAGTATGAATGAACGAAGATAACACCTGCACACTTACTCTAAGCCACAAAATTTAATCAACATTTCAATTCTATTCGGATCTTCGTCAGGTCAGAATGTTGAATGTGACACCGTTAGCAAGTACCTGGTGAACATAGTGAAGCATTTAATGGCTAAAGAGTTGAATATTTGGAGACCAAAAACACAGCTGAAAGGAGAATAAATATTGGACTTAAATTTGTCAGTTTGTCAGAAACATGACTTGAAATGCTAATGTTGCTCTTTGTCTGCTGGATGTGCAAATAAGCTACTGTTCGCTAACACTTGGGTCATATCAACTTAAAGGACAGGTTCACAATTTTTCAGCTTGTCTTAAAACAACTATCAGGTGCAAAAATGAATGTTGAAGTAGGTTTTTCTCTTTCTCTTCATACTGACCTTTAGAAGATCCCTTCATAATGCACTTATAGTGTAAGTGATGGGAGCCAAAATCCACAATCCTCCTTCAGTGCAAAAATGTATTTAAAAGTTTATCTGAAACTAATATGAAGCTTCAAATGAGTCAAATCAAGTAGATATCTTTCAAGGTTACAGTCTTTTTAGTGCCAAGGTTCCTCTTTTTGTTACTATATTTCCACTGCAGCTCGATAAGGAAACACTGTCTGAAGAAACACAAAGAGGGAATTTTAAGCTAAAATGTGGCAGATATCCACTTGTTATGACTAACTCAGACTGCTGAAGCCTCATATAATCTTCAGATAAACCTTTCAATAAATTTTTACACAAAATGACTGTGTGGACATACTGTGGATTTTGGCTCCCACAACGTATATTGAAAGCATATTTGAAGGGGATCTTTGAATAGCCAGTATGAACAGGAGGAAAACCTCTTTCAGTGTTCATTTGGGTACCTGACTGTTGTTTTAAGACACACCTGAAAAATTGTGAACCTGTCTTTTCATAAAGTGATAATATGTTACTGTTGTGAGTCACACAAGGACTTGGAAGTTTCTCGTGTTTTGGTTGGACTCATAGAAACTAGATAGATAGACTCAACTGAGTTAAGCTATTAGAACTTCTTGAGCTCTCCCACCGAGAATACTTGGATATGTAGTTCAGATGAAATCATCCACTGGACCAGAATGTTTGTCAATAAACGGGAAATCTGACTCTCTGGAAAAATCTAGGCGGAGCAGGTCGGAAAAAAGAAACAGAAGAAGAAGCAGAAAAACAAAGTACCTTTTCTTTAACAAACTCACACTTGAGCTCGTAGGAGTCCTTAAAGCCTTGACCGTAGACTTGGATGGTGGAGCAATCTCCCTGTCGGACGTCACACAGACCCTCCTTCTCCAACTCAGTAATCTCTGGGATCTGGTCTTCACACCATGAACGACAAAGAGTGCAGACAAGCAGGCACTGTTACTGCTAATATCGGCTGATTGATCGGCTTTACCTCTATAGGATGAGTTGCGTCTGTGTGTCAGTGTATGTTTAGTATGTTACCAGACAGCACACTGCAGTCAGAAGACCCAAATCCCGGGAAGCAGACACAACCCCACTCCGAGCACTGGCCGTTCCCGTTGCACAGATTAGGACACTTGAGGATGGCCAGAACATCCTGGTATTCTTCTTCTCTCTTCCTCTCCTCCACCAGCCTCCTCTCACACTCGTTCTCCAGCAGCGGTAACGTTGCATTCAGCCATGACTGGTCATCCTTCAGCTGTAGGTCGGTAACACACATGGCGGCTGCACGACTTACTATCGTTTCTTCTAGAAGACGCCTGCAACCTAAAGCTATGCTGGAGTTTGCCACAGCCTGATGGCACTGAGCTCTGGCCTGCTGCTCCGTCAGGCCAGAAGGTGTCGGCCATATTGGGGAAGAGTCTAAATGAACTGCTAGTTCATGGTCCTCTGGGAAGAAATAAGTGAAGCCTTCCAAGTCAGACTGGCTGAGGCTTTGGTGTGGGGAGTTAGATATGTAACGGTGGGACTGCCTCCTGCCCCTACGCTGCTGCTGCTGCTGCTGGGCTGCTCCATCCCTGGAGGCTCTCGAGGACGAGCTGAAGCCTCTTTCATGTGGCTGAGCATCCTGGGTGTGTTGGCTAAAGAGGCCCGGAGGCAGAGACTGTCTTCGATTCCCCTCACCTCTGAGTAGTTCTACCGAGCCGATGTACTCCGCCGTGACGTCCAGAGTGGGGATGACACTGGGGAGTTGTACGTTGCCATAGTGAGAGCAGGCGGAGTCAGACGAGGTGACTGCTTGAGAGCGACTTTGTGGAGATGTGAGGCGGGGTTCTGCCTGACAGTTACAGAACTTGCGGGGGTTCAGTGTACTCAGGGAGGAAGGCACAGCATCAAACAGACTGGTGCCTGGAGGGAGCCTGACAGAGGAAAAAAAAAGAAGATATCAGTGAAGAAGCACAGCTGGAGCCAACAGCGGGGTGACAGGAGGGTCTGTACAAGGCTGGATCAACCTGTTAGGTGGCTCCGGGGGAAAAAATAAGTTGTTGGACCCCTACTGCTTCCTATTTTAGTTGATATTGTGATGAGTGGTGCAAATGTCTAAACAATGTCTAATCAAATTACGTATATCCAACTGACACCCAGTGAACCTGAGGGTTTTGTGGCCCCTGGGGTTTGAGGCCTTGGCTCTTTGGAGTTAATGTATACTAGAACAAAGCTTTGGTGAAGATGCTAAATGACTACTTAAAATGTCTAAAATTTATACACATACAAAATAGCAAAAGGCTGTTTAGTGCAACAACAAATATATTACTAAACTGACCAATCAGAGTTTATTAGGCATCTAAAAATGGTGATAAGCATGGATGAGACTGACGTAGGTGTACAAGCTGTAAGTGGACTTTCGTCTTTGATCACTGCTGAAAATGTTAACTGCTCCTCACAACCACTATGCAAGCTTTCATGTCAACTGACAGATACTTCACGACAAAATATATTGACCTCCATTCAGAAATAAAAGCGTGCAGATGCTCCAGTGTGGCGCCCCCTGCTGCGTGGAAGTCGTTCTCTGACTGTCCGTCGTAAGTCCCACACAGGCCTTCAGTGTGGCTCCGGTCTGAACTGGGGGCTCTCAACGTCAGACTCATTCCCCAGTTGGACACATCGGCACGAACAAAAGCTCCTGATGAGAAGGTCATCTGCAAAACAACATCAGAATTATAACATGGAGCGTCTTCAACAACAAGCCGCTGTGTAAATTTTGACACCAAGGCAGTCATATTGCCATAGTTTTTTTTCTTTTTACACATCTACTAGCATTATTAATAATGTTTTCCAAACAATTTAAAGGAACAGTTGCTTTTTTGAGCATAAGATGAGAAGTCTGAGTGGTATCGATCTTCTAATCTTACTGTCAGCAAGGAAGCAGATAAGTGAATTTCCCAAAACTATTAATTTAAAATCTTGCTGGTACTGTTCTATAAGTTGATAGGTTGGGCTGTGAATAGATACCAGAAACTGCGTTAGTTTCATAATAAATTTAGGTATTATTATATATGTGTTAAGACAGATTTTTGCTGACTCATCCTCACTCACAGTGACTTTGCGTCCCTGATAGGACTCGGTGATGCGGATGCCACTCTTGCTCAAGTCTCTGTTCTTCACAGACAGGTGTGGCTTGGTTTCACCCATTTCCCCGCTGCACATGTCAAAAGCGATTACATCGCCTCCATCCCTCGCTACGAAGCCGCACACACACGAGGCGGCGTGCACCAAACTGCCGCACTCCCACTGACGGACGTGGACTTCAAATGGCCAGAGGCTGCTCTTATAGAGAACAAAGGTTCCTATTTGGTAGTTTTCATAGTTCCTGTAGGTAAACAAAAAGGAACATTAAGTGATTTTTTTAACCTGCCTGTTCCTGTGAACTCTCTATCCCAGCATGCATCAGGTGAATGAATTACTCTAAATGTTTGCAACTGCATTACAGGCATCATTCTCCATCACACATCAACATTTCTACATATAATGAAATCTGTTAAACTGCAATAACACATAGTACAGTGTATAATATATATAATGAATGTTTTCTGTATATTTGACTGAAGTACCTGCCGTCAAATGTGATCATGTGAGGATCAGTGAAGGAGTAGCAGTAGGCTGAGGGGACATCCTTCACCTTTATCTGTAAATGAGAGATTAGTTTTATTCCTTCTTAAATTAAAATACTCAGGATACAGATGCACAGTGCAAGAATAAAGAGTTAACTCTTCACTGCATGTTTAAAAACCAACAAAAAATGCTGCAGCAGAAAAATCATTATAAAACTTATAAATCAGATGGTTAAATGGGAATACTACAATGTGCAATTAGCTGCATTGTGTATATAGAGAGATGAAGAACTATTTGATATCTAAAAATCCACATCTCATGAATTCATACACCATGAGCAAAATATCAGTTTTTCCAAACACCCCAGGATAATCTGATCTGTTTACCTCAGCAGGTTCTGGTGAGTATCCGTTCCAGAGGAAATTCTGTGTGACGATGGGTTTGATAGAGATCTGAGTTGTCCTGTTGCCATCTTTGACAAAGTCAGTGACAGGGCTGAAGTGGACCAGAGCCCGGCCACAGATCCCGTCCCTGCAGGGACCCCGGGACAGATGCACCACACATGAGGACAGAGACAGATCTGCACCCAACAAAACCTCGTCTGCAACACAACAAGGATTTAGGTTCAGTGTTATTTACATGATGATACAAGAGAAAAGAACAGAAAAGAAAGAAAAAGTGTTATTTATTGTTTATGAGCTAATTCAGTCAGCTCCTCTGCATGATCTTACCCTTTGTCTGCTGTTATAGACATTTGAAGTGAAGTAAAATGACACCCTCTTTGTAATTACCTATGCAAATTTTAAGTAACAATTGCCCCCATTAATTGCACAATTATCCCTTATATGCATGTTAAGGATAAAGGAGATAACATGCAAGGTGCATCACTCATCCAGTATGTCTGAAACAAAAGGCAAAAGCTAATAACTATCTAAAACTAATTATTTAAAATGTAATATCTGACCATTTGTAAGAGGAAAAGAGTAAGGGAATGCATTTAAAACAGTGTTTGTGTGCTTTAACGCAAGCATGCCTGGCTAACTAGTAACTTAAATTAGTAACGTCAAACAGCTAACAACCAGTTATCATGTTTCGTCGTTATCTTGCCGTACATCCTCACCTTGACTGCTTGTGCTGAGCTGCAGGGACACAGTGCACTGTTCTGTAGAGGAGGAAGACTCTTCCAGACATGGGATGGGAACTGTGCTCTCAACCACCAACTCATACAGCTTCCCATCCTCAGAGACACTGCTCACCTCCGGTCTTAGCTGCAGATAACGGTTATAAAGGGAGAGATTACATGACATTCTGAAGGAGAGGTTTTAGTCACACAGATATATCTTGAGACAAATAATTTCTTTGCTAGAGTTAAATCTTAGTGAGTAACGTGAAAGAGTGGCAGCTGCTAGGCTGAGAGGAAAAGAAGAAACATAGCAAAATCTAAATTAAATATAGCTTTAGAAAGTTTTATTGCCCAACAAATGAGTCCAAATCAGTCTTGTGGAAATAATTTTCCTTTTTTGTATTACACAACATCTCTGCAGCCAGGTGGCCGACTTCTCACGGCTCAGCACTAGGTCATGGCCCGGTAATTAAATCAAATCAAATAAAAATCACTGAGATTAACACTCAGGGCAAATACTAAGCTGAGCAGTTAAACATCGAGCGTGTAGTAGTTTCCATTTTTGTCTTCACATTTCTTTTTCTTTGTTTACACAGACAGAAAAAAGAGACAGTAATGTTTTAGAAGTTTGTGAATTGTAAGCACACGAAATAAGATCAATATATGGTGTAATATGAATTGTACAAAAGACCAATTAAACAACATAATTAGCAGTAACATTTTGGTTTTTTCATCTATGATGTTGGAAGATCAGCAGCTTCCTGTTTTGTCCGTATTGTTGTCACTGTGTGGTTGCCGAGCAAAAACATGCAAAAACATATAATTGGACAAATACTGTTCATCAAGATACACCACACACACACACACACACACACACACACTGTTGTGAAACATCAGATGACTGTGATATACCCTGATCCCAGCGAAGAACTCCTGACTTTCCACTGAAGGACTGCGGATGTCGGGCGAGTCCAAGAAGAAACTGGAGGTGGAGCAGTAAATCTGAGAGAGTGAGTGAGAGAGGGAGAGATCATTTTCCAATGATTTGTCTTTCTATGAAGTAACCATTTGTTGTCTTGTCTTAAAATATTTCTCAAAATTATTACAACTACTGTATATTGCTGCTTCGGCAATACTGAACTAATCGCACACATGACAATAAAGAAAAATTTGAATTAGTGAGAGAGAGAGAGAGAGCAAAGGGAACGACACGGCAAATAAAAGGGGAAAAAATCTTGGATGTATAAAAGATTTTATAGCTAAGGTCAGGTCACAGACACGATCAGCACTGTAAAACAAAACGGCATGTTGACAGACTTCAATAATAGCTTCAGTCGCTGTTGGCTCAAAGTCAGGAGCAACATCTTTGATTTATACAGTTATGTCTTATTTCCAGTCGGATGGGAAGTCGATTGTCATAGGAATGATCTATGAATGATCTGACTTCTGATCTTCAGTTTCCTTTTTTTAAGATACGTAGTCACTTGGACTTGGATCTATCTTTGGATGGTCTTCACTATTAA
The DNA here is from genome assembly GCF_914725855.1 of Thunnus albacares. Classification (NCBI taxonomy): domain Eukaryota; kingdom Metazoa; phylum Chordata; class Actinopteri; order Scombriformes; family Scombridae; genus Thunnus; species Thunnus albacares. The sequence goes on from NC_058113.1 coordinate 28,745,979, forward strand.
ATGTTGAAATATACTGTAGAATGTTTCCTTTGGTTCCCCCCTTTTGGTTTTCATTTCAAATATGGGGATATTTAAGATCCACAATAGCCCCGGGATAACATATGACTTTGAAATGCTCAAGTGTGAAATTGCACAGAGAAAAGCCAATATGAGATTATGGGAGCCAATAATAACCCTAAGCTATAGATCATAAACAGCCAGGTGTAAGTTTAACTCATTTCATAAACACAAGACTGAAATAAGGTTAAGTTAGCCATGGCTGCTTTCTTTATGGATATTATTAGCCCAATGCTAATAATATTAGTCCAATGAAGTATAAAGTCTTTACTGATATGTTAGTTGTTCTTCAACTACGTTTGCAGGAAATGTACACTATCTGTTGCCTATTTTATCTTGTTTTTTTCAGCGCTTTGTTTAGTTCTTGCTCTTGTCTTGGGCTCCTTTCGTCATCTCCTTGACTAAAAGTTGAACGAGAACTCATCTCGAAACTGACCCCAACAAAGATCATGTGAAACCACTGCAGCCCCGCATCACCTTGTCTCCCAGCCGGAGGTTAAAGCCGTCCAGCTCGATGAAGGCGGAGGTCTGGATGGTGGTCTCCTGTTTGAGCTCTTCGTTCCTGCCCTGAGGTGAGAGGCGGGACCAGGCCACTACGAAGCCCAGGGAGCTGTTGGAGCTGCTCTCAAAGCTGCACTTCAGGTAGACGGAGTTCCCCATCACCTCTGAGACAATCTCTGGTGCAGATGGAGTGGGAGGCTGCTTGGCTGACAAGGGGAGAAGAAGAAAGGGTAGTGGGGTTGATTAGATGACATTTATGCAAATTGTTCTGTGGATGCTGTTAAAAAAACCACAACAGAGGTGGAAAAGGAGGCCAATGCAACTGTTTGAACTTTTTTTTAGAAATCAAAACATATGGTCATATGTTGAACACTCTTCATCAGTGTCTTTTGTCAAAGTAATCTGTAATTTGACTCTTGAATCTCCTCCTATAAAGGTTTGCTCACATCTGAAAAAGTTCACTAGACACTCAAAAGTATGTGATCACTGTGGTCTGGGGTTTTTTCGTGGTTTGGACCCTTTCTTCCAGTTAATGTAACTGGATGTAATCTTAAAGCTACAGTATACACAGATATTTTAGACAATACATTTACATTTTGACACTTTTATCTAGCGAGGACAGACAATCAAGCATTAGAAGCACAGTGACTCAAAAGAGCCGTAGTGCAAATTCTAAAGTAGCTGACCCGGTACGAGTGCAATGAGAAAGACTGCTAGACATGAGCTAAGATTGTGAGTAGACAAATGCATAAGAAATACCATAAACAACAAGAAAGTAATGAAAAAATAATCAAAGTGCTAAAAGGTTAAAAGGTTTCCATCTTCGTGGCACAGTTTGGCCCTCGTGGTGGTCCATAACAAAAGTTTTCCTGAGTTTGGTGTGGAAGAACTTGACTGGTCTTATCACCAACCATCACTACAGATCTCACTAATACTCTTGTGGCTGAATGGAAGCAAATCTCTGCAGCCAGGTTTCAAAATCTTGTGGAAATACCTTCCCAAAAGACTGGAGGCTGTTATAGCAGCATATTAATATTTGAATGAGATGTTCAATAATGACAAATAGGTTTAACATTTAAGTGTCTATATACCCAGGAAAATAGCTTTGTTGTTATTGGTTCAGTATGTGGTATCATTAACTTTTTTGGTTAACTGCTAATATTAAATTTATAAATCATACACACATAATTTACTAACATTTGGCTGGAGGCTAGTGCTAATTTCCATTCCAGTTGGAGTGAATGAAAAAAATTCCCCACTCTGAGGAGGTAATACTAACGCTACTTCTAAATAAACTAGTCGTAATTTATAACACAGCAAATAATTATGTAGAGGAAAGCAGCTAATGCTTCATTCATATGAGCAGTTCTGTCCAGGAAATATTCAGCTTGGTCTGTTCTATTAATTCCAAAGTAGAAAAGTGAGCTTGTGTAATTTATTTAAAACAAGTTAATGAACATGTTTAGTGATCTTTTGCTCACCTCTAATTAAACCTCCCTCCCTCCTTCCATCTCTGCCAGCTTCCTAAAAACCTGCCCTGGCATAATTCACAACCTGGCCGAGGGCCGTCACCATGGAGACGAGGCCCAGCGGACACCGGGACACATGCTCAGCTCATTAAGAGGAGCGGTAAGGGGGCCGGCGGTGCATTCCTGACCACATGGTAACTCCCTGACCTCCTGATTGTTTTGGTGTTTGACCTAACACGAGGAGACAAGCGCGGGCCATAAACACAGCAACAGGGTCCTTACTTTTACATGTTCCTCCGACGTTCACCTCATTAGGGCCGCAGGTCAGTGACGTTGTGGGTAAAGTGTCCAACATCTCTGTAAGAAAAACAGGAGAGTGATTACAGCATTCAATTATAAACCAGTGGAAAGCCTCAAAGCGAGGTTTAATTAACATAATAGATTATACTACATGGAAGAGAGGAGAATTTGTTTCTAAGTGCTTATCTGAGAAGCAGTTCAGTCTTTTGCTGAAAAGTGTTATTCTTCCGATAAGGTTGCGGTTTTGTTTCCACTTTTAATCTCTGTCTCGCTGCATGTTGGGTTGGGAGCGTTGTCAGGATCAAAAAATGCTTTGATGTTACATCCTATGGAGGGGGAAGCTGCACACTCATAACTCTGATGCGGTCTTGTTCTGCATATTGATGTGGTATCCCGCTTTCTGTCTGGGCTCTATGGTATGTTTGCATGATGTCAGTACATCTTTATTTCATGTGAAGAAGACGTGAGCTGTCTCTAAGATGTTGTGACAAGTAACAACCACATTATCCAGCCATTATAGTTAATAAACCATGGCCAAGGAAAATAGAGTTGTCTGACTGACTGGCAGGAAACCTCAAATGTGGCTCCAGTCGACAGTTCAACCACACTCCAACTTTAAATAATGTATGACAATCTGTGTACATCTTTTTGTCTGTAAGTGGTTATTGTATAATTTACTGTAAGTGCAATAATACACTTTAAGCCCTTAAATAGAAAGTAATAGACTCATAAGAATCTACAATAATTGATGTAATATGGGTAAAGTGGTGATGAAATATTGTGATACTTACATTTCAAAAAATATGATCATACTGTGACTGTTTTTACAAGGCATCATGGCACATTATTAAGGCATAGAGTGATGTATTATGTTTGTGTGATGTTCTTTATAGGGGCTTCACAGAAAGTAAATACTCACTTGTTAATTTGAGGGTACCTCAGCATTTGTTTGTGATTTCAGAATGACTCTCTGAGAAGGACCAGGCCGGCCAGCTTGACAAAATCTGACACTGAATTTACTCACTTGGGATTAGAACCAGCGGAAAACTGCCTTTCCAGCTGATCTTAACTCACATGTTGCAGTAGTCAGACTCTCAGATTGTGTAGCTTTGTCCCGCATTGGCACATACTGCAGCATACATACACTAACTTATTTTGACTGATACAACCGACCAACAGAGCAACTGCTGCGCTCTACTAGCTGCTGGTCAAAGCTGCAAAGTCACAGAAAGTCACTGACAGCATGTTGAGTTAAAAACATTTGCAAAGCACAACCACAACAGCTTGAATCAACATTTTTCCAATATATCAACAATGGATCACAAGACTACTTGTATATAAAACGGTTTGCACACCACAGAGTGTAATCATCTCTGCAGAGCTGGAGCTTTATAGCGTCTTTCAGCTCATTTTTTGGGTGCAGCAAACAGCAGTTCTCAATGAAAAAGCTCTAAAAACCGATTGTATGCTACCTGCCCTGCCAAAAATGGCAGACGGATAAAGTTAGCAACTAGACGGTGAACATTTCGGATGATTTAGCAGCTAAAGTGAAAGTTAGTGGAGACCAATAATAGAGCTAAAAAAGAGAGTGAATGTTGGACTTCAACGTTTCAACGGTGGCCAGAAACACGACTCCAAAGGAATGCTAATGTTTCTGCAATGCTCTGTGTTTGCAGGATGTGTTAATTGGTGACCTGTTAATCATACATCAACTTAAAAGGTGATAATTTGTCGGTTTAGAGCTTGTTACTGCTGCCTTTAAGTGGCCAAGAAATCAGCTATTGCATGTTTAAAATGGTTGTTTTGTTTTCAATGGTTTGTATAATATATTTTTTAATGAATATTACGTCACCACCATGCTCTGACTTGCCCTGAGCGCAGTATCCCATGCATCCCTGCGTAGGCTGCAGCAGGTAAACGTAGAAATCTCCACAGTTGCGGACGGTGACCGGGATGCGGAACAGACAGCAGTCCTTGCTGCTGCTCGGGAAGAACTGCCAGGCAGCGCAGGCCGTCAGCTGCCTGACCTCCAGCGGACCCGGCAGGGACTCACCCTCACCCAGAGACAGCCAGACCGGGGCCTGGGTCCCGCAGTGGTTCACCTGGATGGACAAAGCAGAGAACATTCAAACAGTCTGGTGAAAGTGGAAATATTTCGGGTGCAGTTACTTTGCTGTAAAAGGTAAATTGTGACATATTAATGAAAGGTTATACATTTGCTATTCTCAACACCTGATGTTGAGTTTCAAGACCAAAAAAAAAAGATTGGAATAAGAAAGAGAAGAAGAAATAAACTACCAACATGACTGAACAAAGAAAGAGAACAAACATCCTCAAACACTAAAAACTGACAAAATTAAATGAACCCATTATTCATGAAAAAAAACAACAACTCAGCAAAGAAACAGATTATAATAATAATGCCGGCTTTGCACCAAAGATGTCACCACTGGGAGTATATTTGACAAAAACTACTTTGTACCACTTATTTTAGTTAATTCCCCTTTGAAGAAATCCTTGGCCTGACAAGCCATTTATCCGCTATCTTCATAAAGACATCGCCTTATTATGTAACAACTCTCTCTCATCCTCTCTTCCTTCCTCCGCCCACTCCTGTGGATATCCATCACCCAGAGAGAGCGACGATGCCCTGGGAAGGCAGAAGGAGGCTGACACTTCAGACGGATCCTGCAGGCTCCTCACAGCAGGCAGCCCGCAGGAAATGAGACACATTCCAGCTCTCCTTGCTATCTCCTTCATAAATATGTACACACACACACACACACACACACACATGCACTGATAACTGTGTGTGTGTCCGTAAGCGTATATATCAGTTTTTGTGTATGTTTGTGTATATCAGACAAAGCTTGGAGGCCACCTCAGAGTTTTTCTCCACATGAGGTCACAAATGAGGTCTCAAGAGATATTAAAGACTGATGTATTGATATTTGTAATCAAAGAAACGTGATTGAATGAAAACTCCTTAATTGCTGGGGTCATGAGAAATTTACGACCTTGGACTAAGGTCACAGCTGGCAAACGGTTAAAAACTCTGGTCTACCTGAAGTATGACTTGACCTGTATGGAATTTTTTGGAGACCAATTTCAGTCGTCTAAATCTGTGCCAACATTTGAGTTGGATGACTTTTCTGCCAAAGAAATTCCCAAAAAACACAAGTATGGAGATTTTTTTTCTTTTTCTTTGTGACCCAGAAAAAAATCTCTCTCCAAACATTTGTGAGGAAATTGTTTGCAGCGTCTTAACATATGTCAGCGTGACCAAATCAGTCTGTTAACATTGCTGCAGCTCAGAAAGCTGAATAAGCTGAAGGGTTAGACGGATGAACTTCTAGCTCGAAGTCAGTCTGAATCCCATAAATGGTTCTAATAAGGCAATCTTTCATCATTACAATCGTCTCTGGCAAACAGGTATCACCTTGGGGTCCTTGAGTAAGTATCTTAATGCCCAAGACTGATGAAGTGAAGCTTCTGACAGCTGGCTCAAAAAGAGCTTGCATGCTCAGCAAACCCTCACTGGATCTCTACAGGATAAAGGAACAGTTTGACATTTTGGGGAAATAGCTTTCTAGCTGAGCGTCAGATGAAAAGATCAAAACCACTCTCACATCTGTCTATTCCATATGAAGTCTGGCTCTGTCCAGAGTTTCAGAATACACCCACAACCCCAAGAAATAGTTTCAGTATGTAACTCCCGTGTAGAAACCACAACATGTCATTTTTTACAAGAATGTGCAAAGTTAAGCTAATCGCCTGCTGGATCTAGAGTCATATTTACATTTACATTACATTTATTCATTTTGCAGATGCTTTCGTCTGATGCAAAGTACAAATGAGGTACAATCCAAGCTACAGTCACTAAAGGAGAAAAAGTGCCTCGACATTCAGCTCCACTGTTCTACCTGACAGAAGTGCTGCAAAGATTGCAGGTGCTTGAAGTAACATATACTGTGAGTGCATAGCAGAAATTGTATTACATCTCATATAATTATTAAACTTATATTTAGTGCACAGATGAAAGAGTAGTATCGATCTTCTCATCTAACTCTCAAGTCAAAAAGCGAAAAAGCGTATTTCCCAAAATATTGAACTACTCCCTTAAAATAATATGACAATACAACATATAAACATTTGGACTAACAATGAACACAATATCAGTCAAAGATTACATTCATACTATTCTTTTCTGTTCAATATGAAGAACAATTAGCAGAGTTTAAGTGCAGATTGATTTGAAAAGCGAGCTTTCCATCACACTAGTGTAACTTTGGGGGAAAAAAAAGACAGACTTGATGTTTATTATGATGGATTACGCAACTCAAGTCAGCTAATTGATTTTCATAACATACTCAAATGAAGCTGTCTGGGAAAGTGGATAAAATATGTTCAATTTAATGGATTTGCAGATTATTAATTGTGATGTAAATCAGACATGATTTGCAGTAAATTAGTTAAAACAGACAAAAACACCGGTATTATCCTTTAAATCCCGTAACCCACAGCATAGATGTTACTAAATATTTCTGATAGTTCATATAATGTATAACAGATACATTCCTGTAAAACTCTCCAGTGTGTTTCTTTGCAAGATGTTTACCTCCACACACTGGGTGGGCATGCTGGCCGGCTTGTCAAAAATCTGAAACTGGTACCAGCCCGGAGTGAGGGAGTGATCACAGATGAAGTCCTGCAGGGACGACTGCTGCAGCCAGCTGGAGCTGAAGGTGGTGCTGCGGTAGGGGTTGTCGAGGACCGAGTGGCCGCCCGGCGCACACTCCGGAGGGAGAACTGCGAGTACAGCCAAACAGACAACATAAGCACTGGATGTACACCAAGACTGTCAATACCAATGATCAATATATGGAAGGCTTTCTTCAGGTTATCCAAATAGTGGATTGCTGACATGCATTTTTCCAGCTGGTCTGCGTTCAAGATAAATGTTTGAAATTGAATTTCAAAGCTGATAAATAAGTTGCAGCGCTGCCCAGCATGGAGGTTTGCACACAGATCATGAGGGAGAAAGAATGATGTTATCATTTGATTTTATGTACAAAAAAATGTGAACCCAATAGTGCAAAAAAGCTTCGGCTAACACACCAAGATGAAATTATCTTTTCACACCTGCACCCTTTTGATCTATTCTCCCCATCAGGTCATAATCAGGTATGTCATCTGTAGTTTAGAGGTTTCAACTAATGAATCACATCATCTTTTTATTGAATAAAAGAGCTTCAGAACGATGAAGATCTGAGCTGCAGCCAAACCTAACAGCATTATTATTAATACATTTCTAAGCAGGATGTGACTGTTGATGTCCATATGGTTCATCTTAAGACATGGCTTCACATGAGATGTATCATAAAGGGAGGAAGTACTTGGTATTCATCGGCTTGTCGTAACACTGTCAGAGACATCAGTCTTTTTTGTTTATGATAAGCACATTTTAAAAAACTTCAAAGAATCTTGTACTTGAATATAAAACATGAGGGCAACTATTTATTTGGATCATACCAAAGTAAATCCTGGGGGGTATTTCAGAAAAAAAAAAAAAAAACTCTAAATGAAAGACATCCTCTTTAAAACTTTGCTGAGTGGAAGGAAGTACTAAATCTGCAACAGAGGCAAGAAAAAAGGTGACAGCAGGTTAAAGGTTAAAAGAGGACTCTTAAACACACAGTTTGAGTGCTTTGTAATCATTAGAGCAGTCAATAAAATAAAAACAGGGACATTTCACATCTGTACAAAACTTTGACTGAGGATTATGAAAAGATGTCGAGGAAACCTGTTGACTAGAGGCTACAAGTGTTTTGTTGTGACCATTTCCATGTGTGAAACTCAGATTGGACTGTGACTACAAGAATCAGTTAGAGAGAAACATGATTTTAAGATTTAACCTCATCAGCATGGCCAAATGGTGTTTGCTATGTGCTAAATTGATTAAAGCCTGGTTTCAAATCTTAAGTATTTCTCTGCCACATTAAATATCCATGAATAAATGAGCAACAATGAGATTTAAAGTTAAAGTTTAAGTCAGTTTGGTAAAAAAACAAACATTAATTCATTTTTTATGGAGATTTTAACGCCCAAAACTCATCTAATCTGCATCATCAAGACTGTGCTGTTAGTCAGATTTTATTGTAAGACTCCATCGCTGAAGTAAGAAGCTCAAAAAAAATGTTTTCAGGACCTTCAAGCACAATTTAAAGGAGGCATATCATACTTTTTGTGATTTTATGTCATTTATATACTGTTATATTGTCAGATATCTATGTTAAACATAGTTTAAGTTGAAAAACTTGAGGTGAACATATGAAAAAAACTTTCTGCACGTCAAAAGCCAGAGCATCAGCCTGCTCTGAACGTCCCTTTGACAAAGTTACCTCTACTTCCCCATCGAACTGACGTCAGATCATTTCCACCTGCCCACAAACATCCGGCTAAACTGTTGCTAAGGTTGTTCCACGGGTTGTTCACCTTTTCCACCCGCATATTTCAGATCAGATATCAGCTCGAACATGTACGGATGTATTTGAGAAGGTGACATTTTGAGTAAAAAAGAAGTGAAAATCCTACTATTACTGTTTGTTTTTGCAGCCTCCAGAGCCAGAGGAAGCTTCCTGAAGCTTCAGACAGAAGCTGAACTGAGGGGCTGCATAAAGAGCCAGTATAAGATAAATAAGTAAATTATGTAAAGATATTCCAGTAGAGCCCCTGTGTATAAATACAGACCTGGAAATATGCATGATATGTCCCCTTTAACTTTGGAATATGCAACAACACACAAAACTGAAGTACCAGATCTTCAAACTAGGTTATGACACAGGGCCCCTCTTCAGGATGAGGCCTCAATATCAGGTAAAGCAGGACCCACCTTGAGGCTCTTTATCTGCATATTCTCGAAAATATTTTAATTATCACAAACCTGTTGCTTTCTGGAGCAATGAACAGTGAATCCTAATAAGTCAGCTGAGGAAACAAATCCAGAGAAAAGACAGTTTTCTGGGAGTTGCAAGTGGCAAAAGGTGACACATTTGCCTGTTTCTCAGATATTTTTAGGGGGAGGAACTCAAATAGTAATATAAATTTCAGTCTAATGGCTACAGGGTGCAGGAAATTAGGGAGGGATGTTAACTCGAGATTAGGAAGTGAAGACAGGTGATGAGAGAGGTCAAAAAGAGGAGGCGTGAAGTTTATGATGTGTGACCATAGGAGTTGAAACATGACCATAAAACTCATAAAAATATACAGCCACAAAAAGTCAGAGTAAAAAGAGGGAAAAAGACACAAGCTGGGACTCAGAAGCACCGGCCTCTGCATCATCAAAGAGCAAGTTTTCGGCCCTGACCTGAGAGGTCAAGTGAAAGGTGATAGTCTGACTGAGTCTGCCACAGCGGTGACAGGCGGACGAGTCGCTGAGGGTGACGACAGGTGATGTCAGAGCTGACCAAGACATCCTTCTATCTTTCAATCTCAGCACCTGGTCACTTCAGTCCTCATCACCTGAACAGGAACTCACACCTCCTGTCTGCCTGTCTGAGGGGGGGGGGGGGGGGGGGGGGGGGGGGGGCAGCCGGGAGCTAAAGGCTAATGATAGCTCATTAGATTACAGTCTGACCATGAGACTTGGAGGTGCAGTATTTGCCCTTGAATGACAGCTCCATGATGGATGAGATGGTGTCAGCTTCTTTTTGGCAACAGGACAAAACTTACCAGAGGCACTACTTGATATAGAGTGATTAAATCTGATTTTTCATCCCATTTATGGTTTGTAAACTGTGATTTTTCTTACTAAGGAAAGGAATCCAGTCCTCATCATCACTAGAGAGCAGTTAAACAAGATGTTTTGTCCATTATATTTATGAAAACAGCACACAGGGAGGCAAATCTTTCATAAATTGTCAAAGTATTTGAATAACTTATAGTTGAACTTACCTGCTTGAGCGTGCATTGCGAGAGGAAGTAACAACACAAGGCACGGAAGAAGTTTCCAAACTGTTTCAAGTCTCATCGTCCTGCAGCGGTCACACGCGCGACTTTGCCAACCAAACAGCGCGAGCGAGCACCAAACAGCGCGAGCACTGGCACCGTTTAACCCCCAAAGTCTTGTGTCTGTCCTGTGGCACCGTCTTCTATCTGTTTTCTGACTCTTTTTTTTTACGTTTTCCCAACACAAACAGCTGCAGCAGGAAATCCGGAGACACTTGACGGCTTGTTAAAGTCACTTCTTGTTGCAGAGTGGAAGAAGCTTGTCGGCTGCTCCGACACGCCGGACTGCAGCGGCTGACCACAGACTGCTGCAGCATCATAGAGGAGGGGCATCAACGGTGCACCTTCCCATGACCCACACCTCCAAACCTCTGCACACATCTGCCACCGAGCTGCAGGACTCTGACTGTAGACTAACTAAAAAAAACTTCAATTATATTTCATCTTTCTTTCATATTTTGTTTGCTTTCCCCTGTGGTTCTGTGACAGGAAAACAAGTTATCTTATGCAAAGACCATATGCATTTAACAGTACTAGGGGCTGTAATTTAAGAGTATTTTCATTATCGATTAATCTGCTGATTGTTTTCTCAATTAATTGATAAATCATTTGGTTTATTACATTTCAAATCAGTCTTCAGCTTGTCTTTGGGTTTTGGACAAACAGATCAAACCTTATAGATATTTAGTTTCACATATGACAAAGAAATGCAGCAAAACATCACAGTTGAGAGGCTGGAAACAGGAAATGATGGTTAATAATGTCTTAAACCATTACCCAACTATCAGAATAGTAATTTTCTGTCAATTGACTAATCAATTAAAGCTGATTAAACAATATAAAAAACAACAACAAAGAGCATATGTGAACTTAAAATGTGAATAACATGATATCACTTTAAAAATAAAAGTAAATCAGACAAAGAAATACATAATTATGGGAATTAAAAATGTTGGACATCCTGATTCATTCTTGACAGTCAAATTTTTGTTTTGACAGGTTTTCTACAAGTCAAAATGCATCAAGAATGAATCAGGATGTCCAGAGGAAAAGTTAAAAATTAATAAGTCGAAATGCACCTAAAACTAATAAAACTGCTTCATTACTAAAGTTTTACATTTATAATATTAAACAGACAGATTTACGGGGGTAAAGCATCATAAACCTAAATCACCATGACTACCCAAACAATAGGGATTTCCAAAACACCTACGTGTTTGGCAAAGTCTTTAGAATAAAGCTTCATCAATCATGCGATGATTCTGAGCCATTTAAAATCAATAATCTGAATCAATTTATGCGTGTACAACTCTCCAAATTTCTTTTCTCCATTTCTAAAGGGAGAGAGAAGCAGACTGATGGTCCAATCATGTAGGCTCACCACTGGCCAGCCAGTGATATTTCATTAGTCACCACTCCAAACCACTAAAACAGATGCTGCATTTTTCAGGGAAATGGCCTCAGCCAAAGAGTGGGATTTTGGATAAGCAAGATATCACATTCACGTCCTTTTCCAAACTGCTCGTTTTCCATTCTCACGCTTTAACTGCAGCCGTGCTCCTCAGATAGAGTTTCACCGGGAGGAGCTGGAGAGCTGGAGCTGATTGTTCTGTCAAACACCTGAAACTGATCTCTTTCGGGGAGGAAATATGAAACACAATTCTGGGGAATTGTCAATTCTGGAGGCATTTTGACAAAACTGAACTTCCTCATTAAGTGGTTTGGATATTAGTTTGTGGGATTAATTCTGAGATGTTAGATAAGAAGAAGTAGAAGGAGCAGGAGATAAAATGTGTGTTGTTTTGGACAGTTATATGCTGATATGATAAGAGGTTGCTGTTATCAAATTATTATCATTATAAAGTCAATTACAAACTGGAATCAATATTTTCTTTTCTAATTTGTTTGCATGTTATAAGAATTAAGGGTTTATTTCCACCATCAATTAATCTGCCAATTATTTTCTCAATTAAGTGATTAATCATTTTATCTATAAAATGTAAGAAAATAATGAAAACACCCATCACAGTTTCACAGAGCCCAAGGTTACATCTTTAAATGTCTTCTTTTATCAAACCAACAATCTTAAACCCAAATATATTACATTTGTGTTGATTTAAAACAGAGAAAAGCATTTTTAAAAGGCCACATTTAAGAGGCTGGTTGGCATTTTGTCTTCAAATGTCTCAGGCTGATGATTTTGCTAAGTATCAACAGGAGGACAATTTCTGAAATAAAGTGAACAGTTGACGTAAACTGTAAAGTTTCAATAAAGTCAGTAAGACAATATTCTGTGATTAACGATGAATAAACCTTTGGACAGTTATTTCTGAGGATTTAAAGAGAACTAATGGGAAGCTGACAGCTGTGCAGGTCGTAGACTTCTCCCAGTACATGAAGGTGCCTGACTGTCTTGTTGAGACACTCGCCTGTTTTACTCCCAGGCGGCGGAGGGATATAACCCCTCCCTCGTAAATCTCTTGGACCATCAACCTGGTAAGAGCCTGGAATAGCCATCAGGTAAAAAACCTTAACCCACTTTCTTCCTGTCTCCTCATGCCTCGACTTACACAACCAGCAATTAAATCTCAATTGGCCCCCCTGGATGGAAAATATGAATCTGTGTCAAGTGAACATATAACACACAGTACATGACATGCATGAGTTTGTACCTTTCAAGTTAAATCCAGGGAGCAAAAAAAAAAGAAAAAAAAAGAAGCAGTAAACAAATGAGGATAATTGCCTCGTTTAATACCTTAATCTACACACAAACTCATTTTGTGCAATTTTCTCTCATTATAATCAGTTTTGCAGACGTGGGAGCACTTCAGCGTCCCCTGGGGAATGTGATATCAGCTAAATGATGCAGGGACTGCAAACTGTATATAATTACCTTAACCTCTACCGCTGACAGGAAAACTGATTGCACAACTTTAAAGTCTTAAAATGTACACGAGGAGAACACAAGAAGAAGAAAAGCACACGAAAATAACAGACTCTGGCACAAATAAATCATTCACAGGCAGTTCAGTGTCAAAAATTATTCTTTTTATTTGTAACTATTATAGTGACATATATACATATATACATACATATACATATACATATACATACACACACATATATACATTTGCAACACTTGCATCTTTTTATCCATAAAACCTTTGATGGACATTTACCACCCTAACATCTATGCTGGACTGGACCTTGGGACCCTTCAAGTCCTCCAGGTTTATTCTGAAAAAACTGCCTTTATTTTTTATACACCAAACACATGGAATAAACACATCCTCAAGATCAACACTCTTGCTACCCCTGAACAATTCAAGACTATGATCTCAAACCACTTCACCTCAGTGTGTGATTGTTTTCACTGAGTATTTTTCTTCTTCTGATCTATTTAACCCCACGTGTTTTGTTTTTAACGCTGTATCTCAACATCATTGCAAATGAGGACAACCTCAATGAGGTTTGAATGAATGGATGAATGAATATATGATGCATGATACATGTAGTGATTCACCTATAAGCTCCTCCACTTACCACTGACAATTTGAATAATGATGTGGTTTACAGCAGTCGGACCAGAACCAAGCCAACATGTTCAGAAGCCAGGTACAGTAAATCCTCCAACACCATGTTGTGCAGGTACATTTTCCCAGTTTTTTCCTCTGTGTCTTCTTTGCTGTTGTGTCTCCCTCCATCATCTGCAGGGAAATCACAAACATCAGCTGAAATTAATAATTCAACACATCTACAGGACTAAATCAGCTCTCTGATTTATAGCCCACCTGAGGCTGCTCACACTCAGTAAAAAGGTGAAAGTGCTTATTTTTTAGGTCTCAAGCACATTGGGGTGATGGGCTTCCCTACTGCCTTTGTTGGGCCCCTGTGGGGAAGATTTGGAAAACATCATGTAATAATTCCTCAAACTGTCTTGTTTAACAAGCGCATGTTGTTTTGACAACAGTTGGAGAAGTAAGGTTTGTCTTAATCATCCAGGTGGTACGATGGAGAAAGTTGAACCCAAACCACTCGGATTTGGATTGCGGATCCAAACAAATTTCTCAAATCCCAAACTTAAGTAAAAGTGGCATCACCTTAGTGGAAAAGTGGTGTATTATATCAGTGGTTTCCAACATTTTTTGGTCTGATGTTCATTGAAACCACTCAAATATGTGCTTACTGTATGAATCGATTACAAACTGGATGTTATATAGCACTATTATTGATCTGAAACAGATATTGTAAGAATATATTTTCATATAACCAACATACAACAATTTAGCCCTTACTTTTAGCTGACAATTTCAACTGTTTATCCATTACTTCCATTACTTCCATCCTAACGATTTCAACTGTTAGATCATAACTTCCAGCTGAATACTTTTAGCAAACAATTTCAACTGTTTATTCATTGTTTTTAGCTAATTACTTTTAGCTAACTATTTCAACCTTTTTTTTTTCACGCGCTCTCATTGCAACACATGGTGTTAATATGTTACTACTGATTCAGGTTGATGGTCAGTTGTACAGTTGGGTTAGTTGTGTTTAGTGGGTTGCAGAAGGGTACAAGTTGGAAATAACTGCGCTATAAAACAACAGTCCTGCGTTGTAATTTTTACTTTGGTAAAAGTTGTAAATGCACTCAAATGTGAAGTAAATGAAAAGTAAAGCACTCACTGTACAGAGGAATAGAGTTAGTTTTTCTGTTGGGATTTACATGCTTTTAGATACATTTGGGGCATTTTGTGCCTTCATCAGGCAGAGTGAAGGAATAAACTTAAATGAGGGGTGTTGTTACTACAACGTTAGTATGTTAAACCTCTAGGCCACTAGGATGTGCTTGCTGTCAGATCTCCTGAAGAAGGAAAGAAATTAGGAAAGAGGGAGGGGAGACTGGACAGAAGAAAGGAAATAATGAAAGAAAGAAAGAAGGAAGAAAGATAAGACAAAAAACAAAATTATATTTGTATTTTTAGAGCTTATCTCATGTTTTAAATGTAAAATCTACTCTGCAAAGTAACTGCAGCTATCAGATAAATCCTTTGTCGAGTACTGAGTTCAATATTTCCTTCTGAACTGCAGTAGAGAAAAAAAATAGTCTCCCAAAATGAAAATGCAATACTTGATTACTGGTAAATGCACTTAACATATCAGAACTGCTGAGTTTGGGTTTGTTTTGTGATTGGGCCACGCTGCAGAAGGAACTGTTTTGTGTTTGGTTACTGTAGAGGACAAATGTGACCTCAGAGCAGCTGGGTCATGACACGAGCTATTCCTGCCTCAGCCCCCGACATCCAGCCTCCCATCACATGCCACAAACCAGACTGACCACTCATCACTATCTACCAACAATGCAAACAATGTCTACACACTCACTCTGATCCAATAACAAATCAATATTCTTTCAGAGTCAAACATAACTTAAGACTATAACAGTTATAAAATAGTTAGTTGTGACATAACGAACAATTCTGGGACTATTTCTTGTGTATTTTTCTTTCTCCTGTAGATGCTGAATTTAGACGACTTGATGACTGACATATCTCCAGTGCAGTTACAATAAAATTTGAGAGTCTAAGATGTTACAGAAACTAAAACTATGACAGTAAACCTCACAGTTTGGTGTCAGCAACTCAGAAACAAAGAGCAAGAACTTCTTTCAAGGTTCTCCTTATCATTTTAAACTGATACACAACAATTACACAAGCAGAATTACATACAGTAGTAGAATATGAGGAGATACACATTTATACACTAACAATAGTATCAATAGACATAAATGCACATTTTGCTTCTTTGTAGATTTATAAAGAGCTCCTCACAATGTGTATGTGTATGAGGTAGGTTCTTGCTACATGTGGTCCGTCTAGTAACAATTTTGCTTAAGAATAGATGTTAAAAATACAACTATGGTTAGTTTGGCTGTTTTGGTGCTGAGGAAACCCGAGTGGGATGCCTATTTTAGTCCAACTGTATCATCAAGACCAGACAATGTTGCACAACTTCAAGTTTACTTTGCAAAAGCATCTCTTTTGCGTTTATTTGTGCTTAAATTCTGAACAAACCTAGTGTTTTCAACAAATTCGACTACTTTTTAACATCAGATTTCAACCAAAACTACTGTAAAATGCACTGTACAATGACTTGTACTATTGAATTGTCATTTCCTGAGCTCAGGAATTAGGGAATTGCTTATGGAAGTTGAGGTAGATGTGGGAGTTTAGGGAAAGTGTGCACTGTAAAAAGTAAATAATGCCCTTTCATCACAAAATAGCAAATCAAAAAGCCAAACCTATGAATGAAATCAGTATCACAAATTCATAACTAGCCCTGTATGAGTCTGTTTTATCCACATTTATTACATTTCAGGATTTACCGCATTTCATTTAACATCATTTGATTTACAGCATATCCCCTCCTCCATCTGAGCCAAGATGAAAGGAAAGAGGAAAAGGAAGGAAGAGCGTCTGATTTGATGGGATGGGCAGTGATGGCAAAAACCAGAAATCTTCTCTTGTCTCAGTAACGATGCTCAAACAACAGTAAAAACAGATGGAGGTCCTGACACACAGTCAGACGTTGGAAATGAGTCCATAAATGAAACCAGTATATGGGAAACCATGTCTTTAGCTTAGCCTAGGATTCTCAATCTCAGCTTGTTTCTACTTCCTCCAGCAGTTATGTAGCTATAATTTACAAGCTTCTGTGTGTTGCAGCATTACTTATCTGTAGTGCTTTTTCTCTGTGTTCAAACAACGATGCAATTAGGCACCATCATGTTGTCAGAGTGACGTAGAGACGACTCTGAAAAGCAGGGTCAATAGTAGCATCTCGGGCTGTCACGTCTGACAAAAGGCTCCCATAATTGTTTCAGCCAAACCACTGATTGCACAGTGGCTGTAAATGTCACTGGATACAATGGCAGGACTTTTTCAGACACAGAGCTGCAGGGCCAGAGGTCGAAAGGAGCCTATGTAGGTGGAGGCTCCTGGTTTTACAGGGGCAAGGAGGTCAGCTCCCTGACAGGCGCTGTTTGGTCTCAGCTCAGGTTTCCTGTTGCCTTTGCCCCCTTGAGTCAGCTGTCCCAGTCGGTACAAACAAAGTGATTGCCGTGACAACTGTCTGGATAAACTCTCAAGCATACAGATCAGTGTTTACATGAGGGGATCTCCTCTGCCTTTGTAAATCACAGCTATGACCTCTTATACTACTATTTTTCTACCATTATGACCTCTCATAACACATTTGGTCCTGATCAGTGACAAAAGAGAGACTATATTTTTAAAGGATTCCTGACCTCTAGTAAGTTATGATAGCTTTTAATGAAACAGTGAAATGAAAATTAAATCATTTCCAGGTTTTGGCTGTAGTCAGGAATTGGAAAAAATATATTAGCAGTTCATCATGGAGTAAGAAAAAAAAATCATCCACTTGACCTAAATGCTGTATAATAATACATTGTTGGCTCTTTCTACGCATAGTGTGTCCACCAGTTCCGTCCTCCATGTTTAGAGCAACCATACATACAAATATATGTATGAAGAAGATTTTTTTATTCCATATGGTATTATTTTAGTGAGCACTCATTCTGTACTGTCTGCTTATAGTTACATGTATGTATTATTTAAAGCTGTATTTTATTTAAACACCTGTCTATTTACACATTCAGCAGACACGGAGCAACATTAGCATTCATTTGTTGTTTTTCTGGCCACCTGCTGAGTTCTTTTATTATATATTCTTTCTCCTTCTAGCTCTGTTTTACTCTCTACCTCTAACTCCTGGGGGAAATATCTGCTGTTTTAACTGCTAAATGCCTCACTATTGTTGTTTGGTGTTGGGCAGGTAGTCTGCTGTGGTCTTATCAGAGATTTTTTTTTTTGCTGAATATAGTTGCTGTAGCTGGAAATTGGGTTGTTGAGAGCAGTGAAAGTGAACCAAAACAGTAAAGTTGTGGGTCCAAAAACCAATACAATGAGCTGAAAGACACCAAAACACTCTGTTGAGCTGAGGGGGAATTGCAGGGTTGGGTGATAAATCTCTGTGAGTAGTCTTTTCATCCATTACAAAACCATTGATAAGTGCAGCTTTAAACTCATTAACACACTGACGGCAAGTACCCTCTATCACGAGTGTGCCTCTTTCTTTGTTTTTCACAAAAAAGAACGAGATCTAATCACAATCATGATAAAAGTCTATAACAATCTATAGTCATAATCATAATAAAAAGGAAAGCTTTCTGATAAAGACCACAATGATGTTTATAGATGGGATCATCAGTAATAAATCTAATTGATGAGTAATAAACAGCATGCAGGGACTTTAACATAGTGGGAGCTGCATGTCAATCATCTCCTTAGTCCAACATGAAAGAAAGGTTGATTAACAACCAACCATAATACAGGAAAAAGGGGAAAACATTTGCTGTACTGTAATATTTTTGATATTCACATATAGTGAGATTTGATCACTTCAGAAGCCAGATGTTCTACACTAATTAATCATTCAAAGCATAAAGGAAAAACAGCACCCTTTCCTTTTTACTACAAGCTCCTTTCCAGACTATTTCCCTGACTTTTCTGGGAGGTTTAGTCTGTAAAAATGTCTTATGTAGCAGACATTAAACAGCTTTCATCCAGAGTGATTGCAGTACGGAGGGCATCTGGAAGAAGCATCATCTCTGCATGCCAAGTCCCTGCCTGTCTCTTGAGACTCCCTACATACGTAAGCATTCATTATGCTGCAGTACACTGAGTTACCAGGACTGTTTCAAATGAATTTAAAGTCAGGTGGCCAAAGCTCAACCTTTGTTCCTCTCAGTCTGTTCACCTCTTCACTGCCACACAGGCCACAGACTGAATCCTACTGCTTACTTAGCTGTGTTTCATCTTCTCTGCTCAGTCTGAACTTAACAACTATTTTATAAAACCAGAATTAGTGGGGGACTGAACTGTCTGCTTCTGTCTAAAAACTGAAAATAGCATTCAGTATCATCTGTTTTCTGACTGTTCACAACTGCTTGACTCCGGTATCTGCTGCCATCTAGTGGAGTCATTTAAACATTACACATACAATTGTTTTGTGAGAACATTATACAGACTGTCCTGAGTTCCCGGAAGACTTACCTCAACCTTAAAGGCCATATGTAATAATTAAAATTCTATGAGATTATAGGATCTTCCATGTTATTCTGACAATATAAGTTTTTTGTTGGTAGAAATATGAGACATCCCTTGCTTTTACATTCTGCTCCTTCCTCCCGGAACAATGTACATTTGCTTCTGAACTTGTGTTTTCTAGTTTTAGGTTTGGAAATACATACCTGTTTATGAATTTAACTGGATATTGTCTATACTCTTTCATAGCATGTAGCATTTGTCTTAGCCTGTATATGTTTGTATTTGTTGTAAACAATGTTTTTATGCTGCTCTCTTGGCTAGGTCTCTCTACAAATAGAGGTTTTAAGATGTTTACCTGGTTAAATAAAGGAGAAACAAAACAAATCTCAGTGAAACATAGAGGCTTTAACTGTTACTGCTACATGCCTAAACCTTACCCTTACCCTAACCTTGATCTATGCATCATTTCTACTTTAACCAAAAACCAAGTCTTAACCCTATTTATGACAAGCCTTTTGGATACATCAGATGGAAGATGATTCCCCACAATATGACAAATTCCTTCCTAAAGTAAGAACTTCAACAAAGTTCTTGCACACTATATAATCTTAATGATGGGTGTGCAGGACCAAAAACTCTAAACTATAAACAAAGATCTGAACCAGATATCCTGCACACTGCCTGTCACTTGTACTCGCTTTATTTAATTACTAATGTTAGCTTACGTCATAATTAAATAAAGTCAGACCGGCTGACCTGCAGTGTGTGGGATTTTTGGTTCACTCAGTTTTCTTCAGCAAGGAAAGCATGACTATCTACTGGATTGTTTACTAACCTAAATAGGAATCTGTTTTGGATTTGGAGTTTGTTAATCCAGCAGAGTAAAGGTTTACTCCTTGAGGCATTCGGTGCACTCAAACTGATCGCAAACTGGCAAATATCCATGTTTACTTGTGATGATCTGATGATGTTGTCATAATCACCTCTGAACAACATGTCGCTGTAGATAAGAGTGTTTGCCAGATGTGAAATTTATAAATGTAAAACTAAATTTAAAATTTAAAGTTCAGAAGTACACACACAATTTGTTTCTATGGGTTTTTAAAAGGTGCATTGCTATTCAGAGGGCACATTGTTTGCACTGTTGCTAAGTTCCTGATTTCTGCTTTTGTTGAATGTCTGACTGAGCTCGGCCCACTTAACTTAATTCTTTTTGTTAAGACTAAAGCTGCTGGTTACCAAGCAGCACTTTTTATGTGTTGTGTCTGTAATCAGCTCTTGTGCCACACTGTCTGTTACTTTCTCCTGGGGCCACTGCTATGTTCCTGACGTATGAAGTAACAGTTCAACCTCAAACTCTGTGGATTTAAACTTCTAAGTGTCTAGAAGTGACAGGCCAGTAGATATCTCCATGAAATTCAAGGTAAGCAGATAACTTATTTGTCCATCAACAAGTCAAAATGGTTCCATATGGTTTGTTGCACCCGCTGTCCTCAGTCCGCTTTGAAGAAAAAATCCAGTTCTCTGCAAGTCAGGATCTCTCCTTAGCAAGAAGCAAATGGTTCACACTCCCGGAGACTGAGAGCCGAGGCGATGTGTGGAGCATCAAGCCGCCCGATTTCTCTCTTAAACTGTACAGGTCTCTGTCGGTTCCTCAAAAGAAAGAAAGAAAGCCACATCCAAATGTAGCTGTATCACAACCAAGTGAAACAAAGTGGAGAACTGGAATATCTCTGCCAAATGTTTTACATGAAAGTCACAAGAGGAAAGACTCTCCAAAGTTCATCACATCATATCGGCCTCCTGATGCTCTGGAGTCTGAGCTTATGTTTGTCAAGAGGGGGAAATACCCTTCTGGGCCTTTCAAGAACTACAAACCTCATAACTTCAGACCGGTAAGTGTCTGTAAACACAAAATATATATGTTTGTTGTGTCTACCTTGAAGACAAAATAGTGATAAATATACAGACCGAACTGAATATGAGAAAGGACAGCATGTTGTAATGTTTAAATTGACCACAAGATGGCGATACACACAAATGATTGACCTGAAGAAAATGAACTTTTTCTTTTTATTACCTCACTTCAGCTTGATGAAGACCTTCCAGATGTAGTAACTGCTTATGAAAGGGATCCTGGTAACCTCAATTTAAAATTAAGGCACTTGGACATCAGTAAGTGGTTCTTTTTCTGAGTTAATTGTGGCTTCAACTTTGTCTCAGACTCTTGTAGTCTGAATTTACTTCTAAACTGTGTCACCACCAGTCATTGAACAAATACATTTCGTGCCAAAGTCTGCACACAAAAGAAAAAAATGCCTGTTATTGGATCATGAGTTGAGAGTTTCACTCAACAGGATTTAAACAAGAGTTGTTTAGTCTTACTCAGTCAAAAGCTTGTTTCCGTACATTGTTGAATACAATGTCTGCACCAACAAATTAATAAATAAATATCTTTTATATTTCAGTGCGTACCACCAGATCAGAGTCAGACTTTAGTTCGAGGGACACCAAGACAAGGATGAACACCTATAAACCTGCAGAGCCCAGATGGGATGCGAAGCTCATGCTCCCTCACCGACCCTGGCCTCCAAAATCAGCTTCCTACACAGTCAGTGTTACATAAAAAGCCACTCCTAATACTTGATTGTAATGTAATATACACATATTGTGTACTGTAAAAATTAAAGGGCAGTATTTACTTATAATTATTATAGTGGTTACAGTGATTACAGTAAAACATTGTCAGAGGTACATTTCCTGGTCTATATTCTTATTCTGGGGCCCTGACTTTTGACTTTCAGGGAGCATTTTTACATATGTTCACCTCAAGTTTTGGTAGTTTGACTATGTTTAACATAGAGATCCAACATTATAACAAGATAAAAATGACAGAAAATAACAACAAGCATGTTATATACCCTTTAAAGGGGACATATTATAGACATTTACAGGTCTATAATTATATTCTTGGGCTCTACTGGAATATTTTTGCATGAGTTACAGTTCAAAAAACTCCTTGTTTATCTTATACTGGCCCTTTATGCAGCTCCTCAGTTCAGCCTCTGTCTGAAAGAGGCCATTTTAGCTCCTGTGTCTGTAAGGCTCCCCTTCCGATGAGCCCACTCTGTTCTGATTGGCCGGCTGCTGCCCCTTGGCAGACTTCTACCGGCTCTGGATGGCATATAAACAAACAATAGTAGTCGTATTTCACTACTTTTTCTAATTCTTTACTCAAAATGTCAATTTCTCAAATACATATGCACATGTTCAAGAACGATCCAATACAAAATATGAGTGGACAATGTGAAAAATCCTTAGAACAACCTTAGCAACAAGGTTGTTCAAGACAACCGAGGCAACCAAGACAATATGACAACCACAATCTGTCACCAGTTTAATGGGCAAGAGGTAACTTTGCAAACGAAGCATTCAGAGCAGGCTGAAGCTCTGGCTTTTGACTTTCAGGAAGCATTTCTACATATGTTCACCTCAAGTTTTGGAAGTTTGACCATGTTTAACATAGACACCCCACATTATAACAGTATATAAATGATGGAAAATCACCAAAAGCATATGTTTGCCTTAAGCTGTACAGGACCACTGAATAAAATAAGATCATCAAAGTATTACACATCCATAAGAATATATACTCAGAAAATAAAGATATACATGTAATAAAATAATAAAAACCACGTGGCTTCTGGTGGTTTATATGCTATAATTGTTTGAGTCTACCAAACAGGAACAGTGATTGCAACAGTTACAACTGTTTAATGTTACACCTATACTGACACTAAATGTCTGTTTCACAGAGACACCGGCGAAGACGAGGAGCCTACAGTGCGTTCTTGGACCGTGTGGAAGAGAAACTCTCAAAATCCTGGAAAAACAGATCATGATTCTCTTTTTAAATGTGTTTTTTTAATTAGTTTAACATGTGCATATTTGTTTTCCTTTAGAAAAAAGTGTAATGTGGTTCCAAATTATAGACTATACAAACAGGAAATAGGGATGAAAAACTTGATAAAATACAGTTGTGATCATAAAACACAGCAAAACAGTGATGCTTTAGGAAAGAAATAAGAGTATAAGACATTGTTAAGGAGCACAACAGTGACTATGCATATAGTTTTATGTTGTAGCCACAAGGTTTGGATTTGTTTCAATACAGTGTAAATGAAAAACAGCTACAGTATGTTATTGTTGAGTGGTAACGCAGCTGAAAGCACAAAAAAATGAAAAAAAAAGGTATTATTAGAGATTATTTTAGCTTTAAGATGATGGCAGAAGACATGCAGTGATTGTGGTGTCATGAACCACTTTAAGAAGCCCACTGGTCCACTGACAGCTGCTCATTCGGCACCCCAAGAAATATAAACACATGAAGCCTGCACATGTTCGAAGCATATCTGAAATAGCTGCGTTGAATGAACCATCTGTGACTCTGTGCATAACTCACACACTAAATATAAAATCAAAAGAATATCAGCAACTGCATTAAACCGCATGACCCCCAAAGGCTGCTGTATGTTTTTTCTTATCATCTTTTCATAACATAAAGAAATAAAATCTTCCATCTCATTAAAAAAGGCTTATTGCAGCATGGATAATAAAGATTTTATTTACTAGTGTCATTGATCTTTTCAGAAAGTGTATATGACTTTTAAAATAGACTATAGTATCATATTAGGACATATTATTTAGATGTTTATATGTTTTTTGTATGTTTTTTCATTCTTTGCTACTTTTATATACTTTGTTCTGTTTTATTGCCAAATTTATTGTTTTATTCTATTCTAATGGAAAACATTTTAATATTTGCTAATACATTTTCTTAGTGTGTAGTGTGGAGAGGGCTACAGCTGCATTTCACTGTGCAATCCTGTGTTGTATAATGACAATAAAACTGAATCTTGAACCTAAAATATGTACAAAAATGAATCATTTTAGAGCCAGTTTAGAATGAATGAAAGATGACTGAATACCTTAAATAATAGTTGTGGAGCCGCAACATTGAGTTGATTAATGAGTTGTCAACTATTAAATTAATCACCAACTATTTTGATGATTGATTAATTGTTTTGTATTGAATTCCATTTACTTGACCTCTTATTTTGTCATTACTCCTAGTTGTTATCTGTTGTTTTCTGCACTGCACACAAATATCTAGGGATCAATAAAGTTATCTTATCTTATTCTATGACAATAAACTTAATATCTTTGGGTTGTGGACTGTTGGCCGGGACAAAACAGGACATTTGAGGACATCACCTTAAGTTCTGGGAAGCAGTGGTTGACATGTTTCACCATTTTCTGACATTTTATAGACCAAACAACTAATTGATTAATCGAGAAGATAATCATTAGTCACTATTTAACTGTTAAAAAACTAATAGTTAAATGCCTAATGAACAGGAACTAACATAATGTATATAAGAACTATCCCTTATATGATACATGGTTATATAATAGTGTGGCTGATGCAAACTGTTTTATGTGTTATATTCAGAATATCTGTGTGAAAATAAACAAATCAAACCGACTAAAGATGACCTAAAACAGACGCAGGTTATGTAAGCCAGTTAGTGTTTGTTACACTTCATGCATGGAGGGCTGCAGTGAGCTGTGGTGCTTTTCCTCTGACCAATCATTTTAAACAAAAACACGCGGATGAATGGGGGCGGTACTGCAGCACAAACACACACACACACACACACACAGTCACACACACTTTTTCTCTCTCTCTTCACACACACAGTCACACACAAACGGTCAGAAAAGTGAAAACATGCTGACTCGCCGAGCTGCATCAACGGTAAGTTTGAATTTTTCTTTTAACGGTCAACTGCTAACGTCCGAAATGTCCGGTGAGACCATCAGCTAGTTGGCTACTATCTGAATATTTGTTTATGGTTTAATATGGACTACAAAACAACGCGAACGGACTACAAAACAGCGCTATTGATTCAGCACCTTAGGTTAATACATTTTCCTATAAACGTCTTCTATCTGCACGTTAATGGCACGACAGATTTTGTTATGAACGTCGTCGAAATGGAAGTTTGAACTTTTAACTTTTTTTTTTTTTTTTTTTAAATTTATGTTCCTTTAATAAGAACATGGAGTTCGCACACACCACCGGCTGCAACCTGTCCGCAGCTCAACAACTAAATAATAAACGTAAAATGGTGTGACAGACTCACTGAGCAACAGGTGTTCCTGGTTCCCGGGCAGAACTGTGATTGACAGCTGTCTTAGCCAATCAGCTGACAGAGAGGGATGCGTTCGCACCAATCGCATACTCCCGCAGTGTCCGTGTGGGCGTTGATCCAAACCGGGCACACACACACATACACACAGGGAGACGCACACACACACACGTACACAGCAGCAGTGTCATCAGCGGTGGATCCACACAGGACGCCGAGGACAGGCAGGGAGTGTTTGACCGTCTCTGGCGAGGGTTTTTCAGTCGTCGTTGTCGACATAAGAGGTGGAAATACACCTGGACTTGAATATCTAAAAGGTTGTTAGACGCTGGAGGGACCGTGATTGTGTTCAGAGCAGGTCTAATGTTTTCTCTACAGACTGGTAGGTAACCAACTGAACTGTGTATGTGTGTTTGTTCACCTGCCATGTGAATACTTGGATGATTCAGGGTGTCAGCCCTCTTGTGATTTTAGTGCAACACCCATCTATGACTGCTATTCAGATAAAATACTGAGTAATTAGAGACTGAACTCAATTTAGCATGTAAAACAATTAAGAAGGATATCATAGTTTACTAATTCCCTATAGGAATGTAACAGTCATACCATATCAGATAAATGAATTAAATGTAGTGTAATAAGGTGGCTATAAACACATTATTTTCTGACTGTTTCAGACATTTTAGGCTATGTAGTAAAATTTGGTGGCTGTAAACTCCTCAGTGTGTGACTTAAGACGCTACAAGTATGAAATGAAGTATATTTCTGTCATGGAACGTTTGATCGTTTTGGGCTCTGTTCAAGCAGGGTAATAAATCAATATAATATAAAAATGGTGATATCAGAATGAATATGATATGTAGGTCACAAGTCTTTTCCTGATCATAAAGGCTGATATAGTAAGTGACGCACAACTGTGTAGTTTGACTAAATGAAAGGAACAATAAATACCCTTATCTCTGTCTATATAAATAACCATTTCTAAGAATTGCATTGCATGTGAAAATCAACTGATAGCACTATTAGTCATCCCTAAAATGGCATCACATTTCCTTATATCAACACATGAAGTAAAAAATATTTGTTCTATATGCTGGTGTAATTTTACTGCTCACTTTACAGTGTAATTTTGATGGTTTTTCTCTGTAAATGTGGCCTCACCAAAGTAAATAACCTTCTGTTAGTACTCAAGTAGTTAAGGCTGCATTGATTGATTTTTTTTTTTTTTTTTTTTTTTTGGCCACATGGGTGAAAGCACAACATCTTACATAACCTTATCAAGTTGTTATGCAGAACGTGTTAGCAAATGGTCCAGTTGATACGGAGCAAGTTTAGCATTAATTTTGAGTTTCTGTCAACTGGACGAACAGAAGTCTAGTAGTGACTCTCCTTCTAGCTCTGTATTGGTCTCCAATCACTCTGTAGAAAAATATCTGTCTCTTTAGCTTGCTACATTCTTCACAGTGTTCATTGGCTCGTCACTAACTTTGTCTGCCATTTGGTGCCGGGCAGCCAGAGTTCAGGAGGTTTTTGCTGAAAACAGCAGCCTCCTGAGACGAGGTTGTTGAGTTATGTAATTTGCAGGCCGGAAAACCAAAATATAAGCTAAAAGAGGCTAAAAAAGCGCAGTTGAACTGAAGGCAACGGCAGTTCGCTTTTAATTCTCAGTTGGTTTGTCAGTACGAATGATACCTTTCTTGTTACTCATAGTCATGTGATCCATTGTTAATATAAAAATATTGATTAGTGCAACTTTTAAGTGCTACTGCTTCTGTAAGCCTGTGTTTCAACCTTAATAACATGTGCAATATACTTTCAGGTAATTGCTGCAGTCAATTTGGAATATAAGCAACTCTGAGGATTATTGTTGGACGATTGGATCAAATCTCCCAAATCACTAATCCTTCCCCATGAGGAAAGATGGGGAATGGATTGTCAGAACAACCTAGCATGCTCTCAAGCATCCCGTTCTTCCAGTCTTTTCACATCGCCATCCTCGGGCTGGACTCTGCAGGGAAGACCACCGTCTTGTACAGGCTGCAGTTCAACGAGTTTGTGAACACGGTTCCCACCAAAGGTTTCAATGCAGAGAAGGTCAAAGTGTCTCTGGGTGGCCACAGGACTGTGACGTTCCACTTCTGGGACGTTGGTGGCCAGGAGAAGCTACGCCCTCTGTGGAAGTCGTACACGCGATGCACGGACGGCATCATATTTGTGGTGGACTCTGTGGATGCAGAGCGCATGGAGGAGGCCAAGACAGAGCTCCATAAAATCGCCAAGACCTCTGAAAACCAAGGGGTACCCCTGCTGGTGGTGGCCAACAAACAGGACTTGAGACACTCTCTTGGACTGGCTGAAATCGAGAAATTGCTGGCTCTGAAAGAGCTGAGCCCCGCAACACCGTGGCACCTGCAGCCAGCCTGCGCCATCATAGGAGACGGGCTCAAGGAGGGCCTGGAAAGACTCCATGACTTGATCCTGAAACGGAGAAAGGTGCTTCGACAGCAGAAGAAAAAGAGATGAACTTCACAAGAAAGACTTGTCTACTTTTTAATGTGTGAAGGAAACATAAAGGATGTTCTCCTGAGTGGATACAAGCATCCACTGCAGGTCCAGATTCAACACGCTGAGTTTTATCAGTCCAAAATTGAGCTTTAGGATTCCCGGTCTTGGTCTTGTGAGGATGCTGTTGATCAGGAAGTGACACAAAAAGGAATATAGTATGAAGATGAGAAAGTCTCAGACATGTGTGGGTATAAAGAGTTTATATGGTTCAAAAAGCACGGATGGTTTGGGGTCTGGAAGGGTGATAGAAGTTGTTTTTAGGATGCTGTATGATTCATTAATGGCTCATGGCTGTTCCAAACATTATTACCAAAAATAATTTAAGAAAAGACATTGACTAGTTGAAGGGTTATTTTGGTAAATGAATGAACATCATTTCACCAGAGGGGCAATGAAATGTCATTAACATCACGTTTTATTTTACAGTTTTATGTTATTATAACTTGTTATTTTTTTACACTGGACTTTCTTTGTGAAAGAAAAGTATTATTGTGCATTATTGCATTATTATCGATTTGTTTGCTGTCTTATATCTCTCAAGTTTATTTTTCAAAAGCACTTTAGATTATCACTTTTTATTGAGTTTACAGTTTTTAAATAGAGCATATTGTGTTGAATTTTACAGAAATGTTTTGGCAAAATACAACAGATGCTACTGTACAGTAGGTGGTCCTCATCGGCCACATTGTCACTAGACAGGTTATGCATTATGTTTTGCTAAATAAAACATATTTAGACCAATGTTGACAATGGTATGGAGGCTATTATTCTGTCCACTGTGTTATTAAATAGCTTTTATTTAAAAAGCAGCTGCTCATAGATAGTTAGGTTGTAACCTTCAGTTCATTTGGATGATAGCAGGCTTGAACATTAAAAGTCTTGTTTGAATCTGAGAGGGATGATTAAACCACCACGAGTCCTCCAGTACAGGACTGCTTGTACTGCCACGTGTGAATGTGATGCAAGGGGTTTCCGAAAAACAAAATACATGCTCAGTCAACCTACCCTCTAATTATCACTTTGAGAAATCTTCCTCGGTTTCATTTTAGGCATCTTGCACAATGATTGTGCTGACACAGGAGCACGCCCAAAGCTTCAAGGTCCATTTAGATGATTGTGTGCAGCTTTAGAGACCTGTACTGCCTGTTAAGGCGAACTTCAACATACCTACAGTATATGTCTGCTATGTTTCACATCAAATACTGTATATGATGCGCCGCATTGTTTGCATGTCTTGTTATTAACTAATGATATACAGACACAGGTGCTGTCAATCTAATGGTGCATATCACACACATCAAAAGCAAAGTTGGAGCACATCAATGAGACCTAATACTAACATCTAAGAAACAATACAAAGCTGTCCACAGTAAAAAAAAAAAAAAAAAAAAAAAAAAGTCTTTCAACTATTGGCTGCTGCTTTTCAAAGGGGTAAAAAAAAATGCATTGATGCATCACAGCACAGACAGGTCGTCCTTAGGGCTTGAAAATGTTGTCAAGGCAGTCTGGAGTCCAGACCCAGTACAACAGGCTGGGGTGGGAGACTGAAGCCAGAAGCATTACTGAGTATTTTTGGACTGAGTTTTGCAGATATGTAGCCCAGTGTATTAATGCCATTTGTTCTCACAATTAATGACTATAAGCCCAGCAGGCCAGTGCAGCAGCTGGCTTTCCAAAATAACTATGCGATGCAGATTGGTAGTTTACACCGCTCAGTGGCTGAATCACCAAACACCCTGACCATATAAATATCTGTTCCAGTTAAATGTGATAATTATGACCTACATGTGGGGTTTTGGTGCTGTATCTCACAAGGGGGTTGCATTTAAAAATAGATTGATAATGAAAAACCTCATCCTTTGCACTAGATTCCAAAAAAATGCGTGACCTTAGGGCTACAGCGGAATATAATTGAAATCAATGGAATACGACCTGATTGCTATAAATTGTTTTGGGCTTTTTTAAAACTATATCAGGTAGTTTAAGCAGAGTGGAACAGGAATTATGGCTGGAGAGTGAGGAGTGAGGCATGAGACAAGGGTTGTGGCTGGATTTGAAACCCAAAGCGTTGCAATTACATTATTACTAAACTCCCAGAGTGCCCCGTTTTTTTTGTCAGATGTTGATGAATGATGTTTTTGTGTTGAGTAGCCCAGGTGCCTCTTCACAACTTGTTTACCGAGAAAGGAAACTCAAGAGGGCAAAGGCACATTCACACTTTTCCTCATTCTCCTTCCTGTTCTTTGCAAGCCAAGTCAGTTGTCAGTGTGTGTGTGTGTGTGTTTATAAGTCAATCCATGTCTGTCCTGCTTTCCTTCGCTGTATGTACCTCAGGTCATTTCCTTTGATCTGCTGAAGCGCTCACCAGGGGATTACGTGTAGTTATTGTCTCTGTAAATCACGAAGCTTTTTTCCTTTCCTTCTCTCCGTTTTTGCTGACTCATTTTAATATGTCATATGAAACCTAACGCGACTATAACAACCGTAATCACTTTTCTTGTTCATATGTTCATTTCCTCTACGTGGATAGGATTCCCCCCTGTCCTTTATCTCAGTCTTTATCCATTCTTGTACTTGTAAAGTCCTCAGTGAAAGGTGGATTAGGGTGAATAAATCTCTTTGTCCAGGGGCCATCCATTAACCCATTAACCTCAGATGGTGTGCTTGGCACGGAAATGCTCCGACCAACATTAAATAAAAGCACACAGCAGTGTCGTCATGAGCTTGTCTTGTTTGGAGTAACTCATCCGTACAAGAATTCCCACCCATTACTGCTTTTGTACTGTACTGGAGCGATCTCAGCTGTTCTCGCTGAGAGCTGCCTCAGGCGTGATCGCGTTCGGCAGTTATTTTCAAGGTTGGGCAGCATACAGCTGAATACTGTACAAAATGTTCTACTGTGTGTGTGTTTGGTGAACACATGTGTAAAGCAATGATATTTTATATGCTACATCTTGCATAGGAGATGAAAAGTGGGAGGACTGTTGATTATAGAGGTATTTAGCCCCACTGTGAATTCCCATGTCATATTTTTAATTTAATGAGATCCTCCAATGTTCCTCAGCGTAGACACACCCTTGAAACACGCTCAACACAAGAACACAAATTATCAAAGAGTCTCAAGGATAACTTGAAGAGTTTATGGTGTTATGGCCATCAGTTTACTTTGTTTCTAAGAAATCATGTTTTTGTCTGTCAGTTTGTATGGTTGTAAATACTACAGTATCCACAAGCCTCAGTTTCTGTTGCCATGGAGAAGAAGCCAGTCAGAAGCTATTGCAAATTCAGAGGGCGTCTTTGTTGACAACAAAAACCAGCACCATAGTTCCTGAAGTCAAGGAACATTGGCCCAGAATCTGTTCCTTGGGAGTTGTTGTTGACTTATGTTCTTAAGCTCTTACGTGCAAAGGCTTGTACCTTTGACTTTTTGTCAAAGGAACCCTGATGTTTTCTAACATCTTTTGTACTGGCGATTCAACAGGGAGTTTCTTGTCCATCCAAGCCTTGAAAATACTTTAACGTATGCAGAAAATGAAAGAGATTTCTACTTTATGAACCCTGGATGCTCAAAACTTTTCCCATCTCACTTTTAGCTTCTGTTTCACTTGCCTTAGCTAGTATGTATATTCTCACTGAGAGCTGTCTTTCATCAGTTTTTCTAAATAGCAGTAACATAACCATGAAGTAAAATAATACTCTTGTTAGTGTTCAACAACAATAACAACTAGCCTACATGGTGGAAGAGAATCTATGAGTTTCAAGAATAAACATCCATTCACACAACACAGCTTAGCTATTGAGTTGCTGCCAAAGCATAACTACAGCTGTAGTTGTTGAAATCTAAAAACAACATATCATTGGTCTTCCCTCAAGAAAGAATCACAAAAGATGTCCCCAGTTAAAGCTCAGAGTTATGCTGGAGGCAGAGTGGGACTTTGGCTCTCCATGATATGCTTTAAGGTTAGATTTAAATGATCCTAGCTGGGGAATAAGGTCAAAATATGTATGAGCTAAAAGGGAAACTAAATGTGAGTGCATACATATGTGGGTGGGTGTGTGAGACAATGGGTAAATGCCCTTTTCCAGCTCTATAATTTTGACCTTGAACCTTGGGGTACACTGTTGACAATTGCCCAGCCTCCAGAGAATTAGCATGCTCAGACACACAAAGGTTCAAAAAGAAGCCTTCGAAATCTGATGTCTTTGTTTAGGCACATTTGATGTACTGCAACAAACTGTTGGTAGATGAAGGAGGTAAAATTATAAGCACATAGCATACGACTCTCTTTCTGCATGGCCATGACACAGTAATGTTTGTGTCAAACTGCTCGACTGCACTCTACCATAAACCCATCTCTAGGGGGTTCTTATTCTGCTGAGTTTAGATTTATCCTGTTGTGTAATTAAAAGGGGACACTGCAATATATGCATACTCTTAGCCTGCTTATTATGCAAGGTTATCATGACGGGATTCATTTTTCTTCCCCGAGTCTACTGAGAACGAGTGGCCTATTTACATGTGAATTCCTCCCACAGCCCTGCAGCCTTGCTCAAAGTAGCGAACGGGGCCACCTGCAAGGGGAGAGGGGGGAGGAGGGGAGAGGCTGTTTGAGGAGCTAGAGAAGTGTACTCCTGTTTTCTTTGGAGCACAGAAGAGCCGGTTTCATTAATCCTTCGAATCCATGGAGATAGACGGAGAGAGCTGTGGCAAGATGAACAAAGGCAGAAAAGACAGAGGTTCTGTTTTATAACCTGAATACACTTACTAAGATGTGCAATCAGTTAAGATATTTTTTTTGGGGTCAGGGGGGTTATTATTGATTCCAGTAAAACATCTGCAGATTTCATAACCTTTGCTGAAAATGAGAAATGGTAGAGGATAAATCAGACTGAACAACCTTATCTCCTGTAAAATATTTTTAAATGCTAATCTGCCTTGCCAAATACATCTTGCAGGAAACATAATTTCTGCTTGGCTCATGTTAAAGGCCTATGCTTCAAGCAAAGTGCATAATAGATTGTGGAGCAGCGTCTTAAACTCACTCCCCTCATACCTTTCTTACACTGGAATTGGTTGGGCTGCATCCTGTCCAACAATTCTTCCAACTTCCCAATCTGGCAATCTGATAAGCAACCGTTGGCCAAGTGTGTGGAGGTGAGAAAATAAGCAAAGTTTATTATTCTAATTTTGAACAATTGTTTTTTCCCTGCCTCTCTCCATGACAGCAGGGTTTCGTGCCTTTAAGTGTGCCTACTGAGAGGGCAATTTTGCCTTTAGAAAAGGTTGGACAACATATTGTACGAATGTTTGTTTCAAGAATAATCCCTAACTGGCAAAATTTTGTGACATCTTGCACTGAAGTCACAGGGAGGAGATCAGAGTTGCTTGGTGTATGAATCACTGAACTTTGACACCAGTGACTGAGGTTCACGTCCTGCATCCCATATGTTATTAGGTTTAGGCTACTAAAACATTTGGTTAAGCTAGGGCAACGATAGTGGTTTTAGTTATATATTAAAAAAGGTAACGCATTCTGTGTCATGCTTCATGTCAGGAGAGAGACAGGACTGAAATGAACAGTAGAGTTTCATCTGCATACATGTTTTTACTATCCTT
The DNA here is from genome assembly GCF_914725855.1 of Thunnus albacares. NCBI lineage: Eukaryota > Metazoa > Chordata > Actinopteri > Scombriformes > Scombridae > Thunnus > Thunnus albacares. The sequence goes on from NC_058113.1 coordinate 28,779,832, forward strand.
GTAAAATCAGCACACAAAACTCGTTTCATGTACCAAAATAGATGTAATGTAGACTGAAATGCAGGCAGTTGGGTCAGCCGAACATCAACATTAACCCCTTTTAAAACTGACTGGATTATGTTAATGCACTGCTGGTTGGGCTTTAGCTTGGTTTTTACTGTGGGTTTTCAAACTTGAAAACATCAAATTTTGCGTAAACTATCCCTCAAAAGTGGTTTCTGATTAAATCTTAGGGCACGAATCAGCAATGAAGTTGCACAGTCATGCTTAATTTTAGATCTACACAATGAGTATTGCTGTTGACAAAGTAGACCATTTACCGTTGCACAGGCAACACTTTGAAACACTTTCAATTTGCAGGATGAAGTGATATCAGTGCAGTATACATAATCTAATCTGCTTGAGATCGGTGACAACGACTACATTTACATGCACAAAATATTCTGGTTTTTGCCCTTATTCCGAAAAAGACAATATTTCTACCAAGCTGTTTACATTTCTAATGAAAATGAATATTCCACTAATATCCCCTTTTACATACGGAGGGTTTTCAGGATTTGTCACTGCTCCAGTGGGAATGGGAATCACAAGATCTCTGCAGGCAGTGAAGTAAACGAGCGAGGTGAAAAACATAAGTTTATAAGTGATATTGACTGATATTATAAAATTATAGGTACAAACACATCCAGTATCTAGGTTGTCCCATGATGTTTACTACACTGCTGAGTGTTTTTGGTGCATCACACAGAGTCGTCACCGTCAGTCCATGGCTGCATGTCAAAATAATAACCAACCCCCTCCGTCCCCATCGTGGAGAAGGCACGCTCTGTTTTTCCAGCCCACCCTGAACAGCTCTCCACTCTCCTCTCCTTCCTGTCCTCTGTCTGCCTTCCTGCTCCAGCATATGTCATTTTGACTGCACAGGGGTAAACAGGCAAGAGGGCTGTGTGTCACAAACTGCGGTAAAAACCCCAATTGAGACGCATATTCTGAATGCGCCGTATACATGTCCAAAGAATGCTCCTAAAACCTGAATAATATTGGCAAATCCCACATCTAAAGTAGGCCGTAATAAGGCCTAAATCAATCCAAACGGAATATGCTGTTTACATGACCCATACCAAATTCGGAATATTGGCATAGTTGCAATAATAGTGGAATATTAGTGTGCATGTAAACATAGTCAATGTCTGTGGGACTACTGTGCTGTAAATAAAGCTCTTTGCTAAGTGAACTCTTCCAAATTGCAGCCTGCTCCAAAAATCTGATAAACTCTAACCTTCAATCTTGAAGCAAATCCAAAATGAGTTGTTACTTGGACGATATAACAGCTAAATGTTTTTTTTTTTTTTTTTTTCATAAGAACAGATCCAAACGATTAGACGCTACTTGTTTGCTGCAACAGTGACTTTTGTCATGGGTGGTTGACAGTGCTCCTGCAGTAGCATTCCTTGGTTCAGCGTGTGTGAAAGCCTCATTGTTGAGGTGATGATTGCTCTTTCACCTCTCAGTCTCCGTCTGAGAGAGCATGACTGAAGGCAGCTGGAAGGGCAACGGGGGGATATCTGTGCGCGTGGGTGCGTGCACAAGATGATGAGCAAATGACTTTTTCATTCTCCCTACCATTTTGACCTTGAACCCTCTGCTACACAGTTACACCCACTCAACATCCATAACGCACCCATGTCCAGACTCAAATCGAGTCCACAAAGAGCTGTGTCCCCTGCAGTCTGGGTATTGTGAAGCACAAGCCTGTGAAATCTGTCTTTGGTCTTGTTTGGGCATGAGGGATTATGGTGGGTTTAGGCTGTGGTGTCCAAAGCTTTATGTTCACACATTGGCTGATGGGGAGATTCATGATGAGCAGCAGACTCGTTGTTGGGTACAGTTTCAGCATTCCACTGAGATGAGAGGTCCAAAATAGTTTAAAGATTTAGGATCCGAGATTCAGAGCTTAAAAAGGATTATAATACCACAATCTGCAGCAATATGGACAGTACAAATTGCAGGAAAGACAAATACAACACACATGTAAAACCCAGGATCAACTGGTAGAGCTATAGCAAAGATTAAAGGTCAAAGTCTAATAAAAAGGAAATATGCAAGTTAAGTACCAGTACCTTAATTTTATACTCAAATACAGTGCTTGAATAATTGTACAGAACGTTCCATCTTAAAGCAGCCACAAACAGTCACGACATGGACATAATCAGATCTACAGTTCACATGTGGGAGCACTGACATTGTTTTGAAGGGACAGATGTCACAGATTTAAATCAACTGCCATGTAGGATTCAAGAGTTAAGATGTCTGTTGTGTTGTGCATCCTAAATTATTTACTGCATCTGTTGCAGGTTTATACACTTGTCAGAAGTCTTTTTTGTCAGTTAAGACGCAGGGCAGTTGTTTTGTCTAGACACTCTGCCCTCTGTGTGATAATTGAAATTCAAATCAGATACTGTCTGTGATTCACCTAAACGCCTCTTAGCGGTGTCAACCCTGAAATTAATTCCCAAACTAAAGAAAGAAGCCTTACCATGGGTTCACACAGAGGTCATATGTCTTCTTCTCTCCAAGATATTTTAACTGCATGTCTGCATTATGAGATAGTGTATAGACAGGAGGGGGAGAGGAATGATATGCAGCCAAGGTCATGAGTGGGATTTAAAATGTATGTTGTATAAGCAGATAACATCAGCCTTGTAGACTGCTGAGTCACTCCGATGCTCCGGGATTGGGTTTCACCAGATGTTCTTAAATCCATCACTAAGTTTGTGTAAAGTTCTTCCAAGGTTCTTAAAAATACTAGCTAGTTTCAAACTGTGATTTACTAAATTGGGTTGCACCATTAAAACTTAAAAAAAAAAAGTCCTAGCTAGTAAATAGACTTCATATATCATGAGTTAAACTTTAAGGAGGCAAACAATACCTTAAACCTAACCCTTAAGGGTATGTCTTATATCAAAGTATGTCTTTGTTTTGTGTTTTATGCACATGTGGAGAAATAAAAGTGTGTTTCAGAGTTGGTAGTATTTGCAGTTTAGAATGATTGGGAAATATCCAGTTGTGCTAACCTAGGTCATTTGGTTCTTTTGTCTTGTTGGCAAAAATTATTGTAATTTGATTATATTTTTGTTAAGATCTTCCTAATTCACAGCATCTTCTGTGTTCAGACAGAACGTGAAGCAAATTTTAAACATGGTGCGACTGCATATAAAGTCAATGGAGAGATGTGAGTAGAGGTGAATTCACCTATAGGGGCACGAATTGATGCATCTGTGCAATTTGACAATGATTCAACTTGAGCGAAAAAATTCACATATATCCTGGAGCTTTATGAATCTGCCTCATAAACGTATGAGACGAGAAAGGAGAAAGACTGGAGGGAAATAACAGAAAGAACTGGAGTCTGGTCAGTTCAGTCAGAAACTGAGCTGAACACAAATACACAGACACAGTTGGTGCATCAGTTGATAGCTCTCTTAACATACAGTTGGTACATTGGCTGGTACATTGGTGAATAAACACAAACAGTCCAGCGGTCAAACTTGCACAAATGGCGTGAAAATTTGCTGCACATTCTGTCTGAACACACTTTCACACCTGGTAGTGGTTGTAATTATGACAAATCTCTAAGTAAGAACTTATTTTTGGGGTTTTCTTATATCTAAGTCTGAAATCATGAATAACTGGTGCAACCAGCTCCACCATTTAGTCTGTGTAGTGATAAGATTTCATGTCCTCTCCTCAGAGGAGCCTTTTGGGACACCAAATATAGCTGCTCTCAGCGACACACACTAAACATTACCTCAAAATCAAATTGTTCTTATTGGAATCACATTGGACCGTAATCTAATCTACGGCCAACGCTAAACAACACCATTTCATTCAACCTCTAAATGAGAGAGGTTGATGTCTCAACTAGTGTGTTGTTTTTCTTCTCTCCTCGTGTAATGAAGCTAGCTGCTGCTGACCTCCTCTTGGTGTAAACAGCATGACTCCCCTGATACTGGCAATAAGACTGACGGAGGTATTTAAACAACCACAACATAAGGAGTCTCTACTAGGAGTTCATTAACTGCAAAGAATGGCGAGTCTGAATAATGAACTGGGCCTTTTTTTAGCAGGGATGAGGAAGGGGTGGGGGTTTGTTATATTGATGTTCCTGAATGATTAACACTCCCGAGTTACCAGCCAGAACGTCTCAATCTGCTTTGATTTCCATGGCAATCAGGGTTGGCCCTTCACCGTAGGAACCTGCAGCTTTATAAAGCTGAAGTTTTAGGCCTGGTTACTCTGATCACAGATATTTTGAAATGTAGTACGTTTGAGGACCATCTGCCCCACAGCTGAGCAGAAGTTATAGATAAGAGAGGATTGATTGGGGTTTTTTACAGAGTCTGGGTTTCACAGTCGTCTGCAAGCAGGCATGCTCTTTATCTGCTCACCGTCTGTGGGATGCCTGGGGATACCTGCCTGGTGGATAGGTTGCACTTCGTCTTGTCAACTGCAGGGTGTCAGATTTGTGACCTAGATAAGGTCATTATCTTTAAAAGAAACCCCTAGCAAAAACTACAGATTTGAGCCCATCAGAAATCTTATCAACTCTACCCTGCTGCTGTATCAGGGGCTGGGCGTGGAGCGGAACAATCAATGCAGGTTTTCTATGAGAACCAGACTCTTAAAACCTCTGGGTGAGGGGGAGGGGAAAGGGGGTCCACGGGTGGGCTGGGTTATGTCCTCTCGCCCTCAGAGCCATAAATCAAAATAAATTAAAGTCAGGCTCACCCAGCACATATGGTGCCCACAGTAACAGGACTTTTCTAAACCGGGACTGGGTTGATCCCACTACTCGTAAATCCATGACTGAGTTTTTGTGTATTGTCCTTCCTAAATTCTTAGTAACTACTAGCTGTTTTCACACTAGTAGTATACCAAAGAATGCTTGGAAACATCTGTAACGCTGTATAATCAAAAGAAAACAGGAAGTCAAAGAAGCATCACAAGCTATAACATAACTTTAATCAACAACAGTTTTAAGGGCCCAACGATATCTTAATCCTTACTTCCAATAATAATAATAATGTAAATGTAGGTATAGCCTAACTGTTTTATTTACAAGTGTATACTACTACAAGTGTATACAATACATACTTAGTCTAATTATATGGCATTTTGTAGTTTGAGCTCTGTTATGTTTATCAAAAGTAATTAAAACATTTCTCAGTTTACAACATTATTAAACAGCATTTGGATCAAGTGTCAGGTCAGAGGGGTCAAACAGTATGTTACCAAGTGAATGTTAGCTTTGTCAGTTTCCTAATTTCACTACACCTGGCATTTACTGTGTGTAAATAAGTAACAACTGACCTCTACATAAAAGCCAGTTTGTATGGTGTAACCCAGTTTAATTTAATCATGCGTAAATCTCCCCTTAATTACCACTTGAGTTATAACGTGGCTAAGTTACAAACAGCCGGTGCATCAGGCTCTCCAGGACCTGATTTAGAAAACTTTCTTGTGTACAGTATACACAGACATTCTGTGTAAACTGTACTGTATGTAGATAATTATGATCCCTGAAGTCGACATACATCCATGGTCTTAATCACTGTTGCAACTAATTACAGCTCTTCCCTTTAAAAACATGGGAGGGATACACCTAAGTACATGTAGCCATTGTTGAGAAGTTGTTACTGCACGCACCATTATTACAGCTCTGAAAAGAATACTATCATACTGAAAAAAACCCCATTTATGCCTTATTTTTCCAAAGGATTCAAGCCACACTCATTTGATTTTTTTAATAAAAGTACCTTGTTAAACATTTATATGGACAAAATTGCTCTGGAACTCCAATGTACTTTAATATTTTGAAAACAACTGATGCTTTGCAGGGTAAAAATGCAATAAGAACCCCCCTGCATGACAATCACCTCCCTTTTCTTTTTCTACTCTGTCTCATGTGGCAGTAAATTCACTGCACATAGCATTCACTGCCACTGAGCCAACGTTAAGCCTCTTATCATTTTCTCTCCCACAGTGCTCTTTTGTTCGTGCTCTTTTAACTCTCAGTTAAACCTTGCATGTCTGATTTCTGCTCTGAGTGAAGTCAACGTAACATGAAAGACCCATCTACAGGACATCATGGGAACACAGCATAAGACAAAGCATTATACATACTGTACGTCAGACGTTTTCGCTTCATATTGGAGGATTTTAATATGAATTAATTAATCTGTCAGATGGCTGGAGTTTTATGCTCGAGTGGTACAGTGAAGCAATTTCGAATCCCTGATTGTGCTTTCAGCCTGACCCTACTCCGTGACACTGGGACCACTCAGTGAGCCTGTGGCTTAGCTAAAGGGTCGTCCTCGTAAATTCATCTTATCTCGTTAGAAAAGACTGACAGTCCAGTTAAAGCTGAGTAATCTTCTGTCCTTCACATGTAATTAGCTCTGTCCTTCATACAGCTGACTGACCCACAAGGATCTGTCACCACCTTTATTTGGCACTGACTGCCACAATGAGTTCTTTTACATTGAAAAACCCCCGACTGTAATTGTTCTGATGAACGCTTTTTGTCTGATGATAAATGGTTGACATGGTGATTGTGGGTTGCTAGCACATTCAACACAAGTAGAAGAAAATACAGAATTTATATAAATATGTATATATATATTTTTTTGCCTGAACGAATCACAAAATAATATAATATTTTTGCAGCTTGCAAAAGCTTCAGCTCTATAATTGTCTACAATTCCCATAGAGCTATATGCCAAACACACTGTGTACTGGACAATTGTTTTCTTCCAGGATTTAATCTACTGTGCAGCATATTAGAGATTCCAGTAGTGAATGTTTGAAGGTGGATCAGACTGATATGTTAACATTATGCACATTTACAGGTCCATAATTTTATTTTGGGATTTTACTGGAATATCTTTGCATGATTTACAGTTAAAAAAAAACTCCCTATTCAAGTTATACCGGCCTTTTAAGCAGCTCCTCAGTTCAGCCTCTGTCTGAAGGTCTTTTTAGCTCCTGTCGCTTTAAGGCCCCACTCCTGATGAGCCCACTCTCTTCTGATTGGCCGGCTTCGATGGCTACGTACAAACAACAGTGGTAGGACTTCACATCTTTTTCTCATTCTTCACTTGAACATGTTCAAACCAAAATCAGATCTGAAATATGAGAGTGGACAACGCCAAAAACCTCAGCAATAAAGATTACGGAACTGACTGCTATTTATGGACATGCATGACAAACTGACGTCAGCTCGCTGGGAAAGTTAAAAGAAAACAAACATTGCGAACAAAGTGTTCAGAGCAGGCTGAAACCCTGGCTTTTGACTTGCAGAGAGCATTTTTACATACAATCATGTTTAACATCGACATCCAACAACATCATAACAGCATATAAATAACAGAAAATCACAAAAAGCTTTAAGTGTCTCCTTTAAAATCTTTTAAAATCTGCTTTTTTGATCATGTGATTGGACAAGAGCTAGTATAGTTTATAGCTATTATAGAAGGTACCATAGAAATGCATATAATGCTAAAAACCTATTTTATAGCTTTTAGCTTATTTTTTAGGGACATCATTGAGCAAACACTCACTTGACACACATTTGCTATAATCAATAACATATGCAGTCAGACTGCTGACTATAAAACCATAAACGGTATGTGTAAGTTTTCCACTCACATGTAGAATATTAAAACACACAGGTTCATTCTGTCTCACAACACAGACAATCAAATGAAGTGTTGATAATATCTTCACTGTTTAGGATGGACAAAATAACACAAATACCTCTATGATAATATGCAATGCAAAGCCTACTGTTCCTGGGAATTGTTGACCGACTGTCCTGTGGAGTTCAACACTGACAGTCTAAATGAGACATTATAAAACTTTGATTGACTGCAGCAGTGTTGTATTGATTGTGTTTTATTGTTCAGGTGTTCACATTATTGTAACCCACTTATGTAATGTTTGCTGACCGTTCTGTCAAAGAAAATCTGGGTCGATACAGATCACATTCAAGCAACTATGCAAACCCGTTTGTCACCCTTGTCTACATTCACAGACACATTTCCTCCCAGATTAAATCCTCTGTTTTGTTCTCTGTTACAAACCACGAGGTCATTTCCTCCTTTGTAGGTGAACAGGTTTTTCCAGTGTTTTATTTTTTTGTATAGAAATCGGTTCAGCAAACATATTTCATCCAAGGTTGAATCTACAGTTAGATAAATTATACTGTATAATATAATTTATACATAAAGAAAATAATACATAAAAAAGCAACATCTTAACTTATTAAAGCCTGCTCATCTATATTCAACACCCAAATCTAACTCCCAGCAAAGAAATTAACATTTCTACTCCAATACAACTGTAAAAATTCATCGTAAATCATTTAAATGGAAGTTTAGATAAAAAATACCTTTTTCTTTATGAGTTTTACAGATTGTAAAGAATGAAATATTAACGAAATAATGTTCACAACAAAGTCAACTGAATAAGAGAAATATCAAAATTCAACACTGATGCAGTATGTGTATTTAAATATATTCTGAGAAACCATAAACCACCCAAAGAGATATTTAAAAATCCCTTTGAGCTTTACTTGGGTTGCAGAAATGAGAGCAGAGTGATAAAGTCTCTGTCTTTTTTTTTTTTTTTTTTTGCAATGTGAGCTGAAACCCGAGACAAGAGTCTCAAAGCTAGATCTGAGCTCAGAGACTGGAGCCTCATTAGTAATCTATCTTTGTGGCCATGAAACAAAAACACAAAGTAGCTTTGTCTTTGGGCAGCGTTTGAGATGCTGCAGCGGGGCCCCTGAGCTCAGAGACACAACGAGGACTGAAAGTAGAGACTTCAAAAGTAGCCAGTGTCCACCTCCACCTGCCTCCGAAACCACAGAAAAGACAGATGAGGCCTTGTTCAGCATGAAGAGCAATCAGTACATTGCAGTGGCGCCCACGTAATCACTATGCTGAGTATCTAAAACCTCAAAATACATTATTTTGTAAATCAAATATTAATGTAATGATTGGCATGAGTCCAAATTCTAATAGCTTTTTATTTGCTCGTGTCAAACATGCTCCAGGAACTTCAGTCTGGGGAATTCAGGGGAAGTTTTTCTTTCTTGCAGATGCGGTTTTGAGTGTCTGTCAAGCATGTTGACGGGAAAAACTTGAATGGAAGGAAAAGTGAATGACGCAGAAACAGGAAGTTAAATTAGGAGGTTAAAAAATGAGGAGCATGCTCAGGGATGATGATAATGTTTTGCAGTGCTGTTGCTAATTTACAAAACTGTTATTTTAGGATGAATGCCATTTTAAAAGGTCATACCCTAAGCACTTTTGATATCCCTTGTCTGAACTGTTGTTTGTGCCAGTGTTTCATAGAATATCCATAAACCCTGGCAGAGATAACCTGGTTCCAGACCTCTAAATTGCTGCTGACATCTCTGATTTGTTCGGTGATTTACACAGGTCTGGTGTTGTCCTCATTCCCGCCGATGAACAGATCACAACTTTGTAGGCAGGATTAAGAACGGGGACGTCATCTTCCCACACACAGTAGCTGTCTAGCTACCTTACTACGTTCATAAAAAATAACAAAAAAATGACGACAAGCTTGGATCAGATTGACGCAGCTGTGCGTTGTTGTAAGTCGATTTACAACTGTTAAATCAACATATTTCTGTGATGAATGTGAACAAATATTTAATAACCGGTGTGACAGGTTTGCGACTTTCAACTCGTGACTTTTCATTTTCGATTGCAAATGACGTTGTGGGGCGGACACGTCACTGACTACTCACTTGTTGGATTGTAATGAATGAAGTCAAACAAAACGGCAATTCAGTCTAATTAGAACGAAAGCAAACAAAAACATCCTTTTCCTGTTTTGTAGCAGTGGTATTACACACTTTTAGCAAAATCTGAACTGTTTTCTTGGTGTTGGTCTGAAATGTTTTTAGATAACATTTAAGCATTTTAAAATTAAAGTGGCCATGATAAATAACCTTATAATGGTGCACACTTTTTGGAGAAAAAATGCAAAGAAAGACATTCATAGGAGCTTCAACATTGCCATATTGGTTCAGGACCTTTATCTGCACCTCATGAGCTTACACTAAGTTCCATTCAAAGAGAGAAAAATAAACATTGCAACAACCTGCAGCAGCTTGTGACTGTGTTTCTTGACACGTAGATTGTGTTCTACAAGTTCAGCAGCATTTGGTACAATAAGCTTCCCCCGCTGGGGAAGGCCATGACGTGATTGCCGCTGTGAAGACCTGTTTAACCAGAGCAGGTGCATCCTCGTCCTGTCTTTGCTTTAAGTCTTTGCTGCAGGCCCTGCACACTCTCTGCTGGAAAAAACACGTGGGCAGAGGCAATTCTGGGAAGGAAAATCAAGTAGCGAACAATCCCTCATCAGCTATTGTCAACATCTGCATTTCAGCATTTTTTTTTTAACCTTAACTCAATGATCCTGCCTAAAGGATTTCATGCAGTATGTTGTGCCATGACACTGAATGTGACATTTTGAGGACTTTCTGTATTCCAGTGCTTTAAACCCCAATCTGGGAATGCTGACAAAATATCTCCTCTGTTTTGATTCCTTTTGTCTCGTAGCGTGTTGGTGTTTCTATGACTGCTCGGGTTGATAAGGCTATTTTAAATTCAGAGTTTTTTTTTTTTGACGTCTACATTTGAGAGCTGACAACATGTTTTGCTAAAAACACCCCGAGGACAAGTTGTGTGGACCGACAAGATAACCTGAGATATGACTAGATGAACTTTATGGAAGCCCAGGAGGAAATTCAGTCACTGCTTACAGCACGGCAGGAAAATACAGGTTGTAAAACACAGAGTTAAAAAGGTAATAAAGGCTATAAATGTGTCCAGGATGTACGGTAAACATATTGCTTCCTGATGGCTAACGTGAAATGAGGGCACTGGGATGATAAACACACAGTATATTAGCTTCCTTGTATGTTTACAGCTTCAAACACTAGATCTCACCAGATCTCAAGCACTTTACATAAATGCAGTTTTGAACTTCATGTACTTTTTTGAGTATTTGCATCTTAGGGGACTTCATATTTGAATTTTTCTATTGTCATCTTGAATCAAAGCATAAATGCAAGCATTCTTTGTGGCAATATTAACAAATTTCAAAATATTGCATAAATAAATTAATAGATATTAAGATGAGAAAGAAAAGAAACAATATACCAGTAAATAAATCTTATAAACAAAACACACACCGACAAAAAAAAAAGCCCCAAGCAACCAAAAACCAAACAGACGCAACACTGTTTACATTTTCATTTACAAAGATCAAAATACAGATACATATATAACATATACATAACAACAACAAATAAGGATGATGCCAACAGTCCGATACACATTAATTTATAATTATAGATATTAAATAGAACTATGATGTGTGGGTGTATGGTTGGTTCAGACACATGTTTTTCATAATTAAACCCCTTTTTCCATCTTCTTTCATGTACTTCTAAATTCCCTTTAGGGGACTTTCCACTTCATATTCACTACATGTAAGAAGGGAAAAACTGTTCTTTTTACTCCACAGCAGTAGTCTGATGCCTGGTAGTAGTTAGTTCGCATGGTTTTATGATTTAATATAAGAAGAATCACTTTTGTTGTATAAGAATATCTTCTTCTCAGGAACAGTGACAAACAATACTGTTTTGACAATATCTAGTTTTAAAATAGAAAGGAGATTAGAGAGATTTTCTCAGCCTGTAGAGCAGCATGTAAAGACGAAGTTTGTATGAAATGTCTGGTTGTGTCTAAAGGCTTGGCTGAATGGCCACATTTGAAGATGGGGCAAAAAGTCTGTTGAGAGGATGAAGATGCGTTAATTGTTCCAGCTGTAATAATTGAACACACTATCAAACAGTCTCTCCTGGAAGATACTGTTGCACTCGTCTGTACATACAAAACTGACAGTAATAATGTTTGAAGAAGGAAAAAAAGAGAGCGTGAGAGAGAAGTTCAAATTCCGCCTACTTTCTCAACCCAGCACACCACATCACTGCGTGTAGTGGGTGTGATTGTCAGAATGTCAGTTTCGGAAAGTCACAAAATTAACGGACAAACCATAACCTCCCCAATTCTGATGTGGAAAAAGTGTGGGCAGAGGGGGTTTCAGACAATTTTGGTTTGACGATTCGACAAGCATTTCATCTAAAGCATACTGACAAATTAATCCTGCAACAAATCTGAAATATAAAAATCCTGAAAACTGGATATTGGATATCATTTTAAGGGACCATTCATAACAAGTAATTTAAATGAAATAGTATATTTGACCACTAATGCATTTATCAAAGTTTTGAATGCCTGACTTTCATATGCTTTTACATTGAGGTAATTTTACCTAAAGGTGCATTAATCTGTTTTTGACCTGGAGGAGGCAGAAAAACATCCAAACAACCTGACAGATAAACAGCCACCATATGACTGCCTTATAAAGCTTTGAAGGGAAGTCTGTCGGTGTAGATAACAGTGAATACTTACACACCCAGTAGATATACAGAGAAACATTAACATTCATTTGGAGTCGTGTCTCTGTCACTCGATGAATATAACTCCAATATTTACTGTCCTTTTAGTTCTGATTTGGTCTCCACCAAAGGCCATTGATCAAATTTGCCGCTATGTACGCCTATAGCTTGGTGAAACTAAAACTGGGAATGAAAGGGAGAAGATTCACCACCATGGATGAAATCCAGGAAGAAATGCTGGAGGCTCTGGACACGGTGACAAAAGATGACTACAGGAAATGTTTCTAGGAATGAGTCGAAGCGCTGGAACAAGTGTATCGCATCTCAAGGGGAGTCCTTTGAAGGGGATTAGAAAGGTACGACTGAAAGATTTACAATGACAGTTTTTAAAACATTTTTGGGTCCCCCGTTGCTGCTGTACAGGTAGTATATGATTTATCGGAACTTTTTTTTTTCCTGATAATAGCTTTCTGCCCCTTCTGGAAACGAGATAAATGTGTCATAACACCAAAGCAATGAGCTAAAGTGGCTCAGCTGAGCTGTAGAGTTGGGTGATAATTATCTTTTGATTGAGTGTTAATATCAGAAGTGTTTATATCACAACCTGTGATTAAAGCTGGTTTTAGCAAATGGTTTAAGTGCTTGTTGCCAGTTCTTTCCAAATGTGGACCAAATTTTGGTTCATGCATGATACGTTATGATAAATTACAGTATGAGATGTTAATTTTTAAAGCTATTTTTCAATTGAAGGTTTCTTATATATCTTAATTTTTTAATTCTCTTTTGTCTGTTATGTGGGCGGAATCAAACCAACATCACGCCTGTTAGCATCAGTTGCTACACATGCCTTCATGGATGCTGTCGTTCTATTTCTGCACGGAGAGCAGTGAGAATATGTGGGTTTGTTTTGCTGCCATACAGTTGCCCTCAGCTGTCCCATCACTCAGCAGGGGAGGGAGGCATACCCCAATTCCTCTCCTTTTTCTTTCCCCCACCCCCGACTTTTTCTCTTTCACTCTCAGCCGCTCTCAGAGACAAGCGTAGGCTAGACGAAGCAAGTAGGTCAACCTCCAGCTATTAAACTCCCGTGTCCCTGTTGAGACAGCGGGACAAATGGGTCCTACTTCAACTCAGACACAAACAAAGGCCTTCTCATCCATCGGGGACCTCGGCCCCACTTGCATCCTAATGAGGGGAGAGTGGAGAGAAATCCACTCTCCATGTTAGTATGCTCACTGACCAGGAAACACAATGAGTTACACAATTATATAATGGGATTCTGGTTGTGATAAGGACGGAAAGACATTTTAATCAGGGCTAGTCTGTTTTTGTGGGTTAGCGCTCTGAATGCGCCAGTTAGCGAACATGTCATACCTGTTCACAACACACAGAAGAATCAAATTAAGGTTTTAAGAATTTGCATTTCATAATAGGGATGTCCCTTCCCTGGTGCTACTGACTGATTGCAAGTGGTCTCCCCAAATGAAAGTCTGAATTATTCAAGCACAATATGGCAGGTCAGACTGTATTCATTTCCTGTTCAATCAGGCAGTTTGATGGGTATTTAGGAACCATTGAATATATCAGTAAAGAGTAATGAGAAACTATCTTTTGATAAGTATCTCACTAAAAATAGACACCTATCTTTGAGAGAAGAGGAACATTAGACTTCCAATATTTTATCCTTTATATATTTTAAGTTTTTGTTCTTGAATTTAATGATAACATGACTAAGAGTCTACAGCCACGCTAGCCGCTATGCAAGGCTTTAGGCACAATGGTGCTTTGAGCTAAATGCTAATGTCAGCATGCTAATATGCGCACAATGAACAATGTTGACGGGAAGATGACTGCACACTAATATCCAATTATTTTATTATATAACCCACGTTTCGACGACACTTGGTCTTTCTCAAGGCAGGTTCAGTTACATTACTATTATTATAGATACATTACTATTAAAGTATTATTGATAATAAAATTTTGACCTGATGATGGTGTCATGAAGATCACCAAAGTTTTTAAAAATCATTCTGAGGGTGCGATTAATGTTTATACCAAATTCCATTGCAGTCCATCCAATAGTTGTCAACACATTTCAGTCAAAACCACAAATTTCAACTTCATGGTGGCAATAGAGGGAAAGTCAGGGGATCACCAAACAGGATTCATCGTTTGCACACCAGTGATCTCTGTACCAAATCTTGTGTAAATCCATCCTGTAGATGACGAGATGTTTCACTGGGTAAGGGACAACTTTGACCTGCTGGTGGCACTAAAAGAAAAGTCAGTGGATCACCAAGTTTATTAAGATTTATCCTCTGGGAGCCATAAATGTCTGTACAAAATTTCACAGCAATACCTCCAATACTTGTTGAGATATTTCAATCTGATCCAGGGTGGTGAACTGACACCACCCATAGAGCAGTGACACTAGCATGGCTAAAAACACAAGGGAGAGAAAGGAAGCTACAACACATAAAAACCAAGCCTTAATTTCTTTTCTGCTGACATGCCTGGTACACCCTCACAGCAAACAAACCTCCATTACTCATTAGATAACCTACCATGATGTCACTGAGCAAACACAGTAACAAAAGCCTGCGCACTAATAATAAAGCACTTCCTGCACCACAGCTTTGTTGATGTTCTCCCTAGCAGGTGTCGTGAGCTCACTCTGCGGAGACAAAAGTGTAACTCAAAACCCCGAATTATGGGGCTGTGATGTCGAACAACAACAACAGACATTAGCGCTGTTTGTCTGCTGGCCTGTCGCAGGTAGTGTCATTTTCCAAAAGGGGAAAATGCATTATGTATGTTCATTGTTTTTCACTTCAGGGTCTTAACCGCACACAAAAGAGCTGAAGTGCATCTCCGGGTCACTGAACCACATGGATGAGAAGGTGTAAAATGTCAGTGATCTGCCAGCGTTCATATATGTTCAGACCATTAGAGTTTTCATCTCTCCTCTTTCAGGTGTGTTTGAACAGCTGGTCCTGAGCTAGATCACTTATCAGGGAGAAAACACCACACAAGACCTTGACTCTTGTATTGACCACTTTTCTTATGTCATCAGTTTGGCCTTAAACAGATTTACGAGTCTTGGTTTTAGCTACAAATCAATGTTGATGCGACTTTTTCCTGCTGAAACATCTGAAGATATTTGAGACAAACCAGTCAACATTTACTCATATTCTTCTTTTTAAGGATCACATCATTTTATTTATTTTATTTTATAATTTATGAGCATACATGAGCATGAGTATACATGTCTTATCCCCCCAAGCCACCAGAATCCAACAGTTTACACTTGTTTGTTGTAAGTGATATCACTCTTCAGAGTCAGTGCGTTAGTTAAAACCAACCCATTTAGCTGATTTAGTGTAGAAGTATGTAGCACAAAGCTTCTAGATTGATCTATAATACTTTATATTATTTCTACATTCTTCATTCGTTAAGACATATCTGTATATTATAACCTGTTTTAAGGACTTGTACCTGATTTTGGAAACGACTTTGTGACCAAAATAAAGAAGACTGAGGATGTGGCTGGCTGCTCCCAGGTCTTAATGATACCTCTGTGGTTTGAGTCCCTGTGGAAAAAGAAAAAGCATTGCACGCTCAGCAAACTCTCCCTGAATAAACAAGTTACACTGGCCTATTGCTAAAGAAAATAGGTTATTGTGTGTGAAATTCAGATCAGCCTTTACTGGTAAAAGTTATTTTGTAAAAAGGTGAGGTCATTTTCAACAGTGAAAAAGGAAACTTGTGATCCATGTACACATCAAGGATTACAACACCAGCATCATCTCTAAATATACTTTTTAAACACAACTATTGTCTCACTTGCCAGAAACAGTTGTTGGTGCATCATTACATACATCTGCGCAACACCCTAATGACTGTATTTTCAAGAAAAGTTGTGTAATGCTGGGTCAGTTGCTGTTTTCTTACTTCACTCATTTTCTGCCTTACTGAACAACTTTATATGCATATTCATACAAAAATAAAAATACAGTATATAAAGAAGATTAGACCCTGCGGGGTTTATAAAAATATCTAACCCAAGCAAGCCAGAGCAGTGACAGTGAGAGTTTATTGCTTATTTTCCTGCTCTGGTTGTTAAAACCCATGACACAATTACAACAACAACAACAACAACAACAAAAATAGTACAAATAATAACAATACATAATACATAAAGATTACATTAATATAATCACAGTAATAAATATAATAAAAAGCACAACATATATGCTTTTCATTGCTTTATTTACTTGTCATTATGTGCATTTGTAAGCAAAATTTACTACTGTATCACTCAATATAATGAAGGCTGTTCCGTGCAGTCACTGTATAATGTATCTCAACAATATAATCCTCCCAGTATAAACCCTTCATTAGATATATTGTTTAAAATGTATGCTGTGTTAAATTGCCAAAACATGCATTTCTCTATTAAAGCTTTTGTTGGTTGATTCCTTCAACATTCACCAATTGGAGTTTTGCACACAGAAACATAAGAAGAGTTTTTACCACTTTGTACAACTCCAAAACCAAACAATGATTTAAATCTTTTTCTTTTTACATTTGAAGGTTTCAGACAAACATCTCTGTGAAGCCGGATAATATAGCTGGCGTATATGTGCGTGTGTGTGTATGTGTGTGTGTGTGTGTGTGTGTGTTTGGTCAATCCAAATCATGTGAATGTCACACTTCACAGTGTAGTGCACCTAATCCACAATCCCAAAATGAAATGTAAAACCTAAGTTACAGTGAGGATTATTAATTTTCCATGATTTGAATTTTTTACCCTATTTTCCTTCTTTATTGTTGACACCATTTATTGTGTTCTGTTATCATTTATTTATCTTTTCTCTTCTGTTTTTTATTTCCCTGTGCACATTTTTAGCCTGTCAGTGTTTCAATGCTTTTGTACTTTATCACATGCATACCAAGCCACTGGTTGAGTCTTTTTTATATAAACAAGGCTGCTGGATTACCTTTTGCATAAAGTAACTCTCTCATTCTTTCTGTGTGACTCAGAGCCTCTTTGGTGGAGAAGAGCCTGATAAACTTATCAGTAATCGGTCAAACGTGAGGACTTCCCATGACCTTATGAGTAATTGGTTTAACGTGAAATCCCAAACGACGGTGAGCCCATCTGTAACGACATTCCTCACGTTCACTGAGAGAAAGAGAGAGGAGGGGGAGTGTGGATGTAACACACCGTAGCTGGTACACTACAGTCTGCAGTCAGGTGGGAATAAGTACACATTTCAAAGGAGGCGCTGAGAAAACTGTGACCTTTATTTAAATCTACCAGTGACAGGCAGGAATTAAAACATCAAAGTCGTAGTTATGAGCAGTCTCTATTTTTGCTTCTATTGCTGTAATATTTCTCGTTGAAAACTCCAGTAAACTGATCAGTAACTATAAGCCTTCCATACATTTTCTCAGGCTCATTTTGTAGCAGTAACAATCTTACTTTTTATCCCCTTTAATGACAGAGTATTTTAGTGTATTAGTGTAATTTCTTTAGGAGACAGGCAGACATGTCACTAACTGTTTTATGTAATTTGGCCTCCTTACACTAATAAAATCTATTGACAGCGTTACCGATGGTTAGGGAGAGGAAGAGACTCTTCAGTCTGTTATTTAGGCTACACTTCATGTTCATTCACGCTTTTAGACAACTTAAACATCGCTCGCCACACAGCAGACCAATAAGTTAATCAATCAATAAATTAAATTCATTTGGCCATTCAGTCGTCTGACATACTGAAGCCATCGCAGTTGATTGTAAGCTAACACTTTGTAACCACAGCTAATGTCAGCTGAATTCAGTTGTAAGCCCTGATGCGCTGTAATTCAGATGGGTAAACCTGTGTTAAGTGATTTGTGGCCACTTGGGGGCAGCAGAACAAGCTGTAAACAAGTCTTGCAATGCCAGACAATCAAGGATCTCTGCCTACTGAAGTCTGGGGATTTCTAAATGCGAGGCAGTTGCTTGAAGGACAGCGAGAACAGCTGCCAACAAACCTACACCCCTTACAAGTTGTCAACACGCCTTTGTTGACACGCCTTACCGGAAATCCTCCGTAGTGAACTGCATGTCACCACCCCAATATGAATGGCTGCCCTAAAGACTTTGGATTGGTTCTGCAGTGCAGGGTTATTTTTAAACTCTCTGTTTTCCCAGTTTTAACAACAGAACCTGGGAGATTGTCCTCAGTCTCTATGAGCAAAGCATTTAGAAACTGACCTGTGAACGTAGCTGTAAACACATTGACACACTATCACTTGATAATATACTTGATTTATAGCAACCGTGCAAGCAGAGTTACATATCCAGCAGACATGGAGCAACATTTGAGTCATGTTTCTGGCCACCTGATTGATATAAGACAAATATTCATCCTCCTTCTAGCTCTGTTTTGGTTTCCACCAGCTCCTGAGAGAAATATCTGGCTCTTTAGCTGCTTAATGCTCCACTCTGTTCATTAGCCAGTTGCTAATCTGTCCTTTGGTGCTGGAGAGTCAGTTTATCAGAGCTTTTATGCTGAAAACAGCTGCCTGCTGCAGCTGGAAACTATGCTGATGAGAGCATTGAGAGTGACAGTAAAGCCAAAACAGTAAAGTAGCGGACTGGAAAAACAAAACAAGCAGCCGAAAGATGCTAAATCAGCCCACAGAGCTGAGGGGAGCTGCACAGTGGGGTGATAATTCTTGTGGTTTCATCACTACAAGCACAACACTTTCACAACACATATTAAAAATATGTACCATTCATCTGGTAGTCATCTGACATAATTTTCACAGTTCTAGTCTTTTTTATCTTTCCTTATGATGTAGTACGGAAATGTTAACTCTCTCTTGCAGTTGTGTAAAACAAGGGGGCATGTCAGTAGATCTATAAAAAGTAATTAAATGAAATTTACAAATATAAGACCAACTGTAAAGCAACTATGTGTAAAAACGTGAAAGCAGCTTTGTCACTTTTAGATGTAGCATCAAGCAATGCACATCCCTTGTATGTTCAAATTCTTTTATTGATCCAGACAGATCTATAATTTCTATCTTGCATTTGAGTCCGACTAAGAAAAAGCCAACAAGAGCCGAGGAACGTTCACGTTCTTGTAAGAAGTGGTGTTCTTAATCGCTAGACTATGTTCAGCACCACATTTATAACCAGATCTTAATTAATTAATTAGAAGCTGTGATCATCTTTCTAACTGATGATTGATTTAAATGCAAAAATGCATGGCTGAGTAAATCACTTACAGCTTACACACCACTCTCCCAACTCTCTGTTCAAGTCAGGACTTGGCTCAGTTTATTCTGCACTTACCGCAAATAAGACACTCCTGGTACCACCCATGCTTAAAATGTAAGCACACTGTGTGCTGTAAAATGATTTGGACCTTTGCTTTTAAGACATTAGGAATGAATAACAAATTATGCCAGACAAGTATAATATAGTTGCAAGTGTCTGTATGATGTCTGTTATTCAGCCACTTTTCCAAAGGAAATATAATTTTGACCCTTAAACACGACCTGTGACCAGAGCAGGGAAACAGCTTTTTCTCCCATCAGCTTCAGCTGCTGATGGATTCAAGACTACAGCTTCACTCTTTTTTAACAGCAGCATATAATGTTTTTTTTACAACTGCGTAGGACGTCTAAATATTTTTTGGTTTCCTGCCAATGCGGCTGCTAAAGCGGAGAAACTTGTCACAGCCAATATTTAACAGCATTTAACTGGTGGTAATTTCTCCACCCTGCCTGTGGCACTGAGGCTATATTTGAAGTGTGTGTGTGTGTGTGTGTGTGTGGTGCAAGCCTGCATGTTTCTGCATGTCAGGATGGAGGTTTGTTCCCAAATCTTGAAGACATTTAAGATTCCTTTAGTGCTAACTGTGTGTTTCATGTCTCTGTATGACTTCAGCTGTGGAACTGCATCTGCTGACTGGCTGGATGAAGCTACGGCTTTATTTTTATCTTAACCAATTTGAATGAATTGAATGGCTCTAATCAGAAACAGCATGGCTTCGTTTGCCAAATACAGTAAATGTGTAAAAAAAATCATCACGTGTGCAGAAACACATCAATGTTCAAACACATGCTGACATATAAAAGTGAGAAAGGAAAATGTCACACTGCTTATTTTTCCATCTAATGATCATGAGGATACAGTTAAGTAACCACACATGATTTAAATACATACACAGACCTCGTGTATATATATTTATATATATATTTCTTCTGCTGTTTCCCCACAGAGTCTTTCAAACCCTTCCATATCAGCAGGGGCCACAAACCCCGACCATTAAGTTCATGCATAATTTATCGCTGTGTAAAAGGACCCAATTATAATGTGTGTGTATTTCACCGGGCTTGGGCTGCAGGACTCACATTAAACTGTGGTTTTTCACCAAAAGGCTACAAATAGAGGTCTTTGAAATGAATACACTGGGGGATCAGATATGGTAAAGTCAACAGTGCCACAGTGTGTAGGAATTTATAATCCACCAATTACAGCCCATGCATACATTCAACTCCCTGGTTGTTTTATACATGAGTGTCTGGAGGGAATTCTCATAATGTGAGAAATGAGGAGAGCGCGAGTAAGCAGAGCTGCATGTCTCTGTGTGAGTGTGTTTATATGCATGTGTGTGTGGGGGGGGGTTTAAATGGAGAGTAGTAGCTTGGTTTTCTGATCCACAGGGGGTTAACAGCACTGTGCACTGGAGGGATGTTGATAGTCAAGACATTTGTTTTGGTGAGTGCCAGAGCAAAAAAAGCAGCTCCCTATAATGCTTCACTGAGTCTCAGTGCTCTTGTCCTCTAAAACAAACTGTGTGTAAAGTGGCTGACATGTTAATTAAAGCAGAATCAGCCTGTGAGACTGTGTGTAAACTGCAAGCACCTGTGGGGATTATCAAATAGCAAATATAATCATGGCTGTATCCCAAATATATACTGAGATTTTTACTTTAAAGCTGCACTAATAAGATTCCTATATTAAAAACAGGTCAAATGACTATGTGTAATGTGAAAGGAGTCGCTTGTGGTGATCAACCCTCAGAGATTTATCACCCAACTTTGCAGTTTCCCCTTTTATCATCTTTCAGCTCATTGTTTTGGAGCTACAGCAACTTTGTCTCACTGTCAGTCTTCATCAAAAAAAACTCCAAAAATCCACTGTACGCTACCTGCCCAGCACCAAATAATGGACAAAGTTCGTGACTAGCAGGTGAACATAGTGTGAAGCACTTAACAGTTAAAGCGACAGATTTTTCTCAGAAATTGGTGGAGACCAAAACAGGGCTAAAAGGAGAGTTAATAATGCACTTATTTTCACCAAGTTGCAAGTAACACAACTCGGAATGAATGCTAATGTTGCTCTATGTTTACTTGTTGTATAAATAAACAACTGTTTGCTAATATGACACTTTCACCATATGAACTTTATAAAGTGATATCATGCCAATTTCGTGCTTACATCTCGCTCGGCTGCCCCCAAGTGTCCAAAAGTCAATCAATACTGCTGTAATCTTTATTAACAGATTCTGAATAGTTAAGCTTTACTCTATATGTCACCTAAGGAGCAAGTCAGTATTGTAGCTGGATTAATTGGTTTGTCGAAAAATCTTTAGTTGTAAAATCATTGAATCTAAGCACCTCTAAAAGTACTCCTTTGCATCTAAAGCTGACCTCTGACCTTCCTGTGAAGGGAGACGAGCAACTTTTCCTTTTCACAAACTCAACTGATGTAATTAAGCTTGTGCGTCTGCATTACCAGTGATGTAAGCCAACAATCTCTCTGTTGTCTCTGTTTCTGTCTGTGATTTGTGTCTTTAATAAAGTTGATCACACGATGCAGGTGTCCTTGGTGACATAGCTTTCTGTTTCTGTCTGCTGTGACATGATCAAGGGAAACAGAATGTCAAAATGCCTTTACATTGCATTGCAGTCAAAGTCATTATTTTTCATAGCAGTGAAGTCATCTGACAACACAAACAGATCATGTTTTTAATGACAATACCTGCACTATGATCTCATATACTGAAACATGTCAGAAGGATTTTGGTTTTTGGCCCTGAGGGCTTTAATAAGCAGGGTGAAAACTTTTAATGCTATTGTTATGATTATTAACATCTGCTGTATATATAACAAGGCCTATAGGCTGTAGGATCATAATAAAAGTGATAATAGCAGCAGTAAGAGAAGTGAAAAGGATGCTGTTGTACCAATTGTAGTAAAAATGCTGTAGTAGTGGTCGTAGTAGCAGCAGCACAGATTGCAGTAGTTGAAGTATTGGCAGAAATAATATTAACAGGAAGAGTAGCAGAATAAAATAGAGAAGAAAAATCTCTTTTATATATGCTACGTTGTCTACTTTTTTATTTTACAGTGAGATCACTGTGTTATCTTTTAGTTACAGTACTGACTCAAACTGACATGCTGTCATCTGCTGCCCTCTGGTGTACAACTGACCTGCTCTCGTCATGATTTAGACTCATTTTGCTGCAGTTTGTGGAAGCAGCGTATTTCTGTATAAACAAGTTTATTATTGTGTCTTTCTGATGAATACCAGATTGATCGGTCTGCCACAAATATTCACTTATTACCACACAATTTTCTCTCTTGTGACGCTTTCAAACACACACACACACACACGCACACACACACACACACACACACACACACAGATCCATCTCATTGTCATGTGATCAACAATGCAGCTGGCTGGTGCTGCACTTCAGTCAAGATACTGTGGTGTTAATGAGGGCACCAGGGACAGTGAAGCGTACACACACACACACACACACACACACACATTTATAACAGATACTGTACACGTAGGCGTTTGTACAGGTGTTCACAGTGTACTCCAGAGTATTAAGACATCACATCAGCTTTTCATATACAATACCATAATGTTCTCTATATTGCTTACAATATTATTTTTAGATTCACTATAATGACAAACACATGTATTTCCTCCTAAAATTATGAATACTGTTACATTCTCATCACCACATTTCAGTAAAATAAAAAGCCAAACATCATTACAAACAGACAATACATTTACTGAAGCTGAGTCTGCAAAATCCTAAAACATATTTAATCCCCACAACAAAAATAAGAATAAAAGCACAAAGTCAGGACAACAACAATCAATGTCAGATTTGATTTTTGTCATTAAACATGATGCAGAGTTGGTTAAACACACATAAAACACAATTTAAAGTATAATAAGTCTTCATTAATTGTGCACCTATGATGAAGAAGATGATGATGACTCTCTTCATCTTTCTGTTTTGCTCATCCTGGTCTCTCCTGTTCCCTCACAAGAGGGAGCCATTGTTACTCTGATGAACACACACAGCCCACCACCACCACCACCTCCTAAAGTTTACTTTAAGTGTCTGTTCATGTTCTTTCTGTCATGTGGACTCATTATACTTTAAACTAAAACAGTAGTTGCAGGTATGTTTGTCCTAATTTATAACATATTGTATTGTATTCTTTGGCAAAATTCTTTCAAAAATTCAAAAAAAATATCAGTTTGCTGTGTCTAATGTCAGCTATAAACACATTCTTATATGTCAGTGTTTCTAACAGTGCTCCTCTACAGTAACACCTCTACATTTAATTGTAGTTTTTTAATATAAAAGCTCAATCACAGACCACGACTTTACTTGAGTTAATAGGTTTTCTTGCAAAATTTGTGAAATTTAAGAGAAGTTTTAAACGTTTGACAAGATTAAAGCTGCACTGATCGTGATTATTAACACAGTTAAATGCTGTGTTGGTGGAAAACTGCATGGTAGCAGAGCACTTTACAGTCGGTCTACATTAGCATGTGCAATACTTTAGATGTTGGTCTTATGTTGAACGTGCAATATCCTGCAATACTAATGCAATATTATTTTCTGGTTTTATAAGCTGTGTTTGATTTCATTGATCTTATTGTGTGGGTTTTAATGTATGCATGATTGTAATGTATGTATGTAAAGTATGTAATGTTTTGTGATAGAGCAATGCTGAGCTGAAGAAAGATTTCCTTAAGGGGACTAGAAAGTATATTGCATCTTATTATGTTAAAGATGTGTTAAATAACCAGGTGTTAAAGGTGTCTATAATAGTGATGAGCCCATATATTATCACCTGACTGTACAGTTACCTTCAGCTCCACAGAGCATTTTAGTGCCTTTCAGCTCATTGTTTTGGTTTTACAGCTGTGACTTTACTGTTTTGGTTCAGTCTCACCACTCTCATTAACCATGTTTCCAGCTAAGATAAACCCACTGTACCTGCCCAGCAACTAACAGCAGAGAGACGCTAGCAACAAGCTGGTGGGAGATTTTTAAATTTTGATTTAATCTTTATTTAATCAGGAAGTCTCGTTGAGATTGAGATCTCTTTTTCAAGAGAGACTAATCAGACAAGCAAACAATCATCAAACAGAAACAACACAGCTAAGGCCAAACAGCCGCAATCAACAAAGAATTAATAAAAACAGTTACAAGAATCATAAAAACATCCGATAATAACATTTTTAAATCTCCAAGATGTTTGAAAGACTCTAGTTTGAGGACAGTTTGCAGTTCTTTCCATTTAAAAAGGTGCAGAATACCTGAAACCAGTTCTGCCCAGATTAGTGTTACATATGAGGTATATTAGGTTAAGTAGTTACTGGATTTTGTTCTGTAGTTACAAGATTGAAAAGAGAGAAGAGATGTGACGTCATTTGGAAGCTTCAGCAGTAGAGCTTTATAAATGAATATCATGAGAAGATTATGACAACATAGAGGAGCATCTTGCTATTTAAGACCTCAGAAGTTGTTGGACACCGAATCACAGCTAAAAGAAGACTGAATATTAGACTTAACTTCGTCAGGTAGACAGAAACACGACTCCAAACGAATGCTAATGTTGCCCTGTGTCTACTGGATGTGTTTGCCTGCTAACAAGTTCGCTATAACGACTTTAAAAGGTGATAATATGTCAGTGTTGGTGCTTTCAACTTGTTCCACTGTCCCCAAGTGGCTGAAAACTTATATAAGATTCATAACTGAAATGAAAACGTTCTTCAGGAGCAAGGAGAGAGGTTATTTTAAAAGCCTTTATTTAGTCGGGCAAATTGGTCAAAGTGCCGCCTGGTTTCGACCTCACAGGATCGTCATCAAGGTGAAAACAGTGAAAACAGATCGCTTACACCTGCGCCTATAAATAGACAATACACTGGAAATAAACAATATTGCATCACATAATATATTAAGTAAAAGACGTAGAAAACAAAGCTATCAGAATAAAGTCAAAATATTAATATTATAGAAAGAAAATGAAAGAAAAAAACATACAAATCATAGAATGATGCTATCCCATCAATAAATACGTTTAAGGAAGTTGTTTATAAAAATAACATCAAATGTAAAAATTGAATGGGTTTTTATTCTGCAGAAGTTATTATAGATGATCGCCCCCTCAATTAAGTAATATTGCCTAAAGGAAAATGTTTTTTTATAGAAGATGGCTATACTTTGACACAAACAGAATATGTTTAAACTGAAATATATTTACTTTGACTACAGAAGTGACTTCTGAATGAACAGGAACCACAGGGGGAAATATATAACGCTTCTAGTTTCTGAAAAAAACAAAACAACAACACAAACATCCTCGTTTAACATAAAATGAAGCGCTGATTTAAGCTGATTTCATCAGGAATAATGAAACATGCGGAGCTCGGTGCATTTAGCCTAGCTGGTGGCTAATCAAGGATTCATTTCACTTTCACAAACCATAGACGTGATTTGTTGTATAGAAATTAGCTGCTGCAGAGCGTCTTCTATGCAGCTCAGTGGTTTATGCTTTTACGATCAATAAGAAAAAGGTAAAAGATCCTCCTGTAAACTTTGAAATGTTTGAATTCATCTTTAATAGCGGATCCATTTCACAACTTGACTTTCTCATCGAGATGAATTAAAAATGCTTCAATCACACCCTTTTTAACTAGCTTGCCTATAAGCTCCCTGTGATCACACAGTCGTTTCACCGCCTCTCTTTGTTTACCTTTCAATCATTTTTTTCCCTCAGAATACACAGTAACCCTTGTTTTGCCGCGTTCGCCCACAAACAACACTTGAGAGCGACACCTACATGGCGGCAGCGTTAACCACTGCGTGGTCTGCGATTACCTGCCAGGTTATCTCTGTCTGTGATTAATTAGCATCCAGTTCATAACTCCCCCTGAATTAGCCGCAGAGCACTCGGGCTAATGAGCTGACTGTGAACCTGGAGGTTACGGTAACCAGCGCAGCTCATCTGTCAAGACCTGAAGACTAGTGGACACACATACACACACACACACACACACACACGCACACACAGGCCTCGTGTTGGTTGGATGATGTGTGAGATGGAGTGACGTCAGCAACTACAGACTGAACTACCTGTAATGTTTGTTCACCTTATTTACCACAAATACTCAAAGAATGGATGAGCTGTCACAAAAAGTTTTCCTTCTTCCTGGTTTGCCTCCATATTATTCGGCCCACGATGTGTGAATTATTATCTCTTACCGGCAGCGTGGCCCTTAGACTTTATATTGCCCTGAGAAAGTTTTAAAAATCTTTACAAATCAAGTCAATATTTTCCTTGTTCACAGTCTACAGTGGCAGTATGTAAGGAATTGAAAAAATTATTTTTTTTAAATTATTGCAGTACTGCGGTTTGCCACCGGGGCAAGGTGGCAGCAGGTCCGACTCGCAGCGCTGTATCCAACTATCCAACTTAATACATTCATGCTGCCTGCTCAGCACATATGTCAAAAAAGTACCAATTACTTTCTTCTAACGACAGCTTTGGTCGTCTCTTTCAAAGCCTAAATTGAGCTATGTTCATCTTCTCAATAACCTCTGGTGGTAAATGATGATATAAACATATACAAACGTCACAAAACCACTTAGGGAGGAGGTAAGGCTGTGCGGTTAGGTCAGCAAAGCGATTATAATTAATATAACCGTGACTGGGATCTTTCTTGTAACCCTTCACTAAGTAGTTTTAGTTGACAAAACTTAAACCACAGTCAGTCAGTCCATGTCGGATTGTGTTTTTCAGAAAGTAAAAAAGAAACACAGCCCTCTAAATCTTGAATAATCTTCAATCTTGACTCTTTGTGGCATTTAAAGGAACATGTGATGCTTGGGGAAAGTTTTGCGGCAGTTTTACACCTGTTTCTTTTTGTGTCCCTTATGAAGTCTGTTCTGCAGAAACCTTCGCCATAATGAGTCTGTAGTAAATAAAACCTGCCAATTAGAAGAATCAGTTCACTTGATCTTCTCTGCTAGTAAATAACAAACAGCACATGTTGGCATTGTTACGAACTGGCACCCTGAACTGAAGTGTGAGAGTAAAGGTGGTAAAAGCGCAACAGTAACTACAATGATCGCTTATGTTCATTAAATTAGGATTCTTTCTGTGTGTTATATTTACTGCACAATATTTGTGATTAAACTAATGAAAATCACCATGTTGGATGCAGGCGTTCAGATATATCCAAGAGGTGAAGGTTTCCAAGAAAAAAAACCAATGCATTATGGGTTTGCAAACATCTCCCAGAAAACAAACCTTTTCTACTCTCTCAGGCCAGGGTGTGAAGAATACAGCCTTCCCATAATGCTCCACGCCTGACTACAACAACAGGCCTCACGGTTGACTGCCTTACGCTCTCGGTGAGGTCTGACCCACTTGGCCCGTGACGGCCACTCGGTCCGGTCCAGAGCCGCCAGCTGCTGTTGCCGCGGGTGATGATGAAGATGTTGGCACAGGCATCGACTCAGGTGCCGTCTCCAAGGGAACCAGCGGGACTGTGACAATCTGATCATCTCCGCGGCGACTGACACCTGACTGCACCCCCAACCTGGAGCGGCTAACACCGTCAGCTGTCCTCAACAGGCCTGAATGACAGAGATACAGGAGGCTCGGGAATGGCAGGTGACCTGACGTGACATGTGAGGAGAGGACATCCGCGAAGGAACTGTCCTAAAACCAAGAGTGAATTTAAAAAAAAAAAAAAAGGTAAATAATCAAAGTTTTAAATCAGATAAAAATGCTTTTTGTTCTTTAATTGAACATGTTTTCCACTGCAGGATGATGATGTGTCACAAAGTTTTTCCAGGTCAGAATAGAAATATATAAGCTGTTTAGCTCTCGGGTAGCTCAATCAAGTTAATTAGACTGCAATCAAGGCTTTATCATTATTTAACATTTTGCCTCTTTGATGTTGATGTTTTGGGTTCATTGCTCTGAGCACAGTGCACATACACGCACACACGCGCACACACACACAAACACACACACACACACACACTCTGTCTAAGCTCATATTTACGTGATTATTTTTTATATTAGATTATTGATTTTGTATTGTGAGTAAAGGTTAAAAATGCTACACTGTGGATATGAGTGTCGTCTGAAGTATTAAATGTTAATTTAAATGAATCAAGATTTGAAAATGTCAAAAGTTCAAATGTTTGGCCGCATCACCTCTAGCACCGGTTTGTAAATGTGCCCTCTTTGATTTGTCATTGGCTTGTGTGATAACTGGGCTAATTTTAATTGGATGAGGCATTCATCAGGACCGCTCTCATTGGTTTTGACCACCTTACTTCCTGTCCCCCAGGACACCATTAGACGCTGCCAGGTCCGAGCCTGTTCGTTAAAGCTTGTCACGCTGCGCCCCGCTGCCACGCAGAACAACAGCAGAGAGAGAGAGAGAGAGAGAGGGGAGAAAATGATTCAAAGCTCCCTCCTTAAAAACTGTAATGCTATATTTATAAGCCAGTATTTATAAACACATTTGCATATATCAAGATGAAAAAGTTGTTTGAATTGGGGGCAATTTGCATTTGGTGAAACATATGGCAGAGCCACGGAAGCCATGGGCCATGCCTTCATTACCCGATCTTCGTTTCATCAGCTCCTTGCTCCCCCGCTGAGCCTCCCCACGGCGGAGCCTTCTGTCCCCGAGGTTTCAGTGACAGGGGACAATATGTCCCCAAGGTGAGGAGCAGGGGGAAAGCCGCACGCACACCGCTCCTCCAATGATTATTTAATCAGACTCTTCACTCTGGATCTGAAAGAGGAGAGAGGTACAAAGTGGCGCTTATTACCCATTTGTTCAACGCAGGGAAAGGAGAGCGGAGAGCGACAGACAGAGGAGAGGGGAGAGAGGGCTCGAAATGGCAGATCAGTTAACACCGCTGACAAATGGGAAGAGAAAGGTCCTGAGGAGAGAGAGAGAGAGACAGAGAGAGAAAAAGAGGAAAAGAGGAGAAATGAGAGGAAAAAAAAGGGAGGTGGGAGAGAGAAAACGTAAAGGAATGACGGGAGAGATGTGAGACAAAAGGACAGAAGGAAAGAAAACAAGAGGAGAAGAGATGTGAGGACGAACACTGAGAGGGGGACAGTGATTTAACAAATGATTGAGCAAAAGAAATCAATCAATCAATCAGCAACTTTTTTTTTGCCCTTAGTGGAGCAATCGGTTATACAGCAGTGGAACACATGCATTTAGGACACATTAAACACAAGGCATGTAAATATAAAGACCAAAAAACATACATACACAGTAAAAATACTAGTAAAAAAAAACCAATAAGTTAAAATGATGCTTTTCCTCCTAGAGTTTAGGAGGGAGATGGTAGAGGCTATAAAGGAGTGTTTGTATCTGTTGGTTTTAGATGGTGGAAGTCTGAGGAGGGTAGCAGATGGCAGAAACTGAAACTGTTGATGTAAAGGATGAGAACAATCAGACAGGATGGATTCTGCTTTCTTATATAACTGTTGTAGTTGTAAAGATCCTGCAGAGTTTCCTGTGCAGTGCCAGTACATTTCTGTGTTTTACCTGAAGTGTTTAAATGAGGTGTTGTCAAGGAAAAGGGAAACATGACAAGATAAAAAAAAAAAGTGAAGTAGGAGGTTGAAATTTAAGATTTTAGCATCTTGTCTGAGATACAAAAGGATTTGAGAAAAAAAATATTCCTCATAATAAGGAGCAGTAGACAGTGATGGAAAGTACATTTACTCAAATACAATTTTGAGGTACTTCATACTTCTACTTCACTACAATTCAGAAGGAAATATTATACTTTTTACCCTGCAATTGACAGCTATAGTCACATTTTAGATTACAGTCAAAATATAATCATCTTAAAAAAATATGATGCTTTATTATAGATCAACTATCTCCACCTTGGCCAATTATAACATTAAAATGCTGCTTACTCCATCAGTGATAATAATACAATAAAATAACATATATTAATATATAACTATGAAAGGCACACTTTTGTTACTGTACTTTTAATACATATGTAGATTTTAACATTCATATAAACCTGATGATGAATGAAGGACTTTTAAAAACTTTTTTTTTGTATTATGTTACAGTATATCTACAACAACCAACATAAACTATCTGAATTCTTCCACCTCTAATGATTGATTTAACCCCCCCCCCTTAAAAACTTAACAAGATGCAAACTAAATATAGAGGCACAAAAGAGCGGAAAGGAGAATAAAAGAGGGTGGGTGGGGGTTGGGGGGGTTTGGCGTTGGGTGGAGGTCCTGCAGGTGAGGGTTTAGCCTGTCTCTCTTTCTCTCTCTCCGCCTGGCTGCAGCTTGGCGTGCCACTCACACCAGCGCCACATTTGCATGTGCAAAAAAGCCCTGTGCTGAAGTGCTGCGGCGGGCAGCCTCCCCCCCCCCCCCCCCCCCCCCCCGCTCGTCAGCGTGTGTGGTCGACCTGTTTGCGATTTGTTTAAGTGCTTATGAAAGCTCCTCATCCACAGCCGCAGCCTGTCTCTCAGCCCCCTGATAAGTTGTTTTGACATCTAATACCTGCTTTTTCCAGGCCCCTGGGTTTAGGAGGTGTCTCTGTGCAGTGAGGGGGGTTAGAAAATGGCACGCTGGTCACAGTTGTCTGTCACGGTTTCTGCCCTCAATGTTTGTCTTTCTATTTCCATACTCTGATTCCATTTGGATAGAGCCGAATTTAGAGCCAGGTGGTTGTTTTTGAAGGTCATTCGGGGTATTTCAGGAGTACCTGTCCGCAAACGTACGCCTGAGGGCCTAAATTTAGGCAAGTGGGTCCAGCTTTAAGACCTGTTTTGTGGCCGACTGTTTTCGTCCGTTTTACATTTGACATTTAAATCCGACACGAATCATTCAATTACAAGGTTTTGAGAGGTGAGGTAGATGTGTGTTAAGATGTATTTTTACACTTTTACAGCCTTGTGATGGTTAAATGTTGACAACATAAGAACAGAGAGCAGGTCTGTGGGGTCTTTCTTTTAAATTATTTTGGTGTAGAATACACTGCGAGTCACTGGGACATTTTACAAATGTGTTTCTGTCTAATTTCATTAGGATGTCATAGAGAGTTCAGTATGTTTTAGTTCAGTTTAGAGTACTAAACACTGTCCTGTTGTGAAGTCAGGTCACAGGTCTTTGCCATATTAGTGCTATAAAAACCTCTAAACTTAGTGATTTTACTTTTTAGTAATAGAAAACTTTTAATTGAAGTGTATTTTTGAATTTTCATTGATGTTAACAGATTAAAATCTTTTTAATAAGACACAAAAACTCCTGAAACTCCTTCAAAATACACTGGATAAAGAAGTGGTCACATCTGCTTCTGTGCTTACATACACGTGGAGATACGAGGTTTCCACCTGACAGCAGTATAATGCAGGTTAATGCAGTGGTTGGTCGCCCGCCTGTGTTCAAACAGTAACCGGGCATCTCCCTGAAGAAACGGTGCCATTAATCTCAGCCAGGCCCAGACAAAAACCGCTCCTCGGCTATGTAAACAGTCAATTCAAAATACTGGTTTAATTAATTTCCCTTTATGATAATGATTTCATCTGGGCCAATAAATAGTAATTTTTGCTGTTTTTTTCCCCCTCAGTGTAACCCCAATATTATTTCTGCCGTTTAGTTGAAGCTAAAAACGGGGGCAAACAGGATGAGCGCGTCATTAACGCCACACGTCGACATGCGGCAACGGGGGGAAAAGCATCCAGTCTGTTAATAAGTAATGACTGCCCGAGATCACAGGAACCTTACACTACAACAAAACAAGTTAAGCACACGCTTTGATAATGACTGTTAATAATTCAATATGTGTAATTATTGCTTTACAGGAAAGCACAATGGCGGCGGTTCGCTGTAGGGACGGTGGTAGCAATTAAAGACGAGAGATCGGGGTCAGCGGATCGGCGGGGGGTTTCTTGTCGAGTCGACGAACGTTGACCTCACAGGTGTTGTTATAAAAACTTGTAATTTTCATGAGAAGAGTGAAGAAAAAAGGCTGGAAATAAAGAGCAACAATGATTTATTTTTGTTCTCTTCTGTTTTGATTGAACATCTTCACGTCTTCTTGCACAAAAACTTAAATTTCTTGATCAACGGGTAACCCTTCCATGATGACATGCACAGCACCCCTCACTGCCGTCTCTGTGTGTGTGTGTGTGTGTGTGTGTGGTATCTGCGACCTACTACTTCCTCAAATTTGCTTCTCCATTGTCCCTTACACCTTGATTCGCACTAGCCAAATGTCGAGGTTGCGCATTTGCAACTCAAAACTAACCAGATCAATGATAAACGTAATCACTCTATTTGTCATCCCCAGATTTGAATTTCACAATGAGCGTGTGGAGAAGAGGAGAGAGAAGAAGAAAAAAAAAAAAAAAACTGGAAAGATGTCTGACTTCTCTCAAAATCAATGTCTTTCAACAGCCCTCCGCTCCTCTTTGACGCGAAAGGGCATTCACATGCATTTGGCGGCCATTGTCGGCTGCAAAATGACTAATCATAACATCATTGATGTGTTAAAAAAAAAAACGACTACAGACGACAGAACCATTGACAACCTTTGCTCCCATCCAGAGAGAAAGAGTTAATTTGATCATGATGACACCGGTCTCTTTTCAAGCCCCTTTTCAGGCCAGCAGCAGCAGCTGGGGCTGGAAGAGCAAGAGATGGGATGAATCCTCGGCAAAGTGAGGGGGAGAAAAATAACAAGAAGAGTCGTTATTACGTCTCCATTTTGGGACTGAGAGGGGTTTCTGAATTGCCCTGGATTGCGCTGGTGCGCTCGTTCATTCCTATATAGGCCCTCAGAGCGGCAAATGGGCCTTGGGCCAGTGTGAGGCGCTGGAGCTGGAACAAGAATAAGATCACAATTGCATTTAAAGCCCAGAGATGGAAAGAAGAGGAGGAGAGACAGAAAGAGGGAGCCTATGAGCCCTAATTGCCAGATGGTGAATATTTTCGCTCCCTTTCAACGGCGCATTAATTGCAGGGCTGCCCGGGGGTTGAGACGTACTGATCAGTGTGGCAGAGGATCCTGACCCTGATTATCCCCCCTCAGACTCCCCCCGCTGGAGAGACAGTGAGCAGTAGGGGGAGTGTGTGTGTGTGGGGGGGGGGAGGTGGGAAGGGGGGAGGTCTGAGAAGGGAGAGGAGGGGGTTTTGCAACAGTTACTCACCCAATCGTTTGCCTACTGAGCCACCTGGGCCTTGACACTTTTGAGTTTGGAGTTGGAAAGGAGGCAACGGTGAGGAGGCAGGGATGAGGGTCTTTATGGGGCAAGGAGAAGGGGCATGATGAGGATAGGTAGTGCGGTGAGGGGGAGGGAGGGAAGACAGACCACCCCCCTGTGCTCCTCTCTCTCCTCCCAGTCACCCACCTTTCCCCTCCTCCTCTTCTACCCCCCCCCCCCCCCCCCCCTTCTCCTCAGCCCCTCAGCTCCTCGGCTCCTCGTTTACATATCTCCAAAAGATGTAATTGAATTAAATAAAGCTTTCCTTCGGGGCAGCTGCCACAGCTGCTGTTTGTGGCATGTCAAAAGGCCCGCCACTTTAAGAGCACTTACATATGCTCCAAATTAGCAGGTCAGATAGGCGGACGCACGATGACAGGGCCGAGGCTGCCAGCGCGACAAGGGGCCCACAGCTGTGAGCAATTCACTAACAGAGTGGGGGCTCTTTCAGACCTCTGATTATGAAGGGCAGTGGTGCACGTGCTTATACAAACACACACACACACTTACAGGCATGCGTGTAGACACACACACGCGTAACTATTTATATGTAGACACAGGGGTCACTGCAGTATTTAGGAAGCATTACTGATTTATTAAAGGATGATAAACACAGCGACACTTTAAAAAACATGATATAATTAAAAAAAAAATTGAAATCACCAAAATTGTCAAAAATATTGATGAAAACATAACTGTATTTAATTGATGGACACATGACAGATAATTGGTGTGAATCAACGCACGTCTCTGATTTCTACATTAAGATAAAAACAAGAATTGGTCACATGCACAAAAATAGTGAGTGAAAGGTGCAGAATTAGGAGCAAATTACATTTATATTGCTGTATATTTGACAGTTCTTTTACCAGTAGCCACCTTCCTATTGAAAAAGGGGTTTTATATAGCAATTATACTACTAACAGGACAAACTAGTGACATTTTATTGTCTTGTTTCTTGCAACACACACACACACACACACACACACACACACACACACACACACACACACAAGAAAATTCACTTAAAAACAAACCAGAGACGGTAGTTTAAATTGAATATCCTATCAGTAACCATAAAGATGATTTTCCTCAAAAGCAAAATAAATTGTGGTTCCAAGTGTCGTTAAGTTTAGGGAACCACAAGGGGAGGTCAGAAAATAACACATATGAAAAATATGAAAGTGTGAAAGTGTCACATAAACTAATAATTCACATCTCAAGTTGTTTTTTTTTTTTTGTTTTTTTATATATACTTGTCACAATCTCATAATCCCCATAATCCATGTTTAGGTGCAACCTCTCTGAGAAACAGTGATGCATCAATCAAAACGTGTGTTTATGTGTATTTATGTGTGTGTGTTTACACTGTATATGCGCCATGTGTGCAAGCATGTTTGCGTATATGTGTGTATATGAATAACTAACTTTTACATATTTTCTGGACTTTGTAGCTTGTTCATAAATGTTCAGATTTGGATCATGAAAAAGATCTTTTTCTGTCTTTGATTCATTATTTTGTGGCTGTGGCTTAAATACCCAAATAAAGATCTATCAATTAGTCAATCAATCTCTGTGACTTCCCACAGTTGTTTTAAAGGTGTGTACAATGCTGAACATGTGTATAAGCAGTGACACAGTTGTAGTTGTTTTGACGGCAAAGTGCTGGATTTAAAAGGAAAATATGACCAGGAGGTTTAGTGCTGATTGTCAGCTTTAATTAGATAAAGAGTGAGTGACATTTTATACAAATTCCTCTGATTTTAAGGTAAAGAAAGTAAGAAATGTTTGCAAAATTGTATAATGGCATCAAATTTAATATTTGGTGTAAAATCCAAACTCTTGGTATCTTCCCTGGTGGTTTATTTTGGACTTTTTGTCTTAAAAAAGGTAAAACACACAATCACTTTGTTTGTTAATTGCACAATATCAAATAGAAGATAAAATATAAAACGTCAGATTAAAAATTAATTCAGTTGGCTTGAGGTTATTTGACTGACTTGGCCAGTCAAGAACATTACACTTCTCGGTTGCTTCGCCTGCATGTTTTACATGCACTTTCCTCCTGCATTGTCCAAAAATTGGGTAACTATGTATAAACCAAGTTACAAGTCCAATAAAAAGGATGTAAATAACCTCAAACAAGTTGAAAATACCACACAGTTTTAGTTTTCTTTAACATCCAATGTGCACTGCCCATATCGTAAATTGTAAATGTTGCAAAAATCATAAAAACAACAATATTTATGTTGTAGCAATGATGCTGCTCATTGAGGGTTTGAGTGTGATGAGCAGAGGCCTCTTTCAAAGGATGTCAACACTTTAGTTGAGTCACTGTACACTATGTATCCAGTGAGACACGTCTGTCATATCGTAATCAACTGTTGTGAACAATCATCTAATGACTTGTCACTCAAGGTCTGCTGGGCAATTATGTAGCATTTGCATGGCAGTGAATGGTGTTTATGACAAATAATCCATGTCCTAATTGCTTGTCTGTTTTCCTTAAGACGTGTAGTGCTGATAGGATGTGATTAGCTGGAGGCTGAAGAGTAAAAACAAAGTTGACACTGATCATACAGGTTATGTTTAGAAGCAGAGGGAAGACTTTTAGGATTGTCTAACGTATAGGGAAAAGCTTTTGTGTTGCTACATTATGTTTTTGTACAAAGTTTAAGCTCTCCAGTTTTTAAAAAGTTCATAACAAATCATATTTTCTCCTTCTTCTGTCTTGTGAAGACTTCAGTGACTCTCATTGACAAGAAAATATGGCTCATAGTCATTTTTGTTGGCTGTATAAGGCAACGTCACCTAACTGCAGATATCACGATCTTATTGGATGAAAATATTTAAAAACTGTTCAGGGGAGAATTGTACGGAAGATCGAAGAAGACACGTGTGAGATTGTGATCATAAGAAAACTGTCTGACCTTCATGATTGAACAAATAATAATTCAGTGATCACAAAAAAGGTTTTGAGATGAGATGAGTTTCTTATGTTGTGATAACAAAACAAGACAAATGTTTCTCATGATCACACACAACAAATGATTACAAGAAAACAAAACATATATTTAGCCATTTCTTCTTTGGTCATCCATAGATTTGATAGATTTGAGCTTCATAAAAAATAAACTAAAAGTTGCATGAGTGTCAGAGTGAGCCGCGTCCTTAAATCAACATATTTATGATTGAAACTTTGCGGTGGGACAAAGTGGAGAGAGACTGTAAAAGAGTGATTTGTGCATCATTTTTGAGGTGTAACAAATTCTGGATTGTTTACAATGAATAAGTTATGTCAGCCATAATCCTTTTTTCTGCTAAAAAGCTGTTTGAAAACTGTTTTTAAGCATGCAAAAGACTGATGTCTCAATAAACTGCATCTTTCTTTTTTAATCATGCTATCCATGGCTATAGGGATGGCAATGTCATTAAGGCGATGGATTGTAATGAAATATGGTACAGAGTTTCCCAGAGGATGACTCCTACTGACTTTAGTGATCCTCTGACTTTTCCTCTCGTGCCACCACGAGGTTGACATTAATGATTTTTTACTGTTGGATGGAGTTCCATGAAATTTGGTATATTTCAAACATCCATAGTGCACATGATGAATCCCCTGACATTCCTCTAGCGCCATCATCAGCTCAAAATGAAATTTGTCCAATTTTTTGGTTTATTTTTATTTATATTTCAACAGAACAAACATAGGTACAAACATACAGGTAAACAAGAGGTTCAGCATCACAAGATTCATGTATAACAGGTGTAAATTGTGATTGTGATGAAAAATAGTTCATATAAACATAAATAACAAGATAAACATATAAACATAAAAAATACATAAGAATAAAAAACAAAAACAGTAACTCTTGAAACTTTTCCATCAACCTCAGTTGTATTTTGTGTTTAGAGCTAATTAGCAAATGTTAGCATGCTAACATGCTAACGTAACACGGTGAATGTGGCAGAGCCTCTTAAGCTTGTTGAGGGATGAACCCAAAAATGTTGTGAGGTTGAAGGTTTCTGACGGTATGATGGGCGTGTTGGGACAGATTATTTAAAAACTAAAAACAATGAAGAATGATTCAGTTCACAGAACCAAACAATGCTTCCATGTACCCACACCGACTGTTTGCTGGCTGTCTTACACATTTGTACCAAACAGTTTGATGATTGCTGCTCTACCACTAATTATTTCTTCCCAGCATCCTTTGCTTCAAATCATAATATGAAATGAAATAAAAACAGTTAAATTAGAGACTTAGTTGACTCTTCATACAAGTCAACACACATGGAGAAATAGTAAATGACAACATCAGGCCAGACTGCACACTGAAATCATTTTTCATGCTACTGTAAGAATTTCAAGTATGAGGAACCAACAGCTACAATATATAGCTATGAAACTTTATGGGTTGTTTCTTGTCACAGACTCAGTAGATTCTTGCTCAAACTGACAAACTTTGAGGAGAACTGAAACAGATTTTTGGGGAATTGTGGTGTGTTTTTTAAGAACTAAAAGAGTGAAAGGCTTTGTTGTCACCTGGAAAATGCAACCAGACTCAAAGAATAAACAGTTCATACTTCAGAAAAGAGGCACTTTTATTATTTCATAAAAGACGTGCACCAGTAGAGCACAAACTGAGGAGGATCACAACTAATCCAGGGTCCCTCTTCTGTGTCCTCTTCATTTAAAAACACATTGTTTGACTTTATCTGCAG
This sequence comes from Thunnus albacares, assembly GCF_914725855.1. Classification (NCBI taxonomy): domain Eukaryota; kingdom Metazoa; phylum Chordata; class Actinopteri; order Scombriformes; family Scombridae; genus Thunnus; species Thunnus albacares. Next base: position 28,818,736 of record NC_058113.1, read on the forward strand.
ACTCCTGCAGGAATAAAAGGTTGTCAAACAGAATTTTGAATAAATAAATCATCTTTGACTATATATCTGTATATTAATACTCGGCACTATAATTTTGACTTTGAGGGCGTTATTGTTTTTTGTTGTCCTGTGGCGGGCAGAAAGGCTGTGACTCAGCTGTTTGCATGCAACATTGGAGAATAATGGATGTGAAGGCACACCAAACACGCCCTTTAAAAATGCATGAGCGCCCCCCCAAAAACCACCCTCTCCCTCCGCAGAATAGAGCTATCACTGGTGCCTGTTATCTCCCCGAACCCCCAGGTAGAAAATGGTAATGATACCACTTAACATCGCTGCACATATGGAGGGAAAATGGAAATGCCAACAGCACCTCAACTATAAAGCAAATCAAATTGAAATATTAATCCGCTGATTAATATAACATTATGAGAGCCCATTCTCTTTGTTGTTAAACAACAAAGGGTTGCAAAATAAGCAACTGCCTAAGAGGTAAGGGGTTTAAAAGAGTCCCACAGAGGTGCTAAAGCCCCTTTCAAACATCATTACTCTGCATAATGTATTCCCTTCCACAGTGCTGAGATTTGATATTGATGTTTACTCATTTATTTTTTAATTAACGTTCGTTGTTAATGAATTCTTTGATGAGAGGCATTTTGTAAATCATTATCCTTGGAAGAGGGAAAAAAAGGATGCAACGCTCTTGCCCCTTATACTCGTGACAGAAGAAAAAATGCAAGGTGTAAGGGGAAAAAGTTGCAGATGAGAAGTAAGGTCATTGTTTAAAGTTTGTTTTTTGATGCGTTGATTCCCCCCTCCCTCCCACCCCCCCTTCCATTCGCCTCCCGTGTTGCTGTTTTTCTGATTGCATCTTCTATCTACAGGGATGAGCGTACGGAGCCGACAGGGACTCATGCAGGAGCTCTGTGTGTGTGAGGGAGTCGGTGTGGATACTTAGTTAATTACAGGAATATAACTCAAGGCTTTCAGCAAGACGCTCCATCGGGGAGGAGGGGTGCAGTTTTATCCACGGAGCCCTTGGTGGAACTCTGTCCTTCCCCTCTTTAATATTGATCGCTGGGGATCTCTTGGAGGACACAAAATAGGCTTGGAGGTTGGGAAAGTTTGTTGGACCAACAGTTTACTCTTTCTCACAAGTGTCACAAGCATTTCGTATTATTTCAGCATCACGGGCCATAACGCTGCTGCCCCTCATCCTGTCTCACAGCCGACATGACAGCCAGTTTGTTTTGTACCACGTCGGTGGAACCAGTTAGTGCCTCTCATCTATTACCATTACATTCAAGTCAAAGCATCCGATATTCCTAAAAAAATAATTACCCAGCCATCTTTGAAAAACCATTCAACACTTACCGCTGTTCTTACAGACTCTTAAATATTCAATCTGTTGTATGATAAAAAAAATTTTTTAACCTGTTAAATTAGCTTATAAATTAAACTATATATTTGTGACCTATTTTTTTTTTTTTTTTAGTAGGACTGTATAGTCTTGGAGCTGAGACATGACTTTGAAAGATGGACATTGAACACGTTGGTTTTTTTGCGTTTTCATTATATTTATTGACAATCAGAAAAAAATATAAAATAACACCAACCTTGTCTGTCAAGATTTTCAGCATCAAATCCCTTTTTGACATAATTTATGGCCTGCTTCATAAAAAAAAGCCTTTTGATGTACAGGTACAACAGTTTTTGATGTTACAGAATACACCTTTCCTGTGTAGGATTCCCATTGCGGACCAACACATACGGTATTCCTTGGAAACCGTGCATGCACTATATGTACTGGACGTAAATCATAGTATAAAAACGTTGTACTTGACTTCTTTCTCTATTAAAAACATGGAGTGATGAATCCTCTGTTTGCCTGCGTTGTAACAGGTGTCCAAATTGCTCTTCTTCTGTTGCATCTCTAGCCTGTTGCAGCAGCCATTCAAGGTGTGTTTGCTGCCCTCAGCAATTATTAAAACACACTTCACACTCTGACCATTAACCATTGTGTTTCAAAAGCACTGAAGTCTTAAACCTGCATTTTAATGATTTTTGTTGACTGCGGTGGGGCAGCACAACAAGCCGTAAACACAACACTTGACACCCTGTGAGCTTATAAAGTTGTTGTTGCAAAATGGTTGTCTATTTGCACATACACCATAAGTATTCTTGGAAGTCATGGTTAAGGTAACCTGACGAATGTAAGTCCAATATTGACTTTCCTTTAGCTCTAAGAAAAACATCTGGCTGCTAAATGCTCTACTATGTTCACCAGCTGCTTGACAACTTAGTCTGCCTGCTGTTTGGTGCTGGTCAGGCAGTGCACAATTGGTTTTTCAGAGCTTTTTTTTTGTTGAAAACACCTGCCTGGAAATGTCAGCAATTTACCAAAACAACAAGTAAAAAGATGCTAAAATGCTCCGTAGAGCTGGAAAGTCAGGTGATAATTCTCTATAGGTTTGTCACTACCAGTGACCTATTTAACATTACATTAAACATTGTCATTTAATCAGTCATTAATATAAAATACTGACTAGAGCAGCTTGATTCAGTTTTTATTTTGTTCTCTACTAACATGCGTGCGAGCATATAGGATACAACACAGATTCCTGTCACCACCGATGTGTGAACAATTTTTACGAGGAAGGAAATATATCGAAAAACATTTTTTTAGGCCTCAAGGTTACACACTATGTGTTTTAGCGAGAGACTGTTAATGTAAACATAACTGTTTGTTTACAAGAAAATTCCACGGGGTGCATCTAAAGAGAGACAGAGAAAAGAAAGGTCAGCAGGGAAATGCATCATTTAACAATTATTTTCCAATATTGACAAGAAAATGCAGCAATCGGTTGCTTCACATTGTTCAGGGACTGTGGGTGTATGATACTGTAGGCTAGTCTCTGTGTGAGGTTTTGGACCAGTTGGCCACGGATGAGTCTCAAGCCCCCAACCCATCTGGAGCCATCTTGGAGATGAAGCAAAAACCTGGAGCTTGTCCATCTCTTGGCAGGGCCGGTCTCGTCTCTACACATACAAGGTTGATCGTCTCTAATCCTACCAAAGAATTAATTGCTTAATTGGATCAATTAGGTGTCCCAATAGGTCCCGATGACGTGCAGTGGGTGCATCAAATAATTATGAATCAATATTTGAAAGGATCGTGTGGTTGAGGCATTCAGGTCGTGGAGTGCTGAGAGTTATTTGCGTCTCACCGTCGTGTGATGTTGAGACAATTCTAGACAAGTTTCAAAATCTTACTTAATATCCATTTGCTCATGTCACAATCTCATTTCAATCATGCAAGCACTTTTACAAGTTTGCTTCGCTCGACGACATTATGCAGTGCTTGTTTTTGAGACAGAACTATTTTCATGACTTATGGCATTTGCAGTATCTCAAAGATCGCACTGCTGTTTTTCTTCCTTCAAGCCAGTTTTAAATGGAGCCAAACTGCACAGCTTTAAAGGCACATTCATCAAAAAGCGAGTACGAGTGCAATGCAGATGCTGCCACTTTTTCTTAAAAAAAAAAAAAAAAGATTGCAAGTAGAATTATGGCTTTTCATCAGCCGATAAATTTCACTTGTGATTAATTGCAACACTCACTTTTGGGATCACTTCTACACAAAAGAGCATTTCTGCTTTGTAAAATTCATATAAAAGAAATGCAAATCAATGGTGTTCTTGGCACCAAACATATGCTACCACAATGCCAACAAGCCTGCCCCTGACAACCCCAGCTGGGGGCTTGTAAGACTTGCTCTTGGCAAAAGACGTTTTTTCCACCCGCTTTGCAAATGATCACCAATTAATACGAACAGCATCCAATTCTAATTTTGCACCTGGTAAGATTGTGAGTATCTTGTAAAGCTCTTCTAAGCTATGGATCAAAATTACTGGATGTTTTTTCTCCCCCCCCTCCCTCCCTTTTGGGATCACAGCAGAAAAAAAAACAAAAAAAAAAAAACGATGGCAAAAGTCCATAACCCATCAAGTCCAACATCAGTGGAAACCATGAAAATGACCGTTTAGCTTGAAAGGTGTTGTGTTTCAGATGATGAGACGAGAATTTAGCTGAAGGGGTTTCAGAGGCAAGAAATGCAAGAAAGAGAGGGATCTTTTATTCTAACACAACAACATGGTGTTGATACAAGAATAAATCTGTAGAAAAAGAAAAAAAACTGCTCCACCTCTTATGAAAAGATCTGAAAACTGTCTTGTTTTCTTGGATCCAAACAAATTTAGCCATTACTGTCCTTAAAAAACACACAGGTTTCCTTGTCTTTTCACTGTAAAACCTTCAGAGGGGTAGGAAAGAGAAATTAGGGATGTGTTTATCACTTGGTAACACAGCAGCATCCATCCATGTGATGAATTCCACATATTTCCCAAAGAAATGAAACTATAACAATTCAAAGGCGTTTCACGTCACTAATTGCTCATCAGCGTTCTGAGCATCTCTGCCTCTCTTTCTCTCTCTCTCTCTCCATCTCTCACTCTGAAATTGATACTCGCCATACGACTTATGATGGATAGGAAGCTTTAATGAGCTCTTACAAGCAATTAAGTAATCAGGGAACCCTGCTGCTCAGCGCTGGAGCTAGCAAGAGCAGTGACAAACGGAGGCCCATCAGTACTGTAATCAGCACAGGACACAGTCACCGCTGCTCACCACTCCCTAACCAAGGGCAGCAATGGGCCGAGCAGCAGGCTCCCATCTCATGTTATTGTTTTGTCTGCAAATAGTCTCTGAACTTTGTGACTTGGAGACGTGATCTCGTTGGAGTCTCCACATCCAAGATGCTTTTTCCGGAAAGTTACACAGTTGCCTTGTCAGCATGAGGAAGAAAAACAGAACATACAAGATTAAACAAAAGTTCTAGTTAAAAATACCAACAATGGACGTAGTGCGTAGTGCCAAAGAACTGTACATGACTCTCAAAGTTAGTGTCAAACAGAGCCCTGTAGGGCCCACACAGCTTTATAATGGAGGAGCAGTAATGGGCAACAGGTAACAGGTGTGGAGGAAGGTCCTATTAAGTCCTGATCAGGCTCATAAAGAAACATGACACCTTTTTGTAGGAATAAGGGGAAAAAGACACAAAATATGAAAAAAGACAAGGAAAATCAGCAACTTTGAACACAGTAACATAATTATCAATTACTGCAAAAGTGGAAATCTATACTTTGTACTTAATTCATGCTTTTGTTACTTGTTACTCTAAATGATTTTAACCAAATACAAATCCACCAGTTAAAATTCACTGCAGATTACCAAACAGATTTTGATGATTTGTTCTGAAGAAACATCTCATAATAATAATATTTCAGTGCGAAACAATCTTGCTGTCATATCATGTGAGGATGAGGGGAGAGGTATTCAGTTGGTTGCAATGTGCAACCTCAGCACTAGATGCCACTAAATCCTAAACACTGCACCTTTAAAAACAGTCAGCAGTTGTAAAATCTATTACGGAAGGTTTTGAATAGATTAAGGAGGGGAGTAAACTTTAAAGGAAAACTTCACTTTAGCATGTTCTTCCACTTTGGCAGGGCACAAACATGTTTCTAAAAATGTGATGCCACATAAAAAAAAACCTGCATTGCTCCTTGTTTTTGTCCTCATGCTGTCGTAGTCTGTATGGGATTTCTTTCTGTATCACTGTTAAACATGCAAAATCAGTGGCCTGCATTTAAAATTAAATAAATTTAGTTAGTCAGTTAGCTGGCTAACATTTACAGGAATATTAATTAATTTAAGTTGCCCTTATAAACAAAGAAATCATCTGTGTTGAACTCTGATTAGAAATTACCCACCAATTAATGCTAGCTGTGAGCTAGCTAACTATAACACAGTTTTAGCTAAATGCAAGCTAAGGAATAAAAATGAAAAATGTCTTTCACTGTCACATTACTAAAAATCTATATTAACAAAATAATTTGCAATGATAGTGACTTCTTTGGTGAACACATCACACTGATAGTGCTTTGCTAACTGACTCTAGGTCAGCAATATTTCTGTTTAACATGCAGTAACATTACCCAGTAGCACTGAAGGTACTGAAGTAAATCAACATTAAATAATAAAAAAAAAAGCATTAATGCATTGCAATAATAGTTTGACATTTTGAGAAATACCCTTCTACTTTCTTGCCAAGACTTAGATGAGAAGATTGATACCACTGTGGAGCTACAGCCAGGAGCTTAGCTAGTTAGCTTAGCTTAGCGTAAAGACAGAAGGCAGCAGGAAAACTAGAAACTGCATCCAGTCACTGGTTGCCAAGCTAGTACGTTAGTACACTTTTATATTTCTGTTTGTGTACAGATTAAACAAACATAGGATGCTCTAATTAATGAGCTTTGGAGGTGCTTGAACAGTGGCTGTGATGAACCACACTTAATAACTATTTGACACCTGGTGTTTGAAAGGTTATCTCACTTTTACCAGTTTTGTATTGAAATCCTCAAAATCTCTGAACAATTGTTGCAGGACAGTTTGAGCTTATATGTGTTGAATGTGGTAAACAATTCATGTTGTGACAAGGAAAATGAAATCTAATTGCAAGACTTGGCGTTCTCAGCTCCCCGCTCACCTGGGGCGTCTGAGCTGGTGAGCTCCGTGTTCTCAGCTCGGCATTCTCACCCACCCAAAGCATGTTGGGCGCCCCAGGGCGGCGTGACACCTCTCCCACACTCTGCAACTCCTCTGAATAATTCTGCCCCGACCATACGTCTCACATCTCATGCCGTTTTGGGGGCCTGAGACGATGCGTTTCACATTGAAAATCAAATATGTTGCTTATTAATAGGACGACTTTGGCGAACGCTACCTGGAGAAATGCCGGAGGGGGGAGCTGGAAGAGAGGGACGCCTACAGTGTGGTGCACTTTCTCTCTCTTCTGTGCAAAGGGGAAAACAGCTGAGGGTGCAGATTTTTCATCGCTAAACTGGCACAGTTGATGTAGGTGCACGCACGCACACACACACACACACACACGTGCACGCACACACACACGCACACACTGTATGGAAATCAGAGAGCCAGGGTGTGTTAGTCAGCCATGCATGAAAAGCACAGAGCTTCATGTGTTTACTGTACGTGTGGGGAGAGAGAGAAAGACAGATAAAGGGAAAGAGGAGGAAAGGGGACAGAAAAAAGTGGACTCCGAGATGATCCATCACACGGACCCACACATGAGCTCTTCTTTGTTTCAAGGCAGACGAGAAAACACCAACAACACACAAACACACATGCCATGTCAGTCAAAACAAGGCCTGATATTTGGGTGGCAGCGTAACCAATAAAAAACAGTGCCAGTTATTTTTGTTCGCTACCATCTGGTCCATTATATTCCTCCTTATTCAAACATGGACTCCTGCTCTGTGCAGTTTGTTTGTTTCATGTTACTGACACAAAAAGGCTGTTTTTAAGAACAACAAGGCTGCCGATTTCTCTCTCAGGCTAAACGGAGAGCGAGCTGCGCCTCGCCGTGCCGCTAACTTGGCGTCATTTCCTCAGATTCCGTACAGATTGCACCAGCTAATTATGATCTAATAACTGGCAGACTGTCTGTTTCAATATTATTACAGGAAGAGTAGGTTAAATGAATAGCTCATCATCTGCCCCCTGTATCAGTCATGTTGTTTTAATGATCATAATTCCACCATTAAATCTTAATAATATGTCAAGATCATAAGGGAGACATGTCAATTTGGGGCTTCAATGAGAATTAAGTCAAGGATTGCTGAAGTTGAGCCTGTTTTTTTTTCTTCCCTGTGAAGGCTTGATTTCGTTAGCAGTGTCCACACACACACACACACACATATACACACACACCGCACCAGAACAGACACAGAGCTGCTTCTGAGTCAATCTTATATTCAAGAAATTAATTTCTAATCCCTGATTGATGTGTGGATGTTGCACAGGAAAGAGGTAGGGGTAAATGTTTTCTAGCTTTGGCATGCTCAAGAACCCAAATATGCTTGTTCTCATTTAGTTAATGAGATTATTTCCATTTATTTTCCATCTTTTCTTTGAGATCATTTAAAATGTGTTTTCACTCACGAGCTTGGAAACAAACTGCAGTTGAAAACTCACCTCATGGTTCATTTTGTAGCTGTTCTGGAGCCGAGTTGTGCTCGAAATGTTGGTGCTCAGATTTCTTTTTTTTTCTGAAAACTTTAAAGACTTTTTGTCCATTTTGAGTGTCAAAGTTTATTCTTTACTTTGGAAACAGTCACTTCAAGGTCCATTTAGTAGCTGCTAACTGGAGTCTTGTTAATAAAACTTTAAGATAAACTATAAATCAATTTTTAGGTAAAAATTACGCTTTTGAGAAAAATTCAAATAGGATACTATAACAGTTAGCCACCATCTGAAGTAAATAACTTGTTAAGGGACCAGTGTGTCGGATTTAGTGGCATCCAGCGGTGAGGTTGCAGATTGCAACCAACTGAATACCCCTCCCCCTCACCCTCCCCTTCCAAGCATGTAGGAGAACCAACAGTGGCCATAAAACTCACAAAAAACTTGGAAGGCCCTCTCTAGAGCCAGTGTTTGGTTTGTCTGTTCTGGGCTACCGTAGAAACATGGCGTTTCATCATGGCGGGCTCCGTGGAAGAGGACCCGCTCTCTATGTAGCTATAAAGGACTCATTCTAAGCTAATGAAAATTCTTGGAAAATTCTTAGTTTCAGGTGATTATACGCTGATTAAAACATACTTATGAATATTATATTCCATTTCTGCCAATAGAGCCCCCTGAATCCTACATACTGGTCCTTTAAGTGACTAAAATCCAGGTGTGTTTGATGCTGGAAGATTATTTCTTGGAAGACTCTTTGGATCGTCTGTTGGAGTGTAAATTACAGCACATTAAACTTTGAAAGGTCTCTAAGGACCCAGGCACTTTCTGGATGGACTTCTAGAGTCCCTGAAAAAAAAAAAAAATCACCGCTTTAAGGTACAAACCTGTATTCTAATCACTCTTCCCTCAAGGTTTTCTGTTTGTGAGGTAGAGACAGTCACTGCATACAGCTCCCAGCTAAGAATAGCTGCAGGAGAGGGGAGAAAGCAGCAGAAAGTGAGGCAACACGAAAGGCAGAAAGAGAGAGAAGAGAAGAAGGGGAGAAAAAAAATAGGAAGCGGGTGACAAAAAAAAAAAAAAAAAAAAACTCAGGAGGGAGTGTGAATGAGACAATGGCTCTGTCAAGGAGTCAAACGAAGTAAACATCATCAGTGCGATTCAGCAGTGACTCAGTCTTGCTCTGGATTAAACACGACACTGGAAGTGCGATGGGACGATCAATCTAAATCAATCAAGTGTCTGAGGGGGTGGTGTGTGTGTGTGTTGGTGTGTGTGTGTGTGTGTGTGTGGACAGGCGTGGGGCCTATCAGTGCGGTAACGGGGTGTACCCTGCCCCGAGGTCACTGCTCTGGTTAGAGGGAGTGGAAATATAATGTATATATATCTGTGTGTGTGAATGAGTCTATTGAAGGATAGCATGCTGCAGAGTTGATAAAAGAGCATTGTGTGTGTGTGTGTGTGTGTGTGTGTGTGTGTCTGTGTGCAGGAGGGGGCAAATATAGTCAATGAATCCATTGAAGGACAACAGCCTGTATACAATAAATAGGAGGGATTGTATACTATAGTTGTTGTATATTGGGCCGTATGGTGGAGAGGAAGCTCACACAGGAAGTTCACTGCTACATTGTCAGAGATGAGGTCGTGATGGTGGCATGTAGCATGTCTGACTTTCATATAGGACTTAACCTTAATCATGCTGTAGGTGCCATGTGCAGATATTGTAGCAAGAATTTTTAAAATGTTGACGTTCTAGTCTGGTGACATGGTTGCAGCTCACCAGCTCTACATCTTGATTTTTTTTAGAATATATATATACATACACTCAATAGATTTGGTGCCAACTTCTAAATACTAATCCTTTTCAAGCCAAAACGTCATAAGATTTGATGTTCCTCTGGGAACGTTCATTCCTGTCAGAGTGAAGAAGCCTCTGAAACAACAAGAACACAGCCCAAGTTCTTATTATTTTGTGTTAGCAGTTCTTGAATGCACATTAGATAGACATGGTCACATTTCCTGATTTATTCGCGATCGTTATACTCAGGTCTTCAACTTCAACTTCAGCACTGAAAAAAACAAAACAAAAAAAAGTACAAAGTAACATACTGAGAGTTACAGTGTGATATTTTAGTTTTAACATCTATCTAACCTACCTAACTATCTATCTATCTCTCTATTTTCCCCTCTCAGCTACCAAACAACCCTACTGTTGAAGTGGACATCTAAAATAGAGCGCTGGCAAAAATAACAATGTCGTTTCACATGCTCTAATGCCAGTTGATCAATAGTAATTACCTACCTGTGGACCTGGCTAGCGGAGCTCCTTAGGCCCCTGGGGGTTTTCACTATAGACAGCTCACAATCCAGTCCCAGGTAACTCCATAGGACAGACCTTTTAATTGCTTTGTTCACTGTGAGTAATTGAGGGTTGGAGCGTGTTTGCCACGAGGAGTGTGACTTCACTTGGTCTCCGTCTAATTAATCCCGTCACACAAGCTTTCTGCCTTTAATTTTCACTTTGCGCGCGGCATCGTGAGGTGCGAATACAACTGGAAATATAGGTTGGTAACTGTATACGGCACGCTGAGCCAGATGCACTACAAACGCAGCCATATGGATAGACAGAGAAGTGTTTCTGTGTGTTTTTTCCTCAGTGTGGAATGAACATATTGCCAGACATTCGATGCATCTTTTTAGCACAGCAACTGTCCCACTGCTCTGATCTCAACCCTCGCTAAGCCACAAACCAGATACATAGAACAGTATCAATATGGTCCCATTAGCATACTGATTAATCAACTGGTTAATTAGACAAATTTCCTATAGGCTGATTACGCCTCCTGGACCTCTCGGTGAGAAGACATATAGAGTGCATGAGTAATTTAATTATTCTGACTGTCACACAGACATGGCATGGTGAGATTTTTTTTTTGTGTAGCACTGTTGAAACACAAAGGCAGTTCAAGGGCTTAAGACTTCAGTAGAAACATAAATCCTAATGTTCCTATTTAGCTTTATATGTACATAAATATATACAGTACATATGCACTCATTGTGCTGCAGGGCCAGTGGATAAAAATGCACACCAAATCCCATTCTGTATGTTAAACATTAGACAGTTTTGTGGTGGTTTAATGAGAAAAACAACAGCATCAGTCTTTTATTCAAACACTTAAAATAACCTGTGTCTTTATTAACCTTATCTCCAGACAAGAATGTCAATATTGGATGATTCTGCTCCAAAACCCTCGATTATATTCCCTTCTTCATCATAAAAAGATCCAGAATCTATGAAAATGCAAATATTTTTCATTTCAAATCTTTAACTGCTGGACACAAGATGTCTCCTACTTCACTGTCAAGTCCATTCTCAGTGTATCAAGTTTCAATAATCTGCTTCAAGTTTTCACATCGGACTTGTGTAAGTAGCATATTGGACCCTGATCGGCTTCCAGACTAGTTGTCAAAAAATCAGCTCTTCTACGTCTTCGAGATTTAAAGTGAGCACTGAGAAACTTTGTGTCAAACTCTGCACATGTATTAATCTGCACAGTGAAGCTCAAACATCCAAGTGAAGTAACATTTTTAAATGGCCTTAACCATTTAGGAAACATCATGGTTATGGCAAATAAACTATGGTGAGGATTTGTTTGATACAAGGCAACTAAATATGAACTGTGATGGGAACTCAGCCCTCCTGCATAAAAGTCAGACATGCTACACATCCATCCACAGAATTGATCCGTCTAACAAGTTCCATCGACCTGAAGATTACGGTTACGTAAGATACTGTTATTAGTCTTTGGAGCTGCTCCTAAACAAACTAACGTGCCCATACTCTTTGTGGTGGAGGAACATGTCACCCAGTGCAGCGGTGTGGCTCATTTATGTGTTTTTTTTGGGCAACAGTGGAGGTCGACAGCACACAAGAATGAGATGTATCAAGCTTTGGACACACACACACAATACTTGGAAGTAGATCAATTCATAGTTGGTTTGGCTCTGCACATGAGATTTGTTGACAGTAAAAATAATATAGAAAGTCGTCTTTAAGTTTAGGTGACCGAGGCCACGTGGTTAACATTAGTGAATGACTGTGGTTGTGGTTAAAAAAATAAAAATGTCAACACTACACTGACTAATAATGAATGACCAGATGTGAACTCTGGACTCATACTTGTATAACCATCTAGTTTACCTCAACCTCCAATCAGGTTTCACTCTCCTGGTCCAACATCTTGGTCCACTCAAATGTTACTAAGCATAAAGCCAAACTCGAAGCTACAAATCAAGCTATCACAAACCACTGGGTGATGTCAGCAGATGCTCTTCTACTTTTTTATGTGCAGTCTATTCATTTGACACAAGAGTAGACCTTTCTTAATGCTACTTTATTCATTTTTTGACATGAGAATGATCATTTTTAACTGAAACAAATATTTGGTTTGGTTATCAGCCTTCAAAAACCCATCTAACCTTTCCCAGACAATGATTCACTTACACTTTTCCTTTAAACCTGTAATCTGAGATGACATAGTTTGTAGTGAAATGTTATTTTGTGTTGTGTTTTTTTAGAATATTACGCAGTATTGAACCACCTTTGAAACCTCACTTGACAAAAATGCTCAGAGCTCAAATGAAATATTTGACATTTCACAGGACAGCAAAAATATTCCACCCGAGTATCATCCTGATCTGTAACTTGTAAAATATTCTGAATATTCAACACTCCATCTTGAACCCTACCCCCGTGCTTGTGGCCTCTGTTTGTCCTGTAACCCACACTTGCAAAAAAAGTGAGGCGGAGCGGGTGCCGCCGTGAGGTGCGATGGGTGCCGGCGCTGGCACCGCCAGGCTTGGGTGGCCGTGCAACAGTATCTGCAGGCTGCCATCCTTCTGTTCGCAGAGCATCTGAAGAAAGCAAACTGCACTGTTGCTCACACTCCCCGATCCCGTTGTTGTCATTGGCCGGCAGCCACCAATAGTGAGCCAACTGAGTTAACAGACACTTCCGCTCAGCACATAAGGAACCATCTGTTTTAAAAGCTAGAAAGAAATAAATAAAGAGCCCTCTCTCTCTCTCTCTCTCTCTCTCTCTCTCTCTCTTGCGTCCTCTCTCCCCCACTTTCTCCTTCTACCACAATTCTGCAGTATGCAGAGCTCTGCTATTATCCTGCACCCCACTCTTCATCATTTGCAATCTACAGCTAGCTACCAAAATTACTGCTGTGACTACAGAATATTGAACGTCTACTGCCCTGTATTGGCCTTTGAAATTGTGCCAGGAACGAGAAACTAACCAATTTCTTATTTGAGAAAACAGTTTTATTCCATTTGTTTTCCTGGTAAATAACTAAATTGTTTATTTGTTTTTGTGCCTCGTCTCCGAGCTCATAATGCTTCATCAAACGTGGCATTGCAGCAGTTATCGCGCACAAAACTCATTTGTAATTTATTGGACATTAGCAAGGTCAGAATCATATTGAAGCCTGATGTTTGTAACATCTTGAAAATCACGGTTGCACGCCCTTCTTGGCTGCAGCGAGCTCCTCAGACGTGCCAGCTTGTAGCTAAATAAATATTGGCTGAGGGGCATTTGAAAAAACATATTGTCCTGGCTCAGCACTCAGTCCCCCTGCCCTCTGTTGCCAAAACAAGACGACGGGGGTCCAGAGCAGAATCTCTTCTCACATGAACGGTTTCGTAATGGTCAGCCCGCTGCCACGGCCTGCTCCTGCAGCCTTTGTGTCTGTGCTTACAGGTCCTCAAGTGTAATATATTTACTCGGCTCTTCACCGTGTGGCCTGCGGAGGATCCTGGAAGCGTGCCATTTGCGCTATCACACTACGCCTTTGTTTCTTATGCGGCTTACGAAAAGAAGGACGTGCTTGTCCTGTGTGTTTTGCAGGTTTTGTGATAGCCAGAGATATCTTTGTCGCTCCTATTTATGACATGTGTTTTGAGATAGAACCATAAATATGACTGTTTACCCCAGCAGGGTTTATTTTCCTGGCATTTTTTTAGTGACTGTGAACTCCTTCTGTATGTTGACAATTGTTTGCTTATTTTAGTTTATATGTATTTACTGTACATGTGTTCTAGTTAAAGCCATGACATGATGCTTTTAGGGTTTAGCTTTTCAAAATGACTTCTGAGTGTTGTTGGATTTTCAGTATCACGCAGGGAAACAGTAGTTTAACTGTATTTGACTGTTTGATGACCCCTAAAATCCACTTTAATCCCTTGTACAAACTCACAAATCCCCCTTTTTTTCCCTTTACTTTAATTGCTGCATTAAAAAGAGTCCTGTTTACTTTCTAATACTTCAGCACACACGTCTCATTTTTCCGTCTTCTTCCCAGCTTTCCTCACGTTAGTCCTCATGGTCGAACTTCTGTGGAGAAACACAATGACTTTAAGAAAAATATTACTAAAACATTACCGCCTGCATTCAATTTAACCGAGCGAATACCCCATGAATTCTGCTCTCAAAGAAATTAAGGTGTATCGTAACAAGTGCATTATTTAGTAGATTTGACATGGCTGCCACATATTCGCAGAGAAGGAATTAATACGCCTGTGGAAACGAAAGCAAGAAGAAGAAGAAATCTACTGAAAATAATTAATTATGAGAGCCTATTTCTAGTCCTCCTCTTAAGCCTATTTAAAGGGCATTAGGTATTATGAATGTGAGGTGGTCTAAATTTACCCCTGTAATATCTATCTTCATCTGACTACATTAGTATACTTTTCCAGGCTCTGCAGGCTCCGCGCTTGCTATTTAAATCACATTGCATGACTCTGAAATCCAGACTCATCTGTTTTTCTTTTTTTCTTTTTTTGTGTCGTTATTTCACACACACACACATTTGTTTCCCCACCAAGCTTAATCTCTCCATGTAAGGTTTACAGCAGCTGCAATCAGATTTACATACGTGAAACTGTTTTTCTTTTAATAAAATAGATAAACCTGACATAAGTATTTGCTAAACGGGTGAAAGGCGCCCATAAGTGACTTCATGAAATGAATAATGTATACACTAAAAAGAACTCATTTGGGAATTAAGGAGGATAAGTAGCAGTCCATTTTGTGCCTGTTAGGGGCCCTCTCGGAGCTACTGTGGCTGCATTAGGGAGAGCTAATGGGCCCTGGGAGGGGGTGAGGGTGGGGTGAGGATGGAGGAGGGGGGGGGTTGGGCCCTTTGCCGCCCAAGGTCTCCGGGCCCGGTGACAGATGGTTGGCCACCTCGCTGGGTGGCTGTGGCTACAAGGTCTGTCGTGAGGCTGATCCGCGGCGTTGACAGCGTCGCAGAGATCAAACGACATTGTGGAAGGTGAAGAGACGGGTGGCGTGCCAGGCCGGAGCAGGAGAGACGGGGTTAGGGTTCCACCAATTTAGGAGTTTTGGAGGTAGTTGCCAATACTGATATTTTTAGACCCAACTACTGATGGCTGACATTTTGTTCTGCTGTTCAGTAACCGGAAAAAGATACAAAATTTGGGTCTTGGAAAAGCCTAAAATAACATTTGTGTGTATATTTTGTACCTTAACAAAAATAAAAGATATAAGTCACTCTAGTCCAGTATAAATCTGCATGACCACAAGGCATAAAAACTGTTTGTCGAACCTCCCCTACAACTTAATTTCCTTTGTAACCTTTTATTTATTAATCAATAATGTATCTTGTTAATTAATTCTTGATTTAAAGGGAGTAGTACATCCCACAGATTCCTCTCCAAAGAATAAATCTTGTGGTTCCCAAGCCTGAAAACGCTGCTAATGTACAGATTTCATGTTGTTCTTGGCTTTAATTCAGCGTTTTAGTGTCACATGATGATCTAAATACCGTGTAAGAGGACTTGTTACACTTTGACCAGAATAAATATAGGAGGAAATGATGGATTTATTTTAATTTTTGTACAGGAAAACATATGTTTATATTGAATATACTGGATGCTGGCAGCTGTAGTCAAATAAGAAACAAGCTTTAGCCTCTTCCCAAGAACATTATTTCATATCACGTCTTGTATCACATAAAATCCAGAAGGATATATATCCAAAAATATTGGTTCGAATGTATATTAATGCCAATTAAATGTGAAAACATGGGACGAATTCCTGCCTACAAATATTAAATTCATTTACAACACAAATAAAAGTTTAAATAAAAACATAAAGCAAAAATATTAACATCATTGCAGGTGTTACGAGGTGTTTTTATGTAACCGTTTGTCAGAGAGAAACCTTGCATCACATCAACAGTGAGCATCATGAGTGGCCAATATCCAGTTTTTCATTAAAGCGAAGTAGCCGCATACTGTGTTCTCATTTTTTTGGGTACTGTTTATTAAGACGCCAACGTTACAGCAAACAGCTTTCATCAGGTTTCATCACGCTCTGATGAAAGCTGTTTGCACAAACACGAGCGTCTTTATAAAGTTGCAGAAAATAGGAAGATAACATGCGGCTACTTCATTTAAATGAACTTTTTTTTTTTTTTTTGCCTGGCCAGCACCTAAAATATACTGTAACTGGGTGTGCCCTCTTTTTTCTTTTCCCTTTCTACTTTTTTTCTCCCCACAATATAGTAAAAACATTTCACTTGCCTGAGGTGAGTTTGTACATACAGATTCACTGCAGAGCTTTAGGTAGTTTTCACAGTGTGTTGGGTGTAAATGTCGGTTTGAGGTCTTTTGTCAAATCTTGTTACTTTAAGAAGCCTGTATGTTCATGCACCATGAAGTTTTATATATTTTCAGTTTTCTGTGATATTATCTCTTGACTAGTTCAATGGGTAGTTGTGTAAATGAGCATAATTGGCTAAAACTGTGGCAATAAAAAGGTCTTCTGAATGAAATCTCTTTATTATAACGTCTTGGTTGAGGTGCTTCTTCTCTGTTACGGTGCAGCGGATGTAAAAACATCATATCGTTCATCTAATGTTCCAACGTTTTGACTAGCCAAAGAAATAAAAGTGTTTTTATGAGTGTCTGTGAAACTAAAGACTTGATAAATCCCCATTCAAAACGAGCACAGCATCAATTCCCCTGCACCGATGCCCCGTGGGCACAAGAGACAGGGCCCGTTAGGCGATTAGCCCGTCTTACATTCCCGGTGATCGGATTAGATGATTCCCACAGTCTAGTCTGAAACTACTCCCGACCCGCAGCTCCGGAGAGCATCTCAATATCCAATTTCACAGCTTTCTAAACCTGGATCACGGAGGCTATTTATTACTGTCACAGGCTTTTGTGTTTGGAAGGGGGGAAAGGGGGGAGGTGGGGTGGGGTGGGGGGGCTTTTGTGTTTCATCTGCTCCGGAGCAGGAAGATGATCAACAAGAGTATAACGAGTGAGGAACCAGTGGCGTTGCCTGAAACCCAGCAGCCTTGCTAAATTGGGGCGTGACGCTTGTTTCAGCAGTCAGCAGCTTCTCCAGGACCTTTGATCCACACGCTGGAGTGACTGCTGCTGAAAACAATTATGACCGCAGTGTGTGTCCTACAGCACATTGTAGTGTGGTCCGTAATTGACAAAGAAGAAATGAAAAACAAAAAGAAAAAATGTTGACTTGAGTCTGGATTTGGGAATCGTAACTTCTAAAGAAAATGGGGATGTTTTTGGAAGTTTTCCATTACAACTCAGAATTGTGCTCAGAAGTGCAGTAAAATAAGTGATTTTGGGGCAGATGTAGCTCTAATGCTGGTTGGCTGGCCAAAAGAGAGCCTCCTAGATAATAAAACCATTTATAAGGCAGTCTTAAACCGAACCAGCAGCTATAATAGGTGCCACCATTATAGAGGCGTTATAATTTCCCTGCTTTTTCCTCTTAGAGCCTCTGTTGTTCCTCTGAATTACCCCTGAATGATTTATGCTCACTGGTCTGGCCACTGATAGACCCTGGCAACACAGATAGAAACACACTTAGGGCTTTTTGGTGTGTAAACACACTGTATTAAAAGCCAACTTGTTTCAAACAGCCAAACACATTTGCGCCGGCGGGGGCCGCTCGGTGTCATTTCGCTCGTCAAACACCGCAGTGTCACAGCCAATCAGGGGACTCGACGGGCAACACAAGCCATTTAACCTGAGCAAACACAGTGTGTCACGAAGCCTGAGGATGACTTAAGAGCCTGAGCAAACACTGGCGAGAGCCATCGGGCACGAATCAAGGCGGCCCGGCTGAGGACAAGTCACTCTCGTAATGGGTTTGTGATGACTCAAGATCGAGCGGCCATCTGTCTGTTACAGTGGGGGAGGACCACAATTCACAGTTCAGATACACAGAATATTAGCCGGTAGTGCAGAGGAGGGGAGGATTTGGCTGGTGGCACAGGATGTAAAGCATATGTCCATAAATGGTAAATATGTTGGTAGCTGAATTCTCTGATCAGGGGCCAGATAACAGGATTTGCATGGTGATTTTCAGCCTCAGTGACATGACACCTTAAAAGGTGTAAGACAAGTAATCCTGCGAGTGACCTTAAGGCTCTTCCCAACATTACAGGTGTATAAATGCAGCAGCTCACCACTGACATGAAAAGCTCACCACATATTTAAAGCGCCGAGGCGTTTTGCATGGGATTTCAATGACGAGAGTTTGAATAAACCGCAGTCATTTGTGTCCGGTCTGTAACCGTGAAGTTCATTTGAACAGCAAAAGTCAAAACCACATGCGACCTCGGAGGCCAAGACTGGTTGTATTGCACAGTGAGGTCCCCACAGCGTTACCATACCTCTCTTAGAAAGAGAAAAGTCTGTAAAATGTCTTAATTATGTGGATTTTTCATGTTATTTATTTAGCTAACTGTCTATATTGTGTGTAATTTCATAAAAAACACCTTTACATTGCCAGGAGGACAGTTCTGGTGTGAAAATACTGATTATTTTTTGACCCAAATGCAGTCAAATTTAAATGTATTGAGTGTAAAATATCTACCATGTTTAAGTTTCAACTGTAGAAAGTAAACCTCATTCAGATTCGGGTCCAAGTCCCCAAAAAATATCAAGGACATGAACACAGTTTCCTCAAAAAGTAGCTCCGTATCGCCAGTTATTCAGAGAGAGATGATTTTCAAAATTAGGCTACAATTTCAAGGATTTCCTTGAGCAAACTGCACTGAAAGAATTACTCTTACATTATTATTTCTTTTTTTTCCTCTGAGTGCATTATGTGCTAGGCAGCTTTTTATAATGCACACACTGTGTATACAGTATTTTTTTTTTTCATATTAAAAGCTTTACTGCTGTTTTCAGTTTTGTATGTCAGAATAGATGTTGTTAAATATCATCAGGGAAGCAATCAGGTGTTTAAAGTTAAGGGCAATTCCCTGTGCTACAGACAATCAATAAAAAATCTAAGAGTGGGAACTGTAATAGGGTTGGCTTATAACCTGCTCTGACAAATTAAGGCAAGTACTGTTTTTTCATTACTTACACATCCGTTTTCATTTTTCCCATCAGTGGAACCAATTAAACAATGCTTCCTTAAATTAGTCATTGATTTTTAGCAATAGTGACACTTTATAGAAGGAAATAATAACTTTAAGGGAGTGTTGTTGGTTTTTTTTTTTTTCTTTTTCATTACTGCCAGTCTTGTAAGAGCACCAGAAACAAAGGACAGAAACAATTCACCTACATGAAAAAGTGGTGTCTTAAATTAGCCATTGATTTTTCCTCAGGTGTCACTTTGGTTAAATGCTTTGTGGTTGGGAGTTTTCTCTCCAACCTGGAAATTGACAAGAGTCCATAATCTATTAGTCTTCACACACACAGACAGACTTTACACATTTGCTTGGTTTCCCTACAGTGTTTTTTTTTTTTTTCCAAGTGCCAGTATGTAAATGTAAAAAAAAATGTGACCTGAAACTAATCTTTTCTCTGTCAAGAAACAAGTGATAAACGGTGGGTTTGGTTGTGGGAAATCACCACAGAATTGCATTTTCTATCACATGCAAGCGATTGATAACACTGCCAAGAGAGAGGCACGTTTTAACAACAAACTTTTTACGTCATGATTAATTACGTAAAAAACACCTGAAAAGTGGTGATAACTTTGTTTTTTTTTTTTTTCAGAACTATTTTATTACAGAAGTTTCGCTATTGCCAATCCCAATCCCAGAAGACAACGTGAACCTCGAGAACAAAACTCAGACAGACCAGATTCTTTTTTTAATGCTCAAATTGAACAAAACAAACTTAAAAAAAGAAAGTCAAAATGGAAAAAAAAAACAACAACCAAAAAAAACATGAGAATCCAGAATTAGCAGACCACAGCTGCCGCACTTTTTTTTTTTCTTCTTCTTCTTCTTCTTCTTCTTCATGAAACTACAAAATACACTTACAATTTGAAGCAGCAACAAAATGTGCGTTTACCTGATTATACTATGGAACACTATTTTTTGTTATAACATGAATGTTTTTTCATCACATTATAAAACTCTAAATATTTCTTATACCTTTTTTTTTCTTTTTACCAAAAAAAAGCAACCCTATCAATGGTAATGCAACGGGTTTGAGCAAAATATACACCTCATGTTCACCTGGAACAAAAAAAAAAAAAAAAACAAAAACCCAAAAAACAGGGAAATATTTGATTTTATATTTAATTTTTTTTTGTCTTTTTATAGTCAATTAAATCACTTTCTCTATGTTATTTGGGGGATGCAAATCATATCCTGAATGTGTTGGTTGATTGCTGATTTAACTGTACATACACTTTCACCTGTTATTCATTGAAAAAAAAACTGAACACCGTAATGAGAAATGAACCACCGCTGCTTTGATGTACAGTATTTCAAAATACAAAGGAAAACCGCTCTTTACAGTATATTCAGTGAATGACTTATTTTACAGCGGCCCAGTAAGCTTTATTGATTATCCTCGACACAGGCCGTTCACATGTGATGCAGAAAAAAAGTATTTTCATCCGCACACAGTTCAGTACGATTTGAGTGCATCCTCGTGTGCCAAAAGTCTCATCTTTACCGCCCCGCAGAGTTTTCAGCCGTTGAGAGAATGATCCCGAGGAGTTAATGTTGTTACAGCAGGAAAAAAAAAAAAAAACACCTACTTGATGAGATCTACAGTTTGAGTGGATGAGGGGCATTAGAGATTACTGACAGACAGAGATGCTGTTTTCAATCTGGCGGTGAGGCAGTTCTCACTGATGGCAGCTAAATGTCTCTTTTTTTTATTATCACATTACTTTTTCAAGTCTATAATCATGTCACTTCACCATAAAAGTATCGTTACAATACGTTGCCAGTAAATGAGCATGAAAGTACATGATGGCTGTTTGAGAAACTAAAAAAAAAAAAAGGACAGAACTGATCATCCTTCCGTTTGCTGCACGTGTGAAGACGAGACCGTTTTTTGTTTTTTTTTCGTTTTTCTTCCTGTGAACGTTTGCAGGAAATCAAAAGTCTTGGAATATGTCCTTGTCCTGTCTCACCAGGGTGCCGCATGCTCAAAAATCATAAGGATTTAAAAAAAACAAACAAACAAACAAACAGAATAAATCCCACATTAATGTACAAACATAAACAACGGTAAAAAGCCAACCACATAGCTAGCCCCTGGCAGGTTAACACCGCGCCGTTCCTGTCCATAAAGTGCACTCTCCATCCTGCTGTGCGGCTTGGACGTCAGAGAGACGAGAGCAAAAAAAGGAGGATGTTCGTGTGTTTATGTGAGCGAGAGAGATAGAGAGAGAGAGAGAGAGAGAGAGAGAGAGAGAGAGAGAGAGAGGGGAAGCTCCGCTGCATGTGTGTGTTCAGTCTTATTCCCGGAGCGACTGTGAATTAGAGGACATGACAGTTTCAGGTGTACGGAACAGGCGGGGGAGGAGGGTCTGGGCAGAGTAGAGGTGTGTGTGTGTGTGTATGTGTGTGTGTGTGTGTGAGAGAGAGAGAGAGTGTGTGTGTGTGTGTGTGTGTGGTTGTGGGGCTGACGTTAATAAACGTAGCCCTCGCTGTAGGGGTGCGGCTGGCAGTAGGGCCCCTCCTGTACGTAAGCCATGTTTTCATCGAAGTGCGACAGCGGCACCGTGTCCTCCTCGTTGATCTGCCGCTCTATGTCCGTCTTCAGCACCGGCCGCTGATTGTCGGGGAACGCCATGGAGAACAAGGCCTCGGGGTCGCACACGAACTTGTAGACGTATCTCTCGCCGGCCACCTGGAGGGAGGCAAAACACGAGGAGGTGATAAATAAATGGGTGGCAAATTTTGGTTTCACAATCATTTCTTAGAAGCAGGAAGTGAGCATATTTTACATTTTTGTCTTTTATGGGTTCTTCAGCTCCATCACTGCAGTTTAAATCAAACATTAACATGAGCTGTGTCCCAATTCCAGACTACACACCGATTCTAAGCAGGTTTTAGTCTGTATGCATCCTCAAAACCCCTTTTAGTGTGCTGTCCATGTACACTATTCTCCCACAATGCACTGCACAAACGACAGTGCAGTGGAGGAGCTGCTCACATCCACTAATAGATTTTTGTTAAATCATAAAGTGCACATGAACAAAGTTTCAGTCTCCTTTGATCTTCACCAGATTCACTATGTTTGAGACGCTCCACCTCCTTATATAAGCTACCTTGTAGACATGCCCCTCCTTTAACGCAGGTGGTATCGATCAGGTGATTTAGTTTGCATATGAGTCAAAACTTTTCATCTTAAAATGGTGAACTACTTTCATAATATGTATACAATATATCAACAAAGATCCAAACAGAGATTTGGATCTCCTACAGTGTTGCAGATGTTCTTTATTTTTTTATTGTTAGTATAAATTCTCTGTATTCATTTTTTTTTTTTACCTTTTGCATGATTCCCTTCTCGTAGTAGTAACGCAACGATCGGCTGAGCTTGTCGTAATTCATCGCCGGTCGATTCTTCTGTATCCCCCATCGACGTGCCACCTTTGCAACAAACAGATAAACGACACAGAGACAGTCAGTTAAACATAAGCAGAGAACAGGATGCTGAAAACTTATCAAATTTGCAGACATGCACGGTTGACCTGATTTCCTGACAGGAGTGTTGCGGCAGCTGTAATGTTAAGCAAACTTATTAATCCATATTTTCCTAATATCAGTAATTAGAGTGCGTCCAGCCTGAGCAGACCTGACCAGGGATGTGTTCATTAGGAGCTTGTCACACACCCAGCGGAGGAGGCAGCAGATGTTACAGCACCTGTCTACCAGACCACCCACCACCCAGCCTCGCAGTCCAAACCCACATCCTCACGGCGCCTCTCTTCAGCTTCTCTTGTGCAGGTTTTTTATTCTATTTCACACTCTTCTCTTTCTCCTCGTCTCATTTTGTTCATCTTACCTCTCTCTTTCTGCAACCCCTTCACCAAATAAGACAAAAAAAACAACATCAGTGGATCTGCTGTTTTTTTTTTTTTCTCATCCTCATGACATGCTACACCTGCCCGCTGGAAAGGCAGAAGCTGCTTGCTCTAACGTTTGTCTGCAACATCCCAAAGCGAGTGGTCACCTGATGGCATGAATGGGCCCCCCTGTTAGCTGCAGCTGGCCCGTGACACCGTCGGGCTGTGTGGACCTTTGCCAGGTACCCCTCTATCACCTCCTTTCTACACTCCCAACCCCCCCCGCCTGCACCCTGCATCCTCCTCCATCCTCCAACAGTGAGCAACAGTGACTGAGCCCCACTGTGTGTGATGTGGGTGCACACAGACCCAGCCTCTGTTGCCATTTCAAAAGGCCCAACCGTCAACATGAGTTATATTTAAAGGAATATGTTCTGTGAAATATTTAGCAGGGGCTGGCCATGAGGGTGAGTTGGTTAGATGTGGTTAAGTATAAGAAAAAAAAAAAAAAAAAAACGGTTAAGGCAAACCAAAGCCTGACCTGACTACTTAAAAATCACAGAATATGATTCATTCCTCTTCAAATGTTGACCTTTGACATTGTCTGACTTTGCCTGGATTTACGATGCAACCTGTTCTTTCGCCTCCCTCGTGTACTTGCACATTTATCTGCAACATATGACTGTAATTCAATTTCATTTATTTATTATAGCGCCAAATCACAAGAGAAGTTATCACAGGGCCCTTTTATATAGAGCAGGTCAGGACCGTACTCTTTAATTTACAGAGACTCAACATTCCCCCATGAGCAAGCACTTGGCGACAGCGGCAAGGAAAAACTCCCTTTTAATGGGATAAACCTCGAGCAGAACTGGACTCTAGGTGGGCGGCCATCTGCCTTGACCAGTTGGATAACACACTGAATGGGCTGCAAGTAATGATTAATTTTATTATGTTTCCTTACGTTAAAAGAGTAACTGTTTCGTCTATAAAATGTCAGAAAATAGTGACAAATGGTCAGCACGACTTCCCGACCAACAGTTCAAAACCCAAAGATGTTCAATTTACAGAGATGTAAAACTGAAAAAGCAGCACATTTTCACATTTGCAGAGAATGTTTGGCATATTTCTTTATTAATTAAACACCTAAATGGTTAATCCATTATCAAAACTGTAAATACTCTAATCTGCTAATCATTTCAGCACTAAACTGGGTAATCTTTTCTCTCACCTCCTCTGGCTCAATGAGTTTGAACTCCATGCCGCGGCCTGTCCAGGCGATGAAGTGGGAGTTGGACGGGTCGTCCAGCAGAGCCACCAAGAACTGCCAGAGCTGCAGCGAGCCTCTGCGCTGGTACGACGGGCCCTCACGGTAGAGGCCTGACTCCTGCTTGATGTCACCTACAGACCACATGACAGACCGTCTTTGTATGACGTCTCAAAATAGCATTGAATTCAATGACATACGCTGCACTTATGGAGGACTCACCTTCAACCTTTTCAGGCACAACGCAGGTATCATCGTAGAAATGCCTCGCCACTTTGTCGAACATACAACCTGGAAAACAAGTTAAAAAAAAGCAGCGTTTGTTGTAATACCCTGCAAAAATCCAAAGTGCACCATCACAACATTCACACGTATCATCGGTGGTACCTTCAGTCCTGTTAGTGTGAGTCAGATAGCCGTCTTGCCGTAAGTAGACAGAATGGCAGCTAGGCACTTCAGCTGAAAGCCAGGCAAGAATGGAGAGTGGGTGTTAAAGGGCCCGAAGGCAGCATTAAGAACACTATCTCAGTTATCTGTGAGCAGTCAAAGCCTGTTCACTCAATGCACCACTGGCTCTGATTAAAGAATATGCCCTCCAGCGCAGGCATCGCAATGGCTCCCAGCCACGGGCGAGCTCACTATATCACACTGCTAATACACGCTCCGAGCGTCTCCACTCAGAGGAAGATTTACTACCGAATAAAACACGGCGCTTGTGTGAAAACACAAGTTGACATGATGTACACGTTTTTTTTTTCATCATGCGAGGGCTCCAGATGATGCTTTTCAACACTTTTTTAAGACCTGGAGATGTTTGTTTTCAGGACTTTTCCCACTGAATATTGTTCAGCTTCGTTAGCTAAACACAACTTAAGGTTGTGTCATTTTTGATAAAAATAAAATGTGCAAAATATTTGTGATTTTTTTTTCTCATATGGAAGAAGGTTAAATTAAACTGGCTTGGAGCTTTATTTATTTATTATTTGGTACTGTCATTAACATCATGGATTTAACAAAAGATTGAACTTTCACCTGGATTCTTCTGCTCTTTTCCAGAAACAGACACATTTCTGTATGATTTTTAAACCAAAAATATAAATTAATGCCTTTCATTTGAAAGATTTTGAACCAATTACATGATTAACATTGTTAAACTTGACAAGTCTAGTCACTTACTTCTCAGTGCTTCTAAAACTGATGTGCACTTTTGCACAGAAGCACGTATTTACTAGTTTTCTTTGCCTCACAGTCCACATCGGCAGTCCGTTTTTACTGTACATGTCAGAACCTCCCACACAACTCAGACATCACGGCCGTGGCTTGTGATCAGAAACGGCCAAACAAGTTACAAAGTGAATGTTCAATAAACAGACTGAGGCCCTTCATTTAGGCCCATAAACATTTCTCTGAACTTCATCAAAGTAATGGGCTTGTGGAGGAAATTGCTACTAATGAAATTACCAGCTCCCCGCCCATCCTTTCCAACAGGCCTGCTCCAGTCAACATGCTCCTCTGTGACTGCTAATAAATTCACTCTGATGCTCCATCTCGGATATATAGTTCAGTACAGTACTGGACATGACATTGGCAAGACGTCTTGGCACTTGAACTATGAACTAAAATATATCTTCTCTCTATTTATAATGTCGTCAGCGTAGTCCTCGGTGACCTTTATAGCCTCTTGATGACAATGTAAGATTCTACGTTTATTCTACTGCAGTGCTCGGTGTAAATCTAACATGCTGAAACAAATTACAGAAAATGTAGATTTGATGACTGATGAATTGTTTTAGTCAGTTATTGGGGAAAAAAGTGCCATTATTTGCTGATTCCATCTAGCTAAATGCAAGAATTTGCTTATTATTTTTAGTTTTTACATCTTGCAAGTTAAATATCTTTTGGCTTTAGGCTCTGAAGACATGAGATGTATATTTTTATTTTATTTTTTTTATATTTATTTTACTTTTTTTTACATACTGCTGCTAATTGGCTACAACTTGGTAGTTTCAAAAGAGCTGCAAAAGCTACAAAGGAGCTCCAAGAAAAAGTATGTCTTTGCACTGAAGCCCAAAATATGAAATTATGCAGTAATTGGTATTTAGGAGTCACTTAGTTGTGTAACTCAGTAAAAAACAAAGTAAACTTGCCACTGGAAAGTGAGAAAAACACCCAAATCACAGTTGCCTGGCTTTTCTGTGACAAAAACTACCAAGCTGCTGTTAGGAAAACAAG
The DNA here is from genome assembly GCF_914725855.1 of Thunnus albacares. NCBI lineage: Eukaryota > Metazoa > Chordata > Actinopteri > Scombriformes > Scombridae > Thunnus > Thunnus albacares. Next base: position 28,845,675 of record NC_058113.1, read on the forward strand.
GTCTAAAGGAGAGAGAGAGAGAGAGAGAGAGAGAGAGAGAGAGAGAAGACCTGAAAGAGGCCCACAGTGTTTTTCTTGAACTCATCGCCATGGGAAGAGGTAGCTTTTCTCCATGACTGGTCACACAGACTCTACTCCAGCTCTGCCTCTCCTGGGTCCTCTCTGTCCGCCTTGTGAATGAAACCAGCAGTCATTCATGTCCTGATGTAGCCTCAGGCTCCGCAGAGGCCTCAGGCTGGTGATAAGGTCCCTTTACTCTCTAACTAAAGGGAGCGGACAAGCGTGGGAGGGCGGATTTTGGATTGTGACCAGGCATTGCCCCCCCCCTCCCGCCCCCCCCCTCTTTTCTATTAGAGCACCACAGGAAATGGCGACCGGCGCAGACACCCGGCCCAACCAGATCCCCTGCCCTAATAATGGGCAAACTCAATAAACGCTACCCCCTCCTCCCATGTCCTCTCCCATTCCTGAAATGATAATGCTCTGGCAGCAAAAAAAAAAGAAGGCTGCTGTCACTTTTTAGTTATCATTGAAAGTTAGTTTCTTGGGTTTTTTTTACTTACCAGTTATGAGTTACACACAAACCAGCACTTTTTTTTTTTTTTTTTTTTTTTAGATTTCTCACCTGAGTCATAGGTGAAGTCCCGCGGCTCCTGCTTGATCATCATGGTGGCGGGGTATGTGTGGGGTAGCGGCGCACCCATCATGGCCGGGTGTTCAAACAAGGGGTCGGGGTACTCCTGCTTGAAGCCTTGAGGAGGGAAGGGGATGCTGGGCTCTGACATCTGCCTGTGGTAGATGGGTCGTCCGTCCCGAGTTATCGTCGGCGGGGAGGGGAACGAGTGGCACGGCTCTGAGAGCTGACGTCGAAATCTGAGGAGGAAGACGAAGATCAGTGGGTTCATTATTATCAGCTGAACAGAAAGAGCCTTAAAACCTCAGAAGAGAAATGACAACAATGACAAGTTAGAACAATCGAAATGAAACTGAAATAATTTTAGAATACATATTGCAAGGTACAATTTAACTCTTGTGACTTAAAGGTGAAAATATAACAAAATACTGTAAACTTAAAGGCCCACTCATTGGCTATCATTGAAGAATGAATGAGGACTATAAGAGATGGTTGAAAGTAGGGCTGCAACTGACGATGATTATTTTCATTATTGATTAATCATTAGGTGTATACAACATCAGAAAATACCCATAACAACATCTTAAAGCCAGTTCTAAAGTCTTGTTAAATCCAACTAACAGTCCAAAACCCAGAAATAATCTCTTGACTCTCACATAAGACAAAGAAAAGCAGCAAATCCTCACGTTGAAGAAGCTGGAACTGGAGAATGTTTGCCATGTTTTGCTTGCTCAGATTACCAAAACAGTTGCATTATTTTTTTTGTTGACTTGACTGTCAGCAAGTGGACCTTTGAGCTTAGTTTATTTTGTCACATACACATTTCTCAAAGGTCAAGAATGGACTTCAATGCTAAAATTACACTAGAAATAAAGCCTGAGTAGCTGATCAGAGAGCCTAAAACATGAATTTAATGCTCAAATATTTAAATACTGCACAATTTTTAATACATAACAGTCTTGTAAAACTGTGGCGATGACCCTTATTGATTTTACAGGCTGAATAATGGTTACGATCGAAGAGGCTGGAGTTGTCGAGGTAAGGTAGCTAGCCTCCTGACCCTCTATGACCAGGATACAAATCCCGGAGGTCAGGAAAGTGTTGCAAGATAAATCTGAGCGAGATGTTTAACAGAACAGGAAAGCAAAATTAGAAAATATATAAGCCTATTTCCTCTAACTGCTAACTGAATGTATGTAAAGCTGTATCTCTTTGCTCCGCCCACTGAGGATTCACTCAACCAATGAGATGCAACACCTCTATAACAGCCCCACCTTTTCAAAATGTCTCTGTAACCAAAACTCTGATCTGCTGCATCTGCTGCTGTGACTTTATTATAATGTGTTCTGAGCTCAAAGCCGCAGATGTAAATGTGATGTAAATGTAAAAGGCTGCGGGCTGCAGTACCTGTGGTCCATAGAGTAGGCGTTGTCAGGGAGAGGCTGTGAGGACGGTATGTGGGTGTAGGTCCTGTCTGGCTTAGGTGTTGGGGCCGCTGTGGGTGAGGCATGATGGAGGGGGGACACGGGGGTGCTACAAGGGGGCGTCACTGGGCTGGAGGGCTTCATTCCTGCAGGCTGCTTCTGCTCATAGGCACTGTGGCAAACAGAGCGGCCGAAGCGTCACTGAGAGGGTTTGATTTCTTCTAGAGATGACGTTGAATTGTTGAATTATAGACTTCACCTTGCATTGTGTAATTGTGTTGGAATAAAGCTTTATCCATACACTTACACATGAGATGCTTCTGTTGGTATGCTTTAGGTGTTAAATGTGTTTGACACCTGACTGAGTGGTAAATTTAGATTATACATTACTCTGGTTACATAGATGCTGCTCATTGTTGGAAGATACTAAAGAAGAAGAGGAACAAATATCAAGAAATTACAGAAAAAAGTAGATGGATTTAAAAAAATTGTATCTTTATTGTTATTTTGGGGAAATTACACTTTATTTTGTTGGTTTTCTTTTTGTGCAGGATGAAAAAAAACTTTGAATTTTTACATTTACATTTATATTAATGGTTGCTTTCGCATTCTATCACATTAAATTGGTATTTTCTTAAAGGGAGTTTGGTAAAAATATTCTCCACACATCCGTCCTTCCACAGTATAATCTTTAAAATGAAATGTGTGCTGGTTTATTTCAGTGGTTATATTAATGAACACCACCTCTTGGCATACATCTCTATATGCATCTGAGCAGATGTCACCAGGTAAGCAAATGAACCACACATATGATTCATCACTTATGAAAGACAGTTTCAAAATTACTCTCTTGCATACAAGACATTATACAAGCATGCGAGGAGAATGAATGTCGTGTATTACAAATCAAATCAATTCGAGATTGAGTGTAACTAAGCAACGCTCGGGTCCAACAGGCCCCTTAATGTTCATTTGAAAAAAAAAAAAAAAAATTACTCAACATGACTGTATTTGTCACAAGGTGCCTTGGATTTACATTGAAAAAAAAAGTGATGCCTGCAGTTTCTAGTGCATCTAGTGTGTAAGTGTGTGTAAAGTCATTTTCAGAAAAACAACTAAAGTTTATTATTCAACATCCCTAAAATATTCTGATATTTGGTCAAAGTGTAAAGTATAAAAATAGTGTCATATTTTTCAACTAAGGACAAGAGCTGCTCCATTTCATTTTGGTTTCTGGACACATTTTTCACCATTTCCAATAAAGCTCGTGGTTAAAAGCAAAAATATGGAGCCAAATAACAGCAGCTGTGCTTATAACTTCTTTTAAATGTTGCCAATTTAAAGCTGTGAAAAAGTTCTTTCATGGTGATATTTTAAGTCTTTCGTGAAGATATTTTAAGCGTTCGGTCGTGTGTCGTGCGGTGCTCACCTGACGTTATACGGGCACTTCTCTCCATACTGGAGTTTGAAGGGCCGTTCTTGACTACAGTTGGAGCTCAGCTCTGAACACGGGCTGTGCAGCTCCCTCTTGATCTTCAGCTGCAGTCCGTGGAAAGCCACTACACCGGGAGAGGAAGAGAGAAAAAACAAATTTAGTTACTGAATGATGATTGGCAACACCCTATGAAAAAAAACTTGTGAGGGTCAAATAATGTAGGTTTTGAGAGCAGGTACAAATACAGATTTTTGTGACTATTTTCTGTCAGTGCTCAGCATTTTTGCACATGTTTACAGCAGAAAATTACATTTGGCAGCGTGAATAAGCCACCAAAATAGAATGTATACAATCACAGGACAGAAAAAAGGTTAGCAGCTATTAACGACAGGTTGATCCACCACCTCTATGTCCACTTATGTCACATTGCACACATTCATTCATAAAAAAAAACAATACTGGAAAGACAATGCTGCTGGCTTTACACACCGCCATTATGTATCTATAGTGGATGATGTGACTGGCCAATATCCAGCATTTGACAAAAGCACAAACCAGACAAACTGACCTGACAAATATTCTTCTGTGAACTATGTACAACACGCAGCAGTGTCCTCCGAACTGGAAAACAGCCGTATTGTATTACAGATACCAGTATGTGTACCTGTATGAATGTGAATCAGCCCATTACTGATTAAGAGGATACATGATGTATAAATTGAAGTTAAAAGCATCCGTTCTCCAAAGGATTTGACATCACAGGCCATCGCTTACACAAACAACTCACTTCAAATCTCATTTGTTCGGCCCTTTCCTGACGGGGACTCTGTTAGTGAAATATGACAATCATAAAACCGGGTGTGCGGTGAGCTCCTATAAATGCTTTATCTGCTTTCAGTTGGCTGTCAATATGATCCAGACGACAACAACGGCGCTCATTGATCTGAAGGTGGGGGGGGGGTGCCTGCCTGTGCTCTCTACCTATGGCCCCCACAGTGAGCCCGGTGCATCTGAGAGGCTGTTAAGTGCCTGATCAGTCCTGATTAACATCCCATCATCTCGAGTCATGATCAACGCTAATCCAATTGGCTGCGCTTCTGAGGAAAACCCAGTCAGTCAGAATGAAGTCAGGCTCAGACTACCTCGCCAATCACCGTCTCACCGCGACAGCACACAAAAGCAGCAGCGAGGCCATCCCACAGTGCTCTATCAAACACACGGGAGAGGGCCAGTCGCGGTTAAAAGGGATAATTTTTGACTGATGCTTCAGGCTGAGAGAGTCTGCCTTTTCCTGAGTTGAAAACAAAACCACCAGAAAATTATGAATGGAGAAAGGAAATCCATCAATCAACTCCTGGTCCAACCGAAGTACAAACATTTAGACATTTGATGACCCAAAACACTAAAATTTGTGGTTTGGTAGTGTTTTTCTTTAAAATACACCCACCAGCCAGGAAGGTCTCTAAGGCTACAAGGAGCTGAAAGAGGAGGATGTTTTGGGGAGTTTCTCACGGCAGACTGACAGCTGCCGTACGAGCAGGGGTCGATCTGCCAACACCCCATCTGACGCACAGCCGAACCCCCGGGGGACGGGCCACACGGGCCCGGCATGACAAAGCTCAGGGGTTGTTCGCAGCCCTCGCTGGGGGCCTGACCTTTCTGGGTCATCGATCGGAGGTCAAAGAGACACTTCCTGAGGGGAGACCTTTGACGACGCTGGCATGGCAGAGTGTCGTTAAAGGCTTACGGTGTCAAAACAATACCTTAGTTTTTCCTGTCGAGATCACAATCAGTGTCACTTTAATTACCAACAACAATAAACTTACATGAATTTGTTTTTCTGAGGCTAGGGAGAGTTAATTCCCCTGACTTCTGGTGCTGCTAGACTACATCTATCTATCTATCTAACTATCTATCTATCTACAATAGCTTCACGTGTGCAGCAGCAGAGTGCCTTAAATTAGAAATGGAAATGTCACAATAGATTTCGTCAGTGGGGTGCCAAGGTACACAAATCAATAGTGAGGGCATTGCCTCTGACTAAAACAGAGACTTCCTTTTTAGTCCAGAATGTCATGCCCATCACTGCTTGATTGCTCTCATTATCTACATATTGATTAACCGAGATGGTAGGGTGTTTAAAAGAAGCAGTTAGAACAATTACTGGGTCTATTTTGAATGCAAATGTGTTTTTTTTTTTCTCCTCTGTGCCATTAACTTAAATATTCTGTAATTTTCTTTGGTCTTTGGTGAACAGATTCAATAGCAATCTTTGCCTGAAACTGAATAAACAACACATGTTGAAAAACACAAGTCATTGGTCTTCTCACCCTTTTTTTTTTTTAATGTTTATCATTCAAGACAAATTTTTCTATAAAACGTGGTTCTAATAATTTAATTTTAGATGTCATTTTTCTGCCAAATCTAAAGTACTTTATCAATAAAGCCCTTGGCCCCAACTGTTGAGTATTCTCAGGTACAAATTGTGTGTTTTGGCAGAATCAGAGCCTGCGTTTGGCAGATATTTCTCCAGTCCATTCATAAAAAAATACAGGTCTTTTGGCAACAGCGAAAAACCTTCCATTCCATTTTCACCTACTGTAGGTGCTCGCCTTTGCTGTTAAATGATGGAGGCTCAGATCTGCTGGTAACGTGTGGCCTCATTTTACACCTCCTCTACTCCTTCGTTCCCTGCTAAGTTATGCTAATGGTAAGCATCTGTGTTGGAGTTTGAGACAAAGAAAATTCTCCTTCTCCTCCTTCAGCCTGAGGACACTTTCGCTTCGAGGCCGCTCACATGCTGCTTCTGTGCTGCATGGATGGAGAGTGCGAAGGAAACTGCCACTGCTTCTTGAGAGGTGGTAACTCTGAGGCCATGAAAATATAAAATAGCGCTGAAGGAAAAGAATTTCAAACCTGCTTTTTAGGTACAATCTTTGAATGTACAAGACTCTTAAAGATTCATTTCTTTCTCTCCACCTTTGATTATTTTCCGTTTCCAGCTATTTCTCACTCTAGCTATCGACTAAAAAGAATATTTGAAAATATAAAAATACTGTTGCTTTATTAAAGCTCTTAATTATACTGAAGCAGAGATTAAACGTCCAGTGTAAAAGTAAAAGTAGCTAAGTGAAGTCAAATTAACGATTTAAAAGAAGAAAATACTGGAGCTAACATTCAGGGCTACTCAGTTTTCTCGACATGCACATTCAATAAATTTTATTATGTTTTAATTGATCCGTTTTCCTAAAAATAAGATTCTGTAATTCATTAAACTCACGTCAGAATATTTTACTATGACAAAAATGCAACACTGTTTCAGTTGCTAATGCTACCAAGCTAGCACAGACACAAACACAACTGAACAAATCGATTTTTTTTGGTTAATTCTAATCCTACTATCATAGACATTTTTCAGCATTTACAGTTAATGTTAACAATAGGTTCACATGAAATTTGAGGCAGACATAAGTTGTTAATGCTTATATAAATAGTGATGAAATGTAAACCTAGCTAAGCTAATATACTGACTTCACAAAAATAGGCTACTGAATTATTTTACAGGACAAGAAGATGAGCGTTTATCTACATTTTTCTTGTCAACAAATTCAACACACCTCAGTCCATCCCTCAATAACACTTTCTGACTTTCCTACCCAGTCTGAGGCACCCAGTCCCAAGCCAGTTCGTTGCCACTGGGGACCCAACTCTTTAAAAAAATGGGTCACAAATATATAATATAACATTAGCAAACTCGTCTCAAACAGGAGTAAACACTTAATTTGTCGGTGCTAGTGAGTATTTACAGCAGGACTGACTGAAAATAAAATCCAGTGCCCATTTTCATGACAAAGAAGAAACGTGTCACCCAGTGAAACAATGTGGCTCATTGAGGAGTTTTTTTTTTTTCTCTGTCTCCAGTTTTTCAACAACAATGGAGGTCTATATGGCACAGAGGAATATGCTATATTAAGAGTCGACCATACAGACAATACTTGTTCGTAGGATCAATTCACTGTTTGTTTTGGTCTTTCTTGGGATTAAATGACCATTGGGAAAAATACAGTATATTTCCGGGCCCATCCCTTAAAGAACCAGTGTGCAGGATTTAGTGGCATCGAGCGGTGAGGTTGCAACCAACTGAATACCCCTCCCCCTCCCCTCCGTTAGAGTGTGTGTTAAAACCTACGGTGGTCGCGAAACTCGTGAAAAACATGAAAGGCCTTCTCTAGAGCCAGCGTTTGGTTTGTCCGTTCTGGGCTACTGTAGAAACATGGCGGTGCAACATGACGGGCTCAGTGGAAGAGGACCCGCTCCCTATGTAGATATAAAGGGCTCACTCTAAGGTAACGAAAACAATGATTCTTATTTTCAGGCAATTACAAACTAATTAAAACATACTTATGAATATTATATTTCATTTCTGCCAATAGATCCCCTTGAATCCTACACATTGGTCCTTTAAATGCACATCAATTATCTAGTTTGTTGCCTTTATATTGATATATATAACCTTTATTTAAACAGGGAGGGCCTTTGAGAGCAAGCTCTCTTTTATAAGGATGCCCTGATTACAGTACATATAAAAACAATAAAAGCCCACAACAGTTCATCAACAGACTATACAGCAACAATCAATTCTAAGAAAACACATGCATTCACACTGCTGTGTGTCCGTCAAGAGATCTAAATTGATTTTAGCTTGTCTAATTTTACAAGCAGATTGTTCCACTCGTGTAGAACTCAGTATTTAAAAGCCAGTTTCCCAGTCTCACTGATAACATGTTGATTTTTGAAGAACCAAATAGTCTAGGGACCTTGTGCGCTACGACAATGATCTATAGTTAAAAAGACATGTGCGATACCCAGGAAGTTTTCCAGTAAGTGCTTTGTAAATAAACAGAATGCAGTGCCTTTTCTCCTCTTACTGCCAACCAATTTACAACATGTAATTGGCTACTTCCACCTGCACTCACTGTCCTCTCCTGTCTGTCTCTCTGCTCTTTACATTCAACTCTTCGCTTTCTCTTCATCTTCATCTCTTCCTGTCTATCCCAACGTCCGCCCCTCCATCTCTCAGCTCGGTGAAAACCCATATGGGAGAGCTGCCGGCTGGGATGCCTGCTCGAGCGCCCAACCACGGTGCCCTCACCCTCCCGCCATCTGTTAGTGCCTCTCCAGTCTGCTGCAGGTTTGCCAACAGGACAATTCAGATGGTCAGCAGACTCCTGCCACTGTGGCCACCCACCCTGGCTACCTCTGAAGGACAACAGGACAGTCTCGGTGACCTCTGGTTCTCTACTGTACACTACACCGCACCTCCATCTTGGATTTTAGGGAAGGTTAATTCACTACCAAGGGTTGGGTTTGTGGAGAGGTTTGTGTTGAGCTCAATGTTGTAGTGAACAAGACAAAATCAAGCAAGATTAATGGAAAGAATTCGCAAAATATTTGAAGGATGTAGTGAAGATGAGGTTTAATTGTTTTTACACCCCTGCGGTTTAACATAATTAAGTATGGTATAATTTAAGTCTACTTTATTCAGTCTCTGGAGCAATGTGAGTCACACAGTTAAGTATTTGTAAAAAAAAAAGAGCAAAATTGGGGTAAGACGGGTCATTAAATGGTAAATGAAGTTTGTTTCATAAAAGCAGGAGTTCAAAAATGACTTTTCAGAGGTATGTAAAGCCTGAGCTACTCTGATTGGTCTGGCGTTTAAGGTGTAGGAGTATTGATAAAAAAAAAAAAAAACAGAAAGAGAACATAGACCCCCTCTGGTTTTTAATCTACACAACCAACAGGAACCTGCTTAAAGGCTGTGATCTGGCACGCATGGGGTTAAAAGGTCTGTGATCTACCTTAAATCCAGATCCATCCTCGCTTGTTATCTTTGATCACTAAAATGTCCCAATCTAACGTAGAACAAAGAGCTTTACGAAGCAAATATCAGACGTAATTATCTCTTTGTTCCAGTTAAGAATCCTAATTTCTGCATTTTGTTCAACTTTTGTTTCCAGGTTAAAGGGCATTGAGGACATAGGGAAGACGCAGGGTGTGGACACACAGTTTTGTGTCTTTTCTCACAGTTTCATGGGTGTTTTGGCTCATCTGATAGACATGTGCTCGCTCTGGGTCCCACTGAGCTCCACTCACTCCATTTCTGTCCCTTCCTTGGCACAACTTCCTTCAGAAGTGGACGGTGCCAAGTCACCAGTAACCGCGTGCAACCACCGTGCACAACCAGGTGAAGTACCCCTAAACTACCTCATCCTTATCGCTGTGAGCATAAATATAGATAGTTTTTTTTTTTTATTTTGGGGGATTATTCTTAGTAACATACTTTGATATTTTGTCTTTAAAAAAATAGGGAAAGAAAAAAAAATCGTGCTTTTACTTTCATGCTGTAAAATCCCCAAGAAAAGGTTGGTGAGAGAACCAGAAGGCCAAACAAGCCTTCAACTGAAAAGGATAAATGTGGTAGTAACTAATATTATACTGCCCGATTTAGAAAATCTAACCACACTGGATGGTTTTGCACAAAAAGTACTTTGAGGAAAAGGCCATGTAGTATCTTGTAAGATGAGATTTTTTTTTTTTTTTTTTAAATTCAAAACAGCCACCATCAGTTGACAGCAGTTTGGCCTTCCCACTGTTAAAAATATCACTTCAGTTCTCTAAAAAAAATCTGCCACAATATTTTGATGTTCCCTTATGCAAATAAGTCACAGTGCAATAATATCTCAGTGGTGGTGAGAGGTACATGAGCAACAGAGGGAAGGGAGAGACAGATAGAGAGAGAGAGAGAGAGAGAGAGAGGGAGAGAGAGATACCCCCCCCCCTCACCCCCACCCACCCATGCACCTGTCTGCAGACCCGAAAGACTACTGCAGCTCTCCAGAGAGCACTTGTGCGAGCAAAGGTGAGGGTACTGAGAGACACGGAAAAACACACACCGCCACGTGCACTCTCTCTCTCTCTCTCCGAGTACAAACACACCAGTTGGGACGAGTGAAGAAAAAAAAAAAAACACACACACACACACATACACACACATACACCGCAGATGTTCACACAGACATATACGAGCACTAACACATGCACAAACACAGAGAAAAAAAAAAGCGACGTGGTCTCTTACTCACAGTTTTCAGTCTGGAAGTCTGGAACAAACTGCTCGTCATTGTCGGGAACTTGAGCTAAAGATACAAGCAGAGAAGAAGAAAGGGAATGATTGTTTCTGATGTTGATGGACAACACGGCATTGATCACAGTTCTCTACAGTCCAATACCCTCCTCTGGCAAACAGTCTCCAGGGATATTAGGTTGGCCTATCCGAGCATTGTTTGCTTCTGCTGTCGGTTAAAGAACACAGCTGAAAAAAAAAAAAGTCTTACTAGAAATTAGGGCAAGGATTACTTCTGTTCTCTTTGTTGCCCATGTATGTTTTTTTGGTTGAATATGCTTTAAAATCTTTATCTTATCAAGTCATGTTTGCCTATCATAGCGTGCTTAAAGAGAAATAGTGGAAAAAAATATTAAGAATAAATGAGACTTTTTTAAAAAATACAAATAAACTGTTTTAAAGAATTTTTAAGAATCAAGTGTGATGTTTTCTTGATTCTAGTGCTTGTTCTCTTCTGCATAAAGATACTGACACTGAAAAATGATTAAAACAAGTTAATGTACTAGACAAAGTTAAAAAAATCTGAGTGGGATGGCACATTTTTTTTGACTTGTTTGACCGAAAATACGCCAAAACCATAAAGAGGAAATTGCAAACTACAAAATAACCTTGAAATGTTTTAAAGCAATATTTCTCATAAGATTTACTAAAGAACTTATACAGTGAACCACATTTTTTCCAACAAGCACCAGCCTGCGAGGGAGATTACATTTTGCTACCTCCTAATTCCACTTCCTGAGGTCGCCTTGTCCATTGACTGCTCCGTATCCTCGGCTCTCACTCCTTGCCAGCAGCCAAACACCCATTGTTAACAGTATCTAATTGGCTTCTTCCCTACTGGTGAATCCACCTGTACCTACCGAGTTAGGTCTGTTCCAAACCTCCCAATACTTCACCTGTGCTTCAAACGCCCCTGCACTCAGGCTAATGCTAAAATAATGAAGCCTGCTCCGCTCCGCTTCCAATTAGGCATGTACATTATTTACATGCCACATATTTACACTCAGTGACAGTTTTCCATGTCCCTCAAGTTCAACTCTCTCTGGTGAAAGGCAAAAAAAGGAGATTTAAATGTGTCATTAGCACGTCTATTTATACACACAATGAGGTGGATCCTCATTATCACAGGATCAGTAACATGTCTTGACATGTCTAGAGATCTTTTAAAAAAAAAAAAAAATCACTGATTTTCCATTATTGTCACATGATCTGGGGTGTTTTTTTTTTTCTTGCCAGAGGTGTGAATTGAGGAGAATAAACAATCAACAGATCAAGAAGAGAAATTTCTCCATATTTTCCAACAATGTCAAGCGGTTGAAGAGAGCATCAATCAAAGACGTAGAAATTATTTTACACAAGATTGTAGTTAAAGCTACAGCCTCGATGAATTACTGTTGATCTGTAACCTTTTATATAAATATACTTTACTGGACGACTCCACTTTGTTACAAGCTTTCTTAAAGGGCCATGACATGAAAATATGGAAAATATATTAACCAAAAAAAAACATAAGCGAAAATCCTTACACGAAAAGTCTTTCTTTCATCCTCAACACTTTGACTGTAATTATTTTTGTTCCTTTGTCCTTTTAGTGCTCAAAAAACCCACAACAGATGTATCTTCCAAACCAACACAACAATGAAAAACAAGAGTGTAACTCAGTAACAGCTCTCGTCTCACGATTACACCAACCCACAGAAACTTCAGAGAACCTAAGAGTTGGAAAGGGGACAAAGAGAGGAGAGGATGAGAAACCCAAAAAAAAAAAAAAAAAAAAAAAAAAAAAGAGGGCAGCAGTGTCTCTGTGTCCAAAAGGAAGTACAGGATGGATGAGTCACCGGCCTCAGTCTGTGAATGAGGCAGCTGATCTCTGCAACAAACTCCTGGGGAGAACGGCAGAGCTGGAAATCTGCCGCCATTCACAAAATGAAAAAAAAAAAAAAAAAAAAAAAAAAAAGGAGGGTCACGGACAGAGAGGAAAAAAGGAGTGAGGATGAAAAGAGAGAAGTTGTAAAAGCTGTAAACACAAGGCCTGAGCGGGACAAGACTGTTGGAGGCGTTTACCAAATTTATGCTTTCAGCACCAGAATTTCACAGAGGAATCAGTGCAAGCGAAATAAAAAGTCAGAAATGTGTAAAGAACAAGACATTTATTCCTGGCACTTAAATGAGTCCAAAAAAACCTGGGTGGAGGGTAGACGTAGTTTCGAGGGGGTCAAACATATATATATATGCCTGTCAAACTGAAAAACCCCTTCAACCTCTCGGTCTTGGAGTCGGAAATTCAGTCTGTCTCTCATAATTCCTCCTCTTGTTCCAATTACCTGAACTAATAAATCTTAGAAATGGGAAGGTATTCCTTTTCATCTTAATGGACAGGAAGTCATTCATTAAATCTACAATCTTGAAGCGTACATCATCACATTGATCCATGACAGGCAGAACCGTAATCCTTAACAGTAATACCTCTTATCAGCCGCCGCCGTCTCTTTTCTCACTTTGGATACTGAAATATTAAAATCGTGTCTTATTCTTTTTTACACGCCCTGCGGTGTGCGGCCGCACCGCCTCATAATCGAACTGCTGCTCAGAGTCGGCTCAACTAGTCTAATATCTGTTTCAAAGCATACTTTTCATTTTTTAAAAGCCTCGGATGGCACTGCGAGCATTTTCAAACGTGTTAAAGAATAGACGGATCCTATAAATGATTGAGAGTCTTCTTCACCTGTGTAAATCGTGTGAGCTAAAAATTTCCCTCAACACTTTTTTTCCAGGGGATGTATTATGACTCAATCCTTAAAAAAAGAAGTATTAAAGTTGATTCAATTATATTGTGCACTTGAGAGTTCTACTTTAGAGCGAGAATTATGGCTTTACAACCTGAGCACTGACTGATATGCTGAAATAGATATATTTTTTTTTTTGGGGGGGGGGGGCAGGTTGGCATTTAATGTTGCAATTGTATGATGGAAAATATAAAAATTTACGAATCACAATCGACTCTTTTTATGCAAATAAAACTGGGTGATATAGAAAACAAAACAAATATTTGTGCTTTTTACAGTAAATATCTGTTTGTCCACATAATTTCTAACTGTCCAATTTTTCATATCACATAATTAAAGTATTTAATTATAACCCCTACAGCAATTTCACACATTTATACAGATTTTTTTTTAAAAAAAACAATCCTTTCTTCACAGTGGATTTTTATATATTAACACATTTAAATATTAAATAATTAGGTTTTAATTTTCATACACTACAGCACTGTCTGTCTAAGCCAAGTAGGGACAGTAAAGCAAAGACGCAGTCTGCTGTTACAACTGCGGAGACAAATGTTACAAAGTGACTGTCAAACTTAATTTTTTATACCAGTGCTGGGACCCATTTACGGAGAAAATAGTAGCATTTAGCTTTACTTTTCAGATGTTTATAAAGATTTATATACATGCAAAAAAGATCAAATCATCCTTTCCTAGGAATTATGTCCTTTCACTCTACTTGCTCTCTGATTTCACACTGACAGCTGATGAAACTCTACTGATGCAGTTCAAAAATGCCCAACTCTCACTCTACTCAGATATAAACTTTCAGATTACATGCAATAATCACAGTAAGTGGCATCTTAGTGAGATTCAAATACTTCAAGTCAAGGCAAGAAGCCATGTGGAACATGCACATGCACATAAAAACACAGCAAAAGATTTTTTTTTAAAATAGATGAACAATATTCACCACTGACCAAAACTTCGGTGCTGCAGACATGGAGGAAAGAGGACACTCGCACTTAAATCCTGAAGCATCACGTCTCAGTTAGACCACAATGAGCAAGTCTTGCCATTAGAGAAAAAAAAAATTAAAAGGCAAAGAAATGGATAAATATATATATATATATATATATTAAAAAAAAAAATCAACTGTCGATTTGAGAGATCAAGCCTATTTTTTTGGAAGTCTGTGAGAAAAAAAATTATAGATCCATTCTTTTTTTTGCCGCCAAGAAATGAAATTGAAGAAGACAAGGTGATGGTACAGCTGTAGAAGATAGAGAGGTGTTCTGAGAGGAAGCAAAGAGAGAGAGAGAGAGAGAGAGACTGGGAAAGAGAGCAAATGAGAGAGTGAGTGTGTGTGTGTGTGAGAGAGAGAGAGAGAGAGTGAGAGGGAGAGAGAGAGAGAGCGAGAGAGAGAGTGAGTGAGAGAGAGAGAGAGAGAGAGAGCTGGTAGGTTACAGCAGAGCTCTGGTGGAGGTGGAGGTGGTGGCGGCGGCTGGCGTGCAGCGCGTTAGCTCCTGCCAAAAGCAGAAGAGACAGTGAGCGTCGGAGAGCCTTCTCCTGGTAATTTGTGATGACACTCTCTGGGTAGAGCCTCCTCGGTCTCCCTCAAGACCCCTTGCTCACAGTCTCTAATGTATGCATGACACACAAGGTGCCTCTTCCACACAGGCTTTTAATTGGACTGCGATGCTAGGCATGTAACTCCAGGCAGCTTTTTTCCCCCCTCACAACCTATCCATTTTTACCCATCTCTCCTCCTTTTTGCTCGAGATTTAAAACACTCACCTTCTGCCAGCCAAGTCTCCTGTAGCTGACTGAGGTCCTGGAAGAGCTCTGGAGGGGGGAAACCGAAGCAGAAAACAGGGCTTGAAGGCAGTTTTAAAAAAAAACACAGTCAAAAGCCAGGAGAAGCATAAGAAACGGCTGGCTTCATTACGGCAGGCTGATATGTCGTCAGAGCCAGTGGAGCTCATTGGGCACGGGTGCGCCTAATAACAAGTCAATTTGTGTCTCTGACCACTGACAGAGGCTTGTGAGAATCATCACAGGCCACTGTGTTGTAATTGAGATTCTGTAGTTAGCGGTGCAGGTGGCCACAAACCAATTGAATTTTGCTAAATGTTTAGGAGCCGTGAAATTAACTTCTCCCCCTGCCCTCTGCCTACCTTCAGTGTCCAGAGCCAGGTCGGACTTAATGAATTTTCTCTTTCTGTTATTTGCTGGCCTCTCGCAGCTTGTTGTCTTTTCTTGCGTCTTCTGCAAAAAAAAAAAAAAAAAAAAAAAACACAAAAAGCACACAAATCAATCTTTTTTTTTCTTTCCCTCACTGGAGCAGTGATTATGTTGTTGGCTGCAGCACACGTGCAACTGAAAGAGCAAATGGAAGAGCCTCAATGAGCCACTCATTGATGCCTCACGCACCTCTAAAGTCTGACCCGTGCAAAGGGACCCGTGCTTCACTTATCAGATGTAATTAAGAAGTTGTAACATGGTGCATATAACCAAAGAAGCTGTGTAAAGCAGTGGCCACTTTGTTTAGCTGTTTATCTTTGATGATTAGATGAAACGTAAATGGTCCCTGAGGGAGAAATGAGTTTTGGCAGCAGCAGCAGCAGCAGCAGCAGCAGCAGCAGAGAGAAAGACAGAGATGAGATCAGAACAAATAGAAAGTATTAGAGAGAAGAAGAGACATTTACGACAAGAAAATATATTGAAGATACAGTGAAAGAGAGGGAAATAAGGTAAAGATAAAGCATTTATGGATTAAGAATTAGAGGAGGGCATACAATGTGCATCTGTTATCTGATTTGCTTCCAACTTTTTTTTTTTTTTCCCAGACTATGAACACTCACTTTGGAATTACAGTAAGGCACTTGCTGGTCGTGAAATCCATCCATTCTGTTCCGTTGTGGCTTTAATTGACGAGCGATCTGCAAAGACTCCACAGTCTCCCGTCCTGTGCGAGATGGATAGAAAGCAGAGAGAAATGTGACATTAACGATAGTTTCTCATGTTGCCCAGACTGGCAATGCGAGGTTCATTCATTGAGGCACAGTTCGGGAACCTCTTACTACTGTTTTGAGACCGAAATTAACGACAACACCTCCGGCGATGCTGCAAACTTAAGTTGACAATCTGCAGATTTCGTGCGTAAACGAGGAGTGCGCCGAGCTTTAGGGCGCATCGAAATGTTTTACAGGATGAG
The DNA here is from genome assembly GCF_914725855.1 of Thunnus albacares. NCBI lineage: Eukaryota > Metazoa > Chordata > Actinopteri > Scombriformes > Scombridae > Thunnus > Thunnus albacares. The sequence goes on from NC_058113.1 coordinate 28,862,333, forward strand.
AAGAGGGCTAAACTTCAAAAGCAGAGGAAGTGTGAAAAACTAATACGCACTTACCAAGCGACCTCGCGCCGCTTTCATCCGCGTGTAGAGTGCCACAGAGCGGCTGCAGGATCTCCACAGTCCCGGCTGCTGCCTGCGCTTCTCCCAGCTCTCTGTGTTGCTTTCTAGCGGCTTGGCATCGCCTCCCGGGGCCTCCCATGGAAACAAGCCGCACTCCGCTTCCTATTGGTTGTCAATGTCTTTCACTGGATCAGATTGCTGGCAGTCAATCACGCACGGCTGCAGGCGGCAAGCACGAGAGAAGTCAATGGCAATATTGAAGTGTAAAGCGGTGATTTTTTTTTTTTTTAAAGTTTTGACTGTTGGAGTGATTTAAATAGCAAAAAAAAAGGCACTAAACGTAAGCATAATTTAACATGCATTTAAAGTTACACTTGAACAAACATGCAAACTGCACCTGCACACCCCCCTCCCCAAACACACACACACACACACACACACACACACACCGTCCTGTTACCCTCTCTCCGTCTCTTTTACCTCGCACACAGTGTAGCCTACAGACAAACACACTCCTCAGTCCTCTCCCGGTCAAGTTTGTGTCCATGGTAACAGTGTTTTGAAGAGCCTCCAGAGGGACTTGCTGAAGCGCCAGCTCTTCGCTCTCCTGTAAGGGATACATTGTTGAGAGTGCTGCAGACCTGCAGAAGGCACTGACCTGGAAGTAAAGCTGAGGTCACTGGGCAAAACTGAAAACAGCTTCCAAAAAACTAACTCACATGGCCGATAAATAAGAGGCAAGTTACTAAATCTAAAAGCTGGTGCAGTGGGGAAAAAAAAAGTTTGAAGCATGTTGTTTTGCTGCAGCTTTCCTGCTTTACAATGATGCAGTTAAAAGTATAAACACATGAAAGCTTCTGAATACAACCACAGTCTGCTGTTGTCCAGGGAATTGTTAAATTTCTCAGAAAACCCGCTGAGGGTTTTAGTTACACAATACTTCTCAGAGGCTGAGCTGCTCTGGAGGCAGAATTATATCTTATTGGTTGAAAATATTCAGTAGGTGGCAAACTGAGTTTTAAATATCTTACTGTAATTAAACTGTAATCCTGACCAGGGGCATCATGCAGTCATTTCTTTTTGAGGGGGCACAGTTTCATATGTCAATGTTCACACCAAACCAAGTTGTTACTAGTAATTCTCTGCTTTGGCTTCTATGTTTTTGATCACAAAAACATAGTTACCACAGTAACTATCTAGAACTATAATGATACTTAACATTATACTGCATTTAGCAATATTGAACAAGAGAATGTTAGCGAAAAGGCTTCAAACTCAGAGTTAACGTTAGCTGGTTAACGTTAGCTGGTTAGCCGACCAGCACCCGTTGATTGTTTAACACTAAGTAAAGAAAGCTCACAAACATCTACTGTTTTTACTGGCTATATTGAGCTCTTAACTCTTCTAATGTCAACCCCTGCTTTGACAAAAAACAATAATTTAGCTACTATGAATAGCAAAGGACAACAAACTAATGCTAATTTTAATTACTTGTGGGTTTTAGTTTAAACCTTTGATGCTAAAGTCACTTTAAAAAAGTCATTTACAAATTCATCCAAGTCAAGTGTTTTATGACGTGAGCTGAGATTGATGATTATATTATTAACACTAATTAAAATATAGTGGAAACAGAATTCAACAGTTTGTAAAGCCATCCAATCACAAATATTTGAGGGGACACAACGCCTCTGATCGTGACGCTCCTGATCGGTAAAGTGGGACCTCTGCTCAAAATAAAAATATAAATGGAGCAATATGTGAACATAAGCCAGCTGTTGAGGGTAGTTACTATTGATTGCTAAGGGATAGTGTGGCTAGCCTGGAAAGTCAGCTAAACTAACACAGGTAGCTGTTTCACTGCAGTTTTTGCAATTGTTCTACAAATCTTTCAGCAACAGACTTCATACTGTTTCCCCCTGACGTTGTAGATTGCAACCAACTGAATACCCCCCCCCCCCCCCCCCCCCTCCAAATGTGTAGGAGAACCTAAGGGGGCTGCAAAACTCTCAAAAACCACAAAAGGCCCTCCCAGGACTCAGTCTAAGGCAATAAAAACACAAAGACTCTTTTTTCAGGTGATTAGACACTAATGAAAACATACTTATGAATATTATATTCCATTTCTGCCAAGTCTTTTCCACTAGAGGCCACTAAATTCTACACGCTGCACCTTTAACTCATTACACTTAATATTGGCTTAATACATGTTGTAACTTATACTATAATTCTGTTTTATACACAGATAGTAATTCTACTACTGCACTTCTGTCAACTCTGCAGACAACATCAGGTTTCCCTCCCTTTTTTTCCTGTCAAAGGATTAATTTCTGGAGATTTACTTATCCAAACTGAGGGACCAAGGAAAGGTGTATAATATATTGCAGGTTGTAAAACCCTCATAGACAAATTTGCCTTTTTGGGTCATAAAGATAAAATTTACTTGACTCTTTAGTTTCACTTTTAGTGTCTTTCTTTCTTTTTTACTAAAACATTTTACTGTTTTTTTTTTCAAACCACCAAATTAATGACACCAAGTTTGTGTTTCCATACAACAAAATTAGCAGTAGTGCAGGACAGATCCAGGATAAATCCTGAAAAGGGGACTTTACCATTGCATTAAACACTTGACTGAAAGACGGACATATCGGAAGCCAGTAGTGGTCACGCTGATGCCATCTTGGATCCAGGCAGGGTTCCATTACCAGACGGGTGAAGTGGATGTGAAGTGAAGTATCGTGTCATTCCTGCTGAACCCCCCCTGAGGACGGAGAAACGCAGGTCAAGTGCAGGCGTCCCCCCATCTGACACTGAGACGTGAAGCAAACCAAGTGCCACAACAGACAATAGGATAAATAGATTTTACATATCCTTGGTGTTTATTTTGTATTGTTTTGGTTAAAATTGTAATTACCAAAAAGAGGAAATTTTACTTATTTTTCTGCAGTGATAGATCCCCCTACATTCGTGTTCTTTCGTGTGGGGGCGTGAGTCTTCAGAAACGACTAACAACGTCAGTACTTGTAATTTCATTGATGCAGTGTCTGTGTGGGAGGGCACTAAAATGGTGTGTAGTATTGTTGCCCTTTGCTTGGTCCCATCTCTGATTTATTTGAGCACTCCCTGCATTACTCCATGTCCTGATTCAAGTCATGGGGTAACATACAGAGTGCTGAAGTTAATGGACTACTCATTGCTATGAGTTTTGACAGTTTGGTCATTATTTTTCTTATTGTCAACAAATCTCATGCGCAGAGCCAAACCAACAATGACTTGATCTACTTACATGTATTGTATGTGTATCCAAAAGCTTGATATATCTTATTCCTCTGTGCTGTAGACCCCAAAAAATGTGGCTCATTGACATGTTTTTAATAGTTTTTGGAGAACAATGGAGGCACAGAAGATTACTATATATCAGGCTTTGGATACATACACAGTACTTGCAAGTAGGATCAGTTCATTGTTGGTTTGGCTCTGCACATGAGATTTGTTGAAAAATATAGAAAATATCCAGCCATATCCTTTAGCCATCACCGCGACTGGGCCCATGGAAGAGAGACAGAGAGGGGGGGGAAATGTCTTCTAATAATGGCTTGAATCTTAGAAGCTGTATCCACAAGTATGACAGAATGTGAAAAACATTTTTATCCTTTTTTGAAAAATGTAAAAGTATGCAGAGTAGCTGCTGTACAATTATAGTTTATATTTCCTTACACAAAAATAGAAGAGAATGCACATTTCATGTTTCTTTAAATGAAATGAAAATGAAATGAATGAAATTTTTCTTCAATTTCTTTACATGTGTGTTAGAGGGTCTAAGGTAAATGTACAAACAGCAGAAAACCATGTCAAATAACAATAGTTTTATTATTTCCATTATCAGCTGTTTAGTCAGCAGGCACTATTTCTTTTAAGCAGAACAACACGTCGGTGTTATTTCTAGAGTGAAGCAATAAAAGCAGAAAATTAATACTGTGTACAAAAATACAACCTCACTGTACAAACGCTGCACTGTACAAAACAAAGAGATGCAGACTCATTGGACTTCAGTCTCTACTGGCGTACTGGGGAGCACTTTTAAAGACTGAAACAGTCAAGCTAAGATTATTATTTTTTTCTTTCAATGGAGCTTATTTACTGCATTTCCGGATGAGCAAGATTCATACCAAAATGACACCTACAATCACAACCTAAGCTATACGCTATACGCAAACTCATTAATTAAATACATCCAGAAGGACCTGTTGGCAAAAATACTTTTATTACAGCTGCAGAATTTGTCACAATTTACTTTCACTCTTTTTCTGTGTGTGTTTGGTTGAAGAATACACTAACTACAGGCTTTTCACTACCCTCCCTTGTGTTGATTTCCTGCATACATTATGGTCTTTCCCTCCACTTCTTCACTTCTTGACTCACTGAAATTACATAACATAAGAACAGATACAGATACACATAAGCTGTGATCAGTTGGCGCAAACGCGACAGGAAAATATTGGTATAGTAATCTTCACAACATGCATTACCTTTTGGAAGGCTAGCTGGATCCTCCTGTGGCCAGAGACATCCCACTGCCTCAAAACTCTCTCCTTGTCAATTTTCACTCTCTTGTGAACATGTGTAAGCACCAGTCCTGTGAGCTGTTCATTGGACATGCTGGCTCTGAGCCAGAGAATGACCTTTTGCAGGCACATGTTGTCACTTTAAGTGTAAGAAACATTTTCAACATACATTTTATGTTGGGAAAGAAGGCCATTTATATTGCTTGCAGAGTTTCAAAAGCTGATGTTGGCAGGGACTCATCCTCTGAGTGAAACTTGTGCCTCCAGCGTTCTATTTCCTGCTCCGCTGTGTCTGGGTCAGGTAGGTCTTCTCAGTACCACTCTACCAGCTCTTCCTCCCTTTCTGCTATCAGCTTTTCTTAGAGCTTTTGGTACTTGGTGAGCTGCTAGCATCGCAGGCTTATTCCTTTGAGAGAACCTGGCATCCAGCTCACTAGTGATTTGGTCTATAAATGGATAAAATACATTTACCCTGTAGTGGTCTTCCACTGAGTCTGTGGATTAGTTAGGCCTGTATTTCTGTTTCACAGATCTTCTCCGCTTGGCTGGGACCACATCGACAGAGTTGGGCGGGGCTGTGGGTTTTCAAAAACATGCACTGAATCCTCACTCACATCTTTGTTTGGCTATGACTTCACATACATTTATTACCTCTTCATATGCTGTGATGATGTCCAAGTTAGTAGCATGCAATTGTTTGGTGAGGGGCTGCATGTCACCTAGAACATGGCTGGTTATCACAGCAGTAATGAAAGTCTCGAATGATTCCATACTATGCCAGAGATTATTAGCCTTTCCAGAGATGGAGGTTGGTTCTGTCCCCATGAGCAAGCACTTGGTGACAGCGGCAAAGAAAAACTGCCCTTTAGTTTTAGAAACCATGAACAGAACCGGGCTCTAGGTGGGCAGCCATCTGCCTTGACTGGTTGGGTTGAGAGAAAAAGAGGGAGGGGGAGATGAGAGAGAGAGACACAGAGGAGCACAGTGATAACAATAATAACAATAACAACAATAATAATAATAATAGAAATATGACTAATAATAATAGTAGTAGCAGTGGGCGTCAAGCTGGACTATGGGGGCAGCAGGTGGTCCACAACCGAAGGTCCACACCTGAGAAAGTACAAAACTACAGGGAAGATACCATGTTAGTAACATGCATTAATGGGACATGAATGCATAAAGATGGAGAGGAAGAGGAGGAGAGGGGAGCTCAGTGCATGATGGGAATTCCCCTGGCAGTCTAGGCCTATAGCAGCATAACTAGGGACTGGTCCAAGGCACTACCAAATTGAGAGCATGGCTCCTACAGCAGGTGTACACCGCCCTGGGGTACAGTTCTTGGATTCTCTTTTGTACCTCACTCACTTTTCCACTCATTGCAGAGGCCCCATCATAGCCCTGACCCCTAAGCAAGGTTGCCTGAAGACCCCACTTTGTGAGCTGTCTGAGAATGGCTTCAGTTATTGTTGCTGCATCTTGTTTTAGTAAGGGACAGAAACCATGAAAATCCTCTCTTATCTCAGTTTTTTCTTCCTCTTCACTGATGTAGCAGACATATATGGACATCTGTTCAGTCCCACCTATGTCCATGGACTCACTGGCTAATACAGTGAAGTACTTTGCCTCCTTTATTTTCTTTAACAGGGTTTCTCTGACTGCTTCTGCTACTCATTCTGAGTTTGGGGGGAAAGGTAATAGTAGTAATAGCGTTCTTCCAATCAGCGAGGCCCTTTGTAATGACGCCAAACTTTGGACACTTGGGACCTTATTAAAGGTGAGGCAATGAGCACATTAGGTTGCATCTTGAGTGAGTGCATGAGGTGAGTAGCGAAGCCGTTCATATTTTTTTCTCCCACAAGACATAATATTTTAGCTTCTTTCCTCCAAATGCCCGCTGGGGATACTGTGCTGTTGCCACCCACTTATTTTGGAAACAAGTTCCTCTGTATCTGTAAATATGTGACTCTGTGTGACTTTATTCTTTAATTTCACAGGATTGAAAGGATGTAAAATGACTCCTGTTTCTCTGTTCTCCTCCTCTGTTCCTCTGTCTGTCCTGCTCTATGTTCTCCTCTCTGTGCTCCTCCTCTGTTCTTCTGTCTGTCCTGCTCTATGTTCTCCTCTCTGGCCTCATGGTCATATTTTTCTCTGGTTTCTTCTGGTTTAGGTTTTTTTTTTTATTTAAACAAATAATCTAGCGTATTCTGCCATAATCTTTTTGGCCTTCTCTTCTCTTACTGGGCAGTCTCTCACTGTTTTCTGTGGGAGGAGGGTTAGATATTATTGATTACATCACATTATGTTGCGTAAAGATAATTTCAAATAAAGGGTTTGAATGAAAGCATATAATTATGAAAATATAGCAAGAGTAATACAGTGATAACACACAAAACAACCCCAAAACATCCAGGGTCTGCTATGTAGGTGTATTTTAACATTTTAAATAATCTGAGCACTTAGAGGGTTTTAGTGTTTTAATTTCCATACTAATTTCTATAGTTGTAAAATTCATCTTTAAATCTGTGCATTTAAAAATGTGAAAGGACAGGCACCTATTAAGCCAAAATATTTTATCAATGTAAAACACATTAATTACAGAATTTCATTTGAGAAAACCAACTCTGAGCCTGGCCTCTCTCTTTGCTGTTAACTAGTGTTTACATGTTAACTAGCTAGTTAGCTATCATAGCCTCAAGCCAGTTATCATTGCTTGAGTCCTGCACTGGGTGAAATTCTGCATATTGTATCAACACTGATGCTCTAGTTAATGTTGTTCATGAAAGCTTCTTATCTGTTACTTAACCTTTTACTTACCGCACACAGTAGGCTGCCTGGTCGATGCACAGATAGGGTAGAGACTAAATACCCTTGTTGGGCATACTGACCCGGGCATACTGACCCAGTACGCCTTGTGGTCCGATGAAGATGTCTGAAGGCAGACACTTAAACAACGTTTTCAACTCCTGATTATACAGTTATATAGTGGTGATTTTTTTCATTTTAATTTTTTAAACTTAAAAAAAACGCAAGCACACACACACACACAAACACACACACACACATATATATATATATATATATATATATTCATAAATATTTTTTTTTCTTTTTTCTTTTGTCTTACCAAGGCCCGGACCTCGATGACTACAGCCGTAGGTGTGCATATTTTTCTTTGGTGAGGCCTATTGAGATACATTACCTTTTAAATGCAGATATGTACTGAAATACTACCGTTACCATCTAGAATATTGTCCACTTTTTGTAAAAGGAAACTTTTACTGTATACAAAATAAAAAGTTTACAATTAATTGATTTTTTTTTTAAAGGTTGACTATAAAATAATTTATAGATGGCATGTGCACACAAGTGGCTGTAAAACGCCTGTAATAATTGGATGGGATTGATTTACAGTATTGATTCTTTAAATCAAGCCAGTACTATATATATGTCAATAGTCATTTTGTATTTAGACTTTAATTGGTTAATGTACGCTTGTATGGGCAGCAGACTGTAAACACTCAACATCAGACATCAGAACAAATCAATGACCAGAGGAGGTCACAAACTGCTTCTTGTGAATATCCAACAATACAGTAATTGCACCATCATGCAGTCTGACTGAACACTGGACTCTTTTCTGCTGCCTTATCACTGTTTTTCACTTGCAAAGTACCTGAGTACCTGTTCAGAAAAACACAGGATCTCATAAAAATACAGCCAGCTCATAGATAAAATGTGATATGATTAAGCTGAGCAGCACTGTAGATTCAAAAATGATCAATTTCCACAAGTGTCAAAACAGATCTTGGTCACTCATGCAACAGAAAGTGTGCACACAATTGGTAAAACTGTCTGGAAATCTCTCGTGCGACGTAAAACAAAGAGTGTCATGCATTTTTTATGAACAATCAATAATCATTCCTAAACTTTCCACTGACGGAGCAGCAAAACAGCAGAGTCAAAACATGACAAGAGTGATTTGCAAGAACCAGTAAAAGAAAGCAAAAGTGATTCTCAGTCTTTTCACTACTGAAAGCCATACATGAGTGAAGCCCAAACAAATGCGGGGCAAAGAAACTTCACTTGTCACTAAACACATTTGGGAAAGATCAGCTGCAAACTCCAGATATGTCAGCTCCAACAGTAGCTGCCTCTTTCGCTGTCCATCATGCATCAGGGGTATGCAAATGCAAAAAACTGTTAAAAAACATCAATAGCAGCAAAATATGAATAAATAAATGCATCATATCACAAAACACATTCATCTGTGGGTTTGTTCCACGTGGCACAGATCACAACAGCAAAAATAAAAACAGAATTATAGAAAAAATTTTTCAGAAGTGGACTTCCAGAAATAGCTTCAGTAGTTTTGGAGCTAAACTGCACTACACACTGTAGATCAAAGCATCAGTCCTAAAGACACCTCATTCTGGATTAAATGAGGGCTTCCCAGTGATGTCTTCATGCTGAAGGCAACACATACTGAACCTACAGTTTGCTACTGTATGCTGGGCTATCAAACAGGCATCGATGGCCCCCCTTCACCAACGGGCCGAGTGATGATCAACTTGTGAGCGCTGCTCTGTAGGTGCTTTTGAGGACCTGAAGGTCTTGAACCATGACTTGATCACTCTTTGCTTTCCGTGCGTGTTCTTCTGATGACTGAAGAGAAGAAGCTTCGGCCTTGTTGTGGTCCCATCAACATCGGAGCCTGATTCTTGTGGATGATCTCAATCTAGTGTGAGGAAGAAGCAAAGAGTTGAGATTTAGTTTCTGTAAGCTGCTGGGCAGAGTGACATTTAGAGAGACATTGAAGGAAATGGCACTGTGATGAAACATTGTCTGTGTGTCTGTAGGTTCCTTGTTTCAGGAATCTGAGGCCAAGTCAACCAACTGCTTTACTTTTATCAACCAAGGCTCCAGTATACTCCATCAGAGGTGCTTGTTGAATGGTCGAATAGCTATGGACACTTCCTACCCCCACACCTTTCCATCTGGGGCTGTGCACGACAATTTCTGAAGCTGACAAACTGACATTCACACCCACTTCATGCAGTGATTGATCAGGTGTGAGAAAGGAGCCAGGGTTTGAACTTTCTAAAGCTCTTTGTCATTGTTTACACACCTATTTCTGTCACTTTTACTGTAAACAACCGAGTGCAACACTACTAATGCCTGAAAATGTGTGCTGTCATCCCCATATTTAAACATTAACGCGTCTCACCCCTCTCTACAATCGTCGGCTTTACACTGTGCTTTTGAGTGTGACCGTTTAGAACAGCTATAAACACTTTTGCCCTCCAACGCGGTTGGACAACACGTCATACAAACCAGTTGTTTTTGAGCATAACCTGGTCTTTATGAGTCACACCTGAGTAGGGGTTTCAAAAGCCTTTCCACCCGGACAGAGTGGTGTTAAATTTACTAAACACATTAATGCTGTCAAGCTTTCTTCAGGAGGAAGATCACACTTTCAGCAACACTAATGATTCGGCTTTATGATGGCAATATTGTCAATTGTTTTTTACTTTTAAAGTGCAAGGTGTAATGCATATTGCCAACTCTAGGGTTTGGTAGAACGGCTTAAGACATTTTGCCAAATACATGTAATATCTCGTTTAAAGGTACCCTGTGGAATTTTTTTGTTAACAAACCAAGTTATGTTTATGTTCACTGTTTCTCACCAAAACTCATATAGTGTGTTCGAGGCCAAACAAATGTGTTGAATGTATTTCCTTTCTCAAAACATTTCCAGAGATGATTTTTTGGAAGAATTGGAAACGTTCATTGTTTACATCCATTATTCTTTCTTCTAGCCTTTGTTGACGCATTTCAGTCACCAATTACCAATAACTAGAATAGCGTGAAACCATCGGCGGGACTGTGTATCATTTCACCGACATGCCTGTGCGAATGAATGGTGACCTTGTGTGTGTGCACAAGATATTAACTAAACAGTGACACACTCTTAAAAACATTACTCCATAGCGCTACTAGTGGTCAACAACTCCACAGGGTACCTTTAATATATCCATCTGAATGGCACTCAAGAACATTGGAAACCATAAAGCTTGTTAAAATGCTAATAAAGCTGGTTCAAAACAAAACCAGTTGTGTGTTTTACCTGATGTTTGTGTTTAAATTTACAGAAACAGAATCACACAGAGATTCTACAGCGATATGAGGAACGGTTTATATAAGCAGCAGTTAAGGGACATTCTATATTTTTGTTATTGTCAACAAATCCCATTAAATGAAGTGTTTTCTGTGTAGCCAACGCCTGATATAGCTGATTTCTCTGTGCCATAGATCTCCAGTGTTGTTCAGTGAGTGCACTGAGTGACATATTTGTCCATTATTATGGACATACTCATTTGTTGTTTTTTAATAGGTATTAGGTAGTTTATTTTGAGTCAATCCACATACACTGTCCTGCTGATGTAAATACCAAATTTGCTTCTGAAAGTGGTCCAAAACAAATTAATTGTTAGTCCAGTTTGAGTAATAAATAAACACTACAGTGCCCAGCTGGGTTTTTTAGCTTAAAAAAAAGAAACTATATACTGGATTCCTGAGCTACTTTGAAGGATTTATGTCTTTGAGTAGGAGGAGGGAAAATAATGAGAGAAAGCCTAATGCATTGTTGATTTTAGTCTTTCATGGGATTTTGCTGATAATAACAAAACTTTAGAATATTGCCAGCCTTATCTTTTAAATCACTCAAATTTATCCAAATGAAATAATGAATTTACTAACTATAGTTTCACACATCCCACTGTTATCTCTCTTATAACAACAAAAACTGTCCCATATGGGTCCTGGGTCCATATGGGTTCTTGTCAAATGGGTTCTGTTGCCTAATGAGTGCATATATGAGGGTCCTTAATGTGACAAACCATGAGAATCCCTGAGGTTCATGACTCTGAATAACAAATGGTTACACACATTTTGGTGGATTATGGTAAAGTATGGGCTTTATGGATATAATTTCTGACAACATCCTGTTTCCCAACAACGATGCCATTTCTGTTGAAGGTTGAAATTGTAGATCAATGGACTAACAAATACCAACCATCAAGGGATGTCATATTAGGTGCACAGTTCATTACACTGTTGTACTAAGAGTATAAACGCAGTAATGGGGAGAGGAAATGCTACCATCTGCATTAAAGGGACCATGTTCACTTCAAAGGAAAGCTGCCATTTATTGTACTTTGACCCACAAGCAATTACATGCTTTTGAGGGCTTTCCGTCATCATTAAACATGATTGAACTTAATGTTTCTGATGTTCTCTACAAAATACATGATAATCTTTCTGGGCAAGACATTGGTCACAAACAGAGGATCTACAGGAATATTTGAATTAATTTGGAGGGTAACTGGGTTCTGTTTTAAGGATGTGACATTAAGGGAGACCTATTACGCTCATTTCCAGCACTACATTTTTATTCTAGGATCCCACTAGAGTGGCTTTGCATGATTCACATTTCAAAAAACTCCTAATTTATCTTATACTGGCCTTTTATGCAGCCCCTCAGTTCAGCCTCTGTCTCTCACAGGCGGTCTTAGCTCCTGTCTCTTTAAGGCCCCCCTCCCAATGAGCCCAATCTGTTGGCCAGCTTTCCAGAAACCTGCCAATGCGCAGCCATCAGAGCTATCAGAGTTGTGTTAAGTTACCGCTGATGCAAAGCCAACATATGCTGCTTTACTGCTTCCTATTAAAAGCTTTTAAATTACTAAATAACGGGAGACTCTTATTGTCAAGAATTTAGAGGAAATTAAATGTATTCCTCACCGAATTAGCAGAGCTTCATTAGCAGTGCTAAAAACCAGTCGACACGACAACATATGGAGATATTTGGAGCTATTTGTTCAGCGGATCAGTCAGAAATAATGCAGGGAGGAATACTACAAGCTGAAACAGCCACAGTGATGATAATGTTTGATGAAGGGCTGCAGGCGACCAACACACCTCCAAGACGTGAACTGCTTATTTTACTTTGCCGTGCTGTGTAATGGAAAAACACTCATAGAGTGACTAACACTCATAGTGACTACCCCCAAAACAGGGGGAAAATGCTATAATCATGTGCAGTCTGAAGCTGGTGCTTTTTGCTCACAGGGAATACTTCTTCATATTTGTACCTCATGAACATCCCACCATGTAACATTATATATATGACTGACAATAAGGAAAAGCATAATAGGTTCCCTTTAAGCATTTAAAGCTATAGTGCGGAACATATAAATGAACGTCCATTACAATCAAGTCCTTGCCAAATGAGTTCACACAATGCTGATTATGCCTACAACCGCCAGATAAATCACTCTGTATTTCACAGTATATGGAGTTTTTAAATCTGGTGTCTGTGGCAACACTCCCATGCTGGCCAGATGAATGATTAGTGCACATGCTCCATGGGCAGAGCATGCACACCAGAGACTCCCGCTAGCTGAGCGGCTAACTTCCCATTAGCCCTCAGCTAACTTGAATGGGAGATAAAATAATTGAATTGTGTGGCTCTTCTAGACTTTCCAAATGTTATCGGACTGAATGGATCAAAATCTGATAGTGAAACAAATCATTTCGCAAGACGCTCAAAACAACTGTGTGTATCCACTGTTTTACAGCTGCAACAGTAGCAACAGAGTAGGCTACTGCAGAGCCGATGACCTAAGCGTGTCTTGACAGTGTTTTTGTAATTACTCTCACTGCGAGGAGGGGGAGACAAAAGTTCTGCACTGCAAGTTGAAATGCACCAAGAGCCCTAGAGCAATAAGACTATCAGACAGAAATAAAAGCGATTAAAACAAATGAATAATGTCTGTAATGTACTCCGTAGCCATAAAAAATCACCCAAAAGCAAAAAAACTAAGAGGGCATTACATTTAAGACATAGAAAAGTGGAATTTTACCAGATTCCTGTCTGAAAATAGAGTGCAAATTGACTTCATAGCAGACCTGGTTATCAAGGAGACAGTGATACATGTCATATGTCGCTTCAAAATGCAAATGGTTTTAATGGTGTTAAATATGTTATGCATGCAGAGGAACTGAGAAGCATTTGCATAGTTGTTGTTGTTAATAATTAGTGGGATAACATTCCATTTGAACTGTGATGTTTTTATAAGCATTTTACAGGTCGACTGATTCAAATTCAGCAGCAACATAATTATGTATTGTCAGATCCTAACTTTGCTCTGTGGAGTTGTGCCAGCAGATACAAGAGCACTTGCAGGCTACTTGTTTTGTCATGCACTGTGTATTTTAGCTTTGCCTGGATGATCCATATGTAAATCTTGGCAGCACTTCATCTGCAGTGGCATTGTAATTAAAGCTAAACACAACTGTAATCAACACAAACTGAGGAGTTTCATTTTGAAAAATTGAACATCTTGGACAGAGAGCAAACACTTGTGTACTTGCGGAGGTAGATGTTTGAGATGTAGACGGTAAGCAAATTAGAAGAAGTAAGACTTGCATCATTAAGTATTTGTTATCATAAATTACAGCACAAAAAAACAAAGCAATGATTTGTGTGAGAAATGGAAGGAACAAAAGACTGCAACTGATCACAAATCTTTCCTATATTTTGAAACCAGTAGTTTGCTTGTATTGTGCCGTTAGCAAAAAATGTCATACAGTATTGGCTGTGTTTTGTCTTTGCTTTTTGATTTTAACATCAACCTGCTAAGGGACTGTAGCCATTGAGGTAAAATCTGGCACATTTGTGTCATAATGACTTAATTTAATGTGCACTGCCCCTGATTAAGTGATACTACTAGTAAAGTAAAGCGACATAAAGTAAAATCAAGTTTTAATCAGTCACTAAAGCCTGAGGGACTTTCGTACTTTTAATTTGTAGGATTGCAGTTAACAGGCCACAACAGTACTATCAAAGAATGACTCCTAATACAAGAAAAATTGGATTTAATGGTTTTTATATAATGTTTCCATTAGAAATAGTATTGTGTCTACTACACAGTCTGATGTGATGAAATTTTAACCTGTCACAGTTACAAAAGGTGATGCTGCAGATTTGATGCAACACATTCAAAGATTTGGGTTAATAATATTTCACCTGAACAATGAAGTATTTGATTTAATCCCTACAGTAAACAGTATGTTACTGCTAAATGGTTTGGCTCCTGTTTGTATGAACCACCTGTGTGTGATACATATTGAGGAAACACAGTGGATACATTCAGTGACTTACGGTGCACGGAGTCTGCATCCACGGTTCACCATCAATCTGCATCGGAAGTGATTTACTGGTTCTGTCAGTGAAAAACAAGAGAGGATGTTCTGATTAAACTGTATGAAAACTTATTAAACAAAAAAACTGCTTAAAAAAACAGTTTGCACCAGGCAACTTAACATGTCCCAGACAGGAAGTGATAGTTGCTCAATATTTCAATAACCAAATTCTGTATTAAATGTTTTTGTTTTGCATTTTTGACTTCAGGCTTTTTGACTTGACGACCCAATGCTAAAAAAACAATGCAAACAAAACAAGACCAACAAAAATGATAAAATCACATATTTGACCAAAACTGTGAAGTAGAGTTGTGTTCCAGTTTAAAGCTGACCTGATGGTCACAGAGGAGCACTGTGCCAGACGTCTTCCAGCGCTCTTCAGGCCAGTGTAGATCTGACCCATTTCCATGGCTCCTTCCAGTCCAACCACCTCCAGCAGCTGGTCAGACAGGTCTAAAACACAAAAATACATCTTTTTTTTAAAACAAACTTAAGGCTCACTTTAGAATAAGCTCAGTTTATGTAATGGCTCCAGATGCATATTCTGTCAAGACATGAGTTCATATTGTAAGTCGGTTACTATATGTATGCTAGACGCATTAATGATATGCTCTCTTAGTAGAACCATTTCAATGATGTAGTGTTTTAGACTGCAAACTATTCTAAAATGTTTCAGTAAGTGATTTAATATTGAATAAATACAGCATTTGTATTCCTTGTTGCCCTTCAGTGTTGCTCATTCTATTTAAAAACCAATAAGTACACAGAAAAAAATCTTCCAGTTAGTGAGACTGTGAGAAGAATCAAGAAATGAAGGATAAAGGGAATTTGTGAAAGTGAGAAGGAAAGACAGGATGAATAACAGAACATGATACGTCACTTCAGACTTTTCCTTCTGCTTCTGAAACATTTAACATTCACAGTTTAAAAAAAAAAAGAAAAAAGGTAACAAGAGCAAGCTAGAAACAAAACAGCTATTAATTAGATTGCACCGGCAATGCAAAGCAATCTTGTGATAATATAATTATTAATTTCTCTTCTGTTTTGCAGTTATGAGCATTGATTTTGCCCCTGCTGGAAGCCCAGTGTCATGCAGGGCCCATCTGTTTCAGACGCCCGTTCTGCCTCCGACTCTCCATCGACTCGTCCCTCCACAAATTAAGAAGCTGCTGCCTCGCTGCTGGGAGTATACAGACACTAATTGAAACTAGACCCATTTTTAGGCACTTGGTGCGTGCTAGCGAGTTAGCTCGCTGTCACCGACGCTGCTCCATCCCTGTCTTGTTTATCTCAGCCGTGTTCCTGAAGGAGTGTCGTAGGTAATGTTACTGTTGCCGTGAGGTGTTGTTGTCGCTGCCGAGCTGTGGTGTCCAGCTGTCACCATGGTGATGGACATGCGTCTGTCCCTATCTCAGTGCAAGACTGTGAGTGCAGTACTTTCCAGGGTCGGAGTGGAAGAGTGTGTGTACAGACACAGTAGTTTGACCTCCTGACACTGGACTTTAAAGCTGCCCCCCCCCCTGCCCCATGACTTCTCACGTTAATGCAAACAGCTCACACAGGCCCACGCTGACACGTATGATGGACAGCGTCACCACGGCGATAAGTAAACTGGCGGGGATTCCTTGTTGCCCCGGGCTACAAAGATCCCAAGTATAGTGCTTACTGTGGGAAAGACCATAGAGCCTCTCTGCCAAATATAACAAGGTCAGGACATCTATGTACAACTGGTGGATGTACAAAATATACTTGACCTGCATGTTTTAGTTACAAACTAAATATAAATGTACTATAAATACATAAAATATATCTATTTATAGAAGTTAAACTCTATTTATAAAATAAAGAGTTTAACTTCTAGATGACATGGAATTTTTTTAAACCAATCCTAAGTGAGAATACAAGTGTATTTCACTATTTGAAGACATTACAAATGCAAACTCACAATTTATTTATTTTATACCACTCTCTTATTTGTCCACTTATATGGAGCTAAAGGAGATGATTAGTTTGGCTTAGCACAAAGGTTGGAAGCAGGGGGAAACAGCTAGCCCGGCTTTGTCCAATTATTATTGTATCTCAATTGTTTAATAAATACAAAAACAGATTTTTTTGTGAAACTGTTAAAGCTACTCAAAAAAAATAGTTTGGCATTTTGACAAGTATGCGTTCGCTTTCTTGCCTGAAGTCTTGTTTGCGTAACACGGTTGCCAGGCAACCAGCAGAGACTCCAGGAAATCACTGTTCCCGGCCAAAGTGTGCCACATGTAACTAAAATTACAAATTGTCATTTTTACACTTTGGTTTCTATTTCCCAAAGTGTTGATATATTGCTTTATTTTCTTTTATATTTCCTTTTCTTAAGCAGAGAGGTGAGGTATAACATATTATAATGTTTTAATTAGATTTTTAAACTAAGCTTCAAATTAGCCTACATTCCATTATCTGTCAGGCTCTCTTTAAAAGTTATTTTCACCTATTTTAATAAAGTGAGGACACATGATTTTAATTAAGATCTTAGCAAATGAAAGTCAGAATTCATCTAGAATGATTTATTGGTGAATTTCCATTTTTATTTGAATCACTAACCATTATTTCTTACATTAGAAGTGCCAATAAAATACCTGGAACAACAATCAAAAGTGGAATCTGCCAAATATAGAAAGAGCCATCATGTTTACTTCCCCAAGATAAACTGGGAGAAAGAAAGAGGTAGCCAATGGCCAAATATAAACCGAAACACCCCTTACCTAACCTACAATCAACATTATGTCCCTCCCTCGAGGGATGAAGGCTATATTTGGCTGTGATAAACACACAACACGCAGACACGGAGACACTGAGGGTGACAATTCAGAATGAGTGAGACAATCATATGAACGAATGTCCATATGGGAGATCCACAAAAGCAGTGCTGTGGCTTTAATCTCTGAGCGTGGGATGAGAAACGGCGCCCTTGTCACTGTCAACCATCGAGCTGTCGAGGACGGTGACCGCGCTGACACATGTGGAGCGACAGGGTGAGAGCGGAGGAATAAAAGAGGGACAGCGAGGGAGTAGAGCAGGACCAGCGGCGGATCAGGTGAAAGTAAAACTAAAGAGAAATGGCGGGAGGAGGAGGAGGAGGAAGAAGAAGTGAAGGTGTGTGGGGGCTGATCGTCCAATGAAAGCTTCATGGAGCTTGTCACGGGGCATCAGTCCCAAGCAACGACCCCACCACCTACACATGGACCTCCCTCACCCCCCCACCCTCTCTCCTCTGCAAAATCTCAGTCCCATTCTAAATAATTCACTCCACAGCCATTCCCTTCCACCTGAGGGGCTTGTCTCCTGGCGTCACCAGCGGGACGATTTAACAGCTCCCGAAAGGTCAGGGTTTTTTATCCCCCAGCCACCCTCGACACATTCACCCACCCACCCATCCATCCACACACACACACACACACACACACACACAAAGTAATCCCTGCCAACAGTTTGATCTGTGCGTTGTGCTCGGGAGGTGCCCCCTCTGGGCTAATGTACTCCTGTGTTTACCTCTAAATACACCATTTTCTTGATCTGACAAGTTAGGCCGGCTCACCTTCCACAAGGGCATCCATTCACACTTACAGGTGCACACCCATACACACACACACATACACACACACACAAACACACATCAATAAACAGGGCACAAACAAACACAAACAGGCACAAACACACAGAGACGTAGTGGCACACACAAATACACACTCCCCACTTACACTAAGTGCATTCCCAGGTTCAGTCTGTGGCCTTTTTTTTTTTTTTAAAAACCGCAAACAGCAAACTGATTGATTTTTATTCAGGGATTAATGGAGTGTTCATCGTAGCAAGGTTGGGCTTTGAATTGATCAAATATCTCCCTCACAGGCTGCCGTCCTCTGTGCCCCACTCGCTCACATCATCTCATTAGGAAACTCAAATCAGCAGCCTCACAAGCATCCCGACAAGCTACAGCACTTGTGTCGAGATCGTCTTTGTTTTGATTGAGTTAATTATTTTAGAACTGAGGTGTTTGGTTTTTTTTTTTGTCTTTCCTCTTTTTGCGTTCCCTCACTGTCCCTGCTGTGATTTATTTGATTTTGTTTTCTCTAAACTTTACTAGTATCAAAACATTTATTCAGTTTTTTTGATCACAAGTACATTAAATGCTGCTCCTGTAAATTAGCCTGAATAGATCACCTGGAAAAATCAGTTCATGCAGCATCTGAGAGGATGAAGGAATTTCCAAAGATTGAATGATTCATTAAATCAGCACTTGTTTTGACAGGTACTGACATATTTAACAGTGTTTTATGATCAAAACCCCTTAAAGGCTGGAATCACATCAGGGAAAAAAAACCAAAAAAACATCTGTTTTTCCAACAATCATGTTTTCACCATTGAAGTCTCATAAGGGATCATTGGCGCCCATGTCTGGAGAGCCTCACTGACTCGCCATGTTTCAAGCTTGACAACGATTGTAACATCCACTTCATCCCCAAGTACAAACACATCATCACACCAGGAAACCTAAAAACATACTGTGTATCACCTGAACAGGCAACTGAATGCCCATTCACATGCCCAACCAGATTTTTTATATATGGATTATTTATAATGTTATTTTATTTTATTAAACTATTATTTTTTATAATATGTAGTTATGATCATTTTATAGTGTGAGTCAAACATATTCTTCTAATTATGTCATAAATCATACCTCAAAGTCACACCCCCTCTTTCCCTATAGTATTGGTTTCTTCCAAAAGATGCAGGATGAAAGCGGTTCACAACAGCAGCAAGCTGATTTTTTTTTCTCCACTATTGCAGGTTATAGTGAGCAAAACACTGAGTTCCATTTGATTAAATCTTGCCATTATTTAAAAAAAACAACAGAAAGCCCCAGCCCTGTCCTCAGTCAGGAGGTTAATAGTGCAACAGGTAGGTTATCTTAGGTGACATTTATAGTGATAGGCTATTTTTCCTTCATGGATTTGTTCCCTCTTTCATACGACCATTTTAGACCAATCAAGGGATGATGATGATGATGCTGATCTGTCTGAAGCGGGTAAAGATAAGTGAATGGCCTAATGATGATTCTCACCATAACAACATGATGATGATAATAATAATAACAATAACAACAACAACAATAGCAACAACAGCACCAACAACAACAATAATAATAATAATAATAATGTTGTCAAAGTATTGTATAAGAGGCAGTCAACTAGCCTATTTAGTGGTAAGAGAACAAAATGAAATGGTCTGATAAAAGAAAACCACAAAAACAAATTTTAGCAATTAGCATTATGTAAGGATTCTAATTTTCAGAGGAAGATGCTGATTTTATTATTATTATTATTATTATAAATGAGCATCTAGCAAGGGACAGTTACATCAGGGGAAGGCCCATTCAAAGAGAAGAAGAAAGCTAAAACATAGGAGCTTCAACAAAACCTGGTTACAAAAGTACCAATGGTTGGAGTACAAGAAAACAACAGATGCAGCTTTTTGTTTTCCCTGTAGAGTGTTTAGATGCACTGCAAACCATGACAGGAAGTTTTCTGTTGAGGGATTTAGGGATTGGAAGTCAGCTTTGGAAACAGGGAAAGTTTTGACAATCACAATGCAAGCCAACAGCATATGGAAAACTGTCATAAGTGGCAGATGCATTTGTTGACTACTCCAACTGATGAGCAACTGTCAGTTCAGAAAGGCAATCAGATAAAGCTGAAGACAAAAGAAAGGGACAGCAGATACAGAGCTGTCTTCAGGCTAGCACACATAACTTCCACAGTAGTCCTGCTTGAGATTACCCTTTTAAGGCCATGATGAACCAGAGACTTCAAAAAACAAAGATGTTTTCAGGGAAATCACTGATTTGGTTGGAAGATATGATGAAGTTCTTCGTACACACCTTGAATCTGCCAAGATAAACCCTAAAAGTGTCCCCAGTTATCTATCTGCATGAGATGATTGCATGTATTGGAAATGAAGTCAGAGGTAAAATCATAAATTAAGTAAAAGTGGCAAAATTCTTCTCTGTGTGCCTTGATACAACTCCAGACTCATCTAAACAGGCTCAGTTGACTGTCATTCTTCGATTTGTTGACAAAAAAGCAGTCAAGATACTGGAGTGCCTAATCGATTTAATGCATGTGAAAGATACAACTGGTGCTGGTCTTGTCAAGAAGCTCATGGAGACAATATGGCCTTGATGTCAGCAACATCAGGGGGCAAGGATACTATATGATGGCTGTGCTGCTATGTCTGGAATATATAGGGATATGCATGCTATCATAACACAGAGCATGTGCTATGAACTTCGATTGAACCTAGTGGTGATTCATATGTGTTGTAAGAACATAACCTCAGGCAACTTCTTTGGTGTCACTGAGCAACTCTACTCCTTCATGGAAGCGTCCACCAAAAGACAACTCTTGCTCACTGATGTGCAAAAGGAGCTGGTGGAAAATGACCCCAAGAGACCCGAGACGCTGACAGCTTTGAGTGTTGTAAGATGGGCATCAGGAATTGACAACTGCAGAGTCCCTCTCATTACCATGTATTCTGGATTGGATGCAGACCAGTAAAGCATTTGACGGGACACATCAGGAACTGCAATGGCACTGGGAAAAGCCATTGATTTTGAGTTGTGTCTTCATCTGGTGGCCTTGAGTAGAATTCTCACAATAGCTACGTTGAAATGGACCCTAATATTTCACTAATAATCAGAATAATAACCTTGAATAGAAAAATGCCTCATGTTACCACTTCAATCAGAAGAAACTGGCCCGATCGGAACGGAGAGGGGTGGTGTAAACCTTTGATAATCCGTTCAATAGGAAAACATTAGTGCTGGATAACCATGTAAAAACTTCTCTCTGGTTGGGATAAATATATTCTTTCTGTGCATGTGTACCCCACGTGGAGGTAACATTAGGTGATGTGACGGTGGAGAGAGCGAGAGAGAGAAAGAGACAGAGAGAGAGAGAGAGAGAGAGCGTGTCTGTGACAGAAAGTATGAAATTAGTAGCTGTGTAGGAGTGCAGTATGTGTACAGTTTAGGCTATTTGTCAGTAAATAAATGCCACACCTCCTCAAGACCCAAGCCAAGTTCCTGTGTCCTGCTTGACACCTGCTGATTAAAGTGAAGGGGGTTAGCCCCAGAGTTAGCGACAATGGGTTAGCCTAACCTGACCAGTTCACTTCTCATTGTAGTTACAATCTCAACTGCTCCTAAACAGAGAGTGGAGAAATGTATGGCTGCTGAGTCTCTCCCCAGTTTTGCTCAGCGCGCCCCACTAACCACCCCTGGTTGTTGGGCTGACAGTGGCCGGTAGGAACATTTTGACATATCACCCTGATGTAGTCATCAGTGGCCGGTAGGAACCTTTTGACATATCGCCCTGATGTAGTCATCACTTTTGCACATGACACACAGCTGTTCCGATTAAATGCGTTGGCGCATGTAAACACCAGAATGTATTAGATCACATCCCGTGTAAACAGTTGACCCGAAATCGTCAGTCGGAATGATTTCAGTCAGCATGAAAAAAATTGTGCATGTAACCACAGCTAGTGACTGGTATTCTCATCAAAATACCTCCAGGGTGAAGACATAGACATCAGCACAGCTGCACAGCTTGTGGATGACTGTAAAACAGAGCCGTCTGTTCTGAGGACAGATGAAGTTTTTGTGGAGATGTGGGGTGAAGCAGAGATGGAAAGAAGGAGCAAAAAGGTTTCAAAGAGACTGGAGGACAAATGGCGAAATTATACACAGATGAGTCCAAAAGAAGAAATGAAGGTTTATTTTTACTTTGCAAACCTTGACCTCTGCATTCAGAGCATCACAGACAGATTCAGCAATGAGACCCTACCTCTTCTCAAACACTCAAGCAGCCTCATAAAGCCATCAACAGAGAAGATCCCACACCTTCAACAGTTGTGTACATACTACAGTGGGGATGTAAATTCAGAACAAGCTCAAATAGAGTACAAACTCTTGATACAACTCTTCTATTTGAAGAGTTCTCTAAAGAGAAGAAACACAAGGATGATGGCTATTTACCATTTCATGGTTGAGAATAATCTTGAAGTATATCCTGAGATCAGCAAGCTCTACCAGCTTATCTTCATACTCCCAGTCACATCATGCATGCAATGAAAGATGCTTCTCTTCATTTAAATTCATCAAGAACAGACTGTTGACCATCATGTTGGAAGAAAGTATGTCTTATCTGATGGTCAATGCAGTCGAGGCAGACTGAACCCAGGAAGTGAACTTGGAGAGAGTCAGGGATTCCTTTTGGAGTCTTTGACACAGACAATAAGGTAGGCATCCTACACTTTGCTATTGTTGCACAAATAATTGACATGAAAATCTACAAATAAATATACAGTATTTACTCTAATATAAAGTGGTAAATTACTCAGTTACAAAAACTGATTTAGTGAAGTTTTGAAAAAATCCTCCCAAAGTCTTTGGATAGCAGTAAGCTTCATCTTCTGGGGACCATGAATGTCTGTACACAATTTCATGGCAGTCCATCAGAACATGAGTAAAAAAAAACATGTACAAAAAATGAGAACATTATCCTGATCTGAAAGGATTAAAATCCAGCAGCAGCAAAACAATCCTCTACTCCCTTTCACTGTAATTATGATGACTTCAAATACTTGAATGTCTTCTTTTTCAAATTCTGAATGCATGACCTTTACCTGCAATCAAAAATTATTCTATTGTGGTATTCAGACCCTAACTTCAGTAAAAGATGGAAGGAATTCTTCTTCTACCACGGCTTTCAGGATATGTTTTATTTTTTTGTAAGTCCTTGAGGGGGCTTGCGCCATTTACCAGCTGTTACCAGCTGACTCATTCTGCTTCGTTCATTCATATATTCCCATTGACGGGTTTCCTTTTGACGTAAATGGATTCAGGGGTATGCCCAACACCCCCCTCAGTCTGCTCCTATTAACTGAGCCTGTCCACTGGCGCCTACAGAGACCATTAATACACAAGTGACAGTTCCAAACAGTGACATGATTGTACCTTTTCTTAGCAAACACAATCAGCTAGCTGTGATTCGCCTTGTCATCTGTGAAATATTCATGCACTCAGGGAAAGTTTGGTCAAAAGTTTAGTCTTTGATCTATCTGATAGGAGAAAGGACACAGACTATCGGTTGTTTGTATCTATGTGTGCTTCAGGGAAAACAGCCTCCTACACTGTAAAACCTATTTCACTTCAAGTATTGTTGACCGACCACAATCTTCAGCATATGCAAGGCTTTGAAAGTACTGTTGGCTACTCACCAATTGCCTCACAATGTGTTGAATTTTCAGACTTTTCAAAAACATATTTTTTAAAGGAGCGTGTGTTAAAAGACTTTAGTCTACAGCCATGCTAGCAGCTTTGCAAGGCTGTACATAGTCACTTTGCTTTGAACCAAATGCTAACATCAGCATGGTAATGCCACAGTAACAGTGTTAACTTAGTGATGTTTATCAGGTAATGTTTAAGATGTTTACCCTCTGAGTTTAGTGTGCTATTTTAACAGTAATGAAAGACCAAAGGATTGACTTATCATTTCAATGTGCAGAGATGTGCAAGGATGATCATTACTTCTCTCCTTTGTTAATATGTGCAGGAATTTGACTTAGGAGGCCCACTCCTCTCTTTCCATCCTGGCTTAGGCCCAAATAAGGTACCATTCTGGGTCTTAGTATAAGCAAGACATGTTAAGTGGTCAAAGGCCATACATGGATTGGGCCGCTTCCCTGATTTGTGTCTTTGGGAGATGTGGCTCTTATATAACATACATGTGCATGTAAATGTATATCTCGTGGTTGTTTGCTATTGGCTGTAATCCATAAGTTTGTATGATTTGACCAAGCGATGATCATTTCTTTGTCTCTGAAGAAGGTCAGTTTGGCTTTGTATAGCGAGACAGAGGAATGATTTGCTTTGTGTGAGTTCTGTCTCCTTATAGTGCAATAACAATTTTTAATCTCTTGTGTTTTGTGTATTATTTCATATGTGTGTTTAGTGTTTTCAGACAATTTCCACGACACTATCCAGCTAGCATCTGTTTATTAGCAGTAAAGACAAAGTACAGATGAGGCTGATGGGAATGTAATTCGTTTCCCAGGTATTAGGTTGTAAACCAAAGAATTGGACAGTTAAGAGATAGCCAAATGGATTACAATTCATCCTGAGGGGAACACGAAAGTCCAAACCAAATTTCAAGGCAATACATTCAATAGTTGACATTTCACTCAAAACCACAAATGTCAATGTTATGGTGGCACTTGAGGAAAAGTCCAGGGATTACCAAGGTCGTTAGGGTTCATGATCTGGGAACCATGCATGTCTGCACCAGTTTCATGGCAATCCATCCAATAGTTGTTCGAATATTTCAGTATGGACCAAAGTGGTGGATTGGCAAACCGACTGACATTGCCATCCCTAGAGCCATGCTACTCTCTCAACAGTTTATTCTATATTATCTATATATCTCTTATACAGTTTCCAGTTTGGATTTGTACTCTAATGGGCAAGTTCACAATCCAGTAGTGAAATTGCAACAGCAGGACTACGCCAACTACAGACAGTCATAAAATGGTTAAACATGTGTTAATTCTAATGGTGTCAAAACTACCTTGAACTGCAAACATGAGCTCTTTGGGGTCGATCACTGGTGTCCTCTTGTCTTGTCCCTTTTTTCCCCCCTTCCGGTGACCCCTCCTCTTCTTGCTCTCGCCCCAAAGGTTGGACCCCCCATGCATGCTGGGAATGTTGAGAATGGCGATGCCTTCTAGGGAGATGCTGCTGAGGTCCAGAGTAACACCATCACACTTTTAGGAAAGAGAAAGAAATAGAGGGCAAAGCAAATAAATCAGCTAAGCACACATCTGTCATGATAGGATCGATATGAATTGGCAAGCTGCATTTTCCTGTAGTTTGAACAATGACAGGCTACAAATACCTAGAAAGTTTTAAGGTGTTATCTACTGAAAACACTGACTTACTGGCAGTCTAAAGAATCGTCTTGTTTTTCCTCCCTAATAAATTGACAACTTATTACGCACAAAGGTTGAAAGTTGATATTCTTATATATTTGGTGAAACGTCCATGAGCAGAGAAAGCGCAGTGTGTTTATTTAAAATTTGCTAAGTAAAATATCTGAGAAGAAGTTCTGGTCCAAATATAAAATCTATGCACTTGACCTTTGAGAACTGGGCACCCACAGTTCTCCTGATATACAGTATATGCATACACGTATGTTTGATGTAAATATGGATATCCACCATTTGGACAAACTAGTGGATGTAATTGCAAAATAGTTTTGCTGCTTACCAGATTATCTGGTAAGCAGCAATAATTCAAAAACTACATTGTCTTAAAGTAGGAAGCTAAGTAATTAACCTAAGATTTAAGTTTGTAAAATGTTTTGAAATCACCCTAAAAACAAGTGGCACAGGTGAGCTACAATGATGGTGACTGAATGACTTTCCATTTAACCTCTTATGAAAACTGTCTCTCTCAAACAAAGAGGCAGAGCCTGACCGTGTGTGCATCTTTTTTCTGTCTGAACCTGAATCTGTCTCTTTCTGATCCTGAACCTGTATCAATCTTTCTGTCTGAACACAGATCTGTTTCCATGTCTGAGCTTGACCCTGAATCTGTCTCTGTCTGAAACTGAGCCTGAGCCTGTCACTCTGTCTGAGCCTGAGCCTGTTTTAAGTCTGAACCTAAACCTGAATGGGTCTTTCTGTCAGAGTGTAAACCTGTCTCTACATCTGAGACTTAGCCTGAACCTGTCTCCCTGTCTGAGTCTTAGCTTGAACCAATCTCTTTGTCTGAGCCTGAGTCTGCAGTAGTCTTCCTGTTGAATCAGTCTTACTGTTTGAGCCTGAGCCTAAACCTGGTGTCCCAGCCTGTCCTTCTCAGCCTGAACTTGAACCTGTTTCTTCACCTGAACCTGAACATTTCTCTGCATCTTAGCCTGAGCTTTAATCTCTCTCTATCTTAAATTGAACATCTATCTGAGCCTTAATCTGTCTCTCCCTGAGCCTGAGCAAGAACTTGTTTTTCTGTATTATACACCCTTCTCCCTATCTGAGCCTGACCCTAAACATGTCTGTCTGAGCCTGAACCTTTGTCCTAGTCTAAGCCTAAAACTCAATCTGTCTCTCTGTCGGAGCCTGAAGCTTTCTTTTTGTCACAGCTTTAATATTAATCAGTTCTCTATCTAAGCCTAAGTCTGAACCTTTCTTTTCAGTCTGAGCCTGAGCCTGTTTTTAGATAATTCTCTCCATAGGAAGCACCAATCCTGTCAATTAGATTAACCTTAAAGAGTAAACCAGAATCGGGGCTTACCATCAGCTCTTTAGAATAATCTTCTGTCAGTTCTAAAATCGTAATGCTCTAGATAGTGGATCCTATACCAGTCTAGATCTGTCTCTAATTTCCAGACAAGCTCTCTTCCAGTAGGTACTTAACCAACACTAATTAATAAAGACCTCTGCACTGTGTGGATAGCTCTGAGAAGGGGGAAGATGAATCGTATAGACACCATCTTCATTATCACTCAATATCACACACAGCAGGGTCGTGTAGGGCTAATTACCTGTGGTTGAACTGAGGTTCAGTGAGAAGTGGGTGGGGAGTTGCACAGATAGCCTTCACACATTAACACTTTGTCTGGGTGGATCTGAAACTAGCACAAATTTTGGCTATTTATGGAACAAGCGTTGACCAGAATATTTTTAACAGGCACCAATATTCTTACCTGAGTACTTAATATTCTTAATATCATTAAATTAAGGATGTATGATTGCTTGGGATTCAAACTGGATGTTTTTGCTGCTCACTCACCCATTCACATGCACTCACAAACCAATGGTGGCAAGCTACCATGCAGGGTGATGGCGCAACCACCAGGAGCAATTTGGGGTTCAGTGTCTTTCCCAAGAACACTTCAACACGCAGGCAGGAAGAGTTAGGGATCGAACCAGCAACCCTCTGAGTAGTGGACGACTCACTCTACCTCCTCAGCCCTAGCCACCCCATTACATAATTTACAAAAGCAGTGACTTTCAAAAAACCTTTCTTTGCTTTTGTTTCTTTTCTGTTTTTTTTCTTCTCTTCCATAGCTCTCTATAAATAGAAAATATGTGGTTCGGTTTACCTCAACCTCCAGAAAGTCGTGGAGCTTCTTACATGTGGCCGAAAAGGTCTCCGAAGTGCCAAACTCAAAGTACCACAGCTTATTCTTTGTTCTGAAAAAAAAAAAACAAGACAACAGAAATTGCAAAGGGACTGAGAAAAGAGGAAACATAGGAGTGTTTTCCCCACATCAAAATATGGAGCTTGTACAGTCATAACATCTCTTTTGCTCTCTGTCTCTAGTCCCCTATATTCTGAGCTTATGAAAAACAAAAAGAAACAGACAACCATTCTGCAAAAGTGCATCTGTGTTTGATTCAAGCTTGAAAAAGGGATTTTCTAAACTACACAGGAAATACAGCTCTAATGTTTACCACTGAACAAAATCACACAGTCATTAATCTCTACAGAATGCATAATGTGGCCCATTAATCACATATTGAAGCATAATGATGGATATACAGCCAGTTAAGGAGGCATCTGAGGGAGCACATGGGGTGGCCAGTGGGTACCTATGCCCAACATTAAGGCCCAGTGTGGGGTGTAGGAGGGTAATCTACCTGCCCCTGCAATTAACAGAGGACTGGGGTGCTGCTCCCCTGGCTTCCTACAGCACACACTCCCATTGCTAAGGCTGATGATCAATGACCTCTCCGGGGTGAGTCACCATCTGTCCGTATACTGCCATGGTTATATTCTCTCATGGCTACAATAATAAAATGCCGTTGTTTTTTTTCATATTAGAGTAGTGATTAGGTATTGTATCACTTTTATTATATGGTTTTATTTCATAGCAGTTTGTGTAGTCATGCTAATCATGTAAACAGAGGTCTGACAGTGCAACCCATGCCTTCGTCATGATGAAGATGAAGTCACATGGATGTACTTCAACAAATTTATATATATGAAGGTAGCTGATTGAACATTTTTTTTCCAGCATGGGGTTGGAATTTTAATTATTCTCTTTAACATGAGTGAGCATAGTGCATCAATTTAGATTTGAGCATGAAAAGGGAACAACAAAAAGATTTATAATTGATCACTGTAGAGCTGAAATTAACGATTATTTTTCAATTAATCATTTTGTCAGAAAATAGTGATGTCCCAATCTGATCTCAAAGATCGATATCAGGGCTGATCAAGCCATTTGACTGGTATCAGCTATATTCAGCAAGAATCTAAGCCCGATCCTTTATTTTACGTCAGCTGTCACACAGGTGTCATAAATGGAGAGCACAGTATTTGGCAGGTCGCCGAAGCGTACTCTAAAATGTAAAATGAAAGCAGTCCAACATCCACTTGTAATGTCTGCAATGCAAGCATTTTGCAAGGTGGTACTAAAAGAGCTGCGTTCAATACTACCAATTTTATATGGCACCTAAAAAAATAAAAACTCAACGGAATACAGAGAGTTCACTCAGGTAACTCAAAGGCTGCACCAAAGCAACAAACACTGGAGGACATTTCAGGCAATTCTTTTCTTAATGCATTGCAGAGCTATTCAACTGTCAAGCATATACATTTGATTGATTCTAATACCTTTAATGTACTTGAAGTGTGCACTGTGCAGCTGTATTATCTAGGAAAATACACGTATCAGCAGATACTTAATATGAAATGACCCTAATTACAATGTCCCACAGTCCAATGTCTTCTTTTTGTTCAACCAACAGTCCAAAACCAAAAAATATTCAGTTTACTATAATGTATGACAGAAAAGCATAAAATCCTCACATCTGACTTGCATTTTTTACTTTAAAAAATGACTAAAATGATTATTCTATTATTAAAATAGTTCATGGTTAATTTTCTGTTGATCTGCTAATCAGTTAATCAACTAATTGTTGCAGCTCTGAATCACTGGCAGAAGGTCAGACCATTAGGTAGAGGAAGGGATTGGATCATTGAACTGTGCTTTAGTTTTGTTTAGTTGGCCAAGTCAAAGCATTGCCATTTAAACTTTGGTGGCAGCAAACATGTGCACAGAGATGCAGGTCTAAGAGAACTACGGTTCAACTAACAGGCTCATGGTAGCAAAAGCACAGGTGTAACTAATAATGTTAATTTTATTCAAGTGTTGCAGTCAACCATGACAGCATGGCCTGAGCCAACCAGGATCCTGAAACTGAAACAGCTAATTGGAAATCAGCCATCATTAATTTGATTACTTACACCTGTGTTCCTGCTGTGGCATGTCAAACTTTTGTGAAAGAGGCAATAACGGGTGGCCAAAACTGCCCAATTATCATCAGTCCACAGCTGTGTGGCCGGTGTGAAGCTGTGAGGATTTGTGGTTTTTGTTTTGTTTTATATCAGTTTTAACTTAAAAATCTTTTGGTTCTGGACTGTTGGTCAGACTAAACAAGCAACCTGAAGATGTCACTTTGGGCTAAAATTCAATTTTCTGACATTTGGACTAAAAGACTAATTGATAAAGCAATTGGTATATGAATTGATTATGAATATAAAATAATACTTAGTTTTAGTCCTACATGAGTCTGCTCTGTACATTTCATCCACTGTACACAAAGGTGTCACTACAGAAAATGTCAGAGGGTCATTATTATCATGGCAAATCATCTTCTGAGCATCATTAATTTCTGATCAAATGTAATGGCAATCTGATAAATTGCTGAGGATCAAAGTGTTGGATCAACAAACTGACCAAAATCACAAAATGAAGAATTGTTAGATGTTATGTCAAATCAGTGTTATGCAGGAAAAGGACAATGGCTACAGATACAATAAAGGAAGATGTGTCGGTTCAAAGGTGCTGAAAATAACTGTTAAACCTTTCAGAGATATTATGACTTAAAAATATATGATAGGAGACGCTCTCACAGTATTGATTCATCTTCAACATCCCAGCTGATTTTCAAACTGCTTACTAGATCCTGTGTTTTGGCATTTTATTTACATTTCTAGAAGACTCTTCAGTGCACATACAGTACAGTAACGCTGCAGATGAGCTTTGAAATGAGTCAACATTAACTTTTCCCACTCACCCCTGGTCTGAGGTGAATCACTCAATGGAACGTGTTTCCTCAAACTTTTCGTGGCAGATATCCAAACCTCTTCTAAGTGCCTTGAGTGAAAACAGTCTACACCAAGCTTCACTGAGGGTGGGATTGCAACAAGTTCATTAACTGGAATCTATTTAAAATCACTGAACATCAATACTTATTTTTATTGAAAATGTTATTATATTTTATCTCTAAGGCTTTCGTTTATCCTTTATCCTTTAATGTAACTGAAATAATCTGCAAAGTCTCTTAGAGTTTCTCAACAAAAAAAGATTCCAGGTTAATTTTATACTGAAGCACAAATAACTGAAGGCTTTTGATCTTTCCAAGAAACAACAGACAACAGCACACAATTCATCCAAAAGCTTCAAGGACAGAAAAAAAAAACACCCTACAACAGTGCTGACACGCAGAACTGAATACGGTAAAAAATGGCCTTCTCTTAGCCGAATCAAAGCACTACAAGAGGGACGTATTAGTATAAGCAGAGTAACAATCACTGAATTATTGATTTCCTCATTAGGACTTTTGTCAGGACCATTTAGCCACTTTATAAATGAGCTTTCATTAGGGTACTTGCAAGGTAGCCCAACTCGCAGTTGATTTATAATGTGCAACATGGTCAATAGCAGAGGGATGAGAACAGAGGGAGGTGGGAAGAGGCAGGAGGGCGACAGGGCTATGCTGAGAGGCTTTACGCAACAACACATCCTTACATCTCCTCCAGCATCATCATTGCCACCACCATCATCATCATCATCATCTGTAAGCTCAGCAGTCAAGAGGGCAAACTGAGTGCACCTTTACAGTAGAGCATGAACACATCTCTGAGCGTGTTTGCAAACAAACAAATGAAGGTGGCTACTTCGAAAAACATATTCAAAACTGTTGGCTGGTGATTTATGGAGAAAATGAAGCCACATACAGGCAGTGTTTTGGATCCTTTGGCTCTGTTGCTTTCAAAAGCCAAAAGCCTTTGACATCAGATAGAATGTAAAGTGAGTTTTAGAAATGAAATCAAGACATAAAAAATCAATGGAAAGACATGAGTGGATGTGAAAAGATACGTCAGCTTGACCAAAAAATGTGCATTTATTCCAAGATCACATGACTTCATTTGAGGGACAGAAGAAGAAAAATGACAAAAACTGGAGGAAAGTAACATAAAGAGCTGGGATTTGTGGTACATTCTGCACTCAATCAGATTCTGAGCTTTCATATAAATACAGACATGGTCCACACAGATGTTGTAGCTACAGCTCATGTCTGTACAATAGCTAAATTGTTTTTGGAGAATAAACATAGATTGCACAGTTGCGTGATCAAACTGTGCAAATTAAGTGAGGCGAAAAGTTGCTTCAGATCAGTGAACTGAGGGGAAAAACTGTAGTTCACCTGTTGAGTTTAACTGAGAGAAAAAACAACTTATCATTCAAGAAATCTCTTGAACCCCACCGATACTCATCAAAGTTGGACCTCTGGGACTAAACGAAGGACACTAAAGCACAATGTTAGAACAGATACAGCAAGACAACATCTGACCATCCTGTCGATTCCCACCACTTAAACTAACAAGCGCACCATGGCAACAAATCACCTTATGTCCTTGTTCATTAGGTAATTAGGAGCATCTCATTGGCCGGATCGGATTGTCATTTATCTGCTGACAAACACTGGATTCATCTGACAGACTGACTGTGAGGAGCATCTTCAACAGTGGCCAGATTATCCTAGGATTAATAGGGAGTCCATTTGAGTAAGATGATACTTTTAAGGTAGATAAGAAGATCAGACTTTATAGTAAGTGCAGTAAAAGTGAACATAAAACTCATTTCCTTAAACTGTTTGCTGATTTTAAACCCTTGTATCCCTCCAGGACATCTTAGAAGTTCATCAATTATACTATCTGTGGGAGCGATTTGTGTTGTTTTTTTTTTTCAGGAAAAAGTGCTGTCACTGAAAACCAGCAGCATACTGTATGAAGCAGGTTTTCAATTCTCAGAGTAGCAACAGTGCAAAGCCTCTTTGTGATTTTTTACCTGCAGTGTATCAATGCAAAGTGTACTGCAATAATAACTTTAGCGGTGTGCATATGAGATCAGCTGTTGTAGTCACAGCTGGTACGCCAAATGAAAACAGTGGCTCAGGTTTCCAGAGCCACTGAGGTGTCTTTGATTTGCACAAACAAATCATAAAACAAAACTGGAAAATAAGACAAATACAAACTGTGCGGCTGAGAGAAAAACCACAAAGAGCTTTAGGAAAACATCTCATACCAAAAAAATACAGGAACAGGAAGACAAGTGCAGCTCAAACAGCCTGAATCTAAACAATACACCCATGTTCATAAAGCCACCGCTGCTTGGTCACCATATTAAAGGATGTCACAGGTGATAAGCTTCAGTGTAGCATCGCTGTCCTGAGGCCACAGCACCTTTACACTGTAGATGCACTTTCCACCGGCCACACTGAACAGCGTCATTGATTTTCTTCCCCTCTGACACTTAATCTAACCCACAATGATCTACGACCTTATTTTCACACTAATTTCTTCTTGATCAGAGGTGATAAATATCGCATTGACATAACCAACTCTTTGTGCATTGCATCAATGCACTGTTTTGTTTAACATGACACCGCCTAGAGCGCTCCGACTTCGCCTGGCAGTTTGAGAAATGATCTGAGTTGCATCGTCTTGCCTACAGAGATGCAGCAAGCAGTTTGAAAAATGTATTTCTTTCAGTTGCACTGCAAGGATTCCTGGCTGTTTTTTTTTTTTTTAACCAAAAATACTGATACTGATATAAAATATCCAGCAATTTTAAGAGCAAATACAAAAACAGAACTGCTTAAATAACATAGAAGTGAAAGGGTAAGCATGACATCTGAAACCATATTCTTTTTCCTGTATTGTCGTTTTGGAAACCGAGCTGCTGCTGAGGCAGAAATAATGTCAGCAGCTGATTTAAGCCTCAACGGGCAGAGCCAAAGAACCACTTTTGTTTTATGTAAGTAATGTTGGACCACTGTTGCCAACGTGAATACACAGTCCCCAGATTTACAGGGTGATATTATAATTTTT
This sequence comes from Thunnus albacares, assembly GCF_914725855.1. Classification (NCBI taxonomy): domain Eukaryota; kingdom Metazoa; phylum Chordata; class Actinopteri; order Scombriformes; family Scombridae; genus Thunnus; species Thunnus albacares. The sequence goes on from NC_058113.1 coordinate 28,896,506, forward strand.
ACAAAGTGACTATAAACAAATGTATTGCATATTTCTACATCTCCCTGGTTTGCTGATATAGTATGACAGTGAAAAGACGTGCAGGCATCTGTTTTTTAGACAATTTAAATGACTATATTTCAATGTGAACCAGCTCTTAAATATAATAACTGAAATGCTCTTGAAACAATGGTTATATTTACCCAAGAAGTCTTCAAAACTTTCACACTTAAACCTAATTTAAATTACTGTAACCAAGATGTCTTCTGATGCAAATCTCTTGCTTACCACTCAGGAGTGGGTAACTGTGGCAAACATATGAATTTTGTAATAAAAATCTGACATCATAATATTCATCACCTGCCAATTAACAGTTGGTGACACTGCATATGAAACTACATGAAAACAATTAAAAACAAGTATTACAATATTTTAAAAGTTGAAATGAGACCCAGAATCTCATTAGTGGTACCGTACCACCATGATATACTGGAATAAAACCATTAATTTTGGAAATCGTGAGAAACCTCACATGAAATTAACAAAGCAATGTTGTTAATTAATGATTTCATATTGTTTACAAGGCTCGGGGTGTTTTAGCAATCTGTTTATCTAAGGTCTGACACCTCCAACGACACATCAGCTGGGAAAAGTGAGTCTGTTGGTTTCTACAGTGAAAGTTCAACTGAGTCAGTGATCTTTCTCCATTAGCTTTTGAGAGTAGCCTCTTCAAAAAGCCCACTAACGGTCAGTTATGACTCACATCTTCATTCAAAAGCAACGTTCAACATGATGAGTGAGATTCCATCTTCCACCTGCTGGTTTTACTCCACCAGCGACTAGACTCAGTGGGATTCTTACTATCTTATCTTTCTTTCTATCTTTCTGCTATCTTTATGGGCCTGTGCTTAATGAAGATGCATCACGTTGATAAGGTCTAATCGTCCTCTCTGTTGTTAACCTCAACACCAACTGATGTCTCCTTATTGAACTGAGTGTCTGCAGACCTCAACTTCGGAAACTAAATATGCACTTGAAAGTCTTATATGAAATAATTTGACTGGCTAGGTGCAAACTATTTCTCTGATTACCTAAACAGAGGAGCAGACTGGTTAATGCACAGACAAAGGTTGCTGAAACAAACAAACAAACAAAAAAATCCTCCTTTTGGTTACTGACTCTTTTTTTTTTTTTTACAAAGGAGAATACATGATTTATATTTGTTTTACACAGCAAATTTATTGCAGCATAAAATGCAATTTAAATTCAGTTGGACTGTTTCAACAAATCATACAGTGCAGAGTTGTAGCATCAGGGAGCTATAAGACATTGTTTTTGAGTCTTGAGATCTTCAGTTTATCTTTATCATTATCAAAGTATATTTTTCATGATATGAATTTTTACATATATCTCAGCCTTACTACTTGAGGTGCAATGTCATATCTGTGTTAGTTCACTTGAGTTTGTGTATGTGTGTGTGTGTATGTGTGTGAGTGTGTGTGTGTATGTGTGTGAGTGTTCTCACTGAGCTGGGGGACAGGGCCACAGGTGAGATCCCTCTAAATTACATACAAGTGGTCATTAATTATAGATGACACTTTGGTCACATAAACGATTTCATCCTCAAATGAGGTCTGAGGGCGGCCGCTACTTAGGTCCACCATGCATGTGAGTGTGCGTGTGTGTGTGTGTGTGTATGTGTAAATGAGTGTGTATGCATGTGTAATTTAGAGCAGCATCACCTGTGGCCCTGTTCCCAGCTCAGCGGGAAACACGCACACATGTACACGCGTACACACACATTAGCATTGGTGTGTTGATGGGTGCGTATGTTGGTGAATCCGGCGGCCCCATCCAGCACACCGCAGTGCTTTGATGAACATACTCATTATGCTAAAGAGTGCTCCATGCCTGGGCTTCCCTGTGCCTTCAGGAAAGGTTAACTCAGGATGGTTACACAGCACAGCGAGAGCCTGTGGGTGCACAGGGGCAGAGCGGCTCTGGAGGAGCGCGCTGACGGTGTTAGATGTCTCAGGACCAAAAATAGATCTGGGTATGCAGAGCAAATATCATGGGAGCATCAAGGTGCCATGATTGATGCCACAGAATAAACAAACATTGCAGGTGAAGCCACAGAAGCTTTCACGCTGCAGCTGAAAGGTCCAAAATCAGATGTTTTCCTTCACAGATCTGATGTTGTCTGATTAGTGTGGAAAGCAAAAAAACACACAAACACACAGAAAAGTGGTACAAAATTGGATCCTGAGGGATGTAACCTCGATGTGAGGTAAATTTGTCATATTTAAAAACTGGTCTCCAAAAAAAAAATCTTATAAGTAAATTTTTCCATTAATCACTTGAGAAAGATTTATGTTATTTGTATTTTCCCAGTATCCATTGGACTTCTGTCCATATTATATTTCACCTCATGATTTATGTCAACATTCAGTATCAATGCTGAAAGTATTGTGTCCTATATGGAGTGAGGTGGAAAGTAAGGTTCCATTCAGGCCGAAAACAGCCCTTAAAACAATGCAAGGGGCTGCGTTGGTGGGGGCGTGTTGTGTTGTATCAGTGAGATAATGAAAAACGATCCAGGAAGTCCACTGGAGCTACAGATTAATGCCTTTAAAGGTCTATCAGATGCCAAAACATTGTAACACTCATGAGGTAAACAACAGAAACACAGCATTAAAGTTACAGGTATGTGTCAACCTGCATATATGTGACGTTCAATGACCCTGCGTTATTTGCTGGCACTCTCTGTGTCGACACCTCCACTACATTAAAGCACATCCCCCATGCAAATGAATGAGAGGGTTGTGTTTTTTCACACAGGGCTAACGTTGGCCTGTGTCTTTTTGTGCATAGTGCTCTGGTAAAAAGACACAAGGTCATCTGGCAAAAAAAGTTGAACTAGGCTCAACTTTTTGCAATTAAACGTGACGTCATCCAGCAAAGGTGCTACGTTAGCCAATCACATACATGCAAGCAAACATTCTAATTTGATTACTTTGTCATTTTCATGTTTCGCTGGTCCATGAGGAAATGCAGTCTCCTCCATTGTTTCAGCACAGGGCTGTTTTCCATCTGAGTCCCTGTACTAAGGGTATGGTGGCCGGGATGGTGAATGGGCGTGTTGCACATCTAACCTTTTTATTATCTGTAACTACGATCTTTCCTTAACCATGACCGAGTGTTTTAGTCATCTAACTCTAACCAAAACTTAACCATAGTGTTTCTGATATAACCATGATCTTTCCCAGACTTTTGGGCATTTTTCTTTGGCTGACAGCAGAGAGGCAGACAGGAAATATGGTGAGAAATGTGTATCACATGCAATAAAGCGCCATATGCAGAAATTAACTGGGGGTGTTGTTGTTACATGGCATGTTCCTCAACAATTTAGCTACCGGGGCACCCATCTTTCCCCAATTTTTAATCATCTATTGGCTAAGCAAATTTTCCAAGATAAGCTGGCAGCAGAGAAGATGGAGGACATCAGCCATTACTGTCATCCATATACCAGTTTCTTGCCTCAGGACCTAACATGTCATTGAATTTCATTAAAATCCGTTGACAAGGTTTTAAGATATCCTGCTCACTAAAACATGGAAAAGAAAGTGAAATGGTTTTCTTGATTGTAAACTGCACGGACCAAACAAGGAATCTACAATAAATGCAAATACAGAAATGATGCCTTTTGTTACACTGTGGAATAGATATAACCTGTCCCAGGTTTAGAAATGGGCAGAAAGAAAGTGTAATTTGTGCAAAAGTCACATGGTTTAGAGCATGAAAGAAAGTGATCTGATCAGTAGTATCACCTATACTCACTGTCTACCAAACAAAAGTTCAGAAACTAAATAAAAAAACAAATTGTAAATAAAGGAAACTGTATAACAGCACAAAGTTCTTAATTTATTGAACCCTCTCTCTTTCTCTTCCTCCACCTCTCTTTCCTCGTTCCTCTTGCAATCCATCTCTTTCCCCTCAGAGTCAGAGATTAGTGTGTAATTACATGGGAGATCAGCAAAAAAAGTAGGGGGGAAAGGGAGTAGTATATTTTAACAAGGCGGTCGAGGAGGAGTGGCGATGGGGGAGGAGGTGGCGCAGCCCTCGTCACGGGCCGACTGATTGTCTGCTTTTAATCCTCGACCTCATTATCACCTCCAGGTCCGGCAGTGGCAGTAAATGAATCTATCTGCCGAGTGTCAAATCTTCACACCTTCACCCTGGTAATCACCCCAAGGTGCAAATACAAAAGATGGATAGAACGAGAGAAATGAAGGCAGGGAGCGAGAGTGTATGACCCCTGCATTTCATCAACAAAATCTCCTCATTTCATAATTAAGAAAAGCTACATGATGTTGTTTGGTTGGTAATTAAAGCTGATTAAATATTCAGTTTCTTTAAGGTCAAACCAGACAAAATGTATAGATTTGGTACATATGGGAAGCCATTACTGCTGTCAAATTAAAACCTAATAACTCAAATTTTGACATTTTCCTTTTTCAAACTCATACTACAATTTAACATGCCTTTGCTGTGACCTTGAAACCTGTCCAATGGCAAAAATACAATAAAAAAGGAGAAAATAGATGAAAATAAATTTAATCCATATCAAAGATGCTAAAATAAATGCTAAAAAATAATGAATAAACATAATTTTATTTATTTTCTTTGCTTACTTAGCTTTCTCAGACTTTTTGACTCTACTGTGTGTGTATATATACATATATATATATATATATATATATATATATATATATATATATATATATATATAGATAGATAGATAGATAGATAGATAGATAGATAGATATTGAAGTCATGTGGGACTCTAACTGGGTGAAAAGACTGTAAAATACTTAAATAAAATACTTTATATTGATGTTTAATGGTACTCTGGACTGAGAAACAGTAGATAGTATACCTATCTGTATCTATGTACCTGTATCTATCTTTATATATATAATAAAAATAGTTATATTAATATTAACATTTTGTGCATGCACAAAAATTGGTCTGAAAATGTTTATTACATCAGAAAAAAATTACTCAAAGTAACTGTAACTCTGCTTTAGTAACTAACTGGATGCATTTAAAACACAGAAAAAATATTTCAATTTTAAGTTACAAAATATATGAAAAATGAGTCAGGTATAGTAGAAATGTATCTCTGGAAGAGGATTTGTTAGGGTTGTAAGGTGTTAACATCAAAGACTGTGTCTGGTAGGGTGTCACAACTGTGAAAATGTGTGTAATATCACATGTGAAGCTGCTGTATCTTCACGTTTCTGTAGATAGGAAACTTATTTATTTAAAACTGCATTTAATGGAAAGATTATTGGTCATATTTTATATAAGTTCTATAAATTTACAGGAAAGCCTTAGTTTAAAAATAGTTGCAACGTGTTTGTTCTTCACAATTATCTATGATTATTATTATAAGTAAGTTTCAGTTTTTAGGCCTTTTACTACCACTTTGGGAAAGCTTGAATACCGGAGTTATTACTTCTTATTTAACTGAAAACCTCCAGCGCACTGATGTACTGAACAAGTTCATGATGCCTTGAACCATGTTAAAAACTCATCAAAAACATGACAGTTGCTGTAAAATTCTTTTAGTCTTTTCATTTATTCCTGACAAATACACACTTATTGCTGACTTGATAAGAGGCGAAATAAAATCTTTCCTCGAGACTCGCTTCACTTCCCTTCTATTGTCACTAAAGACCTTCCAGTTCCTGAGAAAGAGCCTCCAGCTGCAGCAAAATGACTCTGTGATAAGTTGCAATATACTTCCAATGGACACGAGCCCTTTGGACAAATCCAACAAAATCTATGCTGCCTTGAAAAACTATAATCATGCATTATTGAATTGGCAAGGATAGTGTGTAATAGAGAGATCCTAAACCCATTCCCATTCGTGAATTATTAATAGAATTCAAATAACAGACAGAATAATTTTCTTAAAATATCTCAATCATTTTTCACAAAGACTTAAAATGGTGTAAATCAACAGGGATGCAGTTCATGTGTCCTGTATGTAAATGTAGGAAGTAAATAATATTGCATTTGATAGACAAGAACTGTTCAGGTTGATGTGGATAATTTGGATTTTGAGCATAAGGTACCAGACGCGAATTTGGACTTAACAAACAGTACTGGAAAAGGAAAAGAGGATACCAAAATCTATGAGCAATGTGCCGCAATGTTGAGAAATAAAATGATGATGACAACTCAACAGCCTCTTTGTTTAATTGGGAAATGCAGGATTAATAACGTTACAGTTTCTCCTGCTGGTTGGCATTTCTCCAACATGGTGGCACATCCCTCATAACCATCGGTAACCATTATATGACAGGACTGTTGTTTATCTGAAAGCCCCTTTACTTCCCTTTGGACCATTTCACTGTCATGTCTGCATGTACGAGCAACGAGCAGCAGAAAGATAGTTGGCTAAATGTTGTACTAAGACCAGGGTAAAATATGATAATGAGTACAAATGGGATTATTAGGAGGCTGTGTGTCATCAGTCTGACTGATCCATGATGTCAAACTAGCCAAGCAAATTCAATTAGGCCTGCAATTACTCCCTGGCGCTAGTGGAGACGTATTGGAGACGTTAAATATTGATGGAAGCATAGATGCCACATTTGTTCGTCTCCAAAGGTGAACGCATCTCCTCAAGGTAATCACAAATGCTAAATATGAAGCCTGTCCATTCGTCATTCTGAGCTCCAGAGAAGCTACACTGTCTGTTGTCATGAAGGAGCCACGCAGAGGTTCAACAAATGAACTGCAGGTTTATTTAGACTGTGAGTATAGTTTGTGATTTGATTTCTGGGACATTTTCATTCAATCCTAACCCTTTTTTTTTTAAATGGTCTTATCCTTGGGACATACATCTCTTCTCAAGAGATAAAAAATGTTGAAATTCCCTCTAAAAAGTGAAGTTTATGTGGACCAAAAGCAGTACTAAAATCAGCCACAGAGAGGAGGATTTTAGATAACGAAGGGGTCAGTCCGATCTCCTGAACATTTTCAAAATTGTCTCAACAATGTAAGAATTTACTCAGATCATGACAAATGATAGAAATGTGCCGCTTCAACTTCAACATTGCTGTTAAAAGCAGCATGTTTTATCACGAACCTGTGCTGCCACAAGAATAAAGTGTTGGAGCAAGCCATTAGTCAATATAGGTAGATAACTGCCGAGTACAATTTGCCTTGTGAAGCCAATTTGTAAGTTTTAACATTCCCGATAAGCATAATTAAAATAAAAAAATATTAGGATGCTGATCATGGGAGTTGGAAGATATATAGACCCTTTATTTCACCTCTTGAGATAAATACACAGGGAACCTTGAACTGAGACCAGAATGATAACGAGTACAGATATGTGTAATCATTACAACACCAATTTAAAATCAACAAACGGCATAACAGGTTAATAGTGGGTCATGAGTGGGTCAACTTTGTCAAAAGAAACTGTCATTTTAAATGCAATAGATTTCCAGCATAGAGCTTTCATTTTGAAGTATCATTTCCAGCTTCCTAGTGAGTAGTAACGCTACAACTTCTATCTGTGCCGACTCTGTCAGTCATGTGACCCTCAAATTGTTCCGATGACTGTGGCGGCCCCACCTGCACTTTTGTTATATTAGCTTTATTATTACTTTTGCATTAAAACTGAAGAGTAGCTCAGTGATAAGCATTGTTTCTTCAATTAATTCTTCTTTAATTCTTGGATGGAATTAAACTGAGTAGGTGTTGAGTTGGTCTGCGTGGATTGTGACCTGAGCCCCTTTCACACATGCACTGCAACCCTGAAGTTATCCGGACATCATCCGGAGGAGCTGTATGTGAGAATGCCAATGTCCGAATCAGCCAGACCGGAGTGAATGAGCTCATGTGTGAATACAGCAGGTCATTTTCTGGAGAATTCATAACGAGCGAGTGGGTGTGTTGATGACATCTCTTATCATGCGACTGGCATGAAACTGTAAGAGTAGAAACATCTGAGGGTGAAGAAGGAGGGTCATTTACACAAAGACGCCAACGGAAATGTCAAACTGGAGAGACAACGAGATTCATGAACTTGTGTTGGTAAGGGACAACACGCAAATTCAAGGAACGGCAAGAGACTCAGTAATAGGCCAAATTACAAACTGGCTACATGACCACGCCTTGCCTAAACCAAATGGAGTGTTTCCAGTTGGACAATCTCCTGTTGTGTGCTACATGTGTGAATCCTGACAATCTCTTGACCTGATTCCCCAGAGTTCATATGAGAAAACTGGCTCTGGTGTCTAAGAGAAAATCTTTACCTTGAGGTTAGACCAACCACTGAGTTAATATGTTACCATTTCTGACAAAAAAAAAAACGAACAACATACCTGCTGTTAAACTTCTCAGGGTGCTTCTCCCTCATAACATGGAAACGATGTGCAATCGATGCGTCCTGAAAGAGAGAGAGTCAAATATGTAGTTATGGTACTGACAACATTTGAATTATGAATTTTATTCAAGTCTTAAGATTATATTGGTTAAAAAAAAACAAACAAAAAATACATCCATCTTATCTCCTGACAATGAGACTGCAACATCAAACTTAAAATCTCTTGTTTTGACCTTTTTGCCCAAATTACATCTTGGAGTCAGTGTACACTGTATGCTCGTCCACTAAAGTGGGGAAAAACTTAAGAGCTCCTGCTTCTTGCTTTAGATTTTTCCCTTTTTTGTCCCTGACACATTCAATGTGCTATTTTCAGTTTAGAAGTATGTCACTGTATGATTTTAGGATTAAATTTGTATCCCGCTGACATTTGGAGATGCTAGCATGCAAAGCTACTCAACACCCACGAAAGAAATATAATTATTTGCAGGCAAATATTAGTTTTAACATCCAAGGCCAACTCTTCCTCATTACCTAACTCTTCCAACTTCCCAAACAGTGCAGTTATACCTCGCATGTCCCTTGTGTATATTTCTATAAGATGAAAGGAGCTGTGTGCAGGGGGTGGCAGCAGGGTGGAGCTGGGGATGGAGCCGTATTGACAGAGAGCCTGATGAACAGTACGCTATCTCCACACAGGCTAATTAATTAAACACATTGTGAGTAATCACAGCTCCCAACTAACCTACAGGATGCTGCAGACACCCCGGCAACCAAGTTATTTTCTCTCTCCCTTCCTCCACCTCTTCTGCCTCTCTCTCGTTCTCTATAAGTCACTCTCGACCTTTCTCTCACCCTTTCTGATTTTTTTCCCCATCTCTCTCTCTCTCTCTCTCCCTCCCTCTCTGTGACCTGGGGCAAAAAAAGTGCAGAAACATTTGAATTCTTGGTGTTAAAGTGATACAATTCATGTTACATATGCTCGTGTGGTGTGACTGGTGGAGACACCAGTATCTTAACACCATCTCAGCCTGGTAAGACTGTTATCTAGTATTAAAGCATGAACTTAGAAAAAAAAAGGTATATTTATAGTAAATTCATATGATGTGCTTTGCTAATAGAGAGCAAATTACTTTAAATAAGACAGAGAACTCACTACACCTCTTATTTACATGTGCTCCATTTCTGGGTATTTTATCTGGATCATGAAACACATGTTAATAGAGAACTCCGCTGATTTAGCATCTCGTTCCTGGAGCCTGTTTCACAAGAGAAGATTTGCCAGCAGTGCTTACACGTAGATTGCAAATAGTGCCAGTGCCCCGTTTCACAAATGACTGTCATTCGCAACTTGCAGATAAAGTGTGGAGTTTCTTTTGATTAGTTAAACATGTTAAAATTAACACAAAGGAAAATGATCTCATTTTGCAGCCTTTTCTCACATGTGTAGTAGTACTCCCCGAGAACAGACTTTGATATGTGGAGTTTCGCTTTAATACCAACTGTAAATGGGATGAGAATAACAAAACAGGGATGAAGTATTTAGTTAAATGTCCCCTCCAGACAAGTTTTAGGACAAATATAAATCATCTGCTTGAAATAATAAATTGTGTCCAACATGTTTTGTACACAAAAAAATGTTCAGGTACCTCATTAAAAACACTTAAAATGACATCTGCTCCCTCTCCCTCATTGAAAAAGTCCAGAGTCTATGAATATGTAAATATGTTTTATATCAAAAACATAACTGCTGGACACAAGATGTCTCCTACTTTCTGTTCCTAAATCCATTCTCAGTGTATATGTACTGGAAGTTTCAAGTTTCCACATCACACTCGTGTAAGCTGCATACTGGCCCTCGATTGGCTCCAAACTAGTTGTGACGTCATAAATCATGCTCACAGGTACTCGCCTTAAACTCGGATTTAAGGTGAGCACAGAGAAACTTTTCTTCTTCAACAGATAAATGTTAAAACAGCCTTCTAGCGTCAAACTCACTGCACATATCATATCATCGTTCTGCACAGAGACGATCAAACATCCAACTGCAGTAACATTTTTGACTAGAGGGGGACTTTAAGCGTTAATTTCCGAGTATTAAACACATGTTATCTTACAAAAGCCAAACTGATCTGTTCTATGGAAGTTTCAATGATTATTTGATTATGCTTTAGTTCTCATTTTTTCAAAACAGTCTGGTGTCCGGTGCAAATGAAATTATCTGAAACACTTTACAATGGCCTTTTTTAATTGTGTTAATCTGCATGTTTGCTATTCAAATGTATCACAAGAATGCAAAAATGCTGCCTGAGTTGCTGTAAACTATATCATTATACTATAATCATACCTTTTGAACGTTTTCAGTTAAATGAAAACTAAATACGCAGTATATGAGATCAATTACGTCATTTAGCATGCAGAGGACCTCATGAACATATTGTGAAGCCTTAAGTAATGTTCTATACAAAGACTAACAACACTGACATTTCCTTTAATTTACACTTCTAAGTCAGCGTTTGCAGAAGAATGCTGGCAAGGCCTTAGTTAAAAAACACAGACCAAAACTCTGACAAACACAGCAAAGTTGTCTGGCTCTGAAAACACCTCAAGAAAGAATGAGAGAAAGTTGTCGTAAACTTTTTGGGCTTGTTCCTCTCCCCCTCTGCTGAAGCAATCTGTTTTGACCCGCTCCATTTTGAATGGCACTATTGAAACAGCACCTACAGGGAGGACCCCCTGCCAGCTCTCTGTACAGAAATTTAGGAGAAGCCAAAAGAGGAAAAAAAAAAATCAATGGAGCTTCTCTTGATGTCTCTTCAAGACGCTGTAAGCAGAAGACCAAAAGAATTTTTCAAGATCCCCGCAGACTCGCCTCACACTTCCAACGCGAGCCAAAAAGGTGAAATGATGGATATATCTGAGAGATTGTAACTTGATTTTCTTACAAACAGGACAATAGCTGCAAACAAGAGAGCAAAAGTGAGGAGAGGTTGTCTCCCCTTTGGTTTGGGGTCTATTATCTGAGATGTGTACAAGTGGAGCTGTGGCTTTGCAACAGTAAACAGCGATTTCAAGCAAGTGGATAAAGCACTTTGTCATCCAACACTGATGTAGCATTTGTATGCTTTAAATGGTAAAACTTTTAAAATAAATCAGCCTAATACTGCTACACAGCTGAAATCAATATCAAGAAGAATAGGATATTTTAAGGTGTTAATATTTTAAGAATATTTTTTATATAGATTTACAGTATAAGGAAATATGACAAATATGAAACATACCATACAAAATATTAAGATTGATATTGAGTGCAATAAACTGCATTACACCAGACAAAACTCAACTGTATAAAACAAAAACCTAACTTAATTTGTTAGTTATCAATTTCTATCTGCTTAGAATAATTCATTCAGACATATTTTTAAAACAATAACACAATATAATAATATCATTACAGTACGAATCCACTAAAAGTCAAATTTATTATAATTTTTAATTTTGTCGAGCCCTATGTTAAAGAGCAACTTAACACCAGCTGAAAATCTTGTTTTAGTAGTTTAATTTCTGACCTTTCTGCAGTGATGCAAAGGTGTACACGAGGGTACACTGTGACATCACTGTTGCACGTAGGTGCAGGTGTAACAGACTTGAAACTTTCAGGAGTCTGGAGCCTGGTATTAAGTTACTCTGTAGCAGAGCTTTGGTGCAGGAGTTCATTGTTTATGTTATGTGTGATCATAATTATGTCATTTTTTTCATTTCTATTTTTATTTTGCTTTTGAGTGACTCAGTTTATTGAGTTTTCACCAAAACCCTCAAAGCATCCTTGGTGGACTATTTCAAGCCAATAAAGAATGAATGACCAAAGTTTGGCCTCAGGCCAGTTTACAGAATTTGACCTGAAAATTCTCCAGCAAGAAGATTTTACCACGTTTCAGTTTGTGGAGTTGCTGCCGTCGTCCAATCAGGCTCCAGTATTGATAGACTTTGTGAATCAATAAATAAAATCAGCTTTAACTAAACTGATATACACTATTGAGGTTCAAATTTCATTATTGACCTTAGAATCAGCAGTTGAGGACCACAAAGTCCGTTCAGTAGCTGTTCTGAAGCTTTCAATCAAACCACTTGATCTTCATCAACAGATCAAATTTGCCAAGTAGTCATGAAATTGTAGATGTTCAAATTTCTACTTTAAGGACTTCCTGTCCACACTGGCTTAAAAGCTAAGGTTCATTTTTGATAATAACTCCATCTGCTGATGAAGATCATTTCATGTGATCAAATTCTCCAAAACAGCCACCAAATAGATCTTGTTGTGCAAATGTTTTCTTGTATACTATCCATTTTTTTTTCAAACCATCATTTAAAACTGATTTAGATGTTGATTTTATATACAAAAACAAAACCGTAGTATAGGAATAAGAGATTACGAGTCAGTCACACCATCAACACATGTAGGACACATTCACATCTCCAGGCTTTGACACCCTCGCGGCAGCAGGACGTTGTCAGCTCACTCACTCTCTCTCTCTCCCCCTAGCTGCCCTCAAATAATTACCAATGTAAAAATCTGGCACCCAAATTAATACAGGACATGTGTAATGTCCTCTCATAGCTCAAAGTTTAGTCCAATTATGAGTGGGCCCCAGCGGTTTGATGTGCCTTTCACAACGGGGGAGAATAATGGCTTTGACAGGAGTGCCAGGGTCATTAGGGCGACTGACTGCATTATGGTAGTGGAGCACGCTCAGTGATTAGTTCTGTCTCTCACCCCTGGCCCTGATTGAGATCATTACACTTCACGTCACTTCCACATCCTCCCAAAGGGATGGCGTCATTAATTCTCAATCCCACTGGGCCGCAGCAGAAGGTTAGGTTGGAAGAATTCACACAAAAAAAAAGATGGTCCTTCTTTTTTTGGAAGAGTCACCTGGGATTGAAATGACTTGGAAAATGAGGTTGTAGTGAGGATTTTTTTTTTTTTTTAAATTTTGTTTGTCAGCTGCTGACACTGCTGATGTGAGTTGTATGAGAGAAAACAGACATGTGTCATCCCTTCTACTTTGTTCTTCAATACCACATTTTATTTGACTTCGACTTTTCAATAATTGACTTCAAATTCATACGTTGGTAACACTGACTGTCTGTGGTGGCTGCTACTGCTGATCTTTTGATTTCAACAGTGTCATTATAGAAACAATCCTCTCTTCATCAGCATAATCTCTGAGGTAATTATGAGCTTGACTTGTCGCATAGTCTTTATTGTATTTTTTTTTCATTCAACGGAAAGCTAAAAATTTGATGCAAAATGTGTCACAAAATATTATATCACACTCAAATCCATAGAGAGCTCAAAGTCTTCCTAATCCCCCACAAACAACTTCATTTGTCATCATCACGCCTGCTGGGTACTAATCCCACTAACAGAGCAAAGACAAAAGGGGTTATAATGACTTCATGAACCAGCCGGGCCGAAGCTTGTTGTCTTTTAATGTTCTCGTACAAGTTTGGTTCAGCAAGAAGGAATCAACAGTGGGGTATTTTAGCTTTAGTTAACAGTGTGTGTTAAGGAGCATTCAAAAGAAAATTGGGATGTGTTAAAAGCCCAAATTAGAGCCAACACCAGTAAATTCAACATTTTAAAAATGAGAATTATCCCCAAAATTAGAGCAATTTTTGCTGTTTTCTCACATGGAGTCATTCACACATTCATGTCTACTGTAACCACTAACTTTTGGTATTTTTCAGACATCTACACATCTTCTCATATTCCAAAACTCACTGCATCAAGACCCCAAAACTGGAGCCATATAACTCCTGTTGTGGCTTTTCACTCTGGCTTATTTCTCAAATATCAATAACGCTTGTTTATATTTCCGGTTTGCTGATGTTGTGCCATTGGGGTTCTGGTGGTCCTGAGTTCCCGTTTAAAGGTACCCCATGGAGTTTTCTTGTACTGTATGTATGTTGACATTCTCACCAAAATGTGCTGAATGCGTTTACTTCCTGATAAAACATTTGTGATGCGTATCTTAAAAATACATTTAAACCTGCATTGTTTACATCACTGTTTACATCGGCTAGCGGTCCTCCCTGCCATTGTTGGCACATTGCAACTTTTCTTACCTTGTTACCGCCACAAACTGTCAGTCAGTACGTTAGCTTGAAGCCATTGGAAGGAATGTGTTTCTGCATCGTCTTGCACGTGTGGGACATACAAACGTGATGAAGAGTGTCCAACTGTAGCACCTCAGACCCCCCCTCCTCAGGCCCCTCTCATGCAGGAATAATCGCCTTTGCAAAAAGTGCTTAGCTGCAGGAAACTACTGTTTGCTTCCCGTTTCGAACCGCGAGTGTCATGTTTCCAACCGCGTTGGAACATATTGTCATGGTGTTTACTGTTGCCATGATGACAAAAGCTGCGTAACTTTAAGAAAGTACTAACCACGTTTCAAGTAATCATTTTAACCCAAACCACGGTCTTTCCCAACCCTAACCAAATGGTTTTTGTGCCTAAACCTAACCAAACCATAACCACAGCATTGTCATACCATAAAACATAATTATTAGTTGTAGTCGTTTGGGGCTTTAATGCTTCGCTTCAGTGTCCCCAACAAGCTTGAAGCACGGCCAAGAAGCAGTGGCAACTGGCAGTGCGGTAGTGCCTTTGCCTTACGAAAATTGGGACAAACTTTTAAATTAGGCCTTGTGGATCTAACATGAGTGAAGATTTCTCGCCTCAAATTTGTCCAGAAACAGACTTTGGTGGACTGCTAAGGTGAAATAAGTGAAAGTTTACGTACTTCATACAACGGAACCCTACTACTCATGCTCAAATCCCATTGGCTCACAGAAATGGGGCCTCAGAAGGGAGGTCGGCAGTTGGACCCTTCTCAAGGTGACAGGTTCTGACTCATAAACACATTGCTCCATAGAGCTACTTGTGGGCAAAAGCTCCACATGGTACTTTTAATCTGGGTTAATGGTTGATGAAAAGGGTCTTTGGCAGTCCTGAGAGTTGATAGTATAGTTTTAGTCTAGTCTATCTTTAGTTAGTGTGGTGAATTATATTACTTATTATTACTTTTTAGAATGGACTATGCACATACTTATAGAGCTGGAGTTACAGTACATGCAGGTGACTATATCGTCTTGTCTCATTACTGAACAGGAGAAAACTGCTGTGCAATCGGCATTTTTACGTTGTTTCATTCACACAAAGTGACAAAACGCATTGAGCGTAATATTTGCAGTGGAGAAGGCTTTGCTGGATGGAGAAAATAACTTAGCTACTTCTTCAACTTGCATAATGTCTTCACTATCAACAATCTCCACCGGCATCGTAAACTTGCTGGAGAAAACACAATCAGCACAAACTGACGAATCACACCTCTTGCCGTCCCAGCGCAGTATCTCCATAGCAATATTTTTGAAGAGATGCATGTCAACTATGGCGTAGCTACAGCACATACGCATGTAGGCTCCCGAGCTTCACTGTAACCTCTTCATACACAACTATAAATCCTCCTGTGTTGGGATTCGCATGGTTGCACAAAGACAGTAGCTTCCCTCACTGCAGCAACTCATTCATCCAGCCAAATCAGGAGAAAATTTAAATGTCTATCTTAAAAGTTTTTTAGGGATGACAAGTTGTTTTTGTGAAACCAAAGCACTTCACATACTGCAAATGAATGAAGACATGATCAAGTTTTTTCTAAAATCAATTTTTAATTTGCCAGTCTTTATTCACTGTTCTTATATGCTACACATTCCTACATCTTGAATTTGCTGTTGATACTTTTTTCTTTGTTTTGGAAACTAGCTTTTTCATAAGACATTTTGGGACACACTCATTTTGGTTTTTAATGTAGCTGCGCTGTCCAAAAGAAGCTCTGAGTCATGCCCAGTCACAGCAAATTTACAGAATACACAAAGTTGTTTGGAAAAAAAAAAAAAAAGATTAAGTAACTTGTTATATATCTGTTGTGTTTTTTGACATTTATACTGGGAAATTAATGTGCTTAAACAGCAGGATGAATGATCAGAGATTTGTTTCATACTGTACCCACTTCCCCCTGTACACATCACCATATGTTCAACACTGTAGACTGATTACAGCCATTGTTCTCCTCTATCACAATGTTAACAAGACCTGTCCTCTAATATCCTCTAACATGGTCATTAGGGGCCCAGGCTGGAGGTGTTATTCAACTAACATTTGTAAGGCCATGCATCACTTATGTCCCTGCCACGGTTCATACGAAACTCACAACACTGAGTGGCTCCCTCCTCTGCCACCTGCAAATGTCAATTACCATATTTCCCCCTGACATTTATCAGTAATGCCTAACATGAGCTACGTGAAATCAGTGTCATTATGGTGGAGATGGACAGGGGGGTGTTGATGGGTGCGTACGACCATGCATATATGCAACGAGCCTTGTTTATTGATCAGAGAGTGTTGAAGCTTGAGTACATCTCAATATAGGCCTAACTAGAATGTGATCAAAACAAATAAATTGAGTGATTATGCTGTTACTCCAGGTACTGCGTATTGTTTTTATTCAACCCTTAATGACAGAACCAAGATTTTTGACAGAAGGAATTTAATTTTCAGAATGTTTAAGTTGGGTTAAGCTGTTTACTTGCACCTTTGCTATTCTGTGACTGAGTCTGTTTGTCACCATGATTAAACCAAACTTTGGTGTGAAAGGTTTGTAAAGGTGCCATATGCTTTTTTTCTTACCCGCGGATCACAAGTGTGCCATTATTGTAACCCTGCATTCACAGTCAAGTAAAGTTTCCTTTGTAATTTGTTCATGGTTGTGGTAATTATGGAACTCATCTTATCTGATACCAGCTTGCTTTAAAATAACAGTCCATGACTGTTATAGAGTCTGCTTTCCTTGAAAATGATCCTTTCGCTAGAATTAATTAGTAATCAAAGTAAAAAAAATGTGATGCTATATTAATAACTAGACTAGATGAGTTTTTTAAGGGCTCATATGCTAATTTTAAGCAAACAAAATGATAGAAAATAAAATTTACATAGTAAAAACGGGACAGGTTCTCTTACAGTATTTGGTGTTCTCATAATTGGAGATTAGTTTTGGTTTATTTGGATTATTAAAAAAAAAAGTGTAAAACGAACCTGATGAAACAATCACTATAATAATCTGTGTGAAATCTCCTTTAAGGAGCATCATTTGAAGTGCATTTACTACACAGCAATAGGTTTTTGTTTTATATTTTTTCAGTCCCACTGGGCATTTAAAATGTGAGTGACTTGGAAGTGCCTTTCCTGCTGCATTTGTTGTGGCCGTTGTGACTCTAAAGAGTACTTATTCATTAAATCCTGACCTTTACTTCTTGTCTTTAAGGCAAAGACACACATCAGATCTCTGAGTTTGAACTAACCTTCCTTTTAATTTTTTTTTTCAGTGTAAATTATGGAAAAATGAAAACAACAAGCCTCAAGTATGAGCCAGTATGGTGAATTATGACATTCATCAACCTGAGACTCTATCTATAACTTCATAACACTGGGTAAAGACAAGAATTATCTCTGCTTGTTAATAAACTTCACTGTTCATTCATTCCCCTGCTTGATCAGTCCCATCAGTGTTGATTGAGGTCTGACTCACCACTCCGATGGAGAAGTAGTTGTTTACAATGCTGTAAGGCACCGGGTCCCCTCGCTCCTCCTTGTCTGTGGGCGTGACATCAATCTTCCAGCGATCCAGCATCACCTCCGTACTGTTCTCGATGTCCCGCAGGATCTTCAGGAGGCTCTCGCCCTCATAGCCTCAGGAAGAAGAACATTAAGTGTTAAAATGGGTCTGGGACCCCCTTGCTGATGTTGTAAGTTAAATATCAGACATTGGCTACGTATGTTTACTAGTGTTAATGTGATGATTCCTCCCAAAATTCAGCTACAGAAAAGGAATTTGTGTGTTTTTTATTATTTTCCTTTTTATTTTATTTAATGCTCAATTAAGTTCTTGAGCAACTTTTAAGCTCTAATGTATTGCAGATCTTGTCATGCCAGTGATTAGATGCTGTAGGCCTTGCTGTCTCAAGGAGATGCTAAAATTATAAACCATAACTTGAAAAAGTGAGTTTTAGTGTCCATAACAGTCTAAGTCCTGCATTAAAGGCTTTATTCACCCCGACAAGAATAAAAGAAAAAATGAAATATTTGCAATTTTTGAAAATCGTTATATTTAAAAGATGATGAATACACATAATGGCCTAAAAAATCTTCCTTTCTATTTAAATGAACTGCATATATATATATTTTTTTGGGTTTCCCCAGTGGGTATGAAACTCCTGACAGTTTTATCTCACTATTACCACCTGAACTCTGTGTAAACCCTTATAATAGCATTAACACAGTGTTTAAGCGTGGTGTACTTATATCTTTAAGTATGAACATAATAAAGTGAATTCTGGCCATGTTATTTCACTGTTATGTCTTTAAGTCCGGTACCTCCTCCCCATCGCAGACATCTTGCCAGGTCGTTGCCCGTGCCAAGAGGAAGTATACACACAGGGGGGTTCCTGTCCAGGTTGGCCTTATCTGGAGCAACGGGACAAATATCACAACACATTGCGAAACAAGGCCAAACCAAGAAAATAAACTCACAGCCAGACTTGCAAAGAAAGCATCAAATCCATTTTGCAGTCCCACAAGTAAAACTACAAGTCAATACGAATGTCCAGTTGTACAATCTATTTCAAGAGACACATTTTGTCTGACAGTTATTACCTCTCTTTGTTTTGATTGATAAAAAATTGAGGCAATTTTTGAGAGCCCGAACAAGTAACACGTCTTCAAGACCAAATAGAGGAGGCCAGGTGATTTGTTTTTCTTCAAATGATGACTAATATGTTGTTTTCCAACTCATGTAATCATCCTATTTTACCACCCCTGAATACGCAGGCTCGGACGTAATGAAAGTGTTTATATACAAACCATAAAGTACGCTTTACCATTTCAGGCTGAACAACAAGAGTGCTGCCGGTTTTGAAAACTAATAAAAACAAATGCATCTTTTTCCAAAAAAGGAAATGGAGTGTTGTATATTATCAGAAACTGAAGACAGTATGAGTAAATATACTGTAGCATCCCGGGAGGTTTGGGAGTCTGTATTTCTTCTAAAAATAAACATAATTGATCCTATGGAAGCAGTGCAGGGACCGAATTCTTCTTAAGTTTTTTTGCATATTATAAATTGTACAAGATATTCTGTACCTATGAAGTCCAGGATCCAGCCCACTGTGCCGTCCCCTCCACAGGCCAGCACTCTGAAATCAGGAACATCTCTGAAGAAGTTCAACCTGCAACAAACACAGTCAGCTCTGCACATTACTGCCACACAACAAGCTTTATTATGTATTTTATTCTCTAAACTTGTAAATGTTTCATATGCATTTTCTTGTATTTACACCTTTTCACTGCTCTGGTGAACTCTTTTAGCTGTTAATACTAGTGCAATTCAAGTCAATCCCTTTTTATCATGTAAGTCAACTTATGCTCCTTGTACTTTAAGTATTATATGAAATTAACTTCAAAATTTACTGTATTATCACATGTTTTTTCATGTTCAATGTAAATAATCCAAATCAAGGGTCTAAGGAAAGAAGCTGTTGTTTGTGGTATAGATTGTAAAGCTCTTTGAAATTTGTGATTTTGGACTGGATAAAAACAAAATGACCTGACCACTGATACAGTAATACACGTTGGTGCTTATTGAATATTTTGTGTAAATACACTCACCGTGCACTTTATTAGGTACACCTGTGCAATCTAATGCAATACAATACAACAGCTTTGTCATAAATTCTACTGTTACCAAGCTGTAAAAGTATAAATTAACATACTTAAGGGTGGCAAAATATTAGGAACGCTTTTCCATGTAATGCACTACAATGTCAACAAAAACTGAAAATCTATAACAAGAATTTATGGCAGAGCTGTTGTATTGGGTTGCATTAGATTACACAGGTGTTCCTAATAAAGTGCATGGTGAGTGGATATGTACTTGTTTAGTCTAATTGTTGTCACTTATACATATATTGGGCTACCTCATAAATAAACTGTTACTGTGCTTTTAAGCTCTGAAGAAGCTCTGTTGTTGCCACATAGTCTACTTATCAAATAAAGTCTGCACTACATATCCTTCATGTTAAAGCGCTTCCTTTTCAAGGTTTTAAAAACTTGTCATGCTGTCTAAAGTGATACGTTATTTTATGATTGAATCCCTCCAGTTATTTCTTTTGTTTATATTCTGACTATTTTGATTTAAAATGACAGGCTGTTTAAAGAAATAAAAGGTTATTAAAATCATCTCAGCTTGAACTAATTTCTCCCTTTTGAAAATAAGAGAAAGTGTAAAGTGTGTGCTCATCATGAGCATATTTTTGAGCCCACTGCCACAACACACTGTTTCCCCCTCTAATCCCACAAAATAACACATGCCACATTGACAATTACTCATTCAACGAGCTAGCCTGCCTGGTTGAGGGCTAATTGGATCATGACAGGCAATGTTCAGTCCAACTTCTTCCGTTCCTTCACAATAACAAAGCCCTAACTGAATGAGCCAGCCTCTGAGCCTCGTATGGCGGCTAAATGATTCGCTCAATTACTTCCAACTGGGACCACAAACCATATTAGACGCAAAACAGACGGCCGCAAACATGAAAGGCAACTTTGGGGATATTTAAATACCAAGAAACAAACACTTAATTTGCCATTATTGCATTAGCGTGGCAGCTAATTGACAGCAGTGCGTGCGGCTGCCTCGGCCTGCAGTGTCCGACGGTGACCGTTCACCTCACTAATGTGCGCTGCAGTGCGTACACTTGACAAAATATTAACAAGGTTACAGTGGAGCAAGGTCATCTGGAATGTTCTCAGCTCTGAGGACAAGGCTCTGGTTCAGCTGGTGATGCAGGTGATGTTTGGGCCACGTGCAGGGACATCAATAAAGGAGAAACAAAACAGTGCACGCACACAAGGTCAGTCCCAAAAAACTTTGAGCTGCGTTGGCACAATCTATGACGTGAGAGCTGTCCCAGTTCCTCACGCAGACAGTCAAAACCTTGTGGAGTTTTTTTTTTACCCTGCGTGTGCCGCTGTGTATTTATTTTTTATAAGGCACAAAGATTCTGTTTTCAGATCTAATCAAAGCCAAACAACATGGCAGCACGGCGGCGAGGCATTCCTGTGTGTTGAAACGCTGCTGAGCGCAAACAGCAAAGTGAAGGAGCCTTATGCATGTAAATGATCCATTCATTTTCTTAATCACAGATGTGAACCATAGGAAACCCGATGCTGCCCGCACCTACAGCCTGTGGTGAGCTACTTGTTTGTATGCATGATCACATGTGGTATGGTGAGAGTTTCACCTCTCTCTATCTGTCAGTCATCCAAGTCACCGTCTCTCCGTTCACATACAGGCTTATGCATATGGAGCTGCCGCTTGTCTGAGGCTACGGCATGATACTGTCGTCTCCAGGATTTGTTATGTGTGAACTCACCTCATTTGTGCCTGTGCTGTGTGAAGGAACTGACTGAAGGGTCTAATACTAAAGGCCTCTCTTGCATGTGATGGTGGTTATTATATGTAAGCAACAGAAAACATTGTGTTTATAAACAGAAGATCATTAGCCAATATGATCTGTGAGGTAACTAACAAAAGGAGGAATTGTGACTCCTTCATTCTTCTGTCTTTCTTTATTTCTCTCTTTCTATTTTGATGTTAACAATTAATAATGTCATATTAAGTATTTAGAAATGATTAAAATGGCTTTTAAATGCAACTTGAGGCTAGTTAGAACATGTTTTGTGTCCAAATATTCAGTTCTTAAGGTTAATTTATTATTTCTTAACAATCTCTACCCAGAAACTGTCGCAACCACCTAAAAAAATAGGGTTTTTTTTGCAATGCAATTCTTAACTGTCCTTGTGTATTTTAGAATAAATAAAACAAAACAAGTCATAGAAGATGCAATAATGCACTTTAGGTGTATTTTACTATTGAAAACCACTAAAACCACTAATCAATGTAGTGTGTAACATGCATCAATGAAGAGATGTTCTGAATGGAATAAACAGTAAATGGACTGTATTTGTATGTGCCTTTTTAGTCCTCCGACCACTCAAAGTGCTTTTTACACTATGGATCACATTCACCCATATTCATATGCTGAATAGGTACAGGGGCCACCATGCAAGGTCCCAACCATCAGAGGGAAACTAACACATTCACACACTGATAGCACAGCCATCAGGAGCAATTTGGGGTTAAGTATCTTGCCCAAGGACACATTGACATGCGGACTGGAGGAGCCGGGAATCGAACCGCCAATCTTAGGGTTAGTGGACGAATCACTCTACCTCCTGAGCCACAGCTGCCCCTAAAGAAATGCATGAGAAATGCATCTTTCTATTTTGCTCTCTACATGCAATATATGTTATTTGTCACTATCCAGCATATAAATATATATATATATATTACATTTACTATAAAAAACCTCAAACACAGAAAATGCACTTCTGATCTTTGACAAACCTATGTGACCTCTGTCCTACGTAACCTACGTACCCTGGCATGGGTCCATTCTTGGCCAGGTTGTACACTTGTCTCGGATTCAGAAGATACTGGAACTTTCTGTAAATCCTACAGGAGTGAAGATAAAAAGATTAAAAAAAAACCCAAAAAACATCTGTCCACAACATAAAAACAACAAACAGAAAGTCACAGTGTAAACATCAGACTCATATATCACAGATTTAGGCTCAAAAGGCCTGGATTTTGTGTCAGATCTTGTCAGACCAACATCCAACAACATCAGAGCGTGACAAGGCAGTGGACTGGGCAGCGGGGTGGGACATACCCAAAGTCCCCTTGAGGAGAAACCATTAGAAAGACTAATTCATTTTAATTTCAATTTCATTATATCAACTGGCTGAAGTCATATTTTGATCTCATAATTTAAACAAATGAGGGCCGGCGTAATAAGGAGTGAATGAATATGTTTCAGTAATAACCCAATTAGCCCTGGGTTAAAGAAGGGGGACCAGCCAGAGACGTGACAGCTAGGAGGGTGTCTGAGGAGAGGAGTGTGGGGGGGGCGTGTATGTGAGCTGATGGTGGAGGCGACCAGCGCTTTAGGTAAATGTTATTGTGTTTTTATTTGACTAAGTAAGCCTAAAGCACTTGGCAGCCAGAGGCCATGCTGCAGCCTTCCCTCTGCGGCTCAGGAGCCGGGATTTAGAGGCCTCTTGTAGCATGTTGAGACAGATTGTGTACTTACCTCTCTCCCTGCTTCCCCCCGCTCTTCGGATTGACAAACACTAGCAGAGGATGAGTGCCCTCTATTGTTGTGATCTGAATGGGAGATGTCAAAACAAACCGTTGGTGTTGGGAGACTGCGGGATGCTTCACAGGAATTCACTTTCAAGCAACATCCCTCAAACATTTTATCACGTATATATACAACACTTCCAAGCAGTGCCTGTCATCTGATTCACTTTATTAATAATAATAATAATAATAATAATAATAATAATAATAATAATAATAAATAACACATTTAATTTGTACCGCTTTTCATTCACAGTGAAACTCAAAGTGTTACAGTATAAATAACACTTTATGGTTTTCCTGTTTCATTGCAGAGATGCACAAGTGGTACCTGGCTATGGCAAGGTGTGGGTGCTCCCTATTCCTTTCCCTGATTCTTCTTCCAAATTGAATCTTGTGTTAATTATAATATCTAATTATAGGAGGAGAGCAGTGATAAAGTCACCCGAAATATATTTTAAAGCCAATATCTCTGAAAATAAATCACATCAAATGTTCTCTGCATGTTATTCATTTTGATGACCTGATCTAGAAAATTTAAAACAAACAACAAATCCCATGAAAAATTCAAGCCAACAATTCATTAGTCCGTCTCTCAATGCTGTCAGAGTTTCCTACCCCCGTCTGTGGCACTCAGCCCTAAACCCGCTGGTTCCTCCTCAAGACATAAGTCATTGAAAACAGGCCGCAAATACATAGTTTTACTTTATAAAAAGGCTCATTAATTTCCTCATACATCTGGGCACTGTGTTTTTTAGTAAATGTAACTCAAACAGGAGTAAACAGTGCAGTTTGTTGGGGACTATTTTCTACTGCGGAATAATACACATTTAGTGAACTAACTTGTGTATACAGCAGCAGGTAGTATACCTTGGATTGATTCAAAACAAACTACAAGTGACCATGCTCATGGTTAAGAAGGAACATCCAGTTCAACGTAATGGCTTATTGATGTGTTTTTAGTAGTTTTGGACAATAATGTAGCTTTATGGCACAGATTGTTGACAGTTGCCAATTGTACTTTAACAATTCATCACACTGACTAAATAATAATATAAATCATCAGGTTTTTCCTCCGGTTTTGACTAAAAATTCATCAGACATTAGGTTTTTTTTTTTCTTTTAAGTTGTGGT
This sequence comes from Thunnus albacares, assembly GCF_914725855.1. Taxonomy (NCBI): domain Eukaryota; kingdom Metazoa; phylum Chordata; class Actinopteri; order Scombriformes; family Scombridae; genus Thunnus; species Thunnus albacares. The sequence continues at coordinate 28,921,400 of NC_058113.1, forward strand.
GGTGAATGATTTTACAGCAGATGCAGATTGTTCTTCAGGTTTCAGTAACCGGACAACCCCTGGATGTACAGTACAGTACAGTAAAACGATCCATCTATCTACAGTAACAGTCAATCAATACTCTTAACCTGATAACTCATGATTCACAATTCAGTCGCAATAGTAATTTGTTACTACTTCCTAATTGGCGAGGCAGTTTGTCTCGTGTGACGTGGGAAAGGTTTTTTCCAGATTCTGTGGATAGACAGAGCCCGCGGTGCCGGAGGCCAAGCTCACAAAGCGTCACATAAACAAGCTCTAATCCAGCGGCCCCTGTTTGAATTGCCCTTCCTGCAGTTAGTCTGAAACAACTCGCCCAGTGCTCTCCCTGACACAGATGAAGCGCTTAACTCCCCCTGTCTGCTATCCCAGCAGGCCAAGGGTGAATTAATGAGCTCCCTGTCCAGTCTAGAGTGATCCATTACTTCCTGTAATTATAAATAATAATCTTGATTATTATGCTGGTTAGCCGGCGAGAGGCATAGATGGATGTGCCTGGGATATGATTCATCATATTTCTCTCCCAGCCACGCGTAGACGAGCAGTCGCCACAGACGGCGGCAGGTTTCCATCGCCAGCATGCTGGCTGACAGATATTAGAGAGGATCAGGCTGGACTGGGCTCTGCTGTATGATACTGATTATCAGCAGGGCCTGCCGAGCACCATCATATGTCCCAAGACCAACTGCAGAGGTTCATTTCAAAACATATTACCATTTGAGAAAACAATTATGCATGCATACTCTCTTGAAATGGGTATTACTTACTAATAAAGTTGTGAGTCATTTTACAACCAGTGCTTACACAATAGATTTACAAATGAAGAATTGAGAGATGCTATCTCATGAGAATCTCATGAAATACATCCAGCTTGTTTATTGATTTGGAAACTGGAAAAACTCATCCACAGTTGTAATTTTCCATAAAAATATGGTTGAAATGGTTTCAAAAATCCAATTCTGTTGCAGTTCTGCCATTTCCCCAAACTACAGTTTATTATCACTGAGTTCAGTATGTCGAAAAGAAAGTAGATTAAGTTTGGTTAGATGAACGATCGCTGTATGTATCTATACTGCAAATCAAAGCAGGAGAACACCACGTTGAGGTTAAAGAGACTCAGATTTGAGTTGTACCTGCAGTCCTTGGCCATCCACTGTGACTGAGTTGGCTCTCTGCATCTTCCCTCGGCCCGACTGGCTGGACCGAGAGTCTTTCCTCAGCGTTGACTGCCTTTCCTGGGGTCAAAGGTCAAACAGCAAGGTTGTTAAAGAACCCATATTTTAGTTTCATTCCAAAAAGGTGATGTCCCACTATTAGGGAAATGTGACTGCTATTTTTGAGATATGATAAGTTATGAGACATATTTAAAACATGTTATGGTACTTTAATAACATTCTTGTTGCTTTTACTTTATTTGGGTCCTTTGGAAAACTCAAATTGCTGATAACTGCATGTTGTCATGTTGTTATTGTTTTGTATTTTTCTCTGACTGCTTTTAGGTCAACAAAATAATAAATAAATACATTTTTAAAAAGAATTAAAAAGAACTTTACTCCTGGCAGCATGAGGACGGCTTTGAAATCCGTAAATCAGTGACGCTTCATTTTACTGGGCTGTAATTTCCTAGTAATTTTCCAGAAAGTTACCTTGAAAGAATTATTGAATCTGGTACTAATTATAGGAAAAATGAAGACACTGTTCTGAGACAACTGTTTTAATTATAGTTGAGTTTATGGTTTAGTTCATAAGCAGATGTTAATTTCCTCTGTTTAAACAAAACATGCAGAAAATATACTGTAATTGAAATAAATAAAATATAGAAAAATCCAAATAAATGAACAAAAAAAAGTTTAGACTTTCCTCTTGGTGTCTTGGGGGGATGTTGGGGCAACTGGCTTAATGTTTTTATGCCATGACAAAGAGATTCTCAGTGTCTCAGTGAGATGTTTCTTAATTTATAAGATACAAGGCTTTTACAGTAGACGTTACAATGATGACACAAAGAAGTTTTAGAGATAATGAACAATTTCAGGTGTATTTTTCCCTGGAATAAACTTGTACAATTTTGAAGATAAACACCTGAAAAAAATCAAGCTTTTGCCATTTCAGAGCTCAGTAGGGGAACACAGGCTGATGATTGCATCCTCAAATAACACTGTGCCAAACAAGGTCAGACTCACTCTGCCACGGGACCGCTGACCAGTGAGGAGTGAAGTCTTACCAGGACAATGGGGCAGATTGAGTTGGGGGGCAGGATATGATCCTTCAGGGGTCCACAGTCACACTCAGGTTTCACGTGGGAGGCACACTTGTTATGGAGCTGGAGGAGGTGGCACCCATCATTAACAACCAACTTGTGTCAATAACAGAACATGTTTAACTGTACATTTTCAGGTGTATGCTCAGGATTTATTTGCATTACATGTGTCATTGCCTCCGTTTTATTTTCTATTAACTTGCAACCACAAACAAGTGTTTTCTGGGTGTAAATTGGTGGAATGACTTGTGAGTTATCAAAGGTGCAAAAACGAAACCCTAAACAACAAGAAGCAGTGGGAATATAATGAGGAGGTGGCTGCCTCTCCTCGGGTGGCGGCTTACCGTGATTTGACACCACACACAGTGGAGCCCAGTCAGGCCCTGGTAACACTTAATGGTTTTGTGACACTTGTCACACTTGGTGGGGCAGTTCCCTTCCACCCAGAAATGATGCATTACCTGTGGAGAGAGCGAGAGACAGCATACAGGGAGTGAAAGAAGTGAGAAAAGAAACATGGTGCAGAAAAACAAGATACATACAAGGACACAAGTGACACAACAATTAAAGAAAGCAAGGGAGAGAAAACAAGCAAGAGAGAAAGAAGGAGAAAAAAAGACACAGAAGAGAACAAGAAAGAAAGATAGAATGAGGCCAAACAAATGATGCTGTCTGTGTTTGTGTCTTTAAACCAGGCTTATCCTTGTAATTAGCAATGCTTTGTAGCAGATTGAGTTGTTTAAATTCCATTAGAGGAAGAGAAACCCTCGTCCTAAGCTCCATGGAGCATCGCTGATCCAAGCGTGCTCACTAGTAAACACTCCAATTGGACGCACCTCTGTGTTTTTCTTGGATTTGACATAGGTTTTGATGCAAGACGGCGGAGCACGAGCCACGCAGCGCTCGTGGACTGTGTACTTGCAGACTGGGAAAGGAAAAAAAAAAAAGAATCATTTTAAGACCAGGAAAACAGCAAACACAGAGGAGAGAAAACAGACTTTTCATACAGTTATAAGTGTTATACACAAGGGTTTGAGTAACGTGTTTGTGAGAGCTGTACTGAAGGTGTTAGTTGCCAATATTTTGTGAAAAACAGAGCAAGCTGGAAAGCTTCTGTAGAGAGTGTAGAGTTGGGCACTTTGTGGGAAAAAGGAAAATTGACAGTGAGGTTGAAATACATGCAGGTTTTATTGTTTCAAAATAAGAAGAAACATAGAATAAAGGATGTTTAGCCAGTTGTAGAGTGGCTCTCTTTTTCTCAGTTGATATTTTGTTGTGATCCTTCCGTTATCAGAATTGTTTCCCATTCACAATTGTGTCCAGTTGAAAAAGCCTCTGAAACAAACTTTCATGGGACGCTAAAACTCATGACTAAATGCCAGGCTGATTATATATTTGTTTAGGGCCAGGTGGAAAATAAGACTCCATTGTTTTATGTAAATTTGATCACAAAATAACATCCATCATTCCGTCACTGCAACGCATGACCAGACAATACTTCCCCAGTATATTGTATTGTATCTGTACAAATCAATGCATCTGTAAAAACCCTTAATGGTAAGTGAATTACTCACATGAGCAACAGAGTCCCTGCTTCCCCAGTCCAATTAGCATGTTGAGACACAGGTTACAGTAGGCTGGCTTGTTGAAGTGCTTCAGTCTCCACACATGTTGCCCGTCATCTTTAACATTCTGCAGCAAGAGAAATAGACCAAATGATTAATTGACTGGTTGATTGACTGAATGAGAAATTGATTGAGTGCTTTGTTAATTTATTTCATATTGTGGTGGGAGAATCATCAGCTAATCGTGATTGATTTATTTGTTTATAAATTGATTGTTTGTTTTTTTTTAACTTTTATTCTACTTTTGTCACTTCCAGACATGTGGTCCAAATACAGTAAAGACAGTAAAGGTGCAGCTGTATTTCCTTTGCAGTAATATTCATTCATAAAAAAAAAAAAAGATTTCTGGTAGGGATTTCTACTGAAGCTGGTCAAATGCTTCCATCTAGTGGACAACTTATGAACTGCAGAGAAAACTGATGCTCTCATTAGTTTGGGGGTGCAAAGCAGCAGTATGGATGGACACACGTTTATGAATGGTGTGATCTGTTATGAGATCAGTTATGAAATGAAACTGTTTTAATAATGATGAGGAATATTTGTGGAATAGAGAATAATCACTGGCTTTAGTCTTTTTCAGATAATCAAGAACAGCACGTCCCAGATTCACATTTTAAAATTTTAGTAATTTAGCTGACACTGTGAATCACAGTCATTTACAATGAGTCAGAGCCATTAGATAATAGATGTAAAACTACTCCTGTGACCAGAGTGATTAGCATAATCATCTCGCAGAAGAGAAATGGAATGAATTGAAAGAAGGTAAAAAGAGCTGAGGAGAGACTGAGACTGATACTAAATTTACACTCTCAGGATGCGAGGCGAGATTTCTTCATTTTGGGGGTGCTACTGAACCAAAAACAGCTTAGAACCACCAAAATACCTGTTCTGAAATAGCAATATGTGTCAAGTTCAAGTTATTAACAGTTGTTTTATTTACAGGAAAAAAAGGAACATTAAACTAAACCAGGTTGACTGAACATCCTTCTCACTGTCGGCACAACACTTTACCCTTAGTTTCACTCACTATTAGCACCTGCAGCTGTTGGCCTTAGAGTCCACAGGGGAAGCCTGAGGTTAAAGGACCAGTGTGTAGGATTTAGTGACATCTAGAGGCAAGGTTGCTGATTGCATCTAACTAATCCACCCCTTTCCAGTGTGTAGAAGAATCTATGGTGGCTGCGAAACTTGAGAAAATGCGAAAAACACAAAAAAGTAAGTCCATCTCTAGAGCCAGTGTTTGCTTTGTCCATTCTGGGCTACTGTAGAAACATGGCAGTGCAACATGGTTGACTCCGTTAAAGAGGACCCGCTCCCTGTGTAGATATAAAGGGCTCATACTAAGGTAACAAAAACACAACGATTCTTATTTTCAGATGATTATGAACTAATGAAAACAAACTTATGAATATTATATTTCTGCCAAGTCTGTTCAGCTAGTTGTCACTAAATTCTACACACTGGACCTTTAAGTGCCTTCCTCAAAGGCATACTGTACAGTATGACAGCTGTTAAGGAAGGAGAGAAATTCATATATTTCTCACCTGTGATGTTTGTCCAGGTGGTTCAGGTAATATAACTTTTTGACTTTAAGTTAGTTACCAGGCATTAGACGAATTTTAAGCCTCTCTTGTGGCTAGCAAGCCACCAGTCTCTACCTTCTCAACCATAAGATTATTCCAAGCATTAGTCATTGTCTGTTTTGGCACTATTTTGCAATATGTTTGTGACTTCAAAACTAGTAGCATTCCCATCAGCCTCAGCTGCAATTCGTATTTTGTGCTAATTAGATAATGTTAGAATGGTAAAAAGCATAACTGAGATGGTGAACATTGTAAAAATTACCAACTAAATACCAGCATTGTCACTGTGAGTATGTTAGCATGCCAACATTAGCATTTACCTCAAAGGATCCCTCTCACAGAGCTCCTTGCATACATGTACACTTTAGCTTTGTTAATGGTAATTTTGATGTTATGTTATGTTATTGTTTAATGGCTACAACATAAGGAAGTTGATGCACACATTTTGATACACTAGTAGATATGATTATGGACATCTACTCCAGTTTGACTATATATGTATTAGTTCAATGCCTTTGTCACTCTGATGAAGACACATTGGTGTAAAACTAGCTGTAAATCAATCAGTGTCCACCAGGCTACAAAATGCTTTATTTCCTGGTTCCAACAAGAGCATTGACTCGTATCACTAGCATATTCAAGTGGTCTCTGTGCTCTCACTGTCTCCAGGCCGAGCAGAACCAGCAGTGGGATGGTTGTCATTCCTCCCTGGATCCACTCCTCCAGTGATACTGTGCCATCGTGGTCATAGTCAATCTCCCGCATCATTTCCTGGAGGATCTATGAATTAAAACAAAGGTCAGAAGAGAAGACATTTACAGCTCTTAACATCAATAGTGGTCTGCAGATTGAAGCAATTTTGGCTTCACATGGAGTTGAGAAAAATAATTTGGAGGAGGTCACACTTTTATGAGACCTGAAAATTGTGTTTTTAATTTGAGAAAACAATTTGACCACCAGGTCCATTTAGTAGCTTTTCTGAACCTTTCAACTTGTGTATTTTTTAATCCACATATGATTATAATCTTTGTGAATAAAAGTCATCTTTTTTTAATGTTAAAATTTTACCCTTCATTCATTCCTGTTTGCAAATGTTCCACTTATATTTCCATTTGAATTGTTGGGTGAAAACATTTCTCAGTATTTCTCAACATTTCTAAAGTAGAGGGAAAGCATCTGGTAACAATTGTCACACATCACAGAATATTATTTTAATTTAATTTATCGCAGGTTTCTGTTAACTGGGTGAAATTTCTTTCTTACTGGTTTCAGTTCAGTAACGTCCCATTCCAGGTACTCTGCCACATGCATCATCTGGGAGATAATGTGCTCCAGCTCCTGCAGTGAGACCACAGACAGTCATTACAGGCACAAAAATACTGTATTTACCTTTCGGTATATTGCAGCCTTACAAGCTGATGTCGCTAAATGTCTTTGGCGTGAATAGACTGATAAACAGCGTGTAATAGCAGGTTGGGAATGTCATTCTTCCGCACAGAAGAGTTGGAGAGAGAAAACAAAGGCAGCGTGGGAGGCGCTGCAAGGCTGATGGTTTAATTACAATGGTTGCTTTTTTGGGGGGCAGAGGGGTGTGACATTATTATCAAGTGGCGGACTGAATCACTATGATGCACTTTGGACTTCTTTACAGCAATATGTTGAGTATCAGTAATGGAATATGAGTGTTTCATCTCAAAACGAGACTCCACACATTTCTAAAAAATGACTAGTTGTTTTTTTATTTACTCTAAAATCTACAATACAATTTAGGTCACACTGAATTGGCATAGCTCCCTTTTTTTCTATGCTCTCTGTCCTCTCTTTATTACTCTTTCTATCGCTCCTGCTCTCCCTCCCCCAGCCAATAATGGGATACTAATAATGGGTTCCATTACACAGCCTCTCCACCCACCCCACCCTTGGCCTATCTCTATTAACCCTCCAAATCAAACCCTTTCTATACATACCGCATACACATAAACACCAGTGCTCTCTCATTCATAAATATACTGTACCCCAAATTATTTCCTCATTCTTGTTTTCTCTGTTGTTATCTTTCCCTTTCATTCATCCATTCATATACAGTATTTGTACCATGTTTTGAGGTATCCCCTGTACATAATGGGAGCATACTGACTACATGATGGATAGATAGATAGATAGATAGATAGATAGATAGATAGATAGATAGATAGATAGATAGATAGATAGATAGATAGATAGATAGATAGGTATGTAGGTCATATAAATTATTTGACTGTTTTTACCTATTCATAAATCAGTAACAAGTATTTTAATTGTCAGTGTAGAGCAAATTAAAACTTTTAGTATATATTGAATACCCAATATTATTGGGCAGTTCTATAGTATAATATATATAATATATTATCTATAGTTATCTGTGTTTTGTTAATTGACTAATTGATGTTTTATGCAAAAAAGTGTAGATGTAATAAAGTAAAAAATAGTAGTTGAGCAGAAGTAATATAAAATGGAAACACTCATGTAAACAAACACACACATACAAGAATGCCCTCCCTGAAAACTCTTTGTGTCTCGGTGTTGATTCTTCTGACTTAAATGTTGACTTAAAAAAAACCCCAAAAACTCTTGAGTACACACATCAAAGTATGAAAAGACATATTAGTTAATTGAAATCTTTTGCCCATGAAAACGTTGACATATTTGGGTATGGGATCAGTTACGCTTTTGAACAATGAGAATTCAGGTAAACAAATATAGTTTAGGAGGACAAATATTTACCGAGCTGTCCAAAGACCCGTTTCCATCTGTGTCATAGAGGCGAAACATAACTGTGGAGACAAAAACAAAATGTCAAGCCACAGTATTAACAGTCTGTGCTCTACATCCTTCTCAATGTTTGAAGTGAACATTAAAAGTTACACTACACAGCAGTTATTGGCAGCAGAAACCTCTGCACTCACTGTTCAGTAAATCAGCTTTTTTTCTCTGTATGAATGTCACTGTGTACTTCACTGCATGCAAAAACCACATATCAGCACTTGTAAGCATCTGAATGCTGCAACTTTAAGTGTCCCCCAATTACTACTCAGCCGTGTCACCATGGAAACAGACAGCTCCCACATCATCGGCATCATGATTGGCTCTTGTGCTTCCATCATGGCCAATACGTAAACACCCACAAGTCTGAATGTAACAGAATCGTGACAACAACAACAACAACATGACCTGGTTGCAGATCACTTCCATACTAATGGCTATAGATAGAAGTGCTCTAACCCACCACTGCCTCTCTTCCACCCCCGCTCCGGCCTCCATGTGTAGTGCGGTTGAGGTGCAGCAGTGGGAGGGTGCTGACATCATAAGGAGTTGACGTCAGATAGTGGTCCGTCATGCCACTAACGAGGCGTTAATTGTCAGTTTCCTGAGAGGGTGTGACCTTTTTCGGGCAAAGGGAGAAGGAAGTGATGCTGGTGTCCGGTGTTGGGTGTTGGGTGTTGGGTGGAGGTTGAAAGTGTCATAAGGAGGTGATTGTGGTGACCCAAAGAAGCCCCAAAAAGGCAATAAAGTGCAAAAGTTGATGGGATTTGTTGTTACTTTTGCCTGCAGTACAAATGGATTGGACAGAGAAACATCTCATGGACTGTTCCCAGGAAAGGAAAATCTCTTAAATCATTTTTATGAATTAGAATGAGACAAAGTTCCACAGTACAGTAGTTCCAGCCAAAACCAGTAGTTTCCAGATAAGTTCTGGTTAATTTATTGTTTTTTCGTGTGAAATGATGGCTTTTTATAGTAATAATAATATACTTACTTGAAATTGAAGCTCTGAACAAATTGTGACCTTTTTTTATGCAGGCAGCCCAATACTAATAGACATATTACTGTATTACAATAGTGAAAACATATTTTCCCAATAGTGTGAAAATTAGTCAGCAGAGTTTGGACATAATTTATGGTTGATTTCTTTGTTGGGCTTAGATAAAGCTGTAGATAAGCATCAAAAACAAATGTGCGTAGTGAAAGTGAAACTCAGTTGTAAATATAGATAATATTTAATGCCTTGATGGTTAAATATCAACACTAGCTTATGAAGATTGATTTTTTACTGTGAACTACAGATTTTGACTGGATATCAATATAAATTGTAAGTCTTTCTCTAAGTTATTGACTTGTTCTGTTTTAACTGTTGCCACCTTCCTTTTTGGATTTTCCTCTCTTGACTTCTATAGAGTATATACTGTATCCTCAGTTTATTTTTTCTCCATATTTTATGGCTTATTTGACCTAATGACTTACTTGTTTAATTTTGTTTTTGGGTGTTTTGAAACATTTGTAATTATTGTTATTACAGTAAAACATTTTTGTGAATTTGACAAGACATATTTGTTGAAAACAAAAGGTATTTTAAGGTCAGTCTTTTTCACACTGACACATCATCCTCTCAAAACTATTTTCCTGTGAGATTTCTCTTTCTGCAATGAGGCAATACGTTGGACTGTAACAAAAATAAACTGGATCTTAACAAGACAACACTGAGTTAAAAAAAAAAAACATCTGCCAGTGGGATTAGATTATATTGCTTGCGTCCAAGTTTTCGGTTTGAAGATATTTTTCTTGGTGCAGCAATCTGTCATTATCTGTCTCTTTTTTATTCTGCTTTGTTTCAAGATACTAACACTGATTTCAAGAACCTAAAACAAGGGAAACTGCACTTGAAGCAGGAGGAATTATTTTACCACGATTGGCAGTTTTTCTTGTTTTAAGATGAATAACCTTGCAAGGTGCATCTGAGACTAACTCACTTTTTAACAAAGACGTTTTTGTCGTCTAGACATTTGTACTAATTTGCTGCAAGCAAACAAGCTGCATTTAAATCTAAGCAATTCTCAAACAAACCAGCAGAGGGACCCGTCTACTACAGAAATAACCGTGAATCACAGAGGAAGAGAGACGAGGATGTTCAATAAGATATCGTACGTAGTTAAATCCATGATGTGCTCACATACAGGCAGCATCAGTTGAATTATTTAGTCATCCCTGTGCTTAATGAGTGCTACTCTACTCAATAATTCAGCAGATGGATGAGAATTACAGCAACACAGAAAAAAAAGTCTGTCCAATTAAGCAATGTAACCTTGTGAATAAATGATGTGATAAATGCAATTAAGAGATGTGAGTAGCAGTGTCAATAAGGCATCAAAAATCTGTTCAGAAAGATCATCTCTAAGGAAGTGAGATAACAAAGAAAAAGAGCAGAAATTGTTTAATGTGTTGGATTTCCTTTGATAATAAATTAAAAATAAAGGTTCCAACCAGAGGGCACCTTTGAGACCAGAACATTTTGAAAAAATAAAGTATAATAATTAATAATTTAATAATAAGAGACTATTTCAATTATTGTTTCAGCAGAAAGAATGACAAAACAAGAAAGATAATGTTTGATAGAATCTGCTTCTTGATCACCAAAAAAAAAGATGTTGAAAAAAAGAGTTATTATAAATATACTGTTTGTTCATGTTGTCATGTCAACCTCACAGACAGGAAACAGACACAAAAAGAACCTCATTGGTTGAATTAAACCTCAAGTGGCAGAGCCAATGGGGCACAAATGAATAACTATGATCAAAAGAGCCAAACAATTATGAAATAGCAATTATTTATATTTTCCTCATTCATTTGTGTCCTTTGTACCTGGAGAAGAGCACCAAACTTTCCGTCATGTCATAAAGAAGGAATTTTAACGGGATCAGATGACAGTATTGTGAGTCATTTGAGAGATATAATTCACAGTTACAGTTCTTTGGGACCCGCACTTGGACAAAATAGATGTTTGTGTATTTTCACACTGGTTATTTCATCCGTTTGTGACCATGACCAGACTATAGTTGCAAATAGGGGAAAAGGGGACCAAAGGCTAGTTGATACTGACGCAGGCCAGAGTGTAACATGAGGAGGTCATTTCAGCATTATGTCACCAAAACATGCATGCACACAAAAATGCACTTAGATAAAGCTCAATAACAGTTGACAGAAAATACTTCTGATTGTCTGATTGTACAACAAGACACCTCAAAGAAAGATCTGGTCCACAGTTACAGTAAACCATGATTCAATGTCAGTGCACAAGGTTTGTTAAACTGTGGGTAACCACAGCAATGATGCTTGATGATTTGTTACCAGATAGTAATGCTCACTGAAACTGACCTCACCATGAGTTAATCTAACCAGAAACAAACTTTAAAAAAAAATGATGAGTTGAACACAGCCTACCTTGTTGAGGTGGCAATGACATAACACAATAAAACACTCTGAGGTGTTCTGATATTAAAAATAACAGACAGCTAACAACCTGCATCTATTATTTTTGCATATTATGACTAGGGCTGCAACAATCACATCTTCATTTTTCATCAAACTGTGAGAAATACCCATCATGATTTCATCCAACACCCAAAAATAATTTAATTCTTATCATATGAACATTTCTTGATGAAGGTCTGAGGACCAAAACGTCATTAATAAAGTGAGTACAAGTGATGGACAGTGTGCAGGACTTTTTGTCCTTTCACAGATATGATTACCATCACATAAAACACAGGAAAAAGCAGCAAATATTCACATTTGAGAAGCCAGAGGTTGCAAATGTTCTGCATTTTGATTTATTTAGTCAAACAGACTGTTTCTATTATTATTTAAAACTGAAAAGATCGGCTACTTAGTTTGGTTTGATAATGCATTTTACCAAAAAGCAGCAGAGCAAGGATAACCTTTCTCCTCACTTACCTTTGCCTTTTTCACTGGGCTTCAGTCTGACCTTATTTAGCCACCCACTGACTCCATCTGTGACATTTCCTCTGCTTCCAAAGCAGATATATGGGTACATGGGTCCTGATGACGCAGTTGGCTGGTTATATATTTTGTTGTTTTATTTATGTAAACTAGGTTGCCAGTGTTTCTTGCTTCTGATGCTAGTACTAGGACCTATCCACCCTCTGCACATTACTGTACCTCAGAAATTTGTTGCAGATCAACAAAGGAACCAAGCAGTCATGTGACATGTGATACTCACACTCGAGCTTGTCCTCAGGACGTCCGCCCTCAAGCAGCGAGAGGTAACACACAATGTCCTTAAGCTGCACAGTATCCAGAGGTCTGGGCAGTGCAGGCATCTTCAGAGGGGTCGAGTTGCCTTTGATCAGCTTCAGCCCTGTTGGAAGATGAGATGAAAGGTCAAAACATCCTCCACAATGCCTCTAATGTTAGTCCAGCAACCTGCTGGGTTAGGATGCCTGACATTAGTCATACAGTTGGATTGATCAATGGTGGGTGGTGTCCAGTTCACCAAAAAGTGAGCAAACAAATGCTCCAGTTTTAGTCTTATCAAAGGTTTGCTTTGTTTTCAGAGCAGGGATGTATTCTTGCATGGTTTTGAGTGGATTCATTGCCTATAAACAAATGTTTTCAATCTTATCTCAATGTGTTTAATGGTAAGATAAATATCAATACATGATGTAAGGTCATTAACATTCTCACTATCGATTCCCCATTCAGGTTAGCTAATAAAACCAACTAACATATATGGCTAGTCGTCAGTTGTCAAGTTTATCAAGTTTATAGACCAATAACATAAATGGGGTTTTCAGTGGCCACTATCGTACCTACAACATTGTGTTTACACATTTGAGTGATGACTGAAAACTAGGAATCTCAGATTTTTCTAAACGATATATCTAACTTGAACTTAGCTCTTAATGATACCGAAATGCCTGAAAACCAACAAGCATGGACAGAAAAAGTTAGTCATTCAAGGTAATTAAACACAAATTCATATAGAGCTACATATAGTTGTTACACAGTATTTATAACCCTCCCTCATCCAGATTTGCCTTTCCATTATACAACCATCTTGAGTTGTCCTACATGACCTGACTGTTTTACCATCCATCCCATATACACAGCATTAGTACTGCGCTCCAGGCCATGATGCACAGTGGACTGCAGATGAATGCAAGGTATTGTGGGAATGGTTGAAACAAACAGGACAATGACAATAAGAAGAGAAGTGTTATTTTCTCAGTCAATATTGGGTGCATTTTAAATACTTTTGCTTCTGTAAAGGCAGATTAAGAGAGATTACTGCTGAAGTGAGATGAGCATGAAGGAGAAGCTTGAGATTCAGTGGTCAATCTACTTTCCGAGCTTTGGACAGCGTCAGAAAGACTGAGATCACAGAAACAAGTGGCTAAAGTAAGTTTACCTTGCCGGATGGCTGGGTTCACCCTTAGAAATCAGGTCAGGAGCTACAGACATCTGAGTAGCTCTAAGTAGAAAAACTAGCAGTTTCGCATTGAAAGGAACCAGTTGAAGTGGCTTGTGCATCTGATTCAAGTGACTCCTGAAAGCCTCCCTGTTGTTTCTGACTGGGTGGAGACCTTGCAGCAGACCCAGAACATGCAGGAAGACCTACACGTCCCACCCAGCCTGGGAATGCCTCAGGATCCAGCTGGAGGATGAGGCTAGGGAGAAGGAGGAGACCTTGGCTACCTTGCCGTGACTCAACCCAGACCCGGGTAAATGATGGAAAATGGATGTATATTTGGATAGAAAATCGTGATTGGCCTTGCATCCATAACAAAGAAGTGAAAGTTTTGAAACTCAGTGCACATTAATGAATATATGCGATTATTCTTCTTTTGTTATTACAGTACTCTCACAAAAGAGCTATGGTAATTAATTTAGAAAGTAATTGTATATTATAAACAAGTTAGTGCTCTGTTTGCTTATTAAAGTCCTTGTATGGTGCAATAAACCCTCTAATGATATGAGAATGCATGCTCCTGTATGCACACAGGACTTGTTGGCTCCCATATCCCACTTTGATAAATAGCCAGGGTGGTGGGAGGGTTTATAGCCAACAAAACTAGATCAATGAGGTCCAATCAACACACTTGCATAGCCTGCACTGATCCAGTTCCACACATGCTCCATCATTTAAATGGGGCAAAGAAATATTCATTAAATATTGAATTCACACAAGTGGAACCACTACTAAAATCCATCAATAAAGGTGATGTCCTTAGTTTACCCACATTTTTATTTACACTATGGGCTTCACATCTTTCAGCCTGTAATGACATTGTTTTGTTAGATTTACACTGACTGTGCAAAATGTTTGGGTTATTTACTCTTTATGAAATACACAAAATGTATTGTATTCAATAATTTTACTACCAAGAAGAAGATGTGAGAAAAAAGAGAAGCTGACAATACAATTCAAGCTTTGAGACAATCCAGATGTGGATTTTTGCAAAAATAATAGATAAATAAACAAATGAAACAAAAAGAGCTGCAAATATCAGGGTGTCTGTAGTATTTTGTATCATATCATTGTAACATAGATACTAGAAATGAATATCAAACTAATGATATTTCAGGATGTTTTTGCCTTTCCAGTTGCCTTAATGATGATGACTCACTTTAGATTATAGTTTATTCACTATTCACTACACTGCTGGTCAAGCACTATTATAAGAAAAGGGTAATAACTCGGAAATATTGTTCAGGGTTTGAAATGTTGCCAGTGTAGGAATTCCCAGCTGAATTTATAGATTTACAGATGTAGCAACCTCACTTTTTTTTTTACTGAGAATATGATTCAGTACTGCTCAGTCCCCACAGGGAATGTTTTCAATTTCCAGACTCTGAGAGTTTACCAGCAATGGTGACACATTTTTTTTGTTGTTTTGTAATACACTCTGTTGATCCTGCTGTTCAATGACAGAACAATCTCTCTTTAATGCAGGATAAACACACAAAAAAGCATGAAGGCAACTATATTACTTCTACTACTGAATCTGTGCTTTTTCTGGACATCACATCTATTCATAACTACAGCTTGTTTACACACTACATGCTCAGTCGTTGCTCATTAAACATCCAGCAGTTGTCAGCCTAACCTAGCCAGTTGTAATTATTAGTACTGTGTAGTTCTGTCAATGAAAATCTCACATGGCTCTAGTGACTGTTGCTTAGATAATGATTTCTACACAAGCATTCATTCATGCACCATCCATTGTCAAACAGCTGAGTGTACAAATTTGCTTTAGTTTAACATCTTTTTGAAGGTATTTGAGGTTCTCTCCCTTTCAAGATTATTTTTCTCGTAGCTGTGAGATATGATAATTTGGTTTTGGGGCCTTGGTCATGTCCTATTTTTGAAGAAATCTGAAATTCATGTCAGCATATTTGTAATATGAGGACTTAATTGTATGTACTTTCATCAGAAGGTGACATTGGAAAGAGTTTAACACACAATTAAGTGTGGTTAATTTGAAAATGTTACATTACGTGTTGGGTACAACATCAAATCAGCCTTATTATTCACATGAGCTGTTAAGCAGTCAGAAGGAAGTGTGAAGCCCATTTGTGGTGCAGGGAAATGCTGGCTGAACCAACAGTGGCCTGGAGCGTTGCTGTATGTGTGCCATTTTAATATTAATAACTCATAACCACACAAGAATTAGATATTAGTATAAAAGCTGTAAACAAACAAGACCATTGCCAAGACAATTGGCAGCCACTACACTACTATTTACATTGTGTGCCACTGGGTTGGACTTGGCAGGAAATCTGTCAGATTGTCTGAAAGCACAAAACAGAAAGATGGTACTCTTTTTACACCTCAAAGAAAGTTCTCAGTAGATGTAAGGTAACTTAAGGAATGCAGTGAGTGACAGGCTGCACTTGAGGAGAATATAATATCCGCTGCAAGTGTTTCTTATACATATCAGTAACTTCAAAACACCTACTAGCTGTTTATATAGTTTGTCAGGGTAAAGATTTTATTTCTATACTTACCAGAGACTTTGGGTTTGTCAGAAGATGAGGGACTGGGTTTGGGTCCCTTGTTGCTAAACGACATGAAGAGGTGTTGACAGAACTCTTCGGAGAGCTCGCTCTCCAGGAACGTCTGCATGAAGACCTTGAAACCCTCAAAGTCAATCTCCTGAACCAAGACAGAAATAGAGCATGTTGTTTGTCACTGTAAGCTGCAGTCCATGCCTTTAAGGCTTCAAGAATATACTATTGATTGTCAGTATGAAGAGAGTATGCTGCATTGTTTCACCTTTGTGGAGAATCTGTGATCGTTTGCAAAATGTTGCAGAATTCGTGTCACAGATTTCTGCACTCAGAAGAATGCCTAAAGTGTTGTTTGGGCTGTGGGCGGCGAAGATCTATTTTAGAGTAGTTTCAGTGTTTTTGCAGCCTTTGCTTCGTGTTCAGTAAATATACTATGTCTTTCCTAGAATGCATTTTTCTAAAGCCTGCAGCTTCAAGCTTCTTAATTAATTGGTTGACTGGCTGAAAGTGGACCTGTCTTACATTTTTAATAACCAGTCAGAGGAAGACACTGTAGGTAAGTAATATCCATCTCTCCTATAGAAATGCTATTAATTTTGTTTCTCGCTAAACACTCTAAACATTGTTTTTTATTGTTTCACAGCTGCTTGAGAGAGTTGAGTTATTCAGCGAGGAGCTGTATGAGCACTCAGCAAAACACACCAACAATAAATTTGACAAAGGAGGAGATAGCAGTTACAGTACCTGGCTGAGGATTTCCTGCTTCTATAATCCGCAGCATTGTGGAAAGAGAGAAACCCAACATGTTTATGGATGAATCATGCACTTCTGTATTCAAAATGTACTAAATGTCTATATAACATGTAATGTGCTACCACAAACACATGATGTTTGTAAATGCAGCTTTACAGTGTTGGTAGGTTGATTAACTGCCACTACATTAAGGGTATTATAACTGTCATCATAAATTGTGATTAACCAGGAATTCTAGCCAAAATTACATCCCTTTTCCCAGGAAATTGTTGCCACATGAGTGTTTGTGTATCTGTGTGTGTCTGTGCCTCCACTATTGTATCCACTGAAATAAAAGATCTCTCCTCCAGTCCTGATTAAGGCTGCCATGCAACTGTCATAACTAAATGCCAAAGTCCAACCATGAAATGCTGTTATTATGGTGATATAATTGGACCAATTTATTCCAATTACTTTTTATGCTAAAATGTCAGCTTACAATTTAGCCATGTGTCAA
Organism: Thunnus albacares; assembly: GCF_914725855.1. NCBI lineage: Eukaryota > Metazoa > Chordata > Actinopteri > Scombriformes > Scombridae > Thunnus > Thunnus albacares. The sequence goes on from NC_058113.1 coordinate 28,938,998, forward strand.
AATATAATGAACTGTGTATATGCAAACTCTATTAAGAGTATGAAGAAAAAATTACTACCACATAATAAAACATATATAAAAGAAAAATGAGAATAAACATAATTTTTTATCATTTGTTTAATTATCTGCAATTCTATGTTTAGAATCAAACTTTTACGGCATAGAGAAAATCCCGGGTTTTCCAGTGAGAGGGGCAAGTCAGCAACAAGAACCAACATAGCAACCAAACATAGTGATTAGCCAATACTCCAAGAAATAGACATTGTTCCATTTTTGCAAATTTGCAGTTGCTGAGCTGTATGGGGACTATTAGCGCAGTTGGACTGAAACATATCTGTTGCATAATACAGTATAAACTGTACATACCTCCTCTGGATTGTATTTAGCCAACACGCCATCTCCATGGAACTCCTGCAGCACATCCTTCAGCTTCTTGGTTGAGTCTGAGTAAAAACATTGAGGACATATTACTTTATTTGTGTGTTGTGTTCTACTGTTTATGTTTTAATAGATCTGGCTTCCTCTCGCAGTGAGTATGCATTTTAAATATTAAACATTCATGTGGTATAACAGTACAAGTTTGATTTATGACTACACTCTGCAAGGAATGGTATGTGTGAGGATTATAGCTCCAGTTTAAACAACTGTTATTGCAAACGACTTTCTTCTAGAAAAATTACAAGGTAATGGAAACAAGTTTGGACTAAGTGGTCACCCAAGCCGCAGTCTTATTTATGGATCTGATTTTTCTGAACTTTCTCAGCACCTGTAAGAGCTACAAAACTGTGTAGTGTCATGCCACACTCCCTGTTTGGATCATATATTTGGCTTGGATGCAGCATCATAACATCTGCAGGAAGATTTGCACTTCCATTTGTAAGTCAGTGCTGTAAAAAAAAAAGCAGTCTACACTCCTGACTGCTGTGGTTATTTCAGTACAGGAAGGGGACCTCACTTCATATCTATTGTACAGTACTGTGTATTAACTGGCAAACCTTTGGTGGTTTTAGTGATATAAACTATTTATTATTTATTGGAGGCTTGGAAAATCAATAACTTTAGTCAAACTTCAATAGGTGCAACAATAACCACTGCTTTTCATGGCAAAAGAAAGCTAACAGGCAAGTTAAACTGCAAACACATGTAGGAAATTAAGATAGAATCAAAGCAATCCTGTTTTGTAGAAATTACATTTATCTAGGCTATAAGAAATTTGCAACAGTAAATACATTTTGAAGACAAATAATGCTGCCCAGATAACATTTTCTACATCAACATACTAAAGGAATTTTGTTAATGTACCTGAAAAGTTGCAAAATGTTGCTGCTGAATGTAATATTAACCGACAGCATATTTCATTTTTATCCTGCAAAATATCCAATCTTGGCAATACAATATCCACTGGTAGCAACATTATTAAATATTTTAATGATAAGTCACAAGTGGCTGCTTTCATATGTTCTATTCATGTACAGCTATGTTACATGAGTGAGATACATGTTTAGCATCAGCTTTAGAGGTACTGGTCATATTTCTGAACTTTGGAAGAGCCAGGCTAGCTGTTTCCACTTATTTCCAGTCTTTATGCTAAGCTAGGCTAACCCCATCGTGACTCCAGCTCTTTGTGTATCGCAAAGACATGAGAGTGATATCAATCTTCTTACTCTCAGAAAGAAACCAAATAACTCAATGATATCTTAAAGACATTAAAATACTGTTGTTATGAGTAGGACATTTATTTTGAAGGGTCAACTACAGCAATGAAACAAGTTTTAAAAGTTAATTAACCCACCTGGATTAATTGATTTTTTTAATTGTATTTATTTATTTTACCTTTCTGGTTGCAGATTTACACATCCAGCAGTTACAAATAACTGGTATTTTAATTTAAGTCCAATATTCACTCTCTTTTCAGCTGTTATGTTTTTGGTCTCCAACTCCAACTGCGGAGTCTGGTGATAATTATCTGTGGGTTAATCATTACAACATACTTTACATACAAGAAGTCATGATCCATTATTAATATAAAAAAAATCATTACAGTCACTTTAAAAAGTAAAAAACAAAACAGAATTATCCAGAGTGATGAAACTGTGTCATATCAAACCAAGAAAACAAGTTGATTTCTATAAAACAGATTGAATGCAGGTTTTTTCCATTTGTTTTAAGAAAACTGTTTTTTTTAGTACTCTGTTATAGACAAAAATAACTCGAACTGACAGAGATCGGCTGTGATAATTACTGCATGCTGCAGAGCGTTTATGGGCCCTGCTGCTAAATCAATTTGCTGCACCACAGATACCAGGTTCTAATGTTACTGAAGTTAATTAGAAGTACCATTTTCTCACAAGCACTGGAGGGTCTGGTTCATCTCTAAGCATAGAGCCGGCCCTGTATTTGTTACCTCTTCACAACCTTGGTTAACCCAAGAAAAGATGGATTTTTGGCTCCTCCCATCGATGTTTAAAGTTTATAGGGACAAAAACATTGGACCAGTGCAAAATACTACATCTTACTATACTACTCAACTGATAAAACTATGTCTGCTCCTGGATCAGCTCTGCATTGGAGAGATGTTTGTAGAACTAAAGCGTCACCCTGCCATTAGCTAAATGGAGCAGCCAGAGACCCTGAGGTAAAGTTGTTGTTCATAAAACTGAACAGCATGTCTCTGATTGGTAATCAGCAGATGTATTAGGAGTTAGACCTTGCAGGTAAGGACAGAAAGTGTTTGCTTGGTTTTCATTTTCAAAAGCAGTGTTTTGTAAACTCCACAGAATATGTCACCTCAAATCATTCATCTCTGAATGATTAGTTTTATGTTAGTTTTGTATTAAATGTATTAGTTTTTCATCAGATTACCAACCAAATATCCCAAAAATATGCTTGTGTATGCTATAGAAAAAAATCACAGACAATGTAAGTATTAAGTTATAGTTAATAATGACTGATATCCTGCATCTATTTACAGTAGATGTGTATTTGAGCTCCTCTTTATTGGTTGTAACATGTTGTCACCTCTTGCTCTAATGGCTTTGAATCTTTAATTTTCTCATAATGCATTTTACCAACAACGGCTAGAAATGAATGTCTCACATTGGACTGAGAGTGTGTCATCATTATTGACCATCTTTATTAGCATGCTCTCTACACAAAAACCATTATCGAAGAGAGTGATTATGTATCCACTGATTGCCTGTCACATTCAGCAGGCACTGCTGAATTACAATGTATTTCCTCAATCAGGCTAATGATTTAACTGTTGTGTGGCACACAGTAATCAGAGGACAAGGCTCATTTCATGTTTTTTAAGGTTCGTAAACACTGGAGATCTTCTTTGCCTTGAAAGGTGAAAGAATCCTCCTTCTCAAAAGCAGCACTCTGCTACACTACGCATATTAGCGATTATATCACATAAAGAGAAAGTCTAATTGTTGTGAGTCAGATCTTGGGTGCCCGACTAGGCGCAGAGCTATTAAAATGTTATGAAGGTGTGTACGGCTCACTTTAATGAGAAAGAAGGGAGACATACAGTAGGAGGGGAGATGACGGGAGAGATGAGGAGGGAAGGTGAGGCGATGCGATGCCCATTGTGTGCAGTTCAGAGAATGGGATATTTTATAGCGCACAAAGAGTGCGCAATGGAGCCCGTTGAAACATGATTATCCAAATCTGCCTACCATGCACACATGCCTGCACGCACATGTGCACACACAACAAGACTCTTTAGTTCTCTCTTGCAGCTTTGCTTTTTTTTTTTTAACTCTGCCCTCTGCCTTTTATTCCTACACAGTTTTCATTTCAAGCTACATCGTGAAGCTCATGTCTCTGAAACCATTTCTTATGTAATTCAACAAACTCCTTAGCCTCCCACAAAACAAATATTTGCAAAACATGGAAAACAACAACCAGAAAATGATTGGCTCTTAAACATAGTGTCTGCAGAAGAGAGCTGTAGATTCCCTCAGAGTAAGAAACAATGTTGTCACCAGGAACAGGGCAATTAAAGGGAGAAATATAATTACCAACGCTGGTACAAGGGTGAAAAGCATTAATTATTAAGAATCATACTCGGTGCTCTGAATAGCAAATAAAAGAGATACCGTCTGCCTCCAAGATGTCGTGTTTGACACGGAAAATAGCTCTGAATTATATTCAACCACTTTGCTATCGTACAAAGACAGCTGATGCAAAAAGCACTTAGGATCTAAAAAGATGAACACTTAACAATTGTATCTCTTGTCCAAAGTAAGTTCCATCATTTGTTTAACAATTTATTTGTACATTCAAAGTCTGTCCAGAACTACATGTGGGTGGTGCACAACATCCTGCAGTTAGCCTACCAGGTATAGTCATATTTTCCATCCCTGGTACCATTTCAGATGATGAAATGTGTCAACATCTTGGAGCATAACATAAACTCCAGGCACCCAGAGCACAGTCTGGTGAGCAGGGGAGCCATTTGTTGGTTTGCGAATGAATCATTCAGAGCTCAAATGGCACCACACAGATTAAATGCTTTATCAGCTTGAGCTTGCTAAATCAGCAAGAGAATCATACAGTTACAATATCGAAATTTTATCATTACAACAAGGGCTGTTGTAGATGAGTGCAGTGAATTGAATTGTGCTGCAGTTTACAGCAAAGGAATGCTTTTGTTATGGTTAACTCAGTGGTTTGATGCTATCAGAGAGTGTGTTTTTGTGTGCAGGGACTTCTATGCATGCACATTTGTCTCCATGTGTGAGTATTACTGAAAGTAGGAGAGCAGAGACCTTTTCTGAGAACCTAAAGTGGAGAGATGAAAACTTGCCTCAAGTTAAAACAGTAGTAATAAAAAATTTGTGGTTTGGGCAAAACTACCACTAGGGCTACTTCTAACAATGAACAAGATGCAACCTAAAATGTATTATCTTGTCGCGACCATAGAGGACCGGTATTGGGCAGTAACACATTACAGTAATATTTTTCCTTTCCCCAGTAATGAGTAGTGTAAGGGATTGCAATTTCCAAAACAGTGGTTATAATACAGTTACTAATCCAAGTCCTAGGTTGGTTATCTTATGATGACATGTACATGCGGCAGGTCAGGGCCAAGCCCCCGGGAAGTGTGCCGGGCTTTGAAAAACCATGTAATTACAACTTCCGGGTCCAACAGGGACCCAAAAAGCATTTTTCCCGCACACATTCATGGGAAAATGAGTGGCTGTAAAATGATGAATAAATTTTTGAATGTCACAGCCCCCATGAAATGATTCATTTCACTATCAGAATTTGATCCATTTAATCTGATAACATATGGAAAGTCTAGAAGAGCCCTATGATTTAATTGTTTTTTTCCCGGTTCAAGTTAGCGGAGGACTAAACTGGACGTTAGCCGGCTCAAGTCTCTGGTGTGCATGTAGTTGGGAGGTGAGATTAAAGGAAACGCTAGTGCGCTTGCTCTATGGGCACCACAACATGATGTCATCCATGATGTGGAAGCTGTGCGGAGGATCTGGGTAATTTTATACCAGCAGGAAGTTGTACTTTTTTGGCTTCATGCACCACTGAGCAACTTTCATAGGAATCCAGGTATCTAGTTTTCTTAATACATCCGTGGTCAGGACAGGTCATGTCGGCTACAAAAAGCTTAACGAAGGATGGAGGATGAAGGAGAGGGGTAGAGGCATATTTTCAACAGCTGGAAGTATTGTTATTAGTTTGAGTTTGTCTCAGTCAAAGATGCAAAGAACATTGTCATCCGTTGTAAACTTTGTGCGAGTAGCAAAATGCTTTCAACCGTGAAGAATACAACATCTAATTTATTGAAGCATCTGATACAGCAGCACAGCAATCTGAAACTTGTTGAAAAAAACACTGGCGCTGACAGAGAGGCCTCTGCTGCCAGTGATGCATGCACTCCACATAAACAACAGAAATTGGATTGTGAGGGAGCTTCTGACAGCAGAGTGTCACACAACTGCTCCTGCAGAGGACTCTGCCTCCGTGTCCACGGCGTCAGCCAGCCGTGATGAAATGGACTTTTTTGCATTTGAGACAGAGCCCGAGGATAGCTACTTGGCAGAAAGGGAAGTAATGGACTATTTGAGGTCAGGGGCATATGACTCTGAACTAGTTCTCAAACATCAAAAGCATTTACATGAAGTAACTTACAACACTCCAACCCCATCTAGCGCACCTGTGGAGCAACTTTTTACTTTAGGAGGTTTGGTGCTCACTGCTAGAGGCAACAGACTGTCTGATAAGAGGTTTTAGAAGCTTCTGCTAATGAGATACAATCATTGTTTCACTTCTTAACATTAGGACCTAGCTTAATATGTCAAGGCAGAGATAACAAAACAAGAAGCTGCTATCAGCCTATATGTGGTGTTATGCAACGTTTTATGTTTTTTAAAACCCTTAAATACTCTTGCTGCTCTTATGACGGAGTATGCTGAAAAAAACTATTAAAGAGTTGGGAGAGACAATTGCTCTATTTTATTTTTCATATATGTATACATATATACATATATTATAATCCTTCAGGTTGGAGAGGCTGCAATGTTTGCAGTTATGCAGTTTAGCTGATTGTTGTCTCCTCCTGTAAGGTTCATTATTCTTCCAATAAAGTGGATTCAGTTCTGAAAGGAGCTGACTAAACAGATTGTACGGGGTATTACTTTTTAAAGGAGTAATGAGTAAAAAGTGACTTATTACACTTCCTGAGTAACTTGCCCAACACTGTAGAGGTTTAAAGAAACCAGAAAATATTCACAGTTAAGCAGGAACCAGAGAATTTTTGGCATTTTTTCTTAAAAAAAAGAAATGTGCGTGTTATGAAACAAGCAAGCCACCACAGTTTTTTTCAGAATTATGAATATGTGCAAAGCCGCCAACTTCATGATGAAGATAGGACTTTTATGTGGAGTCACTGCGCCCAGCTGTTGCTAATCTGCAAGTACTGTGTTACCTAATCAGCACCTACGTAGAAGAAGTGCAACAATCTGTAAACACAACACTGACATTTTATCACCTTATAAAACTGTAATGGTGAACTTGTTAGCAAACAGTTGCCTATTTACATATGAAGCAAACTGGAACAACATCAGCATTCATGTAAAGTTTCTGGTCATCATTAACTCTGTACAGACTTATCTGGCTCTTTAGCTGCTAAATGCTCCGCTCCTCACCAGCTAATCACTAACTTTGTCTATCATTTGGTGCTAGGTGACTCGCTCACAGTTGGTTTATCAGAGCTTTTTGGTTGAAAAGGAATGCTACTATTGGAAAAGGGTTGAGAGAGGCTGTAAAACCAAAACAATGAACTGAAAGATGCGAAAACACTCTACAGCGGAGGAGCTGAGGGGTATTAATTGTCTATGAGTTTGTCACTATGAGAAACCCCTTTAACATTAAACATAATAACTGTATCACATAAAAATATAAATTAAAAATACACGGAATTCGTCCCATATGATGAGAGACAAAAGGATGAATTCCTAGTAAAATACATCCCTGAAATTAACTATTTCTATTCTGTTGAGATGCACAAGTTGAGGATTTAAAAAAGTAAAGTAAAACGCTGTTAGAAACTGTTGAATAGCTTCAGTGCTGCCTGAAGGTGTGATGTCACCTGGAAAATGACTGTTCTTGAAGAGTAGGATCACACACACACACGCACAGACACCTACAAAAATGCAGAATCTCCTCAACACAGTCGGACACAAACAGAGAGTGCCTACTCTATACTCACACTGAGCGTATTCCTGTAGCAGGGCAAACTCAGCTGGGGTCAGTGTGACCCATTTGTCCTGGCTGCTCATTGTGTTCAGGCGTCGTCTCTCCGTCCACCGAGCATTCCCCGGGCAGCAACACACAGCAGGATGTCACACGCTGGGAAAATATCAGACATCAGATCCCGTACCTGCTCCATTACTGTAACAGGCACAGACATTTCTCTTAACATGATGGCAGAAAAAGACTTAGCACGTTAACTGCCTTAAATATGTGGCTGAATTGGACACAAAGCTGGAGATGGTTGTTGTTTGTAATTAGAGGCTTTATTCTAAAAGGTCAGAAATAGATTTATCAGTACATATACTCATTTGGTTTAATTCCTGTAACACTGATATTCTGGACATGTCAGATTTCCCTTTTTTTTCCTGCCTGTTTCTCTTTCTGCAGCTGTCATTTCAACAGCCGGCAGATTGACAGCCAAAATGTCCCTTGCCTCCTGATTGCCATGTTTTTTTAAAGTTGTTGCAAGGACTTGACATTTCAGGCATCGACATTCATGTTTGTCAGCCAGATCGATGAAGGATGAAGAGTTTAATGTTTAACGCGAGCCAGAATACAGAATCAAAAATGGATTAATACATTTTATAGATAGAGATAAATGTTAACGGGAAAGTTAAAATCACACTGAGAAACATTTCACCAGGTAAATTAAAAAAAAGAGTTGATAACAGATGACATTTGACTATATATATATATATATATTATAATAATCTCCTTCACATCTATTTATTTACTTATGTTCATTATTATGCATTTATATTTTTATTTCTATGCAAGAGGTATTTAAAAATTGTTAATTTGATTTCTTTAGTAAAAAAGAAGTCACAGATGGCCGCAGCAAGAATTAAACAGTCAAGCCAGGGAGCAGGGAGTGCACGATTACTATAGTGCTACGCTCTATTAAACAACATAATGAGACATTAGAGATGTCATGGCAACATCTGGGAAATGGAAATATTACCCGTGATTCTATTTACTATTGTTTTTTTTCTTAAGTCTGCAGGTGTTTGCTCTCCTGTAACACTTGGGATGTCTAGATAATCCATGCATACGAGGATATTTGTAACCGATAAGAAATAAAATGCATAAAAACAGCACACAGGAACATGTGTGAATCTACCATCAACTCAACAGTTTGGTTTGGAGTGAAGCTTCATGAAAGGGGGTTTGCAACAAGTGGAAGAGAAGTGGAAGGGTCCTTGTGTGAGAAAATGCCTAATTTGGGCATTAAAAGCATTCAAAGCTGCGTTGGTGCAGCTTTTCAAATGACCTTGCGTCAGTCTGACTGGTTGCTATGATGACAACATGGTCAAGTTCAAGCAAAATGAGCTTTTATAGGCGGGTACTTACAGTTTTGAACTGAGACCAAATTCCACTGTTTCACTAGAAGTAAACTATTAGCTGTCAGTGTTTCTGCTAGAATATTATGTTTGTTTAAAGATATTGAAACAGCATGTAGACCATCATGGCGCATGCAATCTTTTAGGGTTTTGCAGCTGTTTTAAGACATGATGATGCACTCAAAGCCAAAATTAAAGCATCAATCAAGGGATAACAAAAGTGTGCCAAAAAATTAATTAATTTAAAATTAATTTCAGGTTTTACAGGCTTGTACTATGCAGCTGTGGCTCACAAGGAATCTCCATCATATCAGAGGATGGAAAACATGCCTCACTGATATCTGTCATTCGATAAAAGCCAAATGTCAGTCTGATATATTGTATTGCCAAGCTGATTAATCAGCTCAACACAAATACACAGTATGTGATTAGTACAACATCCCTGTTTTGCTGGTGAGATTTATATGACCTTGCTTTCCCTCTCATTTGTGTAGAATGAGTCTGCATGTAATTGTATGTTTGTGTTGGTGTCACTCAGGCATCTGTGTGTGGGTGTGTGTGTGTGTGCGTGTGTTTGTGTGTGTCACATCACCAGTGAAGCATTTGCCCCAATTACTGGGAACTGAAACCCTGGATCAACAAGTAGACATGCTCATTCAAGTAGAGGATAGATGTGTGTGTGTGTGTGTGTGTGTGTGTGTTGTTAGGCATAAATGTGTCTGATCTTTTTTTTTTTACTCTCTTGTGTGTATGTGTGCGTGTGTTAATGCAAGTGTATGCGAGCATCCATGCCTGAATTCATCGAGAAAATTCCCCTGTGATGCCATATTTTACCTTGAAGGACCACTGGACGAAGAGGTAATTGTATGAACAAAATCTGTATAAATTATTAAGAGAGCATCATTATTATTAAAAAGACTACACAGAAAAGGGAAAGCAACAGTCAACGCAATGTGCAGCCACCAGTGTTGCTGTGTTAACACGCTGGGTGCGTGGGAATCAGCCTCCCTCGCATAAACTTTGATCTACCGCTGGAGCTTAAACTAGAAAACGTTCTGCAATGTGTTATTTAATGTTTCACACAGATAGCAAGAAAAGAGCTGGTGGAGAATCTTCTTATCCATCTTAAATCTTCAATCCCAACACAGTGATACCATCTTTAATATAGTACTGATGTGTATAGTGTATTCCTACTGTGCACTGCACTGTAATCATCCTCTTTCTCTTTCCGGTATTGCCTAACTGCAGTGCATCCTCACACAACACTTGGCTGCCATCCTCTCAAACAAACCAAATCCAGCTCCACAAATGTTATCAGATCAGCTTAATTGTCTTCCAGTGGTGCAGTGAGGAGATTCAGAAGCCAAGCAACGTCCCTGCCTGTGGATCCATGTGCTGCAACCGACTGACAGAAGATTTAAGCTGAGAGACCACTGGTGCCATGACACACAGATACAATAGTGGCCACTGCGACACGGCAGCACCATGAATGAGATGAGATATCAACATGCCGCTCACCTGCTGCGTAGCTGGAGAGAACCGCCAAGAGAGCTGAGAGAGGAGTCCTCCAGGCAGATGTTTTCAGATGAAGCTCCTCAGTCACATCCCGGCTGTATCTTCCGCTGGATCTTCTCTCAACTGCAAGGCAAGAGTGGGTGTTTGTAATTAGATGGAGTGTGAGTATCTGTGCGTGAAAGAGAGAAGGAGAAGCAGCAGCAGCAGCTCTCTCCGCTGCATGTCAGTGTATGAGTATGTGGATGGTGTAGTGTTTGTTTTTCTCCGGCAGTGTCTGGTCAGAGCAGCATCGTCGGGGATGTGGAGTGGTGAGAGAGAGAGAGAGAGGTGGTGGTGATGGTGGTGGTGGGGGGGGAGCAGAATTATCCAACACTGCTCTGCCTGCAATGATCAGTTTCCATACTCCCGCTCACTCACGTCACATCCCTCTATCCCTCCATCCCTCCCCTCACTCGCTCTGGTCCTCACCTTCCCCTCCCTCCCCTGAAAACCCTGAGGTCCTATGCTCCTCTGCTTTCTCTCTGTGTCTCTCATCTCTCTCTTTCTCTATTCTCTAGTACTCATCCCCTCCCTCCTTTCAAGCCATTTCTACTCCGGTCACCGTGGCACGCATCAGCCAGCCAGCTGCATTAGCATTCAACACGGCAGGCGGTAAGTGCAGCAACCTGTGGGATATCCTCCCCAGAGGGCTGAGAGAAGGTGGGAAAAAGAGGAAGATTAAGACAGAAAGGGAGGAGAGGGTAGATGAAAAATGGGGACACACAGAGATAAAGAGGAGGAAGATGATGAAGGAGAACAGGAAGTGAAGGCGGATGATTTTGTGACCAATTTCTTTCCTTTTCACATCTTGTCTGGTGGGGACACAAAGACATGACACAAAAGAGATTTGAAAGCATTCATATAGAGACTGCACACTCCATAATTAAATATGCATTCTCATCAAAAACTGAAAGCTGCAGACATCTCTATCCTCGATCTTTACAACATGAAAATCAAAAACCTTGGCTGTATTCAAAAATATATATGACAGTATTCACCGTTATATTTGAGTATTTATGCCCTATACAGTAACTAATTGTGAAACATCTCGTGTCCATGATATTTTCAACAATCCAACAATGCAATGCATCACATTTTATCGTTGTGAGACACCGCACCTGTCAGTGATGATAATTAAGTGTTTGAAATCTCAATTTACAGCCCACCATGGAGTACAGCACTGAGTGTTTTGTTCATATTTTTCTATACTCCTCATTGCTTTACTGTTTCATTCTGTGTTCTTTTAAATACATAAATGTCATCTAATTATTTTTAGAATTTTTACTGTTTACTCTGTTGGTTTTTCTTCGTAACTCTGTTTAGAAAAGTGCTAAATAAATTATTATCATTATAATTATTATTATTATATAGGGAGTAGTGAATGGGTGAATTTTGGACACAGCCATTCAATTGCAGCAAATAAGGGACCCAATGTCAGTGCCTACCTTCCCCACGTATCCTTTATACCTATAAACCCATAGCTACAAAGAAGGAAGAATAAATAAATAAACAATACATATGATCACCTTCAATCAACTTCATTCACCTCCAATATTTTCAAACATGTAAAAGAAACATAACCATAAATAATGTAGATGTGCTGTGGTCACCAAGCACAAATGTACATTAATAATAAATGTACACATAGACAGATGTAAGAAATTCTTGTAACAGTTGACTCTTGCTCGCTGTACAGGCTTGGCAAGAATGTATAGTTGAAAAAATAAATCATGTGGAATAAGTCTTGGCAGCCCACAAATGGAAAATCTTAAGCAATATGATTCTGCAAAACCAACGTCAATATTTCTGAAATTCTTGTTATCTACAATATTTGTGCAGGGCAGCTACAATATGGTTTATGTTAGGTGAAGATGATGGCAAACAAACTGTGGGTAAGGTATGATTGGGGTTAGAAGCTAGGGAAAGATCATAGTTAGGGTTAAAAAAAAGGCAAACATTATGTGCAGCTTTGTGATGGGACACTATCTTCAGTCTCCTGCATCAAAGTCAGTCATGCTACACAAAACTTCACACTCAAACTTTCCACCTACTTAAATGGCATAATATATACTGCATTAGCGCTGATCGATCGTTGGCATTGGATGCGAATCGGGGTGTAAAATCATCAAATGTGAACATAATTCCCAAGGGTATTGGGCTGAGGATGATGAGGTTTATGAATGAAGCATTTTGAGCTCTTTTAAAATGTCCATTACACTCTGTGAGATCTATGTTGGCTTAACAGTCAGTGAAAAGGCGATTGCTGTATAAGAAAAAAAAATAGTCACATCTCAAGGGATAACATAACCTTTTATATATAATTTTGTTTATAAATGAAGGTACAGCTACTTGAGGCAAATTGTGCTCATCCATCATTAATATTCCAAACTGTATCATTGACATTTTGGGTATTTAGCTGACACTCTTATCCAGAGAGATGCATGATGAGTGCACACGTTCTATGAGCTCAGATTCTTAGGTGGTCTCACTGGAGGCGATCAATAGTAATGAAGTCAGGGGTTAGAGCCACAGAATCAAAGCATGTGATGTCAGAAATCTTTCCAATTAGTCTGAATTGATCATCCAGGTTAAGAAAGGCAAAGAACAAAAGGAGCAAATGAGGATCCCAGAGCATATTTGAAAAATTTGACTCGAGTCAGCGTTTATTAAAGGTGAACACAGTTTTCTCAGCATTGCCTACATTAATATTAAATAGATCAATAAAGCAGAGAACAAATCAACAAAAACAACAAATATTTATAATAGCACAATAATTTAAAACCACAGTGTTTATAGAATAGAATAGGAAATACTTTATTGTCTACTTTTTGAGTGCAAAAGGCAGGAATTTGTCTTTGGCTTGCGTGTGCAGAAATCTGCTATTAAAAAGAGTACATTAATACACATCATATCACATCCACAAAAGGACACATTAAAACACATTAACATAAAAATCTAGTGCATCTAGGGCATTACTACAGGCTTGGAGGAAGGCTTGAATTGCTTGCGTTAGGGTTAGGGTTAAGGTTAGGTTTAGGGTTAGTGTTAGGGTTAGGGTTAGTGTTAGGATTCTTGTTAGGGTTAGTGTTAGGGTTTAGGTTAGGGTTATTGTTAGGGTTAGTGTTAGGGTTAGGGTTAAGGTTAGGGTTAAGGTTAGGGTTATTGTTAGGGTTAGTGTTAGGGTTAGGGTTAAGGTTAGGGTTTAGGTTAGGGTTATTGTTAGGGTTAGTGTTAGGGTTAGGGTTAAGGTTAGGGTTAAGGTTAGGGTTAGGGTTAAGGTTAGGGTTATTGTTAGGGTTAGTGTTAGGGTTAGGGTTAAGGTTAGGGTTAGTGTTAGGGTTAGGGTTAAGGTTAGGGTTTAGGTTAGGGTTATTGTTAGGGTTAGTGTTAGTGTTAGGGTTAAGGTTAGGGTTAAGGTTAGGGTTAGGGTTAAGGTTAGGGTTATTGTTAGGGTTAGTGTTAGGGTTAGGGTTAAGGTTAGGGTTAGTGTTAGGGTTAGGGTTGGTGTTAGGGTTAGTGTTAGGGTTGGTGTTAGGGTTAAGGTTAGTGTTAGGATTATTGTTAGGGTTAGTGTTAGTGTTAGGGTTAGTGTTAGGGTTAGGGTTAGTGTTAGGATTATTGTTAGGGTTAGTGTTAGTGTTAGGGTTAGTGTTAGGGTTAGTGTTAGGGTTAGGGTTAAGGTTAGGGTTAAGGTTAGGGTTATTGTTAGTGTTAGGGTTAGGGTTAAGGTTAGGGTTAGTGTTAGGGTTAGTGTTAGGGTTAGTGTTAGGGTTAGGGTTAAGGTTAGGGTTAGGGTTAAGGTTAGGGTTATTGTTAGGGTTAGGGTTGGTGTCAAGGTTAGGGTTAGTGTTAGGGTTAGGGTTAGGGTTAGGGTTATGGTTAGGGTTAGTGTTAGGGTTGGTGTTAGGGTTAAGGTTAGTGTTAGGGTTAGGGTTAAGGTTAGGGTTAGTGTTAGGGTTAGGGTTGGTGTTAGGGTTAGTGTTAGGGTTGGTGTTAGGGTTAAGGTTAGTGTTAGGGTTAGGGTTAAGGTTAGGGTTAGGTATGAAAAGACTTTATGTTTTATGTTATGTGAATTTATGTTATGTGACATAACCCACTCAATCAGCATCTCGTTTATTAGCCAGAATGGAATAGTAATAGTCTTTAAATGGGATATAAAACTTGGAGTTGGAGTCCAAACATTGGAGTGCTTTTTTGGATGATGTGGCTCAATATTAATTGAGGAAGATGATTTCATATTCAATACCCTCAGCCACATATTCTTGGAAATATAAAATTAAATGAGCAACTTCACATTTTAGAATCACAGGCTATAAAATGCCTTTTTATAAACAGAGACAGTAAATAGATAATAAAAGCCATCAGTGTTTTTATTTTTCTGGAGAGGACAATCTTGAAAATAAATGAGTAATAGTCTGCACTCTGCTCCCACTATTGTCTAGAAGATCATGGGCAGACATTTAACCTCCAGTTCCAGTTGTGGAGCTGCTTCGCTGTATAAATGTCTTGCTTTGTAGAGCATATGTTCACAGCAAGACCCTTTTGCAAGAGACATAAAGGTTATTCAGTAACAGTTTCTGCCATGCTGTTCTGCCTTTCAGACAAGTTTGTGAGGAGAAAAAAGACTTGAGCGATAAGCATGCTGCTTCCAGGAACAAACCTAATATCTTCAATTCATTTACCAGCCCACTTTTACCTAACCTTTACATCGCTCACACCTGTTACGTAGCCTCCCACCTACAAAAACCACCATTTAATCTGATACACAGGCCTCCGCATGGGTTGAATTTCATGAAAGATTGCTGAACAATGACCCAGATATGGGCGGTGTGTGGGGGGTGGCTGACCGGTGTGTCAATAACGTTTGTGTTTTAGTGCTGCCTCCAGGCTATCTGTGTAGGTCATGTGGGTGTTTACATTTGTGTGAGAGAGGCAGAGGCAGTTGAAGTATTGACATGTCCTTCACATGTGACTGGCAGTCAGTAACTATAGGGCATCTACTCCTCAGCGTGAATCTGAGTTACAATTGCTCATTCATGTAGGCAAAAATATCAGAATCTGTGGCTCATTATCAAGTTATATTTTGAATCAGTTTCACTTACATGCATTATTTACATTTTTTGACTGCTTGGGGGCAGCACAACAAGCTGTAAACATACATATTTATGTATTATTATTACAGTTATGTATTATCACCTCATAAAGTTGATATGGTGCATGTGTTAGCAAACATTTTCCTCTTTACATATCCCCCAGACACAGAACAACAATAGTCAAAGTTTGGTTAGGTTTAAGCACAAAAAAAACTTGTTTAAGGTTATGGGACCTTTTTCGTCATATAGTCACATTTCTTCCTTCTTTGCTGCCAGTGGTCAAGAATAATAACTCCTACAGCCACTAGAGGCTTTGTCACTTGAAAATAAAAAATATGTCATTTTTGGGCATTTGCTGAAATCTCCACTGTCCACATGAGGTACAACACTGTACAGTTTCCCACATGGTCAGGCTTTGAAGTAACAGCCTCTGCAATACTCATGTTAATAAGAAAATTCAGTCTCTCTTGATAGTGATTCAAAGTATTCTCAGTCCTTTCAGGATTTTATATGTGAAAATTGTATTGGTCTTTTTTGGGTAGTTAACATGAGTAACAATTGGCCGCCACAGTTGAACAGAGAATGAAAATTCAACCAATTTCCATCATCAGTGGAAAATCAAAAGTAGCTGGGTAGCTTCTGTTCCAGCAACTGCTATATATGATTTACTGATTAATTCATCAAACTTATCAGACATTTCACCCCTTTTACCCACTGGTTACTCTAAAATGCTGTTCCAAAGGTGAGATGGGACTTTGGTTTGACTGACTGAGTGTTCAATTGACAGGTGAGGTGTAGAAAACTACAGCCTGAAGCACTTGATACCCCCTGTAATTGTTTTGATGTATTAATGATATATACAATTGTTAACATCATCATAGGTACAATCTTATTGTGTTGTGTCAAATTGCATCGATCTAAGAAACTTCTTTCAACTGAGTTTTTACACGCACAAGAATGTAAAAAGCAAAGACTTTTCTCCATTTATTTGTAGCATTCATATGTAGCTGTCTAATAACTAGCTTAAAATTTAAGGTCAAATAGTACAAATTGCATTGTACTTATTTATTCAGTCACACTGGGCTTCATGTCATTCACTATTTCCTCTCTTGTTTTGTTTTTTCATTGGGCTTCAGTGTAATGTTGCCCGGACAGAAAACAAATCAATGAGAGACTAAAACTCACAATCTGCTGACATGAAAGGAAACAGAGCAGGGCGTACAGACAGCTGACTGTACGTTTCACTTTATTTATGGTGACAAAAGGATTAGATTTGAATTTTCATTGATGCCGAGTGTGGAGCAGTCGGTTGCCAGGGGAGGCTGTCTAACCTGCCTCCAGTATGTCTGACCCACATGCATAATGACCTCAAGAGATCTCATGATGATGCATGTCTGATGCTCTCACGAGTGACAGGCGCATCTGACGTGCATCTTTTTCTGTCACCTTCACACACGTCTGTACACGTCATCTGCATACAAAACATCAAAACAACATCATGCCATTGTTTATCTTCTTTATTTGCATTTGTTTAATAATAGGTGATAAATCCACATCTGTTTATAATTTTAAGTCATTAAGATACAGTATTTAAATAAAATTTGAAGACTTTACACCCACACTTTTTAATATCGCTGACTAAACAGACAAAGAACAAAACATGGTACAAATATCAATAATTGGACAAAAAAACAAAATTGCTCGAATGTAATGGATAAATGGACTCTTTGTCACACAACTGTTGCCAATTTCAAGATAGAATTTTCACACTCTAAATAATATTATTAAATAATAATTTTAAAATTATGTTTTAATATTTGAACTGCACAATATTTTTTTTATCAAATGACTACATGTAATGTAAAAAGGATCACTCGTAATGATGAACCCACAGAGAATGATCGATCACCCAGCACTGCAGTTCCCCTCAGCTGTACAAAAGCATTTTAGCATCTTTCAGCTCATTGTTTTGGTTTTTACAACCTGCAACTTTACTGTTTTGGTTCACTCTCACTGTTCTCATCATTTTTGATTCCTAGCCGCAGTTAACGCACAACTGTCTTCAGAGTGAAAAAGCTCTGATAAACCTACTATACAAGACTTCATTAGTCATTTCGGCAAATGCCCGAAAACCACATACACTTATGAGAGACTGTCCTCCCAAGAAAAATGACACAATAGATTGTAATGTCAGTTGCCTAAAAACAACCTATAGTTACATTTGAGTGACACACACCATCTAGAAACTGTAGTAATTATGACCTGGAGCAGTGGCGCAGTTCAGATGACATATATATTTCCTCATTCAGAAGATGGAGGCATTAAAGTACCAATGTGTAGGATTTAGTGGCATCTAGCAGACAGTTTGCAGATTGCCACCAAAACAATACTCCTCCCTCCCCCTCCCCTTCCAAGCATGTAAGAAAACCCACAGTAGCCTTGAAACTCACAAAAAATGCAAAAGGCCTTCTCTAGAGCCAGTGTTTGGTTTGTCCATTCTGGGCTACTGTAGAAACATGGTGGTGCAACATGGTGGCCTCCATGGAAGAGGACCCACTCCCTAGGAAGATATAAAGGGCTCATTCTAAGGTAACGAAAACACAACAATTCTTATTTTCAGGTGATTATATATCAATTAAAACATACTTATGACTATTATATTTCATTTCTGTCATGTCCGTTCCGCTAGATGCCACGAAATACTACACACTGCACTTTTAATCCAACAGTGGACTTTGCCACAGGAGACCGCTGTTTGTCCCCATTTGTAACTGTAAGTGTCACTTTTCCACTTTTTCCAGTACTTTCCCAGTGTTTCAAAATTACAAAGGGCCCCTAACCATGATCCTGTGGTTATTATCGTAACCATGACGAAGGTTGCCTAACTTTAAGGAAGTTCTCTTATGTGTCGTTCTGGAGAGCAGAAGCCCTCTAGCGGTTGTAGTATTTATGACTCTACTCAGTTGGGATCAAAGGAGTGAGTAGTGTGATGTCGTAATAGAACCGCAAACTCTGCAGAGCCAGGAGGTCTGTATGGATGGGTCAACAAAACATCAGACTTTAACACAGGAGATTGATGTTTGGTCTTGGGATGGATGTATGTTGGTTTCTTTAAACCATGACCAACAAAACTTCCCCATTTTTTCCATAACCAAGTTGTTTTTGTGTTTAAACTTAACCAGACTTTAACCAGCGGGGTGTAAGCTCAGAAAATGGTTTTGTTTGTAAAACAGTGATTTGCAACAGTAGTGGTGTCAGATCAGAAAATGATAACATTGGAGAGCATTGACAAGTAACATATTTGGTTGTTTAATTTAGAGAACTTGTTGGAACAGCAAAGTAGAACATTGTAATGTGTTGACTTCCAATCCCCAAGAATACACACAGCTGATACTGATGCACTGATGATTGCAGCACATCCTGCACACTACATATTGCTGCCCGAAAACTCTGAGAGGAGCAGCTACATTACCATGCAAATCGACATAAAATCATCTCACACTTTCTAAAACCCAATCAAATCGCCAAGTTCCTCAGAAGAGAGCTGCCAACTCAGTCTCCCCCTCGACCATGACAGCAGTCCAAAGCACATATATCAATTCTACCCCACTTCTGGCCCTCTGTGCTATAAATAGCAGCCTGAGTGTGGAGTCTAGCTCAGAACACCATGTATCATAATGGGACCATTATGTAAGGTCCTGTCCTGTGCGTCTACACATGCTGACCCAGGTCTTAGTTCCTGAGGGGCTGAAGCCAGATTGATGCTTGCTAGGTAACGGACAGCTGGGCCTCCCTCACTCTGTATACATCCTTGGGAAGAAGCAAAAGAGCATTAAGAGTGAAGAAAGACTGACATTAATGGACAAACACGTAATATAAGCCTGCAGGCATCTGCCATTTTAGCAAATTTCTCAGTGTGCTAGGGGAGTACTAATCATTAAAAAAGGGTTTCACTCCAGTCTGTTACATGTCCAAGATGGACATAAAATTGGTTATTACTCTGTATTTTGAAAGGATATATGATTACATAAACCAGCCTTCACTAATTACATGCATATATCCACTAATCCTGGTTTGGAAAATATGTCATGGAGGAAACATAACACATCCTGAGGGACAAGAATAAGGCTGCTAAACACTTCATTAAGGTCAGGATGTCAAAACATTGTAATGCTTCATGTCTGTTGACTTTTTCAATATTTAATCAAAACCACAATCTTATCCAAATTAACAATGCCTAAATGCCAAAAGTTGTTGCTTGTAATGACAAACCCACAGAGAATTATCACTGGACTCTGCTCTTCCCCTCAGCTCTGCAAGGTGCTTTAGCAACTTTCAGCTCATTTTTTTGGTTTTCTGGCCCACAGCTTGACTGTTTTGGTTCACTCTCACGGTTCTCATCAACCTCATTTCCAGCTGCAGCAGGCAGCTGTTTTCAGCAAAAGACAAAGACAGACAAAGTTAGTGACTACCTGGTGAACATAGTGGAGCATTTAGCAGCTAAATTGCCAGATATTTCCCCATAGCAGATTGGAGGGGACCAAAACAGGACAGTAAATAAAAAGGAGAGTAAATATTGGACTTTCATACATTATGTGGCCAGAAACATCACTCCAAATGGATGCTAATGTTGCTCTATCTCTGCTATATGTATAAATTAATTTGCAACCATTTGCATGTTCGCCATATTAACTTTATAAGGTGATAATACAGTATAGCCCAATTCACCCGGGACTAGTATTACCTGGGGACGTCATATGATTTAGAAATTACCCCCCGATGTCTGTGTTCCAAGCGGCGCATTTGCACAGGACAAGCAAAGTCTGTACGTCGTAAGTCTGTATGTCTGTAAGTTACTGACATGGCAGATTTGCACAGGATTAAGAATACAGATGACCTCTGCAATTATTACACATTACTAGAGGTCCCCAGGTGATACTAGTCCTGTGTGAATAGGGCTAATGTCAGTGTTGTGTTTATATTTTGATCTACTGTCCCAAGTGGCCAAAAATCAACTAATGCGGCTTATTAAAGTGAATTAAAAGGGTGTATTGAAAGTCACTTTGTGCGCCCCCTTGTGGTTGCACCTTAAAGGATTCCCCACGCATCTTACCCAGGGATCTTTAGATGAATCAGCTGAAAGCATTGTATTAAATTTGACCAAGTTTTCCCCAGGATTGTCTCATTTTTCTACTACTTTAGCAAAAGAATAATTTGAATTAATTCTATTACAGTACCAAGAAATACACACATAGTGACTTTAATAATAAATCCAACACAAATCACTTGTGAGTTTTTTGTGCAAGTGAGCAGTCCTCCATCTGTGCCACGTGTCCTATCAAAAAGTCTTTTTGGTCACAGATGTCCCATTTTTCAGATGATAGATATCTTAGTAAATTTGTGGGTTTGAATCCATCATCCAAACTAACCTCTGGTTCAGACAGTAAAGCCTGCAATGCAATGCAGTCCACCAGCTGACACACACAAGACAAAAAATATATATAATGACTGAACATCATACAGTTCATGTTCCATGTATGTCAGTATTGTGTGTGTTCACATGTGCCCACATTTGTGCAATCATGCATATGTGTGTGTGTGTGTGTGTGTGTGTGTGTGTGTATGTGTAGTGGGACTTCCCTCTGTCCGCTTGCAGACAGTTGGTGCAGAGCATTGAACTATATTATCATAGCATGAGTCACTGGAACATTCTGTGGCACTGAGGGAGCAAATCACATTTGTTCGCTCTTCCCATCTGCCATGTAATGAGGAAAAGAGGAGGAAAAAGAAGGAAGCACAGCACAGACAAATGAGATGTTTTAACTGATGTGTGAAGTTAGTTTAACTGTTTACACAAAGATAAAGCACAAATCTGTAATATATGCATTAAATAGATACAAGATGATATTGTGAAATAAAGATAAATGTGAGTTTTGTTGATAATCTGCAAAAGTATACATTCTGGTGTTCCCATCTTTGTTGCTAAGCACACATTGCCGCAGAGACTTCACTGAGTTCACATGTCAATCAAACAGTGTGGGTAGGAATGATGTACTTTGGGGTTTCTGTTGATGCAGTTTGAGTTTCTGTACTTTTTGTTCCTTCCTTTCTCTTGTCAGCTGCAGAGGCCACATGTGTTCATGTTTAAGGCACACTGGGGTTTTCATTGCAAAGTTTTTTTTCTGACATTTAACTTGTAAATTCTTAGATCTTAGAAGCATGTTGAATGCATTTGATAAGACATTTGCAAAACATTTGTTCTTCTCTTCTCTCATCCAGTCTTTTATTGGTGACTTGCTACCTTTAATGGCAGATTATCACCAGCAAATGGTGACATGCATTACCACCCTGTATAGTTATCTCCAGAAACTACAGGAAAGCATGATGAAAATTCAAACTCACCAGATGGTAGGCAATCTTTTAAGTGACTCAAAGTGACTAAAAGACTTACATTAAAGAAAGAGTTCAACATATTACCTCAATAATACGCTCGGTTACTTTCTAGCCGAGAGTTAGATGAGAAGATCAATACCAATCTTGAGAGTGATATCAATCTTCTCATCTGACTTTCAGCAAGAAAACAAATTTAGTTTCTGGATGTTGCAAAGAGGGAGAAAGAGTAAAAAACCTTATCAGACACAAGAGGGGATCCAGAGGGGATCTGTAAATGTTATTTTCCACTCTATTGGTAACAATTCAATTTTTTCAGTCCCCCTATTTAGCATTTTTATTATCTGTATACAAAAATTTGACAAATGGTTTATAAAACACTATATGCAGTTGTAAGTAGATATAAGTGTTTATTCATTTATTTGTCGGAAACTTTAACTCCTCCTGTGGGAATCCATAAATGGATGTATACCGGCGAATAAAACACAGTAGTAATAATATATATTATAAAATAAGTCTTCACAGGAGAAGTTATAATTGCTGACATACTATATACACTTGAAAATGTCCTTATATTTGCATATAACTACATTATAGAGTGTTATAAACCATTTATTGCATGTTTGTACACTGCTTATGAATACTAAACAGGGGGACTTATAGTGAAATGTTACTCATCTATCAATATTAAACCATTTGTATCACCATGCATCACTAAACTGTTCGCAAAAAGGTCTTGTGAGTTCAATGTGGACATTTTGAAATAAATATAAGCTTTTACGCATGAAAAACCAATCTAAAAGTGTGCTCCTCAAACTCATCAGGTGCACTGATACCAGGTGCACTAATAGGGTGAAGCACTGCTGTTTTGAAACCTAGGTAACACCAAGAATCGTGCGTTTACTCCAGGTAGCAGGTGTCAGCACATCAAAGGTGATAGTGCTGGAGTTGTGTGGTGCATTCGAGCGTTCACAGGTTTTCCTGACCACTGCTGATGTAATTTGCCCTCGACCCAGTGAGCAGAACACATTCTTACGCTAATACAAGTGCTGTGATGATATCGAACTGGCATGCGATTATCTTCATTCGCGTCTCGTGGGGTGCGGCAGAGAAGCTGCATTCCTGTGTCTTTCTCTGATGGTAGTGTGAAGGAAAAGAAGACTATGAATATTTATGCTTTCGTTTCATTCATGTTTCCATTTATCTTCTTGATACAGATGCTTTCCAGAGTGTTTCTGGACTGTTTTTGTGCTTTTGTTTTATGTTGTTTTGTGTTTCTTTTCGTCTTGGATTCTCATTGTTTCTAAAACCTGATAAATTGTCATCCAAAAACTGTCAAAAACACATCAGTGAGTCACACTTTTGGACTGGTTGACATGATCCTTTATCACAAGGAACCAGAGCACTGTGGTTCAGTTTGAGTTGTCTGCCATAAACACTCAATAGTGCACCAAATTTGCATCTGAAAATGCTCCCTGTCAAATGCACTATTTGAGTAACATTTACTGAAAACTTATGTATCCTTTTTGGAACATTAAACAAAATATTAGTGAGCCATTCTGAAAGGATAAGGTTTGTGATTTGCTATATTTTTCTTACTGTTGACAAATCTCAACAGTAAAATGGTTCCACTTACAAGTAATGTGTGTGTATCCAAAGCCTGATATATCTTATTGCTCTGTGCTGTAGACCTCCATTGTTAAAACTACTGATAATATATCAGTGAGCCACACCACTGCACTGGATGACATGTTCCTTCACTCTGAAGATTACAGTCACATTAGTTTGTTCAGAAATGGTTCCAAAGACTAATGACAGCGATCGTGTTTTTAGTCTCTTAGTAGTAGTTCTGTATGAGGGAGACCCTACTGAGCATGTGCTGTTCTGTTTTCAGCTTCCCTAGCTTGTTGTGCTACATATCACAACCTCTTGACTTTGTACTGAAGTTCTTTGAGAAATTTATAATGTAGTACAAAGTCTAGAGGTTGCGATATGTAGCACAACAAGCTAGCACCAAGAACTTACACAGAACTACTCTCCTGAGACTGAGAATGTGATCGCTGTTATCAGTTTTTGGAGCTGTTTCTAAACGAACTACTTTACCCAAAGTCTTAGTGGTGAAGGAACATCATGTCACCCAGTGGAACAGTGTGACTCACTGACATGTTTTCATAGTTTTTGGACAACAACAGAGATGTATCAGACTTTGGATACTCATACTTGTATATCAATTCATTGTTGGTTTGGCTCTACACATGAGATTTGTTGACAATATGAGCAATTGCTAGCCATATGCTTTAAAGATGTATGTCTTCAGAGGGAATGAATCAGAGATGAACAAACACATTGTTGTCTTTTGGTCTTTTCATGGCATTTGTTGATAGTAACAAAGCTGTAGAATATTGCTAGCATTGTGCTTTTAGTATCAGGCCTGTAGTTAGATGAACTGTAGAAAAAAATATTTTGGAAAATTCAATGACTTTCAGTGGATAAATATGAAGGCAAATACTAATCTGTTGCAAATGTTTTCTGTTTGAACACATCATCAGAAACTCATAGCTTAACAATGATGTAAACTTAATTCATTTTAGATGTTTATAGGCACCTTTTACATCAGCCTGGTTATTAATGAAATGCAGGGATCATTTTGACATATCACACAAATGATTCAGAGGTTGATAAAAAACTTTAAAAAAAAGCTGCCATTATGCTGCCAAAGGTGAAATGACTGCTGGTTTGTTTTTACTCCCTTTTTTTATGTTAGATCGAGCCCCACGAGATCTAATTCTCATTGATGGTCATATCGATTGTCCATCTTGAGCGACATTTCCTCGTTCCATTAAGCGAGATCCCGGGCAGAATTCCCTCACCGCCTATTAGGAGACTAGCATTTCATGTAAAGGTGAAGGCCATATCCTTCTACGCTGGGATCAATATGTCAGCTTCTCATCCTCTAGGCGGATCGCTTCAATAACCCAATAGATCATTAAATAGCTGAGGATATGAGCACGGCAGCTCAGAGAAGAAGAAGAAGAAGAAGGATATTTAAAAATGATAACAGATCATGGTTGATATTGTGAGGTTGTAATAAATGGACTGTGGATAATGACATTATTAAAAAAAAAATCAAATAATGTTCATTTACTGTATTTCTTTCCCAACATTGACGTGCTCTTTGCCTCTACATGTTTAACTGTAGTTCAAACTAGTTTAAAGAAAGAAATTATAAAGCATCAAATGAGTGCATATGAAACATAAAATCCCCACAGGGACTCATAAAAACAACTCCCAAAGCTCCTCTTCCATTCTCTCATTTCGCAGTAATCAATCATACTAATAGATTAAACATAAACTTAACACACCTGAAACAGAGTAACTGCCTAGTAACTGTGATCTTACTCTGTGAAAGATCAGTAAAAGCACACAGTTACAGCTGATGTTATGGCAAACATACATTTAGCAGACAATGCTTACATTGATTAAGTAATAAACTTAACAGATGGGTGACAAATTACAGGGACTTAATAATGTGTCTTGAACAGCTTCTGCAGCTCCACTGGAGAAAAACACCAGAATATATTCCCTCAGCCGGTGTTTTGATGATGATGGTGGAGAACATATCGCTCCAAAATCTGCCATATGTCTTCAGTTGGATTGAGATCTGGTGACTGTGAAGGCCATAGCATGCAGCAGGTGTCTTAGAGATCCATTTACCAAATTTTTACCGTAACAAAGGTCCAGTAAGGATGCATAACATGATGATATCTCATGATAATGAATGATACTCATCTCAGTATTATTAGAAGTGACACCTTTGTTATGTAACCAAGTCCTTAAACTTGCATTAAAAGGAGTGATGGCCAGGTGGAGACGCTGGTGTGAGTGTTCATTAGTGAGTTCTTCCCTGTATTCATTGTTAAAAATTTTTGAGTTTACAATTATGCTGCTGGAGGCTTGAAATGACGACTTTAACTGGTTCAGTTTTGTGGTTTTTACCTCTGTGTTCTGGGGATAGTTTTGGTCAAAATGGGCATGTTTGATGTTGTAGTGGTGGTTTAAGTTACCACTCTTGCCATTTGCCACTGCTTCACTGCAAATCAAGCACAATGGTCTTGTGTTTCCTTCTGGCAAAATTAACTCATATTTCTCAAAATGTTCTCACTGTCAACCTCTCTTTTATGTTTGTAATAATTCCCCCTGTTCATACCAGGGGGAAAAATCCAGTCCTCTTTCTGTGAAAAAATGTCTTAAAAGATTCATCTGAGGCTAATATAAACCTTCAGCTTTCTAGATCAAATCTAGTCAAATCAAGTTAATATCTTTAAAAGTCTTTTTAGTGCCAAATTCCCTTTTTTTTCATTAGTATTCTTCCAGGAAATCACTGTCTTGGGAAACACAAAGAGGAAATTTTGTGCTAAAAAACAGAAACATTGGAAGACATCCACTTGATTTGAATAACTAAGATTGCAGAGGCCTCATACTAACTTTAGATCAACTTTTGTCCCCCATCACTTACATTGTAAGCACATTCAGAATTCATCAATATGAACAGGAGGAACGATTACAGCCAGCAAAACCTGGGTCAGTGTTCATATGGGCACCTGACTATAATCTTAAGACAGATGTGAAAAAATTATTATCCTTTAACTTGGGAGTTTCTAAAAACAGAAGATAGACCACATACAATAATCTAAAATCAACTACTAGAAGAGATTATCCACCAGGTGTGTCTGGGGTCATGTATAGTCTCAGTGATCTTTCAGGTGTATAAATTATTGTAATCAAGCATCCCCCTGGGTTCACCTAACTGTATAAACTTAAGGTAACAATAAACAGAGGGATAAGTCAAAACTTCTCAACTTAAACATTGCTATTTATTTAGAATATTTATTTAGAATTGAATCTAATTCAATTGTCCCTTCTGGCTCCCTTAAAGTAAAGCTAACAAAAAGGGGGATTTATACTCATATTGTGCCTCACATTAGTGGTTCTTAACATATTGGAATTAATCTGCAGATGCTCCAGTTCAAGATGAGACCAAACTTTTCCATGGATGTCAGTTTTTGAGCCACGACATAGGCCAAAATGTGGTCTACAACAGACCATGAATGCCTTTTGCTGCAGTCTTCACTTGCAGGTCCTACTGACCAGTAAAGAGGAGTGAGGAGTTAGCAGTCAATGGTTATACATGTTATAAAATAGGTTTTTCAACAATTGTGGATCGCAGCCACCACAAGAAGTCCTTGAGCATACATTCATAAATGTGCACAAAAAATATTCGGCCGCTGGGTCCAGTAGTGTGCGAGATTAGCTGCGGACAGATACACACATGGATACACATGACCAAACACACAATCTCCTCCAGGCTTACACCTGGCGAAGATAATAATGTATAAAAATGGATCTCACTGTGAGCTGGCATGGGTTCAAACCCTTGAGTGTGTTGAGCATCTGGCCACACCCCAATCAGTGATGTCACAGCAGGTGGTTTGGCTTTAACAGCTGCTTGAAATTACAGGCAGTGACATCACTGATTGAGGCATGAACAGATTGAAGCCACAGAGAGCAGCAGCAGCAGGTTTTTGCACCATATGTGATTCTGTACGGACAGCGCTGCTATAAAGAATAGAGATACAGTAGTGACTACATCATCCAACCAAATTGTCATTTTGGTTCTCTGTCACTCTTTCATTTGAGGCTAGATAAATATAATTGGCTTGTCTTGGTTTCAATAGAGTTTTACAGTCCCATGATGGTCTGATGATGTGATTGTAATTCTGTCATGATTAACTTCTGAGCACTTCTGCCGTTTTGTGCAAATTGGCCCAATCTACAAGCTTTTATGAGGTTTTTCAACACGCATGATCTTTTCATGGTGCATGTACACACACACACACACACACACATGCGCTCTTACTGTACTTCACAGATGTTATCTTCTTCTGTTAAGTGAAAACATTTGATAAGGTGTTTAGTGAACTCACCATGAACGTTCTGCACATATGTACCGGGGACTAACACCATCTGTAGACCTGTTAATATAACACATCATTAATATTCACACACCTGTTTCTGCTCCTTCAGTTTTCACAAAATCCATCCAGTCATTTACATATTCTGCATACTGTGATGTTTTCGTGATGAATATGACAGTTTCATACCAGTATTAAGATTTTTACATGTATATGTATGCTGCAACTGCTGTGTATGTTATGTAATTTACAGTAGAAATATTGAATCGCTACATGTAAATAATTAGTTTTCCCAATACTAATTCATCTCCACAATTGAATGTATTTCAGCATACAGTACCTTTACTGTATATCACTACAAAATGGTTTATTATGTATTTTGTTATCATTTTGTGAGACAGAGGGGTTTTTCAGGTGTATATTTAGGCCCTTGACATGTTCTGTGGTCACAATTAAGGATTCTGTTTTTTTAGTTTCAAAAAACGCTTAACAAGAAATTGAGTAAAAAATATGGAAATTTCCTGTAAGAAGAAGGCAAGAAGCAAAGGTTCTCCAGAACAAGCATCAATTATGTGTTAGGGACACATGTGCTGCGTATCATTAAGCTCCATGTGGAGACAGATCAATCCAATACTTACCGTTTTATTTTATAATAGAAAATACCTGCTATAACTTACTTTTAAGCTTTAGATTTCCACTTGTCAAAAACAAAAATTACAATTACTCAATGTCTTTTTTTCTATTTCTTCTTGACCTTGCTTGCAGTTGTTTTATTTTCACAGAGGTTCTTTGATATATGTCTCAATGTCACTATAATACTTCGATGTAACGCAGGTGCTGCTTGAGAACAAGGTGTTGATGATTTAAACGAGACTAATGACGGGACATAACAGCACCATCTGCTGTGGACTGTTTTTCACTCCCACACACAAGATCTGGAAGCTGAATGAAGCTTCTTGAAGCAACGCAGAGCTCACATGCTGCACATTCCAGGGTTTCATTTTGCTTCAGGTTTTTTTTTCTTATTTCGACTGGGAATCAAAAATGGAGACTAGTAAAGCAAAATTACACATGTTTTATTGCAGTAACAAATGTAAAATGATACACAGTGTTGCGCAATATTTCAAATCACAAGTGAAATTCATCAGTACGAATAACATTAATCGTACAAAGAGGTATATGTTGCATAGTCAAGGCAATAAAATAATAATTTACACTGTGGATCAGCTGAAATATCAAAATGCTGATTGGTTACTGTAGTGCTTAAATTAGCCCTTAGTTAGCACTTAGTTATATTAAATAAAATAACGGATGAAATATAGAGAAAGAGAAATTTATCAGAAGAAATTCATCATTTGATAAAAAAGTGTTGAGTACATTGCCTTGATAATAATCATACAATCAAACAGTCTTCAAACAGTGCAGTTGTTCCTAAAACGCTGAGTGACTCAAGCAGAAGATTACATCTGTTGAATCAGTTCATGTGTTTTCGTCTACAATAAAAAAAGAAGAATCTGACAGAGGAGCTGGATAAAAGCTGCTGCTTTGGAATTATGTCAATTATGACTTTACTGACATTTTTACGGACAAAAGATAAAATTCCCCCGCCCATCGCAGTCCTTGTTGGCAGCATGTGAATCTGTTTGCACATCTCATGTCGACTCAGACGGCCTTCTTCTTGATTCTGAGCAGCTGAGAGACGCTCTGCAGACCCCAGTACAGCAGAGAGAGGGAGACAAAGGCCTGGAAAAAACCAACAGAGATGGTCAAGATCAGAGGTTTTATATGAGTGCGTTTCATTCAAAGGTGAGGGTTGTGTCACCTTTTAGAGACTCAGAATGTGGAAATGTTTCTGATTTAGGGGAAATGAAAACTGTTATTTAAGCATAAAACACAGTGACGACACTGAACTCTGAACAACAAGAGTAAACAGTTACAGACTCTGCTCAAACTTTTAATACTTCTAGGAGAAAATTGGTCGATAAATTGGATTGTTACATAATGTTGAATTCATATATAATATTATGGGATATTTCCATCAATTAGTCAATTAATTGTTTCAGAAAATTGTTAAAAAAAAAAAAAAAAAGGCCATAAGAATTTATCAGACCCCAAGCTGATATATTTAATTGGCTTGTTTTGTCATGCAAACAGCTCAAAACTCAAAGAATTTCAGTTTACTATAATATAAGAAAACCAGATAATATTCAAATTTGAGAACCAGTAGTTTTTTCTTAAAAAAAATGAATTGATTGTCATTTTCATATCAAAATTGTTTCTGATTAAGTTTCAAATAATTTTAGGTCTAACTGTCTGTCAGTGCTACCACCTTTTCTGCAGCCTTTGAAACCTGAACTCGACCTTTTCCTTACAATTTTTCTAATGATTTAGTCATTAATTATGTATCCTTTTTTTCCAAATTAATTATTTAATTCAAAAGCCTGATTTATTTTAGAGTTGTTTTAATGAGGCTCACCTTGCTTCCTGGAGCTGCTAACACTAAAACAATTTCAATGTTTCATTGCTTTGCACACTTAAAGTTAAATGTTTTCCTTACTTAAATTCTGACCTTTTTGATTAAACCATATGACATAAAGATATGGATATTTTGGTGCACGTCTAGGACACTGAAAGCACTACTGATTCTTCAGACGGAGGGGGATAAAAACCCAATATCAGTTCCTTTTAATACTGATGGACTATAGATTTATGCACTTACTGTATCAGTTAAATTGTAAACTGCAAAAGTGGTTTTCACCGAGCAAAAAGCAAGCTGGATTGTCATACCATAAAAAATCTCTCCGACAAAAATAAGTCATAAGACTTGCAACAGGTATCATTTACGAGCAGTTAACATGAAGGTAAACACTGAAAGTGAAGCTCTAATTGAAAGAAAACAGTGAGACCCTCCAGATGCAGCCGGTCTCAGGATGATGTAGAAAGTGGGCTCTAAAGGTTAAGGAGCTGGTCTTCTCCCCCGATGCTCTCGCTGCGGGGTCAGAAGGGTCACCAATATGGAGGACCACGCTGTTAGGAGAGCGGGGTTCTGCCAGAAACAGTCCTCGCCTCCACCCCTCGCTGCGTTCTGGCCCATAAACTGCATCCTACATTGCAAGTCAAGCCAAAACCAGACCGCTGTCCATCACAGGCAAAAAGCCTGATGGGAAAAAAAGCAACGTTTCCCCTTCTGGACACGGCAGCTGTTTTCCTTTGAGAAAGAGTGCAACACAGACCTCCTCTCTCTGCTTTTCTACCTGCTCTGAAAACAGCCTCCCTGCAGAGAAAGAATAAAAGCCAAACGACAGACGAAACTAAGGAAAAGAAGGGAGAGACTGAAAACATGTCCGCCCTCTTTTGTTTTAGTGGCTCTGATCCTTAAAGTTTCCTTAAATTTCCTCTTCAGTGTTGCCACAGACGTTAAAGAAAATCCAAATTTTGTTTATATAGTTTTAAACTCCAAACCAATCAGCTACGAGATAAATATTAAGACTATAAAACTGTATTCAAATCCGTGGTGGAATTTATGAGTGTTGTACTTAAGTACAGTTTTAAGTAAATTGTATTTCCATTTTATGCTACTTCATACTTAAATATTGTACTTTTTTTACTTCACTACATTTATCTGACAGCTGTAGTTACAAGTTACTTTGCAGATGAAGAAGGCACATAATAAAACAATGGTGTCTTTATAAAATAGGTGGTATTTTTATAGATTAAACTATGTAATAATATCAAGCTACAACATTAAAATGATGTTTACACTTACATACATACATCAGTAATAATAATCTTTCATCTTATAACAAGATATTTTTCATGTCATGATGACCTATTTTTCTCATTTCACACCTGATAATTACATTTTTACAACCATGTGTTGGGTTAGGGTTAATTTTGTCCACTCCATTATCATACATGAGGGGGGGGCAGAATATTAGGAACACTTTTCAACATATTGCACTCCAGTACACCACCACCACCCACTATGACCTCAATAATAAACACAAAGTAGAATTATCACCTTTCTGACAATGCCACAATATGTATATGCTGGATTAATTATCCAATCAAAGGACCATAAAAACTGGGTCAAATGATGAACTGAACACCTTGAGAATACACACACACACAGAGGAAAGAATGCATCTTTTCTGAAACAAATCTGCACTCTCAAAAGATTAGAAAGAGACAAAAAGGTAAATAAGGGCAACCTGACAGAGATTATAGGCCAAAAGGTTGTATTACAGCAGTTAGCTTGTTTTCTGTGCAATGGTGTCGTATTTTTAGGAATTTATCCAAACACTTGAATTAATTTTCCCCTTGATCCTCATAATTATGTCTGTTTTTATTCGATTGCACTTCTCAATCTCTGTAAAGCTCTCTGAGCAACAGTTGCTGTTTTAAATGTGCTTTATAAATAAACTGACTTGATTTGACTTGACTAAGCAACGCTGTGGTGGTGTTTTCCAATGTTATTTAATGTTGCCAACAGGTTTACTAGAGGTTACGGGTAGTGTAGTATCTCACACGGAGATCAGGAATAAAATCCAAAATTAAAATTTGACATTTGGCCTCTACTGGAACTTACTGGATAAATTTGTTTCACCACTTACTGCTCCTAGTCCGCTTAATACAGCTTTAAACAGGACGGCTAAAAAATCTACATTCCCACAAGGAAAAACAGATGGAAGATCACAAATACATGAAGTTACATTGTGTCCATCTCAGAGACGGATTGGGATCGAGAGTGAAGCGCCAGCTTGGCAGAAACTCGCAAATCACATTTCACTCAAACAGACGGAAACATGACAGAGGTTTCTATCAAAGCCGCATGTAGAGGCAAAGGAAGGGCACCTATTTTTCTCTGCTCCCATCTCTCCCTGTTCGCCCCACTATGCTACATTTAATGGACTCTGTAGGAAATCCATGTGGGACAGATTACACAGTGGAAGGAAGCGGGTTTGATCGTCTACAAATAAGCACTACGGCCAGACAGCACCGGCTCCTAAAGTAGAGATCTCAGCAAATCGACTCACACTCACTTTGTTTTGGGGAGAAGGCACTTTGTTAAGGGTGGTAATAGAAAAAACCCACGAACATGTGGTTTTTGTAGATTTTCCTCTGCTTCTTCGTCGAGCTTTATTTACACAGGTACGACGAGGAAGCCTTGCTCAAGAGCAGCTAAGTGTGGGTTGTGTTAAATAAAGTTTAAATAATATTTTAAAAAAACATACTTTCAGGCCAAGTTTCATATGAAGAAAAGCACAGAGGACAAGAGGTGATACTGTAGTTAATACTTTTCAGCAAAAAAGCTCCAACAAACCTACTGTACACTACCTGCTCAGCTCCTAACAGCTGACAGACAAAGTTAGCAACTAGCTGGTGAACATAGCGGAGCATTTAACATCGAAAGAGATGGTGGAGATGCAGCTTTAAACCTGCATTAGCTGATTTTTTTGGCCACTTGGGGGCAGCAGAAGCAAGTTGTGAACACACCACTGACATATCATCAGCTTATAAATCGATAGGCTATGTTGCACTTGTTAGCAAACAGTTGTTTATTTGAACTACAGCAGTTACGGAGCAACATCATTCTTTAGCTGCTAAATGCTCCACTATGTTCACCAGCTAATCTACAGCTAACTGTGTCTGTTTGCCGTTTGGTGCTTAGCAGGTACAGTGTACAGTGGGTTTTTGGAGCTTTTTCTCTGAAAACAGCTGCCTGCTGCGGTCGAAAACGATGATATGAGGACTGAGAGTGAACCCAAAACAGTAAAGTTGCAGCTGGATAGCTAATAGCTGAAATTCCCTCGAGTCGAGCTGCAGAGTCACGACGAGCTACATTTGAAATGACACATTGTTATTTGATACAGTATAAAAAAATATTGATAATAGCTGCTTTAAGTACCTCAGGGGCAAACATATTATATAATTTGCTCCACTAGTGGTCAGGAGCTGTCTTTACATTTCATCCAGCATGTGTAATAAACAGTGAAAGTGATACTCAATGGTCATTACCAGGTTATAGCCTTTCAGCAATGATATTGTAATATTCAGATGTCCTATTATAATTCAAAATTATACATGCCATATGAATTTCCTGAGATGAAATGCTAGTTTAGATAACTAAACAGCTGCTACATCTAAAAAAATATGTCTTTGTTTTGTTTTTCAGTGAAGAGTTTCAGTGTCCCATGATGGTGTAAACACTGTTAAAAACTGTGGCTACACAAAAATTCTGGGGAAAATGCTGAGTATTTAAAACGGAATCAAATATAACATTAAATATGAATACAAAAATATCTGCAATAACCTTTAGAGAAACTCTGGTCCAACTCTACATTAACCAGAGTCATGTGTGTGCTGTTGATGGATATGAAGCATCAAGCAGATACGTCAAACACCCCAGGGTGCATTTTGGTGCCCCAGGCAACTGTCTTCCAGCCTTCGGCGGGTTAACATGGCAGAGCCTCAGCGCTCTCCAACGCAGCTGCACTCGTGATTGAAATGAAAACAAGGCAGAATGGCTGCTGTCAGACGTGTGATATATGACCTGTAATGGGATGTTTCCAGAGCTCCCTCTCCATATGGCTGCCTACAGTCCACCAGACCTGGACTGAACTGTATCGGAAAATAATTCAGAGCTTTTTGTTTTAACCTGGCTGCAGTGCCAGAGGAGGGGGAGTCTGCTGCATCAACATGCTACAAAAGCTGGTTAAAATAAACCATAAAAAATATTTGTTAATACTCTTTGTTCCAAAACTACAATGTGGAGCAAGTCAAAGAGAGAAAGAGACAAAAATGCACTCCTCACATATGTGCAATCTGAAGTTTCACTTATGTTTTTTCTTTTACTTCTGTAAGAGAATCTGGTTGTTTTGCAACTTATGCAGCACCTCTTTTGTATACGTAGATACTTTTTCTTCTTAGAAACAAAGCTAAAATCTGGTTTAAAAACAGTTTCTCCTGATATATTCCTATAAAAACTACTCACTTCAGTGAAAACCTGTAAAAAAATGACACTTATATCAACACTTAAAACAACTGGTAAAGGAAGGTAAGAATACATAACATGTACACCTACGAACATATACTGTGTGACATTACACTGTAAATATATTGTTAATCCTATCACAAGCCTTGTTTCCATCTAATTTTCAAGTGAATAAGCAAACTTTTCAAATGTTGCAAAAAAGAAAATGTGAATTAAGCGCGTTTCCATCATCTGGTTTGAAGTGAACAAACTAGCGTAGTTTGGTCAGAAGTTGGCGTTATAGGCTCCCTTACACATGGCTGTAATAAACAGAGTAGAAGAAGTAGAGGTTGCTAACAGGAAACACTTTGGCCATATACGAGAGAAAAATGGAGAGAGGTCTTCAGGAATTTGTTTCAATTGGGCAACTTGTAATTGCTCTTTCATGTCAGCTGGTATTGGCCATTTTTTAGTGTGTTATGGGAATATCCGGGAAGACACCGACAGAGGAAACAGCTGAGTCAAATGTTTGCTACGTCCCAACTTATTTGGCAAAGGTGTCTCTATCTTCCATTTAGCTTATTAACTCTTTTCAAAAAAAGCAAAAACCACCTCGAGCAAGCGTAAAAATTCAAGTTTTTTTTCTCAAATTTTGTCATTTCCATCACCCTTTTCTAATGGGATACTTCAAAATGTGCATAAAATACGTTGATGGAAACACGGCTACAGAAACACATGAAACAGAAATGCATGTGTACACACACACACACACACACACACACACACAGGTGCACCAGCACACACATCATATAGAAACACAAAGTCCTAAACAGGCACACCTGCACTTATGCACAGAAACATGTGTACCCTCACACACACACACACACACACACACACACACACACACACACACACACATACATACACACATATATATATACACACATACACTCGCACGTGTGCTCACACATACACACACGCACAGACACACACACAGGACTTCCTGTCTGCTCATTTGAGCAGATATACAGTCTCTGTGCGCGCGTTGTTTGAGCAGACTCAGGAAGGATACGCTAAGCAGGTTAACGTCCCACCAGAGAGTCAGTGTAGTGCCTGCTCTGTAGCACAGCCATGAGAAATATCGCCATCACACTCCCACGCATACACACACATACACACATGCACACACACACACATACACATCGTGCAGCCAGACAAAACACATGTGAAACGGCAGTTGCTGTACGCTGAAAATGTAGCAAAACATTAAGCGGTCTGATTATATGCCAATTTAGAATGATACAGTTGTTTAGAGGTTTTCATTTTCACATCTGGTATTTGTACTCATTTACCATGTGTCTGCTAGAAGGTCACATGTAAGGTCAACGACGACTCATCCAGTCCATTACGCCTCATTGAAAACATGAGACAAATCCCTGGGAGTAACACTTTTCATATCTGTTCAGTTCACTCCAGACCCCAGCAGCTTGGCATCACTTCAGCCTCAATAAGAGAAGTCTTCACCTCATCATTAACCACAGTTCCCTGGGTGGCCACGCTGGTGGACCCGTTGGTGAAGAGTGCAGTAGTCGGCGGAGATTTGAAAGGCAGGGTGTTGGGCACGAGTCCAGAAAGAAGTGATGAAAGAAAAACACAAAAGAGGGAAGAGAGGACAGGAGGTTGCATTTGTTTTTGCCAAATCAAACCCCTGTTTGCATTTTCAGGGAGCAAAGAGAAGACTTCTGGGTTTTCTGTGAATTAGTTCAATGGGATTCCTAGGAGAAGAAGTACAGATGAATGAGTCTCGGAGGGCCAGTAAAAGGTGTATCTTTCCCCCGACTCCTTCCATCCACCCACTGATATTTATAAAAATGATGACAGTCTCTGTTGTGCATTCCTACTGTGGAATTTGCAGCCAACTGTTCTTGAAGTCATTCTGTGTTCCTACCACATGTGTGGCATTATGGTTACAAAAGGCGGTAATCAACAACAATCAGCTCAACAATCAGAAAAAAATGTCCGTCTCTCCCAGCTTGGTCCAAGGTGCTGACACAACAGTATAATTAGTAAATTAAGATATACTGCCCAATTTAAGTTTATTTGACTACAACAACGGAACGGAAATAGGATCAGGTCAACTCATTGACACACTTTTTTAGAATTGCTTTCTCTTGAATCAGTTATTCTTTTTGTTTTTACTCTGTGTTTCAGTAATTTATAGCTCAATTGTTATTATTACTGCATCAATTCTACTTTTATCTAATATTCATCTGGTAATTTTGCGTGTTTTTATGTCTTTGTAACTTGTTTTTTAAAAGTGCTATATTAAAAAAAGTCGTCTTTAAAGAACAAGAAAATCAGCAACAGAGATATTATTTTGACATTCAAGGATTTGGCTGAGCAGGCAGACAAAGAGGTCATGCGGCAGTACAAAAAGAAAGAGAGCAGCTCAACTTGATGTTTCAAAAAGAAAAGGAAGTCTATCCCGAGAGGCAGCTCAGGACCTCTGAGAGGAAGAAATCCATCACCTTAAAAAGCAGCTCCAAGGAGGAGAATACATAGTGTGCTGAGACCTTCACGAGTTCAAGCCTTAGAGAAGCTCATGCATTAAGGTAGAAAAGGTTCACAGATTTGACCAACTGGGTCCAACGACATATCACTGTGAGTGTCCAGATGCAAACTCAAAGTATCGGGGAGTCAGAACAAGGTGTTGAGGGCTCGCACATGGTCCCCGAGCCAACCCACACACCATCTCCTCTGCGGATGTGTGTGCAGTGTCAGCAACAATCATTGTGTACATACTAGTCAGTGTGGGAGTTGCCATCGGTCTCTGAGACTGTAGAAGGCGCTGTGGACAAATCCAGAACACAAGAACGCTGCTGTTGAAGAAAAAGGCAATTTCTTTGTTAAAACTTTTACAGGGGCTGCATGTCTCCATTGAAGAGCACGTGTGTTGTTTTTTTCTTGCCTCTTTTTTTCTTCTCGTCCTTAAGAATATATTGCTATCTGATCACCGTGAGTGTTTTGGAAGGAGACAGAGGAGTAGATGATTGGGTTGGGGATACTATAGACCGACAAGCCAATCATCAACAAGAAGCAACACACAGTGGCTAAGACCATGGTGTTTAAAATTTCCAGAAGCCCTTGCTGGGTCCACGTGCCAGCTGAAATATGTAATTGCAGAGTTTTGCAGGTGTGCCCGCAAGTTTGCAGAGCATGACGCAACAGCCGTGCAGTGGGCCTTAAAACGATTTGGAGGACATGACTTAAAAGGCAGAGAAGACAAAAAAAAAGGCTACAGAAGCCTAACATCAAGGTCTGAAAAGAAAAAGGATTTAAGGAGGAATGCACTGATCAATACACTGGAGCAGTAATATACACTGATCTCTAATAAAATGATACATGGACAGCATTTTATATCACTTTCATAACAGTTTTATTCTTCATTCTTATTCAGTTTTATCCTTTCACACACACAGTTACACACTAATGGCAGCGACCTACCTCACAAGTCAGTTTCCTAACCATCGGGAGCAATTTGGGGTTTAATGTCTTGCTTAAACTAGTCACCTGATATGTGGCCAAGAAGTCAAGCAAAGAAAATTTTAATTGGGGAAAAAAGGGGCACTTAGATCGGTATTCCTTATCAGAGAATACCTTGAGTTTAGATATTATAATGGGAGATCCAAAGTTGGATCTTCTCACAAGAAATATATAACCTTGGAGCTTCTCATTTCATCCTGTCAACTGATTCTTTTTTCGATATTGAAAATACAGATTGGTGGAGCTTTTAATTTGTGGAGTATCTTTGCAGGAGGACATCAGGGAATAACATTATTGTAGTTTAATCCATCTGAGACAGTGGCTATTCCCAATTTTGGAACCTTAGATCTGAAGTCTGCCCAAAACTCGTGACCCCCTACCACTCACAAATCCTGGCAGCAGGAGCCATTTTCCAGCTGACTCCAGGCAAGATACTATAGCTTGAACTATTGTGAAAAAAGGACCATGAAAAATTTCATTTTACTAGAGTATCAGACGTGTGATTGTTAGCCAGTAAGCCAATGAGCGTGGCAGAGAAAGAGAGATTAATAAACTGAGCAGAGTGATGAAAGCTTGCACTGCAATAAAGATTGCTAAATTAATACAGTAAGCCTTCATTCAGCACTGCTCTGATAGATTTTATAGTAAAATTCTTTGACTTATTTATATTTGAACATTATGAAAGTCTTTTATCATTTGTTATGTTTTGAATTTGTGAGCAGACGTCTTTGGAAATCGCCGTTTTTAGTTCTATGAAATCGGCTTTATGTGCATTTTAGAAGAGTTAGAAATTATACTGTAAGAAAAAAAAAAAAAAAAAAAACAGCTGCTATCGTCAGGTTCAATCAGGTTCACATGCTGGCTCTGAAGCTGCATCATAAACTGGATGAATGTTGTGTTTCACCCATGAATTAAAGCACAAATAGGAAGACAAATTCAAAAGAAAGTGAACACTGGCCACAGAAACTAACTCCACAAAAGCCAAACTAAATACTGCAAGAGAACTCCCAAAGGGCCAATTGCTGTTGGATTTCCATAGCTTTACCTGGCAAGTGGTTTGACAACATAAACCAAGCGGTTACTCTTTGACGGGCACGATCCCCTGCACATTGAGTGATAATATTTCACACTGTGTACGGTCGACCACCCCGCTGTTTACTCCAACGGAACAGTCCTACCCAGCATTTCTCTTTCAAATCCCTCCATTTTCTCCCTGGGAGGAGATTTCCTTTCCTTTCCATTCCTGCGAGCTCTCAGATGATGTCATGCTCACCGAGTTTCCATAGCTCCAAACAATCCTGTTAACCTCAGAGCGGCTTCTTGCTACCACACATTCCTGCTTCAAAAAAAGGCCGCCAACCTCTCGCACCTGAGATTTAGCGGGTGGAAACAACGCAGTCAGATAACGGTGACCTCTCACCGTTTGCTTTCTTATCTGCCCCGCTCATGGCAGGGACGGCGGGAAAGACGGGGTGGGATTTGCAATTTTTGTCGACAAGTCAGGTGATGTGTCGAAGATAAAGCTGCTTTGTGCTTAGGCCGGGCCTTTGTGTTTGACATGAACTTCATAATATTGTTCTGACCTCTTCTTTTGGCCATTGGGCATTTATGTTTCCCTTAAAAGCCTGACATAAAAAGAGCTCTTTGATTGGAAAACACTATCAGTACAAAGCTGAAAAGATGGAAAGTCCAATGGGGTTTAAAAACTATTTAGATGACTTCTTTTTATATTTAGGATTACGTAGCTTTAGATTGCCTCTCATGTGTCAGACTTGCATGAGCTAATATACAATGTTTTGAACTATTTTATTACAAGGAAACATCTCAGTCATATTGCAGTAGTAAAGCAAAGCGGAAAAGTCTGAACCTCTCAGGCTTCCTATTCTTTTTATTTGGGGAATTTTCCCGTTTTATTTGATAATAATGAAAACTGTCAGAATGGATTTTAACTAAGAAAGTCAGCCTTAAAATACTTTGTACCTGAGCCAACAGGAAGCCCTGAGAAGCTCTCTCCTTCTCCACCAAAGACAAGTGTATTTTTACGAGCTCTCCTCTTAAATTACTGTGACTTCACCAGCAGTTAGTGGCCGTTTCGAGAGAATCGCTGCTTAATTACTTTGGGACATACAACGTCTAAGCTCTGCTCTGCAGCGTGTTTCCCTGAGCCTTCAGGCAAACCAGGGCCCCACACAGTAATACAACCATGTGTTACATCATTACAGTCCAAACTACACAAGTGCCCCCCTGACACAGAGTAGACAGAAATACATGTGGACACACACAGAGACAGGGGGTGGACAGAATAACACTACACATTATAGTGCAATCACAGACAGCATTTTGCGAGCTTTGTGAAGTTAAACTGTTGTTGACACATTGTCAGAAAAGTGCTGATTTGACATAATGACATAACGGATCTTCTGGTAGCCATATTGGAGATCCTTACTCAATAGCATCTTCTAACATCTGCTAACTACTGCAGCATCATCCCAAAAACACACCTGATACCGTAGCTAAAATATCTGGTAGACACTTGGCTGGTAAGGGGTATTTAAACAGAGCCTGCAGGCTAAGTGGCAAGAAATCAATGGAACAACTACCTTCAGGTTCTGTTAAATGAGCTGGTTTGTCTCAAGCTAAAATTGCTTTCGGGTGCGAGCTGATTATATTGCCATACAGGTTTTTAAAGACGAAATAGGAATTACAGCTTCTAGCAAAGAGTCACTAGACGCTGTTAAATGGTGTCATATTGTTGCTTTTGAGAAATTAATTTGATATAAAAGTTTGAAAAGTTGCTGAAAGTAGTGACAAAGCTCAGTGTTACTATAAGCAACTCTACCTTTGTAGGCTACTTACTTTAATTTATCATATTACAGAATGGATCTACAGCCATGTAAACCTGGAGTTTAATGCACTCCAGTCACTCTAGGATGTGGGTAAGAAGTGAGCAACAGTGTTTTCTTGATATTTTTTTTTTTAACAAACTGCAACAGCAGGACAGTATAACAGACCCAGCATTACTCTCTTGGGGGTCACATCAGACTCCCTGATATACTGACGATTGCCCCTGATAAAAAAAACTACAACAGGAACTATAATTACTGGAGGCAAAGGGGCATGACTGTATAGGCATATTAAATTTTACAGTTCTACAAATATTCATAGTATTCATAGTATAATAAAATAAGTAGTGGGGAAATAATGAAAAAATAAATCTGCAACAGTCCAACGAATTCATGTGAAATTATTCCAAATAAAAGTATATAATGTACCACAGTGTATCGTATAGTTTAAATACATAAATGATAACTTAATAAAATAATTAACAAAGGTGTAACAGGAACAGCAACTAAGGTTGCAGCTTCATCATAACAAATTCTTGTTAGTTATTTCTTATTTTCTTGTTAAATGACTTTATAATCAGCTATTATTTGTCAAATTGTGTGGAAAATTAGCCATGCTGATATTAGCATTTCACGGATATAGACACAGATTTTAGCATATTGTGTATGTTGGCCAATATGTGACATTTGCAATCCAGCGATGTCAAAGGTATGTTTGTATTTAGAAACTGTGTTACCATTAAATAGTTTGTTCAAAAGAAAACACTGACAAGTTTATTTTTCAACTGTGAAATGTCCCACGCAGTACATATCTCGGTCATAATTCTTCAATAATCAAATCAAAGTGATTAACTGTCAAATAGCAATCTCATTATCTGCCTCAGTCATCCAGTATCAGTATCCGGTATCAGTCTGGCTCTATTTGTGTACATCCAATTCTCCAAGATGGCACGAGCTGAGGTTGCTATGATCTATACACACAAACAGATGCTCATATTGGGTGACAGCACAGCGCACACACACACACACACACACACACACACACACACACACACACACACACACACTCACAACACAACTCGCACCGGCAGCTTTAACCTCACACCCCCCCCCCCCCCCCCCCCCCCCCCCCGCCCCCTTCCTGCTCCACCAGCCCCGCTCATTCAAACGCAACACACGGTTGCCAGCCTCGTCTTGTCTGAAGCAGCGAGGCCTTCATGTGAGCCGCACAGACGTGGGTTTTGGGCGGACGAGTGGGAGGCTGGGAGCGAGAGGCAGCCC
The DNA here is from genome assembly GCF_914725855.1 of Thunnus albacares. Taxonomy (NCBI): domain Eukaryota; kingdom Metazoa; phylum Chordata; class Actinopteri; order Scombriformes; family Scombridae; genus Thunnus; species Thunnus albacares. The sequence continues at coordinate 28,981,766 of NC_058113.1, forward strand.
TGGTTTACAGGTCAAGCCTGCAGCTTTACAAGGGAAATCTCCAGAGCCACTATAAATACCACTGTGAGCTTTGAGGGTGCAGTATATCACACCACTGGGTTTGAAGGACCACAAACCGACCTAGTTTTTGTAGTTTTTTTTTTTTTTTTTTGTAGTCCCCCCCCCTTTGCACAACTGTACAGTTGCATGGGCCTGAATACAATTAAATGTGAATTTCCCCTCCTCCATTTCGAGTGACTGTTAATTGATTGGCCCGACTTTAAAACACGCCCCCCTCTGCAACAAAGAGCTGGCCGTTCACCTCACGCGTCAGACCCATATATCATTAGAGTACCTTAAAGTTTGGGGGTGGTTTCACGTTTTTCCCCCTTTGCTGTAGTTCTGAGCAAAGGGCACAAATATGTCAGGAACCATTTCAAGTAAATTGTGAGGATTTTCAATGAGCCCCACCTGCAAGCAAGACATTTATTCGGCTCAACCTGATGTACTGCGACTTGAAATGAGGCCTAATGATTCACTTACGGAAACGGCCGCATAAAACTTACAGTGCTGTCAAAGTGACACAGCCGTGCAGCATGTGCAGCATAAATCAGGACATTTTTGCTCTGAAGCTGATTGGATATGCACTTCATTTTAGACATGCTTTTAAAAAAATATAATTCATTCAGTTTTAGTCTATTTTATGGTGAGGGGGGGAAAAAAAAAGAAGAAAACTGGGGAAAGTTGTCTTTTGAACACCTGAGCAGCACAGATGTGGAGTCAGAGGACAATAAAAGCAGCGACTCAGCGCTCACGTGCAAATCTCATCAGCCAGCTCTAGTTAGCGGCAGACAGCGCTAATTGGTTCCAGAAGTGTTGCTCTCGTTCACACTGGCTGAGATGGCAAGCGGCGAGGGCGGGCAGAGAGAGAGAGAGAGAGCAGAAAGAAAAGAGAGGGAGGAGGGCAAATAATGAGAGGTCAGCCGCCATCTACAGTTGGGCTGCCAGAGCCAGAAAGGCACGCCAATTTTATGGTCAATTGGGCGACGCATCTGGACTCATAGATCACAAGGCTGCAGGGCTGGACTTAGCACCCAGCTCACACACATTTCACACACACAAAACAGACCACACAATCACAGGCAAATACATACACAAGGTTCCAGACAACCATCTTATAATAATAAGATTTCAGTATGTCTATGTATAGACTTTATACTGGCATCACTGAGTCATCTTATTATAATAAATCACTATATACATTAAAACAATTCTTCATATTTCCTTCACTTCATTTTCCAGCACTTGTTTAATTAACTTTCCACAATTACCAAGACCTGGAATGATTTTTTCAGAATGTTCCCAGACTTTTAAGATCAAGTTAGGGACTCTAGATACAATGCACTAACTTCCAAGTAATGTTAAGTATCCCACCAATGTAATGCATCTTACTGAATGTGTGCAAAATTGGTCTATTTGTCTATTAGAGCGGCAACAATTAGTTGATTAATTGATTGGTCAATCGAAAGAAAATAAATTTAGCAACTGTATTTTGATAATCATTTAATAGTTTTAGGTATTTTTAAGGAAAAATGCTGAACATTGCTGGTTATAGCTTCTGGAACGTGAGCTTTTATGTTTTATACATGATAGTTAACATGAATATATTTGAGATTTGCATTGGTGACCAAACAAAACAAGACATCTGAAGATGTCCTGGGCTCTAAGATGGGCATTTTGTACAATTTTCTGACATTTTATAGACAAAACGATTAATCAATTAATCAAGAAGATAATCAGCAGATTTATCGATAATGAAAACAATCATTAGTTGCAGCTCTATTGGCTATAGATGGTTATAGATGTTATTTTGAATTGCTACAGAGCAAAACAAACTGCAGGTTATTACCTCTGTTGGAACAGCCAGTGAAGGCAGCAGGGGCTTCACGTGGCCGTACCTCTGCAGTGTCACCATGACGACACAGCGTAGCATCTCCAGGACAGCAGCTGTTGGCCTGAACAAGAGGACACATCAACCGACAACATTACACTGGGGCTCAATGACATTTCATCTTGATTTGTTCACCTTACAGACCTCCCGGCTTCCACGTCGAAGACAAACTTTGCACTGATGATGTTACAGGAATAATGGAGTTTTTAATGGGAGAACCTTCAATTTACAGAGCTGATTGAGTTCAAATAGATGTGTCCCCTGACGTTTCATGAAGAGAGTCATGGTCTATTAGCAGGTCAATTCCAGTGCTACATGGCGGATATATGACAACAGCAAGTATGTTGAAGAGACTAAAACCCCATTCAGATGAGATACATTTCTCCAGGGGAGGTTGGATGATTTTAATAATATAATCTATCAGTTTTTGCATTTGCTGTTATTGAGTTTCATAAGTGCCGCACACAGTTTGAGTTCTGTGTGAGAAGACTAGTAGAAGGGTTTTTGTAAACCTGACAAGTGCCAACTCACTAACACTCATGTCTGTTCTCATGTAGGAATCTGAATAACCAAGGAAAAGTTATAATAATTTATGACAAGAGTAAGAACACCCAGCTCATCAAATGGGCTAAATGTCATATATTATCAGTCCCTCCAGGAAATTGCGATTTTACAATTGTAATAATTAACGCAAATTCAAGAAATTTCCGCAATATTTGCGAGAGCTTGCAATTTTACTACATTACTGCAACTTTTCCGCATGAAACGGCCAAATCAGCAGACCGCTTATTTGGACCAATTGGTGCATTTCGTGTCATACTAACATGTTATCGCAGTGTGCGTTCAGCAAGGAGAAGCTACTACAAACCAAAACCTCTGAGCCTTATTTTTTTGTACCACAACCAACGACTCTGCTGTTAATGGATTTATTTTAATGGCATTATAGACTGATTGTAGTTGGTGCTATTGTTGAGGTGACAGTTTATGTAATAAAGGTTTATACATGGAACGCAGGTACAGTATTTTCTTTTTTTATATAACTTTGAGTCAATGGTTCTCATATTCAGAAAATACATTTAAATATTAACACTGAAATATAGTTGTTTCTGTGATATACAGTATGCTTTTTATCGAAGGAAGTGAAGACATATGACTCTTCATTGGTAGTAGTTTTTTTTAAAAAATCACTTTATTTTCCATTGCTTGCAATTAGAGATGTAACGATACACTCACCTCACAATTCGATAAAATTCACAACACGGGGTTCACGAATTTCTTGCAACTTTTTTTTTCAACAAAATGAGATTGACGACAAACTATGACTGAAACAGATTCCTTTATTTCTCAGACAAAAATACACAAAATATATTTTCTCTTCACTTTTCTTTATCAAAGTAAAGAATCCTTTTTTATTTCTGAGGTAGAGTATAAACAATGCAAAACAATGCATATGTCCTTTTCTTTGTGAAACTTAAAATATCTTAAATCTTAAATAACAAAAAAACTAAATTCACCAGGGACAGAGGTGACTGGTTTGGAGAAGTATGCTTTTGCTACAGCTGAGCATTTTCTTTCCACCACTTGAGCAGACAGCTTGTGAGGGTAATGGATGTCTCATTTCTGTACTTATCCATTTCTGCCTCAATCCTAGTGATGGACTGTGCTGCTGCTGGTTTAGTGAAAGTCCCTCCATAGAGATCTTCCAATGCTTTCTTCTTGGGAGGAGTTTATTCCAGCTCAGCTCCATATGCACAGTCTGTCTGGTCAACAGTCTGTTCTGCTGCAGGTGTGGGGCCACTGCTACCTGCCCCCCTCCACCGTGAAATGGGTCTGTAAGTAGCAGAAAACACTAAGCAAATCTAGGTGTAACAGATACAGGGGTTTCAACTTGTTATCATGGAAGCAACACTTAGAGGACCTACACTTCTGGAAGACATTTAGAAAAAATATAGGCCATAATAAACCAAGTCATTAAAAAATCCCTGGACACATTCAGAGAGAGAGAGTAAAATAAATACCTCGTTGTGTTGCAACTGCACAGCTTTCTCCTTCAGCCTGTGGAACACATCTTGGCGCTGGTCTTCCTCTAGAGGAGGCAGAGTTAGGAATGTGGGGTCCAATGCAGTGCACTCCAGCAGGTAGTTGTATTTCCTAGTGTATCTGTCTGAAAGGTTGTTGAGTATATCTCTCTTCACATTGCTCACGGTGAGGGAGTCTTCTTCGTTGAATGCCATGCTATGCTCGATCATGTGCTTTAAAGGCACGTGTCTTTTTTCTTAAAGGGGACCTATTATGTTTTTCTTTATTTTCAGTCACACGGTATAATGTTACAATGTCGGATTTTCATATTAAATGTGGCGAAAGTGTCAAAATAATGACAACGTACATAGAAATAATCCCTGTGAGCAAAAAGCACCAGCTTCAGACTGCTCTGAACACTCGGTTTCCAATGTTTTTTTCTACTTTCAGCCCAGGTTGATGTCAACTCATGACGGATTTATATGGTCATCTGCTCCACACACAGTGCGTGAGTTCACTGCTCCGCTCTGCTAACATTATGGCATTTTTCCATTGTTTTGGGGCAGTCACGCCGAGCCTTGACTCGAGTTGAGCTGGCATGCTGTGAGTGTTTTTCCATTATCCAGCGCAGCAAAGTAAAATAAATTGTTCACATCTTGGAAGTGTGTTGGTCGTCTGCAGCTCTTCATCTGACATCATCATCACTGTGGCTGTTTCTTCTTGTAATATTCCTCCCTGCATTATTTCTAACTGATCCGCTGAACAAATAGCTCCAAATATCTCCAGATCTTGTTGTGTCGACCGTTTTTTAGCGCTGCTAGCAAAGCTCCGCTAATTCGGTGAGGAACATGTTTCACTTCATGTAAATTATTCACAGTAAATGTCCCATTATTGGGTTCGCATCAGCAGTAACTTAACACAACTCTGATACAGTCGGCAGGCTTCCGGAAAGCTGGCCAATCAGAACAGAGAACATTTATGTGAGAACAACATGTGACTCATCTCACAGACACTCTTGGTTGACTTTGTAACTGTCTGTCCAAATAATTCAATTTTAAATAAATCAAATTACTGGCAAATAATTGAATACAATATGGCCTATCACAGAATTACCTTATGTAATTTGGCTCAAATGCTGTCCAGAACAATGAGTTTATATTTTATTAACCATTTCATCTTGACCCTGGGGTCACAGTTTGCATGTGTCTAAGAGATGCAAACAGCAAAAGAATGATTTTCCCTTCTCGGCTTGTTTCATTTGAATAGTTTTAGAAGCCTGAAGTTATATAAGTATCTAGTATTTCACAATGAAATGCATGGATTAGATAAAACATATTTGTGTGGTTGAACTGCACAAATGAAAACAGTGTAAAATGTAAGTCAGGAGTTCAGAACACAAAGTAGGACTTTCACTTTTTTTTAAAAATAAATCAGGTTTGAACTAATTTGCACTCACACAAAATTTCTTTGAACTAACTTGAATAAAAGCCCATGTAGTTGACTGACAAGCTAACGTTACAAGCTATGTGCGTTTTACACAGTCATCAAACAGACGGACAATACAGTTTAGACATAGCCTTCAAATTTTACCATGTTCAAAAAATAGTACACATTCAAAGTCATTTTCAGTAAATTGACTAATAAAGTAATCATTTCAAGACTACTAGCAGTGTGTTGTATTCCTTCTTTTCTGTCCTGTAAACCATCTCACGACCCCTCCTATTTATCTAGCGACCCCTTGGAGGGTTTCAACCCCCAGATTGAGAAACCCGAGGTTGAGCCTTCTTTCCTGTTCCTCCATAAACTTTGTCTCGCCCAACATTTCCCATCTGTCCACTGAAAAAAACAAATGCTTCTATAGAAATAAAAAACAAACTAATGTCGGTACTGTACCTCTGGTCCATGATGAAACCCAGGGAAGTGAGAGTGAACAGAATGTAGCCAGTCATCCCCAGAATGGTTAACTGAGACAGCATCTAGGATTGAGATACATTTGCACACCATGAGAGATGAGGTTTGGGAAAAAATACATTAGAATCTAAACCTTAAATCAATATCATGGCTGGTTAAGTTACAATCACAGGAGACCTTACTGGGAGAACAGTCATAAACCGCACGGCTGTTGGACTGTTTACTTGGCAATGCCAACCAAAACATGTCTGACCTTCAGAATATGTACTGGCACATACAGTATCCTGGAGCAAATGCACTCCGCCTCTTACTTTACACTGACATGCCTAGTTTACATAGACGCTCTAATCATCTCCGATGGGTCCTGACAGGGGACTTGACCACAGTGGAAGAGACTGCAGTTTGAATCCCGATAGCCTCCTAACTGAGCCAAAACAACCAACATCGGAGCAGAAATCCCATGCAGATTCGTACTGACCTTTTCCGAACAGGGATACACACACAAACAGAATCGCACAAACACACAAATGCTGCGAGTACAGAACGTGATGTACGGTCTAATTTGTGTTCTCTAACCTACGGCCTTGGCTCAGGGCAGCAGCTGGAAGCCCGGTGTCTCCTGAGGATGCCGTGGGCTGTCAGCTTAGGTTTATATTTCTCCGACACTCAATACAGAGCCTAACAGCCAAATCTCGCTGACTGCTCCCATACTGTACATACCCAGAAGGCCATATATAGTAAGCATAAAATCAACCCATCAACAGGATGCAATAAAACAGTATTTCTTTATATTTATCTGAAACTCATAATCCATAAGCCCCCATAAGAACTATTAGCTCTCACATGGGAACAGAGAGGGATGATATGGTGATGTTTTCCAAGACTCAAACAGGAAGATTCTGGGCTAAAAAGTCATCCGAGACTGTCAAAGTTTATTAAATCTGAATGATCAACAGCGAGTTGCATTAGAGTTCAAAGGCTACAATACAGTTATTTTTGGTAAGAGGTGTAATGACTGGAGAATAATTATGGTATCAAAGGTTATGTGAACTTATCTGTGTTTAATAACCCAGGGGGGGTCCAGCACACCAGACATGTTTGGTCACATGATCTTATTTGTTTGACTATCTGTCACCAGGAGGCACGCAGCCGAGATGCTACGCTCGAGAGAAAATCCTTCAGTGTAGTCATCTGGGGTCACATTTGCAGGATTTTTTTTTTTTTGGAAAATGGAAATTTAAGTGTTTTTTGTGCTTCTATCATTGTGTTAATTTTCAATGCGATCAAGTGTCAAACTGCAGCAATATCAGCAGAGGATAGAAATGAAACTTAACATCTGGTGGCAGCACGGTGCTGTAAGCAGCAGGCTGATTATGTTTTTACTGCTGTCCCCTGAGACAAAGCAGATTAACTCATTATTCAGGTCATTATTGCAGCCATTATTATGACGACATTCATGAAGGCTGGTTGGACAGAGTTACCTCTGAGAAAAGGCACCAGTACCTCATTAGTGAAATGTTACTGCATTAAATTACAAAGATGATATACATCTTACACCATTGATAATTCACACTGTAATCACACTCATGAGTGTAAATCTTTATTGAAACTCCACATTGAGATTATTTTGTAGAAAAATTGTTGTTACTTTATGATCCAATCACATATCAGTGCCCATTTTTTGTTGCTGATGGTTAGAAATGATGGTGAGGACATGGAAAAAATAGAAAATGAACCATACTTATGCAAATTTTTTTCCAAAATACAACATGGATTGGAAAGTCTGCTTTGAAAGCCACAAATCTTGGAGCTTGGTGAAGAAAATGCTGACTCACAAGTACTGTGTTGTGAAAATATTGTCATTTCAGTCTATGGTACAGTAAAAAATGCACTTATTACATCATGAAATGGGAGTCCACATAATTAAGCAAATTTAGGTTGCTATATTTTGACAAATATACAGGCTTTTTGTCCCTGTATGGCTTTGAATTATAACTTATATCACAGCAGGTACTCAAGTTTAAATTGTGCAATCATAAAAACACTAATGGAGAGCTGTTCTGAGATGAGAATTCTTGACTTGGTCAATTTCCTTTGCTGCCTCTAATAGGAGCTGTTTAGCAAACCTATAATAAAACGTACACATTGGCCTGCTGATGATGTAATTGAAGAGTAGCTTCACTTGTTTGAAATAGCCATGTTTTCATGGCTTTGAATTAACGCAAAAGCCCATAAATTGTCCTGCAGTGTATCATCAATTGTCAAGCTAAATAAGCAGCTAGCGAACATGTGGGTATAAATACATAACAGTGACATGATTTATTGTTGGGCCAGAGTGCTCACTTTGTTATTTTCCCTCCAAGTCCTGATTGCTGCATCCTGAAGGCTATTTGGGTTGGGAAATGGTTGACTCGACAATTAAGGCGTTTGTGTTCACTGCTGGACCACCAGCTGGTGTTTCATTCGCCGAGAAGGAGGGGAGCCTTCGACCCTGGAGGGGAGATTTGTGTGTATGTGTGTGTGTGTGTGTGTGAGGGAGGACCACAACTGAAGGAGCACCATGGAGGTAGTGATCACAAAGACAGGCCATTTTATTTGGGAGTTTGGAGGAGCTGGGCGTGACAGCACTTTTTGGCTAACCAAAACTATGCCTAGGGAAAAAAGCCTTCCAAAGATAACTGCTGAGGAGACCTGTTTCTTTTTTTTCTGAAGACGGAGGAAGGGGGTCTTTTGGCTCGTCGAGTGGAAAATAATAGACAAAGGTTGTTCTAAAGGGGAATGCCGATCAGTCATTCTGTCATGATGTTAGACAGAGCTAGTCTTTTCCTGCTGGCTAAGTAGAGGACTCTGCTCAACCACAGACCAGCCACAACAAACTGCATAATTAGGTGAAATAATGTTGGCAAACAAACATGCAGAACTCCAACAGTCTTAAATTAAGAGCTCTGGACCACCTTGTCATACTTTATATGAGTGATTACAGTAGCCTAAACATAACAGTAGTCAGTTTGTGACCAGAAGGTCACCAGCATCAATCCAAGGACTGAGAAGTCTGACTGAGGAAAAGGAATGTAAAATGTGCTTTTGAGCAAGGCAGTGAATCTTCTCATGAGGTTCAAATAACAAAAATCCTCTGTTTCTTTGCCTCTGATGACATTTAAAGTTTTCCTAATGTGACAAATACATACCATCTTGTTTTCAAACAAAACGTCGTAAGTCCGCAGCACCAGCAGGAAATGTAGGACCACATAAACTTGTAAATGCAGCGGCCAGCTGGGATCATAAGCCACTTCCTTTCCTGTAACCTGCACATGGAAAAATAAAACATGTTTAAATCACTTATTCTTTTGGGGGTTTTTGGAGTAATTTTCTGCACAGAATCTCACACCTGACAGCATTCCTACCCTTCAATAACACAGACAACAGCAATTCGTTTGGGCAACATCTAGTTTATTGTTGCATGTTCAGACCGGTTGTACTTTGCAGTGCAATGAAAAGCTTGTACACTACATGGCAAGTGTAAATATAGAGAATAATATGTTGTGTGTATTATTTTTGTATTAAAAGGACAATTAAAAGCCATAAACATGAACTACATGTCAAAGACAATTATATGCAGTGAAATAAAAATAAATGAATAAATAAAAAATTCAAACTTCTAATCTTGTGTCCTTTTGTATTCCCTCTAGTGCCCCTCAAGTATTCACTTATCTCTTGGTCCATGCTAAAAATACTGCATGTCAAGAAAATCATTTATATGTCAACACTCCTCTCTTTTTCCCCTGTAAAATATTCTTGATGACTCATCTTGAACTCAGGGGCGTAAACATACAGTAAATGTATCCAATCAAATACAATTTGGGAAACTACGCAGCTCACTGCAACCATCATACAAAACCACATTTGACCTTGTTGGCGGTAGCAGCTGGCAGAGCGGGGATATTATGGGTCAGAGGCGTATGTTTCGATCGCTGTCAGTTGACAAAAACTTTCTTTACATTTAGAAAAACGGTGCTCAGTTGTGCTCTAATTCATTAATATCTTCCTCATCCTCCACCTCCTGATCTCACAACACAGATGAGGGAGGTGTAGATATCTGTTTACAGCGCAGTCAAACAAAATGTAGACTGAGAAGATTCATCGCATCTAATGTTTTAAAGGGGGACATATGTTTTTTGTGATTTCCTGTTATTTTTATACTGTTATGATGTTGGTCAAAGTTCTAAAACATGAGGTAAAAGCTTGCTCTGAATGCTTCGTGCGTAATATTGCCCCTACTTCCTCCTCATGATGACATCGGATTGTTCGCACATGCAAACATATACAAGCCGCCATCTGTTCCCTAGCGTTTGTTGCTAAGGTTGTTCCATGGGTTGTCTGCGTTGTCCACTCACATATTTTGGGGCAGGTTTACGCTCGAACATGTACAGATGTATTTGAGAGGTTTCCATTTTGAGTAAAGTAAAAGAAAAAGAAGCAAAATCCTACTTACTACTGTTTATTTGCATAGCCCCCGAAGCTACTGGAAGCTGGCCAATCAAAACAGAGTGGGCCTATTGGGGGGCAACTACACTTTTCCAAATACCCACACTGGCTGTTGTCTTCAATATCACGTTCAGTACGTGCATGAATCGTTACCCATGAATCCCATGTGCATGAGTATGCAATTTGAATCCCACAAGAGAGAGGACTACTACTTATACAGAGAGGCAAATACTGAATGTTCATATAAAAAATGATCAAAATCTTAGGGATTATAACTTTAAGAGACAATAAAAAGGCAATAAAAGCAGCATTAAGGCAGGAGTTGAGTACAAAAAAGACAAAAACAACAGAAAACAAAACTGAGTTGAAGTCAATGATGGGGCCTTTAAATGTCTTTTAGGAAAATTTAATGGAGAAACAGGTTCAAACTTGTCTAATGACCTTTCTCACTTCACAAATCCTTTCTACTTCTTACTGTATGTGTATATTTTCAAGATGTCAGTACTTCACAGTAAAAAGCTGTTACTTGAGTCTCTTACTGGCTGAATTTCAAAACTGGTGAAAATTAGTTTGTTGTGTTCCATCTACAAAGTCATCCAGGATTTATTGGGTGTAGCGGTTTCCCCCAAACACTGAGGAACATATGAGTCCCTCTGTAAGAATTCCCTGAGTCATTTGACCTGTTTTTGTCTGCCTGTGCGTCCAAACGATAAGTAATTAGGTCTGAGGGCTTTATGTTGAAACTGTGTCCTCTTTGGGAATGGAGTATGAAAAAAAACAACTGGCCAATCACAGACGCCTGTCTCTCATTCAGGGGGTTTCCCAAGATCCTGAGGAACCAAACCACCACATGTGGGTTCCCCCCGCATCCCATCCCCAACCCTGTAGGTATTCCAGCACGCTGCTCTGCTTAGTCTCAAAAAGCTGAAACACGTTCAACACTCTCTCTCTCTCCTTCACTCCCCTCTCTTTCCTTTCCTTTCCTTTCCTTTCCTTTCCTTTCCTTCACCGGCAGATATCAGTGAGCAGCCGTCTACGAGAAGCCTTTCAAGATATTTCTGTTAAATGCCAGCTCTATCCGTGTTTAGAATCACCCCGCTGAGTTTAAGGGCCAATTTAATCGTAAAGCCAAAGGGGAGTTTTTTTTTTTTTTTTAAGTGTGAAGCATGAGGGAACTAAATATGTGACACCATCAGCGTTATTTCAAAGCTAACCGCTGGGTCATTCAACTGGTGCCTGTATTTCTTTCTGCACACACACACACACACACACACACACACATGCACATTTGCTCTCAACTGCATGCGGTTTTAATCCCGCAGACTGCGTTTAAAGACGGTGAAAATGAACTTATTGTGTTCCATCTACAAAGGCTTTGCAGCTTTTATTTGATGTGGCAGTACCTTGTAAAACTTTTTGAATATGTGAATCCTGCAATAAGGAATGCTCTGAGTCATTTAGGCCTGTGCTTTAAGTGTGACAAAATGATATGTAACGAAGTCTGAGGACATTATTGTGAAAAACATGCCTCCTTCGGGAATGATGGAAACAAAGAATATTTTTAACCAACCTTGGGAATTTCCAGGTGGTCACCCAGCCGAGATTTACCAGGGCTCCAACTGGGACCTTTGAAGAAAGTTGACAATTTGTTGCTGATAGTCTTGTAAGTCTTGGACTTTGTCCACAAATACCAATAGTAGTGAAACTGGAATAGAAAAAAAAAAACAAGTCAAACATCAATTTACAATCAAACGCTACATTTAACTGATCAATGTTAACGGAGCAATAGCTGCGATAATTAATCCTGAATAGAAATGTTTCTGCTTTCATTGGGCAGGACGTTGCTCTTGCTATGCTCTGCCAATGGTAAGGGCAGCAAAAATAATCATAGCATCTACCTCCTGGCATTTCATTTTGTTGGCCTCCCTCACCTCAGCTGGGAAGTTTGTTTAGAGTGGAGTAATAATGTTATGGTTACAAAATGGCCAGTCAGCCAGCGAGGGAAACATGAGCTCACGCCTCATCTACTGAAGGTGTCTGTACTCAGATGGATGCAAGCAAGCTGCTTGACCAGTGGGCCAATGGCAGCGATGCCATCGAAGGAAGGCGGGACTGACCTGAACATAGAGGATTTCAAATGTCTTGATAGGGAATACAAGTCCATACACCACTCTGTCTGTCTCTTCAGCAAAGGTACCTAGAAACAAAATAATATGAATAAATACCTTAAAATTGTATTAAAAGGATTTTTTGACACTTGGGACCAGTGCAACCAATTAGATAACATGTTTAGACATCCAGCATCCAACATTAGCATTGAATTTAGAGTTTCTGGCCACCTGGCTAATGTAAGTCCAATATTCCCTCTCTTTTAGCTCTGTTTTTGGTCTCTACCATCTCCTGAGGGAAATATCTGGCTCTTTAGCAGCTAAATGCTCCACTATGTCCACCAGCTAGTTGCTAACGGTGTCTGCTGGGCAGGTAGGGTACAACAGGTTTATCAGAGCTTCATTGCTAAGAGCTACCTGCTTCTGGAAACAAGGCTGATGAGACTGAACCAAAAGAGTGAAGTTGTGGGCCGTAAAACCAAAACAAAGGAGCTGAAAGACACTAAAAACTCTGTAGAGCTGAGGAGAACTGCAGAGTTTGTGATAATTCTCTGTGGGTGTATTAGTACATGTGATACCTTACACATGTTTGCCATTGTTGATATTACAAAAAGAATAGTGCAAAACGAGCTGGTCTATAAATGATAAAGCTGCATTAGACAGGATGTATATACCTAGGAGTAGAATATAAAACATGCTAGTGAGAAGCAGGAGGAAAGTTGTGATCACTTTTAGTGAGATCAGTCTCTTAAAACAATCCAACCGCAGAGAGATAAAATTGGCCCAAGTGATTTCTGGGTAATGTAGACCTCAAAATTTAATCAGTTGCCTCTTGCTGACAGTTGATGCAAAACTCAGTCCAAAGTTAAAAAGCTATTGGCGAACCTACAGTTTATAGAGTCACCTTTTCCCTTCATTTTGTTTCCCTGACTGGAGTAATAGATGACACCACAACTTTTGGTTTCTGTCTTATACATATGTAATGAGAGGGCGCACATCACAAACACTAATACACATAAAAAAATAACATCTTTGAATTATTAGTTATTCAACACATTGATAACAACACTAGCAAATATATATATGAATAAAAGCACATTTTACAGTGCAAAACTTCATGTGTATTACTTTGGTGCTTAATACATTTTTCCTGTGGAGATAATAACATAATAGAAAATAAGTTTATTCATAAAGCACTTTCTAGATCAGACGTCCCAGAGATGTTCAGAATATGAGATAAAGGAGAAAAAAAAGCAAATAGAGACACATTATAACAATAATAACTAAAACAGAGATAGAAATAGATTAAAAAAAAGAACACTACACTATTCAAAGTCTAAAAATGTGGGCCTTGAGCTGCTTTTTAAATGGATCCACACCTACTCTCACTTTAACACATTCTTGCTTAAGAGCCCATAATCTTTCAATAATGAGTGTGTCTGTGTGATGTGTTGCTGTGAGAAGGCAACTAGTAAAACTAAGCATCATGTTTGGTATAAAATGCACTTTGATGGCTTATTTTCTCCTAACATGAAGTAGTGATAATGCTTTTTTTGTATAAAAAACAGAAGAGGAAGATTACTATTTTGCAAAAAGATGCAGGTATCACAATATAGACACATTTTTGGTATTGATCCAAACATCATCACCACAGTTAGTTGTTAATACTAACATTCATTCTTAAAACAGCTGTCCTGAGGAGGCGCTGAAAAGACGATCAGAAATAGAAGCAAACGTCTGATTACTTTCGCTTACCGAATAATCGGTCCCATATGATCAGAATTCCGCCATAATTCTTGTCAATGCAATAAAGGTTCCTTCCTGTTGAGATAACATTTTGTAAATTTAGCACAGAAAATGTCTTAAAACCCACATCTCTGATGTCAGAATTCTCTTTTCATTACATTATTTTTCCCCACATCTGAGTTGGTACATCAAGCCTGCTAAAAAAATAACCTGATTAGACAAAATTAGACATAATCAGACATTATTAATGATCAACCTTTCAGCATTGAACAAATGTTTGATATTGCTTTTTATGGGGATGGTGCTGGTTGTCATTAATCAGCAAAACATTATAAAATAACATTAGATTGTCCCATATAAGACAGAACTTATCTCACCGTGGTGAACTCTGTGATGTTTCGGGGTATTAAAGACCCACTCCAGAGGTCCGAGGTCTCTGATCAACTGAAATAAAGAACAAAACATTTTAAATACAGCAAAACTTACATTTTGAGGTATTTACATGTAAATAAATAAAAAACTTAATATATAAACTATGGTTACACCAATTAAAAATTCAGGCTATTAAATCTAAGGCCGGGTTTGTACTGATGGTGACATTAGAGGGAAGGCCATGGGGATCATTCCAATCAAGAGATTATCCTCTTGAGAGCGTAAATATGCTCAGCAAATTTCATGGGAATTGTGTGTGCAAAGTTGATATTATGGACTGATAAATATGCAAAGGGGAAAGTTCATGTGTCCAAAACGGAAGGTTCAATAAATTTTGTATTAAGTTTTGATTTTTCTTGTTTACAACTGGAAATTCTGGAGCCCAATCTGGTCAAGAGTATTCAAGATAACTTGTTCTAGACTTACAGACAGACATGTTGTTTGGACAGACAGACCAGGGAGAAAACAAGTATGTACGACCTAACAGATGCTGAACCAAACTGGAGACATCATGGCAAAAAGTAGAATGGTCACAATGTTCTTTGGTCCCATCGTGTTTTATTTACTGTCACCATGCAACGCTTCGATCAATCAGATATTCTTCAAGCACAAACAGCTCTAACAAACATCACATTTTGTATATACAAATATAAATAAAGCTTTGGTGAAAGTTCAACAAGGAAGATCTTTTCCCTCACATTCTGCCTTTATTTTTCTCTGGGTGAATGTCACTATTTCCTCCTGTTCTATGTTTCTCTGCCAACTTCCACTTTCCCACGCTGTCAAAATCTCTACATTTAAAATTCTTATATCGCTTTACCAATGTTCTTTCTGCCCGCATTCATCGAGCCAATCAGAGTCGCCGTTCTTTAAATATCGCTGAAATTCTGCCAGAGCTACAACTGCACAATCCACCTCCTCCTCCCCTCCACCACCACCGCCATGATCTCATGATGTCCAGAGAGACTCAACCATCAACCATCTGCTGGCTTCACTCCATCACCACTAGCGTCTAGACTCCAGGGGATCCTTCCCATATCCCCGAGCTTCATATGGGCACATGCTTTATGAAAACACTTCACATCGATGGAATCTAATCGCCAAAATCATTCCATGCTGCTAATCTCAGTATATATTGTTGTATCCTTATCAAACTCAAAATGATGGCAATCTACCAACAGTGACCGAATTGGAAAGCCAACGGCTGTAACTCCATGTAACCAAATATGCATCTTCAGAAAATAATGAAGTCATTATCAATCACAGGTGCCAACAACCCAAAAGAAAGGTTATAGCCACAGTTAACACTGTAAAAAAAAAGTGTGCTGCCAATATCACTTTCATTCACATTCATAAATATTTATATTCTGTGTTTTTCTTGATTAACAAGCTTGAATAACAATAATTCTTCAATATTTATGGGCCGGTAGCATAACAACTACAGATGTGGGAAAAGAGACAACATTGCTAGTAATGGTTACACCCATTTATACACACACATACAAAAAAACAAGCACATCTAGCGTAGTCTAGTCTGCAGAGTACATTTTGTGCACAGAAATATTAAACTTGAATCATTTTTCATCTTAGATGTCAAACAGATGCACCAGTGAGTCATTAAAGATTACAGAGGTCACACAGAGCATATTTCACACAGTTCATGTTTCTCTTTTGGTTGCGACTCTCAGATATTTTGATGTTTTGCATCAATACGACAGACTTCTCAGTCTGGAGAATTGTGCACGGCTGGACAGATTTTCTCAGTGATTCATTATTTCCATGTAATGGCTGCGTCTGGCAGCCGAGCGTGAGAGTTTTATCTTGAATGAAAAGGGTCCCCACCACTTCACTTCGGCTCTGAGGCTGAAGTGGTGCAGGCAATGGCGTGCCAATAAATTACATGACATCAAAAAAAGCCCATAAAGGAGGCATAAATTACATCCCTTCAGAAAATTGTGAGTATTACGACTGTTTTCACTAATAGTGCACTAAAAGTTGGAAGGCGTTCCAAATCCATTCATTCCCTCTAACGATCGTGGGGATTGTAAAAGTGATACTCTCAGTCACTTTAAAGGCAGGCAGAGTGGTCATGCTTCTGTTTGGAATATTTCATAAAATCTCATTATTTTTTATTGAATGCAGGTTCCACTGCAACACTGAGTCTACAAAGGCTCGACTTAACAGACAGATTTGTGTTGGCACAGGGAAAAAGATAACTCGACAGATGTTTTATTCAGTCAGATTAACTTTTAACTTTTAACAGCAACCATGAATGGAGGAGTAAATTCATTCAGTGGCTGATCATACATTTCCATACTTGATTGTTGTAATATACTGCATGTAGTACATACATACAGTAGTATTCATATAGTGTATAAACCTGGTTGGTTGAAAGAAAAAAAAAAACAGCTACCATGACGACACAGGTAACCATGACGATGACAGTCCTCTAACCTAGACTCACAGGTCAGTGTCTAAACGCTTCACTCATTGAGACTGAAGACAATCTCCCAGGTTTCGTTGTTAAAACTACGTGGAAACAATTAAGAGAGTTTTAAAAAACCCTACATGGCAGAACCAATCCAAAGTCTTTAGGGCGGCCATTTATACTGGGGCTGTGACATGCAGTTTGCTGCGGAGGAGAAGCATCATTTCCGGTAAGGTGTGTCCTTGACAAAATGCAAGGGGTGTAGGTTTGTTAGCGGCCGTTTAAGCAACTACCTTGCATTTAAAAATCCCCAGACTTCGGTAGGCAGAGATCTCTGATTGTCTGGAAATTACATTTGAAAAAGTAGGGGGTCGTCTTATATTTAAGGGCTGGACAGTTACATAGAGTGTTGCATTACGTGTTGTTTATAGCCTTAATGTTGCTAGGTTAGCGAGTGTATTCAAGTCTGTTTATGGCGAGTCTTTTAGCATTAGTCAGCCCGAAAAGTGTTTGGTTTGCTCAGTCTACGCTGTGGGAGTTTCTGAAGGCTTGTGCAACACGTTCTGCTGTGGAGCAAATAAATTCATGATGTGTCACTCATGAGTGAAAACAAGTATAAAGCATCTTCCAACGTCTTCACTGCAAAAACGGACCGAGGACTGAATCGTCACGCCAAGCAGCCAAGAATTATTGCTGTCACAGATGATGAGGAGCTCAAACAGGCAATAAGAAAAATGCTAACTGCTGAAGAAAATAATTTTGACCTTTTCCAAGAGGCTGACAGGAGAGAGTGTGAGCATGTGACTAATAGACAAGCTAAATGTGAGATTCACGTTCTGCTTTAATGGCAGTATTTCACTTTTACAAGACAAAATGCTTTAAGGATGATGACTCTCTTCTCCTCGGATTAATAGTAGTAGTGTAACGGAACGCAGTTGATCCGTGATCCGTATGGATGTGAACCGTGGATTAACTGCAAAATGTTATGTCTCATTGGAGACAAAGTCAACAAACTGCTGTAAGTTCAAGTCATGGACAGACAGCGTGTCACTAACAGGGATTTTGAAGAGAAACAACCAAACCAGCATCTAACGGGTCCAAAGTGACATCTGCAGGTTTGTTTATACGCTGTTTAATGTGCTGCAGCTGAGCAGATAATTAGCTATGGAGCTGCTAACTGATGTTAGCGGTGTACTTTTCCCCAGTGAATGTTTGTTTGGTGGCTCGTTGAACAAGCTAAGCTGCAGGAAAAGACTTGTGTTCATGTTTGTAAGTTATCATGGAGTTTTGATGATGCGGACACAGGCTGTTTCATTCACTGCCATGTTTAAAAGGAGGAAGGTATCATGCTTCATACTGCGCTTTAATTGAACAATTGAGTATTGAATATTTTATATATTTTAAGATTCTATTTAAACACTGGACATCTTGAATGTCGTTTTCATTTAAGACCATGGGCAAATGTTTCTTGCTTTAAGTGTTTTACAAAACAAAAGGAAAGAAAAATTATATTTGTCTTCCTTTTTTCTTTTGCTGATCCGAAAAAATGATCTGATCTGTGACTCAAAACCGTGATATGATCTGAACAATGAGTTTTATGATCTGCTGCACCTCTAATTAATAGTATATCACTTTCCCAACAGGATGAGTGTGAAAGTATATCTTTAAAAAGTCTTTTTCCAAAACCATTTGTTAGAAAAGAGAGGGTCACCTTATAGTCGGCCCAGTCGGTACTACATTGTTCTATTTTATTGCTTATTTTATAGTTTTATTGAATCGTAATTCAAAATATTTGACCTTTTATCCATTTTTCTCTAAGTGAGGCATTATTCTATTCATTGAGCAATCCTATATTGCAGGAAGATAATAAAGATGAACCTTGAACCCTCCTTTGAGTTTTATTGAATCATAATTTAAAATATTTGACCTATCCATTTCTCTGACTGTAGCATTATTCTATTCATTGAGTAATCCTATATTGCAGAAAGATAATAAAGATGAACCTTGAACCTTGTTTTCCACAACCATAGACAGATTTGATTACAGAATCTATAACTTATGTTTTAATATTTACTTCCGTGTGGATCCAGAACTGGTAGAGCAGGTTTAACTGTATGTGAACAGCGAAGACCGAGGGGGGTATAGCCAGAGCCATGGGCAGGTAGAAGACCTGAGGAGGAGAGGAGAAGAGGGGAATCAGTACCAGCAACGTCTTCATAGCACAATCTCATGGAGTCCAGACATGTTGAAAAACTGACATCTATGTTTTCTATTAAAAGCGCTTTATTGACTTTATTGGTTTGCAACAGATGGAACATAGCACCTCCTAGAGTTACATCACTCCTCATCATGTACATGTGCACGGTAGAAAACTAGTGGAAAATTGTATACGTATTCAGTTATTTTGCTTATATCAGGTAATGTATGAAGTTGTTTCGTAAGCCTTTTTTATAACCTTAACCTTATGTATATACACCGGTTGGTTTACGTAATGTTCTCTTTGCCTTTTTTCCTTATAAAGCACTTTTTAATCTCTGATTTTATACATGCTATATAAGTAAAGATTATCATTATATAATATAGAACCTGTCATACAAAAGTCATGCACCTTTACAAAAGGAATCATAAATATACACTAAAGTTGTGCTCACTCTGGTCTGCACATTGTAATTTTAAATTCTCGTAATCAGAAAAATGCTAAAATGCTAACTGACAACTACCCAGTGTATATTCAGAAGGTAAGGATGCCCATATACTATATTTTACATATTTTTTAAAATATATTCTACGTTATATCAGTCATAAAAAAAAAGAACATGTCTGGCACTGCCCCTTTAAGCTAATTATTGTTGGTTATTTGGTGGCGACTATTTTAAGCTGAAGATTTGATGCTCCAGTAAGTGACAGGGCATGTATATGTATGTGGGATGGACTTAAAATAAACTACAGTGCCCATGTTGATGATAATAAAGCAATATGTCACCAGGTTCAACAGTGTGGCTCATTGGTGTATTTTTAATAGGTTCTGGACAACTATGGAGCTCTACGCCACAGAGGAATTACTTGTATAAGACTTTTGCTACACTCTACTCTACACTACTCTAAGGGAATGAATAAGATCTTACCCAGGATGCGAACTGCTGGGTGAGGGACTGTCTGAGGGCGGTGGTGAGGTTGTAGTGCTCTGAACTGTGGTGAACCTGGTGAGCTGCCCACAGGATGGCCACCTCTGAAGGAAATTACACACAAAAACACACGTAGAGCACATTAAACAAAACAGTCCAAGAGTCCAGAAGAATTTCTCATATGAGGTTATCACTACTTGACCTACTCACACCTACAAAGCCAACAGCAGTCATGTAACTTTTCCACACAAGATTTGTTCACAAGCCTTGAACCCTCACACACATTCAGCTGCCTTTCCATCACCACGACAAGTGATTTATCTCAAAAATCAACCTTGCTCCTTCCCCAGATGAGTAACTAGACACTTTCATCCCCAGAAGGAGCCATTTCTGTCCCGCTCCTGGCCAGCCGTGATGAAAAGCTGAGGCCTGAGCATAGCTGGCCATCGGGGGGGGGGGGGTTTCAGGTTCGGCGGGGGTATTCGGCTGCAGCTGGTTAGCGTCCAGCCTGATGTCCCAGTGCTCCAGTTTTCATTCCTCTGCTGTGTTGTGATACTTGCTACATTAATATCTGTGTTACACTTCATTTTAACATCCAAAGGGAACATGCTTGTTAAGTTTCACTGGATCTCCGGGCTGTTTCCGGACCACCCCGTCTGGTCTGTGCTTTTTGGCACCTCTCGTCCACTTTGGCTTCACAGCCGTACAAGAGAGAACAGTAACCTTCAAATATTACTGAACCACAAAGCCTCCTACAGACTATCTATAGTAATGTACTCATTATAATAAAAGTAGCCCAAGTTATTAAATGAGGTTAAAGTTTCATGTGGTAGCCTCGTTTAAGACGGGAAGCCTTGTGATTAAGAGATGAATTATAAAACAATTAAGCTTGAATTTAAAGAGAAGTATTAAGGGTGAATGAATGTGATCACATCTGGGTGGTTTAGAAGATAAAATGTGTTAAAATCACACATGACATGCATGGATGTGACAAGACAAACTTTTTTTAGCTCGATGATGATGCATTTTGTAGTTTATCTAAAATTTTTAAGGGATTTATCAGCCCATGTGCCTTTCCTTCAATCCATACGGGACTGTGTAAATCACCAAAATTGAGGTGGTGATGTAATCACATGGCAACGTGTATCCACGGATACACACACATGCGATAACAGCTTTGCACACTGTGGGATTACCGCCTTCTGTTTTGAGAGAATCATTCACAAGTCACATCTCAAACTCCTTTCTCGCTGTTTAATAAACCTGTGAATTCTGTCGAGGCCGGCAGTCATAAAACCCAATGGGTCGAGGGTCCGCCGCACCTGAACAAACACACTGCTGAAGGTGTGTGCTGTATGAACGGAGGAGCACCGCGATCTTTTTCCGGACACGTTTCGAATAAGTGAAAGGTGGAATTCCTCAAACTTTGGGGAAACCCCGAGGAGCTCCGAGAGAAAACTACCGTTCCCGAGCAATACTCCACACCTCGCTTATTTAACAGGGTTATTGCTGGATTTCAGCAGGTGTGAGTGAATAAATGTCACAGGGAATGTTTTTGGAAGTGTCACATATAACATTAAAAGGGTGTATTTTGGATGCAGTCAAAAGGGAAGCAACAGGATTGGATTTTATTTCAAACTTTATTTGCCCTCTCAACGCAACTGACAGGAATCTGCACACAAGGCATCAGAGAGAGAGGAGAGAGGAGGAAGACTGGCTGCATCTACAGCAGTCAAGCAAAAAGTTATGACGTTTCTTCCGCTCTGACCCATGGGGGATTCAGAGATGAACTGTCCTGCTAAGAGACATATTGAGAGGATAATCCAGCCTTTGTTTAATTCCAGCAGCCTGAGTCTTAGTTTTTTTTTCTTCTCACTGGAGTCGTGCTTGGCAGGATCCAGGACTAAGGGCGGCTAAGATTGATGCTCGTTGTCATTGATAGGAAGTAGGAACTGCTAGGCTTCACTGCAAGCCCATGTCCTCATCTCTGGACTCGGCGGGACACTGCATAGTTTGGCAGGGCCTATTCAGGAGGGAAGCCCTGTTAATGGTGAGAACCAATGCCACAGAGCCTGCGTTCCCAGCAAGAGCAGAGAAACGCTGAGGACAGCACTTCCATCTGGTCTCCAGAGAGCCTCAACTCACGATTTCTCAAGAAGGATGAGTGCTAGCTAATCAGGTGATAGACAGTTACGACACTTTATACCCTAGTCACAGAAAATACTGGTTTCTCATCAGCTGTCAGGTGTCCATTAAACTGACATTATACCAAGGTCACTGAGAATCCTCAATTCTGATTAGCTGGAAAGTGTGTATAAGCTTTCAGTAACCAGACAGATAGGTAGACATGTGCAATGCAACAGTATTAAACTGTAGGTAAGAACAGCAACAGTGAGGCTAAGCTAAATAGCTTAGAGCTAGCATTATTTGTGTAACCAAGAACAAAAGATAAAGAGCAAAATTTTAAATGTGTTTGATATTTGCATGAATCTCCTTGATTGAATCTCCTAACTAACAGGAGGAGGGAAGAGGACTTATTAATAGCATTAGCCACATTGAACCTGGTAGTCTGAAGTAAAGCTGGAGGGGAATGGGGACAGAACCAGAGAAGAAATGTGACACAAAAGACAAAGAGAGGAAAAGAGAGACTGTGTCAGAGAACACCATTACTCCCTGTATCAACCATTACAATCATGGAATGTACAACTTTTCGGATATTATCCCAAAATACAGGATACCTCACTGGTGAAAAGGACCTAACTGGGTCAAACTATCTGTAAACAGAGTTTAAAGGGCCATTCATCCATTCTGAAAATACATTCTTACTTACCTACAGTAATATTTAGCCATGCGGATAGATTTAGTTTAATTTGGCAGAGTTCTGAGATATCTGTCTCTAAGGTTTCTGCTGCCACCCTAAAACAAAGGAAGTGAATGGAATTTTCCACTGGTGCTCAACACATTCAAAAATGGGATTTAGACAATACCAGTGCTGCAAATAACAATTATTTTCATTATCGACTAATCTGCAGATTATTCTCGAATCGATTATCAAAATAGTTGCTGATTAATTATCTATCAATCAACAAATCATTGCACTTCTAATGAGGACACTACAAAAAGTCTACGGCTACACTAGCAGCTCTGTAAGTGGTGCTTTGAGCTAAACATCAGCATGACAGCATGCATGTAGTGAGTGTTTAGCAGATCAACCAGCTGGTATCACAGAAGCCTATTAGCATTCATCCTTCATTTGGTACCAATCCATCCTGGATAAGTGACAACCTTGACTTGCTGATTATGCTACTGACCTTAAATATCTGCAGGAAATTCAAATTTCATGGCAATTCATCAAGATAGTTAGTCGCCACTGTTGTATTGGGTGGGCAGCAGAAAACTTGGACAAGTAACAAAACTATACACATGGCTTGAATCCATGTAAGTGAGAAAATGTGACAACAACAGAGTCTGAGAGTGATGTAATCATCTACAATTTACAAGGTATACTGTTGAATAACATCATGACACATAATCAAGGCCTATAAGTCATAATCATTCATGTAATGTGACTGAGTTAGACTTTGACAAAGTCTGTTTATGTCCACCTCGACCCTGTCAGGGGACGTGCTTACATAAGTGGAGTCATATAAACGCAAGAACCAAAGTCCTCCATAAATTTAGCTCCAGTAGCGGCCTGTGCATGCCAATAATCAACCTCTACCTTGAATAGTGCTACTATAAAAGGAAAGTATGACAAGACAAACCATAGAATAAGATCCAAATCGATCTTCTTTAATCACTCAAACCTTATGAAATACTTTTACATCAATCAGCTGCCTAAATCATCACCCTCAGCGACAAACTCCTGGCACGAACAAGTAACGTCCTTCATGTGCAGCCCTCTGAGTGGTGGGTTGTCCTGTCAATCACAGGGGTAATGGGCTGTGAACAGCCTTCCAGTGTTTGGATTGGAGGGCTGTTGGATGGGGTGCCAACCCAAACAGCGAGCGCTGGACTTGGTCGGCCAACTCCCCTCCACCGCTGCCATACTTCATGCTGTCCACACAGCTCGGTCACACACACTAAACTATACACACTAACCATGGTCAGGCCCACTTACAGCTCTTACAAACAGGGTGTAAAACCTATGGATGATGAGCTAAAATGGCTTTTCCCTTATATATTTTATTATTTTAACATTCT
This sequence comes from Thunnus albacares, assembly GCF_914725855.1. NCBI lineage: Eukaryota > Metazoa > Chordata > Actinopteri > Scombriformes > Scombridae > Thunnus > Thunnus albacares. Next base: position 29,006,153 of record NC_058113.1, read on the forward strand.
GTTTTAATTGATCATAATCCCAATTCTGTTCTAACTTGCTGAAATCCTAAGCACTGATACTTTTCGCTCTCTTTTTTTTTTTTACTGCTCTGTGCTGCAAACTGTTTGAATCTGTAGGCAGTTCATGCAAGATTTTATATTTGATCTTATAGTTGCTCAAATATGGAGATTTGCTGTTATCATGGGGAAATAAATATCTTTGCATTTTGGACTGTTAGTCAGAAAATCAAGCAATTTGAAAATGTAATTTTTTGACATTTTATAGACTAAATTAAGAGAAAAATATAGCCTACAGATTTATCAATAACAAAAATAATTGTTAATTGCAAGTCATGTGTTTTAGGCCAATTTTCATATATGTTTATGTTAGAATACTTAAGAAAATAATCAGGTACTGGTGAAGGTATCATAGTAAACAGTTGTACTGTAAAGTGCACAACAAAAACACCAAAGAAATAAAGTGCGTAGAACCAGAATGTAAAGAATCTTTCACATAGTTACCTCCAATTTCAAGTTTCTGCATAATTTCACACCTGTAACATCCACAATAACCGCGCATTGCTAAGCTATTACGTGTGCGCAAGATAACATTACATACAGTACCTCAAAGCAGCTCTGCAATGTCTTGGCGTTTCAGCCACAGTTTTCAATCGTCCATTACACGCGTGTCTGACGGAACAGATGCGCTTCGATTTTAATCAGTACAGCTGTCTACACAGGCCACGCAACAGCTCGTGTTTCACTTGTGTTATACATGTGTAACTGCAAGCTAAAATGTATTTTTACACTTCAAGTCTATTTTTTTTTTCCTTTTTTGGCACGTAACTACAATGATGGTATGTGGAGCTCTGAGTGCTGCCAGAACTGTGCCTGTACGCCTGTGTAGAAGACAGACGGTTTTGAAAAGATGTTTAATATCTGACCGATCTTGTTAGATATTCACCTAAACTGAGGACTTCCTTACAAAATTTCTGATCATTTGACTTAAATTTCTTGCCTTAATGGACTTTATACAAGTGTTACCACATCTACAGATCTCAGTAAAAAGTTGACTGACAAAAAAACAATCCACATGTGAGGCATTACCCTCATATTCATCCTTCATCTTCACACCTCATCCCTCCAATCAGTGAGGTTTACCGTCAGCAGAGTCAACAGTGAAAATCTCCTCATCTGTCAACACTGTTGACAGACGGAAATCTGTCCGTGCAGCGAGTGGAGCACATGAGGGCAGCAGACAGCCGGACTCTGGCCTCTGCTAAGCTCAGCGACCCTCTCAATGATCATAACACACTCCTCTTTTCTGCACTGTGTTTGAATGCTGTACATACAGACCCGCTGAGGGTTATCTCTTTGTAATGTCTACGTTCCATTGGACCAGATTTTCTCTCTAGTAGTCTACTCTAAGTAGACAGTCTCTCTCTTTCTCTCTCTTTCATCACACACAGCAGACGGAGAGTGAGATCACAGTGACCTATAGATCACTGCTGATGTTATCTCTGCCTCCCATGAGGCCTTTCACTTGGTCTCTTCTACCGCAGTGAGCGAGACCCCCACATCCTGATCAAACCATACCAGCAGAACCAGCAAACCAAGCGGGAGCCCGGATTCTTTTGTTGGCCCTGCAACCTGCACCAGGCCAGGAACTCGCCGTCACAGTGAAGATTTATGGAGCCCCGGCCGCCCAGGGGCAGGGTAACCTCCTCCCCACCCTGCCATACAGCCAGGAGGAGCTCCTCTTTAAACAATAACATCCATGTCGGCTAGGTCTCCTTAGGGACGGAGGACAGCGGAGGAGAGCAGAGGAGTGCTGATCTGCTGAGCACATCTGTTTGTCTTAACAACTGCTGCTGTCTGCTGGGCTGGAAGAGTGGGAGGGGTGCGGACACATCAGCAAACAGATACAGATGACAAGGTGCTAGCAAAGCAAAAATCTAAAATTTCTGTCAATAAACCTTTTGTCTACTCTGATTTTTGCAGCCTCGGAGTTTCCTCGATTCATGGACAAACAGCATCCTCCGTCCTCTCAGCGTGTGCTTTCATGTGCTTTTATATTGCCTGTAAATGAGCAAAACAAAAACTAAAGAAAATCCGACTCTTTTGATGACGCAGTGAATGGAATAGTGACAGACTGTGAAGTGGGCAGCAATGAAATCGCCAACCGCGTTTCACATCCTATAACACAACATATTACTAAATTATTTTTCCAAAGTACATTGCATTAACAAACGTAATCGCTGCCTGGATTATGTTCACAGATGTTTTTTTTTTTTGTTTTTTTTCAAATGAATGACACGAATGAATGACATTTATGTAGCTGCAGGATCTTGACAGTGGGGAGCGGGGGTTTGCATCCTGAATCTTGTGTGTGTTTAAGTTTAGGCAACGAAAGCACTTTGGTTAAGGTTGGTGAAAGTTTGTGATTTCGGATGAATGTTAAACACATCATATCTCATGCTTCAAGTCACTGCAGACTTTTTTTGTATCAAACCGAGACCACAATCTTTCCCTGACATTAACTAAGTGCTGCCAGTGTACAAACATAAAAAAATAATAAAGCTGCAGGCTAGAAGACAAAATGAAATATGTTGTCACTGGACATTTTACTGATACCTTCAGTATCAACAATTCTGCAACTTGCCAGATATGCTAATCAACAACATTTACTCATTATGTTGACAGAAAACCTAATTCAGCCAACATTATATCTCCTGCCAAACGCATTAGCTGTTATAGTTTAGTAATAATGAACATAATATCTAGTGGAACAAACTTCTCTAAGAGCTTGGCTGAGGTTGTCATTGAACCCTGGTCATCAAAGTTAATAATCCACACTACCTGCCTATCTGACCTCCACATTATTACTTTTCCATATTGTCAAATTACTGACTGTTTCCAGTCGTGTTTCATCTCTAACTAATCCCTCTGTGGTGTGGAAACATTTGAACATTTCACAGCTAACACTCAATAACTTTAACCACATTAATAATATCATGCAAATAGTTTATTTCTGAAAACACCACTACGTCTCTCTCTCTCTCTCTCTCTCTCTCTCTTGAGCTTGTGGATGTGAGAAATTACTTTTTTGTGACAAGAGGACATGTTGCTCGAGGCAAACACTTAACACTTTTTAATTTAAAACATTGTCTGTTTGGGGATCGGATTAGAAGACATTTGTCAAAGATGACGGAAAACTAGGTGAGGTCCCAAACGCAGATTGAAGACAGCTGATGTCACGGAGACTTTACTCGACTCAGTCAGGACCAAAGGTGACACATGAAACAATCAGGATTCACAGGTAAAACAGGCATCACAGGAGGTAATCTAAAGAGGGCAGGACTAATGGCAGGAGAGGAATAACAGAGACCGAGCTGACATATACAAACAGGATGAAATTAAAGGAAACTTTAGACTGCGATAAAAGCAATCAAGTAAGGAGTCTAATGAAGTCTTCGTCGCAATCTGTATCAAACTGTATAATATCAGTTTTGAGGCTATTGTGTGATAAACGTCTGGTCGATTGCAGAACTACAATGTACCATCAGCACTACTCTTGTGTTTTTAAAAAAAACAAAATGATATACAAGCTTTGGCCGCAGCGGTTGAACCTCAAAAGATTTGCAGCGAGGGAAAAGACGTCAATGTGAAATGTTGATTTTGCAAAGTGAGTTTGAGATAAATACGTTTTGCGGCGGTAGTATTATGTTCGCTCGCCTGTGTCTCCTGTGTCATTTCATGTTGTGTTTTAATTGGCTGGTTTGTAAACACGGGTCATAGCTGAAGTCACATTGTGGGAGGTTTTGATGCAGCCTGTCATTAGTCGCCGAAGCTCTAAACATCAGTAGTCTCATACAGTGTGTTTTCATTCGCTTAAGTAACAGCTGGCGTTCTCCAGTAAGCTGATGTCTTTACTGTCATGTAAACAAGAAATCTGGTTTCTGTAATCAGGGGTAGGGGGACTAGAGAAACCTGATTCACCTGAAGAATGCTGATTTTCTTTGTCATGTGTACACAAAACCCTTCAGCTTCTTACAAGTATGCATGTGCATAATAACAGCCTGCAGACAGACAGAGAAAACAGGTCTAACAAGTAGCCTGTAGAAGACTGAATCAATCAGTTTTCACCACTGAACATTTGACTATTTGTTCACTTTCACACTTTGAGGAAAAGCTGCACTCTGTATGTCCTTGTCTCGCTGCACGGTCAGGCTGTTCTGACCCAGACACCAAAAAAATAACAACAAAAGGTCAAGAACTAGTGTCTTCAATCATTAATATAGGTACAATAAGTAAGCAAAGCACTTGTGGGTGCAACTAAAAAGTCCAACTGATATAATCATCACAATTTTTTCAATCACAACTTGTCCGATTAATTGTCTTTCTTTCCAAAATTAACAGCCGATTGCTTTAAATTTAAGACCGTTCCCTGGCTGTCAGTCTTCAGCAGGAAATACATCACGTTACCATTTCAAAAGACCTTTAAGTGACGCTCTGATGTTTCTGAGCTATAAGTGTATCACAGAGCAGCAGCTACTGTAGTGTGGTGAGACAACTGCAGCGTAACTCCATTACCTCACATATAATCAAAGTATGGACAGCTGACTGGCTGATTAATGGCTTCAGCCTGGCTGGCATGCCTGGATATAGATGCTGCCTGAGAGCAGAGCTGCTATTAGTGGCGATTGCGATATAAGGTTAGAATAAACAGAATCAACAGGCCTGTCAACAACATGGCCGCATCCGAACCAAGCTGGCCTCCCAGTCACCCAAAACCATCTGGTTCCAGGCTGGTTCAGAATAGAATAGTTATGAACATATATAGTCTGTCGGAGGAGGGTGAAAAAGGGCCGGAGGGGAAAGTAGCAGACAAAATGTGGAGTGAAATGGATTTTTTTTTTTTTCTAAACTTGTCAGTCAACAGGTTATTGAACTGATGTGTTTATGAAAAAGCGGCTTCAGTGGCTGTTAATACATAAACTAGTGGTTGAATCTAAAGCGAGGGTCATGTTATTCCAGAGGGTTAGAGGAGTCGCACTCTCTGGAAATCAATCAGCAGCAGAAATCTGAAATCTTTGCTTCTTTAAAAAAGCAAAATAAAACCACAAAGAGCGCGACAGGACGGTACAATCCTGAGAGCGGGCCTCACTAAAGTTACAGTATTTTGATGCTGGGACCATGCACCAGTGATAAGAGTTAAAGCAAATATTGATATCAAGAGTTAAAATAAACGAGCACCTCATTTGAGTCTGCGTGCGCACCAAAGGTCATTCAAATGTTTAAAATTCCAGTTTCGCCTCCACTCAAAATTCAACCACGGTTGGTATTTATCTACGCAGATTCAAACCAAATGCCAAGCACAAGGCCACAAATACGGTCTAGTCACAGGCTTTTGCTAAAAATTTCTGTCAATGGAGAATCCTGAATTTCATCCAGGCCTAAATGCCTGCAGCACAGTTTCCTTTCAATCTGTTGTTATCTCCAAGATCACAGCGTCTGGCAAGACCGAGGCCAAGTAGTAATGTCTCCTCTGTAAAGATGGCATCAGCACAGACGACTGACTGCCTTTCAAAGTACTTTCCACTTAATTATCTTTGAGTTGTCCTTTTATGTGGAAGTCATGAGAGGGAAACTATGAAAAAAAAAGGACCATAAAACTGGTTAAACTGAAAATGATATTTTACACTGAAGTGCTCATATTTCCCAGTGGAGGATGTCACTTTTGCTTTTTTTTGTTTTCTATTGTAGTCTCTCCATTATTATGCAATAAGATTTATAGCTCACATGTTTTGACACAATAGGATTATAGACATAGTGTTCTGTAGTCTGTCTGTTTTGAAGCATACATTGAACAGATTGTAAAACTGTTCCAAGATATGAGCGTAATAAAACCAGACAGGGCTCCTAAAGCATTGTTACATGACAATTTGACACTCATTAAACTGTGTTCTTAATGCTGAAAAACACTTTACCGCCGACCTACATCTGCCTTACTCCTCTGTGCTTCATTAATGGCAACTTCTATCCCACATATAAGAATATTTTGGTTGAAACTTGCTCTGAAAAGAGCTGGAGGTCAAACTTTGGTTGACCGAGATGACCCCAGCTGACCAGAGTAAGGATTGAGGACCGTGCCGGCCCTATCCTGTGGTCGGAGAGAGCAGCTTCCCACTTGGTAACAAGGGGAAAAGCTTATATCCTGAGCGAGCGCTGTGGCTGCTCAGCACCAGACAATTATCTGTGACCCCACAATGTTCCATAATAACAACCCCAACTGGCTGGAAGAAAAGGAAATGAGAGTAAGTGGAAAGTTGTTTTTTTTTTTTTTTTTTTGAGACATAAAAATGATTCTGCAGTTCAAAAATAAAAGAATTCCGACCGAATAAACCGAGCAGTTATGTGATACTGCGAGCGTCATTGCTCTGCATCGTCAGACAATGAGGGCAACGGCGGGAACACACTCTTCATAAAATCCTCCTTTTAGGTTTCACTGAATGTTATTCGGCAGATAGATTACCATGGTAAAAAATAAGATCATACAGATGGATCATCAACCCTCCAAATATAAAGCTGGTTTATTAGATCGGTGGTTCTCAAAGTGGGGTCCCCCAAAGAGTCCTCAAGGGGTTTCCAAGTGGTCCCCAGCAAAAAGGGGAGTAACATATTTGCACTATAATCCCATCCATAAGTAAGACAATGACAGAATGTAGGACTATTTTGGTCATGGGTTTCATACACTTTCTGTAATAAAACATCTAAAAGCATAAATTGTATCAGATGGGAGACCCTGGGATTTTGGAAATTTTAGCAAATTGGGCTCCGTAGTCTAATTCGTGTCAGTTTTCGGGGTCCTTCACGTGAAGAAGTTTGAGAACCACTGACCTAGATGATCAACACACGAGCGTGGAGCTTTGTTTACATGATTCACAGTCAGGCTGAGGACACGCAGGGTTAACTTGGTATTTTTCCAATCACAGATTACAAAACACCACAGTTTGCTGCCATGGCAACGTGCCAAGTTTTTTTTTTTTTTTTTTTTTGCCAACTGAGCTATGGAGATCATTGGCTTGAACTGTGAGTAATACATCTGATATAAACGTCCAATCTTATCTTATTCAAGAAACGCACAATGTTCTCATTAGTATGTAAACTGATATGTATATATTAATGTGTAACAGCTACAAGCCACTAAATGTGATTAGATCATCTTCTCTGCAGATAGTACCTGAGGCTTATGGATGATTAGTGCGTTGTTTTTGAGTTACTGGGCCTCGTGCAAGAATCACTCATACAAACGGATTTATTCTTAAGAAGCACATATGAGTGATTTAAGAAAATTTGTGGCATTCATCAGTTTTCTACTTTGAATTTTCTCTTAGGTATGAATTAAATTTACGAGCAGTCCAGACCTGTTGCACAAGTCATGAACAGCTAGCAGTTTAAATATGATAATAAAAAAAAATCTACTAAAATAAAATATATAACTAAAACAAACAAATATTCTGTTCACCAAATTATCATCATCATGGCTGCCAATTTACCGAGAGATTTTTCAGATTTTATGATTTTTATTGGCATATTTTGGCAACTTCTACATTTCAGTATTTGTTGTAAACAGCTGCTCAGGGTCTTTCTGCAGATCTCTGTCCAGTATCATCATCAGTGTAACATCACCTATTGTAGGCTATAATATTCTCTCCTCTAATATCTTCTTTTGTTTCTTTTTTGTCTTTTGTTTTACCCCTATGATTTTATCCCTTCTCTAGAATTTGTCTTTTACTCCTTTACTTTGTCTGATATTTATCCTGTTTAATATGTATGTGTGTGCGTATATGTATGTATATATTTATGTATGTATGCATATATATACGCATGCATATGTATATGTATATATATATGTACATGTGTGTGTGTATCTATGTGCTTGTGCATATATATATATATCTGTATCTATGTTTTACATTTCTTTTGTAAAGCACTTTGAGCTGCATTTTCATGTCATGAAATGTGCTCTATAAATAAAGTTTATTATTATTATTATTATTATTATTATTATTATTATTATTATTGTTATTATCATTATTATTATTATTGTTATTATTATTATCTTTGTCATTGCCATATGACCATATGGCATATATCGCCTCTCATATCAGTCATGGGCCGCATTTTTGTGAATGTAGCCTTGTATGGCATTTTTAGAGGCAGTGATTATGCTAAGGATCAAATCTCACAAACTTGTTAAGAGAGTTAAGAGAGTTTGTAAAAGCCGACATGGAGCAAAGCTCACAGACAAAAGTAAAAGTAGGTTTTGGTTTTAGGACAGGAAAGTGACCCATTGTGTTCACAAGAAAATGCCATGACAATAATAATGCTTCACATATCCTTTGCCTTGGCGGTGGGAGGTAAAAATACCTCTGGTGCATGTTAAAAGCATAATGCTGGAATACAGTCAAAATGAATATCAGTGTCAAACTCTACCAAAACAGTCCTGAGGCGATGTTCTCAGTCACCTCAAAATCATGTTGGGCAGTTTTTGGCGAGCTGCAGCAGACGGTTTGAAAACACGGCTTCTGTTTAAGCCAGATTCAAACATCAACAAAGTGGCAGTGGAGCTTTATCCAAAAACTATGTGGACTAGACGGCGGGAAGCTTAAAGTTCCACTGACACAAATAAACACCAGTTCAGGCCACAAATAAATACCTCTCTTCCGGTGTGCTATGTGTGGTAGCCGAGCATCTGGCACGTGCATCAGTGAGCCAACACACATGGAAAGAGGCAAAGTTTTTAAGGATGTCCAGCCACTACACTACTGTAGAAATACAGTATCCGGTATATATTTTTTATGTCTGCTTTTTATAGTGATGCTGCAGGACATGGCTGCTTCAGAGCCGTGACTATATACAGCTTGTTGCTATGACAGCTTCGGGTTAAGACCACAGCCCTCCGGAGACCACGGCCTCTCACATCTGCACAGCTCTGAACCAGCTGGATGTAACTCAAAAATAATTGCTTCCTCCGCAACGTCCAGGAAAGCATGATGTGTGTGCTATCTTCATGACTCCTCCCTGCAGGGATGGCAACTAAAAAAACCACTTTGTGGTTTTTTTGTTAGTGTTATCTGAGGGACACATGAAAGGGGAGTTTGTTTGCTAGTTAGGTAGTGAAGTTTAATATGTTCTCAGAGCTGGATGATATTGGCAAAGTAATCTAACATTCATTATACTATGAACACAAACAAAACACTACATGCTCCATCATCATTTTTGTAGTTTGAATGCTAGGAAGCTCAACTCTGAGGCATCAATACTGAGGGCTAGATCTGTTTCAGAACTGATTTTATTATATTTGAGCATGAGGAATGAGACTGAAGCATATTTTTAGGAAAGTATGACGTGTGTTTGAAACATACTGAGCGTATATAAGGGTAGAACAGAATTATGCTGGAGGCATAGTTGGAGAAGTGGTTAATATTCAAATCCATTGTAACCACCACAAAAACCACAGCTGCTCTGCTCCATGAACGAGCAAAGTTCTTGCATCCACCTTTTAAGCCTACAGCGAGTTGAGTGTTTTTGGGTGAGTATAACTTTAAAATTGTTCTTCTGAACACTCTTTTTATTCTTTTACTTAAAAAAAAAGATCCATGAGGTGCATAGTTGTTATTATGTAATACACAGTGCAGAAACCACACAGCAATGAGTGCTTAGCAACAAAACTACTGCCAAATAAATAAACAAGAACATTGTGAAAAATGTAATAAACTACACTTCAGAGCTCTGAACCCCTTTGTTTTCTGTGAGCTGCGGACATCAATGTGAGTTTCGTGTGTTGGTACCGTGAGCGAAGCGGTGGACCCAGTAGTAGCCGAGGTCCACTCCCAGGAACGTGAGCCACCAGGTCCAGGCAGAGTCCCAGGGCAGCTCCACCAGGTGATACCGGTCCCAGACATACATGTAACCGGTCAGCTCACAGCCTCTCATAAACAACCTGAGGGAGGAACAGTATCACCATGTACATAGAATATGTTACAGTAGATGTGTTGTACAGTATGGAGTTCATCTTTGCTGCACATGAGGATATAGGATCAAATATAAAAATTTAATGCTCTAACCATCACTGAATCTCAAACGTAGTCATGAGACCACATTAGTTTTCCATTTCAAAGGCTACTTCTGTGGAAGTCAGCGGCACTGCAAGAGATTTTGCCTTCTTTTAACCATTTTTTAGGACACAACCCTTATATCTTTTGTGGCCTTCACAATCCCAAAATCCACTGCATGTGATTTTTAAGGGTAATGATGATCCGGTGCTTCTTCTGTGGATCCTCTAATCACTCTTCAGTTATCTTCAGACTTCCTGTTGCTCACACCACATTATCCCATTAAAGATCCCCTCCAGACATGTGGTAAGATTTAAATAATAATTTGTGTCTGATATGTTTTTTTTTCCACAAAGAAAAGTTCAATTACCTCACTCTTTAAAATCCTTAACATATCTACTCCTTCTCCCTCATGTAAAAATACACTATCTATGAATATGCAACTATTTTCATTTCAGAAGTTCAACTGCTGGACACAAGATGTCTCCTACTTCACCGGCTTCATCGAGTTTCCACATCACACTTGTGTAAGTTGCATACTGGACCATGATTGACTCCAAACTAGCAAATCCTGCTCGTAGATACATTTGTTACACTGAGATTTAAGGTGAGCACAGATAAACTTCCACCCATCAGCAGATGAAGACAAACTACACATAAATCATTCTGCACAGTGAGGCTCAAATATCTGACTGAAGGAACAATAAGCAAAACAGTTTTTTGAGTGGAAGAGGACTTTAATGAACCTGCCCCTTCCTGTCAAAATGTGATACTCTGAACTAAAGCACACTTTAAATGGAGTTAAGATTAATAATACAATATGCATAATGATAAACATCTCTAGTAACGAAAAGAGTTTTTTTTCCAATAAAACATGCAGTACTACAATCCCATTATATCATACAGTATGACCTATGACACTCACATCGGGAGTCTGGAGATCATTCCAGCAGATATGGAGGTGAGTCCATCACTGATGGTGACCACTGGGGCTCCTGTCTTCAGCACACCCACCACCAGCTCCAGCACCATCAGCCCTACAAAGAAAGGAGTGGCCTGCAAACACACACACACACACACACACGCACACACACACACACACAGAAGGAATCATGATTCAGCACTGTTACAAACTGAGAAAACAAGATGGTTTCAAGTCCACTGTTGCTTTTAGCAGTTGTGTTGAGCATGAATATTTGTTTTGGCGGATGAGTTAAAGGCGTGCAGAGCTTTCATGTCTTGTGATCCATAATGTTTGTTTCACTGTACGAGGCTGGAGCAGCAGGACTAAAGCCACAATGTGCTGGCAGACTGGAGAGCATTTGTCAACAACAGATCTGCTCTGGAGGTGGAAGGCATCTCATTAGCTGAGTTAAATGTTAGTGAGTGGAGCTAACAAACCGATTTTTACTGATGTCAGGCTAAAGCCAAGCAAAATGAAACAATAATAAAGAGAGGAAGAAACTAGCAGAAGTACATCTTGGCATAATCAGTAAGTCAGTTAGCTTAACTAGCTGCCAAAACTAGCCGCCAAAACTAGCCATACTGACCTTTAGCTACCACATAAGAAAGTAAGCTGATCTTTCAAGAATGAATAAGTCTCAGAAGAAAAAAAAAGACTGTCAATTATATTCTCTTTATATTTTCCTCAGAGGTCTTCTGCTGTGCAACTTTGCCAGTTAGCTAACTTGTTCAAGAAGGTTGGAGCTTTTTGGCTCCGCCTGTTGGTTTTTCAATTCTTGAGGTATTTTTCTCAATTTTGAAACAAATGAATTGTTTTTAAAAAATGATGGCCACATAACATGTTGCTGTCATCTTCATTATTTTAACTTTACCCGTATGCAGTGTAGGGTGCTCAATAGCCAGCAGTAAATTTAGGGCCAGCTTAGCCTTTTCTAGCCTACATTACCCGCCATTTTTACTGCCAGTTTGAAACGGCATATGGCTCTTAATACTATAGTACCCATGAGCCTCAGCTGTTGTTTCTATTGAGAGGAAGCCAGTCAGAGGCCTGAATCAGAATTAGCAAATTCAGATTGCTTCCTTGTTGCGTTTGGCTAGAAAATCATTCACCCCAACAGATTTAAACTGCTGAATGTATTTTCAGGTTTCAACAAAGCGTAGTCTTTAATTTGAAGGGTTAGCCAAGCTAACGTTAGCCTCGGCTCTCCATGTGGATCCAACTGGAGCACTGAGCCCTGGTTTGTTATTCAGGTTAAAGTGGGAAGAAGCAGCAGGGTGAAGTGGAGCCTGCGTAGGAAGCACCGGGACCGTGAGGGTGACACAGTCCATCGAGGGAAGCACAGTCAGGCGGCGGAGGGGAAGGCGACATATCGGCCTCTCATAATCGGCAGAATTCGCCATTTTAGAGCTTTTATCAGCCGATACCGATGACGTGCCGATAATATCGTGCATCCCTAATTATATGTGTGAGAATATGAAATTTAAAGCTGCAAATCAACAGTTCTTGAGGCTCCATTTCATAGTGAGTACAACAATACAGAAGAAATTGACCTCCAAGCTTCAGCACATTCTGTAGCATTTCCCAATAATGCAGTAACCACTGGTTACCACCAGTTCTGGATGATTTGGAGGATGATTTTATTTAGTAATTGTATTAGCAATTAATTTGCGTTCTCCTTGTTAAATGAAGATGTTCCTCTTTATTAAACATAACTAGGGCTCCAAGGATTAGTCGATTAATCCATTAGTCGATCAACAGAAACTTAATCAGCAACTGTTTTGATAATCAAATAATCGTTTTAGTCATTTTTTTAAGCAAAAATACCAAAATATTTGCTGCTTTTACCATCTCAAATGAGATGATTTAATGCTTTTCTTTGTCATATATGGTATGAAACTGAATATCTTTATGTTTTTGTGACATTTAAAGACATCACTTTTGACTAAGAAATCATAACAGACATTTTCACTATTTTCTGATTTTATCGACAAAACCATTAATTGATTAATCCAGAAAATAATCCGCAGAAAATTGATTATTAAAAATGAGCCGCTAGTTGCAGCCATAAATATAACAAATAGCAACTTCTAACACAAGCTGCATCAGTATGGCTCACATATGTGTGGTCCATAAACACAAACAAAGATGTTTTTCATCTCAATTAGCAGCTGGTTTTTGCACGAGATGCCACAAGAATTTCTTTTTAATAGGACCAACAAAAATTAACACGTTTAAAATTATACTTTCCAAATGTTTCAAAGAATGGATTACATTTTGTAACTAGTCATGACAAAACAAATGGCAAGCACTAACCAAACAGTCAGTGCCATGCTTCTATTTTCTAACTGCGCTGGAAACATGTAATAACCTCTTAATAGGTCTGTCAAACATGGAACAAATTAGTGAGGGACGGGGTTAGCAAACAGGTCACGACTGCGACTTGAGCAGCGTGTCAGCCCTGCTGGTTAGCTTTAGCTTGAAGGCACTCATTGACCAAGTGACTGCAGTCGTAACCGGGACACATGGCCCCGCCAAGAGCGAGGAATGAAGGGTGTGACGAGACCGCAGAGGAGCACATCTGCAGGTGGGGAGGGAGGAAGTGTGTGTGTGTGTGTGTGTGTTTGTATTCATGTGTGGATGGAAGTGAGAGTGAGCGTGCATACATGTGTGTGCATATCCACATGTGAATGCTCACACTTGCGCATGCAGGTGTGTGATGCATGTGCGTGTGTGTGTGTGCACAAGCAGAGGCGAGAGCACCCCCAGGGACCTGCGATCACACGCAACGCTCCAACATCTGGCAGCAGACTGCAGAGCTGCAGCTAACAAATGGGCTCGCAGCGCAGGCAGACCTCCTCCAACCCCGCTGAGAGAGAGATTATCATTCTGGACACCGGCCTAAAACCTTCCCTCCTTTTTTTCTCTCCTGTCTAGCAGATAGTTTTACCTCTGCAGCCCTGCGTTCTTGACAGCCCAGGACAAAATTATTCAGCAGGTCAAGCTAGTTCTCATGCTGTGCGAGAAAGAAGACAGGGGAAAAACAAATTCTTCTTCTGCTCCTTCTTCCATTGTTGAATTTTGATGTAATTTCCCACCAGTTCTGCTTTTCTTCTGTTTCAGAGAGATATTTTAACGTCCCTTTTTGATCTTGCTCGCACTGAAAACGCGATCTTTTTTAGAAATAAACTGAAAATCACACTAAAGAAACCCTATTTTTCACTGAAGCATACTCACATCCTTTGCGGACTGTTTGTTGTGGTATCTAATAATTTCATTTTATTTTTTCTGAATTTACATGGAACATGACATTTGTGGACCAGATGTCTGCATTTTCCCAAACAGCCTTTTTTTTTTATAAGGTCACGGATGACTGATGTTGGCTAAAAACACGCAGCCTGACAATACACTTTTATCCCCACTGTCTAAAAAATTGTGTGTTTCCTTTCAAATCACTGGATAGCTGTGAGACCTGGCAACAACCCACAAAACCCATAATTCCAAACAACTCCAAAATTAGAAGATTGTGTTTTGTTTTGTGTAATTAATTTGGCCTGTTGGGATCAGAGAATAACAGTTGTGCAGAATAATTAATGACACATCACTAACTGTAAACAGTGCTGAGTCACAAACTTCTCACACACGCCCGTGCAAACTTTTATCACCATCAAGCCCTGCAGCAATAACAAATTTGTTTAATCACGTTTGGTAGTGGATTATAAGGACTCCTGCTGGGAGGGTAATTGTTCTCCTCCCATGATGTGCCCCATAAAAACCTCATAACAAACATGTGCTGTAAAACCTGCACCAGACATTCCCTATAATAAAAGGCCATTCAGACATTGTAAAGTGACAGCAAGCCGTGGAAGAAACCGCAAACTTTTTAGATTTACTTAAGTATTGTACTTAATAGTTTTGCGGTCTTACGCCGCTACGATTATCTCATGACTTAAGTTATAAGTTACTTAAACGCACTGGCATAACTGTGTTTTCATTCATAAGTAGAACTTTTTTTATGACACTAATTGATATGGGTACTTAGAGCAGAATATCAAAAGTACTGAAAGCTGATTGAATGGTTAAATATGTGCTCAGATTCCTAATCTTGTTTGCTTTTTCTTTGGCTGATATTTGTTGACTTAAATCACAGATGCAGACTGTGTCGACTGTATTTAATTTAGTTCTTGTACAGCTGATTGTGTTTACACCACATTTTACATTTTAGACATTTGGCTTCTTTTGTTAATTGAAAAAATTCTTCCATAGAAAAATATGTTTACATTCCTCATAGTTAGATGAAAAAAAAAAAGTTTTGTTTTGGCATCTGTAACCAAACTCAGCTGTTTCTATCACTAAAATTCCTCAGCAGGTAATTTGATCACTGAGAAAGCTAACTTCCGGTTTAGCCCTCCGGCTAACGATTCAGTCGTGTGGCTTTTCTAAACTTTCGTAATGTGATCAGACCGAATGGATCAAATTCTGATAGTGTAACGAGTCATTTCCCGGAGGTTGTGACGCTCAAAAAAATGTATCTGCTGATTTACAGGCATCTCTTTCACGTTGTAAGTCTATGGGAAAATGTCTTTTTGGGCCCAATAGCGTTACGTGACGTTGTAATTACATGGTTTGGCCACTATGTCAAATTGGCTACAAAGCCTGGTGCTCCTCCTGGGGGCTTGGGCCTATTAGCCTACTGGTAGGTTCAGGAGGTTGTTAACATCCATTTATTTCAGTGAGCCAATGTTGGTGGAGCCCAGTAGGCACAGAAGGCCTGTTATCAGGCATGTGCTGTCACATGACTGTCAAGTTTCTTTCTGCGTAAGCAAAAAAAAAGGCTGCCATTCCGTTTATTCTCTGTGGGAAATGCAATATAAGATAGTTTTGGCATTAAAATGCGTTTTGATAACATTTCTAGTGAAAAATGTGCATTTTATTTTCATAATCTTAGTTTATTGAATGTATATAATGTTTAGTTTGATAGTTATTGCAGAGATTCTTTGAGGTCTTTCTATCGTTGCTATGGTGGTTGCTATGGACGCTCAACCCATTATCACGGCAGTTCATAAAATAGTCACGAAATTTAATCTACAGATTATATAAAAAGATACAGAAAGACCTGAAAGAAAAACCTAAAATATTGCATTTCCCACTGAGAATAAGAGGAATGGCTTTGACTTCTTTTTTTTTTGTTTACATAGCAAGAAAACAGCAGTCATGTGACATCACATGCCTGATAACAGGCCTTCTGTACCTACTGGGCACCATCAACATTGGCTCAGTGAACGGGTGATAACAGCATCCTGAACCTATTACTAGGTTAGTCTGTCTGTAGTCTGTATATTTGGGACAGATGTGTGATGATAACGTCTATTCAATAAGCTGATAACTGTCAAATCAGGTGATTTGATAATTAATTAATTGTCATTTTTTAAGCAGAAATGTTCAATATTTCTCTGGTTCCAGTTTCTCCAATTTGAAGATTTGATGCTTTTTAAAAAAAAATCATTTTAAACTGAATATCTTTTGGACTGTTGGTCAAAACAAAACAAGACATATCAAGACATCACACTGAGAACTTTATTCTCTAACATTTTAAATACCAAACAATTAATCAAGGAAATAAACGGTAGCTTCATTGATAATGAAAATAATCATTAGTTACAGCACTATACGCCACTGTAACTGAGTTTCCGGGATAATTCACTTTCTTAATTAAATTCAAAGCTAATCACGATGACGCCAGATAACAGAAAACTTAAAAAGCTCCTTGCACCGACGCTGAGAGCTGGTGAATACTGTTTCTCTGGATAAACTGCCCTTTTTTGACCTAATTACATAATGACAACATCCTATGAACTTTGGAAAGAAAACTAGGTTAGATTATATAATTTTCTTATCCTGCATGGAAATGTGTAAACATTCAATCTAGAAATACAAAAATTTGTACTGAATAATTGATTAATCTATCACCAGTGAGTTCATCATCTACTATGCAATGGGAGGATTTGCTGCTTTTCTCTTTTTTATTTTATTGTAAACTCAATATATTTGGGTTTTGGACTGTTGGTCAGACAAAATAAGCAATTGGAGACGTCACGTTGGGAAACAACGACGGACACTTTTTCTAAATGTTTTGACATTTTGATACTAAAAATAATCATTTAGTTGATTAATCATTTAGTAAATCCACAAAAATTTACCGCCAAATACTTTGGCAGACGCTTTGAGTCATTTTTAAAGTAAAAAATACCACATTTCTCTGGTTCCAACTTCTTAAATATGAATATTTTCTGTTTTTCTATGATAGTAAACTGAATATCTTCAGGTTATCGACTGTTGGTCGGGACAAAACAAGACATTTGAGGTTGCATCTTGGGCTTTGGCGAACACTGATCGACATTTTATAGACCAAACGACTAATCGATTAATTGAGAAAATTATAATTGATAATGAAAACATTCATTAGTTGCAGCCCTTATCTCCAAGTTTTTGAGATTTTCTCATGATTTTATGGGAGAGGATGTTCATTTTCATACCACCGTGATACTGAACATTCTTCACAATTATTTATTTTTATGTCAACATTTGAATGAAGCTCTTTTGACTTGTATGTTGTATTTGTATGTTATAATTGTATGTTTCTAATGTGGTATTATTAGTTCTACTATAGCAGAGCCTCAGAGTTTTTATTGCACCACTATAAAGGTCACCTGAGGTGTCTCAGACTGATAGGGTGAACTCATTTGACTTCACATAATAAACCATCACACATATGAAATGTGACCGAGTGAGCGAGTGTGTACCCACCTGCTCCACATACTGAGGAACATCTTCCACTGTCTCAAACGATGATTCATTCGGTGTGAGCATGAAAAACAAGGACCGGACCCCCGTGGATACCGAACCGGGCTCCACAGCTGCAGCCATGGTGACACCACCTCTCTGTTACCTGCCCAGGTAATGCACTCACACAGGGGACGCTCCTTTGAACCGTATCCCTCTTATTTCCACAGTAACACCCTTGTTTTTCCTCTGTGGCAAGTTAAGTAGGTCAGTTGCAAAATGCAGAGCGTGTCAGCAGATGAGCAAACTTCTCACACACAGGAAACCGAGTCCGTGACAGTGTAACCGGCTGCAGGATACAGTTACTGTGACCAGTTACCTACTAATCCCTCATTTATAGACGGCGAAGTTTACCTTTGGTCAGGGTGATACTTCAAGGTGTCGCATTCGTCCCCCTTATCTCGCGAGAGTTTCTGCTTTTGGCAGCAGCTCGTGTCGCCTCCAGTTCAGGAATGCTGCAGGTATTTGCAGAGTGCAGAGTTTCCTTGCAAGCAAAGTCAGGTTATCCATCGGGCTTTGCTGGTGTAGTGTTCATTTTTTTAAAACGATTTAAATGTAAAACGTGCTTCTTTAATGTCAAAAGAGTATAAAGTGGCCTACTCAACAGGGCCGTAGCAGGATTTTAGAAATGGAAAGTTCCCCTGGCCCCCGTCCACCACCCACAGGATTTTTTTTTTTTTCTCATTTTGACCAGAAACTAAAATAAGGTCTGTATTTCTCTCTTTTTTTAATTAGCCTATTTGAAATGTTCACATTTTATTCATCTTTAAATGCCTATAAAATTTTATTTCACAACTGAAATAATGAATAAAAGAATACATAAAAGTCACCAAATTGAAATCAAGTATTTATTTTTTTATTTTATTTTATTTTATTTTTTAAGATTGTTGGGGACATTTCTGCCTTTATTTGACAGTGACTAGTGAAGAGGCAGACAGGAAATAAGGCGAGAGGCAATTAGTTTATAAAATATTCACTTAGTGGTTATTTTTTATTGCACTGTAAACTAGCTATATATATATATATATATATATATATATATATACATATATATATATATGCAGTATATATATGTGTGTGTGTGTGTGTTGGATTGGATTCAGAGAGTTTAAAGGTACATTAGGTCAGTGTTAGAGAATGGATGTCACCTGTTAGATGACTCAGTAGATTTATGATGGCAGCCCTGGTAGCCGAGTGGTTTACAGTGCATGCCACATAACCACAACGCCCCTGGTTCAGCTCCGGCCAGGGACCTTTGTTGCATGTCATGCCCCACAATCTTTCCATCTTTCCTGTCTCCCTATCTACTATCAGCTGTCAATAAAGACAGGAAATGCCCATGTGTGTGTGTGTATATATATATATATATATATATATGATTTGTGATTGCACAGCCTATGTATTAAAGCTCAGCTTGATGTATTTATATACATTTTTCTTGTTTTTTGTTTTTTTTACAGGACACGACAGGCAAGACAGTTATTATTCTCTACTTTCATATTTATTCTGAATGTATGATTTGTCTATATAGTCGTCTTTATAATTGTTTTTTCTCAGGATGATTTATGTGATTCATGCTTTACATTTGACTGAGAGCTGCAAAGATTAATGAACAAGTCGATCAACAGAAAATTAATCGCCAACTATTTTGATAATTGACTATCGTTTTGAGATATTTTTCAAGAAAAATGTCCACATTCTCATTAGTTGCAGCCCTAGTATTATATCATATATGGTCTTAAGTTTTTTTTTTCTATTTTTGTCCTTTACATCGGGGCATGTCTTGTCCCCTATATGGGAGTATCAGACAATGTTACCCAGCTCTGTTCTGACCGGTTATCTGAGAATAGACTGACTCTCAATCATGCAGATCACCACCATCTGAGTGATATATGTGTTTGTGGTTGCTCCGCTTTGTGACGCCTGTTTGACAACGTCTGACGGAAATCGCTGTTAGAGCGAAACATTGCTCTGTTAAATATCAGCGCAGCGTGTTTGACTTTTGCCTTCAGGTGAAGTAGCGAGACCGCATTCGGAGTGTGATGTGACTCATATATGAGCAAGTTTATAGTCAGCGGTAACTGAGCTGATACTGTTGATATTCTGCCCAATGTAGATTATCAAGGCCCAGTGGAAGAGGAGAGTGTCCTCCATACTTGTGAATAATTTGCACTGAATTACAGCTGCAGTGTAAAATAAAACTGGATCACATTCATCCTGTGGGTTGCTTTTGAGTGGGAAAAGAAAAAAAAAAAAAAAAAAGAAAACCTCACATGCCGTGTGAGGTGCCTCTTCAACAAATTAGAATGCACAATCACAATGTGGTGAAAGATGAGATCAAGTCATGAAATTATTTTCAACTGGATTTTGTAACAGAATCCGATCCTTTGCGGG
This sequence comes from Thunnus albacares, assembly GCF_914725855.1. Classification (NCBI taxonomy): domain Eukaryota; kingdom Metazoa; phylum Chordata; class Actinopteri; order Scombriformes; family Scombridae; genus Thunnus; species Thunnus albacares. The sequence continues at coordinate 29,026,451 of NC_058113.1, forward strand.
TTCTCGCTCAGAGTCTTGGCAGGAGTCCCGACCCTGCCCCGAGGCAAAGGTGAATTTAGCATGCACCCCCATCACCAGCTTTCTACACTCCCTGCAATGTTTAATTCATTTCAGCTTCACTTCACTGAGCACACATGCATACATCACCCTGCATTCAAATGAATGGAAAGAAGTTCATAAGAAGTTCCTTTTACCACTGGTTAAATTTTATTCAATTTGCAACTGTCCCTGAAAAGATTTAATAAAAGACTTATTTCAGGTTTCAGATTTTGTTTACAAAACGTCATCTCCAGGCAGAAAAAAGTGTTGACTTACGAATTGTCAGTGTTTATTATAGTGTATTGCTGTTAAGGTAAGAAAATACTGAGGATTATTTACAGATCATTTATATTAGCTAGGCAAATTTGATTTCCTGGCACTTGATTTGATCAATAACTCAATTACATCATAATGTACATTTTATACAGTAGGGGTGCAGACTGTATGTTCAACAGTGCAAATCAAAGCCTTAGCCTGCTTCTCTCAAGGCACACAACATGGAATGTTTACAACACTTATGATTTCCAAAATTTACTGCAATGTTCAGTGAATTTCTGTAGCCAAAACATCACATTTCAATAGTCATAATATTCTTTTTTTTTGGCTTTTATCAAGGACATTTTAACCAATGGCACTTTGAAATATGTCAACATCTTCCTTTATGTGCTCAGTTCTTTAAAATTTACATTTTTTGCCTGCATGATGACTGCATTCTCTAACACACGTCATTCCTCTGTACATTTGTACACTTATTTAGCATCGTTGTATGACGATGGCAAATCAGCAAACAGCAGTCCTTCTAAGGACGGTCCTGAGGCAGAGGCAGGGCCTATACTCTGAGGGGGGCGGGGATGGTTGTGTGTGCATCATAAGTGAGCGTGCTCGGAGCTCTGGTCGCTGTCGTGACTGTCCTCGTTGGCTAAGGAGTCCGTCGAGTGGTGGAGCGCTGCGATGCCAGAGAACTCTGACGGCAGCAATGTCCCCTTTTTCACATTCACCAGTTCTTTCTCTCGAGCTGCGGCCCCCTGCTGGCCTCCTTTCACTCTTTTCCACTTCATCCTCCTGTTCTGGAACCACACCTTCACCTACGGGGCGAGGGAGACAGAAAAATGTCAAATCCATTGCTCATACGGAGGGAGCGAACAGTCACAAAAACAATCAAAAAGCAATTAGTATACCTTACTGCTTGACAGCTACTTTTTCTAAAAGTTTGGCAGCTATTCCTACAGCAGCAATTACTTGTGGATGGACTGTTCCATCTGCTGCTTGGCGTCTACCTAATTTTCCCTGACTCAACAGCCTCAACCGTATTTACGTCTCTCAGATTGATGATTAAGCTGTTGCTTAAAACGGTTTACACGTCAAGTAGCAAAGGCTTCCTGAGTGTCGACACATGAGGGGAGGGGGAGGAGGAGGAGGGGGGGGGGGGGGGAGGCCAGGCTCACTCTTGTCACGCTGGACGGGGTGAGTTTATTTTTGGGGAGTGTCATTCTGCGGGGACCGAGCGGTCACATGGTCAGGAAGTTAGTTGACAGCACAAACGTTTGTCTTAAACGTCAGGGGCATACGCCGTGCTGGGTATCACCTCAGATTCTTTACAAGCCTTGGGGGACTTTTTTTCTGAGAGCAGGAGAGGGGAGGGAACTCTTGCAAAGGATCGCTTATTTATGCCAAGCTTTTAATGTCAAACCAAACATGTGATCCTCAGGGCTTACGTGCACACACACACACACACACTCAAACACCCACTCTGTGCTTGCACCACCTCAACACTACTCTGTCATAAACGCTCACAGTTTGCTGAAAACATGACAAAGCTTTTGACCTCAAAGTCCATTTTTAGCATTGATATGCCAGAGGAATGGCTGACACATTGGCTCATTTAGCATGCATGCAACACTAATGTGCAGTTCGACACCTTCACTTTTACAGGATGAACTATAACTAGGATCTCTCTGAGAAACTCTGATAATGAAATGCATGTTTAAAGGAACCCAGCGAGCTCTGATTTGGTGGTTAAATTGTTGAAACTTGGCTAGTTAAAAAGTTTCATAAAACATTCGGGTTAACCTACTAAAAAACTATAAAATGTGGCCCAATTCTAATCTAGACATGTGAAAATGAATGGTTACAGTGATAAGTTCATCCAAAAATGCCAATACAGTCCATTTCTTTTCTCCTTCATTCTGCTACAAACTCATTGAAAGACGCAGGAACTCCAAACCTACAACAACGTAGGCCCTGTAGCTGCACTCCCCCTCTGCCATCTTTGAAAATATTCCAGGTCTCACGGTCTACAAAGACATAAAACATCCATCAAATTTCTCCAAACAGCTCACGCAGCATAAATCAAGTGCCGTGGCCAACTGATTGTATTGCCAATATTTACCTCAATATCTCCTGCTGTATATTTTCCCTGACAAAACTGAGGTCACACACAACTTATGTTGCATGAGCTGAAGAAATTTCATGCACATTTTATGCTGCTTGGAGCTTCAAAAAGATTAATTGCAACAGTCTGGGAGAAAGCTGAAGTGGAATTTTTGTGGCAAACTCTGTGCTTGGTGGCCTGTGGAGTTAAATTAAGTTTGGCCTGACGTGCTGTTGTTAAGAACTATCCCTTCAAAGTTTTCTGCACCTTTGTAATATGAGGGAAAAGCAGAGGGTTAGTGAGACAATTTATGATACATTTGTCACTTTTTGTGCCACAGTTTCCAGTTGCTTTCAGACAGATTCCCCTAGATGGACACTTTTATCTGAAGCCCCTAACCCCTAGTACCACGGGTGTATATACTTTACATTTTTAGCATGTGTGTCACCAGTGGAGACTGAACGCCAAACTCTGACAACATTACTGCTCTTCTCAACTAACTGAGCCACAGCAAAATGATGTACAGTCTACTAAAACTATAGCCAGAGAGCTATTAATGACATGTTGATATCAAATGTTTATGTGATAATCTTGCAACAATCTGAGACACTGCTGATGGAGACCTTTCTCACTGGCTGACATTTTAATATGTGATACCAGGTAACTAATAGTATTAAAGTCCCCGTCCAGTCAAATATGTGTTTTGCTTATTGTTGCTGCATGTTTGAGCTTCACTGTGCAGAGTTTGACACTAAAAGGCTGTTTTCACATTCATTCATCTGCTGAAAGGGGGGGAGGAAAGTTTCTCTGTGCTCTCTTTAAATCAAGCTGTGTACCCATGAGCATGATCTGTGACATCACAACCAGTTTGGAGCCAATCGCGCCAATCGAAGTGTGACGTGGAAACATGAAGCCTCCAGTGCACATGCACTGAGAATGGACTTTTCAGTGAAGTAGGAGACATCTTGTGTCCAGCAGTTCAACTTTTGAAATGAAAAATATGTGCATATTCATAGAGTCTGGATTTTTCAATGGAGGATAAAAAGTAGATGTCATTTTTAAGATTTAAAGGTGCAGTGAGTAGAATTTAGTGGCATCTAGCGGAACAGACTTGGCAGAAATGGAATATAATATTCATAAATATGTTTTAAATAGTGTATAATCATCTGAAAATAATATTTGTTGTGTTTTCGTTACCTTAGAATGAGCCTTTTATATCTACAGAGGGAGCGGGTCCTCTTCCGCGGAGCCCGCCATGTTTCTACAGTAGCCCAGAACGGACAAACCAAACACTGGCTCTAGAGAGGGCCTTTCACAGTTTTTGCAAGTTTCATTGCCACTGTGTAGGTTTTCCTACGCACTTAGAAGGGGGAGGAGAGGAGGAAAGGATATTCAGTTGGTGGCAATGTGCAACCTCACCGCTAGATGCTACTAAATCCTACACACTGGTCCTTTAACGCATTTATTTGACTTTTATTTTGTGGAAAAACCATATTAGACACAAATTATTATTCAAAAGAGTATTTTAAATATCTTAAAACATGAGGACAGATGGTCTTTAACATTGGCTCTGTTCCATTTAGGTGTCGCCGTGAGCTGTGAACCAGCATCCAGGGCCCAGATGTTATTAGTTCCACCTGATTTTTTGACAAATCTAAACGTCCACAATGAGAAAGGTTAGGCCCTCAGGCTCATCAGCAAATGTGATGTTTGTTATTTTACATGTTCTTGTCTCATGCAATCATTCATACTATTTAATGTAGCATGACGTGAGAATCATAGACTTTCTCATACTCACGAACACGTTCTACACAAGGCTCGTGTATGCACATCTTCAGGATCTCACCATCTATCACCAGAAAACTCTATACTCCTTTCTCACTCCAGTCTGTTCTATACATTCAATCTCACACTGCAAAATATCACTGGCAAGGTGTCAACTAGGTGTGACTTACAGCTTCCAAACGGGTGTCAGAGAACAACAGGCTGTTCGCTGTTTCCTTCCCCCCTAACCATTTGTCTCCTGTTATTTATTTCATGTGCCTGAATTTTACAGCAACCAGCCCACGCTCAGAGACCAATTTGTGCTTGCAAGGGTAGTGGGAGAGAGGAAGTGACTTGCTAGACAGCACTTCCTTCAACCCGTCTCCCTGCCTTGACTGTGGCCGGTCTGAAAGAATACACAGGAACATCTGGAATATGATAGTCCCGTCACACAGCCACATCTGGAGCACAATAGCCCTTGCTCCGAAGTTTCAAAAACACAGTAGCAAGCCTGAAAAGCCTCTTCGTCGTCCTGAGGCCACCTCTGTTTTCACAACATGGCATTAATGTGCTAATGGCGGGTTCAATAATGTCTGAACCCGGGGGGAAACGAGCAGCAGCAGCAGGGTAGGAACATACTTGTCTTTCGGTGAGGTCGAGGTTGACAGCGATCTCGTAGCGCCTTAGTCTGGTTAGGTAGTTGTGGTGGGCAAACTCAGCCTCCAACTCTCGGATCTGCTCCTTGGTGAACGCCGTCCTCTCCTTCCTGGGCTTGCTGCTCACGTCTGACTTGTAATTCCCGTCCTGGGACTCTGAAACGAAACACAACACAAGTTTCTGTTTCTGCTCAGGGCAGATTTATATTTAACAAAAAATAAAAATGAAATGAATGTTAAGCGGCAGGTGCAAATCTACCAGGGGGAAGAAAAGAGGCCAGGTAAGAGAAAAATGGGAGCTGTCAATCACTCTTTATTATTCAGTCGTTGTTTATGAACACTTTAGGTGGCTGGAAAGACTCACGCGCAGCTATACACATGTGTCAGACTGTGGCAGCTGTGCGGTTACAATAGGCTGGCTCTGATTCTGTCAACATGGGTTTCATTTGTATTACTCTTAAAGGAATCCACTTCTACAATCTTATTTCTTAAATATGGAACAAAAGAGCTTTTGCAGGATACATAAAATATATTTTCTCTTTTTTTTTTTTGGACTTCAAAGCATAAAGGCATCGCCTCATTTGGTGGCATAATCTGCCCAAAATTGTAGCTTTGTCTCCTTTGATTCAAAATGTCTTAGCAGATGTAAGAATGCCAGAATGCTAAGTCACAAGATTAACATTTCTGAAAATTGGAAAATTGTAGTTAAAGGTTACCTGATAATATCATGCAAAGCAGGCTGTGGAAAAATAGTTTTTGTGACCGTTAAATGCAAGCATTTTGCAACCGATTAACATGTGGAATATGCAGTGCATATGTGAAAAATACAAAATAAAAAAAAACCCCAGAACGTGTTATCTCCACTTCAACCCAGAAAATACTTTTTGTTGTGGTATCTCCACAAAACTTTCCGAAGCAAACATGTACGGTTAATTTGCCCTCCAAAACTTTCCTATTGTGTGCAGCCTTTGTGGTTTCTCTGTTGGACATGCTTCAGTTGCACATTGCACTTGAAGGCAGCAGTGATTGCATGCTAATTCATCTGCGGTCCTGTTTTGTAGTGTGTGTTAATCCAGCAGGCCTGCGTCAAGCCACACTGTAAATAAATCCTGCAGCTCAGAGCCAGACTCACAAAGGGTGCGAAGCCTGAAGCCACGTCAGAGGAGAAACTATCTCTTCACCTACATTAAGAGTCTCTCCAGAGGGACTCCTGTTGGCTCTGTTTTTTCTGTCAGAAAGAGGATCTTCCTTCTAATTAAGTGTATATTTTTTTTTTTGCAGAACAAAATAACTCCCTTGAGAGGTTAAAGAGAAGATGAGGGGTAAACTGAAACTGCTCTACAAAAGTTATATTTGTATGGCACTTGCACAGTTTTCGAGCCAAGGACAAACAACATAGATATATAAACTGCAAGAAGTCCTGCAAGAGTTTTATGAAATGAAACAGATCATTGCTTGACCCACAGCCTGTGTCCGGCTCCCCCTTGACCTTGCCTTTCACTCCCTGTAATTTCAAACCGAGCGCTCCAAACAGTGTGTGGCTGATTGAAGCGGGCCTTCAGACGCATTTATCCACTCTCTCTCTCTGGTAAACACAGACATTGTGTAAAGAGAAATAAAAGAATAACACAACCAGCTGCTTCAGACCAGCAGGCCTGGAGTTAAAACGAGCGTCAGGCTTTTATGACACAGCCACTACACCACAGCAATTAGGTCCCCGCTGTAACTTTCATCTCTCCACAAAAAAGGAGGAATAATATGAGAAAAATACACGCACCCAGACGGAGCACATCGTTTAGGGTTCCCAAGTGAACTGAGCTCAGGTCAGGAGGGACCCTCTCAAAAAAATAATGTCTTCTTCTTTTCAAAAGCTGGAATGTTGATTTTTTTTTTTTTTTTTTTTTGACGGAAAAATGTGTGTTCGTTGTTTTCCCTCAGTGAAAGTTGTGATTTTTTCATTTTCCTCTGGTGAAATAATGTTACAGCAGCACACACAAGAATGAAGTCAAATGCACAAACACACATCCGCAGTGTTTTTCTTAAAGCTTCTTCAAGGAAAAAAAAGCGTCTGCCAGCGAGAGGCACCTCGCTCCTCCTTTTTACAACACTGCCTCAACAAAATAAGACTTCATGCACCTTTTATTGTTCCACATAGAAAATCTAGTAACTTTTTTAAAGAAAGACCACTCCCTTAACAGAGCTTGTCTATGCAAATATAACCCAGAAACTCAAGCAAAGTGCACCAACCGTCACAAAAACTCTCCGGCTTGCCCACAAAAAAAAAATGAACAGGTTCTCCAGAAACCAGACACCCGAAATACCAAGGAGCTGGCTCATCTCATTAGCCGACCCTGCGGCCTTCCTTGAGGAAACAATCACAACCGAGTATTAGACACAGAAAGTCGAGATGCTTCATATTTGAGAGAAAAAGGTAAACCTAGCATGGAAATGAGCTCTCAGGTTCTGTTTTTGTTTCTGTATCTAAATTCAGGTTTCGTTCAAATTTCTGGTCCAGATGGTGAAACCTAATCAGGCGTCTATCTCATGCAACTGGCAGTGGTGTGATATTTAGACAGCTGATTGAGTCAGCAACCTAGTTAGCCCCAATAATCAGTGTGATTGGTGTTAGCATGGAGAGAATACACGGCACATGTAATGAGTATGCAGTGACTATTGTTACAGGGGAAGTGGGATTTGGGCGCTGGGGCTCGGTTTCCAAATGGTTTGACAAAGGAGGAAAGGAAATAGGAGGTGGTTTGTTGAATTTGTGGATTAAATATACAATTGCAACGTGTCGCATGTGGATAACAGGACGTTTAGCACTGTAAAAGTGAAAAGTAAGCCATCCGGGATCTTAAAAACTCGGTCATGTTACGTAAAATTTGGCATATTCCATGTGGCAGCACAAAACTATGACGTGAAGTTCCTGCTAAATCAGTGTGTGCTGATTCTAGTATTTGGTATAATAGCCTAAATTATTACAAATGCATGTTTTCAATGGCATTCTCTGTCTATTAATTACAGTCAGTCATGTCATATTTTGCACACTTGACTTCTCTAAACTGGCTGCAAACAGGTCGCCTGTCAGAGGGACTAAGACGCTCTCTGAAGTGACCAGCAGCATCCTGAGCGAAAACGAATCACACGCGTGTAGATGATACTCCGTGCATACAAAGAGGCCTTTAAAAGGCTGCAGGATCGGCGCTGAGGGCCCACAATCCTCAAATGGACACAGAGAACAGCCAGCACACTTTCCCTGGAAAACTTAGAACTCTCACTAATATCACGTTGCCTGCGAGAACTCTGGCGACCCGACCTCGGCAGTTTGTCACGCGGTGATTGATTATTGTGGTGACTGCAGGTTGGAAATGTTCTGCAGGTCATCAGGGAGGTGTTACCTATTTGAGTACAGTCCTAAAAGAAGGATTTGTGTATAAATGCGCAAAGAAAGATGTTTTTCTAAATCTCAGTTTCGGTCTCATTTTTATCTGTTATTGATAATATGCTGGTTGTATAATTCAGGGGCTGTGCACCTATTTAGAGACAATGTAAAGCTTTAAATACAGTTGAGCAATTCATATTATCTAAAAAAAAGGCTTTGCAAAATGGTCAGCAATTGTAAAGGTCAGGACTCCTGCAGCCGCTTTGAAGTGCTGTGTGACAAATTTTACAAAATCACAAATTTTCTTACAACAAAAAAAGTGTCTTTGAAGGTCACAGCGCTCGTATACGTTACTGTACAGCACAGTATTTCTGTTAATTATGTATATATATGAATATGAATCTGTTTGATGAATCTGTCTGACTGGTACTTTAGAGCAGCATGTAATAATTCCATTTTTTATTTGAGATTTAAAATATATTTTTTTTTAAAAAGAACAATAAAATATTCCACTTACGTGTTGAGCTTTCATGTTGATTTAAATAAGATTGCAGATTAAATTAATATTGCATTCTTTGAAATTCACATCAGCAATCAGTACATTTGAACTGAGCACTGATAACATCACACATGACTCACTGATTACTTCTATTTTATCCATTTTATTTTGTCAGAATCGACTGTAATTTATTTTAACTACGATACCGAGACAAAATCCTCAAATCACTGCTGGCAACCTGAAAAGCCTCAACGTCTGACGGGGGTGTTTAGTGTGGCATGCGGTGCTGCTGTAGTCATTTACAGTCCGTGACATTAATTCTTTACTGTCTGCCTTATTTTCTACCCTCTGAAAGAGTGTCGCAATAAACCAGATGTGATTTTTTAAGCAAAACGTGCTAGTAGTCAGACGTGCCCACAGAGTTATGATGTGGCCTTTTGCTCCACGCTTCAGCCTGCCTACTGCAACAGCCACGCTGCACGTCAGCCGACACCTACAAAGTGCTTTCCTGACAGTTTTTTTGTTTTTCTATCAGAGCTGCGAGAATAAAAAAAAAAAAAAAAAAGCAGTTATGTGCTGCTGAAATATTTAAAATGACAAGTACAAATGCTTTTGTTATTCTTGAGTTCTGCTTGGAATTTCTTATAATGCTGATATTTATCTAACATGAATAAACTGACATGCTGGCAATGTTTCCAAAGACTTTTACGTTAAGTCTTTCCTTGTACAAAGTGTCAAAAACAACTTATTTATTATTAATAGTAGAAAATCTGAGGGGTAAAATCTCAGCTGTTTTAAAAAACTGAAGGAAAGAAACTCTGATCTCTTTGCTTCTCTTACCTGAACTGTCACTTTTCCTCTTGCTGTTCCTCTTCTCAGCCTCAGCAGGTGACAGAGTCTGTCTGCCAAAGTCTGCAGGCACACAGGAGGCCCCTGTAGGGGTGCTGCCGCTGACCAGACTCGGGGTGCTGGCACACATGCTGGGCCCACCAGGGTGGCCCAGATCCGGGGGTGTGGGCCCGCTGTCGTGGGATGAGTGGGAGTGCGGGTGGCAAAGGTTGTGGCGCGTGCTGCCAGGTGATGGCATCTGTGGGATATGCCAAGCTGCATGGTGCTGAGGCGGGTGGTGATGCTGCTGGGAGGGCAGGTGGCCGCGGTGGGGGTGGTGGTGGTGCTGCCCGGAGAACACGCCGTCATCGGCCGGGTAGCTGGAGATGATACAGGGCGAGGGTGAGGAAGTAGAAGAGGAGGAGGATGAAGAGGCCAGGTCAGGGTAGGAGACGTGGTCCGAGCGTCCGTGCAGAGTCAGGGGAGACTGGGTGAAGGCGGGATGCAGGGCCTGTGCCGGGGCGTGAGGGCTCCGCAGGCAGCCGAACAGTGTGTGATCCATTTCGTGCAAACACACACGGCCCTCCAGGAAAGGTGAGAAGGGCAAGTAAAGAGGGTAAAGTTACTAAATCAACCAAAAACAAAAAGATCACAAGCACATATCCAAGATGCTTCTCTCTTTTTCCCGTGACTATTCCAAAACTTTTTCCTTCAGTTAAAAAAAAAATTCAAATAGTCAGAGAAAAGTAAAGTGTGTTTTGAAATTGGTGTCCTGTGGTAATCCGGAGCATGCGGCCAGTTGCCAGGCTGTACAGGATAAACAGTTAGCCCAGGATATGCTGCAGTAGAGCCTCTCAGATGTCAGGAGGAACAGGGGACTGGAGCTCGAGGCTGGGAGCAGAAGGAGGTTCCTAGGAACTGCAGAACGAGGGGAGCCGGCGGAGGGGATGTTATAAATAGGGTGTAACGTGAGAGGGAGGCTGGGTCACAGACTGCATACGCGCCACTGACCACATACATATGATCACCCTCCAAAAAGCACAGCACAATAAATCTGTACTATTAAAATGGCTGAGCCTCAGGAAAGAAGGCAATTTATTTTGGACCTGACCTCCGGTGGCCATCTTTTTTTCCTCCAAGAAAACAGCCTTAATGGTTCATGGGTGGGGCTGTGGGGGTGGGAGGGGTGGGGGGGGTGGAGGGAGGGAGGGAGGGAGGGTAGGGGCGTGAGGGGAGGTGAGGAAGAGTGTGGAGAGATAGGGGGAGAGGAGTCAGGGGTTAACTCAGCGTGTCACCCTGTCTTTGTCAGTTTTGACCCCTTTAAATACTGTTAGTCTTGTGGAAGTAAGAAGGGATGCTTGTTGCTTCCAGTTGAGTTCTGATGGTTTTCTTATGTTCATGATTTGTCACAGATATACTGTTAAGAGCTCAGACTCTCCTCTATGCTTTAAAAAGAATTTTTTTTTATTGCAAAATAATAATTTTAAATTAAAAAAACATTTATTGCCGTGCAAGAGGATCCAGTCTTAAATAAGGGTTAACATTTTAAACATTTTGTCATCCAAGCAAGTTACCTCCTACCCTTTAAAAAACAACCACAGTTAATTTAGTGTAACCAACCATTTTCTCAGAGTGTTAATCTCATTTTGTAATGAAACACATCATCAAACCGATGAACACATTAATACTGATAAAAGTTTGACCCCCCGATATGAGGTCGTGAAGTTGAAATTACAGCTTTTATTTCAAAACCGTGGCACAAATAACAAACTTTAAAATGACATGTAATTACTATAGAAATAACACAAATGGAAAGAAGACTTTATCAGTAAGTCGAGATGATAAAAAAAATCAAACCTGTGACAATTTTTATCAGTGATGAAAAATTACGGAAAATAACATCCGTAGTATTTAGAGTCGACAGTGACCAGGAATAAATCCTCGGAAATGGTTTACGAGCTGAGCTTATATAAGATGATAAAATATAAATATATAATAATTCAACAGCCTCCAACTTCAAAATCAAACATCAATCAACATCAAACACTCAATCAGCCATCACATCAGTTTCTCACTAAATCAGTTTGGCAATAAAAGTATCATTTTCTAGAAGTCAAGTTGGAATAAAAGCCAGTGATCTGCCGGGAATGAAAGAAAGACGCTTTCACTTGCTTTGTTTTATTCCTCTTGACAAAAAATATCTAAAAAAAAAAAAAAAAAAAAAGAGGCAATGCTATTCAGATAAAAACAGATTAAAGACATGAATTACCCTATAATAAAAATGTATGGTATAAATTACAAGTGTATACAGTGCGGATTAAAATCAAATATTACCAAAGATAAATTTCAAACTAAAAGCTGCTGGAGAGTTTTCGGGGCACAGACACATTTTACAGACGGACAGTCACAATAACTCCACTCTCCGGGGGATCCGGGTGGACGACACAGGCTGTGCCACAGGCGCTGTGGGCCGCCTGGGAAAGGAAATTAATTCCTCTTTGAGAGAAAATTACTTTAACAGATAGCATGGCTGAGGCAGGCTGTAACTTTGCCGCTGTCGCTCCCCCCTCCCTCCCCCCTCACCCCCCCCCCCCCACACACAGTCCCACCAAAGCCTCCGAAGGCAGCAGAGGCAGCGCAGCAGAGGAAAGGCACCTTAGGTGAGTGAGTGTCAAACTCTTCTACTGTTTACCTTACAAATTAAGGCTATTAGCAGGTTAGCCCGGGCTATATATTCGCTCTGGGGCTTGAGCAGGTATTAATACACACGTGTTTCCAATCCTGTCACTGTTCTCTCTGCAGTGATGGCCTGTGGCATGGGTGTTTTCAGTCAGTCCTAGCCTTTGCCCCTCGTGGGCTATGAGGCAAAATCTCCCACTGTGTGAATATAAGTGTGTGTGTGTGTAATCTTATGTTGGGCCAATGCTTTTATTGTGAAAATATTAAATATTACACAGGAATTTTATCCACTTCAGGTTGGATTTGAGTTCCACGTAAGATGCATCAATTACATTTTATTTTATTTATGGAATTTTAAATTATTTTTTTCTTTTTGTTCATGTATCTTTTGTATTCCACTGAATACATGTGGCACCTTTAAGAGCTGCTAACCCTAAATAAATGTCATTAGTCTGGCTTCAGTGAGGACTTTTAGTGTCCCTTGATGGTGTAAATGCTGTTTCAGGTGCTTTTCCGATCTGAATTGAATAAAAAATCCAATTGGAAACATTTTATTTGGGCATGAAAACGATCCCGGCATGAAGATATCGTGAGTATTATGGCACAAACCATCAATCATGTCGATCTAAAACTACCTGTATTGGCCTCCGAAAGCACATATTGGTCAAACTCTATTATGTGATGACATGTGAAGTGAAGAGGAGAATAAAAAGAGGTGAAGAGGTTCTAAAGATGAGTTTCTTATTTTTTTCCTTGTTAGTCATAAAAAAAATAAATAAAAAAAAGAGGAGTCAGTGGAGAGGAGAAGCTGCCGCTGTCGATGTGTTTCTGATAATCGTGTCGGGGTGGCGAGGTCGGGGGGGGCGGCACGGTTTCTCCGCAGTAGACAGAAACCGAAGGTAGACCTGCTGCTCAACCTGTGGCTGTCAGTCACCAAGGCAGGAAGGATTACAGCAAACACAGCTCAGTGCCACTGTCACCAAAACAAACATGCAACCACCACTTTAGTGCTTTTCTTACATGAATTTAAAGTAAACATGGTCATTTACTGTATAGTTTAGGTTTGGCTTTCTTTGGAAAATAAGCAACCATTGTCTTTTTTGCAGAAATATAATATGCAGTGAGGTTCTGGCTTTTGCAGAGGTTAATCAAAAGATAATATGGGATGGAAATGTGTCCCTAGAGTCACAAAAAGAATAAAAACTGTTAAAATTAGAAGCAGTGACATGACTTTATATGAACAAAACCTGCTTTTTTTTTTTTTTAATCCAAAGGCTCAAGTCTTAAAGTAAAAAAACATTAACGACAACAATTATTTATGTCTTCAATAGCAGAACTCGAATATGATAAAATTTAATCCTTTTAACTATTTTCATTGCCAATCACTGCAGCTACTTTCCTAAATTTAACAGCCCCGGATGTGTAATACGCTTTACTGAGAAAGCTTTGATGCAGCTCTCGGCGTCAGAGTATAATATGAGCATTTAAAAAGACCCAGTGTGTGTGTAATCATTATTGGACATTTTTCCTTTTTTTTCTTGAAATTCTCCGGCTAATATGGAAACATTTCAGAGTGTATAACATTCACCGAGTCTCTCTTGATATATAAAGCGTGTTGCCAAGTAGAGAACGATTAGAATTGATGTGTTTTGTACCAGCGTTAAAACCTAATATATCCAAAATTAGACGGCTGGCATGAAAACAAATGTCATCCTGGTAAATAAACGGAAACCTGCAGGATTTTAGGCCTTTAGTGAAAAGCAGACAGCAGAGATTTCTTTTGTCACAAGTTTGGATTTTAATGGAAACGTTTGGCTCTCTTCAGATATGAGATTTCCAACCTTTTTGAAAAACTCTGCCTTTATAAAACAATTGCTGCAATGAAAGTTAGAATTAAGTTACAGAGAATATCATCCAGAGATCATTTCCTACATGTAAGTTATGTGTTTAAATGTTTGTATGTCTTTTTTTTTATAAAATAGAAATAATAGTTCAGGATAAACTGTTTAAATATTCACCAGCAAAACTGCATCTGGGCCCTAAAAGTGACATTTTTAAAAATTTGGCCAAACTCATTAATTAAAACAAACAATCTCAAATCAGTATCTATATGTAAACAGCATCCACAGAGAGAGTTTGCACGATATGCTCGGTTTGATCCTGCAACTAATTAAAGAGCAGAGACAGTGACACGGCACCAGTGTTGATATGAACATCTGTGGGCGGTGTGGAAACGGTTGTCGCTGCTTGTTTCCTCTCAAACCTCAGCCGCAGATTTACAGCAGTTGTCAGAAATATTGTCCATACAAGCGATAGCAGGATGTCAGTGATATATGATGAAGTGAGACAGTAAATGTTGTCTCAGTTTGCAGCTTGATTACATGAAGAGAACAGCAGTCTTCTAAGGGAGTGACGGCATGGGAGCATAAAGGGAAACGTCGATAGCTTCATGTAGCTTGACACGGATGAAACCATTCATGCAGCAAACTTTTTTTTTTTTTTGCAGTTTGCATGATACTAAATTATGTGCTGTTTGCATGATAATTAAGAATAAATTGTTAGGATTGTGAGGCAACTTTTCATTTTTCCAAATTGCAGCTTGTGCAGCTACAAAATGTTTGTGTTTAAAATGTTTATTGGAATAAAATCCTTAATTTATCAGACACTGGTTGTGTGTTATGTTCCCTTAATTCAGTGAATTGTTCAAAAGTAAATAAATAACAGGAATAGTTTTAAATGTAATGTTGAACACTGCTGTCAGGAAAACCTTGCAGTAATAAATTATGTTAAATTAAAAGACAATCTGGTTACCTTATGGAGCCAGAAAAATCAGTGACCTTTTCTACCAATGAAATATATTTAATGAGTTTAAAAATGCCAAAGAAAGGTTTATTTCTTTGCTAAAAAGTTGACATTTAAGAGATATAAAAGCTCTTATCTGATTTTGATGATATCTTTGTTAAGAGTTTGTGATTTCCTGCTTTAATAGAGTCATTTAACACACTTGCTCCTCTTAGGTGGCCATTTTCTGTGTCTATAATGGCCATGGACAGCCGGGGTGAGATCATCATCTATAATGGGGGCGGTTGGAGCTGCCTGGTGTGATGGTTCCCCTCCGCCTCCAGCTTGAAGGCATTGGAGCCTGAGTAGACATGTGTGATGCTGTGCAGGGCCTCGCACCGAGTCAGACCACACCTCAAACAGCCCGGGGTCGCCGCACTAAAACCTCCATTTAAATCTGGACCCGGTACAACCGCCAAGACCAAAAGCGGCACCGGCTCCAGCCAGCCAGGCAGCCGTGCACATTATCCTTCAGTGCTAAGCCTGTTTCCTCCCAGACTAAATTTGTAAACGCCCTCCTTCATTTCACCCCCTTCGCACTCCTCGCCATCTTCGAGCACCTTCCAGTGGGAATGGGTGCCAGGCAGGGGAACAACTCCAGACTTCTCAGTCAGCGAACTGGGCCATTAGTGCTTTTATTTGGTCGGTTGGATCGCCTGCCCGCTCACTAAACCCACCCGCACGCTAAACTTCCTGCTCCAGAGCAAGAGTTGTTTCGGACGCCCACATGTCGCAGGCTCGGTCCAATGTGTGGAGAAGCTCTGGCCTTATTGCATCATTCCAACGTCCCTATGATGGTCCAGCTTCAACATACTGTTCCAATCAGGCAAATCATTCAGAAGAGTGAAGTCAACCTTTTATGATTTAACGGCTTCCTTCTCTCTTTAGGTTCCTGGAGGTTTCTGGATGATTCCCAAAGTATTCGCTCTGTTGAGTTACTGTACGACGGACCCGGCCTGTTTTCTGATTAATGTTAAGTCAGTATGTTGGGGCTGGTGAATCTCATTAACACTTAATTCAGACTCAGCGCCATCAGTTCGATTTTAACACGGCAGCGTCACGCAGTCATACCGTGACGGGTCAGAGTGACAGTTTTTTGATTTCAGTTTGAGCTTCATCCAAGCAGATCTGAACAGTAAATTGACTTTTAAACCTGGCTGATAATTCCCAAAAAAGTAGAGCTACAGCACAGGTGTACTTTATGAGTGGTTGTTTGGTAACCACGGAGACCATTGGCAAAGTTTCTCGTTTACACCTGTTGGTTATTCTGCAGATCTTTTCAGTAAATCCCTGTGTTGTTCGTTAGGGTTTTATTTACAGTCCTTACACACCTACTGTTCACCTTCACGGATGTTTTCACTTATTTTTGCCTGATTAGACCCTTTTAAAAAAAAGACAGCGTGACTGTGACTGATTGACAGTTCCCTCACTCTCCTGGTAGTTTTGTTGTAACTGTTAAGGCGAGACACATTACACCCTTATCATTTTTATTAGCATCTTGAGTTCGATGACCTCATAGCTTCACCCAATTTCCACCTGAGCAGATGTTTAATCAAATAACTGAAAACACCTGTGTGGGTTTACGGGACATTTAACTTCATTAAATATTAGCCAGACTGTGTCGCCTACTTCTGACTAGATGGAGGTTTTTCGTGACCACACTTACTATCACTACTATTAGTAGTGCTTTAATACTAATAATTATTGTTGTTATTCCACTTAAATGTTCTGTCTGTGATTTGGGGTAAATCCTCATATGCTCACCTGCTTTTTTCTGTTCTCTCCTGCACTTTTTGTTTAGCATTTGTCGTCTCAAATGTGCAAATGATGTACTACTATCACAACTACTCCTATACAATACAGACAAAGAGCAATGAAGACACAAAACTGAAAAATATCACTATAAATTGTCAACCAAAGCAAACATGTCTCCACAACCTTCCTCATGTGATTTCCAAAGCAGGAATCACTCAAGTTTACTGAGATGTTGCTGCTGATTAATAGAATTCAGGGAAATTTTCATTTTTCATAATTTTTTATTTTTTATTAGAGCTACAGGTTTGAGTTCAGTCTGTCTTAATCTTTTTTTTCTTTCCATCTGTGTCATTTTTCTTGCTCTCTTTAGAGTATAATTTCTGCCTGGTGATTGATTGATTAGATCTTGTTAAGCTTGTTTCTTGTAAAGGTCTTGGACGTGCTTTGTGATGAATGGTGGTGGAAATAACATGTCATGTCACCATGCAAATGCAGCTGTAGACTGTAATGATGGTCTAAATGCTATTTGAGAGGCTTTTCCACCATGACAAGCACAAACTCGAAAAGGGCCAACCTTTTTTGGACAAGCGATTGGAAAAATTTAACAGCATCATGAGTATTGGCACACTCCGTCAATGATTTTAATCTAAAAATATTGACACAAGATGCTTTCCTTTCGAACCTGATGAGAATAAAATCATGGTATCTGTCAATTCTAAAAGTATTGAATGCTTCCACATAGTAACGTCTACCAGCTTGTGGCTACAATATATCAGTTGAATTTTACTGTCTTCATCTCTCTGTCAATGCTAATTAAGTCATTTACACAACACAGTAGCGATAACTCACCGACATGTTCCTGTGTTGTGTATATACACAGGTGGTTTCTTGTATAACTGGGTGATTTTGTGGGGTTTTCTGAAGTTGCAGCAGACACAGGGGCTTCACAGTGATTCATCATTGCTGCTGCTGCTGCTGCTGCTGCTTCTGCAGCCCTCCACTCTGTGACCCGACGACGCAAAAGTGCTGCAGCTTCACAGGAGGTGCAGTGTGCAGCAGGAGAATAGGGACCTCTACTGGTGGACGGTGACAGGTGTGTGTGTGTGTGTGTGTGTGTGTGTGTGTAAAGCTGCAGTGAAGCTGCATTCGTACCGACATCGATCCCCACTGATGCAGCTTTAATATGCTGCAGAATAACAACAATTTCATGTTCAAACATAGAGACGCAAGGAAAAAATGTACACAGGTAGTCGGTGGTCAATCAATATAACTTCTCATTTTTTCATTTTCTGCAAAAATGCTTCCTGCTTAAGTTGAAAACCAGAATGAAAACGATGAAACATGGTGCTCAAAATTTATGTAAAGATGTAATCAAGGGGTGGAATCCAGAAGTAATGGAAATATATCAATATTTCTCTGTTGTCGGACGATAAGCCTCGTCTTAGTTGAATGACACTTCAGTTTTGGCACCATCCTAAAGGTCTGGAGAAGATTTTCGGGACCTCAGTGGTTTGAGAGATGAATTTGTTTAAGATGCAAAGGATTATTCTCTGATCTTCTAGGGCGACAAGTTTACTGTCAGTTGGTTGATGACTTGTTTGAGAATTCACAGCAGTAAATTCACAGCAGTCGAGTTGTTTTCTTGTTTTGGCCCTGCCTACTAAAAACGAGCCCTGTGTCAAACTCCATCTTTAAGAGGACTGAAATTATATTCATTAATCTTGTGTTTACATGGCACATACTCCTAAAATAATAGAACTGAATTGCCTAAAACTAATTAAGATTCAAAAAGAAAACATAGCGTGAAGTGCTGTGTACTGGCATTTTTCTCGATGTCGACACAAATAATGAAACCGACATGTAGTTTTCACAGTTCACTGCAGATTTTTGACCCGGGGCCTTTATCAGGTTATTGTGTCCATGGGAGGATGTGTCCAACAAGTAGAGACACATGGTGTTTGTATGTAGAGACACACAATGTATTAGTTACTTTAATAATTATGTGGGGTCCCATATATATCTTAAAATAATTATCAGATCTGATACAAAAGTTCCTGCA
The DNA here is from genome assembly GCF_914725855.1 of Thunnus albacares. NCBI lineage: Eukaryota > Metazoa > Chordata > Actinopteri > Scombriformes > Scombridae > Thunnus > Thunnus albacares. The sequence continues at coordinate 29,045,324 of NC_058113.1, forward strand.
GTCTTCGTACCATCATTTTGTGCTTTTGTATCACTCATTTATCTGTTGCACTAATGGCAGCGCTCTTCCCTGTTCTTGCTAAACTGAGATTCCTTGTTACCCTCAGTTTACATCACAGATTGTTTTCTACTGACGGTATGTTTGAAATTCAGAAATGTTTGCTTGACATTTATCCGCCTGCAAATAAATAGCGTGTCTCCCCAGCAGCTCATGGAGTCAAGGGTTATTGCTGCTCGGTGTCAGTCAGATTTAGCTCTTGCCCAATAGAAACCCGGTGACCTCTGCATATTTTTCACTCAGCGGGGTCATCGGCTGCGCCTCCGGGGAGCCGTTCTGCTCTCCGTCTCCTCTCACGCTGGGAAGTGGAGTTCCCAAGCATTTCCCCCAACTGTGGTCCAGAACAATCCCATGTCGTCGCCCAATCAGGAGACTGAAGAGACTGGTTTTAGCCGCCCGCTCTATGTGGACATGACGCATGGACGGGACAATAGGAGGATACGGAGGCATGCGGTATGGGTGCAAAACCTCCCTTCATTATGACGACAGGGTTAGATAGGTTGTTATACAGTGTGGTGTCGATTTCCTGAATTTTATGTTGTGACACCTTAGGCCAGCTGAGGCCCTCTCTGTGTTTTGCCTCATTAAAAATGACAACCCATACTGCATAAAAGAAACCCAAACATGGAGCTCCAGCCCTGATAATATATAAAATGTGTTGCCTGTGGATCAGATCCACAGAGACTCACGCTATAAACTGACCAGAGCCGAGCTTTTCTGTTGCCTGTGTCGTGACATCTGTTGAAATCATAGCCCCGTTTTCAGCAGGACCCTGTCCCGTCCTGTTTGCAGTTGCCATTGGCGACAGGGCAGTGCGCAGGAGGCAGCACAGGGTTTGGTCCAAGCTCACTGGGACTGAAGAGGAGGCGGCGGTTTGGACGGGATGGACTGCATTCAGTTCCAGGGCTTTCCAGAACCTCCCAGGGGCTTCATTAAAACAAAAGGAGGAGGAGGAGGAGGAGGTGGGACTTCCTGTTGGAATGTTACAGACCAACTATGACCCCATAGGAACAGCAACACTCCATGTGGACAGAAGGTCTACAGTCATACTATAGTAATAGCATGAGTATCCATTACAGAGGTTCTCCATCATGCAGCAGAGCTGTTGCAGCCTGTGTCGTCTATTCTGAGCAACTTGCTGCAACACAAACCTGCTGTCAGAAGGCTGGTTGGCAGATCATCTTCTGTTAGAGTAATCTGTGACGCCTACTGGTGACCAGCAGGACGTGCAACAACTGCATTTTATAGCATAGTCCGCTTCCCATCCAAGTGGAACAGGGTGAGATTCATTTGCTTCCGATTGCTTCTTTGTGTTCAATCTGATTGAACTTTGACACCCAAAAATCACAAGGCTCTCCAATTTCTAAGAGGTTTGAGAGACAGGGTGAGATTGTTTTATAACAGTGAAATAGTACAAACAGAAGAGAAGGAGAGATGCTGCCTGGCTGCAGTGAGTGTAAGGACAGAGACAGAGATTATGGCAGTAAATGTTTGATTTGAAGCTGTATAATTCACAACTTTTAGGACTGTTGTTGCTAGCATGCTAGCCATGCTAACTCCTACATTTTATGTTTACAACCCTACTATACCTACACCGCCCCCCCCCCCTGCTTTTGGCCACACCACCGCAGTGGATTTTAGTCTGACTGCAGCTTCACTGTGGAACCCCGCCCATCCTGTCCCAGTCATTTCCTGTATTTGATGCAACATCGCATTTTCACAGCAGAAGAGTACAGCCAAGTTCAGACCAACAGTAGCTCTACATGAAACTCATTCATTTCAATGATAAATGTAGGAGCTCCAGGGCAGAGTGCTCCTTAAAAAAAAAGTTACAACATCAGTTTGCAATGCACTGCTTTGGCCAGTCAAACACATGCAAGTACACAATTCTTTACTTTGTAATATGAATTCTACCGTTCACCTTGCGATTGTGGAGACAATGATGGTCACTGTGATGACTTTAAACCCTGTTTCATAGTATTATAAACTGCTGTAGAGTGTTTTGACATATGACAAACCATCAGACTCATGGATCTATTACTAAGAGTGGTCTCATGGATCGTATTTCATCCTCTCACCGCACCTGAGGCAACACACCCCCACCGACGCAGTCCGTTACGTTTTTTAACTTAAACAGAGGTCCAATTGAAAAGTCTGACAAAAAATATGATATATCAACATGTAGCACAGCAATAATAACACTACTTTGTTGCTTTTATTTGGCTTGAGAACATGTGTTTTAGTTTTAGTCGTTGAATGATGAAGACCTTACAAAACTGTGTTAAGATGCAGTTCTAGTGAATGAAAACCTAACAGATGTTGACTGGACAGACTGGATTGAAGGGATGGGGAAAACCACCAGCTACTCTATGGATACACAGAGACTTTTTTACAGCAAGGGTAAGGATATCAAAATGAAGTTTCACTCTTTTAAGTGCTGCACCCGGGTATTCTCCACTTTAGTAGCTAAATGCTCCACTTTATCTATCCCAGCACCACCTACTGTTTGGTACTGCGCTGTCAGTGTACTGAGGGTTTATCTGAGCTTTTTTTTTTTTTTTACACTGAAAACAGCTGCCTGCTGCTGCTGGAAGCAAGGTTGAAAGACACTAAAGTGCTCTGTGGAGCTGAAGGGAACAGAGTCATGTTATAATCCTCTGTAGCAACATATTTTATATTATACTTTAACTTTGATTTTCAGTGTAGCATCTTTATGTTAACTTAACATTTCAGCTGCTCGTGAGCAGCCGGAAACACAGGTTGTGACACTGACACTGATGTCTGTATCAATGTATCTGTATCCTATTTTTCTACAATTCTACAGTTGCAACACTGGTTGCAATATCCTTCACTATTGAGCATGACAAAAGGATAATGAGTAGCTTGTGAGGGTGGGGGAGGATTGGAAAGCATTTTGATATTGCTTTGTTCCAAAGCAGAATGAGCCAGGGAGTGAGTTCTGAGAGCCAGAATTATCAACACGGAAAAATTATCCTTGAGTCATTGGTGATGATAAACAACCTGCAGATATTTCTTCAGTCGTTTTGTGACAGAAAGTTACCTACTGCTGCTATAAGAAGCAACATACAGAGATCAAACTGTGGGACGAACGTAGGACAAATACACAAAAGCATTCAGTGCACGAAATGAATTTAGGAGTGTCGACCTTGTGTGATGTGCAAAGACAACAGAGACAACAGAGAGAAGGTTAAAGATACAAACGGTGAGAGGAGGAGGAGAGGCTGAAATAGAGGGAAGAAGAGTGCAGCACCTGGTGTTTGACAGTTGCATTAGTGCAGTTCATCATCCAGCAGGAAACAATAGGGATGTTGTCAGTCTGGAGCAACAGACTCACACAGGAACGAGTAAGTGGGAAGACTGCCACTTGGACCAGAGATAGTTTTCCATAAAACTGATTTACATTTCCATTTTTAGGTATTTAAGCCGGGCTCAGACTACAGGAGTTTTAAAATCCTAACCGATTTTGAAATCGGGTTGCATCACGCACATAAGGAGAAACTTTACAGATGTTCTTTTTCTAATCTCAAACATGCACACACTACAAGATTTGAAAATAATGGCACATCACACACTACAGGATATTATTGAGATTATCGTGCCAGAGGAATGCACCACCTCTCGTGATCTCATGTGGAAGCAGATGTAAACGAAAAATGAAAACTGGAAAAACATAAGCAGAAGGCTGAAGGGGTATGGATGACAAACACACACACACAACACAGGTTGTCTGTTATTCAGGTGAGATTTTAACCGTCAGTTTCAATATCTTTCAACAGTCGTATGCTAGCTAACGTTAGCCTCAAGGGCTCAGTGTTTACCGTTGCTTGGCAACATCAATTAACATCCTCTCCTTGTAGACTTGTCTCTCTTATTGGCTACGGTGGTCTCGCTTGGAAAGTAGTAATGTAATCATCCAGATTTTATCTCCTAAATATCAAACATGTGTGAAATTATTGGGGGGTAATCCCCTCACACTACCAGATAATCTGGGCCGAACATCGGACCCGACCAAAGTCCCAGATCAGATTTCTCCTCCGATTGTCGGAGGTGAATCAGGGATAAATCGGCCCAGAGCTCCTGTAGTCTGAGCCCAGTTTTAGATGACTCTCTTGTCCTGTGCAACTTAGAATGAGTGTAACAAGAAAAATAAAAAAGGTCACCAGGTCACCAAATTAAAAGCAGAGATAACACAAATAACTGAGAGAAATAACAGGAAAAGAAAACAAGTAAGAGGTAAAGAAAGACAGGAGAAGGAATCATTTTTCACACATCACATACTGATGTCATTACAGAAATCATAACACTTAGGATACAAAAATTTAGCTGTTAAAGTGTCAGATAACACCAAATATATAATCATTTTGTGAAATTACTCTCTTAAATGCATCAATCCTGAGCGAAAAAGTTCTGAAAATCAGAATGAAATACTGTATCTTCCTGTTATTTGATTATAACTCATAAGCATGCAAACTGGATAGGAAAAGAAATCCGCTCCTTTAGGAATACACGTTTCCTGTTTTTATGAAATCACTTTCTATAATAAAATATTACAACCTTAATTAAGAAAAGACTTCAGCGATATAGAACTAAAACCTGTGAATGACAAGCTGTGATTTTGGCTTTATTAGCAAAATTCTGCCATCTGATTAAATAAACACTGAATAAATAAACTTTCAGGTTTCAATTTCATTTTGTGTCTTTTCGCTGAATATTTCACAGCTATTTGCCAAGTAGACAAACAACAGCTGCAGCTGTTTATTTTTATTGTCCATCAACCAAAGAGCTTTCTGGGCAATTTGTCCAAAACTGCACCACGTTGTACAAACAATAAATAATTACAATGAAAATACAGAGAAGAGTTACACATTAAATGCTGATGTACATGACAAAAGGGTGACGTGGCCTCAGAAACACTGATATAGATGTAATAGTTTGCACATCACTTCACTATGATGCGTTGAAAATACGTCAATACGTTGTCATTGGAAAGGTTAGACGGTGACACATGAAACATTTTCTACACCTATTTATTTTTTATTAAATTCATTGTAAATACCTTGGTATTGTTAGGTTCTATTGGACACACATGTTAGAATTAAGTTTTTTTTGTTGCTTTTGAACATGGATTTGTCCCCTCACATGTGTCTTTCATTTTACTGGAACGAATAAACATTTCAAAAAGCTTTCCAGTCCACTCTGAATTTGATATAGTACATCATAACATGTACATGCAGTTTAAGATTGTCAGTTTGATGGATGCGAAACTTTTTTTCCTGTCTTGGCCGATCCCTACTGACTTTTGTTATTGACATTTTAAAACTTTTCACTCCCAATCCTGTTCAATTTTGCATAATTCCTTCCAGTTTGGGTGAAACAGAGCTTCTAAGTCCAAAAGCTAAGAATTCCGGTACACTACAAGAACCGTTTTCAAATGTTTAAGTGATAAGGCTTGAGGCCTCTGCATTACACATCCCATTGGACTTGTCATGGTAGGAAAAGCGCAGGTGTTACAAACAACATAATGATGATTTCTATTCAAGTATCCAAGTAAACCATGACAGCGAGGCAGCAGGCACAATAAGACCCTGAAACTGAAGCAGCTAAATGGCATTCAGCCAACTTTAATTTTGTTTATTTTATTTTATTTACATCTGTGCCTTTTCCTACTGTGACATCTGTAGTGAAAATGGCTTTTTTAAAATTTATGTTGAGCAAACATATTAATTCATTATAACCCTGTGCTGAATCAGGTAGCATATAACATGACTGTAAGGTCATATTCCCATCCCCAAATGTACAGTACAGTAACAAGTCATTTTGATGTCATGTCCCACGTTTTTATATTTAGATTTTTTATTTAGAATTTATTATAAAATATCTTATTTACTTTGGTTGTGCTGCAAAAACAGGTAATATTAATTTAGAAAAAGTATTTTTTGTGCTCTATTATCCCTTTAATCATTAATCATTTTAATCACTTGAGGCCTAATTCCAGGTCATTTAAAACTTGGGTTTTATTTTTGTAGCTTTTGTCACCCTTAATATAGACAATATTTACTTACGAAGTCATTTGCTGAGGTCCTGGGAAAGCAGCGACGTCACGAAGAGTAAGTCAAACGAAGTAAAGAAACGAGCAGTCAGACGATCAGACAGGTTGTAAACAAACATCCAGGTTAGTTCAAGAAAAACAAAAAAAGGTTAAACTAAAGTGATTCCCGAAACTATCCGTTGTAAATATCCATAGAGGTATATAGACCGACTTCCTGATTAACTTTGATCTGCCATACTTACCGTACCATACCTACCATTTTGCAACATTTTGTTTTACCCCTAAATGTGGTTAAAGGTATAATGAGTAAGAACGGGCCAGAATTTTAGTTTAAAAACATTCCAAAATCAACTAAAATTATCAACCGAATATGAAGAAATAACAGTTTTGACATGCCAAGGACCCATATGTATTGTGTATGTAGAGATATCTACGGAGGTTAGCATGCTAACCAGCTAGCTCTAGCCCCATCTGGCCCATACTGTCTCGTAATACCACTTTGTACCTTTAGGAACAATAGTGAGTCACCGTAGCATCCAGTCTGCCCTCAGTCCAACACGAGCACTGCCCAGAGCCACCAACAGTAATGGTGGAGCCAGGCTGAAACATGGATGTATAATAAGAGCCGGATAGGTTGCCACCACTCAGCCTTGCAGCCAATTTTTCCCAGTGGTCACTCGCGGTATTGCAACGAAAAATCTCCCTGTAGCCCAAAAAGCATTTTCCCCATAGACCACCATTGTAAAAGAGACGTCTGTAAAACTGTTGACAGCACACCTTGAACTTCAAACAAGGTCAATTATGACTCTTTCTATTATGAACTTGGAGGTTTTATATTTGTTAAACTTTCCTCGAGCCGAGTCTATGGGCTAGCGGGAACTCGTGGGTGGGGTCACGGAAACACTACTGCGCATATTCAGTGGGCTGAAAAAACACGGAAGCAAACCCGGAAGCTAGAAACTTTTTTAGGTGTATGCCATCTGAGCAATTCCTATAGGACTGAATGGGCACCATTTTTAGTCCGGTACCCAGCTCTTATAATACATCCATGGGCTGAAAGCTGTTGAAATTTTCACTGTAGTACCATTAATATATCACTTTATTAAGTTTTAATATTTTTTCAAGCAAGTAAGTAACCATGTAGACTCCCAATATGTGGTCAGTTTATCCAAATAACACCTATTTGGCAAGTCGCACTGACGTTGTCGGAGCAGCTGGCAGCAGCTGCAGACACTGGCCGGCAAAATATCAGCTGTTCATGTCAGCTGATCCAACGAACTGCACTGGGTTGCACCAGCTATGTAAAAGCTTGCCATTTGGCATCATAGCACATCATAGTAAGCTGGATTGATATTGAAATATCATATCAATAAATTAAGTCTCATCTGGATTACTGTGTTGTAAAATGGCAGCAATTAATGAAAAATGATGCTCTGTGGCAGTAAAACTGTTGTTTTACCATTGGTGAGTTATGTGAAATTTTATGATTTACACCTACCCCAGGGGCATGTGTGTAACTATTTAGTTGATACTTCAAATCATGTTGTAACTTATCTCCGTGGCGCAACCACGTTCTGATCTGTGCAGCTCATTTATAATTTACCACTGTCTCTAAAGTCTCTGTAGCATTTTGATATCTCGACAGTGCCATAGCACAGATTCGCTGTGAACAATAAGCTTTACGCCGTATTCAGTGGGTGATAATGGTGGTGGGGTGATGTGTTTGGGGGAAAGGGTGGTGGTTGCGGGGTGATATACTGCCCCCTATTTGTTTACATCATGGGGGCCAATTCTTACACGTCGAACCTTTAAAATTGGTTTTTGATAATCTGGCTAAACTGTTGACTTGTTTACAGCCTGTCTGATGGGCTGACTGCCCGTGTTTGTTGCCCTGCCAGACTATGTTGCCAACACTATGAAAATAAGATCCAATTTGTAATAAACTAAAATTATCCATTTGGAAAATTGCTTAAAATCGGCATCTCTAGTCTAGAGCGAAGACGCAGAATGACCAAAATTCCTACATGACCAACATTAGAAGTATTAAAAAGGCTCAATGCAGCGGTTGGTACTGTAATGATGTTCTGTGATCACACGGCTCCATTTTCCCTCTTAATGAAGTGTGTTACACAACCAGGCCATGTTTATCTTCCACCTGATTGATCCTTTATAAGGCGCTGATTACAATCGACTAATTACACAATGAGTGAGGAGGAGGAGGCAGAACATACACACAAACTTGCAGGAACACACACAGAGTTAAAAGACACGTACAATTAAGGAGAACACAAGGCAACGAGCGAGAGGACACACAAGGACACATGCATGGATGCAAGGCTATAATAAAGACACACATGTTCAATAATAAAGACAAACAAACACAAAAGAGCACAAAACACACATTATCTACACCCATAATGTACACACACACCCGGGCGTGGGTATAAATACACAGATTCCCTGCCTCATTCTCACACCCACACAAACACTAACACACATTCCTGGATTCCAGCTCGTGTCGAGTGTGTTTACATGCCGCCATCACTTCGTGGTCTGGCGTGAGGCATTGAAAGTGATCAGAAATCGGACCAACAAAAGGCCGGGCCAAGCCGGAGAGTAAATAAGTAATAAATCTATCCCACATCAGCGGAACGTTTCACTGTAAACACGATCGTTGTGGCGTCCCGTGCTGATGGGAAGATGGCTGACATTCCTGCTGTTCTCCACAAGAAAGCGCGGCGATAGAAAAAGAGCTGCGAGTTTACGGGGTTTTGGCCGGTTCCTCTGAAGCATCTGGTGGCTTTAATCACAACAAAGCACAATTAGTCAAAGTCAGAGAGACGGAGGGATGGAGGGTTTGTCAGAGACTTACAACGTGTGAGAAAGGCTGAGAGAGGAAGAGCGAGTGTTGTGCCAGAATTTGTATCACGCTAAAAATGTGTTTCCTCTGGGCTGTAAAATGAAATTATAATGAAGGCAATTTGCTATGAGAATGACAAGTACATCAATATCCAGAACACTGTTGACGGACAGCTTCCTCACAGAATCAATGGGTGCGTTTTGGTTTAATAATAATAAGATCAGAAACAAGTGTGTTTTCTTTGGCTTTGTTTAAGAGTCACTTTAATTATTTGTGAAATGTTTTTAAAAAAATATACTTTTAAAATATATTTTGTAATACATTCTCACTAACACAAGCAGACAAGATTAAACAAGGTCAAAAGAAAAATGTAAGGAGGAATTAGAAATTGATATATCAGGATATGAAGAGAGGGAAATGAATATCAACACTCACAAAACAACAAATTCACTTTTTTGGCAGGAGAAATACAACTCTATTACTTTATAACACTCATTCAACTGGCAAAACACATTGATAAGTTTACTTCAAAGCGCTGGAGGAACTGTGGGTTATACAATGCCAACCTTTCTCATATATTTATGGTTTTGCCCAGTATTAAAATCATTTGGGAAGCAATACATAATGAAGTCCAGATGATACTGAAAGTACATTTCCCTACTGGACATCAAGTACTATCTCCTGGGTATGAGCCCATTACACATAGGCTAGTAAGAAGAACAAGACAAATACTTGGCAAGAATCTTTAGAACCACTGCAGTGAAAGCAATCACACGCAACTGGTGTCAAACATACAAACCACAAATACAGACATGAAGGGATCTGATTAACTAAGTACATGCTATCAAAGGGACAACATGTATAATTAGAAACCAAAGACAGATAGCTGATAATAGACGGAGAAAATAGACTGGACACTGCAACCATGTGAACTAAAATGAAATTTCAAGTACGGCCTATGTATTGACCATGTGTTGCAGTTGTTTTGCTTTCTTTTCTGCTGTTTTTTTTTTCCCCCTTCTTCTTCTTCGCTCCTTGGGGAAATATGTTTTATTATTAAACTGAGTAAGGGGAACTATTATGACGCCATACTGTAGAGTCCCTTTTCTTTATATAACTGTTTTGCAATCAGCTTTCATCTACATTCTAATTTGTTCGTATTTTTAAAAAAAAATGAATGAATTTTAAAAATATATTTTTTTTTTTATTGTTTGAAAAAGAACAGATTGTTTCCCTCCTGCTGTTGAAATCACAGCGAGGGCCAGAGGAAACATGTTTTGGTGGAAACAAATTTTTGGCACAACAATGGAACTTCCCTGTATTATTCCCAGAAGGGTTTTTTTTTTTTGTTTTTCTCTTTTCATTTAATTTTTTACTGTTTTAAAGAACATGTTCTTACAAAATTGAACATTTGAAATACACTTTTTTAGTTTTCACTCCCCAAAAGTCACAATTTAATATATTATATTTATATTAAAGCTGTATCAACAAGGGTTTTTTAACCACTTGGGTGTAGCGGAGGCAAGTTTAAAACATAAAATCTGACATATACTTCATCACCCTATGCAGAATGTGTTACCAAACTGTTACCTATTTACACATCAGAGCAACATTAGCATTCATTTGAAGTCCTGCATCTGGCCACTCAACATTCACTCTCCTTTTCGCTCTGTTTTGATCTCCACCATCTCCTGAGAGAAAATATCTGGCTCTTCAGCTGCTAAATGTTCCACTTTCTTCACCGGCTATTCGCTAACTTTGTCTGCTCTTTATTACTTGGCAGTTAGCATACAGTTAGCTGAAAACAGCTGCCTGCTGCTGCTGGAGAAGAGGTGGATGAAAGCATAGTTTGCCAGCCAGAAAAACAAAACAATAAGCTGAAAAAGTCTAGAAAGCTCTGTGAAGCCGAGGGGAACTACAGAGTGGGTGATGATTCTTTGTGGTTTGGTTGTTTCATCCAGTGTTATTAAAACATTGATAAATGCAGATTTAAACACGTTAAAATAAAAATAAAAAAATTAATTTGAATCGTAAATTCCTGGATTATGTGTTTTTTAGAAATACTAAATGACTATTATGAATTAAGTGTTTTCTCCTAACAGTGTCCACATGGTTTGAGAATTAAGTCATTGCTTCATTTTAAGGTGTAAAGTGCACATAGTCCATACAGAGATAGTGATGTGCTCTTTAAATAAACTGAAGCTGAAGTCCACTTTAAACCAAACCACGAAATGTCATTCACTGAGATGGTTTTTTTCTAAATATGTTTTTTTATATCATAAATCAATGTCCTTGAAGGAATACTGTCTTTATAGTGAAGTTTTATGCTTTCTCTTCTTAATTAGCGTGTTCTTATAACTTTACATAGTGTGGTTTGGACACTTTGTGTATTTTATATAATGTCTTGTCCTTTTTTTCTCTTCTCTCATTGTTTGAAGTGTGTAGTGTGATGCTCTATGAGTAAAGTTTACTTACTAACATCACACAGACATATAATAGACACATTTGTTTCTTTCCGTTAGAAATGTTTAGTCAGTCTTTCGTTAGAATTCTTTGTATATTTGTGCAGCAGATAGCTGCGTGGGACAATGAGGCAATCACAAAGCTGTTCTGTTGCTTTGTTTGTTTAAATCAGCCTCCTTCAAATATTCGGGGTGCGTTTTGCCAGTGTGTCTCCACAGCAGATTCAAGAGCTCACACATAAGCTTAGCGATCATTTTACTGGTCAACATCAGGTCCGTTTAATAGAAATGGAAAGAAGCTGGGATTTCTGGGGGAGTTTGAAACTGATCCCTCTCTCCCTTGTAAAAGTTGCACACTTAACTGGACGCATGCGAGGAGGTGAAATTGATCATAGCAGAGTGGGTGTGAAATATATGCACGGCTCTTGGGCCACCTGGAGGTGCATATACATGTGTTTGTGTGTGTGTGTGTGTGTGTGTGTGTGTGTGTGTGAAAATGTGTGTGACATATAAGACACCATGCAGGTCCCACGCACCACTGAAAGCTGGAGGTGAAGCGAGGAGCAATAACCCCAATAACTTCTATGGCTCAAATTAGCAGTGCTTTTTTTTTTTTAAAGAGCCCTCCCACACAGCTATCACCACATCCACCGCCGAAGACCCTAATTATCAGCCCAGAGAGCCCCGAGTTCACTCAAAGATTGAACCTGATATGTCATCATGAAGGCCACGCCTCCCTCTTAAGAATGGGAACACTATCATAAAAGGCCTTGATGACATAAAACAAAGCGATTGGCTTTGACATGGGAGGAGATTTTAGCTCATTTGGGGTTTTTCAAAAAAGGGAACCAGTTCTGAATTGATCCTGTGCTTTATGGCCTGCTTCCCCCTCTGTGCTAGGTCGCTGGATTTATTTCTGCGTCTGCACAGCAGGACATAAATCATCCCTGGACTCTCTTTCTTCTGCTCCCTCTTTCTCTTCTCTGCCCCCCTTTTTCCTCTCTTTTCTCTCTCTGAAGCGAGGGATGTGGCTGTCTGCAGGACAGAGTCCGGCTCTCTCCCCTCCGGAAGAATTAGGCCCGCAGACATTACCACATTGTATTTTGCGGTGCATAGTTTTTCAAAAGGGGGAACCAGTCCTGGCTCCACCACAGTCCCAGTCCTGCGGGCCCCTCGGGCCTCTTTCCCTCACTCTCTAATTAGATTAGCCGGGTCCCCAATCTGGCAACCCAGGACTCCAATCTGGCAATCCGGCTACCTTTGCGGCAGCGTAATATCTGGTCTTAAGAGGAGGAAATGACCTAAATGTCGGTCAGTATGGTATTCTGTTACACCCAATGGTGTGCTGACAAAACGACTTGGGTAATGAAGACGTTAGAGGCAAAGGAGAGAGAAGGGAAAAGAAAAAGAGGATTTACAGCCGAGCTCTATGAAAAGTGCTGGGCCAACCGAAGGCTTGTGGTCGCAGCAGCCATTTTGGGAGGGAAGCTGGCAGCTAAGGGAACCATCACAGGTCGGGTCAGTTCCAAAACAGCCAATTAGGCGCTCAGGGGCTGTTGCATATCAATAAATATCACCCGAGCATGTCGCTACTTGGAGGGCTCGAGTTAATTTGCAATGAAAAGCAAAGTGGATCTTTCAGTCAGGATGAATGTTGAATTCACTGCCACTTTCTGTCATTCTCTTCTGTCTGCTCTCTTGTGCAAGTGGAGTTTCAGCATCTTCAAGTGTCTAAGCAGAAGGCCATAAAATACAAAACGGCATCGGAAAGGAAGTCGTCAAGCCAACTGATGAAGCCAAAGTCAAAGCCAAGGTTTAGAATATTTTAGGAGCCTGAGAGTCTTACAGGACACTGTATTTCTGTCATTACGAATGCTTTACTCACTGCCAAAGAGATGATTAAGAAATATAAAGAAAACACAGAGTGAGTCGGTGCGTAAAAAAGAAAAAAAAAAAAAAAAAAAAAGCAGTTAAAAGTGAACGAGGACGGTCAAACTGTACAGAACTTCCCGCAGCGAAACACATGTGCGGACAAGACTAATCCAGCCGTGCACTAAATTCCACAGCCAGCCATCTAGATGGGACGTGACAGAGGAGGACGTCTGGAGATTTCACTGACAGGAAGTGAGTGCTGTGAATGATTCGGCCTCATAAATCATTTTTGGGGGAGAGATGCAGGGAGCTTCCAAAACCTGGAGTCTTTTTCATGCCTAGCTGATGAGTTGATCCCTCAAAGGGTGCTGCAGAGAGCGGCAGTGTGTGTGTGTGTGTGTGTGTGTGTGTGTGTGTATATCGGGAAGGCAGCACATGGGTGTTTTGCGTGCACGCATACGTGTGTACAGCTCCCACGCCATAAGACGAATCAACATGTTATGGCAGGTTGTGATGACTAACTTGCTGTTGGTTGTTGTGTTTGGGATTTTGCTGCAGAGAAAATAGTTACAATCCTTCACCGTGGCCCAGAGGGATCTGAGGCTCGGAGCCTCGGGCCGGGTGGAGGGGGAGAGTCTTGAGTCAGGGAGACATGTTCATGGGAAAGATCAACTGGGGATTTGTCTCTACGGTGTACTTAGTCTATGAATGTGTGTTTGTGAGTGTGTGTGTGTGTGTGCGTGCCAGGTATTCCTCATGTTGTGGGGACTCGCCTTGTTTATTGGGACAAAAAGCAAGTCCCCTTCACTTAAATCATTAATTTAAGGGTGAAGACTTGGTTTAAAGTTGAGGTGATTTTAGGGTTAAGTTAAGGTTAGGGTTAGGGTTAGGTTAGGATACGTCTACAGGAAATGAATGTAAGTTAATGTAATGTCCTCTGAAGTGATGAAAACACAAGTGTGTGTGTATGTGTGTGTATGTGTGTGTGTGTGTGTGAAAGAAGGAGTGAGAGAAAGATGCAGCCAAGTTTGAGACTATGTTCACAATAATTCAGATAAATTTCAAAACATCATTTATTCTTTATTTTGGCCACCCATTCACAGTGGGCTTCTGTTTTTCCGCCCACGAAAACTGATCTTTATGAAAAATTCTCTCCCTGAAAAAGTCTCTTGTGTAATGTCTGTAAATGTGTGAACAGGGAAAAATACCAGATTTTATTAAAACCTTCTAGTATTCTTTGATGCAGCAGAGAAGAGAGTTACAAAATAGTGATTCCATTAAGAGTAATGTTGGGCAGGTTAATTAAAAAATTGAATCATTCGCACATTTAGAAAGTAATGATGTTACTTTACTAATCTATAATTTTGTCATCCTGTTTTTTCAGATTGTAATTTGGCTATCTTGCTCTGTTCTGCACACACATCTATTACATTTCTGTCCGTCCTATTGCTCTTTGTTAGATTTCTACAGTTTTTTCCTGTTATTTTTCCTTATCCATCTAAAGATAGATGATTTTGTCTTGCTGCACAGATTGTAAAGCCCCCTGAGGCAAATTTGTGATTTGTGATATTGGGCTGTAAAAATAAGAATTGACTTGACTTGAACAATCACTAAGCAGCAAAAGTAATAAGTTAGGTCCATCAGTGGTGCCTTTAAACAACTTTAAAGTCTCCCCACTCACGTTACATCTTCTGTGTTTAACTCGTGCAGATAAAGAAAATGAGATGTGGTTTAACAAGCAGTGAGCCTACAGTTTGGAGATATTTACTGACCATCAGCAGCTGTCTTAACATTAGAAGTAGTGATTGCATGAAGTCCCGTCCTCTCAGTGAAGCTGCGTTATTCTCAGAGCCTCCAACTCTGAACTAAACCAGCTGATTCCTGAATGAAGCCGACCAGAGGCTAACATTAGCAAGCCAGCAAAGAAGACATGTAAATCAGACAACTTTGGATTTACCTGGTGTGACATTTCTCCTCTTTTGGTGGCAGCTAACCATGTCTCTGCAAAAATCTAGCACGCACTGGACCAGTCTGTTCACTAAACGCACAAACTGGTATCAACCCTGCATCAAACTACCGTTAAGACTGCGAACAAGGGACAGCAAAATTGTCAAGGAGATGGGGCTTTAATGAGATTAATAACTGACATAATTACTGAATTTGAACTTCAAATTGAACTCACCTTGACACCACCACCATGATGAATTTCCTCAAAACCTTAAGGAAAGTAAATGTTCTTCATATTTCAGTGATAACCAAATCCAAAATAGACCTGACACCTTGTGTCTAAAATTTATGCATGTCAACCAACAACAGCTGCACACTCCACAGACTTGAAGTGTTTGTTCTGTTTCCTTCACACACCATGCTCAGATCTCTAACACTCACGGAAAACACACTGTTGTTTTGGATTGATATATGTACTGCTTTTTTTTAAACAACCTGTATGATCGGGGTTTCACTCGCTAAATAATCCCCCTTTTGAAAGCTGTGTCTGTTGTTGATTTGTCTGTGAACCTGTGTGAACTGGTTATCCATTTAAAACTGTCAGTCAAAACATACAATAAACACACTCACAGGTGAACCTTATGAACTTTGTGTGCACATTGATGCAGTGCTGTCTCTGGCACATTGGCTCTATTGCTCTGTGTCCCCGGGAGACTCTCATTGGACAGCTAAGATCTACAAGGAGAGGTCTCATGACCGATGGCGGTGGCCAAGCTAGCACTACTGCTACCAAACTTATCCACTAGCATGTTTACTATCAACTGATCACTGTGTGATCCTTTAGCTACAAGTGTTATATTACAGACCACACTGACTATGATTGCTAATGTTCGTTTATGAGGTTTAATTTAAAGATCATGACAACGGACATACTTTAGTATGGATTTTCTGTTGAAAATTACATTTGTTTGCCCGAATTTAGAGATTAAGACCATAATGACTTGTTGAAAAAAATGATTGACTCAGTATTTCTAGAGAGAAGTTGATACTCTTTGAATGGGAGTCAGTTGGAGCCAGCATCTAGCAGCTCACGTCAACACGTCCGTAAGCCACACAGCTGCACTGGGTGACATGTTCCTTCACAATGAGGAGTTCGGGCTCAGTAGTTTGTTTAGAAACGGCTCCAAAGCCTAATAAAGGCGATCATGTTTTCAGTCTCTGGAGAGTAGTTCTGTGTGAGGCAGACGCCACTGCGAATGAGCAGGAACACGGTTCCATTTACACAGCTTTGCTAGCTTGTTGTACTACATATCACAACCTCTTGACTTTGTTCTACATTATAAGTTTCTCAAAGAACTTCAGTACAAAGTCAAGAGGGTGTCTCCCTTACACAAACTACTGTCCGGGGCCTGAAAATGTGATTGCTTTGTTTTTAGTCTAGGGATTGACCATTTGTCTGAAGGCCCATTATTCCGAAACCCCAGTAGCTCTAAAAATGTCCTATTGGACCGAAGGCCCATTTGTCTGACATTGTCATGACTGTAACTGTAACTATCCACAACTGATAGACCATAGCTAATCAGACATTTATTAAAGGAGATGCTCATTTCCAGCTCTATATTTGTATTCTGGGATTCCACTAGAATGATTCACGGTTCAAAAAACTCCTTATTTATCTTATACTGGCTCTTTATGCAGCCCCTCAGTTCAGCCTGTCTCTTTAACAGGCAGTTTTAGCTCCTGTCTCTTTAAGGCCCCCCTTCTGATGAGCCAACTCTGTTCTGATTGGCCAGCTTTCTGGAGGCCTGCCGAGGGGCAGCCGTATCAGAGTTGTGTTAAGTTACCGCTGATGCAAACCCAATATTTCCTGCTTTACTGATTCATATTAAAAGCTTTTAAATTACTAAATAATGGGAATGTAAATTAGCAGAGCTTCGTTAGCAACACTAAAAACCTGTCAACACAACAACATATGGAGATATATGGAGCTATTTCTTCAGCAGATCAGTTAGACATAATGCAGGGAGGAGTAGTATAAGCAGAAACAGCCACAGTGATGATGATTGATGCAGAGCTGCAGACTACCAGCACACCTCGAACAGGTAAACAACTTATTTTACTTCACTGTGCTGTGAAATGGAAAAACACTCACAGCGTGCCAGCTCGATTTGAGTCACAGTAAAGGAAAAATGCCACAGTGTTAGTGGAGCGGAGCAGTGAACTGGCGCAATGTGCATGGAGCAGATAACTATATAAAGAAATCCGTCACGAGCCGACGTCGGCTCAGTCTGAAGCCAGTGCTTTTTGCTCACAGGGATTACTTCTACATACGTTTATCTCATTATTTTGACACTTTGGCCACGTTTAATATTAATATGAACATCCGACATTGTAACATTATATACGTATATGACAGAAAATAAAGAAAAGAATAATAGGTCCACTTTAATATGGAAATGTTGTAGATCATTACTTTTCTGGATGTGTGTGTTCACATGTGCGTGTCAGTGTTTGTGTGGGTGTGAGCTGTAATGGGTGGACGTCCTGTCTCGCTTGTTGGAGGTGGGCTTGATTGAACGGCGCCTGAGGAGTTGAGAAGTAAAGAAAGCAGCCAGGATGGATGCGGAGAGGAGACGCTGAGCTCTGCTGATATTTCACTGTCTGAATCACGAACAGAGCTGCAACATGGCTGTCAGCATGATGGAGATCCAGTCGAGGAGGGGGCCGAGCTCGCAGGACCAACGGCCAAATCCACAGCTGCTTCTAACTAACTGCTCTACTGGCTCACTCAGTTGCAGCTCAATTCAATGAATTTTATTGGCATCAAAGAAGAGACAAATATTTCCCGAATCAAGATAAGACATCAGTATTTCTGACTAAATCTCATTCTCCCCTTCTATCAGGAAGTGTTTCAGTAGCTGAATACTGCAGGATCTGTTCTTTTTTCTTTCTTTCTTTTTCTTTTTTTCTGTCCTTCCCTCCATTCTTTCTTTCTTCCATTTTTGCTTCCTTCCTCCAATCTTTTCTTCATTCCTTCTTTCCTTCCGTCCATTTTTTGACTCCTTTCTCCCTTTCCTCTTTCTTTCTTTCCATTCTTCTGTCCTTCCTTCCATTTGTTCTTTCTTCTGTTTTGCTTCCTTCTGTCCATTTTTTGATTCCTTTCTCCTTTTCCTCTTTCTTCTTCCCATTCTTTTTCTGTCCTTCTTTCTTTTTGTCCATTTTTCCTCCCCTTCCTTCCATCCTTCATTTTTGCTTCCTTCTTCTCTTTCTTCCTTCCCTCCATTTTTTGATTCCCTCCTTCTTTCTGTCTTCCTGTTTTTTAGTCTCACCCTTTGTCCCTTACGTCCATCTCTTTTTCCTACTGTCGTTTTTACTTCCTTCTTTATTTCCATATCTGTGCTTCCTTCCTTTCTTTTCTTTCCTCTTCATTCTTTCCATTTCTGTTCTTATGTCCTTATTTTTCGTCTGATATCTTGTTACTTTGTTCATTTCCTTTCTCTTTCTTTTTTCTTTGTGTTCTCCCTTTTTTATCTTCTTTCTTTGAATATTTTTCGTAACACTTTACTGTCTGATTTCCATTTTACTTTTCTCATGTCATGCCTTCATTCCTTTCTTCTATCCCTCCTTTCTACCTTTACTTCACTTGTTTTGAACTCTCCTCCCCTCTGTCAGGTCTCCTGTTTCTCCACAGTTTCTATTCATTTACCTTAAATAAATATTTTTCACATTCTCAGAGTCTTGAACTCTCTATACCGTTCGATGTTATGTGCTTGCAATTTGGGGCATCCTCGTTTCTAAAGACCATTACACCAGAAAAAGAAGACTCCCATCCACCGCAGATGAGTCATTCTCTCCTGTTCTCCACCTATGATGGAGCACCCATTAACCCACAGCACCGAGCCGCCTCCAAACACAAATAATCAGCGCTGATGTGCGATCGCGTCCTCCCACCACTGTAATTGTAGATAATTGTTGGACCTAATTTGGACCAATTCACCCCATTACTAAACTCTCTCTTACATCTAATCCACCCTTTTGGCTCTGATAATGTAGACAAGGTTTGGATCTCAGTCCCGCTGAGTGTTTGAGAGTGATGGACTCTGCAGAGTTTACAAGTGAACGTTAGATAGGAGAGCAGAAAACCTCTGGATCGTAGATGGAGGTGGGAAGGTACTGTACTTACTCAGTATTTTTATATTAACAGTGAATCAAATATAACAATGTGTGGTGCAAAAGGTGTTGTGCATAGAGGCAAACTCAGAGAATTATCACCCATTTCAACCCTGTCTAGAAATTATGTTCATATTCTACTAAAGTGCAACAGCAAAAACATTTTACTAGAAACATAAAGCTGGCGAAAATGCAAAAATATTGATACTGAATGTGACAATATACAGTGGTTCTTTTTTCCAAGTACAATATTTGCTACTAGAAACTACAGCATCAACTTTTCATGGTTATGTTTAGGCACTGGCAGCATTTGGTTTCGGAAAGATTGTGGTTTTAGTTTAATATAGAAAAAAAGCATGAGCATAACGTGTTTATAAAAATTTAAACGAAATAACGATCTTTTACTAACCTTAACCGAAGTGCTTTTGTTGCCTAAACCTCACCACATGCAGGACTCACGATGTGAACCACCACGGTCTCTGGTGCCGGAGTCGTGCGTCTTGTACGCCTTCCATCCACCGCGACCTCCTCCCTTCGGTTTCAGAACGATACATTTGGGAGAAGGAGGAGATGTCATTTTAAGACATTTTAACTACTTAACTGAACTTTTTTTTGTGGTGAAAACTATTTTTAAGTAAAAACATGAATGCAGGACTTTTATATTTAATGTAATCTATGCTTCATTGGGATATTCCTAAATTCATTTAAGTAAACAGTTTCCCCTTCTACAGATAGTTGGCTGTGACTCACTGTGAGCCTGTACATGTGTAAAGCCTCCTGCCTGTTTTGGATCACTCTTTCGGTCTTATATATTGGATCTGAGTCTTGCTGCTGCTCAGACGCATTACCTCTGTGGTAAAGAAAACCTTGATTTCTGGCTACTGAATGAAACCCTGCCTCCATCTGCATTGAGCTGTGGCAAATCCTCACAACATTGCCACTCAACACCAGGTTGCTCACCACACGGTTGTGGCTCACCACAGCACCACCGTGGGCCCCGGGGCCCGTCCACATTTGCACACCGTGGGGAGCGGGCCGAGGGAGCTGCACACTGACTGACTGACTGGGCTGAGTCTTCATTTCTAGCAGGTTGTTTCAGTTGTAGCTGTCAGCGCAAGCCAATATCATGGCAGTTTGTGAAAAAGTCACGAAATTTAATCTAGAGATTGGTGTACATGGACACAAATTTTCCATTTTTTTTCATGGCACTCAGCACGACTAAACTATGTATTTCAACTGGAAATATCTTTCTTGCCTGCACCACTCTTTTTTTTCTTCTGTCAGTCGGGTCTCAGGAGCACAGAAGCTGTATTGTTCTTTTTTCATTTGTCATTCATTTTTTAAACTATAACCGCTATATTAATCAACACTTAATCAAGAGATTTTATCAATTCTATCCATAATAATTAAATTATGTAACAGTGGGGGTTGAATGCAGTGGACAATCTAAAGTGATGAAATATATGAAAGTGCAGGGATCAAATGAGGGATGTGAAACATAAAGTGCAGTTTAATAACCCTGTCTTCATCCCATTTACATGCTCATGTTGCAAAATTTGATTAAATTTAGTGCTAAGGAAGGTTAGGGTTATGTCAGGCTCAGACTACTGCAGTTTTAAACTCCTAACCAACTTTGAAACCAGGTTGCATCAGATACATACAGAGAAACTTCACAGATGTTCTTCTCTCTTATCTCAAACATGCAAACACTACACGATGTGAAAATACTGGTGCATCACACAATACAGGATATTATTAAGATTATTGTACCAGAGGAATGCACCACCTCTCGTGATCTCGTGTGGAAGCAGATGTAAATGAAAAATGAAAACCGGAAAAACATCAGCAGAAGGCTGAACGAGTATGGATGAGAAAGTGGTTGGGGAGATGCGGTCAACACAGATTGTCTGTTATTCAGGTGAGATTTTAACTGTCAGTTTTAATACCTTTCAACAGTCGTATGATAGCCAACGTTAGCCTCGAGGGCTCGATGTTTGCCGATGCTTGGCAACATCAACTAAATGAGCTAAACGAGTCTGGGTGAAAACATGGTTTGGGGAGACACGGTCAACACAGGTTTTCTGCTCTTCAGCAAGAACTGTAGGTGAGATTTTAACTGTAAGTTTTAATATCTGTCAACAGTAGTATGCTAGCTAACATTAGCATCAAGGGCTAGAATGTGTACCGTTGCTTGGCAACACCGTCAGATCTCTCTCATTAGCTATTGTGGTCCCGCCTGGAAAGTACTGACATAATCAATCAGATTTTAACTCCTAAATATCAAATATGTTTGAAATTTTCAGGGCAGCACCGATGAGTCTGTGAGCAGTTCTGGAGGTTTAAGACTGGATCTGTAAACAACTCACATTAATGTGGGCCCAACATCAGTACCAACCAAGGTCCCAGACCAGATTTCTCCTCCAATTATCGGGAGGGGTAGGCTACATCAGGGATGAATAAACCCAAAACTCCTGTAGTCTGGACCCTGCTTTAGGGAAGGGCATTGTGTTAGGGGTGGATTTGGCGCTTTCGACTCCTGTTTTTGGTTGTCTGCTGTGGGTCGGCTTCATTCCATTTCAAATTGCCGCCGGTGGTCGGCCGCAATCACAACTATTCGAATACAAATGCCACCATCTCTGTTGTGTGTGAGGGGAGGGACTCCATGAACACACAAAATCTTAATCAGTTTGGAATGAATTCAGTAATTAAAAGTAAATAGTAGATGTAGCAGACTGTCTTCATTGCATTGGTAGCCGAGGATCATGGGTAGAGTAGCCTTCTGCAATCCAAAACAGAAAAAAACACCCAGGATCGGAGGAGAAGTAATTAAAACTGATGGCCATGACATTAACCTATTGTATTGTTGAGTTATCGAGGACATGTTTTTGTGTTGAGAAATGTTGAGAATGTCATTAAAGAAAACATTAACACAGTGACACTGAGGAAAATACTTCGGGTAAAGGATAAAATCTTGTGATTAAATGTTGAGCAATTTAGCGGTTTATAGTTAAAAAAAAGAATAACAAATGAGAAAAAACAACACAACTTCTTTGCTCCCAAAGTCCCGACTGACAAACAAAACGTGACGCAGGAATGAAACATACTTTGAAATACATTAGTTTGAAAGTCGTGCTGAAGGTCATGAAAAAAATGGTAAATTCGTGTCCACGTACTCAAATATATATAGATTAAATTTTGTGACTATTTCACGAACTGCCGTGATTCTGGGTTGGTCAGCGACCTGCTGAGTCTCATTTCTAAGGCGAGCCTCAGCTGTGTTCGGACCAATGACAGCCCGGGAAGGGAGAAATGTGGAATTCATTTGGCCCTCAGGAGCGGTCTGCTTGTGGGGAGGGAGGAAATATTTGGGAGTGGGTACGGGGGCAGCACAATAAAAAACAATACAATAGAGTGAAATCTGCCAATTACTGTTGTGTGGAATTTGAACATCACCACGCAACGCTGAATGAAAGCTATTCTACCACAGTGTTGGACACTGAGATTTCTTCTAAACGATACAGACTGTTTATTCAAAACTCACTCATTCCTTTGCTTTTTGAAACTGATGTTGCAGTTTTGTGAAACTGATTTTGTTGTTTTTGTTGAGATTATTTCAGTTTTGTAAGTATAAACCTAGTTAGTATCATGCTTGTTTGATTGTTTAATGTGAAACACTTGTCTCAAGACGTGCTATGTAAATAAACCTTTACTTAACTTAATCACTGTATTCATAAAATGTGCCTGTCCTGTTTTCCAGGACTGACGTGATTCTCATTCACAGAGTATACAAAGTATGTTTCTGTTGCCTTCAAGTACTGTTGGAAATACTATAATCATAAAATTAAAGCACATTAAAGATAAACTCCCAGATTTTGTTATAGTGGCCAAAAGTGCCATCAAATCCACATATTCACCCCACTTTACTTACTGATGTTTTGAAACTCAGTTGTGGAGAAAGTTTTGGATTTTCAGACACTATAACAATATCCTGGTGTACATGAAGCCACATCAACAATTACAAGTGAAAAGAATTTCAAAATTAGTAGCATTGTATGCTGTTGTTTGTATTGTGTTGAAATAGTATTGAAATGCTGTTGCATTTTGTGTAAAGACTTTGTATTATCTAATTTTTTTTTTTCGAGACACTTTATTTTAGTCAAATGCAACTTTTTGTTACAAAGTCGGTTTCCTCATTATTTTCTGCACAAACAGTATTTTTATTAACTTTATTGAAGTTAAAATTATTGAAAATCAAAAAATAATTATGGAAAAATGATTAAATTGTTTAAAAAGAGGTTTTAAATGTGCATCAACGTCAGTCATATTTCACTGTAGAGCGGACAACTCACAAAGGTCCAAAGAGACCAAACGACCTGCAATCAAACTGCATAACTAACAAGAGAAAAAACAAATATGTGTGGCCGATACAACAAACCTTAGTTTCAATCCTGTAGCAATACTGATACTTTGTTATTATTAAAAGCATCAAATGTCATATTCAACAGCTCATGTAGGCGGGAGAAACACATCATTAATAATTACTACAGAGTAATTTGCCAAACATTAAACAAGGCAGCTTTTAATGGTAAATACATGTTTATTGTGTTTGAATTAACAAGGTGAGCAGCAGAAAAGCAAGTAGAGCATTCACTAAGAAGAGTGCACATGTGCCCAGAAAAATGTGATATGGATCTTTTTTTGGTATTGATCCTATTGATGCTAGTATTGCTACTAAAAACAAGACTTACTGTTGTATCTATAGTTTTGATATGTTGGTGATCAATCCGCTCAGACCTAAAATCAGTTCATATTTCAAGAGGAAACAGTCTAGAAACTCATGCTAACATGTGCACAAACCAAGAGAGACATAAACATGGGTGAACAAATACTGTTAATTTGCACACAAACAGATATAAACAACAAAAACTCCTTGTGAAAATGAAATTCTGCTTGTACTGTTCACATTTTTTCTAAAGTCACACCACCAGATCACAGAGGTTCACCGCTGGTGCAATTCTCAACTATTTAGCTGTTTTTCTCAATGGAATTTACATGTGTCTTGGATCTTCTCAGGCTGACTGAGTCTCTAACCTCCACACCAACAAAATCACAGCTAATCCCCCCAAATTTGTGTATAAACTCACCTCTTTACACACTGACATCACTCCCAACATGTTTACAAGTCATCTCAACAATCGCTTCAACATCCATCTGTTACTTTAGTTTGATGACTCTTTAGGGGAAGCTTAATCTGATTTTTATGGAACCTTTTACTGCAGTAATTGCAACTTTATGTGAGACAGCAAACCTGCATACAATTGCTTGCATTTGGTGGTTAAACTGTTGTGGTTTTCTCTATATATATTTATATATACACCATGAAATTCAAAAATCTCCACCAGATGGCACTATTGTCCACAGATGTCCCTCTGTGAGTTCTGGTGCCATTTGTTGGGCGCTGAAGTGACTTCCAGCACTGCAAACATTTATATTACATTTACATTGTTAGTGTTGGTGGGAATCCATAAAAATCAAACCCTGAGAGCATTTAGCTTTAGCTGCAGCAACACTGAATCCCACTCATGTCCAACAAATCAGAGTGAATTTATCATAGGAAGACATTCTGTGAGGTAATTCAAGCTCAATAGCTTTGCTTTTTGTCCCCACGCTCCGGGGTACCGAGCATTATGGGTCTGCAATGACTTCATGGGGTCAAATTCCTGAACACCTTCGCTTCTGTATTCATTGCTGTGTTATTGTACTTGGCATCCCACCTCATGGAGCTTCCTGACCCGTCCAAAGTCCTCATATTCTTAGTCTGCTCTTTTGACCCCCTCGCTGTGTTTGTTTTCTAGTCTCCAGGAAGAAGTGCTTTCTTGTGGTTTCTCTCTGTGTGCCCTGCTAGGAGCTGCTGGCATGGGCCTGCCGCTTTTATTGTGATCCAGATTTGGGAATCCTTGAAGCGGGGATGAACTCGGACACAGGAATCTATATTTAGGGACGACGCTTAGTCACATTCATGCACATTTATTTTCTAACACAGTTGAAGACACACACAGAAAACCTACATGAGCTTGTATGGAAAGACACACACACCTAATTGTGCGCTCACGGTCCAGGCTCTATTATGATACCAAGGCCGTAATCAGAGCTGCGGTCGGCTGGTCGGGGTGACGACGTGCTGTTTCAGCCTGGCAGGCCTACAGACAGTCAGACTGTGGGATCTGGCTTTGGTCTCTCTCCCTGCAGCTCCAACGGTGGTGCTGTGTAAACAGGACCTGGTCTGAGGTATCAGCCAAGGCCTGCGTCTCTGGTTAGCATAAAGCTAACTGGGTTCAGACAGAGCGCATTGCAGCGGCTACAGTAGCCAGGACTGAACCCTCTGGCAGCACCATCAACCACAGCATTAGAGGTTAATCACAGCCTTTGGAAATTAAAAAGAGGTGGATTTTCTTCTCCGCAATTTTTAAAAGTACCTCAAAATATTACATGTGCTTTTCCAAATAAACCTAAAATTGTTGCTGAACTCTTTCTGTGAAGGTTGATAATCATATGTCACGGTTTTTCAAAGTATTTTTTGGGGGGGATGTTGGATGTTATTTCTTTATTAGACTTGAGAGAGATGGGAAATGACATGTAACAAAGGGCTCCCACAGCAGTCGTGCATCATGGTCATCACCTTAAACTGCTAAGCCACAGTCAAGGGTTTTGAGAAGTTTTCCTTGTCCTCACCTAAATATAAGATTGAACGTTTCTGTCCACTTGGGAAAACATCTTCAATGGGCTTAGTGTGAATAAACATTATCATAAAGGACACACAATTGTCAGAATTGTATATAATGACTTACTTACATTATACTTGCTTACAAAATTGAAAAAAGTTAAGTGACCTTTGTGGTTAACCTAATGTTCTTAGCCCCGAGTAACATTCAAACAGTTAATCAATCAGTTCTTACAAGAGTGATCACTATTTGACTTAAATATGATGTACAAATAACGTAATCAGTGTAGTTACATAACATTTCAAATCAAGAAAGTAAAAGAAATGCTGTTGCAGCACGATAACAAGTGTCTTTTTATGTAGATTTAGACTCAACTTTATAAAAACATCATCCATCATTCCCAAAGCTGCATGTACGTTTGTAGGCCTTTACCAAGTCCAATCTCGCCCCCTAGTGGTGGAAGAATATCTCAACAACTACACTGGAAAAAAAAAAAACCCAACCTCTTAGCCATGTTGACCACCAGGTGTCACTATACTCAAAGAAAAACAGTGTGTTAATATCATTACCAAGCCTTCTTCACCACAGCCTGACATCACATCACTAATCACAGGCATGTCCATAGTATTGATGATCTTCTGCTCAGATTTACCTTTTCTCTATTTCATCAATGCATTGGCCTGATTCCCCACACTGTTACTGCCTTTCCTCCACAACCTGGAAACTCTTCTTTTCATGAGTTTGTGTCCTCTTCACTCCACCATCCCCCCCAGTTTCGTCCTGTTGCTCTGAAATGTTTCTGTCTTCAGTGGGGAGAAAAAAAAGGAAGCGTCCACTTTTCACCAGCTCTCCCCTTACCCTGAACCATGGACACTGTAGTACTGATCACCTTTGTTGTGTCCAAACAAATTCCAACATGAGTTGAGTCATCTATATATCTGAAGGGGATAAAGACAAAACAATACAACTTTATCATTCATGCATGGACCATCAGATGTAAGACATGTTTAAACCCTAATAACATCACCTGAAAACATGAATGTCATCATATTCATCTACATGTACAAGCAGTATCACTGACGTGCTAAGTATAGGATGCTTTCTAGAAACATAGGACTAGTATTAGCAACAATAAAGGGCTTTTTGTAGATATTCTTTCATGCTAGAGGCGAAAGAAATGCCTCTCTGAAGACTGTAAATCAAACTGACCATACAGGGGTGAGTGTTGTCTTTTAAAATACTATTTATTTTCACCACAACTTGAGCTTTGTGAATTTGATTTAAGATCAAAGCAGCATTACATAGAATACAACAAACTAAAATATATATATTTTTAAAAAAGGTTCTGTCTCCATCACCTCTCACCTGCTCCCTTCAACATCTCACTATGATTTCTCAAGTGGATGCACTCAAGCTTAAAGGACAGGTTCACAATTTTTCAAGTGTTTCTTAAAACAACAGTCAGGTGTCCATATGAACACTGAAAGAGGTTTTCCTTTGATGTAATCATTCCTCCTGTTCATACTGGCTATTAAAAGATCCCCTTCAAACATGCTTTCAGTGTAAGTGATGGGGGCCAAAATCCAAAGTGTGTCCACACAGTCATTTAGTGCAAAAATGCATTCAAAATGTTTAAAAGTTTATGTGAAGCTTAAATGAGGCTCCAGCAGTCTGAGTCAGTCATATCAAGTGGATATCTGTCACATTTACAGTCTTTTTAGCATCAAATTCCCTCTTTGTGTTTCCTCGGACAGTGTTTCCCTGTTGGGCTGCAGTGGAAGTATAGTAACAAAAAGAGGGACTTTAGCACTAAAAAGACTGTAACGTTGAAAGATATCTACTTGATTTGACTCATTTGGACACTGAAGCTTCATATTAGCTAATGTAGAAGCTTGCACAGGTGTATTATGTGATACAGTGAAGCAAAACATCATCATATCAACATCACCAGAACACCAAATGAGGGAAAATCTTCTTAGTTCAGTTTGACTTCTGCACTTCTTCTGCTATTCATCTCCTGCAGCGCTCATCATATGTCACCGTGAGTTACAATCTCCAGAGAAATCCCTGAAACGTAAGTGAGGAGCGCTGTGAGGAGTTCATTACAGGAATCTGAATCTGAAGACGGCGCTTCTCTCGCCCGAGGCGACTCTCTCTATCAACAGCTGGAATTCCACCGAGCTGCAGAGGACGGCGAGATGCAGGAAACTGGAGATGCCCTGGAAGTGTGAGAGGTGTACACAAAGCAACGAGGCCTTTGTGGTCATCTTAGGAATGTTCCTGCATCAACACTATCACACTATCAAGACTCTTTGATGTGCGAGGCCGTTCCCCTCCCCCCTCCTCACCCCTTGTGACAAATACATGATCCTAAAGACGGCTGCATCCACATATATGAACATACTCAAACATGCTTAAACACAAACCCAATCCAAATCCATTGTGTTTCCAGATTACTAAACCTTTTTGTCATAATTTCTCTCCAGAGTTGGAAAGAACATTTAGACCCTATTCAATATTTTGCTTCAGTTTTTCCATTGTTGGAGACTTTCTACTTTTCCTCAACCTCATCTCAGAGTATAAAACCTTGGACCTTTTACTTCACTACATCTGGCTTCTGTAACCACTAATTACTTATTACAATCAACATGAGATAAATATCATCGTTGTCTGTGCGTTTTAGACATGATCTAGATTGGATTGCAACAAAAAATAGAGAAATAGAAAAATAGGAAGCCAAATCCAGTTAACAATGAAGTCTATATTCTCACAGGTCACTGTGGAAGCTTTGTAACATAAACAGTCTGATGAAGAGTGACTGAAAGCTGCTATTATATGTAGAGTAGAGAGAGACTGTGCAGCTGTGCAGAGAAAGCAGTGGTGGAAAGTAACTAAGTACATTTTCTTGAGTGCTGGACGTATGTACAATTTTAAAGTACTTGTACTTACTTCAGTATTTCCCTTTTGTGCTACTTTATACTTCAACTCCACTACATTTCGGAGGGAAATATTGTACTTTTTACTCCACTACATTCATTTCATAGCATTAGTTACTTTTTCAGATCAATATTTTATATGTAAAACATATGATCAGTTAGTCATATATGCAGTTATAGATTAGAAAATCCAACAGTATAAGTTGTTAAAATTAGCTCCACCTTGACAACATTAAAATGCTGCTTACATGTACACATCAATTAATCAGTGATAATATTAAAATAACATATATATGCATGTATAATAAGTATAACACTCTAAATTGTGCCATTTTGCATAATGAGTATTTTTTACTTTTGATACCTTAAGTACATTTTGCTGACAATACTTAAGATTTTGAATGCAGGACTTTTACTTGTAATTGACTCCTTTAACATTGTGATATTGCTACTTTTGCTTCTTCCACCACTGCAGACAGGTGAGTGGTCAGGTATTCTCCAAGAGAGGGAGACTAACTGAGGGCAAATAAAGGGAAGATGAGGCATAACTGGACTGGAAGATTCCAGAAAGACACATTAAAAATGAGGAAACAGTCTGTAGTGATGTATATATGTATTTGACTGTCACAGGTCCACCTGGAAGACGTCATAACTTTCTCTCCCCCATGTTTGGCCTCTGCACAGTACAGGTGCCGCAGGGCCTGGTGGTATTAGAGCCGGTTCACTGCAGGAAACAGGAGACTCTTCTGTACTAAGCTCCATCATTAAAGGCTCCACTGATGCATGAGGTCGCAGACAGATAAACAGACCTGCATCTAAGCTTTAAAGCACTTCAATCACCTTTTATCTGAAAACAGAACGTTTAGAGGCAGGTTTCTTCTGACATATCTGAATGTAAGGTAGAAGAGACGGGCAGCTGAGCCCATGAGCAAGACACCGAGCACCTGTTGAAAGGATGTTTATGATATCAGAATTAAACTTAAACATTTTCTCAAATGAGCACAGGTACAACAGAATATGAAAAAAAAAATCACATTTATTGTTTAAATAAGCAGTTTCAGTGGAGTACAAAAAATATAAGTTCAGTCTTATTTGTGTTTCAGTCAACTGCATTTTCCAGTAGTAAAGACAAGGCCATGAGTCCAACTGTCATAACATTAATGCCCGAACTCTCCTCCATCACTCACTTGACTTATTGATGTTTAGTACGTCACACCTCATCTAATTTGGGGAGTATTGGGGGGTGTTGGGGAGGGGGTGCTATACTGTTTGGCCGGCTGTCTGTCAAATTGTGCTGTACTGAAGAGGACAAATCTACTGGAAGTGATGTGTTTCACCATCAAAAAACTGTGAAAACTTTTGCTCAATTTGTCCTGAAATAACATCACATCTTCAAGTTTTAGTCTCTTGAGTCATTTTAATGCAAAGATTTTTTACATGATTGTATAATCTTTCAAATGATTCCCATAAGTTGTAGAAAATGTAGATAATTCGGGTGAAATTCACTGTATGTGCTTCTTGTAGTGTTCAGTTCTTTCTGCTAAAGTGTCTTTATTTATGCAACCACAAGGAGTCGCCAGAGAGAGAGAGAGAGAGAAAGATTCAGATCCAACACATTACTGCAGGCCTTTCATGTCTGAAAAACACTGCAGTACTAATTTGATGTAAAAACAAACAAACAAACAAACAAAAATCACATGCAGCAGCTTTGGAATACGTTCAGTCAACATATTTTTGATGTGTAAATTATTTTTCACTTTTATCATCCCATATAAATCCCTGTTTATTACATGACTGCAGATACTGGGAGGTCTTTCCAACTATTCTGGTGAAGAGAAGCAACTTTCTCTTTTATTAACCACAGATTCAACCCAGAAAACAACAGCCACAATTTATCAAGCAAACATATTTTTTAATGTATAACACTGCCTCTGAGTTGCGGTTTATTATAGTAAAGACTAGCTTAACCTTTCACTGCCATAATAAAAAATGGCTGGCAGGTAATAATTAAAGGGACACCACATGTCAAAGTCAATTTAGTGGTCACGGTCGGCCTTTGAAAACAGTTATTTAAAGTGTTCTGTTGATCTTGCAAACTGGGGGATGTGGAGCTTGAAAGATGTGGGTTGTGGAGCAGTCGGAGAGGGTTTGATGAAAGAAATTACTTGCATTTTGTCTCATAAGCATAAATCTGTCTCTTGCAGTGTTAAATCTCAGGAGTATCCCTTTAACTTTGCTGTTATTGATAATGAGATGGATTAGGAGCAGGAAAAATACTGTTCCCTGGTCAGCAGCAGCAGCAGCAGCAGCAGGCACAAACTTCATCTGAGTAGTGTTCATGAGCAACACTGTGTGGATTTTCTGTTGGTGTGGCGTCCCCTTCATGCCTGAAGAAGCTGTCCCACCAGGGCGGAGCTTCTTTCCCTGATCAAGGCTGACGTAATCTCAGCGACCCTCGACACCGACCTCTCCCAACGCTCGGTGTCCTAAAAGAGAGAGAGAGAGAGAGGAGGAGGAGGAGGAGGAGGAGGAGGAGGAGGAGAGAGAGCGAGGTCATTTGTTAAAACGATGCAAAATTACAGGCAGACACGATAGCAACGTGCCTCCTCGCTCATCGGCTTCACATAAGTGAGATCCTGCAGTAACAAACTTAGACGTCCCCATGCAGATTCACATTTGTTCACGTTTATCTTTTCTCTCAGTAGTCACGACTCCGTTTGAGTCATCCGAACGATTGTGCACAAGTGTTTCAGCTTATGGGACTGCCAGCAGCATCCCGTTAGAGTTAGCGGCCAGTTCAAACCAGCGGGAAACAAAGTTAAACCATGTTGTTCCACTTGTATTAATGACAAAAGTAAGTAACAGACCTGTTAGGAAGAACTCGAAGCATCAATTGTTTGCCTTTGCTCTGAGCTACTCAAACATCACAAACGGTAAAAAAGGACATCTGAGAAGTTCCAAATTTAGCAACAGCTGCCACTTTCTA
Organism: Thunnus albacares; assembly: GCF_914725855.1. NCBI lineage: Eukaryota > Metazoa > Chordata > Actinopteri > Scombriformes > Scombridae > Thunnus > Thunnus albacares. The sequence goes on from NC_058113.1 coordinate 29,077,406, forward strand.
TAGAAATGACACTTATAAAACATATCCTGAATGGTGAAAAGTCCTGCATTCCTCTCATGTTCTCATCTAACACCTGCAGCGAGTCAGCTATAAAGTCAAACACACACACACACAGCACGCACCGTGTGGCGATCTGAATTTCAACCACGTTTAATTTGATTGTAAGAATCACAAATTCTTAAGGAGGGATTTTTTTTTTCGTGAGTTCCATGTTATTTTATGGCTTGTTCAATCAACAGACGGAAGCAATTTTCAAAAGTAGGGGGAAAGAAAAAAAAAAATGCCACAGAGTTAAGGCACTTTTTCAGGCTTTCTTTTTCACAAATTGTTAATGCTAAGTCCTCTGAAGCTCGTGAACCAATAAGGCCTACTTTGAGATTTATGGTGCATGATATTGGACAGATCTATGCTCAACCACACGTAAGACAAAAGGGCACCATACATTCTCTCTTTCTGTGTTTTTTTTTTTTTTTAAACTTCACTGTTGTGGTTGTTTTGCTTTTGTGATTTCTCTCTTCTGTATCTCTTTCTTCTTTTTTTTTTTTTTTTTCCCCCCTTGCAGACCGTCTGTGCAATGCACTTTTAATGGTTTTCACTCCCCTGACTCCATTCCTTAGGCTGCAGCAACTCCCTGCTTTGATTTAGGTTTCTTGATGAGGCCTAAGAATGACCTGTTTTCCATCTTTCAAAGGCAACGCAGTTCAAGGAACTTTACTTTGTTTTAACCACCAGCTTGTTCCTCGCATAGATTTATGCTTCATGCTCTACCTGGACTTTTTCATAAATGGATCGTGGACTTTAATAAGGCTTCTGACATCGCTTTTGATGTAGCAGCATGCACGAAGGAGAAAATATAAAAAACATTTTCATATCTTGAAGTCTTTAAAGTTACAGTATATACCACTGAGAACACACAAAAAAGGATATATTCCACCGAGAATAGCAAAAAAAAAAAAGAGGTCTGGGATAGATTTTAGTTTATGCAATGCAACATTGCATTCAAATACATACAACGCTACATCGGTTTCAAGCTAAATGAGCAAGAGCGAACAGTTGGGTCGAGGTGGAACGCAGAATGAAGAGCAGCACGTAGTCCAAGAAAAACAGCTAACTGGGATGCTACAAGCTACATTGAAATGTAAATAATCAGAAGATCAATTCTCTAACTCGGAATCCCCGTCCTCTTTTCGTTTTTTCCCGTAAGACGTGGGAGTAGAGTTGCATAACTCTGTGAATTCACCGGGGGAAATGCACCAAACAGTGATGTTATTGCCGTCATGGCTTCGTCTTCCTGTGAATGCCAGAAAACCACTGGATGCACGTCGTGGAGGTAAGTGGATTTAGGGTCAAAGGGTCAATTCAGTTGAAATTTGTTGGCAAAATCATCATAATGGCCTTTCTCTTCACAATGTTGAACTTGCATTTTTGGTGTGAAAGCTCTGTTTAGTATCCCGCTTTGTTTTTTTAAGTATTTGCAATGTTGCATCATTTCTAATCCTCTGTAATAATGACACTGTACTCACCAAATATATTTCTGAGATTGATTGGACGTAAATGTATTAGCTAAAACCACTAATAGTTAAATAAACTCACTATTGTTCAGACAACAGCCGAATTATCTACCAATTTGGAGGTAAATCCAACAGTGAACGCACTGAAAATGATTAAATAGTCCCTCGTTTCATAGGAAAACTGCACACGCAACTATGGTAAGTACAAGAAGTCAAAGTTGAACCATGAAGTGGGTCTATAAACTGTAATGGATGTTTATAACAGACAATTTCGGTCATAATTTTTAAACTGTTCAACTTTGTTTTTACTTCAAAATATGTTTGGTTAACCCGGCGCTTCGTCTTAAACCTCAGTGATTCTCTGACCGCTCGTGTTTCTTGTCCGGTCTGACTTCTTTTTTAGAGCCACCGCCACAATCCCCTGACTAAGCAATCAACTCGGTGAGTATGATGTTACCAATGGAAACAATGGTTAAACCTAAAAAAAAAAAAAAAAAAAAAAGTGGTAATAAACCACTTTAAAATATGATTGAATGTGACTGTTTTATCTCAGCAGAAAAAAAAAACACACATCAGCCACTCTGTCACTCTCTCCTCTGGATATATCACCAGTTTTATCAGCCAGCTCTCAAAAGCTAGGTTAGACCCGAGTGAATAAAATCATTTAAGAAGGCTTAAATAAGACTTTTCACAAAGCTTTTAACATGCACGGAGAGGAAAATAAAAATATCTAAAAATACATCCCATTAAATGACAATATATCTTTGATTTGTGATCTGGAACATCCTGTCTAGCATATCTTCAAATCTGAACTCCGAATGCAGGTTTGCGTTACAACTATGTGTCAGCTGTTTGACACATTTGGAGCTGAAAGTACGTTTTCTATCGCTGTCCTCTCTATCTCTCTCTCTCTCTCTCTCGATCTTATGGCCTCACTCCACCAGCCAGCTCCTAACGGCCCCAGCGTGTGCGGAGATTGGACGGGAATGTGACGAGGTGTGAGAGCGATGAGCGTGGAATCGGGCCTGACCGTGGTTAATGGGAGCGAGGGACCCGGGATCCAGAACTCCCGGAGCACTTCTCCCTAATCAGAACCAGCGCAGGGGGAGTCAGATGACATGGATTTTCCACACCAGCAGACTGAATGGGGAGGGGGGGGTAAGAGGAGGGGGGGGACGAGGCACTGGAGCACAGATCAGCGACTCCAGCCTCTCATTGATTAAAGCAACAAGGGGGGAATGAAAAAAAAAAAAAAAAAAGGATGAAATCAAAATATGATAGCTTTGAATGAGCTCCAGAGGGGTTCTCTGTCAGCATCTACAATCTTTTCTTAATATGCTTTTAAATTTACAATTGGCCAGATCTTTTGAAGAATCAAAGGAAATGGAGTGAAAGGGGGGAAAGAAAAAAAGAGGCATTCCTGATTTTCTTTTTTTTTTTTTTATGATGTACCCAAGTCATTGTTCTGTGGCTTAATCACCCGTACGAGGCGATGAGGAGATGGGCCAGTACATCTGAAAGCAGTCAACAAGACGCAGCTGATAGCGCAATGTTGTCCACATATCCTCCAGGAATACGCGTAGGGTCATCAATGATCAGTCAGGAACTCCCGAGCACGAAATCAAAGTGTTCGAGTAAATCTGATTGCATCTTTTTCATTGTTTACACCATAAGCAATCAGATCAAAGCATTCCTCCGACTGTTATCTAAAGGCAATTACGTCTTCACACGGAAAGTATTTGAGATGTTACATGTGTTTGGCGGAGCTAAAAGGCCGTGGGGATGATAAATGCAACGAGCACGATCGTCGGGACGATTACCACCCAAGTGCGTTGACGAGGACCCTGGGAAAGTCACGAGAACTCTGGGTGTCTTGGGCATATTGAAGACAGCTACAGCCATCAAACCACAGCTAATGACTCCATTATAGAAGTCTGTTTGCTTATAGGCAGAACAAAAAAAAAAAAAAAACACTTAAAGTTTGCACACGAGAAAAATAAGAAAAAGCGAGTCGAGATCACCAAGGAGGATCAAAGTTTTTAAGCCAGTCTAAACCCCGGCACTGAATTATTTCCACTCCAGATATACGGCCTTTGAAATATGAATCATGCTTCATAAAGCAGCGTTATTAAATCAAGTAGTTGCTTGCACAGTGGAACACAAATATGACTTGAGCTCTTCATTGACTCGTGGCACAGCTTTAAGTAGTCACAACTGCCACTCAAGACTTCAAATGTGGTCGAGGGAAAAAAAAACACGACAAAAGGGTAGAATTACTTAGCAACAACAAACGCCGAGGCCTCGGATACATTTGCATATCTAACTGCTTTCAGGCTGAAATCTATATGACTTGAGCGTGAAGGGACTGATTGATTGCCGCTCAGGGGAAAGAGCCGCAATTCATTCCCTTAAGCTGACAGACCAGATCGGGGTACCTCTCCTGACCCGGGCGTCGCTGCCGTTGGCAGGGTGGTGGCGGCGTTCTCCGTTCAGCTTGTGTCTCCTCTTTCCACTGAGGACCATCCAGGATGAATAAAGCAGCTCGCTAATGAGCAGCTCACTGGCTCATTGTTACGGGCAAACAACCATGAGAGGGAATACATGTGCTGGGACACACACACACACACACATGCACGCTTATGAAAGACAGAACAGAAGCTCACACTGGGGACACGTGATCCTGCGAAGGGATTTTTGCATGTCTCCAGATCTTCATCATCATCATCACAGCCTCTGTCCTCAAGCGTTGACTGTTTTCCACTGTCTCTGTCCCGGCGTCTCTTCCAGCAGGATATGGAGATGGAGAAACCAGTTAGCGAGCGCCTGAGGCTGAATATTTTTTTCACCGTGGCGGTGCTGAGACAAACAGAGCTCAAGTGGGGCATTTGGACAGAAATGTGATAAAACCTGAAGCGAAGGCGTAATTGAGCCTTTGAGATGAAAAAAACGCAAGCGAATTAGTCTGATTGATGGAGCTATTTGAGCTAATAGGCGCTCCTCACCTGTTTACAGTAAGGAATTAATCTTAATATGTTCCAAAGACAGAAATATCTCATGTGCCAAAGTCTAAGTGCAGTCAGCAGGAGGGTATTTTAATTTATTTTAAAAGGCCCCGCTTTTACGAGTTTCACTTTACTGTTATAAGACGTGAGGGAACCTCACTTTCCACTTCATAATGATTAACTGCCGCAAATCCTCACTTAAAGGATTTCCCAGCCAAAAGTATCATCATTTATTCACATTAGTGGAGGGACTATCACCAGTAACGTATGCCATATTAAATGGCAAAGCGACACATTTACATTTCAAAACGTAACACTTTTTTTCCAGCGAGCCTCTGCTACATCGATTACTGACACATCCAATCCCTTGGTGGCCTCGATCGCATTTATATAGTTTCTCTTGACAGATTTTACTTTTAAAAATAGAGACTGTCAGCAAACAATATATGGAACTGGTATCAAGGGGAAAATACCATTTGACAGAAGTCATACATGGAGAGAGTCCTGGGGACTTTAGGGGTGTTACTTCGGGTTTTTTATTTTTACTTTGCACACCACCATTCCCCTCCAACAGACAAGTTATATTACGAGATTAAGTGACAGCATTGTTTTAATATATAAACAATGCCATATATAATCATATGACTGGCCAGTTAACTAAAAGCAAAATGTTCCCAATCACTCCCATGTGTATGAATGCACAAACACATGAAACAGCCTTGTTATTCCAAACTACGACCACAAGTTTATGGAATGGAACTTCAATCATTAGCTTCTATTTTTGCTTACCGTTTTAAAAGGGAGGATTTTGACAAGCCGTGAGGCGACAGGTCTTTGAAACACACAGCAGAGGGGGAACGGGGAAGGACGGGGAGGAGGGAGGGGGGGAAGCATCGGCGGACCACACAATAAGCAATCCTAAAACTCTCTCTACTCTTAAATGCCATGGATGCAATCAACCTTTCCGTCTCAGAGGAGCGCCCCGGCAGCACTCCCGCCACACAAGAAGGGCCTGCTTTGAAACTTAAAGGTTTCAGGCAATTAGGACCTTTAACAGTGACCATTTGCCCGCCTCTGTCATTCTCCCCGACATCCCCGGCCCTGAGGACTGCTGCCGCTGCTGCTGCTGCTGCTGCTGAGGGCTTCCACTTCTCTTCCCTTCATGAAGTGCCAACAGCGCCGGGTCCTAATTGAAAAACAGTTTATGGAAAATCTTGGCATGAGGCCCGAGCCAAGAGCACTGGAAAGAGTTGTAAGAGTCACACCAGCTACCATAACCAAAGTGGCCAAGAACATTTTAAAAGCTTTTATCGCCTCTTTTCATCATCCTAACGTTTTACTGTCACTGTATTTTTTTCCCTGTGACATGAGGTACAAATGGTTGTAGCATCCACTTGAGGGCAGCATCATGACTAGCATAAAAGCCAGGCAGGACTCTCCACTCTGGGAGTCTTAAAAGTTAAAACCACAACCCAATGTGAACTTCACTGACTGACCTCTACTCTTTAATAGATGAAGTAATTTCTCAGGCAGAAAAAAAAAAAAAAATTCTCCCCAAATGACCTGCACATTGAATCCCAGTGATACAATACTGCTAAAAACACCCAGTGCTTTGGTCTAAGAGAGGATAGTGTTTCAGGGCTTCTGACAGCTCGTCCCTGAGCGAGTATTGTGGTCCTGCTGCCCTCCCTCCCCTTCGTGTATCATTGAAGACAGGCAGTAGCTAGGGGCTAAACGGAGAGGAGAGAAGGGGGGATAACAGGTCAGATTACTGGCCAGTCCAAAAGTCTGATTAGAGCCCCAAATGTTGGGCCGCACAGATCGAGCAGAGACTCATCTGATATAATGATCAAAGGTGGAAGAAGAACTCAATTTTTGTAGTAAAAACAGCAATAGCACAGAGGGAAAATACACCATTACAAGTAAAAAGCCTGTATTTAAAACCTTTTAACTCCTTCAAATCCTTTTATTCTTTATCATTGGAGCTATATGATGTTTACAGTGAGTTAAATATATTCAAGACTGTTTTTTTATGGCTGCACTGTTTCATCAAATGGAAATATTCTGCATCATTTTATACACATTACCCCAAAATCCAGCCTGAAATATTTGGTATATTGGAAACTTTGTCATCTCTACTAGAATTTAAAATAAATGCTCTGTTGCACATAGGTGAGTTTTTAATGACTGACCCACTGAGGCAAGTACTTGGGATTAAAAAAAAGCAGAAGTAAACAAGAAGTGGCAGCAAAATATCCTCAATTTATCACAAGTAAAAATGTGAGGAAGAGTGTTTAAGTTTGACTTTAGCCTTCTGGTTTGGGGGATTTGCATGATTTCATGTGAGTTCAAGAAAGAAGTAAGAAGAATTTAAGAGAGAACATACAGAAGGAATGAGGTGTAAAGAGGAAGGAAAGAAAAATATTCTGTACTTAGTTCTGTTCTTTGTACATATTCAAAGTACTCATTGTGAGAGAGAGTACCTCAAGTACTCCTTTATTTCTGGCTCGATCATCGTGCTTTCGGAACTGTTGAAAATGGACGGAAAAGAAATATAAATATGAAAGATGAAAGGATACAAGGCCAGAATAAAGGAAGAAAAGTAGTAAAGAAATAAAGAGAAGATACCTAAAAATTGTACTTCCCTTCAACCGAAAGTTCAGCCATAAATAAAAAAGCTGCGTGGATCCAAGCTGAGAGACTGAGAGTTTAAGTTGACAGAGATGACAGAGACTAAGCTTTATTTCGTACTTAGCATCTCCAGGGAATGTGTTTTATTGAATTTAGCCGAGGTATTTAGTGTCGTTGCCTGAATGTCTGTATTTTAGATACCCGTGTCGTTCCCACTCTGCCTCACTTCATCTGAAAGGGATCGTAATGTAGGAAAATGAATAAGTCTGTATCCCACCCTACTTTGGTGCGGCTGTGACTTCCCTCAGTCTTTCCAGCCATAGAAAGAGCAAACTTTTGTATTGATAACTGCTTTTCAGACCCCATTGAGAGAACAATTGCCTCCACACAACTCTTTCATGGTACACTGGTAAAGCTCTTTCAACACCGGGTTTCCAAAATATCCTGTCTAGGGGCGTCCATTGGGCAAACATAGCAGTTTGTTAGTCACGTCTAATGTACGACTTCTCTCTCTCTCTGTGTGTGTGTACCCTCTTCAGAGAAGGCGAAAGCCGCGTAGAATGGGACACTGAGGGGTCTGTCTTTCCACTAGATCCCCTCGTTGAGAACACTTTTTCAGCAAGCTCCCGGTGAGAGACAACTTTGTTTGAATTCGACTCACCGACAGACATACCTCAAAACAGTGAGCAGAACAATGGATCTTTAGTCGAGGAGGTATGAAAGCATGAAGGCATGGGTAGGATTTATGAACTGGGACATACCAAATCCCACATGCGGTTAGAGAGCCCCAAAAGCACACACACACACACACACACACACATCCTCCACAGATGCCTCATTTACTTATCACACGTTATCACTTACACAAAACCAAGGAAGCCAAATTCAGTCTATAATCCGAAGAGCATCTGAGGTCAGGTGCAGGTGCAGGAGAATATCAAAAAACAAGACATTTATTACAACCTGGGTTTTCAGCAGCACACATCCTGGCCAAGGCTTAGTGCCCTCACTTCCAGCCTTAATACAAGCATGAGATTGTAATCACAGGCCATAAGCCAAACATACAAACATAGGTGCAACACTGTGTTTTTGTACTGCTGTCAAAATATCGGTGTACCGCAGACTAAACATCAGGGGGATGAAGCCGGCTGTGTGGTTTGACAGATGTAGTGTGAGAACAAGAGGGGACCGCTAACAAACTGTTAAAGAAAATCATTTTCATATGACACTTTGTGAGAAAACCCCGGGACTGTGAGATTCATTTGAAGACATTTAAATACATGCCCAGATTTAAGTTCCAAGAATTCTACCTTGAAATCTGGTTATTTATAATTTTTACAAACTTCCAATTGGGGTTTCCATTACAGTAGGAAATAAGATTTTAGCCTCAGGGGCCCAAATCCATAAACTCACCAGCCGTTTGCACTTTACCAGTTGACTGAACCTTCCAACTTCCAGCAAATTGGTTGGTCATAACCTCTACTAAAGTTATGCTTTCAGTCTGATTCAGCCCCTTTTTTAGTTTTCTATCAAATTACGTGGAAAACACAGGAACAAAATGATGACTTATGGTTGTGCGGTAAGTGACTACAGCATACCGTAGCTACACTGTAGCTGCAGCTGCTATGTGTGTAGGCTCCGAACCTTACCTTATACCACAGGTGACGTTTGGCCCCCTGCAAAAATGTAACTACTTGTGCAGACATAAAGAACTGTGATTGGCTACTCATGTTATCTCCTTTAAGTTTCTGATCCTAGTAGATATTTTTGATCATTAAGTTCTCCTTTTCAGTGGCTCACGTCTAACAAACCCTCTGTTCACCGCAATAGAAGTGCTTAATCACAGAGAACAAATGGACATAAACATCACAACTGCATGCCAGTAGTCTCCCATCAGTACTATGACAAGGTGAAATAGAGGTTACTGGGATGTAACTCTGGTTATATTAGTATGTGCGTAGTCCACTATTAAAGCAGGACAGAACCAGATCATGTATGATACATCCGTGTAATGTTGCAGGGGTGGTGTCAATCGATGAAATCTGAGCCATGAGATAAGTGTCTTTACGTTACGGTGAGGATTTGGATCCACTTTATGTCTTGGTTTGTAACCTTTCACCCAATCTTCAACAAATTCAATAGAAAACACATTTCTGGTGAATTCCAAAATTCTTGTTGCCATGAAATTGTTGGATTGCAATTAAAAGTTTGAAGGCACACGCACATATCAAATGATGCCATTCTGCTTATAGGTCAAGCTAAAGCAACAAGATTAATTAAAATGGTCATATAACTCTGGTCATGACTCTGAATCAATTGAAATTTTGCATATACAAAGCTTTACTATTCCTGTAAAGGAAATCATGGACATGAACAGCTACTCAGTAGGATTGCCTACTACTAGATGTGGATTAAAATTCAGATTTAAACTTATTATTAACATATTTATTTCTTTGCCTTGTGCCCTGTATATGCCCTTTTAGTGCTTCCCAATTTGCCAAAGCGACTGCTGCAGCAGATAAATTTACCAGCATTAGCATAAGTTTTACCAGCATTTGGGGCATCTGGTGGTATTTTTGCCTGGTTTGAATGCAGTGTGTGCTATTCCGCAGCTATTTTCCACCACACCAAACCAGACAAGCATGTGTACCGAGAGGTCCCTGCAAATAAAAGCACCAGCAGAGCAGGACGGTGAGCACCACAAAAACAATCTTTGATGAGGCCTGTTAAATGAGAGCATAATCCCCGCGGAGACATGCTCTCCTACGACATAACTCAAGAGCTGGAAGGAAACTCAAACCAGGACTACTGTGGGTGGTCAGAAACAGCACAAAACCAAGTGGCAAAACAAACATACACGTATGTTTTGCCCTTACTCTGTGTGATTGAGAGTTTACAAACTAATTGTGAAGAGCTGGCTTAAATTAATCCTCCATAAAGGGCAAACCGTCTGTTTGTAACTCTAATTCTCTCTTGGAATGTCCTTTTCCCAATTGTCTGTAAGAGCCCGAGTCAAGGAGTCACATCAACCCAAACAGCGTGCTTGCTGGTCTTCTTAATCTAAGAAATCAAAGCTGAGTAAACACCGCTTTGGTATGTCTAATTCCTTGAGCCAAACTCCGGCGGTCAAGTTTCACACATACCGACACACATCTGGAGCTTTCTCGGCATGGAAGATCAAGCTTGATATCCTGCACATGTTGCGGCGGTGCGAGTCTCTCCCAAGGCTCTGACCCTAACACTTTACAAATACATCACCAAGGAGAGGAGTGATCCCCGGGCTTCTGTCTGTATGGAGATGTCAGGATTCCACCGGAGGAGCCAAGTGCTCTCATCCACATTTCCAGGGGGATATTAGATAAAGTTTAAAGACATAATCATCTGAGCAAAGACAAGTACTTAGTCAAACAACAAGGGGAAACACTGTGTGAATGGGCAGGGTGGATATTGGGCTTTAACTCCGGTGCTAAGTTAAGTGGATCCACCAGGAAGGCTCGCCAAATTTGTCAGCCCACCCAGAGATGTTGTCGGGGTAACCGAAAACAGCTTTTTTGAAACGCCACATCAGTTCTTATCTGTGGCGTTTTCTGCAGTGTTTTGATGAACTTATCTAAAGTTTGTTCAGTTCACTGTCATTTTTAAAACAGCAACTCAATACAAAAAGTATTTTTTCCCTCCTTTCTAAAAATTTCTCTTTAGCTGTCAATTGACCTGGACTCATAATCTGTCTTGTAATAACTCCTCATTTTCAAAAACTGGAATGGCGATAGACAGAATACATTAGAGCTTCCAACGCTCTGTCATCGCAGAAAATGTAACACCAGTCACTTATTCATTGGAGAACAATCGTTGGATTCACTCAGAGAAAAGGTCGGGAGTGTGCTGAGACAGCAGAGACGGCAGCCATCCCCGATCTCCCTTGACCCCGCCAGGGTGCGAATACATTGTGTCACAGCAAGAACTTCAGTTGCTTGTGTTGGGTTTCACCTGTCTGCCTCGTTGGATCTAAACGGGATAAGCTACATATGTCACCTGACAGATGTAGTGTGAGAAAAAGTGCGAAACAAAAAACCTCTGGAGAAATTATCTCCCCTTGGCGCGTCATTTAGAAAATTCTCCGGCAGTGTGTAACTCCTTTTGAAAGCATTAACTGAAGAAGCAGATTTTTTAGTTATGGGACTTTGCAGTGAAACCTGATTGTTTATGACGTTCTAAACTTTTGTTCTCTTCAAGTTCATAGAAAATTAGATTCTTAAAATCAACTCTTTTGGCTTGTGACCTCTTAAAATGAAATAGTGTCTACTTGCGGGTAGAGGGCTATGAGTTGTGAGCAGTGACTGATTTTCCCTTCAAAAACATCTCAGACTACCTCATTTGAGTAACCACCAAAAGAGGCACGACAACTCAACATATCACGAGAAAAGAGCAAAGTCTAGAGAAAAGTCAAAAACAAGCATATAAATTTTGTTTAGCGGATCAATGTTGATTTCTTTTTTCCTGTCCCATTTTTCACCCCGCGACCACTTCGATTTATCTAAGGATCCGCAGGTTGCTAGGAGGCCCTTCAAAGAACTTGTTTGTGAAGATGAACTTTCAAGCTATAGCGTTCCTCACCATTAAGACCGGTCGTTCATTCAGCAGAGGACAACAGTTGGATTTAGTCTGAGAAAAGTCGGGAGTGTGCCGAAACCGCAGGGACGGCGGTCGTCTCCGATCTCCCTTGACCCCGGCGAGGGTACAACTCCGAGGGTGTCACAGCAAGAGCTTCGTTGGGTCGTGTACTATTTCACCTGTCTGCCTTTCAGAGCCTGATCTGAACAGGTAGAGGAGAATAGACCTATAGAGTCCTCTCCCTTTCTCCCTCCTCCCCTCCCTCTTCTCCTTTCTCTCCTTCTCTTTTCTTCCTGGCTGGCTAATCTCTTCTCAGGTTTAGGATTCCCGGTCTGTGCTCTTTGAGCAGGAGGAAATATGGGGTTGGGTAAACATCAGGGCTCTCACTGCGGGGATTACAACACCCATATATCACCGTGACAGCTCCCTTTTCAGCGGATGACAAGTCGCCAGGACCCTGTACGAGGAGGGATCCAATGACACTTCCTATCGCCACAGCCGGCACTGATAGTGTACACCGTCACCATTTTCACAACATCGTGTCAGTTTATGAGGATCCGGTGTCCGTGCATTCTCAGCCAACGTCTTTAGATTGGTTTGAGGTTTTCACACATTATTGCACCTGATGTTTGGCTTGTGGGCATCTTCGTACAGACGTAACAACACAAACGGAAAAGGACTCTAGAGAAGTGCTTTGATCACACGTCCTTTCAGAAAGACCGCTCTCATTGTCTCACGACTCCGTTTCACTCTCTCCTCTTGACGAAGCGAAGTGGCACACATGGCGACACGCTGCTGGATGCATTGTGCCTCCGTGGCTGGGTGTTACTCTTGAATAACGTGAAACCGTAGTCGGGCCTCATTTGTGAAAACCCACTTTTTATCCAAAAAGACATCAGTGAAAGGTCAACGAGGTGGATCACTTTCCCAACCTCCCTGGGACCAACACGATTCCATGTGCTCATGCAATTTAACTGTCAAAGGTTAAAATTCAGTTAGCCAAATGGCCGTACTTCCAAAGTGCTGGGTGCGTCCAATAATTCCTCCGAGTGATATATAATAAGAGGCAAGGGACACTTAAATGTTCTCAACGGTTGTTCTTCTAACTGTTGTGCAGTCGAAAACAACAGTCATGACAAAGGAGAAGATGAAATCATTCCAAGAGTTTATGACGGATTATCTTTAATAATGGCCTGTATGGAGAAAAAAAAGTGGAAAATACTCACAGTGTTGATGTCATACTTTGTTGTATTGATGGCAATAAACAGAAAATTGCTTCTTTCAATTAGAATTTAGATAAGGATAAGTATTGCTTTGGAACATTTACTGTATATTAATTTATAAAAATATCTCAAGTGACATGCAGCCCTGATTATCATATTCAAGTGTTGTATACTGGCAGCATATCTCAGTCAATGCTACTCTGAACTTTGCAGTTAAACCCAGAAAACTAAACCATTCTGACTGCACAAATATTATTCTTAGCTTTCATAAGACGCTCCCTGACACAAAGCCTCACCGATGCCAGGTGAAAACTGAACACAGTTCTCATAATATTTACCCACTGCATGATATTTATATACTTTTTTTTATTTTTTCAATCTCATGTACTTTTCCAAGTAGTGATTATATGATGTCACCCCGCTGGGATGATTTCACCCTTTAAGCCTAATCTCACAAATTGTAATTTAATTGTGTAGTATGGTCCTATAAATTAGCTTCATATGCAGCTATTCAAGGTTCAGTAGCAAAGTTCAGCGCAAATGGAGGAAACTGTGTGACATTCATACAGAGCAACATTATGTGTGTGTGTGTGTGTGTGGTGGTCAGGAAGCAAACCCAGACTGACAGTTTTTTGGGGTTTTGAACTACTTGACTTTTTCATTACGATCATGACCACGATCCTTTCCAAACCTTAACCAAATGGTTTCAGTTGAAAGGAATGATTCAACATTTTAGGAAATAGCTTATTCGATTTCCTAACAGAAGTTAGATGAAATGATTGATACCACTCTCATATGCGTGTGTTAAATATAGAGCTGGAGTCGGGAGTCCATTAGCTTTGTTTAGCTTAGCTTAGCTAAAGTATGTAACTCCCCACCAAAACCACAAGTTGGTGTTTTTGCTTTTCTGTTTGTGTATGAATCACAAAAATAAGGCACATTGTGTTAATTAGTGATCTTTAGAGGTGTTGGTAAGTGTATTTTTTTTAACTTTGGAGAAGCTAGTATGGCTGTTTCCTCCTGCTTCCAGGCTATATGCTAAACTAAGCTGTTTCCATCTGATCTGACAAGAAAGTACCAGTATTTCCCAACATGTCTACTGCTTGAAACATACTCTTGTCTCTACATGTCAATTATCTAGTCATATTTTACAGTTCACATTTTCAAAGTTGAAAGAAACTGAGAAGAAATTCGGTTGGAACTGGCAAGTCTCCATAAAAGATTCAGTTTTACTATTTTGCTTCTTTGCAGAATCTCCCTGCTCCACACTCAAACGGGTTCATAGTTGTTTTTGTTTTTTTTGCCTTAGTACATTCAGCAATTTGTACATATAGTAACAGTGGTCACAGTTCAAATGGGTTGCACATTCTGTTTTGTTTCACCAGCAAATGTTGTTGCCAGTGAAAAAGACCTCAGTCATTTTATTGTACAATCAGTTTTCAAAAAAAACCCCAAAAAAAACGGTGCCTAAGAAAAACTCCGCTAGCTTAAATTGGAAGAGCATTCAAGATTTTATCTCTGCAACTGTGTGGTGACTGCAGTCAGTTTGGTCGATGTTTGACAACACAATAAACTTCATCCAACAGCAGGAAACCAAAATCTGTTTTGATGTGGACCAAAGGCAAAAATCAGATAATACACACAGTCACAAGCCTTTTATGTGCATTTATGTGGAAAAAAAAAAAAACCCTTATTTGAATCAATAACGGCTACACAGCTGTATAGCTAATACATTATTAATACGAACTGAATGAATGTTTATTAATACAAAGTGAACTGTCAAACGTTATAGGAAGAACATATGTATAAACCTGTGGTCGGCAGCATAACTAACATGTTTGTAGTCTGCGCTGGCTTCCTTTACGAAGATATTTTGAGATTTACAAACAGGAACACTCGACCTTTTTCCTCGCAGGGAACAGAAAATGTAATCCAGACTTTTCTTGTCGTGGTGAAAACACAACATGTCATCCTACCTAAAATACATGTGACCCGAGCTGAAAATAACATCCTCCTCTGCATGTTAAAAATGCTGAGTTTCATGGCAAAAAAAAATACCCGAGTTGTACCTTGTACTCGGTGACATCATGACTCATATAAACACAGTTATGTCTTCTTTAAAGCAGCAAACATAAGGGGCAAAAAAAAAAAGTTTTAATTCATCTTTCAACAATTACACTGACTGGCTGATTATGTTGGCTATGTGTGCATTATTGTCAGATCTTTATATAAAACCAAACAAACTTTGAATTTGTGAGCAATATTCATATATACTGTACGACCGCGGCTGACAGAGGGAAGTGTTGGCAGGCATCTCGACAAGTATGAATAAGGCCATCTGGGAAGAATTATCCTCATTATAACAAAAAGCTAACAGTGATTTATTCGAGGTTGTATTCTGCTGTTCCACTATCTCATAACGATAAGCATTTTATCATGGTGAAACACGAATTATCTCCGTCCACTCCCTTCCCCTTTTTCTCTGTTCTCTCAGAGGAGTTGAAGCAGGATGACTAATTAACAGCATTAGTCTCCATAATTCAGAGGAAAACCATGATGTCCAACATCCGATAGCAGAATCAAACTCACATGTGGGCCAGCAGCGGATTGCATGCCTCGCTATCGAGAATACCGAGCATCTCGTTTTAATTAAGACGGTCCTGTGACGTCAGGGGCCCCGCTGATGACGCCGTCTCGCTGACCACAGTGAAGATCGAGTCTCCTTCTTCGGCTCATCGTTCAAGTTTTCTTCTGCAGGAGTGAATAAACCTGACCTGCTCAAACATCCCGTCGCCTGAGGCACAGAAACTTTAACCATTGATTTGTGAAGAGATGCGGCTGCCAAGAAGCCCCATTTGTCACAAAGTTGCAGTCAGTCATGAACATAAATCATGACGGATGTCATATTTAAGGCCAGCAACTCCATGAATATTCAACATTTGTCTTTGGTTTTACCCCGCACATCAAGTCCAAAAAGATGTGATTTGACTTGACAGCTTTGGTAGCATGACTCCTGACATTTCTCACTGCGCTGGATGAATAATTCTACCTTATATAATCCTGTAATTACTGAGCAGTCAGTTATGGATTTCAGGTCAACCGCATCCACCCTGATGACTCCAGAGTATGTTTGGCGGGCTTCGCAGAGGATTCCCATGACACACAGCTTAACCGGAGAGCTTCAGCTTCATTGGTGGTGGTCGTCACTTTAGACCTAAAGCACCTCTGCATCCTTTTCATCCCTCTGGCGTTCACTTCAAACGACACCGCGCAAAACACATACGGCAGGAGAGGGGAAAAGTTGAGATCCCCCGCCCTCTTAATCACACTCGTGGGTACATATTTATTCCTACTTGCACAAAAATAGACACACCTGTCCATGTGTGCACACACACACACCACACTAACACAGAAAGATGGGTGTTAAAAGACAGCAACCTTGCCTGAAGCATAAAAGCATGACAGGGCATTGGAACAAGACTCTTAAAAGACATTTCCAACTCTGTTTAGTTTGGCCTCTTTTAAATATGCATTCCACAGAAACCTGGAGCTCACTTTAGAAAAGGAAAAATGGAAGAATAGATGAGAAAAGACAAAGAGCTTACCTTTGACTGCTGAAGCTGGACACCGTAGAGGAGGATATTTCGGAGCTTGGCTGCCGAGGCCAGCTCCATGATTGCCGCGGGCTCTGCCATCTTCCCACTGACGGACAGCTCATCCGAAGTGCTCAAATGCACCTATCAAAACAAAGACCACCGCGCCCAATCAGAAAACACTTGCCAATAACAAGGATCTTTTTACCAGAACAGCAATTATGCCCTTTTTTTTTGGAACAATTACAGCTCATTGTTCGAGCAGTCGTTTAAACATGTTGCAACTCAATAGGCCTGTTTATTTAAGGTTGTGTTCAGGGAAGATTTGTGACGCGTGAGCTCTGCTGGCTGAGAGTAAACAGAGGTTGGCTGATACACAGTCCTGTCTCAGGATATAATGACTCTGTAATTCAGTTGTAAATCTTTAGGGCCTCTGGGGTTTATTTTCTCCAATTAGGGCAGCATAATCCAGACACATTGGTTCACATTACCGTGTTATCCGTATGAGTATCCAAAGCTTAGCCGATTTCCATAATCATCCCACTGACAGAAATGTAAGTCCTGATTTATTTACGGCAATTATTTTGTCATATATCCTTAAAAACTGTGGCAGTGAGATGCACAAGTCAGGAGAAACGCTTCAAAATGTGTCAAGACATCTGCTCTAAACGTTAATTATTACACGTACACTTGAATATCAATCAGGTGCTCGCTGTCATCGAGTGAACTTCGACTTGAAGACTGATAATTCAGCACATTAGCAGATGTCAAACCTCTCGCACATAAATATCACAGTACACTTAAATTGGCTTCTCCGGGCCATATATGAGTCTATTCAAAGATCAATGCTGCAGTGTGCAGACAATATGAACACACTGAGTTCCAAAATACAAAACTGACACCGGGACAACGGCACGGATTGAGAAAATAAAGATGTGTCATTCTTTCGTTCCTTTTTTAAAGACAAAAAGGTTGAGTAAGGATGGATGTTCTTTTTTATTTTCACTTCATTTTCAGTGAGCTACACACTAAAAATACTAGTGTCTACCTTTGGCCGTTCAGCAGCTCTACTGGGACGGTTAAAAGAGAGATCGACTCAAACATAATAGTTACCGGGGATGTAGAGTACTTTACAGTTTTGGCCTTTTACTACATGAAATCAAGTCAAGATAATAATACTGCAACTACTGCAGGGGGATCTTAAAACATCACCGGCAGTCAGTGTCAGGTTTTACGGTGGAAGAAGCTCATGGAGAAAGTGAATGTTTGATTCTAACTTCACTAGAAATCCACAGAAGAAGAGGAAAACTAACAAACTTTATTCCGTTAGTGGCCTCAAAAGGCTAGAGTAAAATGAAATGAAGATACAAGACATGGAAGTTTGGCTACTATCACGCATACTAAATATAGAAGGTGGTTGCTACGTTGCTAGCAGGTGATTCCAACAAACTGAATGAAAACAAGTCATTGCTTACTAACTTAAAGGGGACATATCATGCGTTTTCTGATTTTCTCTGATTTCTATCCTGTTATGGTATCAAATGTTAAACACAGTCAAAGTTCCAAAACTTGAGGTGAACGTATGGAAAAATGCTCCCTGCAAGTTAAATGCCAGGGCTCCAGCCTGCTCTGAGTGCTTTGTTTGCACCTCTACTTCCTCCTCGTGATGATGTCAGATTGTTCATACACGCCAAAAAACGGCCGTTCACTCCTAAAGTTGTTCCACGGCTGTTCATGTCGTCCACTTGCATGTTTCAGATTGGATTTTGGCTCCAACATGTAGAGATGTATTAGAGAAGTTTCCATTTTGAGTGAAAAGAAGCAACTACTACTCTGAAACCAGCTAAAGCTGGACAATCAGAACAGAATGGGCTCATTGGGAGGTGGGCCTTAAAGAGACAGGAGCTAAAACAGCCTGTTTCAGACAGAGGCTGAACTGAGGGGCTGCATAAAGAGCCAGTATAAGATAAATAAGGCGGTTTTTTAACTGTAAATCATGCAAAGATATTCCAGTAGAGCCCCAGAATATAAACAGAGACCTGGAAATGTGCGTGATATTTTATGTTGGGGTAAAAGAGGGTCATGGTACTCTAGTAACGAAACACTTCATTTAAGTGACAATGCACGACACGGTGTCCTGATAAAAGAAAACAATGAACAACGTGTAGGTGATGTAAGTTCCCTTGAGTAAAATCCATTATTTTATTTAAGTGTGGAAACTTTGGAGTATACTATTGCACTTAAACTGTGACCAGTTACCCCAGAATATAAAAGAAGACTGAGTTTAAATTGTAATTCATTTTATTTGCCCCTTTAATTTAGTTTGTTTGTAGTCAGTTTCTGCCTAATAAACCTCATGCAATGATTTAAAAAGGTGTTAAACTGTTTATTGGAAAAATATTTGAGGTGTCCCGACAAATGATCGTAACCTGCCTCAATGCATCAATCAGAAATCAACATCTTCTGTGGCGCGAAGGAAATACTGATAAAATGTTGATGATACTTAAAAACATAAGAAAACAAGTGGTAACATCAGGAGGGAGGTTCTTTCTTTTAATACACTGCTCAAGGTAACGGCATCTCAGCATGTTTCTTTCACTTTTCTTGACTAAATTTTCCCCAACAAAACACTGACCTTCAATCACTGATCTGCTTCTTCGCCCTGGAGGTTACCACCTACGCTTCAACCTTCCACTGATTACTACCATGTGATCAAACCTGTGATAAACAACAGGGTTCGTGTGCAACTTAACAACAGCCCCCCCCTATTAAAAAAAGAAAAGGTAAGAAAAACACTTTGGTGCTGAACTGATCCACATCTCTTACAACCGTGAAACTCAAGAGCTGCTTCAAGTTTCTTTCAGTCATAACTTCCCAGACTGAGTTCATACACATTCTAACGTGACCATGAAATCAGATTAGGGAGGGGAGGAAAAGTAAACTCTGTGTAATCTGTTGAAGTTTTTCCTTTTTTAAAATGTAGCTCACTTTATAATTTATGGACAGTTTTATAGATAGTTTAACTGATAGTTTTTAATCTGGTCTTAATCATTTTTATTATACATATATATTATATTTATTGTTATATGACGTCGAAACTTGTAGGTCTGCCAACTACGGATTATTATCTACTTTTTTTCTTGCTTATTTTGTTAGTTAGGTGACTGATCATTTACTCTGTCCTAAGTCCAAAACCTGAAGATATTAAATTAACGATTATACTAAACAATTAAATAAAGAGAGAAGCAGCAAATCCTCACATTTTAGAAGCTGGGACCAGTGTTTTGTTTAATAAACTACTTAAACAATTGCCTGATCATCAAAATTCATTACTTGTGATTTGTTGGAACTTATTTGCAATGAAATTAGTGTTAAACAAATGAATAGAATATAACAGAGTGGAGCAGAATAGTGGAGTACAGTAGAACAGAATAAAAAGGAAAAGAATAGAACAGGCCATATAGCTATTCCTATTCTAATCCTAGCATAAGCTATTCTACAATGAAATAGAATAAAATAGAATGAAAGTGTAAAAGAATAGAATAGCCTTTGATATTCTACAGTAGAACAGAAAGTAATTAAATAATAGTACAGAGTAGAGTATGTTATTATAGTACATGTATGTATGTCTATGAATAGAACAGTATAGAATACATAGTTTTTGCTAGTCTAGAATAGAACAGCCTATGCTATTCAACAGTGATATAGTATAGAATAAAAATATAAAAGAATAGAACAGAATAGCCTTTTATATTCTACAATAAAATAGAAGAGAATAGTCTGGTATAGAATATGCTATTCTACAACAGAACAGAAAACAAATAGAAATTAGAGAATATAGTTTACTCTAGAAAAGAATAGAATAGAATAGAGGCTTGTTGACACTGGGAGTTGTGGAGAACTCAGACACGGAGTTGCTCCAGTGTGGCAGTGAGTCAACCCAATGAAAACCCTGCAGCTTCAGCCTGGGTTGTTTTCACGTGTGAATCCATGTGTGTGGAGGTGTGTGTGTGTGTGTGTGTGTGTGTGTGTGTGTGTGCCAATCTGTGTTGAAAACCATCAAGAATAAGAGCAGAGGCTTGGGGTGGAGTAATGCTGCGTGACATCTGCAGCGATTAAGACTTGTTTTGTGGTAGGAATCGGCCTGTGCAGGCTCTGTGTGTGTTAGTTGAAAAGGTCAATTTTTCCAAATTAAAAAAAAAAAAAGAGTAAATTTTCATAAATATTTAAATGTTTCTCGGTGCAGATTTGATAAGTTTGTTTTAGGTTTGTCTAACTCAGACCTCTCGGTGCTGCTCTGATAGAAACGGATGTCGGTGTTTGAAGCAGGACAAACAGTAAGCGAGGCAGAGCTGCGTCGCTCTCCCGTTGGGGTGTAAGGTTTCCAAACAGCTACAGAGCTCCTCAAGGGACCGAAGGTAGACTACAGGTGACGTTTTTACAAGCGTAAAAAAAGAAAAGCTATAGCTCGCCGTGTAGTACGTGTACCTCGACGAAACTGAATCTGTCCTGTGCCAGATGTCTGCATTCATGAAGCATGTAAAGAAAAGTTCATTCAAAGTGTGGGAAATGATACTGAGACATGCTTAACTTTGCCTCAGTCAGCTCACTGAGCACACAGACCTACAGGAGCTGTTAATTCAGACTGACATTTGGCCCTTTTATAGGCTGCAAACAGCCAAATTGTGTTTTACCTTATTTACTAAACAGAGGTTTCGCATCAGTTAATTGGATGAAAAGCGAAATTGCTCGGTCTCACGCAGTAGGTACTTTAAAGGGAAACTTTGCTGATTTTCAACCAGCGTTGTATCATTACAACGTGGGTGGTATATGCAAATGGACAATGTTCAACTTCCCTCCGTGCTGCCTGGACCCAGAGCTCCCCGCTCATTTGCCGGCAAAAAGTCTGCCAGGTGATGCAAAACGCGTCAGCCTGCAGACTTTGAAGATCTGCCTTAGTCTACAAAACTACGTTTCCTCATCTTCTGTAGTGTTGCCTTCAAGGACTGTCAAATGTGGGTCTTCCAAAACACTCCCGTCTACCATGCTATGGAAAAGCAGACACTAAAATATCCTACTACTAAATAATTTAAAATATTTAGCATATTTGGAAGAAAACTTCATGATACCAGGCCGAATATCATGCTGTGGAATCAGATGCAGCAGTGTGGAGGAGGAAGCTACCACCCCCAGGGATACGTTACAGCAGCAGCCGAAAGACAGGTGCTGCAGCCGGGGTAGCTTTTCAGCATCGACCGGTGACCGGTGGGAGAATGGAGACAGGCTGAAAACTCTGCACCTCAACAAACTTTGCAGTGTTTCTGTAGAGCTTCTGTTGAACAGCGACTGTGTTAAATTACCTGTAAGTTAACTTACAGGTTAACTACATCCAGCTTGAGCACAATCCCGGGTCTGGCGCCTCGTCGTCAAAAACAGATAAAAGAAACAGTGTTTGGTTGCAGTTTTTCACCCCTTCATCCGCGATTGTTTCCCAAAACAAGCTCAATTGGAGAAGGCAGACTCTGAGGTGTTTTGTCTGTTCGTCGGCAGCTCTAGCTTGTGTGCAGCCGTGCAGCTCCCGGTAAGTTTGCAATGCTGAAATAACTGACTCCAGCGCGCCGTTTGTTTTGTGATCCTTGCACACCGGTACGATATATATCCAGACTCGATGAGGAGAAACGTTTTGTAAATGAAAATAAGCCTCGGTAAAGAAATAAAACGCTGCTCAGTCTTTGCTAAACAGCCGCTCTGCTGGCTGTAAACACAACGTCAGTAGAGTCAGTCTGATTGGACAGGATGCCTGCAATGCATTCTGGTTGTTGTAGGATTCCCCCTTAAGAGCTGCATGGGGACCTTTACAGCCTTTTTCTCAGTTTTCTCTAGTCATAAGGCACCAATTTCAAAAACTAATTGCACATTTCTACTACATAGGTGACCTAGTTTTAAGAAATCATCATATTCACAGTGGTGAATTTTCCCTTTAAGGCAAAATTGAATTGAAATTGAACATGAAACTGCAAAATCTATCCATCTGTCTTCATAAACTCTAAATCAAGTTCTAACAAAACTTACTAATTAATGCTGGGGCAGCTGAAAAAACATACTCTATACAACATTTAGGACTTGAATGTCTTTACACTTCAATATTTCCTGCAGGTTCCACCTTCATTTTAAGGTTCTTTTAATATATAAAATTAAAAGAATACTTCTCTTGGGGTAAAATGCTCATTCACTTTTTTTTTTAGATCAATACCACTTTTATGTTAAACATAAAGCTAGCAGGCTACTATCTTAGCTTAGCAAGTCAGGCAATCAGATTCCAACTTCGCCTGGAAACAGTCAGAAACATAAACCCTCGTAAAACCAAAGATTTTTAAACGTTGATTTTCTGCACAGATCAAACAAATGAGATGCAACGTGTTAATTAGTGAGCTTTAGTTTTTTTAACATTTGGAGAGAATCAATCTGTTTCTCCTTGTTTCCAGTGAAACCGAAGCTTATAACCTCCTGATTGTACAGTTTTGTTTGAGAGTGTAACTTCATATTTATAGACATGAGGAGTGACATCAGTCTTCTTATCTGACTCTCAGCAACGAAGCAAATAACTATATTTCCAAAAATGTCAAACTATTTCTTATCAGTATTCCTTAAACAGAGAGGTGAATATTTCACAAACAAAATAACCAAATATGTTCATTACTGCAAACCCAATGTCACCAGAGACCAGCTGTCAATCACACGGTATGGGCGGGAGCTTTGTGTTGGTGCAGTTTGTTTCAGTGGGTATGTACAGCCCTTTTCTTTGTCTGTTGTAATTAGTGCTCATACTAATGACTAATTACTCTGAAACTGCTGTTCTTATCACTTATCGTGCATCCTTGATTGAATCCCTGTTGTGTTATAAATTGGCAGCAAAGCCATTTTATTATTCATATCATTTATTTTAGCACTGGGTGCTTATTGCTCATCGACAGTATCTGCCTTTCAAGTGAAGAATAAAAAAGTAATGAGAATAAGATTTGCACAGATGCTTTTGTTATGGCGTGACAAGTCGATCCTGCACTAATGAAAGCCGCCGTGTGTGGACTTACAGCTTTACTGAAAGGCCAGCGTACCAAACACAAATCAAGAAAGCGGTTTAATCAAGTAATGCTGTCTGACATTTGCACTTATTAAATTGGAGTTGGGTTATTTTTGGAGGTTATAACATAACACACATAGACAAACACACAAAAATCAAGAGCAAACATTCCAGGTTGTGTTGGCCGCATTACTGAGCTTTATTTTGGCGCTGGGCCTATGTGTGCAAAGTTTGGATTAAAAAAAAGTTAAATAGTTGGGATGTGTTTTTTAAGAATTGAAGAAATTACGTGTTTTCTTGCTACAACTGCACGCCAGAGTTACTGTGCTGCTAATAGCTCCTGTTACTCCCAACATCTGAGCACTCTTCACCGGTTTGCACCTCCGTCCTCAAGACATCAACGAGGACAGCCAACTCACAACGAGGAATGGAAACAGTCAGGACTGCAGAGAGGGAATTTCAGTTTCCACCGGTTTGGGAGGGTTGTAGGATATACTGTATTTGTGCATGTGAAGTCATGACTACAGTATCCCTGCAAGAACTCACCAAAATGACAACCAGTGGGTGGAGAAGAGCTCGATTCGCCGCCTCCAAAGCCGCCAGCATGGTGTTCACTTCAGACAGGCAAGAACGATTGACCTGGAGACCAAAGAAATAAGAAAAAAAGATAAGAACTTTTACAGCAAGATGATAAATATGCTAAATCTAGACATCCTTCTGGCCAGAACAGATGATGAATTTACATTTGACAACCACTTATTTGCTCCCTCCATTTTGGACCTTTACTTTCTGGAGCAGGCTGGGTATCGGTTGTTTCAAAGACCTCTACGATGGTGATGTTTTTTCTATCCACGACTCTTTATGTCTTAAATTTAATATCTGCCAAGTTCAAATTTGTTCCGCTACCTTCGGGTCTGTCACTCTGAACATACAAAGTTTGATTCCTTTCCCAGACCGCCACAAGAATCATTATGGGAGAAACTGAAATTTATCAAAACACCACGTCTTTAGACAGTGACACAGTCTCCGGGTCAGTATGGGAGGAGGGGGGGGGGGGGGGGGGGAGGAGACTGGGAATGGAACTGGCATAGGACTGGTGGGAAGTGGCATTAGATAGGGTGAATTCTTCATCACCCTGTGCTCGATTCAATTTGATCCAGCTAACGGTGGTGCACAGAGCCCACTTGTGTAAATGTAAAACGCATGAAATTTACCCTGCTTCCGATCCCAAATGTGATTGTTGCGGCACTCTACGGGCAAACCGCTCATATATATATGTTCTGGTCTTTCCCAGAACTTGGAACATATCAGTCTTTGATTTTTGATGTATTCTCGATGTTGTAGAATAACAAGTTTACAGCCTTTCCCCTTACTGGCCATTGTGAGGGAGGCTCTCTGACACCAAAATGCCCTTTTGGGATAAATAGAGTTCTCTGAATCTCCCTCACAATGCAACAAGGTTGACATGATTCCCCCCCCCTCATTCTCTGCCTGGCTGAAAGATGAGCACTTTCTAAAACAAATGGCCACCCTTTGCCTCCTATTTTAATGGTTTATCTGTTCTTCCTCCTGACCGATTACCGATGTTTCTACATGATGTCATCGGCCTGTAACAGGCTCCTGATCAATGTACTCCTTAACCCCATAGCCAACTATAAACAAGTTGAAGTAGAGGTTTTTCCAATTTTTATTTTACTATATTATATTTATTTTTCTTTTCCACTTTTTTTTTTCCTGGCCATCTACTTACTGACCCCATTGTTGTTATTATTGTATTGGTTTTCATTGGTTATTGCTGTCTTCCTCCTTTTTTTTTCCTCTCTCTTTTTCCTGCAGTGTGTTATTGTTGTGCAGGGGTTGGAAGCAAAGAAAATGTGAAAAATGGCGACATATAAACCAGACATTGTGTTAATTGTTTGCTTATGCTTCTCACCGCTAAAAAAACTATCCAAAAAAATTACATTTGACATAAAAATTGCGCTTAAAACGGGAACTTACAGAAACCTGGATGAAGTTCCACTCCTTTAGCAGATACCTGGCGTTGTCTCCCGTCAGATCTGGGATGACGTCCAGCTCCTGTAAGACACAGAGATACCTTCTGTTAAAAATTTGGTTGATATTCAGCTTGTTACAGGATCCTGAGTAATAACATTTAAAGCAGGTGCTGCAGTACCAGGGTCCTTAATGCATCTGACGTCGAGTGACTGATTGACTTCGGTGCTCAAAAGTTCAAGAGCCTTCTGGTTTTCGTTTCTGCCACTTCTTCAATCATTCAGTGCAAGAGTACACCCACCTGCTTTCCTGTCATGAATCATTTTATGATTAGAGAAGAAGGGGCAAAAAAAAAAAAAAAAAAAAAAAAAAAAAATCCCATTAGACTCCGAGAGTACAAACTGAATGGCTTATTTCCATCAACTGTAATCAGAAGCTTATTAGAACAAATGGAAGGGATTAAAAAAAAGAAACTTTTCTGGGCTTCTTTATACTCCTGACCTGGCAGGAAAATCCTGTCATATGCAAAAAGCCGGGAACAGTGATCATACGCAAGCCAACTTAAATTTCATTACGCTGCAAATTGAGTCGAAGGTGGACGTACGGCCAAGAATCGTAAAAAGCTTTTTTGCTCAAAGAACCAGAACATTTAGGGTCCTGATCTTTCCATTCAGTTTTGGCCTTGGCATACGAGTGACGTGAGGCAACCGGATAACACGCCATGTCCACCGTGTCCGTTTTACATTCATCTTTTGTTGTTTAGCCTGTAATTACAGCCTGGTACTACGATTCCACACACACATACAGGAAATAAACACAGAAATAAACAGTTAAGAGTCTCAGTTTGGCATTGAGATACAGTTGTTCTACCCATTAAAATAACAGAAAGTAATTGGAAATGTGAAATGGTTATGGAAAACATATGTCGGAGGGTTAATTGGTCTTGAAAGATAACTGCCCAAAGCTTCAGGAGGAAAATAATTTCAGTCCGAAATGTAGATTTGCAGGGTTTAAAAAAAAAAAAAAAAAATGACATGATCTAAACCAGGTTGGGCATGAAATCCCAGAGTAGGAATGTTTATTTAAATTTAGGCATGGCCCGGAGAGCCAAGAAGCCATGGTAGCTCGACGACCAAACCGCTCCGAGGAGAGAAGAAAAACAAGGTTTCAAAGCTCGGTAAGACAGAAAGTAACCCACAATATAAATTTTAAATGTGTTGAGGAAGAGACTTCTGGAGTGGAAGGGTCTAATTTAAAACAATCAAGCGTTTAAACATTAAAAAAATCCTTATTAAATTACATAAAGCGGTAATAAATGATTTTTTCTGGCTATTTAGAGGCAGTGAAATCAGCCTGTAATACAACACTGACTTCCTATCCGCTTAGTCGCCTGTTTACACACCGAGCAGTCACAGAGCAACATTAGTATTCATTTTATGCTGTTTTTCTAACCAACCAGCACATTTACACCCAATATTCACTCTACTTTTAGCTCTGATTTGGTCTCCAATGCTCCATTATGTTCACTAGCTAGTTGCTTATGGGCAGAAATATGTGTCACTTAAAACTGAATCATTTATATTTGAATCTTATTTGCTCAACTTGAATAATTGCATTAAAAAAACTGAATTTGAATCACATAATTTGTGTTGTTTAACTTGATTTACTGCATTGAAAAACTGAATCTGAATGCTAGAGACTGGTTTTAGTGGTTTTATCAAGTTTCTTGTTAGATGAGAGCAGCATGAATTTAACAACAGGAGAGAAAAAGAATAAAACATCATGTAATTTATTTCATCTTTGAGCCTTTATTGGCAACAAGGTGGGATAGTAACATTAGCTACAGTAACTGTTGATGTAGATGTAATAACTGTGTATGTTTGTCCATGCTCCAAATACTCTGACATATTATTTCCCACATTCAGAGGTCAATATTCAGCTCTAAAAAAGCATTTAAGATACTTTTTCTTCTCTGTCTTAATGACATATTCTCTTGTAGGTTGAGGTTAATCATTAAAAATCTTCATTAAATTGATAGATGAGTCTGAGGATTCTCTTTGATGTGGGCTGAATATAAGAATATTATCATACATCAAGTTAAACAGATTAGCAGTAAGGGAGAGAAGAGTACAGAAGAGGTGATTTGGATTTTTTTTTTTTCTTATCAGATCTGTCTTTCTTTTCTTTGTGTGTATTTATGTGCCCATAAAACATCCACTAATCTCAATTTAGCCTTTGTTCCAATTCCCTGAAGCCAAATGTTTGAATAGTAGATGCCTCATAATAATAATAATAATAATAAGACTAAAAAGAGAGAAGCAGGATTTTGACTGCCTGGCAAAACTCTTCTAAAATAGATGAATTCCTTTACAGGAAATAGAGATTTTCAGTTCTTCATTATAAACTGCACACAGGGATTTTGTGTTTTGCATTACAAAACTGACTGGTTTGGCTAAATATTACATTTGTAATATCTCTTCATCTAGTTTTTTTTTTTTTGTTTTTTTTTTTCTGTGCTTAAGAAACATTTTGCCTATTGTGTGGAAGGGAACACAATAACACAGTAATGCTTCACATTTGGTAACAATGAAGCAAAAATTCCACAGAAAGACACTGAAATTTGTAGGTCAGGACGTTGTTTGCTTCTCTATAACTGAAACTAGAGATTGATCTGAACATTTCACATCACTACAGCTTTATACTTTCACAATAACTATTTTAATAGTCATGAACTGGAGCTGTTAAGAGCTGTAACACATAAAGAGCAGAGATTGCAAAAAAAAACAGAGATGCAAAACTACTTATCACACATTATTTTGCTTGACTGATTTTGTTAAAACTACTTACTGGAATGGCAGTTTTTTTGCATTTATATATTAGCACAATGCCTGTCTGAGAGACTGAACCCCCTACTGCTCCAATGAAAATGTTTAATAATCAACAGATACAATGGTTGTACTATTGTACTGGGCCGCTGAAAGGTGTGAATGTGTGCAACTGTGTGAGAGTGAAAAGGTTATTATTGAAAAACAGTAAATGCCCTCAAAGAAAAACAATGCTTCGTCATATTTCTGTTATTATTGTTGTTGTGCTTCTCTGCGTCTCTCCCTTTTTTCTTTCTCTCTGAACCCAACCGGTGAGGGCAGATGGCCGCCCACCTAGAGCCTGGTTCTGCTTGAGGTTTCTTTCCCGTTAAAAGGGGAGTTTTTCCTTGCCGCGGTCGCCAAGTGCTTGCTCATGAGGGGAATTGTTGGGTCTCTGTAAAATAAAGAGTTTGCTCTATGTGAAAAATGCCCTGAGATAACTTATGCTGTGATTTGATGCTACATAAATAAAACTGAAATGTATTCTTCCTGGGAAAGTGGAATTTTTTTTTTCAGGAGTTTAAACTTGACAGATTCATTTCAGTATAAATTTTACATCAAATGACAACTTGGATTTGAACTGGATCAAATGTATCTCAGGTGGCATCCTGCCTGCTGACAGGATCCCTTAATCATATTCTAACTGTGAGTGTTTTCCTCTCACTCAAGACTTGTTGCCAATTCCTCCACCTGCGCGTGCGCACACACACACACACACACACACACACACACACCATACTGTCAGCTGAGTTCGAGCAGCCCGACCTCACTTATCCCTGTATTAGATTCACGTAGTGGCACTGGGACAAGGATAATTCTTCCGCTTCTTCCACTCGCCTTTCATCTCCCCCCTCTCTCTCTATTCTCCCTCCCTCCCAAACTGCCTGAAAAAAAAAAAGGATGAATCTAGTTCCGAACACGCGCACCGGAAAAACACACATCCCCACCGGCCACCTGAGCACAGACGGGAATGGCTCCAATCAGCCGATCCAAAGATGCCGACACTGGCCCCTATCCATCTCTGGGGCCCTATCCAGCACCGGACAGCGAGATCCGCCTGTTTGACATCAGCTGATGAAGGACTTGGAGCGAGTTTAAAGGAAGATGGGCGTTTGGATCACAGCGGAGTATTGGAACACGTCATGCGGCGTGCTCTGTTGCCCCTCTCCTATGTCAGCGGCTACACCCGGGGAATATATATATACACACACATCAGGATGATCCAAGGAACACGTTTCTGTACATAAAGCCATGTGTGGGCGATTTGTCAGCTTGGGTGTCTACTCTGAAAATAAATAATAGGTGATGGGAGTGAAATATGAGCACGTGAAGGGGTGGACACGACGTCATGAACACCTTCACAATCTCTGGAAAAATTAATGTTAAAGGACAGTAAGTGTATTATGAAGGGATCGTCTTCATCTTCTGTGAACGGGAGAACGATTATGGCATGAAAAACATGTTTTAATGTTCATTTGGGCATCTGACTGTTATTTTAAGACAGACTGAGAAATTGTGAACCCATCCTTTAATGGGCTAAACAAAGCTTCATCTCCACAAAGGCAGTATTTGTTGTTTGAGCTCTGATATTGGAGTTTGACTCTAAAGGCATCTGTGATCTTCTCATATCAGGGGAATCAATACATCCTCTTGCAGCCAAACAACTGATACATGGACTGATTTTGTGTTGCAACCATTCTAACTTGTCCCTAGCTGGTGTTCATTACCCTCTTTGTTCTATTTCTTTTTATTTATTTTGATATTTCTAAAATTAAACTAACCAATTGGGTGAAATAACTCATTTCTCTTGACATCCGTTCTTCTTCCTTATTTTCAAAGAAAAGACGAAAAGGTCGCTTCAGCACGTGGTTCGGTGGCTTTCTGAAGGGAAACCCAACAGTTGTTGAGGTAAAGGAGAGCGTTTCACATGTGGAACCTCTATGTGGTCTTTGCCGTCAGATTTAATATCTCAGACTGTCACTTTTTACTTTTTTGCATATGGAGGCTGTTTTCCATTGTCTATTAGGAACAATTTTACAAATTAAATGGAGGATGTTTGCAACATGGGCCGAAGGCAATATGGGAATTTGATTTGCCCAAAAAAAGATTAAGAATGAAAGGGAGGGATATGAACTATGGTGGAAACTGGGAGCTTGTCAGTTCTGACTGAGCTGAGGTGGTAGGAGGATGAGGAGGAGGAGGTAAGAACTCATCACTAAACACTCAATTAATCAAGCAAACTCCCGTGGTTTGGGAAATATGACTGCCATCTGCTCTCCTGCGTGCAGGGGAGTGAGAGGTGGAGGTCGGGAGATGGGAGGAAGAAAATGAGGAGGAGGAAAAGTTGCGCGGAGTGGATGTCCCAGACAGGCTCCATTAGAGGGTCTGACCGCAGATGGCAAGTCTCCACCACCGGGCCACCCAAGTGGAGCTCACAATGAGCTTCGGGGGGTGGGGGGGAGGGGGGGGGGGGGGAATTGGAGGTACAGGACGGGAGACAGGGACTGGGAGAGATGGTGACGTGATGGGGATCTTCCACCAACCACCAACATATGAATCAGCTGCAACACTCTTACCATTTCCAGAGCTCCGACAGCCTTCTGGAGGGCATCAGCCAGCGTCACGGCTTGTGCGGATCCACCTGTGAGAACGCAGGCTGTCCGTGATAGAGCCTCTGAAAGAAAAAGATGTGATTGGTTAAAAACATGAACTGACAAAACGTTGCATTACAATCGTCCTAGCAGTCGGTCTGATACCATCAGTAGACGTCAAAAGCTTTGCACAAGTATGATAAAATATAAAAAGAAAGAAAGAAAGTGTTTCTGAGAAATCATGTTTTCAGTCATGTCAGTGTGGTACGATGGATGGCTCTAAATACCGCAATACCCTTGGATATATATAGAGGAAGCCAGTCAGAGCAAATACACTCAGAGCAAATGCAGAAATTATTCATTATTGCAAATGGGAACAAATCACCAGAGCAGAGTTTCTAAATTGAATTAAACTGAATATTTTATCAGGTTTCTACAGTGTGTTATGTTTTTTTATTCCTTCTTCAGCTTGCAATTAGTATTTCAAGTTCCAAAATACTCCTTGGGAGTTGTGGTTTGCTTCTCTGAAGTTTTTATGTACACACAGTCTTGTACCCTTGACTTTTTAATCAAGGACGCAGGTATTTTTTTAATGTGGTTGATGTCTGACTTAATGAGTTCCACGTCCATGAGAGCTTTGGAAGTGCTCCAACTGTCAATCACTTTTACTTCTGCAACCCTCGAGCCCCAAAACAACTTCCTCCACTATGTACCTCCTGATCTAGACTCTACATTATGAAAGTGACGGCTAGCTGACCCGACACTATACAGTAGTCAGAGCTCTTCACATTTTGTAGATTTTATTATGTTGCAGATTTAATTCAAAATTGATTAAACTGACTTTTTTGGCCACAAATCCAGACTCAATAACCAAAAATGACAAAGCAATGAAATTTTTCTTTTATTTACAGTAGTTCTCTAGCTGACAAGTATTATTATTATTATTTTGGATCATTATAATTTCATGGTCCAAAACATAGTTAACCATATCTATTTTTTCTGTTAAGTGGCCAAATTGTATGTTTTGAAACATCAACATCTGATCACAGCCTCCGATAAAGCTGCTCGACTTAAAGGACATTATTCAACAAGCACACACTTCTCAGCAGGATGCACACAGCCACATGAAGGCCTTCACACACACACACAAACACACATTTACACACACATACACAAACACAGACAGAAAGACAAAACACATGACCTGAAACACTCGACAGTTTATCATACTGACAGATGTGAGAACTTTCTTCCACTTCTACTCTTAAAAAACGCACACAATGAATTCATTCACTTCACAGGCTCTGGGAATAATCACTGTGCACCTTATGTCATCATCAAACAGGTAATTGTTGGTCCAGGTGCTGTTGGGGTGAAATATAGGGGCCGTGTTTATTTCCATTTCTCTGATTGTGATAGTCTCCCTTGTCCTGACTTGCTCTCTGTAGTATTCAGACTTCTCACACCCTCCCTTGTTCAAACCAAACTAAACAACGCTACAAAGGATTTATCCCTCCGAGTACAGTGAGGGGCTATTTTTGGTTGAACGTCGCCTATTCAACTCTAGACGACCAAACAAAACAAGACAAAACGCTGCTCATTTCTGACCATTTATCCCATCTAAGAAGAGCCATTACATTCACTCTTTCATGTATATTATGTCTATATGCATAATTCACGTGCACTATATACAATGCATATGGGAAACAATGTGAGGAAAAAGGTATAAAGAAGGTAGCTCACCTTTGATAATGGACTCTGCTGCAGCCAAATCCCGTTTGTAGGTTACCTGGAGGACAAAATAACTCAGATTTAAAGGGTCAGTTCACTCAAATTAGTTTAAAAAAAAAAAGATTTTTATCTATAGAGGTGTCTGGCCATGCAGATACTTTCAGTTTTCTGTGCCATGATGTTTAGATATCTATATCCCAATACACTGAAAGTAAAAAGAATATAGTTTGTGCTTCTCAAAGCATTGAAAAATAAAAGTTTTTTTTTCTCTAAATCAATGGATCCCAACCCCAGGGGTCGCGACATAAATCCAAGGTGTCACATGATAATTACAAGGGTAGAAAATAATCAAAAATCAAATTCTGCCACATAAAATAATATTTATTTTTTCATGTGAAATACTGCAAAGCTTTACTCCTTCTATCCTCTACAATTATTAAATTAAATCAATCTAAGATGGACCATAAATTACTCTTCGATTACAGTGCTCACAACTGATTTCCATCCAAATGTAGTGCTGATTTTAATGGACTTTCTGGAAAATTTACAAAAGAAAATGTAATTTTGTGCACATTCCCACCCACTACCGTTGTGCGAACATCAAGATTTGGCTGACGGAGATAAACAGCAGTCGTGACGTCAGTTCTCCAGCGTCGTTAAAGCATCGCAAAAGACGAGAAAGGAATAAAATGATGATGTAATTGATGTGTAATGTTTTCATCTGCTGCCATTTTTAGTCTCTTAAATGGATGTTAAAGTCACATGCCATTGCGCTCTGCTGCATTTTGCTTTTATAGATACAATAACTTTACCATCTCAGTCGAGCGTTGTGTTATTTCAAGTTTTTATAATTTGAATTAAAGGGGTCACGAGCAAAAAAAAATGTTGAGAACCACTGCTCCAGTAAGCATCCAGTAACCACTGTTACTAAAAGAAAAACCAAAAAACTGAGAAAAAAAAAAGTTGGACTTCAAATATATTTAAATGTAATTTTCAATGCTTTGAGCACCGCAAAACAAAATTCCATCCGTCTTTATTGTATTGGAGTGGGGGCAGAAATCTCAAAACCTCAAAAAACTTGGGTGAACTAAGCCTCTGGGGCAAAAAGTGACATGATCTAATAGAGGGGTTTCAGTACAAAACATTTATATTTAAATCGAATTCCACGTGCTTACTCTGAATGTCATATTCAACATGTTGACGTTTCCTCTTTTGCCAGAACCCCCTCACTTTCAATTTGCGAACTCTCTTCGTGCCCATATGATAATCAGCGGCGGGCACACACAAGCTGCGCTCATCAGATCCACTATTCCCCCAAAACCCGAAGCAGGCCCCTGGCGAGCTCACCTTCCACAATGTTGGCGGACCCTCGATGAGCTTGGCATTGGTGCCGCAGTACTGCAGAGCCAGATGGAGACACTCGGTGCCAAACTCAAAGTCTGACTCACTGCACTGAAGAGACAACAGATAGGAGCGGCTGTGGACAATTGTTGACAACAAAAAGTATTTCCATCACACTCAACACATTGTTCCACTGCGCTGTTGGAACTGCACCAATGGATGCAACTGCTAGATATACGCTAACAGGTAAATGTACAGAGACAATCTGTTGCACACTGTGCAATAGATGTCCAAACTACTCACAGCTTTGGTAATTTTATATAGTCTAGAAAATAATAATCCTACACATATCTAACAATTAAATAGCAATACTAGAAGCCCTGTTAGCAACCTCTTAAGACTAAAATGTTCATTAAACAAACAAAAGAAAAGTGTTGGATAAAGCAAACAATTTTGTTTTTCTCAGAGCCAGTGGTGGAGCTAAAAGTGTTGATATTATAGTTTGTGTGTAAGGAAATTTCATGGCAATCTGCCCATTGGATTGTGAGATATCATGTGTGGAAATCTGACATTTCGGCCGCCGGAGTGTGGTGCAAGTTGAAAGCTCGTGGAGAGCCTCTTGGAAGGATGAATGTCCTCATTTTACTCAATAAACTTCAGGTCAATTTTTAGAGCTGTCTCCGGTTCGGGATATTCACAGTTGACTCATAGTAAGCACTGAACACCGATGTATCGAGTCACAGCAGGAAATGCTCAGTCCTCAGTTTCCATCATCCGTCTGTGTTCCCATAATCGTTATTTATTTAGGTCATTTTAAGACAAGTTTAAAGTTTACAGCTGGTCCTGCTGTCACCTCGTGTTATTCAGCCTTATTTATTTAACTGCATTCGTTGTACGCAGTGATTCGACTGACAAGATGCAACTTGGGGGCAATTAATAATAATTTAGATTTTGAAGTTGGTTGTATAAAAGTGGAAAAGGTTTGGCCTTATGGTGGTAAGGGAAAGGTCAGGAGACGTTGTGTCATTTGTTGGTCACATTTATGGAAATCTGGTCATTAGTTGTTTAAAATACCTTGTCATGGACCACCATGTTGGCTAAAAGGAAACTTTGGCTAGACAATGATGGTGGGGGGTCATCAAAATCTATGCAAACAAAATTCCATGGCAATTTGTTCAGTAGTTGTGGAGAAATTCTTGGACAGACCCACCAAACGACCAATGACAGTCATCAACCTTAGACAGGGTCGCCAGGTAGTATTATAAACACCTTTTGTTTTAATACCAGCTTATATACTTAGAAAGTTCTCCCTCAACTTCAAACACCTGGCTGTAAGAATTGCCTCTCATTGTTATTTTGAGACTGAGAGTTCAGATCAGTCAAACTGCAATATGACCGGCTTTGCACTCACTATCTACTACTTGTTCCATAAGGCACTTCCTGGACATTCCTCAGAGAATTTGGCTCTGTGCATCATATTCCTGTCTAGATAAAAGATTAAATTCTTCCTAAACTTATCCTTTCTGCTGATATTTCAACCAAAATATCTCATTATCTGGAGCCTTTCCTTTTACAGTCTTAGTCGCGATCAGAGCTGGTGTTTTCCACAGAGGAGAAACGGGCTCATAACACCATGTTTCCGTCACATTTTTCAGCAGATACTTCAGAGGATACTGTTTTCCTTGGCTGATGGACTGCCTGTTCTGTAACGCTCTTATCTTTCTAAAATAAGATTTAAAAAGTGCAACTTTGGTTTCTTCAGTCCAAGAGACATTTTCCCACATAGTTCTAAAAGACATGTGGATGCTACAGTGTCTGTTCCTGCATATGCATGGAAAAAAAATGTTTACATCATTCTTAAATCGTTCATCAGGGTGGAGCAGTGTGATGTAGCTCAGGATCTTATAGTCTTTTTATACTTCCTCTTAAATCTCCTTACATACCCTTCTCAATCGACATCAGTGTTACCCACAGGAATTTATTTGTGTCGGTTGACTTTATGAGGGTGTTTCCAGAGACGTTAGTGATTGTTTATGTTCGCAGCTAAACCACCTGTTCTTTTATATTGTAAAAGACTAACCATTAAGTAATAAAAGGTTATTTTACTTTTACTGCCTGCTTTTCAACAGCAGAGATCTCACATCGTCTGTTCCAGCATCTTTTTTTTTTATTTTTCTTGTTTTTTCAAGAAACAGTCCCGCAGCTGGTTCTGGTAGATTTTATTGGAAT
The DNA here is from genome assembly GCF_914725855.1 of Thunnus albacares. Lineage (NCBI taxonomy): Eukaryota > Metazoa > Chordata > Actinopteri > Scombriformes > Scombridae > Thunnus > Thunnus albacares. Next base: position 29,113,806 of record NC_058113.1, read on the forward strand.
TTGATGCTTTTGTCAGCTTTTAAAAAACAGCTTATATCAATGTGTGAGCAGTTACAGATAAAAATGCGTAACTGTGTGCCTGCATCTGCAAGAGGAGAAGACAGACAAGCCTGTCATCGACAGCTGCAATTCACATGTAAAATCTTTTTTTTTTTAAATTACAAAAGGTATGAAAAATCTTTGGGACACTGAAGAGACACTGAACTAAGAGATATCAAACATCTAATTGAGCTTATTATACTTTTAATCAATTAATTTCAGGAGAGGGAAAATCTGCATGTGAATGTTAATGATTACAACTCCAGTTAAAAGAGTCGTTCCTCCTTTTTACCTTGTTTTTGCCAATTACGACATTCAAAATAAAAGTTATATAAAATTCTGATTCATTGGGGTTTTTTGAGGCCTCGAGGTAATAAAAACAGAAGATTTGAATGTGAAATGTGTGCTGGACTTTGTATCTAATCTCAATACCATTTGTGATACTCAGTGTGCTGAGTATCGAAAATCTGTTGATACTTTTGAGAGTGGGGATCAAATGCTGGTGAGATTTTTAGTCTGATTTATTTATATTCACTATATTTATTGAATGGGACAGTGTGCAGTTTGAAACATTAAAGATGTACTGCACCACAGTTAGCTTGACGCTAATTTGCATCTGTAGTCCCCGACAAAAAAAAACATACATCAGCACACGAACAAACAGTAAAATCACTGAGTCAATGGTCACACAGCTGATTGATCTTAAGTACATGTTTCAGTCTGGTCTTGAATGCATTGATAGAACTACAGTTCTTCATATCGTCAGGTAGGACGTTCCACTGAGTTGACTGCCCAAATGCAGTGCGACGAAATGGTATGGTACAATCTTTTATAGAGATATATTCTTTTTGCCGCTTGAGGCGACAACAACAAGCTCAACAAGCTGAAAACACAACATTGACACCTTAATACGATGTACATGTCAGCAAATATTTGCATATTTACACATCCAGCAACTACCAAATGAATGTGAGTCCAAAGTTCACTCTTCTTTTAGCTGTTTTTACTCTCTACCGACTGCTGTTTAGTGTACGGTGGGTTTATCAGAGCTGTTTTACTGGAAACTGATGCTGATGAGAGCTGTGAGACTGAACCGAAACAGTAATGAGTTGAAAGACAATGAAAAAGCTCCATAAGGTAATTCTTTGTAGTTTTTCACTATGAGAGACTCCACAGTCATTTGATCCTTCGTTAATAGAAAAAATAGACTGGAGCGGCTTTAAATTAAGGTTTTGAAAAAGTTTCTTTTAAGTATCGATACTGAAAATATACGTCATCGTTATTTATGTAATTTCTCCCCCTAATCTTAATAAAGATAAATACCTTTTGTAGTTTATTGTACTTCTCAACATTTTTATTTGCGCTTTGATTCACTGCTGGGAAAGCTGCGTTTGTGAAGATCACATGGAAGTTTGGATTGAGGCAATGAGCTCATTTGGTTTAAAATACAGTCCGCACTACAAAGACAAATCCATGCTACCTGAGATTATAGTTGGGTAATATTTTATCAAGCTATAAAAGAGAAGGGGTCTTTTATTCAACTGGAACTGAAGAGAAAAATTACATGAGAAATACACTCTTGGTCTTGAGGTAATTTAACCTTCAGCGTTTTCTCCTGGTACAAAAGCCTTCACTGGGGACTGGATAAAGTGTCTCCCCCCCTTTTGTCTTTTCAGCCCTAAGTTCTTCCACTCTCAATGGATGTCAAGCTACAAATGTGCAGAGATTTTTCATGAACATGTCCTACAGTCCTAACCTGACAGACACCTTACACTTTCCCCTTCTTTTGAAAGGTTGAAGAGGAGAAGAACGACAACGGGAGGAGGAGGAGGAGAAGGGGGCTTAATTTTTCGCGACCCTGACCGGCCTTGACACTGCAACATAAATGTGAGCTCATTTTCAGTAAAGGCCAAAGCCAACAGGCCTCTCCAAGCAATCTGAAGATCCACATGTGTGCCAGGAATAAAAATAACTGCAGACAAATGGTGCTCCAATTGGAGGCATTCTTCAGCTCTTAGCTCAAAGTTTGCTGCCTCCTTCAAAAAAAACATGGCTATCGGAAGAACCGTCTAATGGAGTCAAGGTTGAAATAGCAAACTCAAAGTGTCTGAGAAATAAATAAGGTCAATTTCTACAACTCAGGTTTCATATGAAGTTGGCTCATCAAGTCTTTAGAAATAAACCCCCCTGCTTTCAGAGGAGAATCAACACATCGGCGGCTGACGTCAGCGGATAAAATTCTTTCCATTTTTTCAGGTACACATATTAAAACGCACTCAACTGTTGAGACTATTAATCCGAAATCCGCCTAAATGTGCCATGTAATTTTCAGTGCTCTCTCTCACCAGTTTTTTTTTTTTCTCCAAACTGAGCCTTTATTCACTTTTGTTCCACTAGACTAATCTGTGCTACAGTGTGGCAGAATATATTAACGTGTCATTTCTTTCCCAGACGCGGCAGAGGCCAAGTGAAAATGATAGCACCCGTGCCACAAGCTCTTCCAGAGTGAAACGCTGCAGGTTCTGGCACATCAGCCCAAAACAATGAAGGACTGTAAAGACCTGTTATGATGTATGAGAATCATAAAGCCCTTTGTCATGTAAGTGGTGTAATTTTTAGAGCATAAATCTCAAACCGACTGTCGTTTTATAAGATTTGAGAGACATTTTTTTGAATTCTCTGACATTAAGAGTAAACGGCGGAGGCCTTCCGGGACTTATTTGTCTGTCCTGTGGTATTATGAGTGGTTTTTACAAATATAACAGCTGTAGAAGTCACATTTTTTTTGCTTGCATGTGCCCTGGACAAAATACTGTATCGCTGCTGCTGCTGCTGCAGCCCAAAGCGAGAAAACAAACACTCTTAACCTTTCCAAAGTATGTACAGTCCAGACTTTCAATATAAACCTACTCAAATTAAAGCTGAGACTTAGCACTTTTTTAATGTAGTATCCATTACTTTATTCCAGACTGTCCAAATACTTACTGTCTGGACTGTATAACAGTCAAAAAAAGAAAAGAAACACTTTTGCATCGGCCACCGCTGTACGCATTCTCCGGTAGTCAGGGTTACTTTATTTATTATTGACAGGAAAAACAGTGGATTCGATGGCAAAATCATCAAAATATTAAACATGGATTTGAGGGTTTATTTGTCGCCATTTTTAATTTAGTAACTGCAATGAAATAAGGATTAAAATAAAGTTTCTCTTCAGCTTTGCTTTCTCATTTGCCTCACAGTCTCTCTAGCTTTCTCTTTCTGTCACTCTTAGTTTAAATACATGTTGACATTTTTAAATTTCCATCCATAATTTCATACTAGCTGACAAACCGGTGGCGGATAGTTGAGTTTTCATATTAATCATCATGGAATGTTTTATTTATTCTTCTTTCTCGCTTGTATATTTTATTTTGTTGTTTTTTTCTTTCAACATGTTAGAAAATAAAATTGAAATGAATGAGGGAAAAAAAGGCACATTTTTATTTGTATGTCAAGTAGGAGAGGAAGTAAAGAGAGAGAAGAGAGAGAGAGAGAGAGATCACGCCGGAACTAAAACATTCAAGATTTTTTAAAACTTGCATGTGCAGCAACAAACAAGCTGTGTTGTTAATTAACAGGACAAAACCTCTTACAGTGAGTCTGCAGCTTGTGCCTTTTTCTTCTTTCTGCACATTAATGTCTGAACTGAGGTAATGGAAAGAATACATTCATCTCCAATTATCAGGTTGTTGCCGGTGCAGGTTTTTTTTTTTTTTTTTTTCTAACAGATGTAGGGATGACTGAGGGGGGGGGGGGGGGAGAAGTTGCTGTGTTAAAGTTTTTTTTTGTAACTTTTAAATAGTAGTTTGTGTTACTTTTCAATGATTCTAACACGGCGCTCTGTGCACCCGCTGACCTCTTACTTTCTATTTGAATCTGGCACATTCACAACATAGGAACGACTACACTGCTCACAAGGACTGATTAACATTTTTACAAATATGTACTTTTATATATAGGATATAATTCAAGGAGGGAGATATTCCAGATCATTCCACGTCTTATTTTGAAAGGAATCCTCCAAATTTATGGAACTACTGCTCTCATTGGATTAAAATCTCTTCTTCCTCTGAGTCCTTTAGGGGATATTTTTTTAAAAAAGGCTTTAATTTGATGTATAATCCTATTTTTTAACAGTTTTTCTTGTATGTATATTATTTAGACAGCATCTAGGCTTTCCTCCTCTCCTTGCACATAGAGTTTTTTTCTTTGCCATCTGTGTGATTTGTTTGATTTTAGGCTGTACTAAAAATACACTGAAACTCGATAGGTAAATTAAGAAAAATGTGTCTCCTACGCTCTGATAGGCTTGATGGATGACATCGTACGTGAAGCCCTGAGGCATCTCGCTGGCTCTGTACTTGGCACGCTCCAGAGAATGATCCAGGTAGCCCTCTGATGTGGTGGCGATCACCGTGGAAACAAGCGGTCGGATGGCTCCCGCCGCCTGGGTGAAGAAAAGAGAACAGAGTTATTTTTATTTATCTTTTTATTTCTATTTCTTTTATGAATGCTTGAATAGAGTTTAGAGACAAATACATACAGACCAACCTTGTTGCTCTCAATATGAAAAAAAACTGGCATATTGAAAGCACTCACAATATGTTAAAGTTAGTCAGAAAGTATCTATAACAGTAGAAACTTCCTCCTAAAATGTGTAGAGCTGCATTAGTCAACTGAAAGAAAATGAATCTGTTAATATTACTGAACTATTTTGATAATTGCCTAAAATTTTAAGTAATTTTTCAAGCAAAACCACAAAGATTTGATGGTTTCAGGCTCTCAGATGTGAGAATTTGCTGATTTTCTTGGTCTTGGAATAAAATACATTGAATATTTTTGGGGTTTTAGACTGTTGGTTGGGCAAAGCAAAGTATGCTAGGCACCCTGTGCTCCACTGTAGCACACTGTGATGGGCAGTTTTTCACAGTTACAAACAATTACTTCATTAATGGAGAAAATAAACAACAAATTCATTAATAATCATCAAAGATAGAGGTTGTTCTATGCTGTACAGATTGTAGCGCCCCCCTCAGGCTGATACTGGGCTACATAAATAAAAAATGACTTGACTTGTAGCCCTAAACATGTGCAAAAGTTTGGTGAAAAATGCAAAGAAGAGAATATATAACATGAGAACATAAATCCGCTAGCGAGATCCACACGCGTAGTAATAGACAGAAGAATAAAAACGTCTAGACAGGAAGATCCGATGTCTGATCCTGAATTAGCATTTTCCAAACAACTTGTTGGACTCAAACCATAAAAGCACTTTTCCTTTGTTTGAACTTGAAAAGCACAGGTGTTACTAATAACATTAACAATGACTGTTCAGTTCAACCGTCCCAGTAAGCCGTGACAGCGTGATAGTGAGCCAGCATGAACAACACCAGGACCCCGAAGCTAAAGCAGCTAACTGGAATTCAGCCATCGTTCATTTGATCATTTAAACCTGTGCTTTTCCTGCTGTGACAAAGCCTTTAAATCGAATCGACGGACGCGAAAAGAGACGTAGACGGACGTTAAGCGGCGTGAGGCCTTCAGGTTTCACGGCGACTGTGAGTTGTACCCTGATCCTCCGTGAACGTACTGAGAAAACAACAAAGAGGAGAGTTTCTGTGGTCGAATCGTTCCTGATAAGTTCTGAAATCTGTCTTGAGCTGTCACACACGCAGATATGCTGTTTATTGTCACTGCAAACATCTGCGCTGTCAGCCAGAGAAGAGTGTTTACGGCCGAAAGAAACCAAAACCACCACAGTGTATAACATGACACCCCTAATATCAACTCGTCTTTTCACTCTGGATGAAAATAATCAAGATGTTGACATATGCCGTGTTTTTCTGGCTTTCATGTAATCAAATGTTGTCATGATTGACAACCTTTATCACAGTATCATCAACATATTAATGAAATCAGGAGTTAAAACCATGAGTGGGCCTTGAGTGTCATAAGTGCACATTTCAAAGAGAGAACAGAGTCGAGCAGCCACATGATGTTACAGTAACAATAAATCCATCTTAACCAGCACAGCTGGAGCACGCACCGCTTGCACTTCCTCTCTCGGAGATTCGTAATAATCAGCATTTCTGCTAAGATGATATTTTCATCTTAGCGTAGCTTGATTGAAGACAGTTTCCAGGAGCAGGCGAGTCGGCGAGCGCGTGCAGGCGAAAAAACACGGACCAGCGAATGAAAGGAAAGCAAACATGTGTTCTGCGTGTTACACATGCTGTTAAAATCTAAATTAATCTGCTGTTTTTCAGTGGAGACAGGCTCTCTGTCATGAGCGTGGATACTGGCAAGATAATGAAGACCAGACCGCCCGCTGTGAAAGTTCATCACAAAGCACGCACACACACACGCTGACACACATACACACACACACTCAGAGACACACTAGAAATGTTGGCCCTGAGCCAGAGAGCTCTTGGATTTTTCACAACCTGTGTGACCTGCATTCAATTCAGCTTGTGAGGCTCAGCCATGAATCATTATGAAACTAATCATCGTCAGAGCGGCCGTGACTCCGGCCCTGAATGTTTCCCGTCTATCACTGATGAAATAGTATAAACTCAACCAGCGGGAGCGACGGATCTGTCCACCTGATAAACAGTGTTAAAAGGAGGCAGGTTAAAAGTGCGAATACAAGAACTGTTTGTCTTCTTTGCTCTGAACCCGACTGGAAAACTTGACTTTGTTGTATTTTTTGGGGGTTCGGTTTGTTTATGTGCACGTTTCACGGTGAAAAATGAACCGCAGGTCTCGTGCCACCAGGTGAGATGTTTTGATTCCAGGTCCTGTAACTGCAGCTGAGCACCACGGGTTTGTTTACACTGAGCTCTAATTGACCTTCTCTGATTTTCAGCTGAAAGCACATTATAAAAAAAAAAAAAAAAAGACATGAAGTATGAGCAACGAGTTGAGATTTAATTCAGCCGCGTTACGCTTTCCAAGCATGAGGAAGTATTGGCATTTCGGGGCTTGTTTCCTCTAGTTGCACGGGGGGATTACGATCTTTTCTCTGAACTGCTGTTCAAACTTGGAAATTGACACTTCCTGCCCACATGTGCTCCTGGAAAATCTGACAACACATCGAGGTTTCGAGTCATTTTCACCAATGAGGTTTGGAGATAATTGTGATTATTTAAATTTCCGAGCCGTGACAATTACTGAGCTTCAAACAAACCAAAGATATTCAGTTCTCTATCATACAGGAGTAAAGAAAACTGAAAATATTCACATTTAAGAAGCTTTTTTCTTTTAAAAAAATGATAAAAGATTAACTGAAATGGTTGGCAATTAATCTGTCAATCAGCCAATCATTGCATCTTGATTGTAAATGCACCCTTAAATTAGAAAAAGCAGCAGAAGCAGCAAAAGATCAAGTTCCTATCCCTATAAATACCAGCAATGAGCAAAAAAAACACATTATGACACTCTAACCATCCTAATTTTAGTCAATTTCAAAATAAAAGATGAGGGCAAAATGAAAAACTATTGGAACACAGCAGAGTGATGCATTCATTCAGTATGTGTGTGTGCACAGGTGTGTTTAATAAGCTGATAAGAACTTAGTGTTTATACTGATTTCAGCCCTAAAACCAAAGATTACAGTTAAATCAGATTTTATTACTGACCCCTTGTTCCTTGGCAGCCACGGCTATCTTGTACAGAAAGTCCTCCTCCACAAAAGGCCGCACCGCATCGTGGATGATGACCACCTTCGGCCTCTCCGCCGTCAACCCCCCCTCCTCCTCCTCTTCTTCCCACCCGGAGCCCAGAGCCAGGACCCCGTTGCGTATCGACTGGTGACGAGTCGAGCCGCCCGTCACCGTTCGAACCTTCCTGTGCTGGAAGCGCTGGATGATGTCAGTCATCAGGTCTGTGTTTTCTTTGGCAACCACAACCACGATGCTCTGGATCCACGACACCCTGCGAGAAAACATCTCAGTCACTTCTGTTTTGTAAGGTGAGAATTTAAACAGAGCAGGGAAGGTTGGCATAACATAACACTCACTCAGAGGGAGATTCTTACATACAGGTGGCAACTAATCTCTTAAAGAAGACCAATACTCTAATAGCTAAAGATATTCAGTTTACAATGATACAAAACAGGTAGAAGCAGAAAATCCTCACATTTTAGAAGCTAAAACTAAAGAATCAAACACTGTCCATCACTTGAACTCACTTTATTGACACAATGTCCCGTCCTCAGACCTTCATCAGGCAAAATTCATACAGAGAAACAGCACCAGACGTGTAAAGACTGTTGGCTTTCACTCAGGATAAAAGCCAACGGGCTCATACGGATAAAGTGAATTCAAGTGATGGGCAGTTTGGAGGATTCTTTGGTTTTCTTTTCCAGTCAAGAATTTTGATTCCCACACATCTGTCACTAAGACGTTATGAGACACCAGAACTTTTCTCAGAAATTACAACAATAAGCAAAAACACTTCCATGTCTGTCTGTTCAATATGAACATATGAACAATACAAACAGCCAGGAGGTGGTTAGCTTAGCTTAGCATAAAGACTGGAAACGATACACTAATTAGTAGGGCTGCATCTAATGATTATTTTCATTATCTATTAATCTGTTGATCCATAAATGTTTCCCAAAACCCAAAGTGTCGTCCTCAAATGTCTTGTTTTGTCCGACCAACAGTCAACAACCCAAAAATACTCCGTTTACTATCATTGAAGACTAAATAAACTAGAAAATATTCACATTTGAGACACTGGAATCAGAGAATTTGGGAATTTTCTTCTTAAAAATAACTCAAAAGATTAGTCGATTAATTCAATAGTTGGCGATTAATAGACTAATCGTTGCAGCTCTAATAATTACCACGTTATATCGACTGCAGCCAGTCTTTATGCTAAGCTAAGCTAACGCTTAACAGACAAACGAGACAGGTAAAGTCATTAAATCTCAGCAAGAAAATGAATTAGCATATAAACACAAACTAAACGATCAATATTATCATAAAAGTTGTTGCCAATGTCTAAATGTTCCACCAGTATGGTAACACATCTGCACAGAAATCAATACCATATATCCCTGCTCATAATGAATAACCAAGACGGGGGGGGGGGGGGGGGGGGGGGGGTTTGGGCGCAACACTGATGACCTCTGACCTTCCCTTCTTCTACCCGGGAACCTCTCTTTAATCACTGGGCCACACAGGCAGCATCTCGATGCTCTTCGCTCCCAGGATGTTGCTACATTCATTTCCTGACAACACATAAACACTGACAACAAGCTAAGAGGAGACGCGTCTGATTATAAACACCGGTTGTTATTGTATTGTTGTAATGAAGGTCAGGCAGTGATCACAACATAAGTGTAAACATCCACCTTCTCATCGCGGTCACGGAGGATGAAATCAGAAGAAAATATAACTGTCTGTCTGCCAGTCTTATTTACCTCCAGTCATATTTAGCCGTGCAGGATAGTGTTGCTTTCATTTGCCCACGTGTCTCTGAGATTTCTGCCTGATATGACGGTATATCCTGAGACGATAAAATGATGTCAGAGCTTTTAGCTACAACCATAGTAGCTAACATCTCTTGAGTGTATAAGCTCATTAAGAGCAATGTTGCAAATTGTCATGGTGGGGGTGTAGAGGGGGACAACTGTTCTTTAAAGGAGAGATATTATGCTTTTTGTGATTTTCTGTTGTTTACATATTGTTGTGATGTCAGATATAAGTTCTTTGTGTTTTCCTGATGAGCTGCGGTGGAAGTATAGTAACAAAAAAGGGACTTTGACACTAAAAAGACAAAAATGTTGAAATATATCGTCTTGATTTGACTCATTTGGACGACTGAAGCTTCATATTAGCTTCTGATAAACTTTTAAATACATTTTTGCACAGCAGGAGGCTTGTGAATTTTGGCCCCATTCACTTGCATCGTCAGTACATTATGAAGGGATCTGCTAATGGTCAGTATGAACAGGAGGAATGATTACAGCAAGAAAAAACATATTTCAGTGTTCATTTAGGCTACTAACTGTTGTTTTAGGACAGACTTGAAAAACTGTGAAGCTGTCCTTTAAGTAAAGACGCTGAGTAAGGAGTAATTAATTGGTACATCCTGTGTAATGTGCAATTAAAATGTAAACATGAGCAGCCTGCACAGACACACACTGACCGTTAGAGGAAGTAACTGGATGACAGTCGCTCTACCTGTATCTGGATGTAAACAAATAGGGATTATTACATCCTATTTATCCTGTTTTAATCCTTTTTTTACCTCTCAAAAGCCTGGATAGTGTAGCTTATGAGCGGTCTGCCCAGGAACGAGCAGAACTGTTTTGGTGTCTGCAGTCCGGTTCTCTCTCCGGTGCCGCCGGCAGGAAGAACCACAGACACCGGGAAGTCCACGCTGCGTTCCGCCGGTTTGTGGTCGCTCTTCCCGGCCTCGCGGTTTGGGAAAACCCCTGGATGAGCGGGCCTGTCTGGGTCACAAGTGTCGCTCTGCATGTTGATGTCATTCATCTCCATCAGTAGGTGGATGGAGGGTCAAGACAGGTCATTCCCAAAACTGCCCATTCCCAGTGTGTGGGAGGGGTGTGAGGTCAGCGGCAGCGTGGCTTCAGATTTGGGAAAAAACCGCGAACAAGTTAGTTACAGTTAAACACGGAACTTCCGCCTATTGCTTTCAAAATAAAACCCGTATCAAAAATGTACAAATGTACAAAAAACTCTGTAAATCTGTCTGATAAAAAGCAGTATGTAAACTTGTCTGTTAAAAACAGTCTGTAAATCTATTTAAAAAAACAGTCTCAATCTTTCAGTCAAAAAACAGTCTGTAAATCTTTCTGTTCAAAAGAGTCTGTAAAAATGTCTGTTGAAACAGTCTGTAAATCTGTATGTTAAAGAGTCTGTAAATCTTTCTGTTAAAGAGAGTGTAAATATGTCTGTTAAAAACAGCCTGTAAATCTTTCTGTTAAAAAGAGTCTGTAAATCTGTAAAAAAAAAAAAAAAAAAAAAAAAAAACAGTCTGTAAATCAGTTTGTTAAAAAGAATGTAAAGCTGTCTGTTAAAAAACAGCCTGTAAATCTGTTCTGTTCTGCAAGAAACTGTCTTAGACAGAGTATCAGATCCTGTACTGAAAATACTCATCCACAGTAAATTAAATTACACTTAGATAAAAAAGAATTACATTGGATTGTAATTAATTATCAAAAGTGAACACATCAATATTAGATGGATAGATAGATAGATAGATAGATAGAGTACTTTATTTATCCCCAAAGGGAAATTTCTGTTACAACAGCTATCACATAAATCACAAAAAGCATCGCACATAGCTTACAAACACACACACATACACAGTTCTAGTAAATCATATTTTATGATCTCCTTGTTTGTTACATTAGAAAAAATCTTCATGTTCAAAGTAGGAACACTAGCTGCAGTCAGATAAATGTAGTCGAGAGCATCTGAAACACAGTGGAGGAGTTGGAAGTTGGTCTCTGAAAATGTAAAATACTCAGGTAAAGCTTTGGTTCCTCAAATTGTAATTTCTCACTTAACAGCAGTAGGTACTTGAATGAAAGTGCCTGTCTGTGTGCCAAAAATCCATTGAAACAAACTCTATATGCTACTAGACTAATGTATATGTAGGTATATCTATGGTCAGTATATTTATGGTCAGTTTCTGTCTCACCATGACTGTTAAATCATACAATATATCACAACTTCAGGAATTAATTAAAGACAAACATATAACTTTGCACACAGACAAATGTTACACTTAAAAATGACCAAAGACTGTGACTATATTGTGAATATACTGTGAATATATTTGGGTTGTGGACTGTTGGTTGAGACAAAATGACATTTGAGGACATCACCTTAGGCTTTGAGAAACAGTGATCAATATTATGTATTTTTATAAACAAAGTAACTGATTCATAGAGAAAATAATCTACAGATTAATTGATAATAAAAATAATTGTTAGTTGTAGCCCTAAATTACTTGATTAATCGATTAATTGTCATCTATTAAATTAATCACCAACTATTTTGATAATCAATGAATGGTTTTGAGTCATTTTTTAAGAAAGTAATATAATATATAATATAATTCTCTGATTCCAGCTTCTCAAATGTGAATATGTTCTGGTTTCTTTAGTCTTCTATGACTTTTAATTGAATATCTTATTGAATATCTTTAAGTTGTGGACAAAACAAGACATTTGAAGACATCACGTTGGACTCTGGGAAACAGTTACTGACATTTTTCATTATTTTCTGACATTTTACGGACCAAACAACTAATCGATTTATCAAGAAAATAATTGACTAATAATGAAATAATTGCTAATTGCAGCCCTACTGTCCTCTAATGCAGTAGTTCTCAAAATATTTCACCTAAAGGACCCCTTAAATGTCACAAATTAGACCACAGACTCCCATCTGATAAGATCGTTGCTTTTAGATGTTTTATTACAGAAAGTGTATGAAACCCATGACCAAAATATTATGTCATTGTGTTACTTAAGGATGGAATTACAGTGAAAATAATTTATTCTCCTTTTCTCTGGGGACCCCCTGGAACCCCTTAAGAACCACTACTCTAATGCTTGGTTGTCTTGCCGAACTTGAAAGTCACTAAATAACAAAAAATATAAATGTAATGTTCACTCAGTAATGTTGGAGTGATTGAAATGTTCATCTATATACAGATTTTAACGTTTTTATTTACTTTATGATTTTATTTGACTGTATTTTGGTTTTTAAAATTTCAGCTTTCATTTTTAAAAGTTACAGTATTTTATTTCCGGTCAACTTCAAGTAAAGTCTGCGAGCTTGACGCATCTTGAGAAAAGAACCGGCAGCTGCTACAAATCGCCACAGGTCAAGATTCTCGCGTGATCTCATGGTCTCCCACGCTGCAGAAAGTAGACTGTAGTCGCAAGTCTCGTGTGATGTCAATACTGCACTCTCCTTGCAATTAAAGTCATGCAAAAAAACCCAATAATTTCAGCTTTTTAAACTTTTTAAACTATGCACTAGTGCAAAACTCATGTTATAGTCTGTAAAAAAATCTAATAAATAATTCCTACACATTAATATCTACTTTTATCATTTATAATTAAGTTCTAAATGATGTACACTGTGTAAAATTTGTGAACTTTTCTTCCTACACTCCTGTTTGGACAATATAACACATTCAAGGTGTATTTCATCAGGGATCAAGTCTTTGCCAACATTAAGACTGAAATATTGGCCTGATGGAAGTTTTAATTTCAACCTTCCTGTAGCTGAGACATCTCTGTGTGTGAGTAACCACGGTAACCTGCAGTGTCATACCTTGTAAAGTCTCCACTGACAACAACAGAGGTGATAAAAAGTAATATTTATTTCATATGAAGTTATTACAAGAATGATTGATGACAAAGCTTTTCCAGCCACATGCTGACGCCACTTAAGCAAAAACTTATATGTTGCCACAGAAAATATATTACATCATACATCATAGATCTTACATAGTAAAATTTTATACACATGGCCATACTTCAAAAAAGGCATGTAAGAATTTGATATATGTACAAGTATTTACACAAGATATTTTTTGAGATGTTTGGTGTTGTTTACTGGTGTCGGTGCCTAAACACAGATTTCCATCTGCGATTAAAATGAATATATGAACGCATGCACATGGCTACATCTGGGACAATGTGGGTTGGCTCGGGGCTCCAGAAACCTCTGCAGACTGTACACCTCAGTTTTGTTCACATTATCTTTAATCACATAGATTAAAATGTCAAGAAAAAAGTCCTTAGCATGCCCCTTGGAGTTCTCCATCATAGTGAGGAACCAGCTTCACATATATCAAGTCCCCGTCACACTGAGAGATAATCCACAACTGCAAACTCTGGATGCTGTGTCTCAATATCACAGAGACAAAACTCCTTTAGGTTTATGGGGTATCAGAGTGAGTCTGCGTGTCTGCCGGCTCTCAGGGTTCAGTCTCGTGCCAGTTCTCGCTCAGCCGGTTCTTCCCCAGCCTCCTCTTGCTCTTGGACTTGTGCTTGTGCAGGAGCTGCGGCGGCGACAGAGCCGGCTCCTCGAACTTGTTGCCGGACTCGTTGTGCTGCCTCGAGTACCTCTTGCACTTGCAGGAGGTGACCACGGTGATCTTGTACGTTCTCGTGCTGCCGTCGTGGCACTGCAGCTGGATGCGCTGGGTGCGGGTCTTGTCGTTGACGCACCGCCAGTCCTGGTTGCTGCTCCGGCGGCCCCAGAACTTTCTGCCGTAGGCGCCGCCGATCCAGTTTTGAAGCATCTGAGCTGGGAGACACTCGCCGGTGCACACCAGCTCCTTGATGGGGTTGATGCTGGTGCAGTGGCCGTCGGAGATGTACTTAGTGGACCTCAGCTCTCTGCATCCGATTTGGCTTCGCTCTGTGGCAAAGACAATGAAAATTTGGAGAATAAATAAGCAGAATCTGGCAGTGCATATGGTGAAAATGGTGGGAAAATAACCCTAAATCATGGCAGATTCCTTTCAGCTCTAATTGAAGTGCACATCACAGTAACTCAATGTCATCATTTCATCGTGATATTGAAGGATAATAGATGATGATAGTGGATTACTGCCCAGCCCTTTATCCTGTACATTATAGTGGTTTTGAGCCTCTTTGCAGCCTCTGGCGAGTCACAGAAACACAGGGAAGGAACACAATAGCATCTTGACCTTTATACTTCAAAAAGTTGAGGAATTACATCATGTGATAAGGAAAAAAAAACTTTCTTTTTCATCAGTGGAGCAGGGATTTAACAGGAGGATTACCTCTGTCAGTATTATTCTGCTGCAGGCTATAAGAAGTGGGCCCCCCCGCTCTCCCCTCCACCACTGTAACCCAAGCTCAGGTCCATTCATACGGCTCCATACACCTCAGTGACAATGCCCGCCTCTCTGTGACAGTGTTTGATGAATGAACAGGGGTGAAGCTCAGGCTGTCTCCCTCTCTCTCCCTCTCTCTCTCTCTCTCTTTCTTACAACCCCCCCCCCCCTCTCCCCCCCTCCTCTTCCCTTCCTCCCTTCACGGTTGGCTGCTGGTAGAGCTCATGTCAAACAGCCTCAATCACAGACTTCCTGTGCACGAGAGAACACCTCCATTCAGCTGCACTGACACCCGGTCGGCTGCTGGGCCTGTCGGAGCCTCTCATCCCCGCTTGGCCGACGGCCAGCCAGGTGTGTGTTACACTCGGCTGAGCGGCGTTGCCTCGGCTCACTGTGGTGATGGGCAGGGAAATATATAGTCTCTGCTGCCAATATGAGCAGAGCCACTGTATGATCCCAGTGAAGGGGATTATACCATGACATACCATTTAAGTAACCTTATTATATCTGTGCAAAACATTATAGTGATGTTACTTTAAGATACAAGTTTCTACAACTGCATGATTCTCGTGATATACATTACTTCTTGCAAATACCAGCTGATTTTTAAACTGTTTTAATGATATACAGTCAACAATATGTTTTAAGAATGTGTAGCTATTTGTAACTGATGAAGGGATGATGATGATGGGATTAAGTGGCTGATTTAAAGGTCCCTCATTTGGCTCTTTGTGATGCAGATGTGAATGAAGTAGAAGATAAAAAGAGGAAATTTTGATGCTTAAACCTGAACTTTATCGAGATCTTTTGGCTGCATGCAGCCTTTAATGAACAAGAATGAAGAGATCAAGTTAAGAAGAAGAAAACATGTTGTGGGGAATTAAAGTTAATGCTTGCTTTGTTTTCTCATCTGTTCATGCAATAGTTAAGCTGCATGAACTTCAGAAAGTGGAGTTTGACATCATGCAGATAACCTCAGATTAAAAATGAAGAATACGTACAAAAAGTAATCAAACTCATTGCAAACTACCAGACATTTTATAGTCTGTACAGAAATATAACATAATCTGACAGCCTAATAATAAATGACAAAGCAGAGCATCCTCCGGTCCTCTCACTCACTCACCGCCTCTGTCGTGCGCCGCGTTGCCAGCTCCTCTCCCGCCGGTCCTTGCTCGGTTCAGGGACACGTTGCTCTGAACCTCCGGCACCGGTGCGGTCACTTGCGAAAACAGGAGCTCCGTGGCATCGTTCTTGAAGGCTTGGCAACTCCTCAGGAGGATGCAAAGTAAGACCAAGGAATGGCACGACTCGTGCGCGCTCAGGTGCATGGTTTGCTTCAGGAGCGCAGAGGTTGGGAACGAGATGTAGGTCCGGCTAGATGGAGACTGATGCTGGATGAACTACATGAGAGACTGTGGTGCCCCGCTGGTTTTATACAGCCGGCCCGCCTCTCGCTTTGGCAGCTGCTCAGGTGCGTCTCTGTTGGGAGGCTCCGATTGGTCGTCAGGGTCGTGCACTGGGAAGATAACCACGCCCAGTGCTTTCATTTTTGGAGAGTTAAAATGAATAATGATGATGATGATTATGATGATCATGATGATGATGATGATGATGATGATGTCACTGCCCCTCCTCGATCTGTGTTTTGTAGAGAAGTTTGTTTATAACAAGACCGGACAATCTGCAACCATCATGTTTAAAGACATCATTACCAAACTCAAATGGAATAATAAATCTTTGAGTTACATGAGAAATCTTATACTTGTATTTGGTAAATTTCAAAATTCTCTAAATCCTTCCCAACCTTCATATTTTTCTGGTTGAATTCAGTTTGTACACAGATCCATGAACCCTTATGAAGAACAAAGAAAGTAAAACACACACTGTTCTATTAAAGAAATGTTTTCTGTGGCACCTGATTAAGGTATATTGACTTTTATTGATGTTATTTCTTATTAATTATGTTTAGATTCTTAATTTTCAGATTTAATTTGTTTACTGATTCATATTTCATTTGACTGATATCTACTTTTTTACACACATTGGACTATTGAATTGTACAAGAATGTCCAGCAGCTGAAGGTCTGTATGTTCATAATGTTCAATAAAGAGGAAAAAAAGAGGGGACGTGGAACCACTAATGAAAAAACAGATGATGATGATGATGATGATGATGATGATGATGGTGGTGGTGGTGGTTGTGATGGTGGTGGTTGTGATGGTAGTGGTGGTAACGATGATGGGATTATGTGCCTGAGTAATTGGCACATTTACACATGGTTTCTGGTTTGTTTTGTTTGTGTTATTGTCTCTGGTGTTTTTAAATTCCTCCACCCATCAGTAAAATTTATAAGCATCAAATATCTGACACTGAGAGATATATTTATTAAAAAAATAGGAACTAAAAACTAGAAAATGCAACTGACAATCATAATATTTTTCTCAGGAGGCAGACGAGGTAAAAATATTCACCTCAGACACACTTGATCCTCATCCAATGAAGAGAAATCCAACATAAATGTGTTCATTATTGTGATATAGTGAATGAAATGTGAAAGTAGCAGTTAAAAGAAGAGATGGAAGGCAATACTTTCAACTTTACTAATAGTGATTTAGTCAAGCTGAAGTCTTCATTAGATCACAGGTCAACTTCAGTTTTCCGTCTATATTTGGATCATTTAAACGCAACAGTTTCTATATTTTAAATGAGGCAGAAACAATGTTTTGGATCCATTAAAGTCAGAATAAATTACATCACAGATTGCTTCCAGAATAAAAACAGCCTTGAAAGATGGTTATAATCCCCATAAACCCACAATAAAAACCTAATTCACTCAGTTTTTTACTCATTTGCCTTTTTCTAAAAGTACCTGCTCGCCGTGCTTCCAAACTCTTCAACACATAAATAATTTTATGGAGCAAAAAATAGATTTTTGCTTGCAATAATAATAATGTTCACCACATTTCATGACAAACTATTCAATAGTTGTCATGACATTTTGCTTAAAACTGCAAATATGTCCAGTACCAATCAAAAAGTTTGGACACATCTGCCCATTAACTTTGAATGAGAAAGTGTTTCCAAACTTTTGACTGGTACTCTACCTCATGGCGGGTTAAGAGAAGAGCCACCAAAGTCATCTGGGAACAATGAATGTCTGTACAAAGTTTAATGACAATCCATCAATCCGATAGACATGAGAGACATTTTCAGTCTGGACCAAAGAGATGGACCGTCTGACGTCACCATCCAGCCGCGACGCTGGTGCAGCCGTGTTCGCTTCTCTGTCCGCATTAAGTCATAAAAATTACGAGCAAAATTAGAACTCAAGAGTGAAATTCAAACCAAACTGTATCTCATAAAGCACCGAGAAATATGCGCTCTGTCTAGAACGAGCTGGACTCTTCGGGTTATGAACAGCTTCTCATGTGCATGTGGAAAAGTGTTTGCACCAGATATCTTTCAACAACCTTCCCAACTTCAACAAAAACGTGGTTAAATAATTTGAGAATACCGCAAAATGATTCATTATTAGCCTGTTTCTTTTAACATAACCGGGTACCGGAGGTGCTCAGTGCATGTACGAACAAATCTTTTTAACACTGAATCATCAAACTGAGCCGATTATACTGAATCATCATTGTCATTGACCGAATCGTTAGCTTTTATCAGTGGAGCTCGACTCACTGGTGACTGAGAGCACCATCCATTGTGAGCCTGTTATATCCTCATTAAAAGCTTAAACACAGCAAAAGCCACAGACGCAACCATAATGTGATTACTGTCACAAATATGCGGCTGCTGAGCTGTTAACCTGAAAAACAGTCTTGTATAGACTCATATTTGTCATGAACTGAGCTTGAACAAACGTGTTGTTCACTTATTGTTGTGCATAAAGAGGAATTAGTCAGTGAATCTTTGGTTCCTGATGTAGAAAAACTTCAATTAGTTTCCAACCATTAGACAATTTTGCCAAATTTTCTCAGAACTCATTAAAAATCATAAATCTCTCACATCTGTCGTGTTGCCCGACTGTGTCAGACAAATCTTAAAAATTATTGCAAACACTATTTGACCCTGATCCGATCCTCAGCTGCTCATTTATCACCGCTGTCTTCAGCAGTGATGGAGAATGAATCACACGTGTGTGGTTGTGTGTGTGTGTGTGTGTACGCAGCTGACGATTTAAGACACCAACTCATGTTTTGCCTTCTGGTTAGTTTCCCATACTAGATATTCTCCACGTCGTGACTTGCCTCTCTCAGGGCACACGTTTAATTCAGAAATGAAAGATGATATTGTCTAAGTATAATTTGCTGTCTGTCTACGCCATCCAGCCTCTGCCTAGCCTCTCAATCCCTGTCAGTTACACGTCTGATGATTCGAGTGCCCAGACTAACTGGAGTCTTTGTGTGTCCACTGTTCAAAACAAGGAGAGATATAATTACTTTTGTGGGGGGAACATTCAATCCAGGCTTGTCTTACTGATTTGAAAAGAGGCGTCGTGCGGAGACACTAATTGTTGCTCATGCGAATGAAAGCTGATACGCACATCACTTGTCTGTTCGGCGTTATTACCACACAAGCACTTTTTTTTTTTTTTTAGGGCTGTGGTGAGAGGTGTAGTAGGCCTGAGGTGGTGTGTTTTCTTTTGCTGAGTGAAAGGTTGTTGTTTGAATCAGTGGAAAATTCAGCAATACTACAGTGTTAAAAAGAAATAAAGCTATTAAGTATTGAGTAAGAGTACTGCATTCACAGGTTAGGTGAAAGTACAGATGTATGTATTCAAGTATTCAAAGTAGCCACTGTGAAAAAATAGAGTGTAGTTTTGCAGCCAGTTTAAAATATCACTTTGAATTTTGGGTATTTTCAAGGATTGCAGATCAGAAGAGGAAGAAAGGGAGAAATGAAAGAAATCATTTAGGAAAGAAGGGAGGAAATAAATAAAAGGGAAAGAAGGATGAAAAGAACTAACTGTTTAATCCATCTCTTACAGTTTTGCACTTTTTGGTTTTGAAAAGATAAAAGAACCCTCCTACTGAACCCTTTAAATGTAGAGTTATATCGGACAATTGCTGCTGCCGAGAAGGAGTTAAGCTAACGTTCAATCTTAGCATCCAAAGTTGTAGCTACTAGGAAGATGTAGAGTAATAGAAATACCAGAACCTTAAAGGACAGGCTCACAGTCAAGTGCCCAAATTAACACTGAAAGAGGTTTTCCTCGCGGTAATCATTCTTCCTGTTCATGCTGGCCGTTAGAAGATCCCCTTCATAATGCATTTACAAGCCTCCTTCTGTGCAAAAAATTTATTTAAAAGTGTATCTAAAGCTAATATGAAGCTTCGGTGGTCCGAATGAGTCAAATCAAGTAGATATCTTTCAACGTTACAGTCTTTTTAGTGCCAAAGTCCCTCTTTTTTGATACTGTATAAGCTTCACATCAACTTTTAAATGCATTTTTTGCACAAAACGACTGTGGGTTTTGTCCCCCATCGCTGACATTGAAAGCACATTTGAAGGGGGATCTTTTAATAGCCGGTATGAATAGGAGGAATGATTACAGCGAGGAAAACCTCTTTCACTGCTCATGTGGGCACCTGAATGTTGTTTTAAGACACACTTGAAAAAATTGTGAACCCGTCCTTTAAAACTGTACTTGAGTAAATAATTCTGGTTTCAAGTGTCCTCAGCAGCTGAACTCAGTCTGTCGTTAAACTTCACCCTCAGTTTGCTGTTATTGTTTCCTCTCTCTTTTGTTTCTCCTCAAACAGCGACACCAGAGACTCTTTCACTCCACTTCCGAGAGAAAATAAAGGACAACATGGCCAACTCTTCTCAGAAGACTGTTTACACTTCGACGCCCTTCTTAGCTTCTTACGGTGCCGGGTTAAATGAATGCTGAAAAGTGAATATGATAGGCCCCCCCCGGCTTTTGTCTTCTCACTGTGTAAAGAAACAGAAAGCTGAGAGCCGGCTGCCTTCTCTGTGCACACACACAGACCGGCAGTGAGACTCCGCTGCAGGAATTCGGTTGCCCGTAACCCTCATGGGAAGTGAAAGGTGGCTGGGTTAATAGCATATTGACAAGCAGCATGGCGGGAGTGTGTGCATGATCAGGAAGCGCCCACATGCGGTAAATGGGAGGTGTGGCGAGGGCGACCGGAAAAGGGGGACAAAAGGAATGCACAACACCTGGAACAAAGCCAAGACAGAAAGGTCACTGTGGCAAGAGTTTGGAAAGGATCCCGACCAAAGACAGACAAAAGATGGAGGGATGAGTCTCATTCACTTCCGTTTTGCCCCTGAGATTGATCCGATATGACACTCAATAGTATTTACACCATTATTATTGTAAAAAAAAAGACCCCAATATACTCATAGTGCTTTTATTAGTGGGTCGCATAACATCTGGTGGACATGGTTACGAATATTTTAACCATATATGTGATAAAATCAAATCAAATTCTACTTCCCAGCTTTTTCCCTGGGATTTCAACCACATCTCATGGTTTTCATCAGTGAATAGAACTGGCCCAGGTGTCATCAAATGTCTTCAATGTGGAGACCTTTCACATCCAACACCAGGTTATGATCTCCACCACTGTATACAACTACATTCCTGAGCCAGCTCCCTTTGCTGATGAAGACCATGAGATGATGGTTGAAAGCTCGGAAAAAGCTCAGAAAAGGCTAATATAATAAAATAATTCAAACATAATTACAACTATAACAACTTTCCAATAAACCTTACTGAAACTATCAGTACATTCAGCTAGAGATTAAATGTATCTTTTGACATAATCAGCTCAGAAGAGTTTAGCTTCTTGCTTGTAAATGTTGATTTATGAATGTAAAATTTGGTTAAAATAACTGATAAACTAATCTGTTAAAACTGAGAGCAAGATTCCCTTTTATATCCAACATGTGAGTGACAATATCTCCATAAAATGAAAGCCAGTAGACGCAGAGTAAAGAGAGCCTTCACTGGCTTTGAGTGAGGAGAAGTGATCTGTTTTGCTTTCAATCACACAAGTAAGATGTGGAGGGTTTTATTTCAAACAGTCACCACATCCTGCACCCTGCTTCTGGCTGAAAGCGTGTGTCAGTAAAATCAGCTGTTTGGCTGAAAATAAAAGGAAAAACTGTTGGACTTCAGCTGCACACAGTTAGGAACCACAGTGTGAATAAACCTTAAAAAACTAACCTAAATTGACCTTGTTTGCCTGTTAATTCTAGTGAAATGTTGCCCTCTGCTGGGCATCTGCCTTCACTGCTAATCAATGATACAGATCTGACTTTACTGATCTAGTTTATCAAAAAAAAAAACCCAACCAGATCTAATCCAAGCAAACCTTTTTATCACACATTTTTTAAAACTAAAAGAATTCTTTGTTGTTGTGATTTCAAGCACAACAGCAGAGTTTCCCGGCAACAGCTGGTCTTGAAATCCAAAGGTGGCAGACAATGGAGGTATCCAAGGTAAGACAGCTTTCTATCAAACACTGACAAAAGATAGCAAAGATTAGATCAGCAAAGGCACATACGTGTAAATCGTATAGGTTATTTGTATTTTATCTTCTCTTGCACTGTACACAGGACATCCAGGACTCTCTTCAGAAGTGTGGAATAAGAAGGGATGTTGATGTTTGGCAAATCAGCCTCACCAGGAAGTAAGGCAAACTTTTCTTGTTCCTCTCACTGCAGCTGCTGCTGGGAAAATTGCTTTGCTAAAATGATTTTTACAAACAAGAACCCACTTTGACATACAATATTTGCTGTTTTGCTGAGCAGAAAACTCACCGGTGTTCCTGACTTATCAAGATTTCACTTTCTGAGGAAGCTGTGGCTGAATAACAACAAGGTAGACTTCTGTACAGCTCTGTAGATTTCATCAACAACTTATTTTAAAGAGAGACCCAAAGCGTAATACGTTATTATTCTGACTCTTTCAGATCAGAGAGCTCAGCTGTCGCTCCCTCAACTGCTGCTTGACTGAACTTTACCTTCAAAATAACAACATCAAGTCTATTTCTGGTGATTTTTGTATCTCCTGACTGGACGATCGTCTGGAATATAGCTATAAAAGAGAGATTTTTACCAGCCTGTGGCACAAAACGGCCTAAAATCTGAGGAAATTTTCTGGTTTTTACAACTCAATTTTCAAACTCTAGTCTGTTTTGGATGTGGTTGCAGTTCCTGATTGTTATAGAAGATAAAGCATTTAATGCAAGACACTTATGCTGCTCAGATTCCAACAGTAAAGGACTGATTGTGTATTTTTCCAGGTATTCATTTGTGCAGCTGAGTTATTGCTAAGCAAGACAATCAGTGCTGAAAAAGAGCTTTTTATGGATAAATCTTAGAAAAGAAGACGATATGGATCCATGTGTCTTCCATACAGGCGCCTTAAATCATCTGACCTGCCTCCGGCTTATTTTTCTCCACAACAACCAGATCAGAGGTCTGGACGACACGGTGCACGAGCTCAGGAAGATGCAGCAGCTCCAAACTGCAAGTTAGTGATTTTACAGTCACATCAATCAATCAATGACTTTTATTCTCAGATGGAGAAATGTGACTCTTTGATTTTGTTTGATGGGGGCTTCTGTGTAGCTTTTTACCTCAATCCTATTTCCCATGAACCCGGGTATCGCCACCACGTGATCCACTACTTGCCTTCTATTCAGGTGTTAGACAGAAAAGGTGAGATACGAAGACCATTAGAGGGAAACAGCTGATCTATACAAACCTGCAAGATTTCACATTTTGTCACTATAAAATATCACTTTGCCTCTTTATTGTTGTGTCATTTTTTGTTAAAATTAATCAGAGGTTTGGTATCTTTCTGTTGTCAGAGGTGAAGTCGGTGGAGAGGAGGAGGTCCTTCCAGATGCACAGCCAGGATCGCCATCGTGTCCTCCAGTCCGTGGCCTTCGGAAGACGAGTCTCATAACCCACAAGCAGAGATCAGGATGTCGGCTGGTTCCTCAACAAATCAGTGTTTGTCATTTACTTTGCAGAAACAGTCCAACCATTACACAGTGCAAAGATGTGTTTGCAGTGTTTTAATAACTCTGATCTGCTCAACAAGCTTTATAGTTATCAGTCAAAAACACACTACGGCACAACACACTGTCCTGACCCGACGTGACCTTTGGAAGCTTTATGAAAACTTTCTAGAATAACCAGGGTGTCGTTTCTGGATAGAAACACTTATGTTGAAGAGAAGAAGCAGAAGTTTCATCAGTTGATGGTTTCTGCAAGGTTCACCAAGTATAACTGACCTTTTTTTATACCACATAAAATGCAATTTAACACCTTTTTCAACGTCATACCAACCAAAGTATGAAAGTATGTTAGAAAACCAGTAGGGACGATATGGCCTAGAATTATTTATTAATATATCACTTTTTTCAGTGCTTCCCAGTAGTATATAAAGATAATTCCTAATGACATTGATGTGACCTGGATAAGCAGCAGAAAACTGATGGTTGGATCAACCAATTATAAATTATTGAAGTTTTTGCTAAGATCTTCACTTGTCTATTGTAATAAGATGAGCTTCTGATCTACTGTAGCTGCAGTAGTGAGCTTCCTGCAGCACAATCCACCGTCGCACCGTCTCCCTTGTAGTTTATAGACGTAGTTTACGGGAGGAAGAAGTAGAAGTAACACTGCAAATGAAGCATTCAGAGCTGGATGAAGCTCTGGCTTTTGTCCGTTTGCATGTGTTCACCTCATGTTTTGCACCTTTAACCAACATAGACATCCAATATAACAGTATAAAAATAACAGAAAATCACAAAAAGCACATGTACACTTTTAAAAAAAGGGCATGGGAAAATGACTCAAACTGTGAAAAAGTCCAACAAATATCATCCAGATTGATTTGATGAAGCTGGTCTTTATTTAACATGATTAAGATAAATTTGTTTGACACTGTAGAAGCCATCAGCGTTCAGGACAAACAAAGCCTTATGTGTGACTTCTCTGTCCGTTCATGTTGCACAATAAACTGAAGAACATCAGTACTGATGATGCGGGTTTTTTTTGTGCTGTGTAGAATCCTTCATCAACAAAACGGATGTCGCACTTCGGGAGAAAACTTTCAGTTTGTTATAATTTGAAAAAACCTGAGCATAAGCATCATCTTCCACCATCCACACATGTTTTTAAAACTACCTTTTAGATGGTGAAAAATACAAATAAAGTCATGTCTTGTTATATAATATTTAAAATATACATTTTTTGGTCAATATTGTGCAGCCCCTCTATCCACTCAACGTCCACAATGAGGTTCAGTCAGTACAAAAGAACGTCCCCGTTAACGAATCAAGTATATTCTTTGCAAAGAACTGCTCTGATTGGCTACACAGTCACTTCCTTCGCACACAGGTTTGCTACAGTTTCTTAAGGCAGAATTACATTACAGTTTCATGGTTGATGTGAACATCTAGCTCTTCACATCTTCACTTAAAATTCCTCCCAGTGACCTCTACCACAAACACGCCAGCCTATATAATTTTCACACACACATATGACATTATATCATCTGAAAAATTAACATATAAAAATGACAAAAAAGATGACCGCTGTGGCACAAACCTTCCTCGTAGTGTCTCCTCTGCCTTGGCGGCAATCTCATGTCAATAATAAATATGGGTTCTTATCTCCTGCTGGACCAGTCCTTGTCTGGCTTTCAGTCTCACTGCCAGTTCGCTCTCTGTTTGTGGGTGCATGGATGTATTCTGGGACAGGCGGTTGCTGACGTTCTTCAGTTGTCAGCGGCTGGGATGGGGGCCGGGTTTGGGGTTTCCGCTGCAGTGTCTGACGGGGCGGCTTCGCTGTTGGTCTCCACTGAGAGCTTCTCCATGGAGTTTGTGGCCTCCTGCGCTGCTGAACTCTCCTCTGAAACACAAAGACAGTAGGGTTAGGTCTGATGTCGCTTCTATACAGAAAACAACTGAATCAAGCAACCTGAGCTGGTAGTCATCCATCGACAGTTTCATGGTGTTTCCTGTTCTGTTCGTTCCAGTTTCAGGTTGATGTGTATGAAGAAGCAGGTTCACATCACTCCAATAGATTTTTTAAAGGTGCTATATATCACAACAGCTCGACTTTGACACATTTCACCAAAAACTAAAATTTGGTTGGTTGGTTAAAACTAATTTCACCTGCTTTTTATATCCTCATGCACCCAAAAGTTGTTTCAAAGTATTTCATTACACATCGTCATTTGCTCTGTTGTTGGGAGAGCAAAATGATGAACTTTTGAAAATGGGTGAAAATGCAACAGTTACACTGCAGAATATGTGCGCCACAAACTGTGTTCTTTAAATCCAATTTTGTTGAACAAAACTCGGGAGAGACTCAACAAGGTCCACTTTAAGTGAGCCTGGTCAGGTTCCAATGGGCATCAGGTGTAGCTCATTTATGCTCCGTCACAAGAGGCTAACTTCGCTCGCTAACTCCCTTCACTTTAATCAGCAGGTGGCAAGCAAGACACGGGAACTTGGCTCAGGTCTTCAGGAGTTGTAGCATTTATTAACTGACAAATAGCCTAAACTGTGCACACCCTGCACTGCTGCGTTCACAGCTATACTGCTAAAATCAGGGCATGGATCAGCCCCGTGACAGTAACTGTTAGATCGGGACGACGTGCCGCTGGTATAACTGGAATATAAGCTGCCTTGCATAACTGAATGCCTGCCACATTGCGATGTTGACTGGATGTATAAACCCTGTTTTAGTGTTTAATCAGGTTTCATGTTTTGCCTCTCAGATAGCTGAAGTACCTTTGCTCTGCTGCAGCCTCAGTTTGGCGGCTTCTGCCTCTTGTTTCTCTCTCTGCTCTTGGAGCTTCTTGCAAACTTTCTTGTGGGTGAACCAGTGCATCTTCTGGCAGACTTGGTCACAGTAGATCACCTGGTCACAAACACAAGAGAGAAGAAATACCAGCAGTTGAGGTGAGATGAAGAATCCTTGAAGAGGTTATGAAAACAAAGCTTACTCATTCAAACATATAAACCATTACAGAAGCATCGAAGCTCACCATTTTACATATAGAGCATCTCTTCTCGGCTCCTTTCTCTCCACACGAGGTGCAGAACTCCGCGTCCATGAAGCCCACCTGACCTGTGATGGCCTGAGTCAGCACTGACAGAGCTGTGGGGTCGTTACCCTGCGACGGCGGGAATTTCAAAAAGAAACGAGGACGGGAGAAATTATCAGCCATCTCACAAAAAACCCACTAACAACATTTAGACGAGGCTCGTTTACTGAATATATATTCCATCATGTCACAAAACACAAAGTCTGGAAGAAACACATTTTTGGATTTTTTTGTTCAGTCTAGTCATCAGTCAAACTCACAATCTCCACGGGAGCGATGCTGCGGACCAGCTGCTGCAGCAGAGTAGCGTCACAGTAGGGGAACTTGCGGATGCATTCTCTGAGAAACTTCTCCTGGTACACCGGGAATCCGTCGCTGTCCCGACCCTTCAGCAAACTGGATGAGACGGATCGAGGTGGAAATATGTCAGAAAGCTCTTGTAATGGAAACATGTGTTTTTGTCTTGTTAAAATACATTTTACAGACACTTTGATATGTTTTGATCCTATAAAATTCCACTTCAGCTTCGTCTTCAGTGGGACTTTATAGGAACATGTGAGTCAAACGTGGTTAGGAAAGTTTAAAAGAAGAAGAAGAAGAAGAAGAAGTAGTTGCAGACTTTTTTTAAGCTTTGAAAGCTTTGAAAATGTGGCAACAACAAAAAACAGTCCACATGTCCACAAAAAATAATCATCACATCAGCCGATAATGAAAATAATACTTAGTTACAGCCCTAACTGAGAATAGTGAGAATGCTACACTCTCCTACTTCCCACAATTTAATATTAACATAAGGCCTTTTCAGAATGTCACTGACATATTTGTGACTTTTATGTTCATGTTCCTTACAGCTTCATTCAGATATGACAGGATATTAACAGAAATAGACAAAGCTCATGCTGTATTTAGCACCCCGAGAGAGAGAGAGCTGTGAGTTTCAGTTAAAAAATCAAGGAAGGAGACTTTTGTTTATGCCTTAAAATTGGCTCTCAAAGAGTTTCTTACACTAATTATGTGCATAAGAGACGATGATGGAGATGTTAAATTTATGACCTTGTGTTGCTGCAGCCTTTACGCTAATCTGACGACAATCAGTTCAGACTTGTAACTTGTTGAAAGTGAAACAAAACCATTACTGAGAGACCGACATGTTAAACTGTCATCAGATTAACATAAAAAGGGGAGCACGTCTGAGAGGAGAGTCTACATCACATACGGCCTGACCTCTTGATAAGGCCGTCCAGCTTGTCCTCGCGGTCCTTGAGGAAGGAGGCGCATTTCCCCAGCACGCAGCTGATGTAGTGCATCTTCATGGCCAGCACCTCGTTCATGTCCTGCTGCTTGATGCACTTCTCGCAGATGAGCTCCATCACCCGGCGGCATTTATCCAGAGCCTCCGCCTCCGCCAGCAGGGGGTTCTCCTTCACCAGCATCACCATCTGGAAACGAGAGATTCGTCAACAAGGAACAGATCTGCCGCTTTGTTTTCCTTGTTCTGTTCCACATGTGGTCAAAGTGTGTTGCCGTCCTGTTCTTTCTGTTTATGTGCTAAATCTGCGACGATTAGTCGAATCGATTAGTTGACTGACAGAAAATTAGTCACAACTATTTTAATAACCCAATAATGGTTTTAATCATTTCTTTTCTTCAAACGTGAGGATTTGAAGCTGTGTCATACATGATAATATATTGAATATCTTTGGATTTTGGAGTGTTCATCAGAAAAAAAAAAGACATTTAAGGACATCATCATGAGCTGGGAATAAATTATCACCATTTTCTGGCATCATCTACTGCACAGAGCGCTACAAAACTATTTTCACCATCAATCTGTAAATGTTTATGCTAATTTTGTACATAAAATGTCAAAAAAAGATGTCTTACAAACAAACTTTGTGGGGAAAAAGAAGCAGAGGCAAATAAATTTGGTTTAACTTAATCATCAAAAAGAAAAAAAAAAAAAAAACTTCTTGTAAATTTAAATAGAGACCAGAAACACAGAAGGTAGAGCGAAGCCTCAACTATTTAATATACAAATAAAGCAGTGGAAATATAAAACACAACAAATATACATACATATCATGTTGTTCAGCTTGCAATTTCAAAATAAAACCTAATGCCTCCTTTCTTAAACTTCTGGACAATTCAAGACAATTTTAGAACTTCAAAAGTTTAACACTTAAAAGATTTGCAATTATCATTTTTGCTAAAACAGGAGGCGATGCTTCACCAAAAACAAATCTACACTCATTAAAGTGAAATATATTGTATTGTTGGTGCTGCCCTACATGCTGTAAGCCAGACTGTAAAGACCTGAGAACATGCAGGTTCCCAATCAAACCAATCACTGCAGCAGCTCATTAGATCTCTGATGACTCGATGAAGGAGAAAATCAGCAAATATCAGCTGCTGGTGTGTTTAGATTTAGAGTCAGTCTGCTTAGTCCTATAGTTGTTAAGACCCAATAAACACATCATGAGTATCTCTCCTCTATTAATCATTTTCCAGGGAGAGAGGAAGTGGGAGTAAAAGCACAAAGAGATGCATTTAGTCTGTTTAAATTCAAAGAAAATTTAAAAAAAGACTACATAACGGCCTCTGTCCAGTGGTGTCTTACCTTGACAGGGTTCAGGTTGGTGCTCATGATGACCTTGTGGAGGGGTCCGGCCAGTTTTGGCGGCAGCTTGGGTTCCTTCTCCAGACCCTGGGGTTTGGTGTAGTAGTCCAGTCTGGCGCGGGAGAAGAAGTTGTTGATCACGGTGACACAGTCGTGTTGCCCTGAGGAGGGAAAAAGAGGAGACAGTTTGTTGTTTTTTCCCGACATGAATGTAATAGTTCTCACGTGTTTATGTTTACTATAAAACTGCACAAGTAGAATAACAACTTATGTCAAATTCAAGCCCAGAAATCTTGGCACTTCCACCACGTACAGACCAGTTGGAGACAAACAACTCCGAATGTGTTTGATTTGGTCAGTCAGTTAAAGTAGCACAAGCAGCAGTCCAATACTGGCGAAAGCTGCTACTTGAAATGATTGATCTCTGCCAGTTGCTCCAGTGCCAGCAGTCTTTTTAAGCTTTCCAGTACACATGAACTCAAAGGGTCATGGACCCAGTCAAACTGCACAAAAGACTCCAGTGGAAAATAACGGCTAATTCTCTCCTCAAGAATTTTCAGATGTTAAGAGATAAGGTCAGCAAGTGTGAATGCCGTTTGAATAATGTTCACTGACACGAGGGAATCATCTCAAGCTTGCCCTGTTCCACGAAGGAGCGCCAGAGTTTGAGCTCTGATCTGAAAAAGTCACGCAATTTGTCAGAGGAGGTGAGAATATTTTCTTCCTCGCCTTGCATTTTAAGTGTTCGGTTCACCGAGATGTCAAAAAGAAAAAAAAGAAAACAAAAAAAAACATGCCGGCCAAGTACGCGAGTTTCGCACACCCTCGCACATCTGCAGTCAACTCGAATATGTAGAACTCTCGCGTGTCAGGAATGTTGTACTCTCGACCCGTACCGTCGGCCAAAACCACGTACCGACGAATGCAGCCATTTGCGCGGCCGTCCTTCCGACTGAGTTGACCACGTCTGTTTCCGCCCCGGCGTCCAACATCATCCACGTGATGTCAGTCTTCCCTACAGGCACAGAAGAAGAGGAGTCAGAACACAAACATGGAAGAATTTTTTCCATAAAAAAAAAAAAAGAAAAACACACACACAGATGGGATTTCAGTTCTGCTGCTGTGATGGACGACACTGACGTCTCAAACCGACAGACAGCGTACCTGACAGGCCTGCGAACATCAGCGCTGTGTATCCGTGCTCGTGTTCGTTGCAGTTCACGTCCGCCCCGTGTTGCAACAGCAGCTTGCACATGTCTGCTTTTCCTTTATAAGCAGCGTGCATGAGAGGGGTCATCCCGTACTGTGGAAGAGAGAAAAGATATGACTTCTACCTAAAACTAACTACACAATACATTAGTAGGGTCTAATAACTGAGCATTTTCATAAAAGTCAACAACAAACAAAAACACTTTTCAACATAAAGTATATTGAAGACATTACTTGAATAATGCTTTAAACTGTTTTTGCATGTGTATTTTGTATTTTTCATGATCTATTTCTGTGTTTTTCTAATGACTTATCTGTTATTATATTATATTATACAGTCCCAGTCAAAACTTAATTTCCCATACATTTGAATGAGAAAGTGTGTCCAAACTTTTGACTGTTGTTGTTTGTTAAGCTAAAATATTCAAGTCTAGAGCTGCAATTAGTAGTTATTAGTTGTTTGGTCTATAAAATGTCCAAAAATGGTGAAAAATGTTGATGACTGTTTTCCAAAGACAAACATGACAACCTTAAATGTCTTATTTCGTCCCAACCAACAGTCCACAACCCAAAGATGTTCAGTTTACTGTCATAGAAGACTAAACAAACTAGAGAATATTAACATTTAAGAAGCAGGAATCTGAGAATTTGGACTCAAAACAATGAATCATTTAGCCAAGTAGTTGGTGTCGCAGCTCTGATTCAGTCGGCCTGATAGAGACAATTATGCTTGAAGGTTTTTCATGTGTTCTTCAGTCACTGTACTGATGAACAGTCACAAACAGGAGAACTTGTTTTATGAACGTCAGCTGAACTCTAAGCTGCATTTTTCTGGGCAGTTTTTCTACATATAACAGCTTATAAATTTATCAAGGCAGCTTTCAAGTCACTGACTCATATTGAGCTACATGTACGTAAAGAGAAACCACATTTATATCATTTATAACATACACGGTGTCTTCTACTAGGAATGTCTGGTGCAGTATGTTTGCCAGTGAGCGAAGACAATGTTTGCCTCATAATTTAACGGTATTTTTTTTTCCTCCTCAAAGAAGGAAAGAGCAGAATGTCCTGAAGCTACTGAAGTACCGAGAAGTCACACACAGCATTCATTACTTAAACCCTAACACATCATCCGTTTTCAAACATCTGATTTTGACAGGCGGACATAACAGACTTGAAGAAAGAAAGGAAGAGAAAGACATGAAGGACCTCCTCTAAAGCCCTTCAGTGAGAGTCCTCTTGTCTCACACATATGTCAGCGAACAAAGGAAGACCTCTGTCAAAAGATCTTACCATGTGTTTTGTCTTCTGCAAAATTTAACTCTAGTCCTGAAATGCTGCCGGCAATACTTTGTAGGACAAGCATCCATTTGTGGCTCTGATGTATTCATAATTTTTTTTATATTTGACATTTCTGCACTGATGATTGCATTTAACTAAGCTTATGTTTTTCGCAATGGAAAAAAGACAAACTCTATAAAACTGGTCACAGTCAAACATGCTTTGTTACCTCATCCAAACAGTTGACCCGAACATCCTTACAGCCCAGCAGTCTTGAGGCTTCTTGAACGTTTCCTACAAGCACAAAATTCAATATTACTGCTGTATAAAGACGACACCAAGACTTACCAGCAGTTAAAGCAGCTCTGAGTAAACCCACCTCTGTTTTTGAGCATGCAGATTACACTTTTGTAATGAATCTACCTAATTCCATGTTATTATGAAAGTTGAGGTGTACAACAGTCAGGAGCCCAAATGAACATTCAAACAGCTTTTTTTTCTCTCCATTATCATCCCTCCTGTTCATACTGACCATTATAAGATCCCTTCATAATGCACCTACGATGTAAGTGATGGAGGACAGAATCTACAGTCCTCCCTCTGTGCAAAAATGTATTTAAAAGTTTATCTAAAGCTAATGTGAAGCCTCAGCTGTCCAAATGAGTCAAATCAAGTAGATATCTTTCAATGTTACAGTCTTTTTAGTGCTAAAGTCCCTCTTTTTGTTTCTATACTTCCACCGCAGCTCAACAGGGAAACACTGTCCAAGGAAACACAAAGCAGGATTTTGATGCTAAAAGACTGTAAATGTGTCAGATATCCACTTGTTATGACTGACTCAGACTGCTGAAGCCTCATATAAGCTCAAGAAAAAAACTTTTAAATACTTTTTCTCGCACAAAAATGACTTTGTGGACTCACTATGGATTTTGGCCCCCTATCATTTAAAAATCTTTTTCCAAAAACCTAAACATCATTTTCGACTCCCAGCTGAAAATTGACAAACATATCAAGGCAGTTCTTCAGTCCTGCTAATTTCACATGAGGAATATTACAAAAGTACATTTCACGTTATCTTTCCAGCAGTTGGAAATGGTTATACATGCTTTTACCTAGGCTACTATAATGCTTTTTATTCCTGCTGAAGCCAAGATGCTGTTACTTGGTTACAGTTAGTCTAAAACTCTGCAGCAAGATCACTCACTGAGACCTCATAGCACTCTCACATCACCCGGTTCTGATTAAATTTAGGATTCAAGATCCTCCTCCTCATCTATAAGGCTTTAACTGATCTTACTCCGGAGTATATTAGTGAACTACTAATGCTTTATACCTCTGCTCGGCCCCCCAGGTCCTCTGAGCAAGGCCTGCTGGTTGTACCTTGTTCAAGACTGAACACATGAGGGGACTGTGGATTTGCTGTCCTGGGTCCCAGGCTGTGGACCAGTCTGGGAGTCAGGTCAGCAACCTGTTTATGGTGTTTTAAGTCACAGCTGGGGACCTATTTTTTTTAAAGTGTGCTTGAGTTATCATGTACACTATTTTGATTTATGATGAACTGTTTTTTGTTTTTATTGTGCTATGTATTCTGTTTTACGTTTCTTTAATTCATATTTTGTTCTTTTAACAGTTTATCTTTTTGTAAAGCACTTTGTAACCCAGGTTTTGGAAAGTGCTATATGACTAAAATTGTATTTATTTACTTAAGGCAATCCTTTAACAGCTAATAAGAACAGGAGGAGCGATTACAGTGAGGAAACCCACGTTCAGTGTTCGTATGGACACCTGACTGTTGTTTTAAGACAGACTTGAAAAATTGTGAATCTCTCCTTTAAGGCAGCAGCAGAATAGAGCTACTTGTGCACATGATTAGCTGTTAGCCTACGTTAGTTGTTACTAAGCCTTGTTAGCAATCTAATATCTCAGTTAAATGGTATGATCAAACAAGACAATCACCGAGCACCACAAGTGTCATGCTGACTTTACTGTCCTGTATTATTTATGTCGTAATTAAATCATATAAGCTAACAGGAGCTAACCTCGGTTCTTCATGGATTAGCGTTAGCAGAAGAGGCTTACCTGCAGTGATAACCTCAAACAATTCCTTTTCACTTGAAGACAAATCTCCCTTCTTAGGAGCCGACATGTTGCTGATTAATAGTTTTATAAGCGGACTATAACGGCACAAATAAAACGCGTGGCTCCTGGTTAAAACACGTTTTCCGTGGATGTGACTGACTGCTGATGCTCGGGCATGAAGGCTAGCTCAGGTCGAGCTGTCATTTGGAATGTACCACTGCGTACTGTTAGTAGGGGTGACTTAGGTTACAGCCGAAATTACCTTATTCCGTCAACTCGAACAGATTTTTGTAAATAATATGACAAATATACACTAATAAATATGTTCAGAATAAAAAAATTGTAAAATTAATCACCTACAGCCAAAACGCCACATTTAGCACAATCACAACGGATGTGCATCCCCCCTGCTCTTTCGCTTAAATAACCCCTTCCAAGAAATTCTAGAAAGTGTAGAAAGTTCTTGCAGAATTAAAAATGCTTCACACTTGTCCACATGTGAGGACAACATGGATGTCTTAAGAGAGGTTTCATCTTCATGGACAGGTGTCAGTCTTCATCTATAGGCCACAATAAAGAGATGAAAGAGTCACATTTTTAAATAATACTTTAAAAACCAATGTGTTAGAAGGATAAATACACAAAACAGATGTGGAAAGCAAATAAGGTCCGTGCATAAAGTATAATTCTTCTGCAATTATTTACGTTGTATCATGAAAAACCCCATTTTTCGGAGTATTTCAAGATTTCATTGTCTTAAGAAGTACAATACAATTCAGCGCGCTGGAGTGTCCGCTTGTTCTATTATCCAACTTGTGCAAAGAAAATTTAAACAGAGAAAGGAAGAAAGAAAGAAAGAAAGCAAGAAAGAGAGAAAGGTGTTGCTCACCGAAAATCAGACCAAAGGCAGAAGTCCAGTTTATAGTTCAGGTCCGACATAGAATCACCAGGGGAGATATAAGTGTCCTCTAGGATCACAGATTGCAGACGGTCAACGACTGAAAACAGTTTGACACCAAATGTTAAATATCATGATAAAGTTTGTTTTAACTGTCCAAATGATCTTTGGTCCGCTAGAATTGGAGGATTTTAGTTACAAGTAAAAACTAAAGCTACAATTCCTACAATAGTCTTTGTTGAACAGTTTTACCTGTCTGTCTACCCGAGCCATTGTCACTCTTTACCTTCATCTACTGTACAGACAGTCGAGTTGCACCAAAAAAAGAAAAGAAAAAGAAAATTATCAATCTTCACAGTTATCATCAGACAAGTTTTTATTTCAGATTATACAGGTGTTTATGATAATGTGCCTAAATATGCACCAAATACATTCAGAAGGACTATCCAAAGAGTGCACTCCAGTCCAGCAGGTGGCAGTGAGGCTCGTTTTGCTCACTTTATTTCACGCCTGTAGCTTTAAACAGCACTCAGCAGGCTGTAGTAGTAAATACATCCTGTTGTCTGGTCATTGAGACCATTTGGACCCGAGTGAGACGCAGCTGACATGAAACTGAGGGTAAAACAAACACATTTATTCTAAGAATTATTTCATATTTGAGACACTTTTATTGTTTAAAATATTTACGCTGAGTTTTAACGGCTTAATTTAAGTGACATGGTAGCATCCTCTGAATGTGTGTGTGAGAAAGAAACAGGCAGTAATAAAGCGTGTATAGCAACATGGATCAGCTGTGAGTGAGTTCAGTGACACCCTGTAAAATAGTGACCACCAGCAACAATCCTGACACGGTCTGTCTGTCTGTCTGTCTTCGCTTCAGCACTGACTGGAGATGAAACAGGAGTACCAGGATCTTGTTCTGCAGGCGTGTGGTGCTTCATCCCTGCGTGTCGGTGTTAAGATCCAGACACTGTGGAGCGGTTATGGGGAGATACTCAGGCTGCACCTGGAGGGCTGCGACCGGCCCTCTGTGGTCGTCAAACATGTCAAGTTTCCGGAAGAGGCCGAGCATCCCGGCGGCTGGAACACAGATCGATCCCACAGACGAAAAGTGAGATCCTATCAGGTGGAGACGCACTGGTACCAGAACTATTCCACCAATCGGAGCTGTCGGATCCCAGCCTGTCTGGCTGCCAGTTCCCATGGAGACGAGATGCTGATTGTGCTGGAAGACCTGGATTTGGCCGGTTATGACCAGAGAAGGTAGCTTCACAGAAGAGTTTGTATAAATACTGTAATGGGTAATGTGGGGATCTGGAAAATCTCTGTTGTCAAATTTGAATTTGGATTTAAAATTTTCATTTACAGTTTAATTAGTACAAAAAAACAAGAGATAGCTATATGCAGATGTGGATTTAAGCATCCTCAAAATAAATCCGGGGGTCTGTCGCAGTATTTGTGAATAGTCAAGTGCCTTTTTGTGAAATGTATTTCCAGTTGTTGCAAGTTAATAGTGCAAGCATGTTGAGGTTTTATCAGAGCACGCTAGGATGGACCAGGTTAATTGAGTGAATACAGGCTCAACTGAGCTCAGATGATTTGTTGGTTTTATTTTCATCTTCACATAAAGAGCAGAACAGTAGGATCCATCATACAGAATTATAGTTTAATTTGGATGAGTTACACACAAAAGCTCACTGTACATAAGAGACATGACATGATATTATCTTAAATAGTTTATATCTTATGACATTTTTAAGTACAGAATGAATTGCTGATAAAACTACATGATAATTAATATTTATGTTGACGAAGTCAGATATGGGACAGTTGTTATCAATCTCATCAAAAAGGATACATACAACATTTGAACCTCATAAACTTCAACTTCCTCTTGTGTGTTGATTATTGTCAGTCATAAAACCAGCCTGTAAAGTTATTACCACTAACAACAGGACTAGTGATGCACAGCAACTCTCAACGTCAAGACTTTTCAGGTGTTTTTTTTTTTTTTTTTTTTTTTTAAAGCTTTATTAACAAACTAAAATACAAAAACTCAGACATCACAGGTTGAATACTAAAAAATAAAAAAAACAAATACATGAATAAATAAATACAGTACAGGGGAACTACTTAGCATTTTTCTTCAAAAAAGACCCAATAAGTAAATAAAATGCTACTTCAGAGACTTTATGTGACACTTTTTCCATGTGTTTCAAACATGCTTGACCTTTTTTAGTGATAATTTCAATAAATAAATTAATTTCAACGTATCTTTGTTATGAGATAATTAAAATATAAAAACCTTGACAGTTGGTGTAGATTTGGATTTATGTTTGTGAAAGTTGCAAACTAACTAAATTAATCATATCTTTTGGGAGGGAGGAATTACAGTCAAAGTAAACAACAATGTCCATATTTCTTATCTGTGTACTGTAACCTATATACTACTATGATGAGTATAAGAACAAGAACTGTTTTGTGCTGGATAAATAAGGTTATTTGTTTTTATTTGTAGGACTAGCGTGAAGGACAGAGAGATAAGGGCTTGTCTCAGTTGGCTCGCCCACTTTCATGCTCTCTTCCTGGGTGTGGCACCAGAGGGTCTGTGGCCTGTCGGTACCTACTGGCACCTGGAGACCCGGCCGGATGAGCTGGAGGCCATGGATGACGCCAAGCTCAAAGCAGCAGCCAGTGACATTGACAAGATACTCAACGAATGCCACTTTAAGACCATTGTTCACGGAGACGCCAAGTTAGCCAACTTCTGTTTTACCCAGAGCGGACAGGATGTCGCAGCTGTAGACTTTCAGTATGTTGGCGGGGGCTGTGGGATGAAAGATGTTGTGTATTTTTTAGGAAGCTGCATGGAAGAGAGGGAGTGTGAAAAAAAGGTACCGGGCCTGTTGGACTATTATTTCTCAGAGCTGAAGATATCTCTGGAAAAAGATGTGGACTTTGCTGCCCTTGAGAAAGAGTGGAGGGAGATGTTCGCCTTCGCCTGGACGGACTTCCATCGTTTTCTGCTGGGATGGATGCCTGGACACTGGAAGATCAACCGCTACAGTAAACAGTTGACCAAGGAGGTTCTGCGCAAACTGGAGCTTTAATCAGAACCAAAAACTCTAATTCTAACAACCAGAGTGCCGAGTGTGTGACTGGAAGGTGACCAGTTCATAAATCATAGATGGGAAAATGAAAAATATTCATTTCTGGAGGAATAAAAGTTTTTGAAAAGTGCTTAGGTTGTTTTTCTTCTATACTGCAGCTCTTTGGACTGGCAAAAACTTGATAGACTGCCCTGAACAGGGATCAAACTCACAACCTTGGGATTTAAAAGGGTATCTTCTCAAACCACTAGACTACTACTACCACTTAAATGCAAAAGATAATTTTTCAGGAGAAACTGGTTCACCTCTTTAACATGGCTGCTATGACTTGTACTGTATGTCTAACAGTGTGTTTCTAAACAACTTCATTTTAAGATAGGATGAGACAAGGTGGCAAGTAGGGAGTTTGTGTGTTTGTGCATGCAGTGTGTTAGTAGATTATTTTATAGTCTACATTAGGAAGAAGAACAAAGTGTGTGTGTGTGTGTTTTTAGCAATCACACAATAAAGAGTGAGTTACCCTGTGTTGTTTCCTCTTTGATTCAACCCATTTCATTTAGCATTTTTAACACTGGCCTGACACTGTTATGGATAGTTTCAATATAAATAAAACGTTCAATACACGTGTGTAATAGTGTGATGTTTTTATATTATTTAAGGTCTTTATACCAAACATAATGTAAATTTCTGGAAATTATAAGGTTGAGTATAATTACATTGAATAATTTTAGAGATATATGTGCACACATACTAATCATAGGTTAAAATATTGTTAAATTTGGCTGAATTATAAATGCCAGCGGTGCTAGTAAATGAAGATTATTACTATTACTATTAGTAACCCATTAGATTTTGCGACCTACAGTGTTGGAAGAAGTACGTTCACTTAAGCAAAAGTAGCCTATCAATACCACAATGTAAAAATACTTCATTACAAGTAAAAATCCTACATTTAAAATCATACTTAATTGAAAGAAGGTATAGAAATATTACCATAGAAGTATTAGTATTCACTTAAAGTACTATTATTCAATATATCAGATACTTTTACTTAAGTAAAGGATCTCAGTACTTCTTCCAACACTGCAGGTCACAGAATCCGATGGGTCACCAAATACGGCGTAACACCTGTTACACTAGATACGGTGTAACAGGTGTTACACCGGCTGTTATTGCTGAGGTGAGTCAATGGATCTGGCTCACTATAAAGAGCTGGCATATGTTCCCATCACTGTGATGTATCTCCATTGATATACATCCATGTGTGGTTCCCATAGTGGCTCCCTGGCTGCTGCTGCTTTCTTTTCTCTCTCTCTCTCTCTCTGATCAGCTGTTGTGAAGACGGTGGTGACGTCGTTTCCGCTCTCACACCCGACATTACAACAACAAGGCAGAAGAACCGAGCTGGGACGAAGAGGCGACGACACTAGAAGAGTAAAAAGGTACAAAAACCTCTCTGAAACGATAATGTGGTTTCTAGTTCACACAGGTAGAGAGTTTAACGCGCTGTCTGCCAGTTTAACCGAGTTTCTAGCAGGCAACCGCGAAGCTAACGTTAGCCAACAAGCTAACTGGCTTTATGACAAGGGTCAAAATATAAGCAGAGCTACCCGGAGTGACCTGCCTCATTTGGCAGTTTGTGTAAACAAGGATTTCACTGGTTAACAACGTGATTAGCTTGGTTTTCTATGCAGCCCCATGATTGACATAGCCTTGCTGAGCCTTTTCTCGCCTCCGGATGGTTTACAGTTACTTGTTTTTGACAGTTTACTGGAAAGATGACGTAACAATGAAGGTGTCAGGAAGTGTAAACTCAAACTGAAGACCACCGACTTATTCCAGGGCAGCGGTTAGTTTCTGTTTTTGAAGGGACTGGTTCACAGTTTTTCCAAATCTGTCTCAAAACAACAGTCAGGTGCCCGCATGAACATTCAAACAGGTTTTTCTTGCTGTTATCATTCCTCCTGTTCATATTATAGCATAATTCTCTGTGCCATTGTTGACCAAAAATCATTAAAAACGCATCAGTGAGCCATACTTCTGCAACAGGTGACATGACACAGTCCTTCATTCAGATAAACACACATTGTAGTTGATAGTGAGCCCAGAACTCACCACACTGGCAGCTGAAAATAGTCCCTAATAAACATATTATTTACACAAATTCAAATTCACATAGCGTAGACAT
Organism: Thunnus albacares; assembly: GCF_914725855.1. Classification (NCBI taxonomy): domain Eukaryota; kingdom Metazoa; phylum Chordata; class Actinopteri; order Scombriformes; family Scombridae; genus Thunnus; species Thunnus albacares. The sequence continues at coordinate 29,154,250 of NC_058113.1, forward strand.
AACTTTTTGAGTAACTTATGCAAAAACAAGGTCAAAACCTAGCACACGGCTGAACTACGGTTCCAAATGCAAATGCAATTGTAAGAACAATACTTTCCACTCATACCATAGGATGAAAAAGAACTTATTTTAATTCTAATTATAACTATTCAAATTTTCTGTTAACCTCCCCTGCTCTTTCATCTGTTTGGCTCTGCAGATGTCTTTAAGTGTGCGCTCTCCCTCGTGCCTCTATGCACCTTTTTTTCCCTAGTCGAGAGTTATGGAAGCTGCAGTGGAAATTGTAAATAAAGGTTTTGACAGCATTTTGGGTGCAAATTCAGCAGGCTTATCTCCGCCTGGTTGCTGCAGTTACAGTCAAAACAAGCGCACCTGCAGAGCAGCCGCCCCATGCTAAACTAATATAAAAGCCACATGACTTGTGTTTTAAAGCTGCTATTCATCGTTTATGACGTGAAAATGTCAGAGAAATAAAAAGTTTGCATCCTGGTATTAGTTCTGTTATAAAAATTTAAGGTCTTCAGTAAGAACCAATGGGTTTGCAGCTGACTGCCACAGACAGGGTAGGAAAGTAGGACAATATTGAGAGGCGGACTAACACACTGTTGGTTCTGGGGTGCGTTCCAATACTCATACTACCATACTATTTACCGTATGAGCAAGAGGGTCAAATTTCAAGGTGCAAAGACGAAGCAGTGTGTCCCGCTTGTGTGCATACTGCATTCAACAGCACATACTTTGTGAGGGCAGCTGCAGAACGTACAAGAAAAAAGGTTTGCAATTCGGAACGCAGCACTAGTTTTTCCATGAGACTTGTTGACACTAATAAAAATACTTTCCTTAGTCTTTGTCAAATCAGAAATTGCTTTAGTATACAAAACTGATGTATGAAGGGTTGGAGCACAACACCAGCCAAAATACAAACACTGATCATTTATAACGAGTACTCTCACAGCATAGGTAATGGTGAAGTGATTTGTTGTTCGGTCTTGAGAGTTTATTACCACTAAGCCTCAGAACTGTACAGATTATTAACAGGATACAACATATACTAAATGCCTTGATTGCTTACTTACTGTTGGTTTCAGTTCATGTTGGTGAACAAATGCACTGAAAACAACTTTCTCTGGTGTCTGCTATCTGACCGGCTCAGATTTTCTTTGTTGAAGTTCCTGTAATCGTGATGAATTTACTAGTCTGAAGTTATAAATTCAGCCTCAGTTACCACTTCCCCTAACTAAAACTAGTACAGTCTAATAAAACAACCCTGCATCTCCGGCTATAATGAGTTTTAGAGAGGTGTTGATTTAACTTCATGGTGGCTTTAATTAGTGACGCTGTTGGATTGAATTACACTATACAGAGTAGTGTTTATTAGTCTTTCCCCATTGATACAAATGGACAAAATATTACCACCAGATATGTTAACATGTGATTATTATAGCTTCTACATTATATGGAAAACCTCACTTCCTTCCTTGCAAAAGAAACTCAAACTCTTCCTCTTACTCTCACCAGAAACCCAAGAACTGTCACCACAGAAGAATTTCCATCGAGTTGGAAACCAGCAACTTCCTCCGATAAATGAAACACATGTTGTAGAGGGGGAACCACATCCTCTCACCAGCAGCATCGCAGCACGGACTGTTTTAGGTGTTTTCCTGAGTCCAGAATGGAGAGAATTTGAGGGAGACTCCTCAGGTGAGTCCTGAGTTGTGACACTAAGCTCTCCTGAGCTCAGGTTCTTCAGAGCCCACCCCTGGTAGTAATATGAGCCATGGACTCTGGGGCAGTTGATAGTCCTGTAACCCTGGTCATTAAGGCCCCCAATCAGAAGTATGAAGACCAGACCATTAACTGCTTCCTCAACTGGACCGTGGAGAGGCTGAAGAGTCACATCTCCAACGTGTACCCCAGCAAGCCGGTAAGTAGATCTCACTTTTAATGGTCTGTTACCTTCTGTTGTGTGACTGCTTTGTGTGTCGTTGGGGTAAAAAGTGTTTAAAAAAGCTCTAATCTGGGACGTCATTCCTAAAAGATTATGATGATTGTTACAAAAGACAAATATTTATTTATAGCTTAATTAGTAAACAGATACAATTAATGATTGTCTATGATATTAAATCAAATATTTATCAAATGAATCCACATATTCATCATTTTTTTGAAAGTAAGAATATCAACGGTTACAATCAACTTTGACAAACAGTTAAAATCTATCTGTTAAGCAATAAACCCTCGTCCACTGTAAAAAGTTTCACCCTTCTGTCATCAGCTTTAATTAATGTCAGTTACAACATATTTCTATTGTAATTATAGCAAAAGAAGTATGGAATCTTCTCACAGGATTCCTGCAGAATAACCCACATATGCATACGTTCAAACAGTCATCTGACTTACACGCTGCCGCTGTCTTGTGTTTGTTACTCACACCTCAGCTGAAACATGATCCCTTCTGCCAGTTAGTATTTAACAAAAGAACTGCTGCATTTCTTACAGTAGGTCAAATGATCTTCATTTAACTTGGGAACACTTTGTTACTTCATCTCATATATCAACTTTTTGATCACTTTGCATTTCAGAAGTTCCTCAAAATGAAAAACAAAAAAAAAACAATCAGAGATTTTCAGTATTTTCCCTTTTTACGCTTATTAAATTGTGACTTAAGTTGCGAATCAGAGTCGACTGTCTTAGTGATGTCGATGAACTGGCTGACTGAAAACCACCTCCTCTTCCAGTTTATCTGTGTTAGTTTGACATGATAAAAAAAAAAAAAACAGGCCACAGATAAAAAACCACAGAGCAATGCTGTGTAACCATAGCAACAATCAAAACCTGCTAAAATGAGGGTGCTTTTCCTCTTTGAGATGTCTGTAGACTGAAATTTCACCTTCACCATTCTGGAGTAAACTTAATGCACAAAAATATAATTTTAAAGAAAAGCAAACGTAAATAAGACATTTATTTTTGCACAGTTATGGAAAATGAGGTCAGTTTCTGTTATTTTTATGATTTTGTTGTCAGTCTTTCATCATTGTGTCTCTGATAAATACGACATGAAGGGCCTCCTCTGTGTATGCTTTTAGTAAACTATAAAATGTAATCCAGCCTGGCAGTCTAATCTAATCCAAAGGTGCCTAATGGCTTTACACACATTAAGGATTTGACATCTCGAGCTATCATATTACACCCGACAATAACAAGTTTCTACCCTTCTCACCGCTGCAAACAGAAACATAAGCTAGAAAATATTTGTTTATTTGAGAGGCTGATGTTTCTGCTCTGCGTCAGTGTGCAGGATTACAGTCAGCTGGTCCTGACAGTGTTTACTGAAAACATACGGTATTTGTAGATCTCTCAGCCTCGGAGACAGCAGGTCCGTTTTGTTTAGCTGTCCTGGAACTTTTGATCATAATCTTTATCAGGAAGTGGAGTCTGCCCCTTACAATATAATTGTAAAGTTTCCATTTTTTTTCTTCTGAGCACATGTATAAGAGGAGTTTTAGTCAAGGTAAGCTTAAAAGTTGAGGTTAAAAGTTCATTCCTGACCTTGGAAACACTTGAAACATTTATGTTTGGGGTTAATTTTAGCTCAGAGGCCTTTCGCATGTATCACTTCCATCCGGTGTTGCGGTTTATGTCTGAGGAAGAGCTGCAGGATTTCAGGTCATATTTGAAATGTTACACATAAAGACAGTATTTTTTATTGGATATTATCTATGAAACAAAGACACTCTTATCTAGTCACACTGTAAAGACTGTTAGAGTAGGTGGGTGAGACCTAGATGTCTCTACGCTGGTAATAACTTTGTCTCACCATATATTTGTGTTTGTGTCGTAGCTGTCCAAAGACCAGCGGCTGGTGTACTCAGGAAGGCTCCTTCAAGACCACCTGCAGCTCAGAGATGTGCTTAGAAAGGTAAAGACTGACTGAGGGGCTGTTTGTTATATGTGTGTGTGTGTGTGTTTGTTTGTGTGTGTATGTGCAGTATTTCACATGGATAGAATTTGGTTTGGCAGCCCACCCAGATGGATTTGTCCCCATCCAAAAAAGCTTTTTAAATGTTTGTATTCAGTTTTTTATACAGTTAGTTTGTGAGTTGATGACTGTTTTGCAGTCAGTTCCTGATGCTCAGTGCTGTTTGCAGCTCCCCTTTCTGTATCAACTACCTGTGGAAAGTTGCATGTATGAATGATGTTGTCTGTTCATTAATTCATCTGGAGTTTCCCCATAAGTTGATAACACCAGGATGATAAAATTCAGCTGCTACATGTTCCTTTTAGATTTATTTCAGCTGTTTATGCTCCAGTTATCATTCATTTAGCTTAAAGACTCTCAACTCAAACAACTAGAATATATTCTGCACTCAATTTATCACTTAATGTTCAAACAGCTCTGAGTTAAACTTTGTGCTGGATGCATTCAGCAAACATTAATCATTAACTAAGTTATCAGCATATAATGGATCTAATGGCACGTTTTAATTAAGGAGCCTTGTTCTTCCTTATTGTCATGTCAGGCACATCCAAGTGCTCAGAAATATTGTTGCAGTTGTGTAACATTTGTCAGAAAAGATCAGAACTTATTACATATAACTTAACTTTACAGAAGAAGTCAGTTAAAAGTTAAATACATTTTACTAGTAAATTAAATCCTCACACAATGATGCTCAGTATGTTGTACATGTTTTAATAAAATAGGAGTTATCAAGACAAAACAGTAAGTTATCAGATGCTCATGAGCTTGTAGTTAAATAGAAGTCAACTGAACAAATATTAGATTAGTGTGGTCAAATAACCACACACACATCAAACAACTGGAGTCTGATTGTATAATTTAAACAGCTCATAAAGACATTTAAAGACGTCTGCAGCCACAACCGCACTGTGACAAGGATCGGTCCAGCAGGTAGCTGGTCGTCCATCCTCTGTCCACAATTTTTTAAAAGCTCAATTGTGTTTGAGCACACATAGTTTGTGTATATATGTGTGTGTGTGTGTGTGTGTGTGTGTGTGTGTGTGTGTGTGTGTGTGTGTGTGTTTGCTGTGGGGGGAACTGAAACAGGCTGCCTGGGAAACAATAGCTGATCTGATGTGTTTTTCGAACACAGGGTGAGTATTGTGTGTCAGGGTTCTGGCCATTTCCACGCTAATCCCCTCTCTCTCTCTCTCTCTCTCTTATTCTCTCTCTCCCTCTCTCTCTCTCTTTCTCTCTCTCTGTTTCTTGCTTTGTCTCTCTCTCTCTCTCCTCTGTTACTGTCTTTTCTTCCTCCTCCTCCTCCTCCTCCTCTTCTTTCTCTCTCTTCCTCCCACATCGCCGTCTCGTGTCCTGCCCCCTCGTCGAACCCGCAGCAGGATGAATACCACATGATGCATCTAGTGTGTACCTCTCACAGTCCCCCAGGCTCGCCCATGCCCCGGAGCCCTTCCATGGCCAACTCTGCTGCTTCTGACTCCAGCGTGAGTAGACCCGACACACTGATCTCATGACCCGCTCCTATAGGCCTCACACAGTCTGTGTGTAACAGCTCACAAACAGCTGCGAACACACACACACACACACACCGAAAACGGCAAATTGTTAGGCTTAGCGGAACATTTATGAGAACCGGTGAACCGCGATGACTTCAAACTGTTTTATTTCATCTAAACCACGAAGATGAGTAAAAACAAAAGTCAGGTTATGTGCTTGATATGGTTTGTTTTTATTGTGGTTTAGCATGTAGAGCATCACACACATTCAGTTTTACGCCCACGAGGATGACCTGTGATTAAAAAGTTGTGACACCGCTCGACATTTTGGACATTGAAATGAAAGTTGATGCTGTTAAATGATATGTTTGGCAATTTTCTATATTTTTCTTATTGTCAACAAATCTCATGCGCAGAGCCAAACCAACGATGAATTGATTTACTTACAAGTATTGTCTGCAGACCTCAGCTGTTGTCCAGAAAATATTAAAAACACGTCCTCCTCCCTCCCGTCTCTGTATGTTTATGAAGTGGAGTCATACAGATTGAAACATTTTCAACACCAAATCCACTTTTGTTCACATGCGCTCATGTATCTCCGGTGGTTTTGTATGCACTTTTAGGGAACGCTCTGTTTTCCACATATTGATTCTTTAGAAATGCAGCGACGTAATGTACTCAGCTCAACTTCTGATCGGTGTTCACGTCTCGTCACAGAGTTCAGACAGTGCGGGCTCATCGTCCCCTGGCACCACACCAAATCAGGACAGTCAGCCAGCTTCCTCCTCCTCCTCCTCCTCCTCCTCTTCTGTCCCAGGAAGTTATGATGGGTTGAGATATCGCGGTGGTTTCCCCCAGTACAACCCACAGAACCCCCCCGGAGTCCCTCAGTGGTAAGACAATGTCTGGTTTTCATTGACAAGGTGGTGCCTTAAATGTAACTAAACCAGGATTGTTTTTTTTTTGCTAAGCCTAAACACAAGGCCCAGGTTATAATTTAGATAATGTTAGTATTTTGTCACTGTAAATATGATGTGATTTGACTATAAAAAAACATTTTTAATTTATAGTTTTGTCAATATAGTGACAATATATTTTCAATAAGTCTTTTGCACAGACCAACTCATTAGTTACACAGACAGACAGATCCTGAGTTAGATTCATGTGTCACTGCAGCATCATACAGAAGAAATTCACAAAGGCTGAGAGTCAGTAGTAAAATAAATACAGAACTCAATGATGTGAGATGTACAAAGGTTAACAACTATATAATCATGCAAATACTCTTTAGTATATGGATAAAAATATACATTTTCTATGTCAGAAACAGGGGCATACATCAGAAAATAATTAGAAATGATCACAATTTCCCAGAGTCAAAGGGGTTTTGCATAGAAAACACACTGTCTAAAACCCAAAGATATCCAATTAAAGATCACATGACAGAGATAAGCATTACATCATCATATTTGAGAAGTTTAAAACAGCATGTTTTTATAATTGCTGCCTTAAAAAAATGATAAAATGATTAATCGATTATCAAAATAGTTGCCAGTTAATTTTCTGATCAGCTAATCGTCGCAGTTCTACAACAGTCCTGCAATGATTCTGACCTTTTTAAGAAGCTGATCATGTTTTTATTGAGACTGTGAGAAAGTTGCTGATTCAACACTGTGGTCGTTCTGGAGGCTGACGTTTGTGTTGCTTTAAACTGAAAGCAGAACCGTGAAATAAGTTTTGAGGTTTATGATCATCACATCACATCACAAGCAACAAGTCAAAGCAGCCAGATTTTAAAATAAATATTTCAAAGAGAAATACAGATTTATTTATTTTTTTCCAATACTGATAATAAAACAGCCAGACAGAATATGTTTTTGTCACCAACCTGTTTTGTATCGTTGTAAATGTGACATTTCTTCCACAGGCCAGATGGAGCCCAGGTCCCTTTACAAGGCGGCCTCCCTGCCAACATGCCCCCCCACCCCATGTACATGCCCATGCAGATGCTGTGGTGGCAGCAGATGTATGCACGCCACTACTACATGCAATAGTAAGTAAAAGAAATGTGTCTGTAGACGGTCAAGCCTACAACCTTCCATCTTCCTGCAGTATATCTAAGTGTAAACTATGACTCCCTTCTTGATATATGAATCTTTTTCTGTTCGATCTTCCTTTTCTTTAACATCCTCCTCTCAGTCAAGCAGCAGTCGCCGCCTCTCAGCCTCCCAGCGCCTCCCCTCCATCCGCCCCCTCTCCCTCGCCCCACCAGCCCGCCCAGCCCAACGAAGCGGTACAACCCCCGTTGGGGCCCAACCCGGCTCCCAACCCTCTACCAGAGAACCAGCCGGCCAACCCCAACATCCAGATGAACGCGCAAGGCGGGGCGGTGATGAACGAGGACGAGCTGAACCGCGATTGGCTGGACTGGCTGTACACGGTGTCTCGTGCCGGCGTCCTGCTCAGTATCGTCTACTTCTACTCTTCTTTTAGCCGCTTTGTCATGGTTGTCGGCGCCATGCTGCTCGTCTACTTGTGAGTCAGCGCTGCATGACACTGGAAAAAGACATATTTACAGACATATTAAGTATAATGTTTTCAGTTTGTCTCACCTTTACTTGAAGTTACATCCAGTCACATTTTATGTTTTATATAAAATGCCCAAAATTTGTTGGTTTCATGATAGTAAACTGATTGTCTTTATGTTTTGGACAAAACAAGACATTGTAAGACGTCACCTTTGACTTTGAAAATGTCAGTTATAATTTCCCACTGTTTCCTGACATTTTAAAGACAAAACCGTTCATCGATAATCTTTTTTTTTTTTTTTTTTTTTTTTCAGGCACCAGGCTGGTTGGTTTCCCTTCAGGCCGGAGCAGCAGAACTTCAGAGGAGGAGAAAGGCCCGGGGCTCCTCAGGAAGAAGCGGAGCGGCACCAGGATATACAGGAAATGGTGAGTTGAGGACTTTTAATGTTGACAAATGACCATAAAAAAAGGTCTGCATACCGCATACTCTAGCTATCTGTAGTGTCTTGTTGTAATTAAGCATTATTAATTAGTGTCACTTTTACTTGAGTAGAGGAATATTCCCTCCCTCACTGTTTCTGTGACTCTCTAACCACGCCTGTCTCTGCCCATCTGTGTCTCAGGAACGTTTGATGGACGAGGGGATGGACGATGATGACAGCGGTGAGGAAGGAGGAGGAGGAGGAGGAGGAGGAGGAGGAGGAGGAGGAGGAGGCCCAGAGGACCAGGCCCAGGCTGCTGCTGCCGCTCCTGCTGCTGCTGCTCTCCCCGAGCCGAACTTCCTTACCACCGCGTGGTCCTTCATCAGCACCTTCTTCACCTCGCTTATCCCAGAGGGACGGCCCCACCCGGCTAACTAGGCAGACCCCCTACCTCTCAAATACCCCTCCTCCTCCTCCTCCTCCTCCTCCTCCTCCTCCTCTTCCTCCTCCTCCTGCCAGCAGGTACAACTCTACAGAAGTATCACAATTCCCACCTTCGTCTTAGCTGCCCCAAATACCCAGAAAACCACCTTCAGATACCCCCATACAGTCAAATACCCATTAACCACAGACCACCCAGTTCAAACCTCCTACAAGCTGCCAACAAACGGACCTTTGAGCAGATGCAGTTTGTTTCTCTGATGCAGGGTTAGGAGAATAAATGGACATTTAGAAAAGAAATATCATTCTGTGTTAATGGGAGTAAATGCTTCAGCAGTGAATTTAAAAAAAAAAAAAAAAATTCTTTCATCGGTTGCGAATTCATTGAGACGTGACGAAGAGACTCTGGAGGGAGCTGTCTTCCATTTTAAGCAGTGATAAAGTCATTTTTTTTGGAGACTTTTCAAATGAGGGATGTGACCCAGATCACAACAAAAAAAAAGAAAGAAAAAAAAATCAGGAATCTCCCTGAAATGAGAGGGAGATGTGTGTCCTTAACAAACCATGAAAACCACATCTCTGGTGACATTTTCATGTATGCACATGATGTGCATAAAGACGTTGCAGATACAGAAGCACATTGTTTTCCCACTTTGTGTATTTGAACATTATCTATTTACAAATGTAAGTATATGCATCTATAATTCCTGAATATATTGCTTTTTTTGAATAAAAATCTTGCTGCGGTTTGTCTGTTGTGTTTCACTTTGTCATTTAGTCTGTGATTCTGCTGACCTGCAGGTGGCAGCATTTCTATACAAATGTTAAAGTGGCTGATTGAACTTCATGTACAGGAGTTTGATCAGTTGTTTTCATCTTTGCACTCTTTGATAATTTTCATAAATGCCACACTAGTTGTAATATTTTCTTATTTCTTGTCCCATTTTATTGTTTTAATATTGTTTCCAACACTCAGCCAATGATATCGTGACATTCTGATCGCTTGAAATGCCTCATAACATAAAATTATAATAACAGCAACAGTCTTTATGTTTTTGCATGTTACAAAATACCTCACTTAAGGCAACAAAATAACAATAATAACAGCACATAGTAAAACACAAACACAAGTAAATAAAAGACATTAAAATAAATTAAAGTCAAGATAAAAATTTCAATCCTCTAGAACTTTTTTTTAAATTGCTAGCAGAGGTCCAAAAGCTTCCAGAAATAGCAAATATGTTGTAATTAAAGGAAAATGTGTGTGTGTGAAACTATGCACTATACATTATATCAACAGCTGTATATGCAGTCATGATAACATGGCCTCCAAGAAGCCAAAACCTTTATTGTCTCAGATTTCACATGGATGCATTATAAGATAACAGGCTCCTGGGCACAGGGGCAAAAAATCACTTGTGCTTGTCTTTTCATGTATTTTCAGCGACATTTTGCAGGTGAACCATAATTGTAAAGTTCTGTTGGTTGAAAACTGTAGCTGAAATTTCAGTGTTTAGTTTATGCTGTAAATGAGAAGCAGTTTGACTCCTGTTTAAAGCTTCCTGCCAGTGACAGATACATAAAATACTGTAGGACATTATACAATGTATTATAGGAAACCTGTGATGCTGTCAATCATATTCAAATAGCTTTACTAATGTTTAATGTAGGTTTACTGTAACTCAAGTATGCACTGTGCAGCTGTATTATGTAGGAAAAATAAAATAAAAAACAATGAAAAATACAAATGTGATCAGGACATCCCTTCCCTTGATTCAGACCTGAGACTTTTCAACATACCATGTTAATAACATTCACTTTAGAGCAACGGTGTAGATCCACAAATGCTATGTATGCAAACCTGTCATAACCTCTTCCTGCCTCCTTTCAGGCCGCATACAGCTCCAACAGCTTTCATCGTTAAAGTAGGGCTGCCTGTATGTAGCCTGAAAGGTGAAACCCAGGGCAGAAAAGTCTGCAGAGCACTCATCGCACCTCTCACTGCTGCTTTTCTTTTCTCATTGCACTGAAAGTAATAAAAGAAGGCAACTCAGACGAGTGTATCAACATTTTTATCAACTCAGATCTTCTCTTATCTGGACTATAGCGGCTGGATAGTCAGAGGACACGGTTAAGAGAGATTTTAGTAAGAAAATCAACTTGAAACCAGAAAAGTGAGGTTGAAATGTCGTCCCCATCTGCAGTGGAAATCACCCATTTGCTTCAGAGTCTCTGGCTTTGGGGCCCCCTGACCCTTTGGGCCCCTGTTGGCCCGTTCAGTAATCCATCTATGAGCACAAAGTGGTATTTTTCAGTATCATCTTACATCACACCCATTTTTCATTTTCAGTAATTTAAGAACTCTTTAGGATGAGAGGGGAAATGAATAGAAGAATCTAAAACAAGTCCAGTTTCTCTTGACTCAGCCCTTCTGGATGTGCACTTTGCAGGTCCAGTTATGTTAATGGGAGGGAAGGGCGGCTCAGCTGTAGACTGGGGGATGGGAGAAAGTGTTTCATTGAGTTCATCAACTGTGAACTGTAGGTGATCGGTATCTTCAGGGTGCAGTGAATCAAAGTAAAACTCACACATTTTGGTAGTATGACTGCGTGGTGCAGACTTTATGAACCAGCGATAACATCACGTTGTCCTTGAGTTCCTAAAGGAGCCTCAATGAAAGCTTGAGTTTAGTCTCCGTTGGACGTTAAAACATGCCCAGACTCTGACACTATCCTCACAGATAGAGAGGTGAGCAGGGAAGCAGCTCAGACAGCGATGCACTTCAGAGAGTCCTCCAAAACCCCCTAATCTAATGACCATGGATTTTTGTGTAGTTGGTCGTAGAAGGCCCAATTAATTATGCATGACAGCGGCTTGACGGCCATTTGATTTCGTTACGTGTGCCCCCTCCGAGCCACCCATCCAATCAGGTTAGGGTCCCCCTCCCCTCCTTTTCCCCGCAGCTCCGAGCCGAGGGTTGGACTCCCCTTATCGGACGGAGAGATTTCTTTAAGAGGGTGTTTGGGGCCTTGTAGGACATTTCATCATCATAATAAGTCCTTGTTATGCAGCCGGCTCTCTCCTGTTTCCCTGCTATCAGGCCTCGTTGTCTTTGGAGAGGCAGCAGTTGGGCTGGACACCTGCCATGGAGGAGAGAGAGGAGATAGACGGGATGGTGATGCACTGAAGCGTCTGCTTTCGCTAAAAGTACCCTGACTGGGCAAATGTAGTAAATGTTTCTTGTTTAGATTAGAGCCTGACCGATGTATAGGTGGGCCAATTTTAGTTCATTATCCAAAGCCCGATATATCATATTCCTCTGTGCCGTAGACCTCTGTTGTTATCCAAAAACTATTAAAAACACATCAATGAGTCACACCACTGCACAAATGGCTCCAAAGACTAATAACAGCGATCACATTTTCAGTCTCCAGAGAGTAGTTCTGTGTACGGCAGACGCCACTGAGCATGTGCAGCAACATGGTTCCTTTACAGCGTCATTAGCATGTTGTGCTGCATATCACAACCTCTTGACTTTGTACTACAGTATAAATTTCTCAAAGAACTTCAGTACAAAGTCAAGAGGTTGTGATATGTAACGCAACAAGCTAGCTCTAGTTGAGTTAACTCAATTCAATTAGTTTTACATTCTCACAACTTTTAGCTACACAGTCCACTTAAGTTCACTTAACTCACATTTTTAAAGCAGCAGGTGAACTTATGTTTCTGCAGAAGCTGAGAAACGGCTGTGCTTGCAATTATTTTAATGCTGTTATCTTGAGATCATGTTAATTTATCTCATTTTCTTGAGGAAACAAAAGGCCCATTTCTTGATGCTAATAGGTTAATTTATCACAAGATTTATCACAGATTGAACTCATTCTCATTTGTTCATTCCTGTCTTCTCTCCATGTCTTCCTCACATGAATAGCTTAACTATTTAGATCAAGCACAAGAAGCCTCCAGGTGGCTCTTAAGGACATTGATTCAAATCTGTCATATGTTGGTTCTTATTCCCTCTCTAACCTCCACTTTCCTTTCTCTCATTAAGTCTAATAAAATGAGAGGAATTGTTTGGTATTTCTCCTCCATGAAACATACAGGAGTTAATCAACCTGCCATTTGGCCGTGACAGATGTCATTAATAAAAGTGCTGTTAATAATAATGAGTAATCCTTGATCTGACATTTTCAGCTTAAATCAGTTGCTACAGTTGTCAAGATGCCATTTATGCAAGTTTTATGAGCTGCATTTTCATGTATTTGATACTTGGTTGTTATTGATACAAATTTACTTTCCAGTGAGGTTTACTCTTAAAAATTACAGTTGTAATTTTTGTTAGTTCAAGTACACTTAGTACAAATTGTATCTTATGTGTAAGGCTGTATGTTTATGTAAAAAGCGAATACCAGATTTTCAAACTTTTATATCAATATCGGCCATAAAAACTACAGTATGGGTCTAGTATAAACTCAGGCATGTGTCAGAGGCAATATTATATCACATGTTAAGTGGATTTGCTCGGCTGTGTCTGACACTGAAAGTAACACTACTGCTTGCATCTTTTGGCCCCCATAATCCTCCCACTCACTACTGTCAAAAATACATACAAGATAGGTTGTAATGTAATTATCTTGTGATTCAATTTGATTCCCAAACATAACTGCAGCCACATCACAACCTTCTATGTTGGCATAGTTTGTTTGTATAGAGTTCAAATTAGATTTTTTTCTTGAGAGTTTTTAACCATTGAGGAGTATCCCATAGGCAAGAATAACTCCCTTGAACTCATTTAAAGCAGCAGTGAAACGTTTTCAAATACTTTATTAAAGTAAAACTAGCAATACCACAGTGCAAATATATTCCAATGTAAAAATCCTGCACTCAAAAACTTTATTTAAAGCAGTCATTTTTAATAATGACAATGCACAAATGACAGTGTGTATTGTGAGAGGATTGGCTCGTAGTGATGAACCCACAGAGAATTATCAGCAACTCTGCAGCTTCTCTAGGCTTTATGGAGCTTTATAATGAGTTTCTGACTGTTTTGGTTCACTCTCAGCGCTCTCACAGCGTCGTTTTCAGCCGCAGCAGGTGGCAGTTTTCTGAAAAAGCTCTAAAAACCCTCTGTACACTACCTCCTCAGCACCAAACAGCAAGCAGACACAGTTAGCTGTAGACTAGCTGGTGAACATTTAGCATTTAGCAGCTAAAGAACCAGATATTTCCTTCAGGAGTTGGTGGAGAACAAAATCAGAGCTAAAAGGAGAATTAATATTGGAGTTAAATTCATCAGGTGGACAGAAACACGACTCCAAATAAATGCTTCAGTTGCTCCGTCGCTGCTGGATGTGTAATTAGGCAGCTGTTTGCTAACAAGTTTGTCATATGAACTTCAGAAGCTGATATGGAGTGATTAGTGCAGGCTTAAGTATCAAAAGTAAAACTACTCATTATGAAAAATGCTTCTTTCAGAGTGTTACAGTATGAAATATATTCTACTACATTATTGGATTATTATTACTGGTGTAGTCAACCAACATTTTATTGTTGCAGTGGGTTAAGGTGAGGGGAAATTTTGTATGCAAAGTCAATATCTGCAGATTATCTGAAGCTGTTAGATAAATGTAGTTTTATAAAAATGTGCAGTATTTCCCTCTGAAACTGAAAACTTGAAGAGTTTATTTGGTCAAACAGTTTAATTGATATTGAGATCTTTCTTTTCAAGAGAGACCTGAGAACAAGAAACAAGCAGCACACAGAAACAACACAAATAAGGCCAGACAACCAAGAGTCATAAAAAACATCAGATAATGCAGTTTTAATGTGGATTAGTAGAGGTATAAGGTGGCATAAAATGGAAATACTCAAGTAAAACACCTTATAATTGTATTTCAGTACAGCACTTAGTGACTTTTCATCACTGATTTGGTTATCTTGTTATGGCATTACAGAAAATTAGAAACCCAATTTTAAACATTAACATCATAAAAAAGATGTGGAGACCTCTACAGCAGCTTTAATGTCAGACAACATTTGGCAACATCATTTGGCCAACCCTTTTGTGGGCAGGAAGTGAAATCAGTTTGAGCTCTGTCAGCTCTGTTTGTCCTCCGGCAACTTTGCTTTCAAGGTGTATTTCCTCTAAAACCATTTTCCATTGTTTGCCAACAGGTTTCACATTTCACCACAAACTCTTCAGTGTGTTTGTGTCCTTTGTCCTCCATGAAGCACTTTGTGGCCTGTTTGTTAAAAGCACTTTATCGCTAAATTTGACTTGGCACGTCTCGTCAAGCGAGATTGCGGCTGATGAGTCACTTGACCTGCAGATAAAACATCCATTAAAGGGCTTGTCTGGGGCGATTCTGTACTCTTAACCTATTAGCATATTGTTAGCCATTTGCAAGATGGTGCAGCAATGGATACACACTGCCGTAGTGCAGCCAGTCACCACACCATAAAAAACCACCTCTCACTCCGCTGCTGTGCTAAATGTCGTCTCCGACATTGTAATGCTCGCCGGCTATCCTCCGCCAGACGATTCAAATGACCGCTAAAAGCCAGAGGGAAGGAAAAAAGGGCCAAAATGCAAAATTGATGGAAATGACATTAGATTCAGCTCATGCTCCTCACTGTGTAAATTATGCCCCAAAATGGACTCTCTGGCCCGACTGTTAGCTCCAATTTGTTCGGCCATACCTCACGGTGGCTCGTCTTGCCCTTCCCCTCTCCCTTTAATCCAATCAGAGCCACACTGGATGTTATTTATTTGTTTATTTATTTATTTTCGAAGGATGTAACCGATTCTTATCAGGGCCGAAGTGGGGCCTTCTTCCTGGTGAAACGGTGACTAACGTCCAGCCATCGATCCGTCAGTTTGTCTGCGGTGGCGGGTGATGCTTCTGGTGATAGACGACTGTGTGTGTGTGTGTGTGTGTGTGTGTGTGTGTGTGTGTGTGTGTGTGTGAGTGTGTGTGTGCACTCTATGTACTGGAGTCAATAGTGCAGATATAAGCATGTTTTGTTTGTCTGGATTGTGAATGAATATGTCCGTGAGGGTGACGCAACACTATTCTGACTTAAATAAAAATTATTTTCAGCTGCATTTCTAACATCATGTTTGTTTTTTGTCATATTTTTTTGAATGAATGGACATTTTTTTGGATGCATTCAGGCATCTACATCCTGTACTACTGCTTTTAACATAATGTTTATGCTTATATTCTGCTGCAATGCTCATAAAAGCATCGGCAAAATGCCTAAAATGTAAATGTACAGAATTGCATTGCTCCCATTAGACTTTTTATGCATTTCAGGTCCAGCGCTCATTATGATATATGATAGATTTGAACTGAGAGACACATCCTTGAAAGAACTCATATGGGTTTAATAATTTAACAACAGCTCAGGGTTTCAATCCATCTCATTTGTTTTGTCTTATGTTTCTGAGGGAAACATATTCAGTGTGTCATGCCACATTTTCCTTATGGTCAGCAAAGAAAAGATCAAAACCAACTATGGAATCTGTAATACTTTTATTATTATCTTGATATCAAGAGTGAATTATCTCATCATCATGGGAGAACAACAGATTGTTTTCATGCGTTCATGGGATAAATATCTACTCTTAAAATAAAACAAAAGCAATACTGAGAAAATGAATTCATGAAAAAAATAAAATAATTGCAACCACAGCCGTTCTCTGCTTCCGTGATCAGCAACACGTTAGTCCGTCCCTCACAACTTCCTGCCCATTCATCCCTACTAAAGACATAAGTCTTCTAGCTCACACATTTATAGTTTCATCCTTAAAATGGCTCATAAATTTCCTAAAACAGCTCGGCACTGTAGTTTTTAGCTAATGTTACTCAAACAGGAGGAAATAGTTTGTCTGGGACTATATACACATTTGTGAACTGTACGGTTCCATTTTTACCCAGTTTGGGTTAATTTAGCACCTATACAACATTGGTTAGCAATCTGTTATTTTAACACCGTTACACACAACAAGCTTTAGCTAAAAACTGTCGCAAATGTATTGATTCTTGTACAAAACGATGTGCATATGACATTCAAAAGATACACCAGTTATTAGCAATCAATAACAAACCGTGACATACACGTTTAAAAAGAGTAGATCATAACAAGCTTTAGTTTGGGTTAATAATCCAACAGTAAAATAGAAAATAACACTAAAACTGGGTCAAAACAGCCCCTGTGTTGAGAGGATTTCTGGGTAACATTAACCCAGTATCATGTTGGTACCATATTGACCCAAACTGGGTGAAATTTTAACCCAGCGATTTTTAGTGTGAAGTCAGACAGTCAGAACTTCATCATGGTGTTCAGTCATTATGTCTTTAACAGAGCAAAAACAGAGCATTTTTCAACTAAAATATGATGTACAGAGTTTGTTTGTACATTGTTTGTTTTTCCTCATCGATGAGTAAATTTTCTAGAGGAATATCATATGTTCTGGATTTATGGTCATCAATATTTTTTTTATAATTGTCTCATTATGTTGAGATTATATGGTATTTATGTTGATTTGTCGTTCATATGATGAATCAATCAGGGAAACGGAAGCAGCTTCACACACCAGCCTGATGAAGATGAGATGAAGCCAAAAACATTTGATGTATAAGCAGATCGTACTGGAGAAGAAGCTGTTTTAATCTTGATTTCACTGGTTAAGGGATGAATGTTGATTTCAAACCAGAGGAAACACAGACTGGTTACAACCCTAAACCTAAGTGATAAGTGACAAACAGACATTTTGACTTGTCATGGCAGGAAACCACAGGTTTGTGTGATAAAATGAGTGAGTACATTTACACATTAATATGGAAGATGAGAAACCTGATTATTCATATCGCTGTATACATGATTTTAACAGTGTCCAGCTTTCTGATCGTCCGCCTGCAGTTGTGTCTTTGATTCCTTAAACATCTCGGCCACTTATTTATGTACAGAAATACAGAAAGTACATTCTCAGCAGTTGAGAATGAACACACTTCTGGTTGTCTGCTGGATTCAGCTTCTCCGTCTGATGAAGCTCACATCATCCTGTGTCTGGGCCGGTTGACTGTGAGGAGTATCAGCGCTGGACGATGATGTCACCGCCTCGTCATCAGAAACAGACGACACATCGGTTCAGAAGAGAACCTCGGCAGCCCTGATGTTCCCTCCTTTAAGATCACCGGGTTCTTTATCTGTTCTCACATGTTGCTGGATCAGTTTGTAAAGAGAAGTCTGTTTGTTGTTGTTTTGGCACAAAACCCAAATATAGACACAATAAATTT
The DNA here is from genome assembly GCF_914725855.1 of Thunnus albacares. Taxonomy (NCBI): domain Eukaryota; kingdom Metazoa; phylum Chordata; class Actinopteri; order Scombriformes; family Scombridae; genus Thunnus; species Thunnus albacares. The sequence goes on from NC_058113.1 coordinate 29,172,415, forward strand.
TGGCACTTATTGTGTCTATATTTGGCTTTTTTTTTTTGCTTTTTCTTGTTTTATCGATCAATGGAATAAAACTGTTACACTGCTTTATTGTTGCTGTTGTTGTGTGGACCCCAGGAAGACTACTGATCACTTTGTGGAAGCTTATAGGGATCCGAATAAAGAATACCGGTGTTATTGCCCTTATATGCCATTATGGAAGCAGTGCCAATATTAAAATTATTAGTTATTGGGTTTTTTTTAAAACATGTTCACACTGAACCACTTTATGTCCAAAGCTTCCCATAAAATCTTTTACATAAACTTCCTCATTCTAAGATTATTTTTGTTGCAGATTAATCTGTTTTGAAACGGGACAAATCTGGCAGATATTTGTTGGAGAGTGAGAGAATGTGAGGGATTTCTTTCTCAGTTTTGATTGGACGCATAAAACAGATAAAAAGGGGAACAGTTCCAACTAAAACTGACTTCATCATCATCATCAGCGCTCTGAGTTTTCACACCTTCAGTGTTTTTTTGGATCATCAAACATCAGCATTTAAGTTAAAAAAGATGTCATAATTATTTGTTGTTCTACACAGTTGAGTCACATACTGTGTGTTGTAAAAAGGCAGGAATTTTCGGTCATAATTACCTTCCTTCTCTTGACCAATATTTGCACTTTTTTAATGGATTTGGACATTTTATTAAATTCTTGGCAGCTCTGGAAAAGGCGATGGATTTTAATCGCTTAGATTTCAGTGTTTGTACATAAAAATCTGGAGAAGTGCGGCATTATTTTTCAGACTTTAGATAAATATTCCTGTCATTGTTCTATAATTTATTCACGTGTAGCTGCAATAACACAACCCTTTGAACGTAATCTGTATGTTTAAATTGGAAAATTGTGTATGTATGGACACAATGTAAGGATATTAGTCAATACATATTGTATGAGTGCTTTTTCTGATGGTTGACCACTAGATGGCATTCTAAGATATGTTTGTGTTTTCACCTATTAGAGACCTTGAAGATTATGATGAAATTTGATGAACAAGTCTGTGTTTTTCTTTATGACAAGGTGTTAAATCAGTGATTTCTGCAGTGGACTTTCATATTGCATTTCCCTCTGGACAATTAGTGACATGTAAACTCCAAAATTAAAGATACCAAATGTTGAACATCTAATTAAAGTTTTCCTGGCAAAGAGAAAAGGATTTATAGACTCAAAATTCAGATTAAACTTTGTAAAAATTTGTCAAGATCTAACATGTGGATTGATGCCAAAATCTGTGAGAATAAAAAAAAAACATGAATAAAAACAGCCTTCATAAGTGTAAGCACTCATGAAATGTTGGTTTCTACAGAGACCTAAATAAACATCTGTATATCAGCTGTGGTTTTTAAATGATTTCACAATTTAATTTATTTTTCTGTAATTCATTGCGAGAGAGAAAAGTGTACATAGTTTCAGTCAGTGAAAAAAATAACTCAAAGTGTTTGGGTGGTGATATATATTTCTCAAGGTTTACAAATAACTATTTTTTTTTTAAATGCGGCATAGTACATTACACATTATTTCCAGAGAGCAAAATAAATATATTGCACTTAAAAGTCATCAAAAAAACCCCACAATCTCGCTCGGTATCGTATTCAGATTATGGCGTACAAAAGGAAACAAAACATTTAAAAAAAAAAAAAACAGAGAAAGATTATTTTCAGTGGTAAATCGGGGACTGTGCGTATGGTTCAAAATGAAAAAAAGTGTTTCTACATTTAAACATTCAGTTCATTTGCACAACCTATTAAACAGAGGACCAAGATTTGATTTCGGAAGCAAAGAAATTGAAAGTATTGACAGATTTCTTATCTTTCCTCTGAGAGAAAATAAACTGCTTGCACGTTAATGATGTGCAATGCGTCAAAACAGAACGTTAACGTCCATATTCCACTGCGACAGGCTTCTTATGATGTGAAAATGTTGCAGAAGTCAAACTTTTACAGTGTTGTATGTTATCACTTTTATACATTTGTTTCATTTATTTTCATCAAGCCTCCATAGTACAGGATTATCATCCATTAAACACACCTCTGAATGAACATAACGCCCCATTTTCCATTCAACCAAACGGTGCCTTTATGATGCAAGATGCTGAAACATTTTGTGTTTCTGTGGGTTTTTGTGCATAAACGTGACAGCCTCACTGCAAAAAATCTTCACCCAAACCGGACATTTTGTCAGTTCTTGTGTCCTCAATGGTCATACAACAGTGAAATAATCTGCCAGTGTGGTAAAATTATTTCATCTTGTGTCCAATATGATCGAATTTGTATCAGTAATTTTCTAGCAAATGAGTGTCTGGATCATGAAACGAGACACTGCTGCTCTAGAAACAATAATGTGACACTTGAAATGAGACTGTAGTTCATTTATATTGGAAACAAGTTGAACAAATCCCACTGTAACGGTAGACCATTAACAAATCTTTTAATATTACCCAACTGATACTGGATTTTGGAGGCTGATACCAATATTTATATTTTAAATTTTAAAAATCAGACAATGATGCATCAGCCGATACTCTTCTATTCATAAATTCATAACATTAACAAACATTTTGGATAGGGATCTGCTTAATTTTTTTCTTTTTTTAAAGAATTTTGAGCTGAAATGATTAGTCGACTATTCTATCAGAACAGACAATCAACAGAAAATCAACCTGGCAGGTATTTTGATAATTAGATCAATGATTTCTGTAATTTTTTTCAAACAAAATTTCCAAACCATTCCTAGGTTAGATTTTGAACTGTTGTTTGGAAAAAACATTTGAGTTCATCTCGCTGGGCTACTTCGCACAATTTTCTGACTTTTTATAGAGAGCATGATCAATTAATTAATGTATTGCTTAAATAATCTGCAGAGTAAATGATAATGATAATAACTGTTACTATTTCACAAATGAAAAATGAACATTGGTGGAAACACTATGCAATGGAGACTTTACCTCAAAAATATTTTGGCATTTCTGAACTCTAATTTCTTGTTACTTATCTGCCGACAGACAAAAAGCTCATATCTGCCTCAGATTTTAATTTTTATGGTTCAATAATAGACAACAGTTACTGATAAGATGGAGAGTTTTTGCTGTGGAGCTCCTGGATTTAAAAACTGTCTTCGTAATAAGTTGTATTCCAAAAGCTACGTCATTAATCGTCACCAGGTCGGACCGTCTCATCTGTGCTGCTTGTGATTTTATAATAAACATTTACTCCTCCACCAGCGAGCTGCCATTTTAATGCAACTGCACTGTTACTGAGTGTGTGAGTTGACTCGTGTGGCTTCTTCCTCTCTGCGTGTTTTAAATGAGACAGTGCAGAGCCATTATTTCCGAGTGTGGAAGCCCTGTCGACACGATCCAACGCGGCCATGCATCAGCTCGGTAACACCTGCTGAAGACCGACTGCTAGCAAACTGCAGTCAACGGTCGGCAACTTAAAACACGGTGCAGACAAATGTAAAAAAAGATAAAATCACACTGTTGTTACCCTTCAAATGCTTCTGTGTGTTCTAATATTAAAAAGATTACAATTCATGATCAGTAAGTTCAAATTCTACCAGTTTGTTTCCCTCAAGACCAGTGAAAACAGATATTAAATTAAGAATGGGTACATTTATGGCCAGTTTCAGACACTTGAGTAAATTAAAAGTGAATTAAAATATTCTGAAACTGATGTTGTTGAACTCTACGCTCTTACTTATAGGTATACTATGCAGGATTTGTCAGTTGCTGTTTGTAAACGCAACATTCAAATTTGACCCCTCTTCTTTGGCTCAATGACACCACAGCGAGAGTGAGAGAGAGCAGCAGTGGTCTAACGAGCTAGAGAATGAATGAGGAGAGGGAGCGGTGGTAGTGAAAACAAAGCAGTGAATCTGATAAAACGTTATTTTCTGATTGTTTCATGGCGGTTACGTTCTAAAGCACAAATAAACACACCCACACCCCGCACAACCCTGCGGGAAGGTGCTGTCCACTGTGGCCTCTCTGCTCTGTGTGTGTCAAGCAGACACACAGACCTGCAGCTCTTTATACATCCACGACACAGACAGAGAGCAGAGGAGAGAGACGGAGACAGTGATGTAACTTGGTTGCTACGCTACAAGTCCGACCTCACACCTGCGTACTGTTATTAGCTAGGGATACACACCGACTGCCCAAAGGTTGATGCCCTGAAACGTCCCGAACACAGCAAAATAATAGTCTCTGTAGATAAATACACCGCTACACACTTCTAGTGAGCGATGGTTGAGAGGGATTACTTTTGTATGAGTCTATACATTGTTTTTTTTTTTTAGGAAAATCCTGCATAGTATACCTTTAAGGTCTGGTCACACCAGAAAGTGACACAGTGAAATTCATCCACAAATCATGGTGAAATACTGTAGGTGGTAGTAGAAGCTGGATGACGTTGGATCTACTCACCAGCGAGTTGGTGAACTAATGCAGCTCCTAGAAATTATGTTTATATAAAACTAAATTGCAACAGCAAATATGTTGTGAAGGAAACCTAAAGTCACCCAAATTAGTTTTCTGTGAAAAAAATAACTATTTTGAAAGTTGCAAAAATGTAAAATGCTCAGTGACAAGGTATTTCTTTTTTCCTATGTCAAAATATCAGATCTTGCAACAATACCTGCTAGTAGTGACTACAAACTTCTAAACTTTTTTATGGTCATGTTTTGACACTGGCAGCACTTTGGCTAGTGATTTTGTTGCCTAAACCCAAACACACATAAACTCAGGATGCAAACCTCGATCTCTGGTGTCAACATCACGCGTTTTGTACACTCGCCTTACACTCCGACCTCCTCCCTGCGACTCCAGTGCAGCTACATAAATGTAAACGCTTCGTTAATTTGAAAAAAACATTGCCAGTGAACTAAATCCAAGCAGCAGTTACGTTTGATAGCAAAACATAATTTGGAAAGCAATTTAGTGATATATAAATGTAATTTCTAGGAAACGGGATAGCCTGTCAGTTGACTAGCGTTAACTGTAAGCTAGCAATCCTGTTAGCTTGGTCGCTAATGGGACAGTAAGTTCACACAGTTTATTGTATTTGTATCATTCACTCTTGTCTCATAATTGTCTGCAGGCATTATAGGTTTGTGAAGCAGTTTATAGTCTGACAGAGGAGGTCAAATAAGATTCTTTGTTCCTTAAAAAGGTCAGTACAGTCAAGATGTTTTGACGATGGTCAGTGGTGCAAATTTGCCTGCCAAAGTTCATCAAAGTTGAACCTGATGTGAAAAATTTGCATCTATTTGATTTGCACATCCACAGATTGTTGTGATTCCACTGAAATGAACTGATTTTGCTCTTTTTAAAACACTGGTGTGACCGGGCCTTTAAAGCCTTCGCCCCTGTCGTAGGTGAGCTTATTTATCCCACATTATTCCATATAAAGTTCACCCAGCAGGTTTGTCTACTGCGGTCAGCATGCGTCCTATGATTTTTTTTTTTTTGCACTCTACAGTGAGAATCTTCCTATGAGTAAATGTAACATTTTCATCTTTGTACAATGCATTTTAACGTATGTTTCTGACATTACTTTCGACAGAGTGTGGAGTTTCGACTGTACATATGGCTGGCCTTCTAGAAAACACAGGAAAGCTGAGATGGCGGCTCTGTCTCTTTGCTAAGCTGTTTCATTGAATCGTTCACAGACTCAGACTGAGTCTCGGAGTCCAACACAGCATCAGACGAGTCGCTCCAAAAAGCATCGTTTAAAGCCTCGGTGGAGACCCTGTAGCCAGTAGCAACTGTTACATCTTTAGAGGGAGGCAGGGTCTTCTAAATATCATTAAAATGAGTTTAAATTGAGGATTTGGGAATCCACTTTCTGTTCTTCAAGGGCCAGGATCAGACATGCTCCTTCTATTGTCTTGCATTTTGTTTTCTAGTTTGTATTGAGGTTGTAAGTGTTTGTACAATGTCACGAGTCGAAACCTCCGGACCTACTGGTGTTTCCGCAGGTCCTTCTTTCACCGTTACCGTCACCTCACTCGCTGCAGGGGAACTATTTACAAAGACCAGAGGGGAAGATAGAAACTGGATGAGTGATGGGCAGGAGTGGAGAAATAACTTGTCGTGTTTGCACTGGAGTGGGGATGAGCGTCAGAGCGAGGTTCGGCCATCTCCTCCCCAGGACGAAGTCATACGAAGGGCGTCATGACGGTGGAGGAGTGGCGGAGTCCCTGGATGGCGGCGTAGGGCCCCTGTTGGAAGTAGTGGTGGTAACGAGGCATGTGGAAGGACGGGAAGGACGGCCCGCTGCCCTGCATGGTTCCAGCCAGGGCGGTGGGCGTCAGCGGCATGCCCAGCCGGCTGTAGGGGGGCAGAGAGCCCTGGATGGGGTGGGGCAGGGAGGCGGCGCTGGTGCCCATGGCCGACAGGGACTGTGGGTGCTGGAAGCCCGAGAAGCCCGAGGTGGTGGTGACCCAGGAGCTCAGGGAGAGGTTGTCTGAGGCGGTGAACGCTGAACCTGCAGGACACATGAGGTGGATATAAATATTAGGGTGAGATATACATACTGTAGGTTGTTAAAGGAAAAAGCTGCTAATATTTTATATTTATCTTAACCAACAAATTCCATGAAAAGACCAAAACCTACTTCCTCCTCCTCTGTGCCACAGACCTCCGATGTCGTCTATGAACCATTAAGTTCCTTTATTACCATGAACACACACACTGTAGTTTATTTTGACTCAATCCCACATAAACTGTCCTGCTGCCAGAAAAACTCACTACAGCACCAAATTTGGATTAATCCGCCGCTAAAAATAGTCCTCAACAAATACACTGTTTACTCCTGTTTGAGTGATGTTTGTGGGGCTGCGACTAACGATTAATCTGCCAGATATGTTTTCGATCAATCGATTTGTTGTTTTGTCTACAAAATGACAGAAAATGGTAAAAAATGCCTGCTATAAATTCCTACAGCCCAAGGTCATGTCTTCCAGTGTCTTGTTTTTTCCGACCAACAGTCCAAATCCCAAAGACGTTCAGTTTAACAGCACAGAGGACAAAGAAAACCAATAAAATCATCACATCTGAGAGGCTGGAACTGGCAAATGTTTGGCATTTTTGCTTAAAAAATGACTAAAACAATGTTATTGGTTTTAGTCTTTTCAAGGGATTTATTGACACAAATATGAAGAATAACACCAGTCTTATCCCACATTCAAGTTCTTGTTTTGTTCTTTTTTGAAAGATCTCTTTCATCTACTGTATCTGTGATGAATGATAATCTGTCGTGTGTGTGTGACAGCTGCTCACCTCTGGCGTGTGTGGAGTGTCCGTCCTCGCCCAGGTTCTCCTCGTCGCCGGCGTAGGTTCGGATCGGCGACCGGGCGTACGAGTGCTTGTGGATCAGATTCTCAACACTTTCCCTGCAGCAAAAGCCGAAGAGAGAGCCCCAAAATAAATCTCTTTTTTTCATTTAAGAAATTTATATTGTCAGTAAATATGAAAATTGTAAAATGATTTTCAGAACAATGAAATAGCTGAATATAAAAAAACTGTCTGATTCTTCCACATGAATATAATCCTAGAATTTTCATGTATTGTATTGCAGTAATTACACAAGAGTACAGTACATTTATTTTCTAATGTTTGTATATCAGAATATTTGCAATGAACAGAAGAAAGACAGTTCCAGTGTTGTCAGATTGTGACTTTTAAATATATATTTCAACCTTCATTTAACCAGGAGAGGCTTCGAGATTAAAAATGTATTTTTCAGGACTAATCCAATGACTGACAACATAAAACAAATGCCATAAAATATATGTCAGAAGAAGGGCTGCAACTAATTATTATTTCTATTATCGATTAATCTGTCAACTATTTTCTTGATTAATCAATTAGTTGGTCCTCAAACCCAAAGATATTCAGCTGGACTCCAAACAATTAATTGATCATCAAAATAGTTTGCAATTAATTTAAAAGTTGACAACAAATCCATTAATCGACTAATCGTTGCAGCTCTAGTCAGAAGATCAGAATTAAAAAGAAAAAATTAAATTGTAATCATGAATAGACTTTTTTTCTCCTACTGTATGTTTGCAAAAAATGTGATTTTTCAATCATTTTAAATACTGTTTCTTATTTTATATTCTAAAAAATAATGCAAAAACATGTAAAATATACATATTACAGAAACATGTTTTCAAAGCATCCCATATTTTGAAAGCTGTGATAATAAGTCTGCTGTATGAAGCCTTATTTGATCCTTTTAGTCGACATTTTAGTTGTTTTTCATGGTTGATCTGTCAGAATCACAGAATATGACGAGCATTATTTTCTGTTTACATATTTCCGTATATTTAGTTTTGTTTACAGGTTTGTTTGCGTTGACATGTCTGAATATATGTGTGTCTTTGTCTGTAGCTGTTCTTCTATTTGTGTTGACTGTATATGTAGATTTTTGGCGTGTGAGTGTGTGTGTGTGTGTGTGTGTTTGCTATCCCACAAAGTGCATTAGCTCATTTGAGTCTTGTCAGACGGCACTTCTCAAACACAGTGACACAAATTGTTGGGGGAGGCAGTGAGCTTGTGCGTGTGTGTGTGTGTGTGTGTGTGTGTGTGTGTGTGTGTGTGGACAGACAGGCCAAGTGGTCTGCATCATGAGAGCCATGCGTCCACATTAGCAGCCCCCCCCCCTTCTCTGCAGCCCCTGCCCCTCCAATTAGGTTAGGAAAGTGCAATATCTGTCAGCAGAGGAGTACAAATGTGTGTGTTTTTATCAGCGTCGGGCCCCTCCGGCGCAGAGGCCACAGCGAACTCCCACAATGCACGGCAGGGTAAGGAGGGAGGTGAGGGCGGGCGGGGCATGCTGGTTTCAATCAGTCACTGCGGCCAATTGAATTACAGTGTGTTTTAGTGCAGTGGCCGACTCCAGACTAATGTGATTTCTGCAGCTCCCCGAAGATCAATTGATCAGGTCTAATTCACAGCCCTCAAATAGAGAAAGACAGAGAAGAAAAAGAAGGAGGAGGAGGAGGAGGAGGAGGAGGAGGAGGAGGAGGGGGAGGGGGGTGTCTGGCTGTGTTTCGGCGGTCTCTGTTTCAGGATGTTTGATTGAGGGAAATGGGCAGATGGTTTGATTTTGTCAGCTGATTTTGGCCGTTGTACCGGAATCAAGAATTACGAGAAGTGTGTGTTTTGGCAGCGTCCATAAAAATCCTTTGGATGAGGATTGTAACTGTGTGTGTGTGTGTGTGTGTGTGTTTGTGTGTATATGTGTTTGTGAGGCATCGAGCATGAACTCTTTCTCTCTGTCGCACAATACAGTGAAATAAAATAGAATATAAGTACAGAGGAGAGGAAGGAAAACGACAGATAGAATGGAACAAATCAAAGAATAAGAGAAAGAGAAGAAGGCTGTATGAGAAGTTCAAAGACTGGAAATGACGGAAAGAATAAAGGAAAGAAGGAAAAGAAGGAATAGATAAGAAGGAAAGGAAGACAAGAAAATAAATAAAAGAGAAAGGAAAGAAGGAATGAAATAAATAGACAAGAAAGACCAGAAGGAGAGAGGTAAAGAAGGAAAAAAAAGAAAGGATGAAAAGGAAAGATACCAGAAAGAAAGGCAGGGAAATGGAACAGCAAGAGGGAAAGAAGGAAAGACGTGAGATTAAAGAAAAGACAAGAAAGGAAGGAATGTAGACAAGAAAGAGAAGAACCAAAGAATGGAAGAAAGAAAGAAAAAAGGCAAAAGCGGAAATAATGAGGAAAAAGAAGGACAAAGAAGACAGAGAAAGAAAAATAACAAACTAAGAATGAAAGAGAAAGAAAAACAGGCAAGAAGAGAAATCAAAAAGGGAAAAACAAGAGAGTAGAACGAAAGGAAGAAGACAAGACAAAGGACAAGAAAGATAAGAGGAGAGAAAAACAAAAGACAACGAGATAAGAAGGAAAGACAAGATAGAAAGGCAGAAAATAGGAAAGACTAGAAAGGAAAAAAAAACATAAGACAGAAGGAAAAAAAAATAAAAGGAAAGAAGGAACAGAACAAATATAAGAAGGAAAGAATGTGAGACAGAAAGACAAGAAAGGAAAGGATGAAAGAAAGGAAGAAGGAAGACAGGGAAAGAAGAGAAAATGTAAACAAGAAAGAAACTACAAAAGGAAAAGACAATGAATACAGACAAGAAGAATGTAGACAAGACAAGAAAGGAAATAAAGAGGACAAAGAGGACAAGAAGAGAAAAAATGACAACTAAAAATTTAAGACAGCAAGAGAACAATGAAGCAGGTGTGTAGCTGCTTCCTTTTTTACTGGATCATCCAGTGAATAACAGTCAATGAACAATGTTTCAATTATCTGACTACAGGACCAATAAAAATAAAACACCTCTTGTCCCTTGCTTCTTGTTAACCATATGATGATGATGATGAGAGGTCAGATTTTTTGACTGGCAGTGCATGTTGCAAATGCCAGAATGTGAGCAGCTCCTCCTCTTTCACTCAGTGCACATTGCACAGAAGAACAGAAGCCTACTTTCCACTAGCCAGCTGCTTTTAATGTAGCTTAAGATAAAAACAATGGCAAAAACAAAGCAGTTTGCTTGTCCAAAAAAAAGAGGAGCAGGAGGAAGAGTATTCAGCTGGAGTTCAGTTATCAACCCAGACACCCACTACGCCAGTTTCCCCTCAACGAGTGCCAAGTAGTAACGACACGTACATAGCTGCTAATTCAGCCCTTTCCCCGTCAGCAGCAGCATGTGACTTAGCACTTGATTCTCCGACGACGACCTCCACCCCTCCATGCCAAAGCACAGGTACCTGCAGCCATGCACTCAGAGAAGCAGATTCAAACATTTTAAATGCCCAAGACTGAATATGAACTGTGTTATGAACTATAATGTTTATTCGTTCAAGGACGCACGAGCCCGAGACTTATCCACTATACTACAGTTGCTGCGTCTGCCATCTGTGTGTGTGTGTGTGTGTGTGTGTTTGTGTGTGTGTGTGTGTTTGTGTGTGTGTGTTATTTGGCCTCCCCACCAGGCTATGCGATGCTGTTAATGTTCGTCTTGGTGCTTATAACGTTACGTCTGATGATGTCTAAGGCTTGTATGATTAAACTGTGGTGCATTCAGGTATAGTTGTAATGGCCTATTTTGGTTATCATGTGTTTCAGAACCTATTAAGTATGTTTTGGTCTTGGACCTGATTTTCTCTGCATCCACACTGTGATCTCTGCCTACGCTACTGCAATAAAGACAGGAAATAAAAAGGAAAATGAAGAGATGACAGAATGAAAGAAAGAAGAGAAAAAGAAGAGACAAGTAGAAACAGACAGAAGGGTAACATAGAAAGATGAAAAACAAGAAAGGAAGAATGAAAGACAAAAAGGAAAGACAGGGTAAGAAGGGAGGACATGATAAAGGAAAAAAGTAAAGACTAGAAAAGAAAGACGGAAGGAGGGAAAAGCAAGAAGGAGAGACATGAGAGGAGGAAATTAAGATTGGAGGAAGGAAGACGAGGAAAAATCAAGTAATGAAGATGACAAGAAAAACGTAAACAAGACAGGAAATAAAAAAGGAAAGTAGGACAAGGAAGATAAGAGAGGATAAAAGGAAAGAAAGAAGGAAAGACAAGGAATAGAAATATGAAGACAAAACAACAAGAAAGGATAGAAAGGAAGAAAAAAGGAAAGACAACAAAGTAAGAAGTGTAGATAAGAATGAAAAGACTAGAAGGACAGAACAAGAAAGAATGAACAAAAACAAGAAAAGATAGACAAGAAACACAAGAGAAAGAAAATAAAGAAGAGAAAGATGTGAAAGAGAGCAATAAAAGAAAGATGGAAAAGACTAGAAAGCAAAAACAGAAAAACAGAAACACAAAGAAGGAGATAATGTAAGAAAAATGAGAAAGAAAAAAAAAGACATGAAAGGAAATGATAAAAGAAAGACTGTGAAATGAAATGTGGATTATCTGTTCATACTGACACAAACAGAGAGAAATAAACACTGAAGCTTCTGTATTTACTAATGAGCCGAGATCTCATACTCCCCTCCACACACACACACACACACACACACACACACACACACAAACACAAACGCGCGTGCGCTCCCTCCTCGTGTATCTTATCGGCAGCGGCGGTGGCAGGGACAAACGTAAACAAACAGTGCAGGACCCAGAATCCCCTGTACCTCTCCATGTCTGTCAGCCTCGACGAGTCCCGGAAACCTTTGGCGAAGGGGTTGCTGTCAATCTTCAGTTTGGTTATCTGGGAAACACGTCAGGAGAGGAGAGAGAGAGGTGTTAATTATTCTTCTTTTTTTTTTTTACACCTGTCCCCCATGATCCCTCGCTCCGTTAAAGTCACTATGTGCAAAAAGTGCTCTTCAAAAATCATCAGTTTTTATCTTTTCTGCTTTTGTTGTTTCTTTCTTTCTAGCAGCAGAAGAAGAAGAAGAAGCTGCCTCAACATGCTTCTTCCTGCAGCTTGGCTTTCTTCTCTGTAATATTACTACAACACTACAAACACAATACAGCTCAGGCTTTAAATATAAAGATATTAATTATGTATTAAAGGACCAGTGTGTAAGATTTTGTGGCATCCAGCGGAACAGACTTGGCAGAAATGGAATATAATATTCATAAGTATGTTTTAAATGCCATGTTGCTCCGCCATGTTTCTACAGTAGCCCAGAACGGACAAACCAAACACTAGAAAGGCTCTAGAGAAGGCCTTTCGCATTTTTCATGAGTTTCCCGGCCACCATAGGTTCTCCTACAGGCTTGGAAGGGGAGGGTGAGGGGGAGGTGTATTCATTTGGTTGCAATCGGCAACCTCACCGCAAGATGCCACTAAATCCTTTAATTGCTGTTACTGGTTATTATGGCTCCTCTTGTGCAACATAATAAACCATGAGGCAATGGAAGGGACACCAGTGCAGGACCAGTTTGAGAAACATGTTAAAATAGCTGCATCACAGGCTTATTAAATGCAGAGAGTCAAATTCAAAAGCTATTTTATTGAGATTGAAAATTCTTCATCATTTTAAGCCAACAAGGACAAAGTGGAAATGGAAATTCCACGACAAGTGGGCGAACTCCATCTGCTGAGTAGGATCATGTGATACAATCAAGTAAAAGGAAAGTTTAAAGCCTTTAAGACAGACGAGGCCTGAAGTTTTACGGCCGTTGGCCCGCTTCAGCCGTCAGTCACTCACCAGCTGGTTCTGATAGGCCGTGACGGCGGTGAAGACGGTCTCGATGAAGACGAAGGTGCGGAACTCCTCGGACTTGAGGTTGAGCAGCGAGGCGGTGTGGTCTTTCTTCTTGATGATGTGGACCCGCGGCTGGTACTTGTGCATGGAGTTGAGGATGATCTGCAGAGGAAGAGCGGAGCCAGAATCAATGAACGGATCAGACAGCGACATACAGACAGACCCAGTGATTTTTAGTGTAATTTAGACTAAAAAACTAAAATAATTCACAGTAGATTAAAAAATAAAATATGTAAAAATATCACACAAGCTAGCAATATCACAAGCTGTAGTGCAAAGAATTGAGATGTCTTGAGAATGAAGGTTGTGCAAAAGAAACGGAGAACACAACAGTGTTAATTTATACTGTAGTGCAACATGTAGCCTACTGTAGAGCAGAGGTAGCTGAGAGGAGTTATTCATTTATGATGGTGTGATTAAAATGAGGAGGAGTACTCACTTACTGGCTGAGTTGTTCATTGCTCGGTAATTTGGTAAAATACAAAAAATGTTAAAAAATGACTTAAAACAATAAATGCATTCCGAGAATAGTTGGCGATTAATTTAATAATTGGCAACTAATCGATTAATTGACTAATCGTTGCAGCTCTAGATGTTATATAATACCTAAGTTAAAGTGAAATTCACTGGGGAATATTGCATTGCCGCAGGTGTTAAGATATATATAAAACTTTGTTTATAAAGATTAGAAAGGTGAGTTTATAATTATATGCCTTACAAAGTCTGACATTGTGACAAAAAATACTAAAAATTAAGTAAAAAATAAAGAAATATATCTACAACTGTAAAACATTTGTGAAATGGTAAATTAACAAATTTTAACATATTTCTTAAGTGCTCTGGCCTTTGTGCAGCTTTGGATATGTTTTGAAAATAAAAAGCCTTCATATGCAACCGACTCATCATTCTTATTGGAAGGGAAAGTAAAGACAACAAAGACGGAGAAGAAAAACAAAAGCATGAAGAGCTTGTGATGACAGAGAGAGAGAGACTGGGATGCTGTGCAAAGAGACGAAGAATAAAAAGACAGAAGAATTAAAGGCGGAGGGAGGGATGGAGCGATTGGACAGAAGAAAGAGAGACAAGTGCGAACAGATAAAGTTGTTAACGCTGCAGCTGCAGCATCAGGGTGAGAATTTCCCCTCCATAGTTGTTTCTGTCTGGCTGCGGCCCAGGAAACAGTTTATCTTTCTCAACTACTGACTCAGGCCAATAAATTAAAGATGTAATTTGTGTGTGTGGCATTTTATGTTTTAAACCAATATGAGCTTCCAGTCATAAAACTTACTGTCAATCACAGGATGCAGGTTATCTGAGTGTACAGTACTGTAAGTGCCTCAGTGAAATTCAGCAATATAAATACTGCTTTTAGCTACAAGGATGCACCATATACATTACTTCTATGTATGTCAGTGATAATAAAGCCACAAAAAAGTCAGGAAAAAAGTGCTATTTATATTAATTAAAATCGTAGCCCTGTTTTTAGTGTAATGAGAATGTCTCTCCCTCATATTCATCAAATAATTAATCCATACAGCTGTGTGACTGAATGATTTGTCAAATGGTTTCATTTAGGATATTTTTGGTTGTATTTATTCTGGATACAGTAATGCTTTATTTTGTATCGCTTTTAGGTTACCTCTGTTTAAAAATGTAAAGCTACAGACTGCAAATTAATTTAATTTAACTCATGAATTCATTTATATGATATATTTATATGATTTTAATTAACCAGCAAAATTAATTTAAAAAAATCAGTGAAATAAATAAATCAAATAAATAAATCTAAACTTTGTCTGGTTGCCAAAAATGAAATATTTTAGTAGTTTAATTCCCAATATGCATTTTATGTGTGTGTCAATCTCCTTTTGGCATAAATTCATGATTTCTTCTTAAAACAAACAACTTTGGTATATTTTACCAGATAAAATGTTTTTAATATTCTCTGAAGAAATTGGATTATCAACAAAAAAAAATCTGACAAAAGTCAAATAATTACAAGGAATATTCAGCATGTTTTGGTTTTATGTGCTCATACTGTCGGCTTGTGTTGGTTACTTTCATGCAAACAGTATCATGAATCTATTTTTTGACTGAGGCACACACACACACACACACACACACACACACACACTTCAAGATAATAATTACCTGCAGTCTACATCCTACTGTTGGCTAATTAATGGATAAACGCTAACTGTTTTTCTCTTCCCTGCTGGTGCTTGTCGTGCTGCCTTCAGTGAAAGGAGGATTAAAGGAGCAATTTGCAACAATCACACCGGCCTTTTATTTGTGACAGAGAGACGAATACTGTTCACTGTTCATGAAAACTCTGCATGACTTTTTAACTTCAGCATATTTATGTTTATAATATATTTTACATGTTATTTGAACCATATCCAGGCTTATAGGTAACCTGTCGAATTTATGGGAATAATAATAATAATAAATCCAGACCAGAAAACATAGCCTACTTACACATTTATATCATTCATTTAGCCAATTAAAAATGTTAGCAGGCCTTTCTGGTAGCCTATAATAAGTATTTAAACTTTGCTTTGAGTCTGTTTTTGTTTCACCTGAAATGTAGCTTGTATGCTAACGTTACAGCTCATAAACATTAGCTAACGGTAGTAATAATTGGGTTAATACTTGACGTGCTTTTCTATTTTCACGAGGCAGAAGAGAAATGAAGTGACAAGTGCTCACATGTCCGTGTTGGTCCAGTTCGTTGTTCGTCAGTTTGACTTTCTCGAAGGAAACCATTTGCTTCATCAGCTGCTCTCCGGTGAACGGAGAGTCCGGGTGAACGTACAACCTGCCGGAGGAGGACAAGAAGAAGAACAGTGGGTCACGTCCTCAGCTCTGATTGGCTGAGAGGCGTTCGAAGCCAGCGTTCGATTCCCTGCGTGACGTGTAGCCTAGCAACCGTTCTAAAAGCGTTCTTTATTTTAATTTCATTTTTGTTAGTCTATTTTTTGTATTAGAGAGCAAAGACAAGACCAAGAATAAATCGAAAAAATATTTCATTTTTTTCCCTTAATTTTTCAAAATTGACTGTGACCCTGTACAGTATGTTTGTATTTGTAGCCTACGGCTAATTTAGGCTACATTAGGCCTACACAAATAAAGCAAATAGACATTAAAAGAGACATTAGAGAGACATTAGAGACATTATAATGAGGCATTATTGCCAAAATAGCCTAATAGCCTTCAGATAGTTTGTCCACCTGCTGTTACATCTGCTGACATTACTCTACATTGTCCTAAGAAATGAATTAGGCCATTTCGATTTAATTATGTTTAGATCTTTGTATAGGCTAGGTATGCTAGGAATTGTAGGGAAGTTTAAACCACATGCAGGGTATAGCCAGGATTAAAAAAAAACATGAGCCTAATTTAGACTATAACCTCATTCAAGACACCAAAAGGAGAGTCTAATGTTTTCTTTATTAAGTTTTTCCCATCATGAAGCCAGGAAAGACATTCTGGTAGGGAAATACTGAATCCTTTATTTGGTTACTTATTTTCTCGGTCTAAAAGTGGTGCAGTTCAATTATACTGAATCTAAAAATATTGGAACCAGCATATAAAATATCCACCATGTGTCATTTTTCTTAAATTGTTGAATGCAGCCTCCACCCCGGGTTACCAAACCCCCGGAAAAATAAAAAAAAATAGACTTGACCTCAGTGTCCACGCACAGACGGCCCTACATGCACTCCTCAGCTGGCCTGTTGCTTGAACTCACATCTTCATGTCATCAATCTGCATGTTGTGAGTGTTCCCAGATGCTTCCTGTTCATTGGTCTCAATTAATGTGCCGGTTTCAGTTTTTTTTTTTTTTATATCCGAGGTTGCTGATGGTGTTTGAATAAAAAAGAAACGCGTAGGCTGACCACAATAAATCCCATTATAACAGTTACTGATAGACGGCTCCTGTTATTAACACCGACCTCTGGGGCAAAACAGTCATCTATGAAGCGTCTGCCAGGTAACATGAACAAAATACACCAGCGAACTGTAGTTATATAGCCTATAAACATAGGCCTAATTAGCTTTACACTAAAATAAAACACATATATTTACATATCCTAGTTGCAATTCTAGGCTGAGTTCGCCTCATTTGAACATTGTTTTTCAGCTTTTTCTATTATTTTCTATTTCTTTCTTCATTTTTCTTCTTTTCACAGTGATAAAAAATCAACCAGGCTGTCTTTTCTGGTAAGCTGCTGGTTATAAGCTTCGTGGACGGTGAGCGTCTGTACCTGGCGGGCAGAGGAGGGTCGGCCTTGCCGGCCACCAGCCAGGAGGAGCGGTGGTAGGCGTACCGGTACCGCTTGTTGTCCACCGGGACGATGTCCATCAACACGATGTACTTCGAGTCCTGGTCTACCCCGGAGAAAGAGACCCGAATGGTGGGAAACATCCTCCTGAAGATGACAGGTCATATTATTATTATTATTATTATTATTATTATTATTATTATTATTATTATTATTATTATTATTATTAGTATTATTATAGTAGAAGTGATATTTGTATATTATTAATTTTGAGCACAACCTCATGAATATATTTACATAATCCATAAACATGCAAAATCTCAAAATGTATATGACTGCCACTATCAAAAAACCTTCACTTTCAGATATCAGGTCATGTCTCACAGTCTGGATTCTTTTTATTTGCTTTTTAATATTTCATGTATTTAACAAAAATACATACAGTATTTTTGTAAATTTTATTTCCCAACCTGAAGGCTAAATGCTGTTCCAAAGCCAACTCCACACTGCCAGGAATAATATCCTGGTGGGGAAATAGTGAATCCATTATGTGTTTTTTTATTTTGCTGGCTTAAAAGTGGTCCGTTTTAAACACTGAAGCCAAGAAAATAAACATCGTAGGATGAAATTTGTAGGATGAAATTTCCCTCAGGTTACTAAAACTCCCGAATTGCCATAGAAATACCTTTGTGCAATGCATTTACACGAGAATGCGATCTGTAGAAATATAAATGTTTTCTAAGCTTATGAAAGATCCCCGTTTGGACGGAAATACCTACAAATACTGTATATTTACACAATGACCTATAGTCACTTAGCACTATGTTTTTATTTCAGGATATAGGCTACTCTGCAATATAATCTAATACTATTTTTTCTTATTTATGTACTTATTATAAGCACACATATTAAGACCCTGTGGTGTGGCTCTATATATATGACCGTAGCTTCTTATTTTTGTCACTTGACTCTACGTAACTTGTTTTAAACTTATAGTTTATCAGACGAACGGTGAACTTTTCAGGTCAGGTGTGCTGTCTGGATCACACCTCCCACACCTCCCCCACACACACACACACACACACACACACACACACACACACACACACACACACACACACACACAGACAAATAAGCTTTATCCTTAATTTTACCTTTGTTTAAACCTCCTGAATGCCTGACATGTCACGACACATGACAGCAAAACAAACACCAGGTATAAGATTTACCTGGTATCACCTTGTATCCCTAAAATATGATGTAATATTCCTTTTACATCCCTCTGTATCTAATTTAGTATTTGAAATGCTAATTTAGTATATAAAAATGTACTCAGGACCATGCTATTTATATCATTTCCCCCAATTTATCTAATTTATAAGGGCTATTATTATCATCATTATTATTATATTATAGTCTAACCAGCTCATACGGGCTGATATAAGTTATTTTGTATAATATGAAACAGTCTTTAACCGTTTACCTTCCAGATTTGGTGATGATCATCTCGGTACCGAGCTCGTGAAACTTGTCCCACAGCTCTTTGGTCTCCAGGCTGCACGAGATCTTCGCCATCTCCTCGCTAGGGATGCCGGGATTGGTGGGGATGAGCGGCTCCGTGCACACCGCGGGCGCGCTCCCGCTGAAGTCTCCATGCCCGTCCAGAGATGACAGGTCCGGCAGAGACTGCTGGTTGCAGGAGGACTTCTCAACGAATTGCTCTTTTGTTTTTGTTTTTTGTGGAAAATACACGAAGAAACAGAAAGAACAATTTTATCTTTTATTTTTCTTTTTAATGTCAGCAGTGACAACAGCAGCTCTGTCATGAAGGAACACAAAATCAAGTCAGTAAATCATCGTATAGCTTATATATTATATATTGTCTATAATTCTAATAGGATTAGAAGAAGATAGATCTATAACTTACAGTTTCTCAGTTTCTTTTAATTATTCCTTTTAATGATTGTTATTATTAGACTATCTATACTGCTCCATGCACATTAAAAATATACAGGATAATTTAAATAAAACGGGAAACATTTTTGGTATTTGAATCCATTAAACGTGTTTGTCGTTAAAGGAAAAAAGGCCTTTATAACAATTTCACTCAAATTATAAAAAATAAAAAGGGAAGAACTGACTGATATGTCTGCCAGTGTTTTTTTTTTCCTTAAAAAAAGATGCACAGACATCAAATTTGGCCATTCATGAAGGTTGCTATTAAATAAAAGTGGAACAATTTGGATAATTGAAGCTGCAAGTGACACATAAGTTCCGTATGTGAGAATAAAAATAAAATCAGATTGATTTTCACTTTCTTCCTCGAGCTCTGTTCCAAAATCCAATGAATAGTGAAGGAAAAACCACTTCATCACCTGCATGTTACCATTTATATTCTGTAAAACATCACTGTGTCCAACAAAGACTTCAGTCATCTCCTCTTTTTAATTTCTAGACATTCTCACTTGATGTTTTAAATCATTCATAATAGCTTACTTATAATATATTTCTTTTGTAAACTCAATTTTAAACAATCACCATAACTCTCCTGTAAATACAACTGGTATTTGTGGAATTATAAGGATGTTAGGGGCTTTTTGTTACATTATCTATTTACTTATTTACATTATAAAGTCTTGACCATTCACTTTTTAGCTCACTGTCAACAAAAAATAGTTCATCCATCTTTAATTGCATATTTTCCCCCCTCTTTGACTCTTGGTGCAGATCTAGTTTTGTTTTTATTTCCAGTTAGTTTTTATCTTTTTTCTTCTCTCTGTTGCTTCATCGGCCCTGTCTCCTCGCGGGAAGGTTGCACCTCATTTAAACCTTCATAAACTCTCAGGATTCTTGCCTAAAACAACTTTAAAAAAAACTGTAAACTTTACGCATAAATCAACCAGAATTAAGTTCTATTTTATCTCCAAGTCCGACTTACCGAGAGGCTTGATGGTGTTCTCCTCCGTCTCTTTGTCCTTACTGGGCTTCCCACTGGACATCAGGGCGGCTATGGAGAAAGCGTTTGCCCGGGATGAGAGCTGAGGTTTCGGGGAAGACGTGTACTCCATGTCGGTGAGTGAGGGCTTGGACCAAATTATTCCGCCTCAAAATAAAATTTAAAAAAAAAAAAAATCCCTCTTGAGTCCGCCTGTTATTGGCTCCCGGCGGAGGAAAAAAAAAATACGCGCAGTTTCTCCCCGTTTTCAGTCTTTACGCACAAACAATCTGCTCGTCTTAACGGATAAAAACTCGCCTCTTTGGAAACACTTGTCACAAACGAGTTCTAAGTCTTGTTGGATGCATGTTGAAGGAAGGAGAGGAGGAGGACTGACTCCAGTGACTTGTGAGCGTCCTGCGGTGCCAGATCTGAGGCCGGCTGCTCTTTGGGAAGCTTCGGTCTTGTTCACCCTCCCCTTATAATTCCAGTCTGCCCTCCAATCACTGCCTCGGCTTCCACGTCACACTCACACTGTCCCACAGCGGCTCTGATACCGAGCAGCCAATTAAATAAGCGGGCTGTCAGGGTTTTTCATACCAAAGACCCCAAATAGAGACAGTGTGTGCTGTTGAAGAGGAATACTCTTCATCTATACGGAACTATAGAGGAGCTGATGACAATTTAAAACGATATTCTTAACTGTCACTGCGCGATACCGAGGAGGAGGGAAATAAAAAGTGAAACTTACCTTGGTTTATGCTTGGAGTCCTCCCAAGGACCCCTGGAGGGGCCCCCAGACCACATGTTGAGAACCACAAACCCAGAATGTCAACATTTCCTAAAGAGACTTTTGCCCAAGATGGAGCTATTTGATAATTATTGGCAGCAGACAGATGATGATGATGACAGCTTTACACACACACACACACACACACACACACACACACACACACACACACACACACATCAGTCAATATGGTTGTATTATGTTATATACAGTAAATCCTCTCCTGCCAGTAACATCAAATAATGTGAAAAAAAATCAGTTTCTTAAAATTTAATTCAGACATTTCGTTGAGACATTGACAAATCTTGAAGTATTTCAGAGTGTCTCAACATACAAAACTGAATCTCCAGCTCCAAACACTAAGTTATCATAAAAATAGTGTTTCTGTCATTAAAATACCATGGCAAAGTTTACAATTTTGATGTTAAATATGTGGTGATTTTTGAGGGTGGTGCTTGTGATGTTGTGTTGTGGGACGTTTCTAATATTTTTGCAGCTACATGAGGGTGTAAAAATCATTTTAAAAGCTTCTAAATATAGGGCAAAACAATGCAAAACCACTATAATGTATACAACCTCAAAACATACAGTAGAGTTGAGTCAAAAGACCAAGAATCTACATTTTCATCTCTTTATCTAGTCAAATTATACTTTAAAATGCCAACAGACATGACAAGCTGTCTATTATTTATTTATTTCTACTAAAATGATCATGACATGAGGTTTTTCTTTTGATTTTATCCTAAAGTTGTTTTGGGGAAACAAACACATTGTGGTCCCTTTTTTTTGAGGCAGAGCATCCAACTGAAACCTGTTTCCTGTCGTGAACAATAGAAGTTTTTTTGTGGAGTCTGATGTTAACATATTCAGAAACTTGTGATTGTTTTTTTTTTCTTGTCAGTGTTTTCATGGATGGTAGCTAGTTTTCACAGTCACTGCCTACACTTTGCCTATTTTACATGTATTAACATTTTGCAAAGTGTTGTACAATCCGAGCCGCTGCAGATCAAGGAGCAGCCTGACACAAGTAAATAGGAAGTTGTGTGCACATTACATAATATATTTAGAGCAGGTGCAGGACAACAGGTTCAATTAAGGATATAAAGTAGTGTTGTGCACACTGGATTATAGCTCTAAAACATTTAATGGACTGAAAAAGGCAACGTTTCAACCCTACAGGCAGTCCTGTCTGTAAGGTAGAACATAATGATGTCAGCGTGATGTAACTAATTAGGTGTCTGTATATGCGTCACTCTTTGTCACGCTGGTCGAGGAAGACCTGGTATAGGGTTGAAACGTTGCCTTTTTTCAGTCAAAATACATTTTCAGGAGGTATAATCCAGTGTTTAGACGCTCTTTCCTCTCTTTCTTTACACCTGACACAAGTGCCACAAGGTTGCAGGTGCAACACATTACGCACAAGTGCATAAAAATGACAAATTTCTTGTATTTCTCTCTTTTTTTTGAGAGAGAGAGTAAAAAAGAGGGAGAGAGACAAAAGAGAATATTAGGTGAGTAGCTTCTTTAGTTAAAAGCTATAATAATAAACAGGATGATGATGGAGGTTAATGTAAGATAAGGTGAATTGTGATCCATACACTGTATATAAAGATGAATGTAGTAAGGTGTGATGTCATTGGGTTGTATTGGAGCCCATTTAAAGCCCAGAGTTGTAGCATATGGTCATTCGTTTGGAGCCAGAAGCTTCCAAATAAGGAGTACGGCGTGTTGTCTTTCACGCTCCGGAAAACACGGCCCGCTACCTCAATCGCTAGCTTACTGGGAACACTGAGTGGTGTGCAGTTGGGCTAACATTAGCTACTTTAGCTAAATTGTGCTAACAGGGCAGGTATTATAATCAAGTAACATTAAACTTAGACACAGCTGTCAATCAACGATACCCTAATGTTAGAGGGCCTGAATGTATTGATTGAGACCATAATGACTCATTGAAAAGCATTAATGACAGTATTTCTAAAGAGAAGTTGAGGCTTTTTGAATGGGAGTCAGTAGGAACCAGCTTCTAGCGGCGGGCGGTGGCACTTTAAGGGACTTCCACATCGGCCTCAGACTCAAGCCGTGGTAGCTGCTGCTTAGTATGAGCCCGTCCTGGTTTCAGACTGTGAGACTGAACACACAGTGACTCTCCATAGATTCTGCTTCTTGCCCTCATTATGTGATGTGAGGTGTGTTAGACCCTTAGCACACACACACTCACACACACACACACACACACACACAGGAACCTTATTGAGTGCAGGAGCAGCAGTCTTGGGTTAATCCGTTCTATGACACACACCAGTGAGCCCCTAATCTCTCTCTCTCCCTCTCTCTCTTTCTCTCTCTCTCTCTTTCGCTTTCACGTGACAACAGGAAATGCACATTATTTTTATGAGGCCTGCTGATAACAGTAGTAATAGTCCAGTAACAGTAGCAGCCTAGTTGGTTGTAAATGGTGACAACAGACTGCTTTTCCAGGCTCGGGCTCTTCACTTTTTATCATCTTATTACTGTCCTTACTCACTCATTCAAGTTTATATCAAAGAAGAAAGCTTTCAAGACTGATTAGAGGAATCTTTTTTTGTATTTCCTGCTCTTATTTCTTTGCTTTTAACTTGATAGGGACTGGATCCGGTCTAGACGTCAGCTAAGGTTGAGTCTTTATCAAGACCAAATGTTTTGACTTCCTCAATACGACAGATATGCACCGCCTGGGTCACAACAGACAATTAGAGAGACCACGTTCACTACAGACCCAAATTTATATAGTTATTAACAGCCAACATTTTCAAAACGGTCCAACAGCGGACCTCTCATCTGGGGAACCCCGGATCTGTGAGCCAATGGGAAGAGAACAGGGTGCCCAGACGTGAGGTGTAACACCTCCTTTTCTGCCACAAAAGAATGTAAGCAAATAGGCTGCTTCTTTAAAGTTAATTTAACTCTTTTTAGCTCATAATTATAAGGTAACAGTATCTTTTGTGATAAAAATATGCTTTATGTGAAATAAAAATCCAAGAAAACCACACAAAGAGTGAAAAAGGTATTACTGGGCAGAGTTTAAGTTCTGGGTTGTATTTTTTTTTCTCAGTATTTTACCATAATATTTGTTTCACACCTAATCAATGGTGCCTTAATGCATGGACTTACCAGGGCTTAAGCCCCCGGCCCTGGGCCTCCGACCGAGGACCAGGGGCCTCACAAGACATGAGCTTATAAAAAAACCCCAAAGAAAACAAACAGTAAACACAATGTAGGAGAGTAAGCTATCTGTGATGCAGAGATGGACGTGATGAAGAGTGAATCCTCTTGCTGTGCTTCAACACTCTTTGTAAAAACATGATTTATGTCATTACATCGTGTTTTAACGTAGCGGTGTGTGGAACCAAGCAGCAGCAAAAGTCTTCATCCAGTGCAGTGGCTGCGTTTGCTTGTCAAAGACATTGAAAAGAACAACAAAAATGTCACTCCAAATGCTTTTTGTGATTTCCTGTTTTTGATATATTGTTATATTATCGGATGTCTTTGTTAAACATGATCAAAGTTCCAAAACTTGAGGTGAACGTATGTAGAAATGTTCCCTGCAAGTCAAAAGCCAGGGCTTCAACCTGCCCTGAACGCCTCGTTTGTGACTTATTTCTACCTCGCTGATGAGCTGACATCGACGCAGCCTTCTGTAGCCTTGGTTGCTAAGGTTGTTGCTAAGGTTTTTCCATGTGTCTCATATTCTGGATCAGATTTCCACTCGAACATGTATATATATTTGAGAAGCTGACATTTTGAGAAAAAGTAGTGAAATCCTACTACTATAGTTTGTTTCGTGGTTTGTTGACGTAGCCTCTGGAGCTGGTGGAAGTCTTCTGAGGGGCAGCTTCTAAGAACTGACCAATCAGAACAGAGTGGGCTCATTGGGAGGAGGGCCTTAAATAGACAGGCGCTAAAACAGCATGTTTCAGACAGAGGCTGAAATGAGGGCTGTGTAAAGAGTTTTTTGAACTGTAAATCATGCAAAGATATTCCACTAGAGCCCCAGATTAAAAATATAGACCTGGAAATGTGCATAATATGTTCACTTTAACAATCTGTTTCACATGGTTTTCTCCAACAGGCTGATGCTGAGTAAGTCACATCTGCAGCCGAAGCTACGAGCAGCACCTGAATGTATCATATTTCCAAAACGCTGACTTCTGATTTTTTCCACAAGCATCTGTGTGTGTGTGTGTGTGTATTGTTTGTGTGTGTGTGTGTGTGTGTGTGTGTGTGTGTATTGTTTGTGTGTGTGTGTGTGTATGGGGAGAACAGGATCACCTCTCATCCTCAATGTCACTCTCTCTGAGAGATGGAGGCTCACATAAACACCGAGTCAGAGATCCGTGGAGCCGCTAAACCTATTAGGAGACTCCTGAATGCAAATCCGCTGCTGCAGATATTTAATAAGAGACCTGCGCTGGCAAATTAGATTACCTTGCAATTGCCAGTGGATAATGTGCTAAAAGCTTTCCCACTTAAGCGTTACTCCTTACTGAATATTATTCACACTTTGAGGGGCCGGTGCAGCCTTAAAGAAACAGACAGTCTGGAAGTGAACTGCAGTGGTTAGTGTGCCTTTCACAGCTGAATACAGGATGAGTCACATATGAAATGTTGGAGTAAAACATGGGGGAGGCTGAAAACGGTTGCAAGTTTACATGGATAAAATGTGTATGCAAATTTAATGGGTTTTCCTTATGTCAAGGACAATTTATAGCAAAGGTTTTAAGGTTCAGGTTTGACAATTGAACCCCATAAACGTGTTTTTAGGATGTAGATAAGACAAAAGACGTAAGAGACAACAGTTGTGTGACACTAGTTCAAAATGCAGTGATAAAAAAGTGAATCAAAGGTTCAAATGGGGATCTTCCCTCTTTGTACTTTCATGAATAGCATTTGCTTGTTGAGTAACTGCAGAAGGACACAAACACAAAGACAGAATTTGGTACTAAAATAGCACTCTGGAAGATATCCTCTTGACTTGTTTAATACAGACAGCTGAGGCCTTATATATACACTTTTTCTGAACTTCAGAATGTGTTTTTGTACAGAACGAGGACTGCTTTTTATCACCAATCACTTACATTGAAATTTCTTTAAGAAAGGGATCTCTGTGCAGCCAGTATGGACAGGAGGAACCATTATAAAAACCGATATCTCTTCCATTGTACGTGTAGGCAAGTACGTATTGTTTTAAGACAGACTTGAAAAAATATGAACCTTTTGTTTAACTCATATTTAACTCAACTTGTCCCTAGTTTAATAGAAATAAGTGTTGCAGAGTGAGGCAGATAGCTGAACTAGGATCAAAACAGATACTTACATTCAAAGGAACTAATATTGGAAGAACTGGTTTCAGGTATTTTGCAACTTTTAAATGGAATGAACTGCAAACTGCCCTCAAACTAGAGTATTTCATGCCCCTTGGAGATTTTTAAACTGTATTATCTGATTTTTTTATGACTCTTGTAAGTGTTTTTTTAAATTAATTCTTTGTTGATTGTGGTTCTCTGGCTTTAGTTGTGTTGTTTCTGTTTGATGATGGTGTGCTGATCTTGTTCTCAGGTCTCAATCTCAAGCAGACTACACGATTAAATAATGATTAAATACATTAAAAAGTGATAAAAGATTGATTTCTTCAGACAGATTTTGCTGATGCGACTAAAATCTATTCGCTACCTGCAAAAACACATCTCTCGTCACAAGTCTTTTAGTTTTGAAATGTTGAAAACCTGACTTTTGACGCAATAAAACTAATAATAATTGCATAGGAAACAATGGAAACCATCTCTACCTTTACCATTTTTTTCCCACTTGTTTAAAGAACAAGAACCGAGCTGATTAAAGAAGGCATGTTTTGCAGTGTGCATTGCTCTTCCTGCCACACATCAGTATTTCTCAGTAGTAGGAGATAACAGGATAGGTGACGGCTCACCACACTGAGAGCCCACAAGCCAAAGCACTCAGGGATATGACGATGAAACGATCTGAACAATTATTCCTCGGGATAAATGGCCGCAGTGTGAAAAGGTCAGCAACAAACGACAGCCAATTCCCAGCAGAGTGGAATCTGAGGAAAAATAATCGCCCCATGATTGAATTGAATCCTGGGACATTTGAGCCACAGTAATGAAATGGCTGTTGTTGTGACCCGACCCCTTCACCTCCCTGATGATTTTTTACCAGATTACAGAGCAGGCAGCAGGGGCGACTATTTGCCTACAGGAATACATTTAATATATGTGCATGGGTTTGTTTTGTCAATGTAAATCCCCATTATCACAGGTACTTCTGCATATTACATGTCAGCGTTCACCTGCGGGGCTGACAGGGCCACAGAGCGATGTTTTCTGGGAAAGCTGATTTATTATCGCAGTTTAATGGCCGCACCTTAGAACAAGTGCAACAAAAGAGCGAAATTCAACACTGAACTAGATCATTAATACTAAAATCCAAAAGGAAGGAAAGAGGGTCAGATGTCACAGCAACATTTTCAGAATATAAAAACTCAGGAAATCAGAATATTCGTTCAACAAGGTTAGATCAAAAAATTTTAGGAATATGTTACAAAGAGTCTTGCTAGTTGCTCTGTGAGGCTGCACTGATTTGGGCTAAATGCTAATGTTAGCAATGCTGTCAACTATTTTCAGTTGAAAGTAGCTGAAGCCTTAGCCCTAATGCACTAATCTGCATATACGTCATATAAGTCATAAAGTAACCATATATATTTATGTGGTTTATGTGGTTGTGGTCATAAGATTTTAAAAGAGGAAAGAAAATGAAGTCATCAAGTAAACTTTGCTAAACTCGACTCTCTCCAAGGAGAGGAGTAAAGGTTTGCTTAAAAAGTCATTAAATGTTGGTAGCTGAAAAAAATCGGTAAAGAGGTCCTAAAAGTCGCTAAGTTAGTAACACTGAATGTCAGCATGCTAACATGCTAGTATAATTTGTTTTTACCATGTTGACTATCTCAGTTTAGCGTGTTAGCATGCTAATTAGGACTAAACACAAAGCACAGCTGAGGATGATGGGACTATCATGAGTTTGCAGGTATTTGGTCATCAATATTGTTTCATATTATCATAAATTGTATTAGCATTAAATTGTATTAGTAATAATATCTTGACCTGATGATGGCGACATCTCAAACATTTACTTTGTGATTGTCAAGATGAAGAATGAAATTATTGTTACGTATTTTCTTCAGACTTCCTGGATTGTATTTCATCTTCTTACATGTACACAAGACAAAATGCCCCACAGACGTCTGAGTTAGTCCAATAAAGAGGATGTCTGTCACAGTTACAGTCTTTTTAGTTAAAAACTATAATCAGTGAGAATAAGAAAAAAGTTGTTTACAGACTAAATGGATGTACAGGGGCTTGTGTTTCGTCTTACGCTCTGTTTTCATCAGTATTTTACGTCTTTAGTTGCTGTTTAACTTAGTGAAAAACCTGTTTGTTAAAGCTCCTCAGGGGTGAGATGAGTAGAGGGGTGGACGGGGGCGGGTGGGGAGAGAGAGTGGGGGTGAGTGGAGACGTGGGTCCTGCATTTGAACTTAACCTGGCTGTGGCCCGGGACTGACGCAGCAATTAGCACCAGGGATCAACATCAAAAGGAACGGCGCAGTGTGAATCTGGTCTAATTAGTCATATGAACGGAGGCAACAGACCGACCACTGCATGCCTCAGGAGGGGTGTGAGTGTGTGTGTGTGTGTGTGTGTGTGTGTGTGTGTTGAGGGCTGACTCACTGCAGTCAACAGCAGGTGAATGAGAGTCCATGTTGGTGAAGACATGCTTCAGATCAAAGCTTTGTTATGTCAGCTAATGTGTGATCTGATATGATCTGTTTCTGAAATTATAGGAAAACATCCCCACGGCTCCTCAGTAAAACTACTACAGGTCTATTTTATTGTTCATTATTTTCTATTTTCTTGCATTTGCATTGTAGCTGATCCCATAAACGACATTAATTCATATCTACTTAAAAGTTTGAGTGATATCTGCAACAAAAAAAACAAGAAGCTAAATGGAGTTATGATGGATATATATTGATATTTACTTTACGCTGCAGATTTTCTATGTGGCATTTTTTAGCAACTTTATCACCAGACAGGAATGTCGATACTGGATGAGTCTGTTAAAGTGTGGTATACGTTCAATGTAAACCTGTCGATGGCATCCTTTAATAGATGTTTCAGTGCAATGGAAAATATAATTTGCAACAGTCTTTAAAGGATGTTTTCATTTTATTTTATTTCCTTTTTTTTTAACAACCTGAGTTTTTCATTCTTCTGAGCATGATTTCTATTGGAAATGATCATATTTTATTCACATTTTGCTCATTTTCACACAACAGGACATGGTTACATCTCTCCAGTGAGGCAAAACAATTGAAAAGCAAAAGTTAAACCACAGTAGACGGAGCTAAAGAATCATAGTTTTCAATTACTGCTATAACAAAAATGTTAAGAATAAATGTTCATGAATGGATAGACAAATAGAGTTCCTTGTTTACCATTAAGGATTGAAGAATATCCAGCTGTGACTTCAGGATCAAATGTTTGGCCTTTGGATTATGGAACAGGTTTCCTTAACCTCCCCCCTCCTGCCCCCCCCCTCCCCTTAAACTGTGTCTTGCCCAAACTCAATGGGATTACACTGGACCTTGGTGAAGGATAGGTCAAATGAAAAGATAGAGGGGGGGGGGGGGGGGGAGGAGGATGTGATGGATCAGGGGACCGTTGAGCCACAAACACTGTGATGGTGTGTTTGAAGAGAAAATCTCATGACAGACACAAAGTCAAGTGCAGACACATTTTTAGGTACTAAACCACCTCACGTACTGGGAACTTAGCTTGAAGTTGGTGATCTATTACAGTGAACATTGAGGGTGTTTGATAAGTTGGTAATTTTGTTGTGTTTTCCACTTTGGTTTGGTTTCTTTTCACAAAGAAAAATCCAAGCAAGTCAAAATGCATCACTAAAATCCAGGAGAGCCTAGTTGTGCTTATCCAGGTCTGAATACGAGTAGTTGTTGGATCAAATGGGATCACATTCCCACCACAAACAAAACACTCCAGATTTCATTTGGGACCGGATCGAGACCACTTTCTCTAAAGGGCCTCAATCCTGAGTATGATTGCGGAGTTAACAAATAAAAATAATAGAAACATAGAAATGAATAAATAAATCACACCAAGGGGTAAAATGAACTAGAGTCCAGTTCAATTGGACTTATTTGACTTAATTTGTTTTCAAAGTTGCGTTACAGTTGTGTGGTAACTTCCATATTGGTGCATTCATGAAAACTCAAAGATTTTAGAGTCAGTTTATAAAAAGCAAGACAAATACAGTGGCTTTTAGCAGCTGACTTACAAATCTCAGGGCATTTTCACACCTATAGAACAGTGAACTTAGTGAACTTTGTACGTTTTCCTCTTGGTTCGGTTTCTTTTCACACAGAGAAAAAATCCAAGCGAGCCAAAATGCAGCACAATAAACTATGTGAGAATGTTCACTTCACTCATTGGTCAGATGTGTCAGGGGTCGGAGCAAGAATGTAAACACAGGAAGAAGGTCCTGAAGGAGGTCCACTAGCCAAATACAACGTACTTTGTTGAACTAGTCCAGGTCCGACCTCGATTAATTCTCTGGCTAGTTGTTGGAAATTAAATTCACTCATCCGCATCCCATTATGCAAAAACTCACCTGGAGCTGTTTCGCTCAAACTTGTAGAGTAGCTGGATCGGATCGAGGTCGGCTCTGGCTGCTCCAGAGTTTGTTTGGGACCAGATTGAGACCACCTCCTCTGAAGGACCTCAGTACAGTTGTTTTGGTCCACACCCGAGTGTGATTACTGTGTTCACACCTGAGTTTGATTTAACCGGACCAAAAAGCGCAGGTGTGAAAACACCTTCAGATCATTTTCACAAATAACCAGAGCATGGCCACATGACCTCCGAGGGTTCCCAAACTTTCTAAACCAAAACCACCAATAACAAAGAAACCTATTGTTGAAAAAAACACAAGAACTACAATTTTTGCTTGTCCAAGCGGCCAAGAAAATCACAAAGGGAACCACACAGTTTTCTTCTTTGTTTTCTGAAGCTGAGGTTGAAGCGTGGCCTCACACTCGAACCGTGTCAAAGACACCAAAATATTTTTTAAAAACACAACAGACGCTGGTCCGTGTGTCAACCATTTCCCAGCTGGACTGTAAAGCTCCACAAAATGATTACATTTAACTAACATGAAAGCCATAAATCTGTCACGTTTACGACAGTTTTTCAGCATTTAAGGTTTGACTGATGCTCTTTTTATTACATCATCTTGTTGCGGCCTCTTCTTCTGCAATGGTTAAATAGCACGGACTGAAGAATTTGCACCATCAGCTGTTTATCTTGACCACCCAACTTCAAATATTTGTGTAACAGCAGTGGATTTGAATTTACTTTTGCAGATTTTTTGGAAATTTTGTAAAAATTTGTGCTACATTTGGATAGAAACTTAACTATAAACAACAGACCAGATGGAGAAAAAAAATGTTTTGATTTAAATCTGAATCTGGGTCTTGTAAACAAATATATTTATGCAAAGAAAGCTGTTATTGTGATGAATTAAAATCATTAATGTGCTGCATATCCGTCAGTCTAAAATGGTCCAGATTTTTGTCTTTTTGGTTAACTCTTGTACTTATGTTTCATTTAAACTTCCAGCATTCAAGCTACACAATAGACTTACTTGTGCACGTTTAAACACACTGACTGCGTCTGAGCCTGAAAGGATATATCGTGTCCGTCCTCCTCGCCCATCACCCGGCGGCCATCTGCTCTGTCTGTCTCTACACGACTATCGGACATTCAGCTAGTCAAACAAGTGTTAGATCTTTAAATGGGAATGTTTGACTCCACCGAGCTTCTGAATAATTGAGGAGCTCGGTGGTTAAAAAAAAAAAAAAAAAGGCAGATTAATGCACATCTACAGCATCTACTCTGCTGTGTGCCCTGAGAGTGTTTGTCAGGGAGAGAGTGTGACAGACACTGACAGAGAGAGGCTAATAACACGCTTACTGCAACACCCGAACCCTTTTTGCAGCATAGCACAGACAACCATGAGATTTTAGCGACAGGGGCGTGGTGCTAAAAGCTGTTGGTGACAGTGGGATTTTTTAGAAATACACCCCTCCACCCTGCACTTCAACCTCCTTGTACATCTCTTTAAGAAGGAGTGCTGTAATTGTGTTGTGATTCTGCAGGCTGGCTCGACCCCGCTGACCCCCCCGGGGAAGCTGTTTCTGAGATGTGCCAAGAGTCACATCTCTAAATATGGCCACAGTGCGGGGGGGGAGTCATCCCTGCATGTTAGACTGTGGACTTCACCTCCGTGTCCTTCTATTAGTTTGACCTCAACTTCAGAACTCCACACTTCAGCTCCACAGATTTTCACTTTGGCAAGGAGAGAGAAGGAGATCCGCTCTTGAGGAGAGTTTGGGAGGATTTCACAGGAACCTTCACAGCGAGGCTGAAAAGTCAAAGTCAAGGTTACTGTACAACTTATAAAGACGGGCTTTCACTATTTCATAAGTATTGTGTTGTGTAGTGTTATGTCCTTGTTTGTACTTTCAAGGTGAAGTTTCCAAATCCCAGGCTTCTTTGAAGGGCAAAAATACATAAAATCCAAAATATGGTATAATCTGCAATACTTTTTAGATCAGATATGAGCTGGTTATGGCGAAATAAAATCCAAAATTTTGTAATGTAAACAGATTTCTTTTCCCCTCGCTAAATCTGTTTCCATTGCACTTTGTCATATTTTTCTTTTATTGACACACAAACCTTCCCACCGCAGCCGAATGCAAAGCACCGTGTGATATCTTGAGAATTTTTCTGTTTCCAGTCAAGTTTTTTATGCACAAATTGAAAATCTGAATAAAAACATGTGGGGGAAAAACTATAAAAGAGTCCAAACAGCATAGTGTGTCAGATGTAAACACCACTTTTTTGTAGATACTCTTTATTTTCATGATACCAACAACACAGCGGTGTGTGTGTGTGTGTGTGTGTGTGTGTGTGGGTTGGTGGGTCGTCGGGGGCTGCAGACTGGAACTGGTGAGCAGAGGGATGCAGGGTGCTAACAGCCGGCCCAGTGAGAGGAGGCAAAGGCGCCGCATGTGCAAAGAGCCCCTGTTAGTAGAACCGACTTTAACCTTTATTCACTTAAAGACCCCGTCAACCCCGAGCACCCCTCCCACCACCTCCACCCCCCCGTTCATGCTCTCTTTACGCTCTGTGAGGTTGCTCAGAAGACTTTCCTACTATCTAACCCTGACTGAGCAGATCTTGATGCCTGAACTGTTTCTGTTTTGGCTTCTGTTTTCTTTTTCCAGATTTGTGATCTTTTCTTTCGGTGGTCAACCAAGATATTCACGCCAAAGATGTTGTTTTTATTTGTCTGTAAAATGGTCAAGTCCAAATGAAATCTAAGAGTTCCAGTTGAGTTTAGGAGTCAGGAGTCAGCTCCAAAGTGTCAAGAGCAAGTCAAATGAGGGGCACTGTGTCCCACTAAAGATCAAAATAGATCAGACATTTGTCTTTCCACAAACAACATACCTTTTCTCTTGAGGATAAACATACTGTGTGCAGATTTTTCTGCTGGAGTTCAGTTCTAACTAATTAGCTTGAAGTTGGTTGAAGATTAGCTACTTAATTCCATATAAAATGAAGACAAAAGCCACATCAGGAGGTGACACAGCGATATTCATTCACCTGTCATTGCCAAACA
Source organism: Thunnus albacares (assembly GCF_914725855.1). Taxonomy (NCBI): domain Eukaryota; kingdom Metazoa; phylum Chordata; class Actinopteri; order Scombriformes; family Scombridae; genus Thunnus; species Thunnus albacares. Next base: position 29,206,527 of record NC_058113.1, read on the forward strand.
CATGGTGCTAGAGGCTTTGGGACGTACTGACTATTTGCACAGCTAGTTGGCAACTACTGTAGCCTTTAGCTAGCTACCTTGTTAAGAGCCAGTTAGAAAACTAGCTAGCTCTCTGATGGGACAAGTTCTCAGGGGGTGGTCAGATAGAAAGAGAAGCAAATTTTGGCTGTGTTATTTGTGCAAATTTGAACACTGGAGCATTTCCACTCCCCCCCCCCCCCCCTACCATAGACCCATTTTTGTCTTTTTTATGGGGGGCAAGGGATCTTTAGCAGGTCGATGGTATATGCCACATAGAAGTGGTAAACATCATCTGAAAGCTGGGAACCTGAAGATGAATTTGAGATGCAGCTCAAGTTTTTCTAATCATAAATCTGTAATAAACATTGTGTTTTGGTTAGGCGCCTATTCAAATTTTGAAAGTTTAGAGTGTATAAGGGTTTAGAACATGATGATGGAAGTATATGGTGGCCATTCCCATGCTCCGTTATGTCTCACAAGTTGTTGCAGCTATTTTTGGGTTGATACCATTTGTTACACAGATTTGTTGCAAAATTTAACCATTTTTGACCACTTGAGAACTGATAAAAATGGTCAAAAATCCTTGCAAAATACCACATGAAGTCACTAAGACCTCGAGGAACGCAACAGAAAAATTCATGCTATGATTTGGTATCAAAACCTTTTGACATTTGGAGTTTTCTGTAAGAATTGCATTTTTTGACGATTAGATAGCGAGAACTTCTACCCTGGAAATTGCTCAGAATCCCCCTTTCCAGAGACTCCAGTTCTTTCTGTCATTTCACACCAGTGTCTCTCCTTTTTCGTCTCGTCTCTAAACATTTTCATTTGTCGAAGTTCACCAAAGTTGAACTTGAGGAGAAAGACTGTCGCAGGTATACTTTGTCCCTTCAAATAAATATGCTGATGGCTGTGATTGAAATTAATTGATTGACCTTGATACAGGTGTAAGTTGTCCCACTTCCACAGGTGAGTGAGACAGATGTCAATCGATCGCAGTCTGCTCACGCCCACCAGGCCCTCAGAAGAGGTTAATCAGACAAAATAAGACACCTGTGACGCCACAAATCAAGACCGAGACAGGTTAAAGATTTTAGAAAATTGAGAGCTAAACTGGTTCAAGCACTGTTTTCATATATAAGTCACACACAGAAATGTCAAAATCAAAAACCCACTTTCTTTGACTCTCTCACACATACTCATATGGACTACGTGCGGGATAGAGAAACGATCTATAAGCCGTAATCTTGCAGTCTCATGGCCTGTGTTCCTCTTGGCTCTTGCTAGAAGTGGGATTAGCATCAGTGCTAAAATAACACAGAGGAAACTGGAGGAGAGCCAAACAGCCCCAAGAAAAGGTCTATTGTTGTCCAAGTGTTGTTATTGCGTGGAATTATCTGCGCTTAGTTACACCATAATGCACACACACACACGGTTACACACACACAGTAAAGACTCGTGCACATACAAACCCGACATTGTGAGCCACATAGTGCTATTTTAGCAGTTTTCACATCGTTCCCATGCATTTTATAATCTGCATGCAGGTGTTGCCTCCTTTGAGATTTTCATCCAGTAGCCGACGTATAGAGTGATCACCTCTCCTGTTGTTCTCCCATCAATATTATTGATCCTCCTGCATTTAATCCTCATGTTTATCTGCTCCAGGTACATAATGGCTGAATTCCCAAAGTGTAAAAGGCATAAAAAAAAAACCCTCCGTCCTCTTACGTCCAGCCACCGATACGTCAGAGTCTGTCTTTGTGGCGCTGGTCAGGATGTGATATGATCCGCTTCCAGTATTTGACCCCATTAAAATGGCCGTCTCGGGTTAGAGTTCAAGAAGAGGATTATGGCTTTTTGCCAATGACCCCATTTGAACCCTATAGGGTGCCACAGCCGTGATTAGGGAATATTAGCAAGACGACGTGGCTCAGAGAAAGAAACAGAATGAGTTACTGTATGTTTATTTTTTTTCTTAAAGTTGAGGTTGGAAATTATATTTTTCAGACACTTGACAGAGCCAGTAGATCTCAACGGACCTTGCGGTGAGATTCCTTCCCTCAACTGCCATTTCCAAGGTCAGTCATGAACTTTGAACTTCAACTTTTAAGCCAACATCAACGAGAAATCCTTAAATTTGAACATCTGCAAACCCATGTAAACTGGGCAAACTGCATCTGTTGATGAAGACCATGTGATATGATTATAGGCTCCAGAACGACCTTGGGGTGAGATTGTTTTCTCCAACATGGCTTTTGATTTTGCTTCTGGAAAAGAAATAATACTGCAATCACTTTTTTGTGGGCCAAAAGGGGTTTTATTTTCCGCAGAAAAGGTTAAGATAAACTAGTTTGTTTCTGCAACGCTCAGATCAGAGAGAAAGTAAGAAATCCAGTATTATGACTGTGTTGAGATAGTTACTGTACTTAAAATTGAATTTACTGATAAGCAATCAGAGAAACAAATTCTTTTGGTTGGGTTGTGAAGATTTGAGCTGCTATTTGTTTCATTTAGGTGGTTTCCACTGACGAACAGTTCAGCACATCGGCTCCTGCTCTCATCAGAGTAGACTGACAAACTTTTTCCTTATTCCAACATTTATTCTATTTATTTATTCTAAGTTCTGTAATAAAACACGTTGTGTTACATCTGTTCATATGATTGAAAACTTTTAACATTTAATATAACATTATGTAGGACCTGTATTTTCTTTTATGATTTCTTTTGTACATTTTTCATTATTCTAACTGTTTTTGAGTTTGCCTAAATGTACTGATAAAACCATTTCCTAAATGAAAATCAAAAAATGGGATAGTTTTATGATGACTGGGCTCTCCTCTAAGACTTGTTTAATGTTTGTAAGAATAAAACTCTGGATTTTGACAAAGAAAAACTAACAGGAATATGAATTCATCAAAAAAGAAAGAGAGAAAGAATGCAAAACTAAAACCTGTGATACCATGTGGCAAATATCAGAGCCCTATCAAACTCTTTTACCTCTAATTAGCACCAGGAGGCCGACATGTTCATGCTCATGTTTACAGTAAATCTGATGTCAACGTGGCAAGAGGTTAGCTTCATGAACTGTTTATACTTGCTACAGTATGATAGAGCGATGCAAAACCGATACTTATCTTTGTAAATTTTGCTAAAAAAGGTATAATCGCGATGACAATTAAGATGTTTTTGGAAGTTTAAGATGTTTTATAGCTGAAAAAGATTTGTAAAGAGGCCGTGGAGCAGAGATGTAAAGATTGAGAGTGTTGAGGGAGGGATGAGGGGAAGTTGATGGTCGGGTGGGGGGCGACGGGGGCCTCTTCCTCGTGCCTCCAGTCGAGCAGAAAATCTCAGCAAATTAGTTACCGCGACGACGGCTGGTCGGGGAGCTTTCATCCAGCGCAGCGGGGGAGCCGCCATGGGATCGGGATAAGAATCACCCCCCCCCCCCCCCTCCTAACAACATCTTCCCTCGCCCTTCTTCTTCACTGCTCCTCACCCCTTCCTCTCCTCTCGTCTCCCTCCTCCCTCGGTCGCCATCCAACCATCCATTACTGTTTCCTGGCAGCAGGGAGGAGCAGAGGGCTTGTCGGCCTGTTTGGCTGTTAAACGCCTCTCCAGCATTAGCACTCCTGAAAAGGTGTCACATAAACACCAAGCAGCTGCTAAGAACTGCTGCAACCCCGAGAGAGATTGGACGTCAGCCTGAGTGTGTGTGTGTGTGTGTGTGTGTGTGTGTATGCAAGTACACAAAAACACATATACAGACAGAAATGCAATGACGAACAATGTGATATATTTTAAGACTCTCTCTTTATAAATACTGTATCTGCAAAAAAAATTAAATTACCTTGTTAGAAATTCTTAAAATGACATCTAATCCTTCTGCCTCATTCATGATTCCACATCACACTTGTGTAAGTCGTACACTGGAGCACGATTTGCTCCAAACTAGTTGTGATGTCACAAGTCATGCTCATTTAAACAAGTGTGTCATAAAACAACAGTCAGATGTCCATATGAACAAGTGGATATCTGACACATTTACAGTCTTTTTAGCATCAAATCCCCTCTTTGTGTTTCCTCTGACAGTGTTGAGCTGCGGTGGAAGTACAGCATATGTACTGTTACGGACTAGTCAAGTCTAGGGGATTCAGTATCAATGAACCAATACTAGTCCTAACCTGGAGGGTGTAGAAAAGGAGAAAACTAGGAAGAATACGGAGAAAGACGGACTGGTTTCCAGTGTTAGAGATAGACAGGCTGGAGGTGGGTTACCTTATCGGGTTGCCACGCCGACTAGCAGTGCAAGTCCCTCCGACTCGGCCTCGCCAGCTCTGGCGTTGCTCTCGTGAGCCGCGAGCTCCTTCTGGCGGTTCAGTTCAGGTTTTGGTGGTTGGGGGATGGGTCCCCGAAGAACAAAACTGGTTTTACCAAAGGGTCCGGGTGCAGGAAAGGTGTGCGGCTGTAATGTCTCGAACGCTTCTACAAAGGACGTCTCTCTGGGCTTTAACTCACTCGTATCACTTTCAAAGGTTCGCGCTTTCCCAGCTGAGCTGTCTCACATTACTCCAGTGGTTGCGCACGCACCTCACCGTGGCGTCCTTTTATCAGCCCGCAGCTTAACCACACCCCCTTGTTATCTTCTCAATGAAAACCAGTCCAGTTTAAGAAAGGGAAAGGAAGAAAGAGGAACTATAAACCCCGCCCCCTTTACTCCTAACATTCCTCCCCCCTTACAACAAAAAAAAAACCCATCTGGATTCCACCTATGTTTTTTTTTTCTATTTTATTTCATTTATTTAATTTTTTTTTGCATTTTCTCTTTTCTTAAAAACAACAATGTACACATCACATTAGCACTCTCATTACTGGCATGTCTAGTCTCTGACCCTTAGTATAAAAGGTATCTTATCACTAGTGACATGACTAACGTCTACTCTGGAGTTATGCCTATAACTGTGAAAGACTATACCAATGTATAATGTAAACAGTCTCTTGACTCCAATACACATGCATTACTATAAACACTGCACTCACAGCTTCTCACCACATGTTCATCCCCTTGACAGGGTGTCGGCGATAACATTTTCTTTGCCTGGTAAATGCACTACTGTCAAGTTATACGGTTGCAAAATTAAACTCCAACGGAACACTCTCTGACTGGACGTTTTGAACTTGGCTAGAAATGTCAATGGGTTGTGGTCAGTGAGAACCACCAGATCACCTCCAGCACTACAGACATACACCTCAAAGTGTTGAACTGCCAGAACTAGAGCCAGGGCCTCCTTCTCAATGGTAGAATAACGTTTCTGATGGCGATTCAATTTTTTAGAGAAGTAGGCAACCGGCCTATCTATCCCTGACACATCGGTCTGTAGTAACACTGCACCCACTCCAACATCACAAGCATCCACTGCCAGCTTGAATGGGACAGAGAAGTCCGGAGCCACCAATACTGGTTCACTAGCTAGGATAGCTTTAACCATTTCCAGTGCTTTTTGACAGTCTGCCGACCAGCTAAACCTCACTCCCTTCTTCAGCAAGTTTGTTAGTGGTGTTGTTACCGCTGCGAAGTTGGGGACAAACCGCCTATAAAATCCACACATGCCCAAAAGGCGCATTAGCTGACGTTTCGTTTTTGGAACAGGCATGTCTAAAATGGCCTGCACCTTGGCAGTCCTTGGCCTCACTGAACCTTGACCAACCTGGTGCCCCAAGTATGTGACCTGCCCCTTTCCAATCTCACACTTGGGCAAGTTGACTACCAACCCTGCTTGCTCAAGCCGTTCAAACAACTGTCTCATATGTTGCACGTGATCAGACCATGAAGAGCTATAGCAAACCACATCATCTAAATAGGTTACAGTGTTCTGTAATCCGGAGGTTACCAGATTCATTAACCTCTGAAAGGTTGCTGGCGCGTTCTTCATGCCAAACGGGAGAGCTCGACAGCGATACAAACATTCCTGCGTCACAAAGGCAGATACATCTTTTGCCCTTTCTGTCAACGGCACTTGCCAGTAGCCTTTTAACAAGTCAAACTTTGAGACATACTGTGCCTTGCCGATCTTATCAATGCAGTCTTCTAACCTGGGTATGGGATATGCGTCAGTTTTAGTAACATTATTAACCTTTCGGTAATCAATGCAAGGTCGTACGCTTAAATCGGGTTTGGGAACAGGGACTAAGGGAGAACTCCATTCACTTGAGCCCTGTTCAATGACACCAATTTCTTCCATATAAAGCAACTCTGACTTCACCTGAGCCCATTTTTGTGGGTTAATGCGGTACGGATGTTGCTTAATGGGGGTTGCCTCACCAGTATCTACATCATGAGTTATTAACTTCGTCAAACCAGGGGTATCTTTAAACAAAGAACTATACTGGTCCACTAGATGTACTACATCCTCTCTCTGCTCTGTAGTGAGGTAACTGAGTGACTCCCTGAGATTGGCCAGGGCGCTGGAATTCTTGAGCCTAGCTGTAACAGGCTCCACTGACCCATCATCATCATCATCATCATCCTCACTCGCCTCCTCTTCCACAGCAACTTGAGAGGTTATACACACGGTGGACGAAGTGTCACGGGTATAATAAGGTTTCAGGAGATTGATGTGACATACTCGTGATTTGTGCCTCCGGTCGGGGGTCTCAACAACATAATTGCAAGCACCCACTTTCTTAATAACCTTATACGGACCATAGAATTTCACCCCTAGCTTATCTCCACCCATGGGCAACAAAACCAGAACCTGGTCCCCTGCCTTGAAGGTACGTTTCACTGCCTTCTTGTCATACTGAGCCTTCATCTTTCCCTTAGCTGCTTCCAAGTTACTCCTGGCCAAGTCACAAGCTGTATGCAGCCGGTCCTTGAAGGATGCTACATACTGCAAAACTCCACTGGGAGTGTCTGTCTGCCCGGTGGACTGCAACAGTTGTTCTTTCACCATCCTCAGCGGTCCTCTCACTTGATGTCCGTAAACCAACTCGAAAGGGCTAAAACCTGTAGCCTCATTCACAGAGTCTCTAATAGCGAACAACAGAAATGGCATAGCTACATCCCAGTCATTTGAGTAACCAACACAATAGGTTTTAATCATAGACTTTAAAGTCTGGTGGTACCTCTCGATTGCACCTTGGGACTGAGGATGATAGGCAGATGACATAATTTGTTTAATTCCCAGCTCATGCATCACTTCCTGAAATGCACCAGAAGTGAAGTTGGACCCACGATCATGTTGGACTTCTAGTGGTAAACCTACCCTAGAAAAGAAATGGAGCAAAGCCTCCACTATGACCCTGGTTTTAATTGACTTCAATGGCACAGCCTCTGGAAACCTCGTAGAAACATCCATAATAGTCAGGAGGTACTCATTCCCTTTCTTAGTTTTTGGCAAAGGGCCAACACAATCAATCATTACCCTTGAAAAGGGTTCCTCCATGACCGGTAGAGGGCAGAGGGGAGCAGCTGGAATGGTCTGGTTGGGCTTGCCTATAACCTGACAAGCATGACAACTACGACAGTATGACACCACGTCCTTATGCATTTTGGGCCAGTAGAAATGTCTGCTGATTTTCTCCTGAGTTTTCCGGATGCCTAAATGACCAGCCATGGATACTTCATGGGCTAAACGCAGGACTTCCTCCCTAAAACTCTCAGGCAGCACAACTTGAGTCCTAACGGTCCATGTCTCCTCAGCAGGACGATCACGAGGCCGCCATTTCCTCAACAGGACTCCATCTTGGATAAAGAAGCCTTCAGCTACCTCTTTCATGTCCTCAGCACTAGCAGCTGTCTGTCTCAATGGAGCTACAGAAGGATCCTTTTCCTGCTCTAGTATGAGGGCTTCCCGAGTGAACTGAGAGCAAGGTGACACTTCAGCTAGCCTAGCGAAAAAGGTATCAGCCAACCCACCAGACAGTTCATCCTGCTCGCTCGAATTTCCTTTTTCAGCAGCTAGAGCCTGAGCACGTGTCACCACACAAGCTGTAAACACCTCGGGGTGTTCTCTCTCCAAAGCCATGGTCTCTGGGACTTCACAAGGTTTCTCACACACAACTGGTGTCACGCAAACCTGAGTACCGGCCAAATCATTTCCCAACACAAAGGCAACCCCTTCAACTGGCAAGGAAGGTACAATGCCGACCACTACCGGCCCATTTACAATGTTAGACTCCAGAAATATCCGGTGCAAAGGAGCACTAATAAAACCACCTCCCACACCCTTCACTGGGGTAGAAGCTTTTAAATAGGTGGCGGGCGAGAGATCTATAATACCCTGAACCAATAAGGACTGTGTGGCCCCTGTGTCCCTCAGGATGGATATAGGGACCATTTCCCTATCAGGTGCCCCAGAAACAGCCCCCCTTGACACAAAACCTTCAAACCCCTTTGCTACTGGGCAGGATGGCAGGTTCACGCTGTCCACTTCACAAAGACCAATCTGTGGGTGGGCATTTATCAACCCCACAACTTTCTCATCCCCATTTCTTCTCCTGAGACCAGGACAACTGGACTTTATATGGCCAGGCTTTTTGCAATAATGACAGATGACATCACTTCTAGGAATAAAAGGCTTCTCGTACCTTTTCCCTGGTCCTTGAGACCGTAGGGAGGGAAGAGTAGGCTTAACCACGCTAGCCTCTGTAGGCCTGTCAGTGGTAGCCTGCCTCCTATCCTGTCTGCCAACCTTGCTTTTCCAAGGCGCCTCTCTGTGCGTTAACTCGTAAGAATCTGCTGCCATAGCAGCTCCTCTCAGCTCTGTAACGCCCCTCTCATTTAGATGTATTTCCATGTGGCGGGGTAAACTGGTTTTAAACTGCTCCACTAGTATAAGTTGTCGCAACTCTTGAAAGGTATGTGTGTTGGTACTTGCTAACCACCTGTCAAACACAACTTCCTGTTGCCTAGCCAAATCAAGGAAAGTCTCACCTTGTTTCCGCTGCAGAGACCTGAACTTCTGTCGGTAGGCTTCTGGCACCACCTCATAGGCTGCCAAAACCACCTTCCTCACAGCATCATAGTCTCGGCTGTCAGATGCATCTAAGGCTGCATAAGCTTCCTGAGCTTTACCCTCAAGCACACTCTGGATAAGCAGCGTCCACCTATTCTCAGGCCACTCTAGCTCTTTGGCTACTTTCTCAAAAGCTTCGAAGAAAGAGGCCACATCATCACCGTTAAATTTTGGCATGAGTCTTAAACAGCTGGAAACATCAAAACGAGCCTCGTGCTTGCGTTGTAGGACACTATGGTTAGCTTTAAGCTTCTCTTGCTCCAATGCCAACCTTGCCAACTCAAGTTTCTGCTCTTGCTCTCTTGCTGCCATTTTTGCCAGCTCAAGTTGAAACATCCGCTCCCCTTCTCTCGCTCTTTCTCTCTCTCTCTCCTCCCTCTCTCTCTCCTGTACCGGATCATGCAGGTGTAACGCTGAAATGAGGGTCTCCACAATTTCTGGCTTTCAAGCCTCTGGATTTATCTCGACCTCACAATACTGAGCTACCGCAAGCAAATCTTCTTTTCTAAGCTTACGCAACTCATTTCGCCCAAAATCGCTCCCACAAAACTCTTCTACTCTGAAAGTAGCCATAGTCACCGTTAGTGAGCGCTCACCGGTGGGGGTAACCAAAGGAGACAAGGGCCTCGCAAAAATTACCTCTAAGGTAACTTATCAGATGGCCATAAACTAAACGTATAACCTGCTAACAGGAGGTAGCTCATAGGTCACTCTATTCTCAGAGATCGATGCAAACATAAGTCACATAGCACTCATGACAGTGCTACTTACACACGGACCGCAAACCAATGCACCCGTAAGTCGCACACAGCACTTATGACAATACAACTTACACACGGACCACAAACCAATGCACCCGTACGCCGCGCACAGCAGCAAAACACCAGCCGTCAACCAACCCGCTAAGTCACACTGTTATCGTCAACTTACAGACCTATCCTCGTTTTTAACCTCGACACACCCGATAAATTTTCCTTAACCTTTCGTCTAGCTAGCTGAGTTTTACATACATACACAACCATCTGTTTAAAACGAGAGTCTGGCACCGAGCAGCTGTTCTGCCCGTAGCTGTATGTCCATGGCCTACTTCTAAACCTAGCAACATACAACTTTTACCGAGCTGAATCCAACTCACTTGTGCCTCTTCCCGCAAACAGAATGCTTGGATGTAACTCACTAACTGAACTCTAATCGCTTCGAATCCATATCCCGGACGAGCCCCCAAATTATGTTACGGACTAGTCAAGTCTAGGGGATTCAGTATCAATGAACCAATACTAGTCCTAACCTGGAGGGTGTAGAAAAGGAGAAAACTAGGAAGAATACGGAGAAAGACGGACTGGTTTCCAGTGTTAGAGATAGACAGGCTGGAGGTGGGTTACCTTATCGGGTTGCCACGCCGACTAGCAGTGCAAGTCCCTCCGACTCGGCCTCGCCAGCTCTGGCGTTGCTCTCGTGAGCCGCGAGCTCCTTCTGGCGGTTCAGTTCAGGTTTTGGTGGTTGGGGGATGGGTCCCCGAAGAACAAAACTGGTTTTACCAAAGGGTCCGGGTGCAGGAAAGGTGTGCGGCTGTAATGTCTCGAACGCTTCTACAAAGGACGTCTCTCTGGGCTTTAACTCACTCGTATCACTTTCAAAGGTTCGCGCTTTCCCAGCTGAGCTGTCTCACATTACTCCAGTGGTTGCGCACGCACCTCACCGTGGCGTCCTTTTATCAGCCCGCAGCTTAACCACACCCCCTTGTTATCTTCTCAATGAAAACCAGTCCAGTTTAAGAAAGGGAAAGGAAGAAAGAGGAACTATAAACCCCGCCCCCTTTACTCCTAACAGTACAAAAAGAGGGACTTTGGCACTAAAAAGACTGTAACGTTGAAAGATATCTACTTGATTTGGCTCATTTGGATGGTTGAAGCTTCATATTAGCTTCAGATAAACTTTTAAATACATTTTTGCACAGAAGGAGGACTGTGGATTTTGTCCCTTATCACTTACATTGTAAGTGCATTATGAAGGGATCTTCTAATGGTCAGTATGAACAGGAGGAATGATTACAGCAAGGAAAAACCTATTCAGTGTTCATTTGGGTGCCCGACTATTGCTTTAAGAAAGACTTGTGAACCTGTCCTTTAAACTCAGATTGAAGGTGAAGAAGAGAAAATCTTTCCTACTTCAAACTTCAGTGAAAAACTATGTAGAAATGTAGAAAAAAAATGATGGAAATATGACATTTCTGTTTGTCTCACGTATTACGGTAATTTAAGGAGTGTTACAGTCTCCTCATTGATCCACACAGATGTTTTTGTCTCTTAGGTGGAGTGGAAACGAAAGTGGACACTTAAGTCACATGCTTCATGTACGTCATGATTTAATCGCTAAAACTGTTTCCATTTCACTTTGTTGCATTTTTCTTTCATCATTATGCCAATTTCTACCTCAGCCATTAAGCATAAAAAGGTTTTTTGTGATATTTTGAGGGTTTTTTTTTCAGGATTTTTGGCTTTTTCTGCTCAGACTTTTTATGCACAAATTGGAAATATGAATAAAAACAGGTGGATGGAAAAAACCCACCTTCAATAACTCAATTAGAAGAGACAGACGTGTCTACCAACAAGCTGATGAAGTGATAAAAATCCTCACAGTCCGGTGGGATACGCATGTGCATAATCTGTACTGTACATGCATGTACACACACACTTTGTCTCCGACCCCCCAGAGAAACACACTAACTGCTAAGAACCGAGCGATGCCCAGTGGACGCACGCTGCTGCTGCTAAAATCTACGGATGACTGAACACAGTCGCACCTTTGAATGGTCACCCATCTGCACGCACACACACACACATACACACACACACACACCACACATACTCTAACTCCGTCTGTCTGATAACACATACACACTGTCACACATCTCAACTCCCGACACAAATAAAAATGGTGTCCACTTTGTCAGCTGATACATCCGACGTTTCTCCGAGCTGAGGAATGAAAATCAATCACTTACATAAAAATCATGTTTTATCACATTTTAAAACATGCACGATTGATTTCTCTAGTTTCTCTTTCAAACATACACAGCCCAGTAAGCATAAGAGGGTGGATCTTTTGATAAATAATTGCAGCAAATTATTAAATTATGCCTTGAAATTGCTACATTTGCTTCCCCGAATGAATGCTAGGCTTTGACTTTGTGTTGCGAGGAAAGCAGAGTTTTTTACTTCTTTGTTGTGTTGCAGTGTTGCGGCTAACCAGCTACAGCCCTCCTAAAGGAAAAACCTGTTTTACTTTTTGAATTGAAGTGAATTCAGTCACAGTTAAAGGTTTTGACCAACCCCGTCTCCTAGAAATTACATTCATATACTACTGAATTGTTTTCCCTGAATTATGTTACATTGGATTGTGTTCATGTTATGTTTTTTCTAATGAATGAAGCGTTACATTTTTGATGTTGCACAGAAGTCAGAGGGAGCAGGACGGGGTGGACGTACAAGATACAGGACTCTGGCACATCCTGTGTCCCACATGTGGTTACGTTTAGACAACAAAAGCACTTTGGTTAAGAGAAAGATCGTATTGCTTAAAGGTTAATAAACGCTTTGTGCCTCAAGTCACTGTAGACTTATTTATGGATTAAAGGTGCAGTGTGTAGAATTTAGTGGCGGCACCGACTTGGCATAAATGGAATATAATATTCATTAGTATGTTTTAAACAGTGTAAAATCACCTGCAAATAAGAATCATTGTGTTTTCGTTACCTTAGAATGAGCTCTTTATATCTACATAGGGAGTGGGTCGTCTTCCATGGAGGCCACCATGTTGCACCGCCATGTTTCTACAGTAAGCCCAGAACAGACAAACAAAACACTGGCTCTAGAGAGGACCTTTCACGTTTTTGCGGAGGAGGGGGAGGCGGAGGGGAGTGGGAATTGTATTCAGTTTGTTGCAATCTGCAACCTCACAGCTAGATGCCGCTAAATCTTACACACAGGTCCTTTAAACCAAGACCATGATCTTTCTTTAATCATAAACAAGTGCTGGCAGAACATAAACATTACTAAAAAAAAGTTTTATATTGTTGTAGTTACTATTAACGGATAATGTGCTGTAAGATCAGGTGGGAAAAAAGAGCTACGTTGTCACTGAACCTTTTACTTATATGTCGACTTGCCAAAAACATTAATTAACAACATTTTCTCGTTATGTTGAGAGAAAACGTAATTCAGCCAGCATTACCTTTCTGATAAATTTAGTAGAATATGAACGTAATTTCCAGGAGACAAGGCTGTTGAGACGCATATATCTGCATGTGGGGTCAGAATTTCAGCAACAGAACAGCGGTTGTGTTTCAATGTTGAGTGTCGGGTCAAAGTCTTGTGATGAATGACCCCCGAAAACAAACAAACATTGTCTGTGTAGCCAAATACATGTTATTCCTCTGTCATAGAGCTCCAGTTTTGTCTCTTTTGAAGCCCCACTTTCTCATTTAGCTCGAAGAAATGGATGAATTTTTCCTTAATGAGGTTGTATAAAATAAAAACGATAAACAAATCGACAGAAATGAAGTGTTGATAGCTCTGTCATTACTTTGCTGACAGTCCCTCTGGTCTGCTCAGAAAAAGGAGGTGCAGAATGACGGAGTGATGATAGATAGATGTGACCGGGGACTTCTGTTTCTCTGTGACCTTTGACCCCTGCCGTCCCTCCCTTGTCTGTTGCCGCTCAGCAGTAGCAGCCTGCGGTCTGGCCGCTGGTATGACGATGGATGACGGACACAGTCGGGTATGTGCTTTAGAGCTCAGATGTGACAAACACATGCACAGACACCACAGACAGATTTATACAAACATCGAGACAGTAACATATAAACACACGCTCTACTTTCTTTTCCAGTCTATAAAGTTGTGTTGTGGTAGAGGGGGTCAGGTCTAAGAGTCTGTGTGTGCTTTAGGATTAGCTCACAGACAGCCTGTCCCTGAACCCTCAGGCCCCCCACTGTGACCTGCTGACCCCCCCCTGAACAGCACACTGGACTCTGATAAACCCTCAGAGCTCCACACCGCTGGATCACCAGAGACGCCGAGATTTAAGATTGTGATATTCAGACTGAAAGACCAATTTGTTACCACTCAATTTCTTTCTTGTTACATGTTTTCTGCAGGGAAAGTATTTTTTATGTAAAGACGATAAAAGATAAAGCATGACGAGGTGTCTTCATCATGATATTGGAAAATAAAAGCCTAAAGATGATAGTTGTAGAATGTAGAGATGTAGAGTTGTAGAATTTCAAACCCTGCAAACCGTCTTCATGACAAAAAATTGAGAAATTGAGAACTATGAGGAGAGGTATCACATTTTCGGTCAATGAATAATAACTAAACGATAACACACTGTAGCTCCTGATTAGTAAAACCTCCCTGGCCCCAAAATATATCATGTTCAGAGGTTGATTAGCGTTAGCTGCTTGACGTCTTGCGCTACCGTTAATAGAAGCATCTTGCATTCAGTAACATTCTTTCTGTCAGTAATGACAATGATGTTGACGCTTCTTCAATATTACAGATGCATGCACTAAATTCTTCTGCAATCCACTGATAATTAGACGAGAAGCAGTAGCAACAAAACAGCTGGACAAGGTAAGAAAACATGCAGGCAGCAAAGCCACGTTTATAAAAAGCTAACGTAACATTATCAAGCACTGTGGATGTGAAGCAACTTTAATGTTACTGTCGATCAGCTGTATTTCCTGTTGTAACGAGTAAATTCCAGGATTAATGTCGGCAGTCAACCATGTAAATCTTCCTCTAGATGTTCACTACGTTATCCAACATTGCAGCTTCTCCCCTCAAGCTAAACCCTGACAGTGAACTGTATTTTAGTGAACAGGTGAGTCTCTGCAGCTTCTGAATGATCAGCTGATCTGCGGTGGAGACCACAGGTAGCTGTGACAGAGAGTGAGCGGTTCTGTTCAAACAGACAGAATTTGGAAATGACAACTGGATTTACTGAGGAGGAAACAAGAAGACAGCGCCTTTTACACTAACCTCACGACAGAGGTAACCACGGTAACTGTACACAACAAAAATGATGCTATAGAAGAAGAAAATGCTATAGAAGACATAAAAATTGCATAACGTAAACTAGGCTAAGATATCTTTAGTTTTGCTGGCTTAAACCAATGTACATTTTTGTCATAAGACTAAAACTAAATCAGGTGCCAAAATTAGCACTGGGAGAGAATAAATGAATCCATGGAAAAGATGCTTATACATTAAAATATTATGTCTATATATTCATTTCTGTAGTATTGGTACAAATATGTGTGTAAGTGGAAAACAAATGTGTGCATGTGTATCAGTGTCTGTCTCAGGTCAGTGTGTTCTGTCAGCTCAGAGATAAACTATCTCACAGACCCTAATAGTAGCTCTACAGCCCATTAGTGAGCCACAGTTAGTGAACGTCTTAAATTAGTGAACACGTGAACACAACAACTCTCCGTTCCTTTATCAGGATATCAGTCTGGTCCTTGTACTGTCCCACACCTCCACTCCTGTATTAGCCCTGAAGAATCAATTCCTTGCAGAATGTGGTTTACAGAGCGAGAGCTGCTCCGGAGGCCAAAATAATGTTGTTAGTTGAGTTAAAGAAAAATAGTAAATAAAACATGTTTTAACCTTTAAAACACACACACAGCTTTATAGTGAGTTTCAGCTCATTGTTTAGCTGTCTGGCTGTGACTTTACTGTTTCGCTTCACTCTCAGGGCTCTCATAGTGTTTTTGACTGCAGCAGGCAGCTGTACACTACCTGCTCAGCACCGAACGGCAAACAGACTAGCTGGTGAACATAGTGGAGCATTTAACAGCTGAAGAACCAGATATTTCCCTCAGGAGTTGGTAGAGAGTAAAAACAGAGCTAAAAGAGAGTGAATAATGGACTTACATTCACCAGGTGGACAGAAACACGACTCCAAATGAATGATAATGTTTCCAACATAAACAAATGGACAAAAATCTGTTAATGCAAGTATTAAGTATTGCATTTTTGATTAGCATATTGATGTAAGGTTTAGTGTTTAAGTTTGGTTAAGTTTAAGTACTTTCGGTATCATAATTAACCATCAATTTCATTTTTACATTGTTTGTAATTGCCCTCCAGAATAACACATATAAGCATTTTCTGATCTGACGCCTCTATCGGCAAGATGACATCATTTGTCTGCCTTTCAAAACCGTTACAAGTCACCGTTGAAACAATAAATACATATACGGACTCAAAAGCGGGGACAGTGATGACTGCTATTCACTGACCAGGCTTTGCAGCCCAATGCCCCCCGCTGAGCTAGAGAGATTCAAAAAGCTTCCAGCTACACTACAGGGGAAAGTTGAGAAAGGCCTAACTTTATTCAAACGTCATCTGACACAGCGTGAGTGACGAACATGCTCCTTTTGATTCCTGTGGAAATGGAAGCACAGAGTTGTTTACAATCTCTGAATCCTCGACCGTTTCATAATCAAAAACCTTTATTATATAGATATTCTCTGTGTCATGTCATGAACTACATTAACCAGGTGACATTATTTAGGTTTTGGTTTCAGGTTTGTCTCATGTATAGTAAGGCAAACAAAATAAATACAACAAACCACATGAGTTAAAGCTCAGTGAGGATCTGCTTGTGGTCTTTTGAGGGACTCGGCTCCTCTGCTTGTCTTATCTGAGCGCGCTCTGAGTGGTATGTAACGCTAACAGTGACGGCCCGCTGTCCTCTCACCCTTTCCCAGGGAGGAGGGTAGGACTGGGCAGGTCTGGATCACTCTGTGTGTGTGTGTGTGTGTGTGTGTGTTGTTACAAGTGTGTGTCAGTGTGTGTTTGATGCAGGAAGTGTGTATATTTAATTATTAGTTACCGAGCATTTAATATAAATCTGTCAATGTCTGCAACTGTGTGTATACTAGGGCTGCAACTAATGATTATTTTAATTATTGATTAATCTACAGAATATGATTTTGATTACTAGATTAGTCGTTTTGTTTGGCAGCAGGAAAACATTTCACAGCCGTTGTCCTGTAAAATATGTACCTAACAAATAAAAACTTGAACATTTGAGAAGCTGGAACCAGTCAATTTTGGGGCATTTTTGCTTACAAAAAACGAATCATTTTGTTGTGTGTGCGCAGGGTGGGGAATGGTAGTTCTCTGGTCCATACTGGGATGACTGGGATGGTGTTGACAGTGCTTTGCTTGTCCCATATTTCTACATGGTTAGTGTGTCAAGATGCAGCCCAGCAGCTGAGAAATAAAGAAGAACGTCTGGATGAAGTGTGTGTTTTCAACAGACTGTGTGTCTGTAGATCTCTGTGTGTTTTTAACCTTTGTCTGTGTTGTCGTTTGTTTTTTGTTTGCGTTTCTAACTGAACCACAACGCTGAAATCAGAGCTCTGAACTTTAACGCAGATCTTCTCATAAAAACTCACCACATAAATGACTTCCTTTTTATCGGCCAATGAGGCGACAGAGCTGCAGAATGTCATGGCACACTGTCAGTCTTGATTTCATTAACAGGCTGGATAAGAGACACGAGGCGACGCGGAGAACGCATTACAGATGATTTCTATGGTTGTAGTCGAGGGAGGGAGAAGTACTCGGATTACTTTTGAGAACTGAGAAAAAAATCCTAACAACTGTGTGTAATTAGTTTTTATTTAACATTTTGTTGTTACAAATGTGTTATAAAAGTGAGTTCATTTCTTTTAAACACAAACTTAAAACCATAAAACATTAACACATAGTTTCTATTTTGTATTTTTTTAATATGTTTATTCCTCCACAATGAGTTTCCCATCATGCATTGTGATTGTGAAAAAAAGGGGCGTCAGGGAGTGTCACAACTCAAAATAGATGCTGGACAATTGTGTGATACAATGTTGTTCATAACACAGTCGCAGGCCGACACATGCCACCATCAGGTTGTGTTGGTTTAAAAAAAACGAAAGAAAAAGCTTGACATTATCATATGCTGCTAGCGTAAAGTTCCAAGTTACTTGCATAGTTGTTGCATAGTCAGAAAACATCAAACTGTCACGTGGAGCGGTGCATGTAAATTGATAAACCCAAATCCAACTCTCTCATTCTAACAAAAAAGGAAGGTGTCTTTGTGTGTGTGTTTTTATTTTCAGGTGTTTTCACTAAATGTACCTGCATGATTAGACCTCCTCTCAGGACTGTGTGTTCATGCACAGACTGACATCTCCAAGACCTGATTTCACTCTCCATTCGTGGAACAAGATGAGACGTATCCGCTGCCTCTTTCGCTTCACACAGAGTTGAGTACGATTGAACTTTGACTCATGAAATCTCCTCAATGTCCAGTCAGTTTAATAGAGATGGTGGGATTGACCTCTCATTCAATTACAAAAATATTGCTCATAGGTTAATAACTATAACCAATCAGTAAGAATGTGTCTAATTTACAACTTTGTAAAGTGCTGCTGCTTTCAGTTCATGCAGTTTGTGCCAACAACTCTGCCCACGCTATTTCCTGTCCTGCGTGTTTTTCATCACATCATGGATGTAATTTTTGTCAAGTGAAATCCGGTCTGACTGAACCTTCAGTTGTTGTGAGCGTAAGACGAGTCAAGGCAAGTTTATTTCTATAGCACCTTTCAACAACGAGGCGAGTGCTTTACATAAAACATAGAAGGCATTAAAAAAACAGTGCAATATAAAAATACAGTAAAAAAAAAGACATAAAAATAGGATTTAAAAGCAGTGAAATAAAATTTAAGATAAAATAAGGTAAAGTAGAATAAAACAGGTTAAACAGGAGAATAACAATTACAGTGCAGCCACAGTGCATTACCAGATAAGAGCAAATAGTCCCATATTTCATTTAATAAAAGGCAAACAGAAAAGTCCTCAGCCTTGATTTAAAAGAGCTGAGAGTCGGAGCACAAGAGTTTTAAACTCAACCTCACAAATACACAAAGACACCACTCACGCAGTATTCGGTTAATAACCAGCGAATACGGGAACTGGTCTTAAATGGCGGAGATGGAGCTCGGTTAACTTATTTACCCATCAGGCTCTGCTTCCTACAGCCTCTACCCCCTTTATTTTTTTTTTTTGTTTTAAAAGCTTTTCAGAGTGATAAGCCTCCAGCTGTCCCTCCCACGGGATGGATGCTGTTGCCACAGCAACCTTAAGACAACCCTCCATCTCCAGACACACACACACACACACACACACACTTCCCCTTTTGGTCCAGTGATGTCATCCAAGGCAAAGAGACAGACAGGGGCCACCGCAGGACACAATCATGCAAACACACACAGTAAACACACACACACACACACACTTATCAGCATCGTCAGAGACATGGAGGACATGGGTGTTTTTGGCCGGGAGGTGGTGGAGCCGTGGTGGGACTGGAAGTGGTGGGTGGTGGGTGGTGGGGGGGCTGATAAGGGGGACCAGGGACCCTGAGTTCAGGGGGAGAAGAGGAGGATGTCAGCCCCCTCCTCAAGTCTCTGCTCAAGTCAAGTTGTACCAGGTTTACTTCTATATTCTTTTCTACTTTATTCTTTACTAGTCAAGTCAAACTGTAAATGTGGAACTTATTTTGTGTGATAAACTTGAAATGTTTCCTGAGAAAACACATCAAATTCAATTTTGTTTGGATCGCTTGTTCTGACACCCCCCTCTATTTTATAATGATGTTACATTACATCATATGACATTATATCACTTCATATCACATCGCCTCATGTTCCGTCACAATGTTATGTCACGTCTTGTCACATCCAAGCCCCCAGGAATGGCGCCAGGGTGTGAAGCCATTTCCCGTAGTGGCCACTGTGTAATTACAACCTCCAGGTCCATCCCGTGATGCACACTGGCCCAAAAAGCATTTTTCCCTACATACAATCATTGGGAAAAAAGTTGCTGTAAAATGGCGAATGCATCTTTCTGAGCGTCACAACCCCTGCGAAATTGGTCTTTTTATGGTCAGAATTTGATCCATTTGGTTCAAGAGGATTTGGAAAGAGCTGCATGATTATTTTATCTCATTCATGTGAGCGAGGAGCCACCAGAAGTCAACTAGCCCGGCCAGCGGAAGTCTTGGATGCTCTATGGGCCCCAAAACTTGGAAGTGTAAGAAGCCTGAAACATGGCAGACTTTTCTTTTGCTTCATGTGCTACTGAGCAACTTTCATAGGAATGAATGGGCGCCATCTTTGAACGCCATACCCAGTTCTCCTTAATACATCCGTGGTCACATCACACCTTACATAGACCAAACCATGTCATGCCAATGTCACAGTGTTGCGTTATGTTACACAATATCACACTATGTCACTTCACATCACACTGCATCATGTTTTGTCACTTCCCTCGTCACATCGCACCAGATCAAATCACCTCTTCATCTTCACATCTTCATCACATTAGTCAGTTCTAATTTTAAAAAATAAAAGTCAAGGCTTGCAACATGAGATAATTTCCTCTAGTGTTCAACAAGTGACATAATTGCAACCCATACTTGTGAAAGTGTAACACTACCACCGTTTGCGACCTGTATGTAAGCATTGATCACAAATTGCTTTTGTGAAACTTGGTTAATGTGTTACCAGTTGTTGTTTTTTTGTAATGTTTTATAAGAGCAGGTGTCTCTGTCTGAGACTTCTCCTGTTGGAGTGCAGCTCTTAAAATACTAATTATTGTTAACACTCAGTCGGGGTCTGCAGAGTTCAGTTATCAGCTTTCCTCTGGATGATAAAACTGTGTAACGCCTGTGAACAGCAGTTCCTGTGACAGACCTGCCGAAGCAGATCTGCTGTTTATCTCACTGATAGGCCAGACTCCAGGAAACAAGTGTTGAGAACAGCGTCTTATTCTGTCTCACACACACACACACACACACACAGACACAGACACACAAACACACACACACACAAACACATGCACCGAGGACAGTGATGCCACATGTGATGAGCAGCAAGGAGGCTGCTGATTGAAAGCAGCACATCAGAGTGTCAGTGTCTGTGGTTGGTCCAAGAAACAAAATGAACCAGTACAAATTTATAATAAAAAGAAAGTGAAAAGTAATATAAAAGGGAAAAAAGAAAATTCTGATAGCAATAACTGAAAATTTAGTCAAAATATGAAGAAAAACCTGTTTTGGATATTTTTCATTTTACTTTATTGTCTGCAAAACAACACTGATAATACACTACAAGTAATAAAATACAATACACTAAATTCAAGTTGAAAGAAATTTAAAATAATACAAATATTTAGGGCAACTAACTTAACTTATTTTCCTCAATTCATCCGTTGATTATTTTGTCAATTAGTTGTTTGGTCTATAAAAAGGTTAAAAATGTCAAAACCAAAATATGTTGAGTTTACTATCATATAAGACTAAAGAAACCAGAAAATACACACATTTTAAAAGCTTGGATATTAAAAATGGACTCAAAACGATAAAATAAATTCAATCAATTTTCTGTCAATTAACTAATCGATTAATTGACTAACTGTTGCAGCTCTACAAATACTTTAAAAGTTCTGACAAACTAGGATTCAGAACCAGGAAATGATGCAGCTGTGTGGAAAAAATGTGTTTTGCAGGTGGTTCAAGGAATGGCCTCAAAAGACCTGAAGTCATATGATATACTATATATTTTACATAAGTAAAGGTTTGGTATACTTTTTCATATCTTAATCACTCTGAATCTAATACCACATTCAAGTTATATCAGAGTTACTGAAATTAGCATTAATGTCAACCTCTGAAAACTGGAAACTTGGATTTTTCTGAAAGCTCTGACATATCTGATATGGCACCTTATAATCCTGAAGTGCCTGAAAACCAGGTAAACATGGACGCCTCACATCAGCCAAAGCAAATGTTCAATGTAATTAAAATCAGATTTAATGGATATAATGTGATTTTGTCTATGAACTGTATTTTAAACCCTCGTACGAACAACTCACTAATCATACAGCCTTCAACATGAGAATCTTTCCGACACTTCTCATCCATCTGTGAACGCGGCATCAGAGCCAAAATGCCTAAAATAACACGAGATGTAAAATTGGTTGTGAGGTCAAAACAATGACAGGCTGAAGGAGAGGGAAGTAGGATGGAGGAGGGAGGAGAGGAGGGGGAAAAAGAGAGACTGTCTGCCTGTCTGTCTGTCTGTCTGCCCTGAAGGTGGAAACAGGGCTGTGTTTTTTTCCCACACTGGTGATAAAGCTATCTGTGTCGGTCCCAGTCATCTTGGCAGTACCCCCCCCCCCTCTCCCCTCCCCCCTCCCCCCTCCTCCCCTCCACCTCCACCTCCACCTCAGTCCTGGCTCACAGGCTGTCCTCAGGAGGAGCCAGCCAATAAAGATAAGCTTGACGGAGCAGCCAGCCAATAAAAGATAAACCTCCGAGGAGCCAGCCAATAAAAGATAAGACCCGGGGCATGTCTGTGACTTCCTCACTGATCTTCCTTCGGCAGATACAAAGCTCTGTGCTGATACGTCTGGCGTCTCGCTGGCATCCACAGAGAAACCAAACACATACTGCTCACGTTGACGCTCAACAAACAACAGGGTTTACTTTCAAGCTGATCTTTAAATACAAATTCTTGTTTTGTATGTTTCTGCAATCATTCCTATCAGCTATGATACTGATCCAGCTTTATAATGGAGTCTATTAGGGCAAATAACACCAGCTATCAGATAAGACTTCAAACAAGTCCACAATAATATATATAATAGTAAATACATAATATCTAAACTATTTGAAAGTGTCTGTTATGAACAGGGCTATTTGTTATTATGGATTAATCTGACATTTATTTCTTGATTAATCAATTAATTACTTAGTTAACAATATGTCGGAAAACTACGGAGCCCTGTAAGGGTCATGGAGAAAAAAAACTCATTTGTGCTCTAAATTTAGTAATTTGTACTCTCAATTTGATGGATTTCATCCTCATGCCGTTCTCTCGTCCAACATACATCCTCACTATGGATCGCTTGGATTTAGTTTGGTTTCAATATTGAACACAACACTGTTGTGCACAGCTGAATCCAAATACGGTGTTTGGAAAAGCACAAATAGCAGGTTTTTACTAATATTTATTTTGTACAAATATTCCAAAAAATGATTTGTTTTCAGGGGAAAAAAGACATGTCAAATAACAGCATACAGTCGTCCGTGGTCTGGGAGACCCGGTGTGGGAACCCTCCATCGCAAAATAGTCTATTGAAGAACACTTATTTTAACATTTTGATATCCTAAAATTAGTAGTGTAATGAAAAACAAAAACAGGATTGTTATGCCTATTTCCACTTTTATTTAAATACAAATACAAATAATTTTGCTTCTTCAACAAATACAGATACAAATACAAATACTGAGCTCTCTGCACATCTCTAGTTATCATAACCTGATCAATGACCGGAGCTATGAAAATAAAACCCAAATAAGCTTTATAAACTGTAATTGATAGTAAACTGTGATAATACAGTTGTGTTAAACTGTGGTTTTCCTTTATGTCGTAGTAATAGTGATAGAAGAAGCAAAACAGATCAAAACACTTCAGTTAATAGCACAGCTGACATTTTCTGATTTGTCAGGAAACTTATTTTCTTTCTTTTTTCTTTATTATCAATTACTGCAAAATGACAGATAACATAAAAACTGACATTTCACAAAGTAATAAAGGGGACAATTACGACCCCATACTGCCACCATACAAATGTTAAAAGAGGAAAAAACAAACAAAAAACATACATTACAAAGGTAACGTAACTGAGTCTGCCTTGATTTAATTACTCTTCCATTAAATCCAAAATTTTGATCATCAATCATCAACGTCTAAATAAGTTATCACTCGTTCCAGCTTCTCAAACATCAGCTGTTTTCTCTATTTTATATCATTGTGAATTGAATATATTTGGGGTATTGGACTGTTCATTGGACAAAATAAGCAATTTGAGGCCTTTTTTCTCACTGTTTTTCAATAGATTATTAATCAAGAAAAAATAACCGATAGACTCGTTAGTTGCAGCCTCCATAATAATCCTATTTCATGCTCATAAACCTGCAACAAGAGGGAAAGTAAACAGCACACAAACACACTCACACAGTGATTCTGAGCATCCAGTAAATAAAAGTAAATATGTGTTTATAGGATATTAGAGTCTCTGTTTGGCCTCAGATGTGTAACAGACACTTATTACAGAGTCCCAACTAGACCCACTCAGCCAATCAGTATCCAGATCTCTGACATTTCCGCTCTTATTTTCCTCTTAAACGTCTGTGATCCTGAGCCGGCCAGACGAACGAGATATTTAATATTTATCAGACAAACAACAGAGAGTGTTTATTTCATTTTCATGTCGTGATTTTTTAGCCTTTATTCACTCCCGATGTGATCATCTGAGCAGGAGGCCTGGCGCAGGAATCCGCAGCACATTTGATGATCTGACAAATGTTAAATAAAGGCATTTTTCAGCGTGCTTCATTTTTTTCTAATGGCCTCTAATGGGAGGTATACATCGGACATTGGCACATGAAGACAGAGGAGACGTCTTTGAGCCAAAAGAGATAAAGTGTGAGTCCTGCTCTGTCTCTCTCACACACACACACACACACACACATCCTAACAGCACCCTCAGCGAGCCCCCCTGTTCTCTAGTCGCTAATGACGGACAGCTGAAGGCACACTCCTGGGGCGCCAATCAAATTTGCAGGCCTGTAATTGGATTACGGCGGGCAGGGGGGAGGGCTTTTATCTCTCCCTCTCTCTCTCTCTCTCTCTCTCTCTCTCTCCCTCTTGTTTGTGCTCTCGTCTGTGGGTGAATGATGGACAAAAGAGCGGCCTGTCAACGTCAACTCCAGGCTGACGGAGCATGTGTGTGTGTTGGACAAGGTTCGGGGGGACCAGCGCAGACGGCTGCAGGGTGACATGACGTTGTATGTTTTTTGGTTTTATGCCTCTATCTGTGTGCGTAGATGCATTTTGCATCTCCTGTGTTTGTATGGTTCTGGGTAGTGTGTGTGTGTGTGTGTGTGTGTGTGTGTGTGTGTCGTTTTCAGGCAGGCAAAGAGCTAAATATCACTTAGCTCATTGCCTCGTCTCTGTTGCCTTTTCACCAGGGCTCAACACCAGGACGACACAAAGGCCGCTGTCCCCCGGCCAAGTGTCCTGAAGGGAAAGAGAAGATGACAAATCACAGACACAATAGAGCTGACAGCCGCTGTAGAGGCTCTGTTGACTGAAGATGCTGCTGATGTTGTTGTTTTTTTTTTTTTCTTTTTTAAAGGAAGTGGGTGGGCCTTTCTCCAGAAATTTTATTTGCTTCTTGGATAGTGGAGAGCAAGAAATAGTGGAAGATAAGAAATCAGTACATATAATACTTTGATAAAATGCACATCAAGACACTGTTTACTTACTGGTGTATCGTTGCCTTGTGAGTCTGGAGACTGACGACATTAGAAGAATAAAAGAAACTCATGCATAATATAATTAACCATTTATGATTCTGCAAAACATTTATTGACAGTGTAAGTTGCTTATTAATAAAATTCCAGTAGTACCTTTCTAATCCCCTTCAAAGTGCTCTACAGTCGTCAACAAACAATAGCAGTAGGATTTCACTTTTTTCTTGTTCTTTACTCAAAATCTGTACATTGGAGCCTGAATCTGATCTGAAATATGAGAGTGAACAATGCCAACAACCCGTGGAACAACTTTAGCAGCAAAGGCTAGAGAACAGACAGCTGTTTGTGTGCATGTTCGAACAAACTGACATCATCACAAGGAGGAAGTAGAGGTAGCTTTGCAGATGGGTTCAGAGCAGGCCGAAGCCCTGGCTTTTGACTTACAGGGAACATTTTTACATACCTCAAGTTTTGGACATTATAACAGCACATAAATAACAGAAAATCACAAAAAGCATGATATGTCCCTTTCAAGGTGGATTTTTCCTTCAGCATTAGAAGTGAGGAAGCACTCTGGCCTCTTCCAACCCACGTAGAAGACTTCCTCTTTTGATCTCAACACGTCAGAGCTCACCGACACTGACACACACTCAGCTCCGTGTACGAACACACACAAACACACACACAGACACTAAATCATGTTAATTTTTCCTACTGAATGCTAACCATCGCCCTGGTTGTGCAGAAGAGAGACAGAGGGTCTAATCAGAGTAATGGCTCGATTAACTCACCACCGCTGACACACAGATGCACCCTGAGGCTCCTCAGACGCCCCTCCTCCCCCCCTCTCAGCACAACGTGTGTGTCCTGCTGTCAACATGACAGTAATGATGACGTATAACACATACACACACACACACACACACACACACACACACACAGGTACAGTATGTTTGCAGCACATGCATGTGTAAAAATATATAGATGCACGTACGCAAAGACACAGAGTCACCTGCTGCCTGGATTACATCTCTCTATCACCTGAACATCTGTTCCCTGTGGGAGGGCCAGTGTGTGTGTGTGTGTGTGTGTGTGTGTGTGTGTGTGTGTGTGTGTGTGTGTGTGTGTGTGTGGGTGTGCTTGTGCATCTATCTTTGTGAGGACCAGTTTGAGTTTTAAACCTTAGGAGTGAGGACATTTTTGGAAAGAGAAGACATTTTGGCTGCTCCTCACTTTCAAACCGTTAAAGGACAGTTTTGAGGATCAAGATTTGATTTTAGACAAGGCCAGAACTGGATTAAGGTTCAGTTTAGTGTACTAGCATGGGGCTAGGGAAGGCAATATGTCAACGATGGTCCTCACAAGAACAGAAGTATAAACGTGTGTGTGTGTGATCCTGACACTTAACATGGTTTTGGAAGCATTTTTCAGCTAAAATAGTGGACATTTCTTCCAAATTGTCTTCACAAATGTCTTGCTTAAGAGAAAAAAAAGATCAATTTGTCAATTTGAGTGAACTTTTAACCATCAGTTGCTTGAAATATTGATGATGAAGAAATTAATGTGGAGCTGAAACAATCAGTCATTTTGTCATTTGACAGAAACTTAGTCTGCAACTATTTTGATAATCATTTAATTGTCATTTTTCAAGCAAAAATGTGAAAAACATTCTCTACTTCCTGTTTTTGAATTATGAGGATTTGTGGCTTTTCTGTTTCATATCATTGTAAACTGAATATATTTGGATTTTGGACAAAACAAGACATTTAAAGACGTCACCTTGAGTTTTAGGAAACACTTTTCACTATTTTCTTACTTTTTGTGGAATAAACGATTAAGGGATTAATCGAGAAAATAACCAATAGATTAATTGATAATAAAAGTAATCACTAGTCACTGACCTTAATTAATTAATCATATTGCTTGTTAAGTTGGTGATTTACAAACTTATTCAACTGCAATGAAGTTTTGCTGATGTCCACCAAGATAAAAGCCTCAACTATAACAATTTTTTCAAATTTTATTTAGAATTTTGTGTAAAAAATTACAAAAAAAAAAAAAAAAAAAAGACAAAGCACCATCACTATTTAACAGACTGATTTCCTTTTTTTTTTGCATGGAAACTCAAAATATTGAATTGATTGTTATATGAAATCAAGAAAAGCTGCAAATCTTTATATGTTTAAAGCTGTAATTGTCTCAAAATAAAATAAAAAAACAAAATGTCAACTTTTCATCAGTAAAGAAAAACCTGTTTTCAGCTTTGTGACAGAGCATTTTTTCAGATAATCCTGCAGGTTTTAAATGTTTTTTTTTTTAGCTTAAGAAGGAGGAGAATTTCATCAACCCATAAAGGAACACCTAATCCTGCAGTTTATCTGGAGATGCATGGTTTTCACTGAACAGCCATGTATTGTTTTTTATCTTATTGATAATAAATTTTGAAAAATGACATCAGATTGTCATGTACATCACTAGTAATGTGAGTATATTTATTTTTCTGGGCTGACACGTTGGACCCTGGATGACTGACAGCAGGCACGCTTGTCACCCATCATGCTGTCAGTGTCGGCAGCTCTGGAGATGCTCCGTGTGGGAATGTTCTGGAAAAGTGAGGCCCTATCAGCGCTTTCACACCGGGGTCCTGTCACCTTCCTCAGCCGACACCAACAAAGCAGCCAGAGCCGAGAGCGTCATGGTGTGAAACAGACCTGCTAACTCATGTCGCTGGTTGATTAAAGGCTGCAGGACTCTGGTGTCTGAAACATCCACAATGATCTGGAAACGGGGAATGACAAACACACACCCATTCATCAAGAAATACTGTTGAGGTTTCATGGAGCCAAAAAGGAAATAAGAGTTTCTGACTGGTCTGTTGTAAAGTACCTGTTAAGTGATGAGAGAGTAGATAATACAATGATAATTATGTCCTGTAACGACAATTTTAATATGTTCCATATTTCTAGGTCACTTAGTCTGCAAACTATCTTAGTTTTGACTCATGTTCCACTGAATTAAATCCAACTTTCTGTATTTACGATTCCAGGACTCAGGGAAAACGCTGAATGTGGGTTTATTTCAAGGGTTTAAATCTCAGCCTGGTCCATTAGTGACTTAATGTTCTGTTATACTACATAACAGGTGATCACATAGTGCCATCGTAAGGTCAAAAGCTTGTTTTGATGGAAAATCTGCAGACTTCTCTACATCCTACCAAGGCAACGTTTTTCCCTTTTCCTCATTAGCTGCTAAATGCTCCACTATGTTCACCTGCTAGTCTACAGCTAACTGTGTCTGTTTGCCGTTTGGTGCTGAGCAGGTAGTGTACGGTGGGTTTTTAAAGCCTTTTCTCCGGAAACAGCTGCCTGCTGCGACCATAACGACACTATGAGAGTGGTGAGAGTGAACCGAAAAGTAAAGTTGCAGCCGGAAAGCTAAACAATGAGCTGAAACTCCCTATAAAGCTCAGCAAAACCAAGGAGATGGGAGCTGCAGAGTTGGGTGACATTCTCTCTGTAGGTACATCAATATGAGATGTGACTCTTCTCACATTACACACTGACCTCTCACAGAGTGGGATTATAAAAAACATTGACTACAGCCACTTTAAAGACAGAGTAATAGCAAGTATCAACATAATTTTAGGACACTATTCAGCGCAAGTGGACATGTCAGTGTTGTTTTTAGACAGTGTTTCCTTGTTGAGCCACTGTAGACGGATAATAACACAACACTGGGATTTATACATGCAAAAGACAGGAACTCTGGAAGAAACTTACTGGGTTTGGCGTATTCAGACTCCTGAAGACTCATATTAGCTGAATGTCAGAATACATTTTTCCACAGACACATTTTTTCACTTACAAAAGTTGAAATCGCTTCACAAAGGGGTATTTTTGTGTCCATGGCAAGAGGAGCAATCATCAAAAACCTCTTCAATGTAATGTGGGGATGTCAGTATGTTGACAATGATGTCTTCATTAAAAACAATCTAGATAGATCGGAAACTTGTAGGAGCAAGCTCAAGCAGCTCATGCTTAACTCTCAACTCCACCTTAAATTTACTGACAGGGCCACCATCCCTCGAGCACAGAGCACCATCACTACTTCACATACAAATTTTCCACTGTGCAGAAAAATGTCAGCCGTCTCTGGTTTTCTGTTTTCTGTCTCTGGAAGGTCAATTCACATCATCCATGCACACATCTTCCTCTTTGAAATACAAGTAGTATTAGTTTTTGAGTCATGCTATTTTATGCACGTCGTCTAAACTGACTGAGTAAAGCTGTAAATCTCTTTAAAACATCCTCTCACTGTGTAATCCGTCTTTTGTGCGTCTGTGTAACAAACAGAAGTGGTGCAGGCTTATGTTTTTAAGTAGGACTGAGGACGACTGTAGTTTAGCGGGTACATATGTGCAAAAGTGTGTGTGTGTGTGTGAGTCTGTACTCCATGTTAATCACGCTGTAGGGACAAACATCTGGTCCCCACAAGGTAAAACATTACATTTTAGGGGTAAGACTTGGGTTTTAGTGAAGGTGAGAGTTATGGTGAGGCACGCACTGGCAGGGAAATGAATATAAGTAAATTTGTGTGTATGCGTGTTTCTGACTTTGTGTATTTATGGGATTTGTATGTAACAATCCTATTGTAACAATCAAAGTCTGCGGATGGGCAATTGCAGATGTGAATGTATACAGAAGTTGAAAATGCTTCAACATGAGCAAAAAGTCTGGATTTAAACGTAAATGTTTGCAGCGCTACAGCCTTAATTACAGCCTGGTCATCGGTTTCACTTCTTAGTTTATTATAACACATGTATTTTATTCTGCTTCCTGCTTCATAAAGTGTGACAGTGTGAAGTTTGGACTCATTTAATTCCTATTTGCTCACAAGCTGTGGAATATTTATTATTTAATCCATTAAGTTGGGGAAAGTTTTTTTTTTTTATATATACCTCTTTACCTCTTACTCCCCCCATTCTGTGAGAATAATCTTAAAATTAGCTCATCCACACTGTTTCATAGTTTATTAAACTAATTTTATTATTTATATGAGAAAGTATACTTCTGCTGCAATGGAAATGTTACAGAAATGTTACTACACCTGACATACTCAGATTCCTGTCTTGCCTTTGCATAAATGTGACTCAGACAACATGTCAAATTGCCATCACATTTACATTATAAGGTGCATGTCTGAAAGGAGTTTTACACCTGGAAGCTGCTTAAATGGTGTTTTCCATCACCACAATTCACAACCTGGAGCTTCCCATAATAAGAGATGTGATGACACATCGCCCAACCACGAACAACAGCACTGCGAGCACCCCCTTCATCCCTGCAAGTATCTGGAACATGATTTAGTACCGCCCCGAAAGGGTGCCAAAATTCAGATCTTGTTGGAAGGCAGTGGAAACAAAAGCAGAACCCTGCTTAGCCACAAGTACTACAAGTTCAGTTAGTCCCACTAATGGAAAAACCGGCCCTGGACCTTTTGGTCACAGACCTGATCCTCGGTCGAAGGCGACAGTGATCACATGACAGCTGCTAGAAAGTTTTAAGTTAAGCAGTCTATTTTTATTTGACAAATATATTTATTGGCATTTTGAATTTCAGCACATTCAGACATATATAAATGTATCCCTCCCAAACACCCTTGTTCCTTCCCATCTCCCTCCTCTGTCCACTATCTTCACACAAAGTTTCCCAAAAATAAAATAAATAGCAGCAGTAATGAAATAACACAGACATTGCTTAGTAAACCAAGTACGTAGTTAACCTAAACAACAATTAAAAATAATGTAGAATATAATGAAAGAGAAAAAAGAAAGAAAGAAACATAAATCTCAACACAGCAATGGGTCATCAAGCTGGCACACAGAAGAAGCTGTACATTATCTGGTCATATCTTTCATACTGACTCGTCAAGGTCGCGTCTTGTTATTTTCCAGAAAATGTAAGAATTTCCACCACATTTTATAAAAGGTAGGACCAGGAAAGATTGGGTAGCTGGAGCGCTCCTCTCTCATAGGGTAGGTATGAAAGGGATAAGCCTAATCTTGGCCTCCTATTGTTCCAGAGAAAATTTGTAATAATCTTCTTAATTTTGGGAAAAAATTAGGGTGGTAGGTATTAAAATTAATACAGAAATTTAGGTAGGATATTCATTTTGATAATATTAATGCGTCCAATCAGGGATAAGGGGAGTAGCATCCATCTATTAATAGAATCTGTTACAGAGACTATGATTGGGTCGTATTTCATCGGAACCAGATCTTCTATTTCAGGTGTAATCTTTATTCCTAAGTATTCAAAACCTTCAAAAGATCAGTGTGAACAGGTGGATTCAGAAAAAGAATGTTAGATTTTGATCTATTCACCTTGTAGCCTGAAAATACATTAAATTGTGTAATAAGCTTTAGAGGAGTTGGCAGTGACACAGCCAGATTTCTCACAAATAGAACAATATCATCAGCATAAAGGATTTTCAGTGCCTCCAATTGTGATTCCTCTGATCTGAGAGTGCAAATGATTCAGATATTATGCTATTAGTCAATACTTCTGCAGATGGAATACTATAGAATTTATACAGTATTTTATATACAATATTTTTATATTTAACTTAAATATTTTTTATTTTTATCCACCTACAAAAATTCTAAATCCTAAAACAGGATATTACAGGATAGGGCCATTCCTCCCTGTCAAATGCCTTTTCAGCATCCAGGGATAGAATGGCTGTATCAGGTGCCCCCTTTCTTTCCTCTCTAGAATATTAATCAATCTCCTAATATTATTAAAAGCCTGTCTGTCCTTAACAAAACCGTTCTGATCGATGGCTACTGGAGAAAGCAGGTGGTCCTCAAGTCTTAAAACTATTCCCATAAGAGGTGGAAGCAGTTTCTCCTTAAAGGTTTTGTTAATGTCTATGGGGATCCTGCCTTCATGTTAGACATGGCTTCAGACACCTCCTATAGTTGTAGTGGGGCATCTACTTTAATTCTTTCTTCCTTAGATAAAGTGGGGAAATGTATCCCATCTAAAAATACTGTTTGGATCACAGGGAGGCCCTGACTCTGACTATAAATGACTGCAAAAAGTTTTAAATGAGTCATTAATTTCTTTAGGGTCTGAAGTTATATTTCGAGTTAAGCAGTCTAAACTGGCAACTTGACTTTTCTGTCAAACAACAAAGAGATTGATTTTTTTTTTTTTGATTTAAGATTTTCTTATTTACTTTGAGGCTTGAAGAAAATATATCAAAACATGTACATGTGGTTGTCAAGTTTTAAATACAATACAAACCCATAAAAAGAGGAGAATTGTCAGATCAAAAACTAGGCCAAAAACAGATGAAGAAAGTTTGTTTGTGTCTCTGTCTGTTCACTCACTGCTTTGAGTGTGTGCATGACAGTGTTTAGGTGTTGGTGTGCTTTTGTGCTCATGTTATTTTTCTGTTTATGTGTGTTTCTGCGTGTGTGTATGTGTGTGAACGAGAGACCGCAGACAGGGCGTCTGGATGTTGCTGAGAACTTCCAGAGCCTCGGAGCAGAGTGCCTGTCCCTCAACCACGCCGGCTCTGAAACACACTCAAGACAAGTTAATCCTCCAGAGCTCGGCTTTATCTGCACCCACCCACCAACCCCCGACTCCCTCTCTCCCTTCCTCTCCTCTTCTCTCCATCTCCCCCTCCCTCGCTGCCTCTCGCTCACACGTTCCCTCCTGTGATCGATCGCGTACTTTGCTCACACTCGTTCAACCCTCCATTTGTTTCCATGCAGATTATAAACGCCTCCATTTCTCAAACTGTCCACATCCACTTCTTCCCGCAAACATCTCTATGTGGTTAACATAGTGTGGGGTTTTCACTCCTTGTTTAGCTGCTCAGTCTGACATATGGATGAAAAGTATATGTGGCAAAATATATTTCTTTTCTCTGGTTTCCTCTATGGTTAATTTTGTAATTTTACAATATCAGATAACTTGATTTAGGTGTTTTAATTTAACTGAATCTTGTAAATGTTGCACAGGCATGGATGGATTACTGAACAGGCCTACTGGGCACAGGCCCAGGGGCCCCAACCAAATCCAATCCAATATATGTTTTACTTTAATTTTTCCATCATTTTGCAGCTACACAGCATACTGAGGCTAAAGAAACATTTTATTAAAACTGAATAAAACTACTAAAGAATTTAGATCAGTTTAACAGCAGAACAGCTCTGCTGCATCTCAGACTTTCATTGATGGTTTCCTGTAATATTTTGTATATTGTACTGTAGTAGTTAGTATAATAACTGTACAGAGGAGTGTCAAGAAGCTTTGGACAGGAGTTAGAAAGCCTCTCTCCATATCCATTGTAAACAAAATACTGAAACAACAGCAGCACCTGAAAATTGTAGTTCACCTGCAAAATGAAAGAACTCAAAACGTCTATAAACAACACGGCCACATCATCTTGTTCCTATATAGGAGGGGTGCGGGGCCTTTTACATGTTTTTTTACCAGGGGCCCATTGTCTCATTATCCATCTATGTGTACAGGTATTGTGATATAACATATTAAAATTAGCAGCAAGTCCTCCAAATTAAACAACCAGGTGACTCCAGAGTGACCGATAGGAGTGTTTTCTAATCTGGTGCCCCTGTTGTCAGGACAACATAATTTGTCTTTCCAAAACCGTTAAAAATCACTGTTAAAAAATGATTATGTTTTATGATGTGACAACACTGTAGTTACACCTAACGTAACGTTTTTGCACAAAAAACACTTTAGGGAAAGATTGTGGTTTGGGTTAAAATGATCACTTTGTTAAGGTTAGAGAAACGTGGTGTGGGTTAAAGTTACTACGTCCTTACAGTTAGGTGACCTTTGTTGTCATGGCTACAATAATAACCATGGAGTTAAGGTTAGATAGTTGCGATTTTTAAAAAAACTGCCCCGACTCGCAGTTGGAAACAGGAAATGAACCTGTGGTGAAGTCCACTGTTGGCTTAATGCCTCCATCCACCTCCATCCTCTGAATGAGGAAATTTGTCAACTTATATATATATATATATATATATATCATGTGACCCGCACCACTGCTCTGGGTCATAATTACTGGGTCAAATTAGGCCGCTAGATGGCATCTGTCACTCAAACGTGACTATAGTTTCTTTTTGGATGACTGCCATTACGACCTATTGTATCGTTTTTCTAAAACTGATATGATTTCAGGTCAACTTTTGCTTTTGACTTCCAGCCTTCTTATTATTTATCTAACTTTTTGGTCATATTAAATAAAACAAAAACAGACACAATTTGTCTTATTTACATAAGTTATATACCAGCAAGGTGTAACTGTAATATGTTACATCATTCTGCACTTGGAAGTGTTAATAAAGAATCAACTTTATTCAACAAGGTATGCTAACTTTTCCTTGTTACTAATGTTTACTGATATGACCGTTATTGTGTTTGCACTGAGCCACTAGCGGTACATGCACGTGCCATATGACATGACTCTAACTGGCTTTCACATCTCACAGAGTTTGTGAGTTAAAACCCATGAACAGTGTTGTTCACTGCGAGGATCAGCAGCTCGACCCTCCTGACCTTTACCATCTCTCAAGGTGGGAGAAGAAACATCAGTCTCCTGTTTCAGGACATTTTCAAAAACCAAAGACCAAAGAAGTTTTTCTTCTTCTTGTGGAAGGCTCCTTTAAAACAGTATCAAGTTGATCAACACTAATGATGAGACTAAGATTGTATTTCTCAACTTTAAGTCTGGTGTCAGTTTTCTAAACGTGGCGTTTATATATTTCTTGTTTCAAGAATAGATGAATTTGAATTTCTGAATTTTTCAAGTCAGGTTGAGTCTGAATTGTGTGAGCTCATGACAGCCTTCAGAAGACATTATCATCACGCACTAAAAATGATAATTTGATCATAATTTTAACTTGACCTTGTCCCTGAGCAGCACTGTAAATTTATGGAAATTTAGCCCGACATTAAAAACGTTTCCAGGATATTTTGGTCCCATTTTCCAAGAGTTTTTTCATGACTGGAAAGCTTAAAGCATGAAGGTTTTTCAGGTTTTCCACCCTGTACTGTACACGTATGTGGAGAAACCTGCAAGCTGCAATGTTGGTTAAATGTTAAGTGAAACCTTCCAGCCCTGGAAACCTGCCACTGCCACATTTTCTTCAATTTCCATCCCAAATCATCACTGAAGAACAACCCATGCTTCTCTTCAAGACACATTTTTTCGCAGATACGTGCTCTCCCTCGCCTGACGACAACGTATCGAAGAAAGATGGTCGGATTAGTGGCTTGGCCCTCGTGTCTGCGTGCGGCTTGTCCAAAGATAGGTCACATGACCCGGTGACCTATCCTTCTGCAGAGAGTGCTGTCTGTCAGCGCAGACGGGCTGGGATGCAGAGCTCAGCCTCAGACTCTCTCACACCATCCCAGAGCTGGATGCCTGAGGATTAAAGTGTGTGCTGAGTGGTAGATCTGTTTTGTTTCTCTAATGCGCTAAGTACTTGTGAGCAGCGTGGGGTGCATGTTGGGAGAAAATGTGTGTGCGGTTTTCATGATATTCAGAAGTGTGTTTGTGTGTTTTTTAAATGGTTTGACTGTATAAGTACCTGGGAATTCTGTCAGTAATAAATACAGTGAGGCTTAAGTGCGTGTAAACACGTCTGCAGTACCAGACTGTGAAACGCTCTCCTGTGGATGGAGGGAGTGGGGAAAATCAAGCAAGTTTAGTGCCACATATATCTGTCTCTCTGATGTTTTTTATGTATGAGAAACCCAATAATAAAACTCATACGCTTAACTCCAGCTATTCATGACGATATCCTGTTTGAGACCTAGTTCTCTGGTTTCTGGCTTTAGGAGAGAAAATTCTTGTGTTCATAAATATTGACTTGGACATCCTGATCTGATACATAATACACAGCAAGTGATGTTCCTCTGTGATCAAGTAGCAAAATGAAAACAAGATGCTTTCATGCAAGCTTGCTCACAAGAACAATGCTAACATGCTGACGTTTAGCAGGTATAATGTTTACCATGTTGAGATATTTCAGTCTGGACCAAAAGTAGTGAACAAACCTACTGACTGACATTGTTCTCCCTGGAGCCTTGAGGCTAGCAAGACTCTCTGTGAAGGTGAAATACAGAAATGTAATTGATTTAAGTGTGTGGGATAAATCATTTCTTTTTAATATTTCCAAAAGTGTCACAAATTTGACATTAGGTTGTATGTCGCTTAAAAGTTTTGAAAGAACAAAATGGAAAATGGAAAAGCCAAAGTTACTGGTGGCTGTTTCAACTTTTTGTTTGCAGTATCCAAGTATCTGACATTTTTGTCAGTTAAATTGGTTAGAAATCGACATTTTCTTAATTTTTTATTTCTTCAGTACGGTGTGATACGATGAACTGTAGGTGAGTTTGTCGACTGCAAAGTTATGATAACACACATCATGCAGAGGATACACTTAATATCATCCTAGAAATGTCCAAGTTTTCTTTTCTGCAAAATATCATGATAAAAGACAAACAATAGCAACCATCTCTCAACTTAACTCTGTGAGGAAAAGGTGACTTGAGCACTAGTGGTTGAAAGTAACTAAGTACATTTACTCAAGTACTGTACTTAAGTACAGTTTTAGGTACTTGTACTTGAGTATTTCCATTTGATGCTACTTTATACTTCCACTCCCCTACATTTATTTGACAGCTTTAGTTACTTTTCAGATGAAGATTTGACACAATGGATAATATAATAAGTTTTTAAAATACAACACATTGTTAAAGATGAAACCAGTGGTTTCCAACCTTTTTGGCTTTTGACGTCTTACAAAAAGCAGTGTGTAGTTGGGGTCACATTTCAGATGTGTATGAGTTGTTAACAGCTCCACCAAATAGTGATTTTTCCTTCTAAACTTCTCACATGGTTTCATTTCAATAAATGTTCAAATGATCCAAAATTATCAGAGTTTTGTTTTTTCTTCTTTCCTCTCCCATTAATCATCTCACGACCCCTCAGGTTTATCTGGTGACCTTTTGACTGTTTTCTTTGTATTCTTTGATTTTTTATTTATATAATGTGTGTGCTTTGCGTTTTTATTGTTACACTGCTGCACAACCAACTGTCCTTTGGGGACAAATAAAATAATTATTGATAACTGAAATGAAATTAAACATAAATGGCATAATGTTTGATTTGAAGTTGCTCCACAGCTTATTTTCTCCCACGTGCTACAGTTTTTATTGACTCAACCTGAGGTAATTTATTTGGAAATAACCACCCTCAGAATCTATTCATAGAGTTCATGTGGTAATCTGATGAAATAATGTGTAAATTTGCTGAAGCGGTATCATCCTGTTCCTGTCTGCACAGCTGTACTTGCTCCATGGCTCCAGTGTCATCTCCATTCCTTCCCCTCGGGGCTGATACTGAAGACCGTCGACCTATTCAAAGCATTTACTGTGTCAAGGTGCAAAGTGGGCTGCCATTCTCACCCAAATCCTCCCAAAGCTCCCTTCTCTTTCCCGGGCCAGGCCTATGGATAGGCAGGCCAGTCCCCACAGGTGCAGCCTGGAGAAGATGACAGCCTCTCTTCAGCAGGGCTTAGCTCCTCTTGTGTGGCTTTGAGGCTCTCAGAAGTGGATTCCCCCGAGGCCGTAGTTGCAGTTACACCCTTAACAACACAGGTACTGTTATGCTGTCGACCACACCGTTTAGATCCGCAGAGATGAATACCAAAACGGGACATACAGCAATTTGTGCCGCAGATACAACGGACATGTTTGCTTTTTCAAGTGAGTGGATAACCGGGTGCCAGCAGCTCTCTCCAATCATCTTTCTTTGAAACTGGTTCGTCTGTTAACACCCTGCAGACGTGCGTTCGCTCACTGAGGAGGTGTGAACACCAAGGTATAACCTGAGAGATCAAAGGTAAAATGGTTGTCAAGTGGTTTAAGTCATGGCTTGTCTGTGACCTCATTGAACAGAGGCATTATTACACACTCAAAATGAACGTGCTGAAGGAAATCTTTGAGTGCAAGACACTTGAGCACTCTTCTCTTGGTAGCAAATCACAACCTGATGTTAATCATTAAACCTGCAAAAGTGTGCAAAAGAGGAATTAAATTACGTGACCTTTCTCTCGTCTCCTGTCCTTTTAACACATAATACAACTTATTTAGATTTTGTCCAATCATCTTACCATGCTACAGATATATTTACAAAAGGCATTTCCAAAATTTCCTGAGATTATATATGAACTCAACTTCTCTATACTTTTCTCATGAGAGTCACACCAACAAAGTTTCAATTGATAATCAGCTTCTTTAAAGCTTTATTAGTAAATTTTAGTCTTGTTAGTGGCTTGATGTCTGAGATGGCAATACTGACCAGCCATTCTGTTGGTCCATCACTGAAATATCTCAACTATTTGAGGGACTGCCGTGATATTTGGTAAAGATATTGAGCATCATTTTGTAGCTAGCAGTCCAGCTCCAAAGATGATCAGTGAGTCAACATCCGTGGTCATCCCAGGGAGAGGTCTTATGTTGGCAAGCCGTTTGGTAATTAATAAGACATAATTCCTTTTGAAAGATAAGCCTAGTTCAAACCGGTTGTACTATGTTTTAACAGAGGCCAATACTGTCTGTTCTAAGCTACTTCACCATATAACTCTACTAACGCACACTCCGGAGGCTGGGTGGTCTCGAAGACAAGGGACAGGAAGTCAACGTCTCCTCATTGACTCATAAAAACTGGCATAGGCTAAACAACTGCCCATAATGAACGTCATCCTACTTCCCCTGGCATGAATGAGCAAAAGTATGAAAGGGCGAACTCGTTACTGCTTGGCAGTTTTTAATGGTGACTGATTGTTTTGTTTGACGCCTGGTGTTTTGTTTAGGAAGAAAAAGTTTTCCGGGTCAATACCGTGTGTTGAGCTGGTGGCAGTTCCCACTCGAGAGCTTTTGTCCTGAACTTGACAGATTCTCATCCATCTTGGAAGAAAAGTAGAGACAGTTTGAGATCCGTATGGCTGAGTCACCACCGCCTCACCACCGCCCACCGGAAACACTGACGATCAACATCCTGTGAAATGGGCCAAAGATAGGAGCAAGCGTTCTTGTGCGTGCTCAGTGATGTCTGCTTTACACGGAACTACTCTCCAGAGACTGAAAACGTGATAATTGTTGTTAATTCTTCAGCCATTTCTAACATACCCAAACTCTTTGTGGTAAAGAAACATGTTACCCAGCGCAACGGTGTGGCTCACTTTAATAGTTTTTGGACAACAATGGCGGTCTACGGTACAGAGGAATACAACATATCTTAGCTGTGGATTCACACACATACTTGTTGGTTTGGCTCTGCACATCTGTTGACAAGAAAAATATGAAAATCACTAGCTTCATCTCTTAACAAAGGAGACTGTCTGCCATTTTGTTGTTTGTACATGAAACATCCCATTTTTACAGTAATTGTTTAGTTCCCTCTTTGCTCTGCTTGCCACAGTGTGCAACTGTATCTCTACCAGCGTTCATTCACATGCACAACAACAATTAGGTTCTGCTCACAGTTTCTCTTGGCACAATGCAGGTATCCCAATGTTGTGGGAATATCCTAGAAAAGTCACTGTCAAGAGCCATGTTGGCTTTAGTGAAGAGAAATTTCACCATAGCTTGTCTGATGTGCAACAAAAAAATGTGTGTGAGCCAGTTTGTATTTGTATCCTACATTTCTATCATACCACGACAAGGACTGTGCTGCTCTTCAGTTTCTTGTGTTACTGTGTCCGTT
Organism: Thunnus albacares; assembly: GCF_914725855.1. Lineage (NCBI taxonomy): Eukaryota > Metazoa > Chordata > Actinopteri > Scombriformes > Scombridae > Thunnus > Thunnus albacares. The sequence continues at coordinate 29,246,822 of NC_058113.1, forward strand.
ATCTGTGTTTAATATTACTCTCAGTTATTTTGTGTGCAAATTTGTGATACCATTTTATGTCTTTGAGCTGCTGACCATATCACCTCTGCTGGATTCCACTTTTCTCATCAGCACAACAGATATTTTTGAGACTTTAAAAAGTTTTCAACATGTTTCAGCAACCCAAACAGTGGCACACTAACTTAACACACACACACACACATTATAATGCTAACATAAAATTCATTTTGGAAAACAAAAACACTGAGATTGAATTTGTGGTTTTTCTTCAAAGTAAAGTCTGTGTGTGGGGGGTGACATCGAGAAACGTGAGGAATGCTAACAGACTGTTGGTCTTTATTTGGTCTGGCTCCGGCTGTTATCTGCTTCTGCCTCTCACAACCGAACCTTGTGTTTGCTACGACCAATCACAGCCCGGTTTCAACTCTGACCGCTGAGAGAGCCAATCCAAACGGAGGCAGAGCAAAAACAGAAATAATCTTCTTGTTTACCTGTGAATGAGGAATCAGGTGTAGACAATAATAATATGTTCAAAAGAATGTAGTTCGCGATAAGACGAGAAAGTGACGGATACAAACAGTCGGCATCTTGATATATCACAGGACATGTGTGTGAACATGCACTCACTGAATACCTGTGCAATCTAATGCAATCCAATACAAAAGCCCTCCCATAAATTCTTTACGAAGCTTATACATTTTAATTTTTTGTTGACATTGTCAGAAAGGTGATAATTCTACTTTATGTATATTATTGAGGTCATAGTGGGTGGTGGTGGTGCACTGGAGTGCATTATATTGCAAAGTGTTCCTCCCCATTAACATACATGAGGGAAGCAAAATATTAGGAACATTTTTCAAGATAATGCAGTCCAGTAAACCAACCACCACCCACTACGACCTCAATAATAAACATGAAGCAGAATTATCACCTTATCATCTGTTTTTAAGGATTTAATATTCTTGAGTGTCATGTAATGAAACCAGTCCTGTATATTTTTTTCCCCCCTCAATCACCAGAAACAGCGATTGATGACATCATCAGATAGGACCCGAGCTAATCGTGGTTTGTTGTCAGTGAGCAGCAGCTGTGGCGGCGGCGGCGGCAGCGTGGTGTGCCGTGTTGCATCAGACTTGGAGCCGCATGGCTGCTCAGAATCTGGCTCTGTGAGGCCGCAGCAGTGTTTATGGAGCCGGGCTGGAGATTAGGATGACTGCACACACACACTCTCTCTGTCTCTCTCTCTCTTTCTCTCTGGGTTTCCACTCTCCTCCTCTCAGACTGCTCGCCATGAACACTCGTTGCACCCCTCCTCTTTTTTTTTTCAGGGGGTCCCCTTATCGAAGGCCTGGAGACTGGAGCAGTATCTATCTACACATGTGGGGAGGATGTGTGTGTGTGTGTGTGTGTGTGTGTGCGCGTGTGTGAGTGAGTGAGTAACAGAGAGAGAGATTGAAGTGCTAGCGGCTGACTTGAAAAGGGTCAGAGCGTTAGATATGGCTGTCGCCAGCGCCGTCATGCTTTGGAAACTCCAACGCAACCCAACAAGGCATCATGGGAGGAGTTCACCGCCGCTTTATCGCAACACTGGGGCAATATTCACTAATGCTGCTGAAACATGCACCCATGGGGTGATGACCTCATATTGGCAAAATGTGTCAGCTTTTCAGGAGCAGAAGTTGAAACATCGTCAGTTTGAAAACGGCCACTGAGAGTTTTAAATCTTCATTATTTGTGGTTGTGAGGGCTTCACGTGGCAGAGATATGAAGGTCAAAGCAGAGCCGCCGCACTAGACAGGTCATACATGTTTAGAGTATCATGGGGTTATGTACATATACAGTACATGACCACCAGTGTGTGTGTGTGTGTGTGTGTGTGTGTGTGTGTGTTTGATAAGGAGCAGGGTGATGGCGCCATGTTGATCCTCCTCTCAACAAGGCAGCAACAGTTCCCATGCTGTCCACATCTTTTAATGAGTGCATGTGTGTGTGTGTGTGTGTGTGTGTGTGTGTGTGTGTGTGTGTTTGTCTGTTTTGTGTGTTTGTTGGTACAAGTGTGTGTGAGTTTTATGCAGGAAGTGCCTCTGTGCATGTGTGCATCTATTTAGGTGTGTTTTTAATTATTAGTTAATGAGCATTTAAATATCTCTGTCAGTGTCTGCAACTAGAGCTGCAACGACTAGTAGATTAATCGATTATTTGTCAACTATTAAATTAATCACCAACTATTTTAATAACTGATTGAATTATCAATTTCTAGCTTCTCAAATGGGAATAACTCCTGGTTTCTTTAGTCTTTGACAGTAAACTGAATATCTTTGAGTTGTGGAATGTCAGTCGAGACATTTTATAGACCAAACATTTAATCAATTAATGGAGAAAATAATCGAGTGATTAATCGATAACGATGATAATCGTTAGTCCCCCTAATCAATTAATTAACTAATCATTGCATCTCTAGTGTATACAGTATGTCTCTGTGTGTGTGTTCTCTGTGAATGTGTTGTTCAGAGGATGTTTGTGTTTCTGTATGTTTTTTAAATTGTGTGTGTGTTCATGTAAGCCTGCATGTGCGTGTGTGTGTGTGTGTGTGTGTGTGTGTGAATCTAGTCAAAAGATGCCAAGCCTATCTCTTAGTGTGTGTGTGTTTGTGTGTGTTGTCTCCAGAGAGAGGCATTCTGATACTATTGTTAGTGAAATCTAATCTGTGTGTTGTATTGGGTTGGGGGGTGGGGGGTAGGGGGGGGTTTGGGTACAAGGGGGTGGTGCGCGTGTGTGTGTGTGTATGTTTGTGTGTGTGTGTGTGTGTGTGTGATGTTGGTTTGGAGGACATTGTGCTGAGCTCGGGTCTTCAGCAGCCTCTTTCTCCATTAATGCTCCATTAGCCAAATTAGAGGCCTAATTGGGGAGGCGAGGAGAGCTATGCGCTCCTAAAGGGAATGTGTGTGTGTGTGTGTGTGACTGTGTGTGTGTTGGGTCATTTACTGTAAAGGCAGACATCTAAAGGGACGTTTCATCTCAGACTGGAGGGCTGTGAATGGATAAAGGTGCAATGTTGCATGAGAAATGTTGAGCTGTTTGGCTGAATATTAGATGGATCAGAGTTCTGACGACAGTTGCTGATGCTAACAGACTGTCCCAATCCTAAAAGGGCTGGTGGCTGCCAATTTGATTAGCAGGTTATTAGCTAATTAGCTAGCTACTTACTGTGCTTGTTGCCCTCAAGGCCCGGTGGAGGGGAGGTAAACTGGATGAGACACAGGGAAGGTGTGTACTTAATTGTGTGTGTTTGGGTGTGAGTGAGTGTGCAAGCGTAAGAGAGTGAAGAGGAGGAAATAATTTGTGTTTGCAAGGCACAGAGAAGAGATTGGTTTTGTTTCCATGAAGTGACTGTTAAAAAATTTCAACACTTTTGAGAAGAATTCAGGTCCACGAGCCAGAAATATCATGGTTACGTACAACCTGACACCCTTCTCTTGTTATTCTTTTTTATTTTATGGACTCTCTGGTGGAGTCGAGGCATGTGATGGTGAGGGGAAGCATGAATTGCTTTGTTTCCAGTTGAATCAAGGTGTATTTCAAAAATCTGTTTCTGTTGGCCCTCTTCCAATCCAGAGGGTGGTGGTAATGCACCTAAAGTAGCTTGGTGACCAGTGTTGGGCACATTACTTGAAAAACAACAACCATATTACTCATTAAAAAAGTAATCACATTACTTGTTACTTTGCTTTTGTTAATCAGCCCTCAGCCTCATCAAAGGTGGCTTTAAAAAACTTCTGCACAGTCCATCTTCTGTATTTAACACATGCAGAAAAATAAAAGGAGATGTTACAGTTTAACAAGCAGCCGACAGTTTGGAGATATTTACTGACCATCAACAGCTATCTTAACGTTAACTGCTCTGTTCTCACAGCCTCCAACTCTGAACTAAACCAGCTGATTCATGAATGTAGCCTACCAGAGGCTAACATAGCAAGCAAGCTAGCAAGCCAGCTAGCAAGCCAGCTAAGAAGACACAACATGAAAATAAGACAACTTTGGACTTACTTGATGTTACATTTCTCCTCTTTTGGTGGCAGCTAACCACATCCCATCACCAAGGTAGCACGTTCGAGGCCAGTCTATCCACTGAAAGCACAAACTGATATCAACCCTCCATCAAACTAACCAGGAAGACTGCAAACAAGTGGTCAATGTAACAGAGCATTACTGGGAGTAACTGCAATGTAATTACTGAACTTCAAGTTGTGATTGCTTACACTATTGTTACCAGAAAAAGTAAACACTAATGTGTTAATGCCCAAACCAGAAGAAGAATAACATTCAGCAGTTTAGTTGCAACGGTAACAGTTAAGCTAGCTAACTAACTCACCCATACAGATCATTCAGTGTTTGCACTGATCTGGGATCTAAGCGTTACAAAAGTACATTATGTCTTCTGGATTATTGTATCTGTTAAAATCACTGGAGTCGCTTTCTTCCTTTCTTTCCTTTTTTTTCCTTCCTGTTGTTTTAATGTCACAGGAAAAAAGATTGTTGTTTCAGTGTCACTTCGGCTGCCATTATCACATAGGGACAGACGGGACGGACCCTGTGAGTGGCTGCTTCCAGAGTGCTTGCAGACATAGTTAGGGGAGGAACAAAGATTATGTATATGTCTTGAACAGACTGATGAATTTACACCTTTTCACAGACCTCCTGAGGTGGATTGAACAATTGAACAATTTAAATCTGTCTTGGATGCAGTTTTTGATATGTGATAGCCATCCGATCCACAACAGTCTTTTAGAAAATGACTAAACTGCAACTGCAAATACGTTTTGAAGGACAAGTAATGCTGCTAAAATTATGTTTTCTATAAAATATTGCCTATTTGGCAGGTCACAAAAGTGTTGATAAAATGCTCAGTGACAACAAATTTCTTTTCTTTTTTTTTCACCAAAAATATCTGATCTTGCAGCACAATATTCCCATGTGGTGACTACAGCAATATTAAACTTTTTTGTGGTTCTGGAAAGATGATGCTCTTAGTTTAATACTGGAAAAACTCTGCAACTTGAAGCACAACATGTTTATTAAAATTTAAACAAAAACACAGTCTCTAACTAACCTTAACCAAAGTGCTTTTGTTGCTTAAACCTAACCACACAGGACTCTCCAGTATCAACGTCCTGTGTTTTGTACACCAGTCATCCACTCTGATATCCTCCCTCTGACTTCAGTTTGGTGCATAAATGTAGTGTTTCATTCTTACGAAAAAACTTACTTGTGAACATAATCCAGGCAGAGATCATGTTTACGCAACGTCATAGGGAAATTAGTTATATATGAAGGTAATTTATATTTCTGGCTATGTGTAAAAGGAGTAAATGACACTTTAGATCTCTTGAATCATTTTTCTTTAAGTTAAGTCTTATCTCTTGAGTAGTTAATGCCTGATGCTTTGGCTTTCTTATAAATGTGTCTTTATGTGTGTGCACACATGAGTTCCCGTATTCAACTGCATGCCTGTGTGACTGTGTATGTGTGTTGATAAGAAAGGCAACAATAAAACCTCGATCTGTGTGAAATTTCCCAGACCTGGCCTCTGCTGAAAGTGCTCTAAAGTAGTTGGCAGAAGCAGCCGCTCCATGATAACTGTAAATGGCTGAGAGTTAGCTTAACCTAATCCCCTCTTGTAGGAGGCCTGCAGGTCGCTCCAGAAACCTAACAGGTTCTGACTGAGATCTCCACACCTCTGCACTTATCAAAGACTCATAGATCAGACTCTCAAAGCCCCACTCACTGGCCCGGCTCCACAAATTGATGCTCACACAAAGAAGAGCGGCAACACGTTTAGCACTTACTGGCTGTATAAGTTAAAGCTGCAGTGGGAACGATATTTATGTAAAACTACATCTGATTTTTATGATGAATCACAGTCTTCCGCCTTCACTGTGCATGTATGTAGATGCACAGCTATGCGGAGAGTTTTCACTGGAAGCAATTGTGAAACTGTGAAAACAGTATTGGACAATAAATTCAATGATGTGGATTAAAAATCAGAAAATGATACCATTAACAGCACCGCAAATGTCTCTATATCATTTGGCTCAACAAAATTTGGTTAATTGCAAACTTTTTAGAAGTTTGCACCACTGAAGTACAATGTCAACTATGGCAGGTGCTCCATCCTCCGTGTTGTGGTCCTGGTCTTGAAGAGGGACCCTGTGTCGTAATTTAGTTTTAAAACATGAATTGTTTTAGTTTATATTGAGCTCATTACTTGTAAAGTTGTGTTAGATCAAATTACACACATAAAACCTGGGGCGAGGTAGTATTATCCCATCATAGGAATATTGTAAAGCTGCAACTAACAATTATTTTCATTATCAATAGGTGTGACATTTTTTTAATTTAATGATTGATTGATTGTTCAGAGCATAAAATGCCAGAAAAGAGTGAAAAATGCAGATAATTATTCCCTGAAGCCAATGGAATAAGTATATTATAATACTTGACTTATTATAATAGTGACAAACAGTCAAAAACCCAAAGATGCTGAGTTTACTAGCATGGAAACTAGCAAATATTCACATTTGAGAAGCTGGTACCAGTGAATTATTTGCAATTTTTTTCCTAAAAAAATATGAAAAGTTTAATTAATTATCAAAATTGTTAGTTTAATGAATGGATCATGTCTGGTCCTGGGGCTCCATAGGAGGTTAATCTGGCGTGAGCAGTGAGCTGATCACCTTTTTTCTTTTAGACTATCACTTAATTATTTCTACATATTGAAAGCCGACTTCTACATATTTGACAGTTGAGATGCTGTGTGTTATGCCGCCTCCTAAAAGTGATTGAGGATGAGAACGAGGTTAATTAAATTCCTTCGTCCTTGTGAAAGAGATGCCAAATGGGAAGCACCCACAGTTTGATTGTGAATGAGGAGCAGCTGGTGAATGACATTTACTACTGACTTCAAAGTTATCAGTCTCTAAAGCTGGAAAAGTCTAATTTACAATATTTCAAGTCAATTTCTTGTTCTCTGTTGAAAAACATTTGGAAATCATAAAATGTTGGGGCATCTGAATGTGGCAGGCTGAGGTAATGTTGCAGGAATTTCAACTGTAAATTAAATCATACTTTGAGGTTGATCTCTGTTTTTATAGTGACAATGCAAGTCGTCATGTGTGTTTTCAACTGTAGTATGGTCACCGTCATACCCACATGGATGCGTATGAGGATAAAATGAGTTGCTTGTGGCTCACTAAGCTGAGCCGTCTTTCTCCTCGCTGTTGATTCACAGTCTTGTTTACTAAGAAAACAGTGTAACATCCAGGTATTGTGCTGCAGGATCAGCACCAGGGCCGAGTCTGGAGAAAAAGATGAATGGTGGTCAGACGTTTTTAATGCTATCGGACACATCTGAAAGACAGACAACCAGAGTGTGTGTGTGTGTGGTCGAACAGTCTGGATGCGGTGAGCTGTAAAGTCATCAGTCAGGAGACAAAGAAAATCTTTGTAAATCTTTGAAAATCTGAAGTTTTTTATTATATTTTTATCAAGTATGCAGTCTGCAAAAATGTTCAATCAAGATTCCTCCCTTTCACTTTAGGCTTCCTTTTGTCCATAGTTTATATTGTTAAATGCCTGAATATTAAACAGAAGATACGCATATTTTATACAAAATAAGTAGAATCGTAGAAGAAGAAGCAGAAAGACCAGTTGCTCACATGTTAAGGAGTCAAAAAATACTGTTACACACACGCTAAGTCTGATGCTTTTTTTAAACTTCATAGTAAAAATATCAGAAAAAGCGTCAAGAGCATGAGGGATTTGCACACACTGATGCTGGAGTTGCAGAATCACCTCCAGACTTGAGTTTGATACGTACTGCAAACCCCAAAAGGACAGATAAAAAAATGAATACACTTGAATCTAAACAGCAGTTGACAATATGATAGACACACACACATGGCTACACATCTTAAAAATGAAACGCTCAGGTATGTGTCACTTTTTGGTAAATGTAATTTGCTGATATACATATTGCAAGTATAAAGATACAAAATATGCAAAAAAAACTCTGAAAATTGAAAACTTGTACATTTATGAAATAGTTTCAGATTTTTAAGGTAAAATTAAAGTAGAGGTACAGATGATGAGTTGATATAGTCACCAAAAAGTAAAATTTATCCACAAAATAAATCCTAGAATTAAGTAAATATAACATATTCCTTATGCACAGTTTGGTATCGAAGACATAGTTTGACAGGATTTCCCCCTCCCCTGCAATACGCCACTTCCACACATAATCACCGCTGCCCCGGAGGCTCATGGGTGATTATCCAGAGGCACGTCTCCACCTTTAACTCCTCAGACAGTCAGAAAGTGTCTGAGGATGATAATCAATAATTTTAATGCCTGTTGTCAGTCTTCGTTGAGTATATCTCTGGGGAGGACGGAGGGCACGTGACAATCGATTATCATGTGATAGTGATGTGGCAACAAGCATCTCACTGCAAAAATTTAAACTTTATTTACCTTATAAACTTTGATTTACTAGGTTTGGAGCATTTTTTAGATGTATCGTAATGACACAAAAAAGCGCTGCAGTTTTTCATGTCAACTACAACAGTTTTTTAAATGGTTTTGTGTCAAACTCTTGACGTCTTCCTTCATGAAGACAACCTGCTCAGCTGTGGTTTGCCCTTGGCCAAGCCGCTGTCCCCTGGAAACCCTGTCGATTTCTAGAAGAACCGATGCCTCGGTGGATAACTGGGTTACCGAGCCTGTAATTTGTAAGTAATAGAAGTTGTCCTGGATGAGGGCACATAGATATGGTCCAGGAAATGTTTTTAAACGGGGGAGGCAGCGCGGTGGGGGCGGATCCAGAAAGCCCTCTCCACTTCAATCCTGGTAAACGGGGACAAACAGGATTAAGTTGAAGGTAGCGGGTTGGGGAGAGGGCGCGCTTGCCTCGGGACTTTCAACAGCTCTGAGTGGATGCTGCCAAAGAGCCGAGGAAGAATGGTCAAACCCGCTCATTCTTTTAGCTCGGCCGTACGGCAGCAGTTAATTCTCATTGGTGGAAAGGTACAGCGAGGCGAAGGAGACACCTGCAGTCGAGGGTTTTAAGGAGAGATTTATTTCTATTATATGCATCCGAATGTGGCAGTTCAATTAAGTCTTGTGACGTTAAGAGGACTCTTAATATGCAAATTAAACCCAAATGTGACTTGTGCAAGATGGTGAGTTCCGTGCAGAATGACAATGACATTTTTTTCAGGCCACGTGTGCACTAAGCATGTTCGGAAAGGAATATTTACTTGTTTAGTTAAGTTTGTGTGTCCTAATGACAATAATTCCACTTGGACTCCATTAGAAACTGGTTTGATTCTCCCAGAAATGTCCAAAAAATCCAATTCCAGTATAATCTCCAACAAATCGCAGTCAAAGTTAAATGATAGTAGTAAAACCTAAGTTGTAAGAAAACACCTCAAGTCATATGTATCAAAATGCTTCATGTTTCAAAAGCAATAGATCATGACTGCTTATTCCTCGAAAGTGCAAACTAGAAATTGTGTTTTGCTGCTTCTTTCTCCTAACAGCGTTTTTGCTTCGTCTTCCCCACATACAGTACCAGTCAAAGGTTTGGACACACTTTCTCATTCAAGTGCATGGGATGGCATTTTAGTATACCTAAGTAAAACGTCCCTTTATATTACAGGTCTGTCCTGAACGGGGACACCTAGACTCTGTGGTGCAGGTTGTGTTATTGCAATGAGCACATAAATAAACAAGAAGAGTTATCACGGTGTTTGGAGCAACTTTTCAAATCTGACCAGAATGTCTCTCTTGTATGCAAAAAGAGGTGGGTATCTTAACAAATATCCAACTCTTTCATCAGAATTCAAAATATGTTAATATTTAATTTTGCCTGACAAAAGGTGGAAAGCTAGAAGTGAAAACACATGAATGACTTCTATTTGACTTCCTAGCTGGCATCAATTAAAGATTCTCTGGATTATTTTAATTTGAATATTGAAAGCAATACTTAGTAGTAATACAGTTCAGTACTACATTACAGTAATATATTTTATTCCAAAACTCAACCTTACAGATGTGGTTAATCTATCAGGAGGGACTTTGATCATCACATGAATGCAGTTCTAATAAACATGTTCAAGTATTCTTGCTTTGCAGTATGAAGTATGTTAAAATGAAATTACATGATGTACCTTGGAGATTAATTGTGTACAAAATAAAGAAAAGATGCTTAAATTTAATACTGATAATGAACAATATGCACATGAAAGTTTGTACAAGAGTTTTCTGCTGGGAAGTGCTCCTTTTATTACCACCACTAAAGTGCCTTTGAGCAAGGCAAGAAATGTGTCTGTGGCAACTTCCAGGTCAGCAATGAAGTATCAAAAGATCATTTGTACTCAGTGAATCTATCCTGGATAAAAAAAACACAGCTTTTCACTGTGTGCATGAATTTTCACACATTCTTCCTTTTATCCTTCACAGGAACTTCTGCTGTCAGATTTCTTCTTCCTAAAGATTACAAAAATGTCTCTCAGCCATGTCCCGCTGTGGTACAGTTATAGCAACATTTCACTCCAGGGGCTTGTAATTGAATAACTCCCTCCCTATAAAAGCAATTGTACTGTTATTATCTTCTTAGGGCCCCATTTGTGTGGAGTGGCACTTAGGATCAGGATAGTTAGAAGGACTAATCTCATATTTGGATTTCTTAGTCATCAGATTCGCTGCCGACGGCCAATGTCATTGCTGCGCTGCTGCCGTTGCCCATTCCAGCCGGTGTGATGATGATGGGGTCGCCGTGACCTCCTGACTGATGAGTGGGTGTATGTGTGTGTGTGTGTGTGTGTGAGGGTGTGTATCCGTGTGCTGGAGTATTGGCAGGAGCTGGCTCATCAATGAGGTCACTATCGAGTGTGTGCGCGGCGACGCTGTCACTGTGTGAGGTCATTTAGCACATTCTCAGGGTTTGCGGGGGGATCCGTCGAGATGTTTGGGAGGGGGGAGTGAATATGGATGAGATTGATGGACTGTCAAGAGGAATTATTTTCCCGGGCTGATCAATGTTGCCCAGTTAAAACCTTGTGATTTGATTAGGCTTGACCACTTAGCTAATCTCCCTCGTTGATTTCATGTTAAGCACATGCAAAGAAAGAACACTTTCCTGAAGTTATGGTATGATGATAATAGTGCAAATAGTCTTTGGGAACGTTTAGCAATAACAAGGTTGACTCTCTCAATCCTTTGGCTAGAAAATCTGTGAGGTTAACAAATAATTCTGATTTATAACAACCTGGATTGTTAAAAAAACAAGTTGTTTCTATCAGTTTTGAATACATACTCACCAACTTATTTGCAAGATCACATCGCTCAACCCAGTCGCCAGAAGAAAACGTTGGCGTTGAACGTTTCTGCAAACCACAGAAACGTTGAATATATACGTTTCAACATGTGAAATATGTATCATGTCAACATTTCTACAAAGGTAGCATATTAACATTGTTACCTGTTGAATAATGATGTTTTATGGTGTGACAATGCTGTGGTTAAGGTCTGGTTAGGTTTAGGCACAAAGACCACTTGGTTAGGGTTATGGAAAGATCATGGTTTGGGTTCAAATTAAAATATAAAATAAAATAAAAACACCCGATGTCTCGCTAAAAACACCTGCTTTTGTCGGTTGAAAGGAAGCGGACATTGGTTTTGAGGTTTCGAGGTGGTCTCGAACCGTATTCTCTGCTGACTTCCAACTTACTGCCAAGAAACTTACTAACCATCCATCGACCCCTCCTCCTCCTCCTGATAGGAAAGATCAGCTCAAATAGATCGCATGTGAACTACGTCACTTTAGAAATGTTGAGATGATACGTTTTGTTGAAATGTTGATATGCTACATATTTCACGTGTTGAAACGTAGATATTCAACGTTTCGGTGGTTTGCAGAAACGTAAACTGCCAACGTTTTATTCTGGCGACCAGGCTGCATCTCTACAATGAAGTCCGACAAGGCAACAAACATTAGCAGTCAAACGATCATACAAGTTGTAAACAGTTTAGCCAGATTATCTAAACTAGAACTGCAACCATTAGTCAATTAATGGATTAGTCTGTCAATAAAAAAATTAATCGACGACCATTCTTGTAAAGTTGTTTTAGTCATTTTTCAAGCATGATGCCAAAACTCTCTCCGGTTGTATTTTCACAAATGTGAGATATCTGCTGCTGGTTGTTGGTTTATATCATTGTAAACTAAATCTTTTTGGGTTTTAGACTGTTGATTAGTCTTAAAAGATTAAAAAAAAATCTCTATACACCTGAAAATGTGACGAGTGCATCGGAGGAAAGTGCAACTTGAATAAAAATTACTGCTGGACTACTTATTAGTTTACGTCATTTTGGTCTGTTGGCTTGAAGATGATTGGACAGACGATTGGCTCTGGGAAATTTGAAATGGCATTTTTCACAGTTTTGTGACAGTTTAGACAAAATGATTAATGAATTTATTAACTGGAAGTTACCGCACCTAAAGTGTCAGCATAATCCTGCTTTGAAACTGTGTGTGTGCACCACTACTGGCTTGAATTTTAGGTCAAAGTTGAACCAGGAAGTTGTTCTGTAAACTGATGGATGTTGTTTTGGTAGTAATTTTACCGTTCACCTTCACTTTCTCTTCCAAATAAATTTGGCTAATCTGGGGGTTTATTTACAGCTTTTGTTCATTGTTTTGATTGATTTGGTTAGACTTTGAGACTAATTAGTGGATTTTATGTCTTCAAGTCAAATTAATTTATTTATAGAGCACATTTAAAAACAACAGACGTTGACCAAAGTGCTTTACAGAGAGATTATGGGATTATTTGACTGATTATTACAATCAAACAAAAACAAAGGATCAAAATAATAAAACAGACGTAAATAAGATAAAAAATCAGATAAAATCACAACACAAACAACAATACAAACAAATAAAAGCCAGAGTGAGGTCAGACATGTCTTCATGATGACAATTAAGAGTCTTCCTCACTAATCCTTCTCAGCCCTCCATCCAGACTAAAACAGCATTTTTTTTTTTTGCCTCGAAATGGATCTTTTCCAAAAACTGTCTCCAAAGTGTGTGAATCTTAAAACGCCAGCTTGTTTTGGGGTAAACAGAATTTTCAGAAACCATGATGTAAGCTGTTCAGGGAGGGTCGGGGCTGTGCGGCAGTAAAGTTAAGTAAAGTCGTCACCTCTAACTTTGTCTGTGATCGTTCATTTTAACTGTCAGTAGAGCAAAGTTTGGGTCATAAACCTGGATTTATGTTGATTTTGTCAGACGTTATAAGACTTTATCACTGTAGTGCAGCAACTTGGGAATGACTGCAGGTTAACAGGTAGAATTTACGGGCCGCAATAAATCATGATTTCATTTCGTTTCCTGTTGTCTGACAACAGAAAGAGAAAAATATGTAAATGAGAACAACTAAATCTAGAAATCAGCTGTATTAATAGACAGAAGAAGTGATAACAGAAAGCAGGAGGAGACTGAACGGAGGTTTAACGAGCTGTCAGTGAGTACAGTAACCAGCTGACTGTGTCTCAGCAAAGCTAAGAAGACAAATATGTCGTCTATCACATATTTATAGCCAATCATACAGCACAGCATTGTCATTAACCTGCATTTATGATTTGGTCAGCCAAATTTGTCCCCCCCCCCCTTACCAAATATTGGCTGTTATGCAGTTTTGTTGTTTGCCAACTGAGAGGTGGATGAAGAAGAAGACATTTAACTGTTTTATGTTTTTCAGGTGTTTCACTGATTTTAATCAAAAATCTGGAAACACTCTTAGATTAGGGATGTGCAGAGGGCCCAGTATTTGTATTTGTATTTGAATTAAAGTGGAAAGAGGCTTAAAAATCCTGTTTTTGTTTTTATTATGCTTTTATCTTTAGAAAATCAAAGTGTTACAATAAGTGTTCATGAATAAACTACCTTATGAAGGAGGTCCCCACACCGGGTCTTGAACTGGAGTCTCCCAGATCATAGACGACTGCACTGACTACTGAGCTAAAACTTTACTTATCGCATCATTGCAGACAGACCTCTACCTGTTTATACACCCATAACATAGTGTAACATGTAGAGAAGAACTTCAATGGTGATTATTGCTTTGTACTTTTCATTTATTGCCTATTTTTCACAACCTAACTTTGTGGAAAGGAGAAGGGGAACAACAGGTTATGGAGAGTCCCTTGAGAGCACTTTGCGTGTGTCAGTAGCTCAGCTTTATCTCTGGGGAACACCCCCAACTCCAGGAGTGATGTCCACAAAAGGAAATGTGCGTCATGTAGCAGGTGGATGTGACTCCCCTCGTTGAGACCTGGAGAGAGACTGAGATAGCGATGTAACTGACCTGCGTGCTGGTATTTGACATGTTTTTTTTTTTTTTTGTTCCTGAAAACAAATAATTTTTAAAATATTTGTATGAAACAAATATTTGCTGAATAATGTATTTGTATTCAGGCACACCCCTAATATGGACACAAATCTTTTCCACACAAAAATGTAATTTTAATGTAGACATAGTCATACAGAAACAATTATTGTTGTTTATTTGCTTTAACCTGATGAATGATGAATGATGATGATATTGAATGCTCAAAAATATCACCATTAAACATATTTGAGTGATGAAACTGCTGTTGGACACATATGCCTCTTTCACCTCAGGTAAATATCTCCTGTTGCTTTGAGATTAGCATGAGTTGGACACTGTAACAACGTATTTCATGTCCAGTCGGTTTATGATCATTTAATCCAGAGCTGCACCCACTACGTTTTGGCTGCCAGCTCCCTCCGCTCCTCCTGTGGGGGGGGGGGGGTTAAAGCTGTCAGAGGGCACGCTAGACGATGGGTGTCAGACTAAATAAACGCCGGGCAGCCAGGCTTATTTGTATGGTGTTAACAGTCGGGCTGCAAAACCCCTTCAACCCCTCCGAAAGAGCCCTCTCTTCACGACGAACCGAGGCTAGAGACGAGCAGAGATCCCACAAACTGAAGGATTTACAGGTAAAATATACATTGTGGATGAATACACACAAGCAAACATACACAGTTGTATATAATGTATATTCAGGCAGACACACACAATGAAAAAAGCTCACGTGGGTTCCAGCCAGTATTGATCTTCTAACATAGGATTATACAGTCTGGCTCTATAGGCTTAGCGGCCTTTAATTCCCTCAAAGAATAGATAGACTGACTTTGGCTCTATACATATCTGGATCAATGCAAATCTACTTTCGCCCTAGTGGTTCAATTTTAAGCGAATTCCATTAGCCATAAGTAAAAGTTTTCTTGGGTAATGTGATTAGAGGGGGGGGGGCGGCGTGGGGGGGGGGTGGTGCTCTCTCTCTGAAAGCGGTGAAACATTTCTTTTTTTCCCTCGTTCCTTCCTCTCTTCTTGTTCCATCTCGCCCCACCACACACTCTCTCTTTGTTTTTGTTTTTTTTTCCTGCCGTTTGCTGTTGAAGCACCGCCGGAGAGACCTTCACAGCGGCGGAGGAGGAAGTGACAATAATGCTGAGAAACAGGTTGTGATGCAAGGACGCACAGATACGCACACACACACACACACACACACACACACGCACACACACACACACATTAGCAGGAACATGCAGAAGATTTGATCAGTTCTGGTTTTTGAAGACTGAATCTAATTTTTTGTACTTTCTGTGATTTTTTTTAACCTTTTTCAAGACCTTAAATTACAGGATTTTTTCTTTTGTCAGCATGAAAATAAAGCCTTTATAATAGACGTGTGCTGAAATGATTAGTTGATTGATCAACAGCAAATTAATCATTAGGATTTGGTGCTTTTCTCCATTGTATTTTTGTAAATATGAATATCTTTTAATTTAAAAACAGCTATTTGATATTATTTTAAGCTCTTCAGTATTTTGTGATGGATTAATTGGAAGAAAATAATTAAAATAATCATGAGTTGGAGCCCTACAGTGATTTAGACCAATATTTAGCCCTTGAAAGTCTCTTTTGAAACAAAAATCAAGAAAATTCTTGGAGTTAGCAGCACTTAAAGGATTAGTTTGAAGTGGGGTTGTTATCCATAGTCAGTCTATAACCTGCAGTAGATTTGGGTTGGGACACTCCCAGTTTGGAGAAGCAGACAGGTGTACGGAAGCTAAGCAATGCACTGCTATGGACGGGGCCAGCAGCAAAATATATTTTGCCCCTTCTAAAGAAATCAATATCAGTTTAAGTGTAAGCTATATTTAGAATATTTTTATTGCTTTTTTTTGCATCGCTTCATCACGTCCTAAAGTTACAGCAGGTAACACGCTGACTATGGTAAGTACCTCATATAACCCTACTTCAAAAAACTCCAAACTATCCCTTTAAAGGCAGACAGACTTACGATAAAATCTACATTAGACATTGAAATGACGACTAAATGAAAAAAACACAATGTGAACATAAAATTTGCAGGTTTTATGGGCTGCTGTTATCTAAATTTTGTCATATTTTTTGTCTCCATCATATATTCGAGTTATAACAGACCAACCAATATCAGATATTTAATAAAAGCTCAATATCGTCCCAATATATTGGTCTAATTCCATTACAAACACACACAGATGAGACAGTAACAGGACAACTGACGTCCACTGATTGGATGTAATGCATCTGGGGGGAAAAGACTCACAACAAAAACACACGCACACAAATTGTTCTGAACATTGTCCTGAGTACAAGATTTAATAACAATGACACAACTGTTGGTGTATTACGACTATTCACAGAGCTCCCAGCAGGCCCTGCTTTACCTACAACAATAGCATCGCTAATATTAGAACAACAGGCTGTGATTCTTCCTCACCGCCGCTCTCGTCCCTAACCTGATTTTCCTTTTCTTTACAGTAATTCGTTTGGTTTCGGAGGGTTGTGTGGAGTGGCAGCTGTCTGTAAACGGATGGACAGCGAGTGTCTTTGTTGTGTTGACGGGCAGGAAGGAGAGGTCACTGTCTGTCAGTCATCGGCTTTGTTCGACCGCTTCAATACGTCAGTTAAAGAGAAGGCGGGACGAGCTCGGCGTGCTGCTTATTGTTGAGTTTTGGGTCTGGTACTAAAACTCTTGTCAATTACAGGAGAAGCGACTTTATGTCTCCATATGGTCTGTATTGACTTCTGCAGCAGCAGGAGGACAAATTAACTTTAGTATGTTAACATCTTTTTTATTGTTTTTGTCTGAGTGAAGGTGGTTTGAAGCTTTAACACCTGCTTGTTCTGGCACATGATGACTTTTCAATATTTCACCAAATCTTTCCCTAAAACCTTAAAGGGGACATAACATTGCTTTTTGTGATTTTTATTTTTATATTGTTATGATGTCAGATGTCTATAAAACTTGAGGTGAACGTATGTAAAACGCTTAACCTTTACTTCCTCCTTGTGATGATGTCAGATCGTTTGAATACGCCCACAAACAGCCGTCCGTTCTGCGGGCTTTGTTGCTAATATTGTTCCTAACATGTCGTCCACTTTCATACATATTTTGGATCAGATTCCGGCTCGAACATGTACAGATGTATTTGAGAAGTTTGCATTTTGAGTAAAGAACAGTAAAAAGAGGTGAAATCCTGCTGCTATCATAAACGTTACGTTCACCTCACTCGTGGACATTAATTCTTTTTGTTTTGTTGTTTCTTTTGTCTTTGAGTATCCTGAAAAGTGCTATATAAGTTTGATGTATTATTATTATTATTATTATTATTATTATTATTAAAGAGGCAGGAGTTAAAACAGCCTGTTTTAGACAGAGGCTGAACTGAGGAGCTGCATAAAAAGCCAGTATAAGATACTTCTTCTAAAACTGTAAATCATGTAAAGATATTCTAGTAGAGCCCCAGAATATAAATATAGACATTCAAATATTTTAACTCCTTCTTATGTATTGTATTTATTGTTTTTTTTATCCATTTTACTGGTCATGAATTGGTTTTATTGCTTCATTTTTATATTTTTTTATTTCTTGTGTGGATTAGTCTCAAGTTGTTTGTACTGTATGTAATATGCCATACAAATAACGTTTGATTGATTGATTTTGAATAAATAGTTCAACCAAATACTAGATCATCCATCTGAGTAAACACTGTTACAAGCATGTTAACAAACTTCTGTTCAGTGTCCTGTATCATCCTTGATTCTCTGTCTTTCTCTGACTTTTGTATTTTTTTTGTTCCCCAGATTTCTTTCTTCTACCTTCACGTCTCTCTTTTATTCTCTCTCTCTCAGTATTCATCTGATGAGGCGAGCAGTTGAAGTACTGCAGTAAAAACCCGTCTAACAAGCTGCTGACAGGGCGCTGAATCAGGGGCAGAAGCAAAGAAAACCGTGGAGATGGATTTAAGTATGCCCCCCGTCATTAGCCTCAACATAATCAAATCATTTTACTCATTCAGAAGTTCTCGGGGGCCGGCCCCGGGATGACGAACGCTGTCGAGAAGGCTTCATTCTCCCCTCAGTCTCTCTCTGCCAGGAGAAGCTGCCTGCTGTCACTGCTGTCCGGTGTGCTGCTGCTGCCAAACAAGGTCACTTAACAGCTTTTAATTGTTCGTGTCTGTCTTCAGGCGCTTGGAGAAATATGTTGGCACTGCTTCGAAAAGAGAGAGAGAGAGAGAAAAAAAAACAGGTTTTAGTGAGTTTGAGGCTGACTGCAGGTGAGATTGTGGCTAAAACACATCGACTGAAGGATGTGAAATGGAGATAGAGACAGAAATCAGCTGAACTTGAAATGATCATCGTTAATTTACAAGTTTAAAATGTGAAAAACATCCACTGGAAGTGAGGGGAAGCACTATATTTTTATATTTTTTCAGCTTTTTGGCTCACTTTGCATCTTTAAGGGCATTTAAATCTTTTCAAATATCTTTTATTTATTTGTTTTCTTTGTTCATATTTGTGTTATAGTTTAGGATTGCTGCAGCAGATGCTCTCCAGCTTTTATCATTTTCATTTTTTCCTTCTGCTTGGTGACCATAAGGTCCCAGACATCATGAAAATTCCTGTTTAATTTCATCCAGAGGGTAAAAAAAAAAAAAAGAGAAATCCAAATGAAAGAGAAAACTAAATGACACTAGCAGATGTTAGAAATCTGTGATGACTCTTGACTCTGAGCTGAAAAAGTGATTTCTCTGCTATCTGCAGTACTTTGACCTGGTTGTATTTAAAGTCTTCGGATGCTTTTCATGCTATTACTTCCCCCTAGAGGTCCAAGCAGCAATAACAATGCCAGACGTGAACACGGTTTTTATAATAACCATGTTTTTGGCCTTACTAACTGCAGCAAAAACACAAACAAAAGACAAAAAGATAAATTAAGAGTCAAGAGAGTGACATTAACTGGAAGCTTGATTGATGTGACACCATAACATGGAAATATTTAACAAAGTGTTTGATGTTTTCTCTTTTTTTTTTTTTTTTTTACTTCATATTCAAAAGTTAATATAAGCAGATGTTTTTCTGTACATGTTTTTTTCTGTATATGTTTTATTATGTTCTTAGTAGGAAGAAATAAAGCTGGACTTCATCAGATGTGTCCACTTTCATTCCCTAATGTATAGTAACATACTCTACTTTCAGTTAGTGTGTGTATGTCTTTGTGTGAAGGCAAGCACAAGTTTAAGTGCATGTTTTTGCATATAAAGTACGTGTGAATTGTTCACACTCATATGTCATGAGCATAAGTTATATGGTTACAGTATATATTTTTCTCAAAGCAGTATGTGTGTTCATTTGTGCAGATATGAATGAATAACATTTTTATTATTTTGTCATGTATGGGCTTAAAAGACACCACAGAGGCATATAAGCCAAATCCAGAATGCTGCATATACAAAAAGTCCAAAAATAAAGAGTTTAAATCACAAATTAAAGACCAGTTTGACAACAAATTTCATACAATCACTGATAAAACTTCTATGAATTAGAATAAAGGCACATTTAAAAAGTCAATCTCATGTCTCCTTAGTTACCAACCTAAACACTGAAAACACTGTAAAAACCGAACAACCGTTCTCGTTCCTGATCATCTGTAGCCTACACCCACATGTTTCAGGGGGGTTTCGTTGAGTCACTTCATGGAAATTTGACTTAAATTATCATGATGTTTACAATATAAACACTCACTGTAGTACTAATAGTACTCACTTTCCACCTCTTTCAAAATCTCACAGTTTCCCTCCTGAATCTTTCTGCAATAGCGAAAGGAAGAATACCACCTCTCAACCGTGCAAAGAAAGATCTTTGGCTTCTAGATAAGTGAGATGTAGCATAAAATTCAGGACCATACTGTACTTTCATTTAATATGCACCTTTTAACTCCCCCTCGACTATTATAATCAGGTGATTCCACAGTGGGACTATTTCTGTTGTATTGGCCCTGGTACTTCAGCCTGTATATAAAGTAATACATTGAATAAAGGTTATAAGTCTAAGCATTGTGTCTGAGACTCTTATGCATCAGAGTTTTAATTGTAATTAGCTATAAGCTAACTCTGGTAAAGTGCATCAAATGGCAACATTTATGTTTAAAACTGTACATGCTCCCTTTCAAATAAAATAAAGAAAAAGAAAAGAAAGAAAGACTCTGTATCTGAATTCTCTGAGTCCAGCTGTTGCAGTTTGTTTGTGTTTGGTCTGAGGCCCCGAGGCCTGGCCAGCTCAGTGACAGACGTGCAAGGCTCTTTAACGCCCCCCTGCCCTCGGCCTCTGAGAGATATATGGTTCCCTGGAACTTTTTGGTTCCCATGAATCTGCGCTGTGTGTCCCGAGCTGGCAGGAGAAGAGCTGCCCGCCACATCAATTCATCAACACCGCCAGCCGCCCGTTTCACATGTGGTGTCCCTTCCAAGTGTGCCAGAGGTGTGTGTGTGTGTGTGTGTGTGCATGCCTGTGTGTGTGTGTGTGTGTGTTAACTCTGGACAGTGACACGCAGTTCTCGTCTGCATATCTCCTCCTGATTTTTTCCTGTTCTGTTTCTGTTTCATCGCCACATTTCCATCACATCAAAAATGCGATTACAGCGGAATAAAAAAAGACGAATTCATGAAAATCAGAGCACATTGGGACACCACACTTTGATTTTAACATAGTGACATATTTAGAGGCAGTTTTATCCACATAAATAGACCTCATTTGAACTGTTTAAATTGCACATATACCTATAGCTCCTCATGTCGAGATGAAAGAAAGTTGCATGGAAGTATAACTTTGTATGTTTTTGTCCTTGAACCATTTTTATATTGACCGTGTTGCTGTTGACCAGCTGACAAGTGGTAGTTGGAGGGTTACTGAGGCTGTTACAACCAAAATAAAGATTAAATATTATAAGAAAGATGTTAGACCCTTTATCTTCACTACTTCCTTCAGAAAACTTCTTAAATTTAAACTCTCAAACTCTCTTTTTGTCTTTTTTACTAATGTTAGTTATGTAGTTGCATCTGAAAAGAAAAAAACATCACATGCAAGTTCAAGATAATTGTTATTATTAATATCATTATTGTTACTTCAATTTTCTGTCTAATTGATATTGATTTGTTGCAGCCTGGCAGAAAATGTTCCGTGGACTGGTACCAGTTCATGGCCCAGTTATTGGCAACCACTGGTTTAGAGGACAGATTAAAGTTGTCACATGTGTTTCAAGACGTACGGTAAATATCTTGATGCCATTTAGAAAAATGAAAAAGTCATTCAAATGTTGGAGCTGAGCTATTGTGACTCAGACTGCTGAAGCTTCATATAAGCTTCAGATAAACCTTTAAATGCATTTTTGCACAAAATGAATGAAATTAATTGTGTGCGGATAACCAATAAAGTACGTCTGCAGACTCAAAGTGCAATACAGAACATATATTTGCATGTGAGTCAGTTTTGGACAAATGAATATTAAAATAAGTTGTTAACCTTCACTTATTAAAATGACATTTGTCCTCGGATACAATCCTGATAAAACTGTCTGATGGTTAAAACTAATCTGCTGTAAGGTTTACTCTCTAGTTTGTGGTATCAGTGTCAGGAGAAGAAACTATATTTACTTGCTGTTCTTGGGTGTTGCAGAATCATGTCTTCAAACCTTCAGCTTGCAGAGTGTAAACAGAGCCTAAGAGTCTAAACTAAATTAATCACATCAGGGTTCTTTTTTAAAGGCTTCAGGGCACAGACAGTGACATGTTTAATGTCTCATTTAAAGCCAGAAATCCACATTTTCTGCAGATGGTTTGACACAAAACAAAGATTTTTTTTTTTGCATCCATGTATGCAAGCAAGCGTATGTTTACTTGCTTTTTTTATGTGCTTTGTGAAGCACATTGTGTTGCTTTCTGTATGAAATGTGCTATATAAATAAATTTGACTTGACTTGACATTTTTACAATCCTGTTCTTGTACATGTACTGTAGGTCTGGGCAGATAAATTATGTTGTTCAGCTTGTTGCCATTAGCTTAACAAAAGAATGATTAAGACAAAGAAAAAGAAATCCCCAGTGATGCCGATAAATATGTGCATTTGCAGAGAGTCAGTGATAAACTGATGAACCAACACATAATTTGTCTCCGAGGGCCACAAGTCAGCAAATTCTTTACCACCATGCTTTTGTAATCTTCATTCTTACTGACTCACATCATTTATTTTGAACCAGCTAAAAGCCAGTGATGGCAGCGTTTGATTTTTGGCCCATTTTCCAGATTAGAATCCAAACCAATAAAGCAAAGTCTGGTTTTTTTTTTAAATTTTTTTTTTAAATTAAGACCTGAAACTTTATCCCATCTGCTTAATTTGTTGCAATTCTCTCTGAATTAATCGTTAACGTCATGGTCAACCATATTAGGTCCAATTTGTGTTACAGCGTACATTAAACATGCTTAATTTATTCATTAAATTGTCCAATTCTGCTACGAGAGTCCAGTGGCTGCTAAGAAATTAATTATGAATAGACAATAAATTATTTATCCACGCTGGGGCCCGAAGCCAAGACAAATGAGTCTTGTGTCTTGTTGTGGCTTAATGATGTTTCCTTGTTCATTGTGAGGCTAAAAGTTTATATCATGGTTATTAATTTCACAAGACAGAACAAATGAAAAGCAAGCCAAGCCAGCTGGACTGTGCTTTAAAAACTTATTTAACATTTTTAATACTTTATATGATAATACAAACCTTATAAACCTGTAAATTCTTCAAATGATGGAATACTTAAAGAGTACTGAGTTTAAAACAGTACTTTTTAGTCTTTTTTTCCAGCATCACTGATCAAGATGAATTTAAAAAAATGTGTTTTTATGTCAAATGAAGGTCAGCTAAGGGTGTTGTATTGTTACTGATTGACTCAATGTGCTGACAGAAAATCTGGCATCATCGCTAATAGACATAAATTTGACCAGAATACAAACGAATACAAATCTCAGACTTTACTGAGTGTAAAATGATGGACGCAGAGTAATTCTAACTTGAATCAGCTAATTTTGATGAGACAAATTAAAATTAA
The DNA here is from genome assembly GCF_914725855.1 of Thunnus albacares. Lineage (NCBI taxonomy): Eukaryota > Metazoa > Chordata > Actinopteri > Scombriformes > Scombridae > Thunnus > Thunnus albacares. The sequence goes on from NC_058113.1 coordinate 29,270,394, forward strand.
ATTGCACTCTGTCAGGTGTAGAAGTCATATGTGTTTTGAATTAGAGCTATTTAGTATCCATATGAATATATTAATAGTGCTGCCTACAGCCTGTGCAGTGATGATTTGTCAAGTTGCTCTTTAACTAAAGATGGGAGTCAATGAGGTTAATCATCTCTCCACTGGCTCAGCCGCCCGGCCGCTCTTTCTTCGTTAGGGCCTGGAGCCATCCGTCACGACAAGAAAGAGCCTCCAAATTCTCTGAGATTGGCCGACAGTTTTTCAGCCTCTCCCTCTGCTTACACTCAAAACAATCATCAGAGAAGATAAATATGCACAGCAAATGCACAGCTATCGTAAAATTGCCTCTATTCCAGGAATGGCCAACCTAATCTGTTCTGCTCTGTCATCCGTCCAATTGACAGGGGAGGCTCTGTCCAGCGGCCGTGGACCAATGGGCCAGGAGCCTCACAACGGCCCGCTCCTTGTCCTCATGTCTTCCTGGACGCTCGGGGGCCGCAGCTGCTCGTCAGGGCCCCTCGTGCCTCTATTCTGTCAGTATCGGCAGCCGAAACTAAATAAAGATGTTTACTGACAGCCTAATGAAGGGATGGGCCCTGGTGATTTAACCTTGATGAATGGTCCGCCCAGGTGTTTTCAATAACGACAATAAGCACTGCAAGCCGCAGGCCCACTGATACTGGTATAATGCATTATTAGGCCATTAGAGGCAGGCCAAGAGAGACCACTTATGCACTGGCCTATCAATAATGCGGTGTCCCAGTCCACATTTGGGCCCGGGGAATTAGTCATACTGATATTCTATTTAATAAAAAAATCACAAGACGACGCATAAAGAATCTCATTACATTTTAACAGGGTTACAGTAACCCAGGAGGACCGCGAGTTTAATTTTCATAAGAGCATCCATTCCTCAATTATGTCAAGCAGAGAAAATGTAAATGGCAAATGGAATGCTAACAATATCTAACCAGCAGCGCATTGGCAGGAGAGGAGAGTGAGGGGGGCTGCAGCTCTCTTTCTGTATGTGTGTGTATGTGTGCAGAGTTTCTGATCATGCAAAAATAAAAAAAACAAAAGTCCACAATTTACCAGTAGTGTGTGTTAACCCACTCCCACCCAGTAAAACACACACTGAGATGCAGCAGTGAGGTGTGAGAACAGGACTTCTAATGACGTCTATGTAATCCTGACAATGAATTTACTGTTAATCTCCCCATCACATTAGAAAATATAAAATGTGTGTTAATTCTTTTCCAAATTTGTGTAAAACTATCCGTGTCATACAGGAGAAAACCTTGTGATGATGATGACAGATGGTTTCAGTAATGGATCATTCAGTGTTGATGATAATAGTGAATTCAATAAAGATGATGACAGATGATGACTTTCCATTTGATTGCAAAGTGTTGCTTGTTAATGTCTAAATAGCATTTTTGCACTTTGTGTTTTGACTGGTTTAATTATAGTCAATGTGGTGCAGCAAGACTTATTTCATGCTGTTGTGAAATGAGTCTAACTGCATCTCATATTGTAGTGGTACTGCAACAAAAACAACAACAAAAATCCGGCCAAGAAAACACTTACAGGTCTGCTATTTTTTCACATTTTTGTGAAATATTGGAGAGTTTTACATCTCTGGGCCTCAAACAATTATTTATTTGAAACTATATGAGGGGAAATTTAGAGGGAAAATGTCTCTTTGGTGGACAACTTATAGACATGTGAACGATACAAAGAGACAGAAATGCATGGATTTTTTTGTAAGGGCCCACAAGCCAAAAGGTTTGGGAACCACTGGTTTAATCTGGTTTAATCTGGTTTAAACAAAGCAGTGTAATTTATAAGCTTGTCATTATTTTATGTACAATTTTAATCTGAAAAGTAACAAGTAACTAAAGGTGTTAAATACATTTAGTAAATAAAAAGTACAATATTTCCCTCTGAAATGTAGAAGTATTAAGTAGCATAATATGAGAATACTCAAGTGAAGTACAACTACTGTACCAGTCAAAAGTTTGGACGCACCTTCCCATCCACTTGAATTAGAAAATGTGTCCAAACTTTTGACTGGTAGAGTACCTCAAAATTGTACAGTACTTGAGTCGAGTTGGGAAGCGCACATATCAAAAGTATCGCTAAATATCTCTCGATACTGTGCTCACACCAGGAAGTGTAGCAAAGTTTATCCACACATGTCTGTGAAAGCTAGAAACTTGTTCACATAAAAACTACTTAAAGTGCTAGTTGGTGAATTTAGGTGGTGAGTTAACATGCTAACACGATAGCTAGCTGAGAACATGCTATGGCTAGTCAGTCATAATAGCGCACCGAGCTAGCCGCCTTGCTAATTGTCGGTTTGCAATCTAGCTAGCTAACACACTAAGACACGTAAAACCATTGCTCTTTTGTGGAGAAGTTTATACTTCAACAGAGGAAGTTAAATAAAACTGGATGATGGAACACAGCTAAAAAGCTCCTATTCAGCACTGTTATGATGACTTTCCATTGATCATAGCACAGTTTTGTGTGTCAGTGTTCACCAAAGTGAAACAGGGAAAGTTTTTGTGTAGATTTCCTTCACTCCCATAAGCAAACCCACTGATCATGGCAGTTCCGATTAAATGAATTGATAGTAAATGCTGATGTAACATGCCTTTAAAGAAGACGCATACATGTTTCCACTAATCCTGCATCCATGTGTTAATTGATCAGTTATCTCTTGTAATAGTCTTAATATATATATTCAAAAAAATCATATTTGAGTATTTTCATATCGAAATCCCTGTCTCTTCTCTTCTCTGCCTGTAAAATGTTTTTAGATGTTTGATGACTCATTAGGAGTGTAGCTATGCCAGCTCTTACAGTATGTTGGTGAGACTTTAGCTGAGCAGCCAGTTTATTCAGAGGAAGCATGTCTCGCATCCAACTTTAGTATTTGTAACACAAAATCTTAGAGCCCACATGAACTCATTTTTTATGTGTGACATCATCTCAGTTATGTGCAGCTGACATGCGCGTATAAAGGGCCACACACTGAGGAAATCAACAATTTTTTTGGCGATGGTGAGCAAGTTACGTTTGAATTTACGTAAGCACATCCATGCTTAGCACAGAACACACATTTCATTGGGGCGGGATTCATGAGGAGACATACACACAAATGGATCAGTATATTCTGCAAGGCTCGAACAAATATACATAAAATCTTTGGTCAACTCACAGCAGCTCTCATCAAAAACCCCAAAGACTGCTGTTGAAAGGTGTCACTCTGCACTCCGGCAACCCTTCCCTCTCACACATACACGAGCTCACGGACTGTCAGTAGCGGTATTGGCATGTAGCTATCAGCGCCCGGGGGCCGAAGCCGAGGGCCCCTGCAATAATAAACTGCTAATTGAAGGACTGCAGTGAGCAGAGAGGTGTTAGCGGGGCGCCCAGCCGCTGAAAGATCACTGCAGCACGCCAGCCAGCCGAGGCGCTGAAAGAGCCTATTACACCTCGCCTCTGTACCTGGACGCTGCGTTAATGAAAATGCACACTCACTCTGCCTGAAATATACGCTACATACATGTGACTGACTGCTGGACAAGCATATACAGTACTGTGCAAAAGTTTTAGGCACTAAAAATGAGGATGCTTTCAAAAATAATGCCATGAATCTTTTTTTTTAAATATCAATTAACTTAAAACAAAGTTGAGTAAACAGAAGAAACCTAAATGAAATCAATATTTGGTGTGAGCATGCTTTGCTTTTAAAGCAGCAGCAGTTCAAGGTACTTGGCAGGTTGGTTGTTTCTGCATCTTGGAGATGTTCTGGATGGTGGATTTAGGCGTCTCAGTTGCTTCTGTCTCTTCATGTAATTCCAGACTGACTCCATGATGTTGAGATCCGAGCTCTGTGGGGGCCAAACCATCTGTTGCAGGACTCCTTGTTCTTCTTGTTGCTGAAGGTTGTTCTTTATGACTCTGGTTGTATGTTTGGGGTCATTATCATGCTGCATAATAAATTTGGGACCAGTCAGACACTTTCCTGATGGTATTGCATGATTGATAAGAATCTAAAGTGCCAAAAACTTTTGCACATTACTGTAGATGGACAGACAGACTGCGGGAGTATTTCTAAACATCTCTTCATTCATGTTGTCCTAAAAATCACACATTTGGACCAAGCTTGGTGTGAGCAATGTGACTGATGTGAAAAACTGTTAGTGAGGAGATGTTTGAGATGTTCTTCATGTGGGTTTCAGAAGTCTGACAAAGAAATTTGCTGTAAAATATAAAAACATTTTTTAAATGGATGAAGAATGGCTTGATGAAATTAGTCAAACTGTGTGCTGTGTTAAGCAATGAAGATTATTTATGAAATGAAATCACATTTATTGGAAGACAGTTAAGAACACAAACCTGACAAAGACTGACTTGTAAGCTATTTCTCTGGTTGCTCAAATCCACAGGACTTGTTGACTGTAGATAACGGTAGGATTTATTACAGGGCTGTAGTGGATTGCATTAGATTGGGGGTATTGCTGCTGTTAGTTATTCTATTGATGTATCAACACAGCCTCCATATTGGTCCGGGGTTGTTGACCTTCTGAATGCATACAAGTATATTGTGGGAAGAGGTCTATCCGCTCTTTGTTTGGTTTTGGATCGTCACACAAGGCAAGTTTTTGTATCAAAAGAGTGTTTAATGCAAAGTAACAGTATTACTACAATAAATTAAAGTTGAGCCCACATCTTGTCATTATTTTAGAAGTATACTCTGTTTTAATGCATTGCTATGTGGCTACTATGATGATTTAAACAATACAGGATAGTATAGCTATAACTACTAAAAATGTCAACATTCTTCACAACTCTGTTTTGATGATATTCATATTTTCACACACGCTGCTGACATTTTCCACACTATTTAATACACTATTTACATGTTTGTGCAAGTAGTTCCAGTGTAACAGTTACATATTCTGCTCAATCAGTTGTTTTGTAAAAACAAAAACAAAAATATCATGAAAATGAAAACAAGCACTTTATTAGGAACACTTGTGCAATCTAATGCAATCCAATACAACAGCTCTGCCATAAATTCTACTTTTATCTACATTTTCAGTTTTTGTTGACACTGTCAGAAAGGTGATAATTCTACTCTATGTTTATTATTGGGGTCATAGTGGGTGGTGGTGGTGGTGTACCAGAGTGCATTATATTGAAAAGTGTTCCTAATATTTTGTCCATCCCATTAACATACATGAAGGGGGCAAAACATTAGGAACACTCAGAAACATGTGACGTTACTGGTACGTTTGTGTCAGCCTCTTACCTTGTCCTCATCCGTTTTGTTGATGTATCCAGTTAGGCTCTGCTGACGTTGCAGATATTCATATGCTGCCTGCCTTAAGAGGACCAGTTTCTTGCGGTCAGCCATGTTAACTGTTTGCATTTTGCGTCATGACTTGTAGAACGCTTCAAGTTCGGAATTTGGAACTTTCAACCTGGAAATTTCTGACCTCCGACTTGAATGTAAAGCACAACGAGAAGCCTGCTTTTCTCCATAATCAAGGACTCCATCCAGCTAACCATCCATCCATCCATCCATGCATTGGATGCTTATCCTCTAGAGGGTTGCAAGGGAGCTGCAGCCGATCTCAGCTGACATTGAGTACAACACGGACAGGGCGCCAGTCAATCAAGGCTAACATATAGAGACAGACAGCCATTCACACTCCTAATCATATGGGCAATTTAGAGTCGCCAAATAACCTATCTGCATATTTTTGGTTTGTGGGAGGAAGCACCCAGAGAGAACCCATGCGGGCAGCACGGAGAGAACACCACAGAGAAAGGCCCCAGCCGGCCAGCGGGTTCGAATCCAGACTCATTGTTTCTAAAAATTACAAAGAGTTTTGAGTGGTAAAGTTGTCAGACGTAGCTACAGAAGCTGGCGGGGCTTAGCGAAGGGAGGCCTAAATCCTGACTTGTAAAGACAATCCGCTGCATTTTTCCTACTAGAAAGTGGAATTTATTCAACATTGTAAATGGATACGTCATGAAAACCTGCGTACCCTTTAGGTCTAGGTGCAAACAAGCAAATACACAGTATAGTACAGTGGCGAAAAGGTTTGTAAAATCACTACTCAAGTGTCTGTAAAAATGCCATGAAAAACACCACAACCACCACCAGCTCCACCTCTCCTCCATGCCTCTCTCCCCCCATGGGCCTCCGTCTCACCCCCTCTGAGAATGAACCGAGGGGCCCCGCGAGAAACAGCCCCTTATGCGGCGTGCATGAAGCCATGCAGAACGTTCATAATCTTTTAATACTTGCACAGGCAGGAAAGATTAAACCGTCAGGGTGTTGACAAGTGACAGAAGAACCTCGTCGAGTGTGTAAGTCACAGTGGCGGAGTCATGCACTCACTCACACACACTCACACACACACGTACACGCACGCACACACGCATACAGATATACACTGTGCGCAGGGTCTTCTCCCCTCTCTGAGTGGTCAGGGACTCTTCACCTTAATTAAAGAAATTGGCTTTCCAGATTGCTTCCCCAATACTTGATCAGGTACGTCTGTAGCAGTAAGAGGCTTAGTCAAAAATCGCTGTGGTAATGAGAGAGAGAGAGAGAGAGAGAGAGAGGGGGCACGTACTGGAAGAGGAGGGAGAGAAAGTGAAATAAACACAGACACAGGCAGACAAAGAGATTAGGAAGAAAAAGAGAGAGAGAGAGAGAGAGAGAGAGATGGGGAAATCTGGGAATGAATAGGCAATTCATTCACAGCAAGTCTCCTTTGAGGCAACAATAAAAAATGACCCCTGTGAAGAGTGACACAAACAACAATCTGTTCAAAAACATTCAAAAACTCAATTTAAAAAGTTGAAAAAAATCAAGTTGGTATCATTTTATTCGTCCCCTTGTGTTCTCTCTGACAATACAAACTGGTTTATATGATTGTGTTTACTGTATACACCCATTAACCTGACAAATTGGCTTTATTGGTAACTAAGTAAAGCAGGTGGTACCTGATTTATATTAGAGATTTGCACAACTGTTGCTCAATACTGCTTTTTTGAACAGTTTTGTGATTTTTTTATGTTTTTTTTTTCAAGAGATTCAAGAGCTTCTATTGTCACATGCACAGTAATACAGTAGGTGGCAACGATGAAGGCAGTGAAATGTGGCTTCTTCGAGCTCTGGTTCCAATTAGAGTATGAATGAATAGCAAGCATTTTCTGTGTATATGACAATAAAGCTTTAAGATTCTACAATGTATAAGTATAAAAATTCAGAATTACACAGGAGGACAATGCTATACATTCCCTTTTACCCCGTATAAGCACACTAATCCATTGGAACATATGACTCATTACAGGTCAGGTCAATTGCCATTCAAAAAAAGTTCTTCACATTCAATAACATTCATTGAAATCATGATATCTGTTATGTTCTCCTGTTTTAGGTAACACTGAACCATAATAAAGTTTGATTGTGAAGGTTTTTCTCCATAAACAAATAGCATGAGACCTAAAGATTACTCTTTATCTGTTCTATGACAGTTTAATTAAGGATTAATCATCATTAATGACTGATGAGGTATTTATAAATGAAAAATAGATTTGCGGATCAGAAGTTTGGTAAAGAGACTAATCATGAGGGGATACTGTGCAGGGTCAGAATATGAACAGTATTTATGGGTTAAATGCAAATCATTAAAAAAATAAATATATAGCCTATATAATCATGTGTGTGATATATGACAACTGAGTATAACTGTGATTCAAAAGCATGTTTTTAAAAAGTAGTCAGACAGATTTTGAAGGAGCTGAACACAAAACTTCATGTGTGACTTTGTTGACTGTGACATTCACTAATAAAATATATTTGGCTGCTTTCGTGACAATACAAAAAGACACATATTTGATCTGAGAATGTGCTAAAGTTTGCTAAAGAACTTGATTCTTATCTTTACACAGGCTGCAGTTGAACAGAAAGCTCTCCAGGTCTCTCTCTGTCTGTCTGTCTGTCTGTCTTTATGTTTGGCAGACACACCGCTTGCTTGTCCAGTGTCCATTAGCCAGAAGGTCCCAGCTGGGTGACTCTGGTGTCGGTGGTTGTGGTGAGGTAGTGAGTGTGTGTGTGTGTGTGTGTGTGTGTGTGTGTGTGTGTGTGTGTGAGCAGGGCCCCTCTGGCATTGTGTAGGGTCTGAAAAGGAGGTCACTGATTTGGGCTAATTATATTACATAGACCCTACTTAGGGCTGGTTAGATCTGTATTTATGCAAGTGTGTGTGTGTGTGTGTGTCCTTGTATGTCTATCTTTGTGAGGACCAATTTGAGTTTTAAACTTTGAGAGCGATGACATTTCTTTTTTCACTCAGACTGCAGCTTGTGTTACGATTTTTTCATGTGACACACTACAGAACGCAACAACTTGTGAAATTGATCTTGCGTATTTTGAAGCGTGTGTGTGTTCTCGTACTTATGTAGAGCATGTTCGGGGCCAGAGATTAGAAACGAAGCTTTTAGCACAAGTTCAAGCAAGAAGACAACTGTCAGCCTATTTCATCATCACACCGAGGTCACTGCTGTCATTGCAGTCCACCACCACCACCACCACCACCAGTGTCAAGGCCCTGTCTGAGGCTCCCTAGGGAGATCTCTGATTGGCTGCTATTTATAGGGCTCTATCCATATGTTTCTATCTAATCGACGGGGTCAACGCCAAAGTCCTTATCAAATAAACCTTCTGCATTCATGTTAACCTGTGTTGACGTTTTGGGCATGCACTTGTGCTGGTTAGCATTAGGGTTAGGGGCCAGGGGAAGGCTCAGTGAGGGTCACAAGTGTGAAAGTGTGTGTGTGTGTGAGAGAGAGAGAGAGAGACTGAAAGAATGAAAAAGGGAAAGGAAGGAGAGTAGATGAAGAGAAACAAAAGCTGGCATGAGCACTTGCAAGTTAAACTTTCAAAATGACACACACGCACACACTCCTCCGACTCTAACCATCCTTTAAACACACAGCGTCACCATCTATTACCTACAGTAGGCAGGGAGCCAACACTAACAATGCTAACATGTAGCTAGCCTTGTTAGCTTTACCACCAAATCATCTGTGTGTCCTCCTCTCTGCTGCGGCTAATCCTCCGTTCGCCTGCTGACTCTGTTGCCGCTCTGCTTCATTTGTCTGCACAGCCAGCGCGGAGCAAAGCCAGTCATATGACTGCATGCTCTGCACATCGGCCTAATCATATGGAAGAGATGATCACAGGGCAGGAAATCGCAGCACAGGGCCAAAGGAAACAATCTTTCTGCACTGGCTTAAGCCAATCATGTCCTCTCTCTCAACTCGCCGCTTGGCCTCTCACTTGCCCTCTCCCTCTGTCTCTTCTTCAGATTTTCTTCTTGCTGCCTTAATTTATACACCCAGAACTCCAATTATTAACCTGTATTCTGCCTAATATTGACACAAATACACACTGTTGGTATTTTGACTTAATTTGATTGTTGATATATTCAAATTGGGTAATTTTTAAAGCATGCAGCATGTATTGTTTATTCCGATGTGCCTTCTCATTTTGTGCCTTTTTAATCTTTGTATTTCTGGAATAAGCTGAATGATAATAGTAATTAAAGTTGCCTCAGGGTTTCTATTTCGTTGCAATAGCTGGAATTCCAAAGGTGCCACAAGAGAGGAAATTTGTTCAAGGTTTAGGGTGAGTTATTTGCAAAATGTGTTATTGCATTTCTTATTGCAGAAATTACACATGTGCTTGATTGAGCTGCTATAAAAAGAAATATAAATAGGGGTTTACTTTTTTTACTCCTTTATTTTGATAGCAGACCATAACAGGAAACATAGGGAGAGAGAAGATGAAATGCCTTAAATATTCCCATCCAAACCCGAACCATGGATGTTGTGGCTAAACGGTGGCTGGCCACCGGGATGCCACAACTGTTGTTTGTATTTTAATTAAACTAAAAATGAAATTGCATGTTTCAAAATAGACTGTCAAAACTACCATTTTCAACTGTGCCACTATAATTCTCCTTAACCTTCTAGGTTGTTTAAAGTAAGTAAATCTGCACCTTCTAATGTTACAACATAAACAGTAAAAGGGTGAAAAGTGATTGTGTAATATAATGTAATCCTGACAACCTCAACGGCTTGGCACAGAAAATACTAACATGACATAGTTTTGCTCAGTTAGTCAGTTAGTCACCAATATTTTGGATGGTATTTGGTGTGTTTTTGTATGTCAATGTGTCCATTTTTATTTTTTATAGAATTAAGTTGTGTTTTCAGGAAAATCTTGGCAGGTTGGAAAAACCTGCACAATCAATCATCACCAGTCAAACAAAATCAAACCCACCTTATCAGAGATGAATGGCACTTAATGATGATATAAGTTTTAATAAAAGACATATAATCATCTAAGATGTAGAACTGTCTGACCTGAAAGAAACATTGAAAGAAACGAACATTGCTGAGCCACCAGCCGCTTTCCTTTAATGAAACGAAGCGGTGGCTCTGATGTGTATCAGACGCCGTTCAGCCTGACGTCTCCTCCTCAGTTTATCTCTCCATCAGCGGAGCAGCAGGTGAACCGGCCAACAGCTTTGTCCCGGGAAGCGAGGGATTCAAACACTCGAGGTCAAGGTGCGCCGGTAATCCGTTCAGCTGTGTTACCAGGATTAAGACGAGGCCAAGGCCATCGCTCTGTCCACCTAAAACAGGCGTTGCCATGACAATGACCTGGGAGAAAAAAACGTACTACAGGTGCAGCACCTGCTGGGGTTAAAGACAGTGCTTGACAAAACACATAAGAATCTAATTAAATTAGGATAACATACTTGTTGCACCTATTCATGTATACTTACACCCTCACATATATACACACACACAAATACACAGAATCAAACAACTACAGTCAGAATCACTTTCTAGTTTTCTCTAATAGATTCATTAGCCATCAATTGACCTAAACTTCCATCCTCGTATGTTTTCACGTTTTCATTGGAACTATTTTCTACCAAGTCTCAGTGAAAACTGTTGACAGAGAGGTGTGTGGATAAGACATTAAGAAGTAGCCAGGAAATTATATTTTTTTACTTTTTCAGTGCTGTGAGCACCACAAACACTGAGTCCTGTTTGTCTTAGCTGGAGAGACCACTCTATTTTTTTCTTATTTGTGTCTCAACGTTACATATTGCTCACAGCCAAATATCTGATTTGTCAAAACCATTCTGCAAAACAAAGGAAATCTAGTGATACGTAAAGGGAAAATTTATTGATTTATTTATTTAGATCCCTATTAGCCACCACCAAGGTAGCAACTACTCTTCCTGAGGTCCACACAAGTAAACATTACATCATGATGCAAAACAACAGTGTGATGAAATCCAAGGCAAAAGAAAAGGGGAAAAAATACAATGACTCAACAACAATAAAAACTAACGATAACAATAATAACAACAACAATGACAAGTAGCCACACTATATCTTAGGTATTAATGGGACACAAAAAGCCACTAAAAACATTCGATACAGCTCATAAATGGTAGTTGTACCTGTTCATCTACTTCTTATATGAAGTTAAAAAAGAAAATGACTAAGAAATTCCTCCAAACTGATCATATAGTGCATTCTGCAGCAAAACACCAAACAAGGAAACACGATTTACCTAAAAAAGTAGATTACAGCTTTTCATTTAAAAACAACTCTGAACATCACAACATAAACTTAAACTTAATTTAAATATTTCTAAACCCTAAACCAGCCTCTATAGATAAAAACAGGGAAATCATCCTCACTCTTAACCTTGAACATTTTAATCCCCTAACACACACAGACACACAGACACAGACACACAGACACACACACACACCCTGCCTGCGACAGCCACTCTCTCCTGCGGTCTGACTGATGTGGTGTTGTGGCCCCGGGGCCCCTGGAGAGCGCTAATTGAATTGGTTTCCAGAGAATACTAATGGGTCTTAATGTTGAGATAACTGATACTCAAACAACGAGTGATCATTGACAGCATGTGTTTCTGCTCTGTAATAAACATGTCACAGCAACACAGGGAGCCAGTTGGTCTGTAAATTAATTCCTCCCCCTGTCCCATCCCCTCTCCTGCCTCACACACACACACACACACACACACACACACACACACACACTACTACTACTACTACTACTACACTTGTGAGGACCCTCTTTAGCCCTTTTAGCATTAAAGAGCCCAATGAACTAATATTCAGCAGCTACCACAGAAGCTAAAAGTAGCTTCAGCATATTTCTCTCTACCTTTACGCCACATTCTAAAAATAAAGACATTCAACAGTTCTTTAACTCTCTTGTTGGTCCAGCTATCTCCTCTGTGGCTCAATTTTCAAAGTATTTTGGAACAAACCATAAACCATGCATAAAAATGATAAAATTTACGTTCACGCTGCAAACTCCACACCAACAGTTCGAGAAAGTTCTGCCCCTAAAGAGGGACTTTATTAGGGGTCTGGGACTGTAGCCTAGGAGCTATTAGACCAGTGGCATTGGGCTCCAGTGCAAGATGTTTTTACAGGATCAAGAGCTCAAGACACAAACACACACACACAGTGTTGCAGACAACTTGGATTTTACAGGTCAGGTTTTCACAATACCATTTCTTATGTATAAGACATCAAATGAGATAAACATGCATGTAGTAATGCAAATAAAACATTTTGAAGCTGTAAGACATGAGCTTTTATGTTGTTGTGGAAAGATGATGTTTTCTCCATGGTTTTGTGTGTGAGATGACAGGATTTTAGGACTAAACAGCCATTATTGAAGTTCAAATCAGAAAATCACTTGGTTTCATTGCAGTAAATTCAATTATAAAGACAGTTATTAACCACAATTAACTGAAATCATACATGGTCCTGTGAAGGAAGGTACCTGCAATACTGAGATAGGTCAACCCGTGAGCTAAGTTCCTGTGGTGGAAAAATGATATTTGACACAATTCAACTCTCTATCCACTAATCTAAAAAATTGTGAATACATACATTGATTCAATGTTTACCTGAATCTTAACCTAACCTTAAACTCTAAAAGCAAGTTTTAACCCTCAAAGAGGTCTGAAACTCACATCGGTCCTCACAAGAATAGCAGAAGTACACAAGCACACACACATTAGTGAAGGACATCTCATATACATACATATGCACATGCAACAAATACTAATATGAATCCAGACATAATATAAATTATATTTAACCAAAGAAAAGCAATTTACACACACATACATGTACATACACACACAGCGGATCGTGCCCACTGCTCCACAATTACAACAAGGAGGTTAGTTCAACAAAATGTGATTCACAGTTTTGCAATTTCGTAATTACTAACTATTGTATTGCATGATTGAGTAAAACATACACACAGTCACTCAGGGTCAAACACACACACACACACACAGCCGTCTTCCCAGTGTCCCTTGGTTACTTTGGCATCAATGGGTCCCATAGCTGTCCAGACCAGAAGCCTCCTCCTCCGCTTCCTCAGCCATCTGGGAGATGTTATTCTGTCGTTTTTCTTGGTAGGACAGTCTCTCGTGCAGCAGAGTTGACCTCGGCGCTCTGAAAGCTGCAGCTTATAAACACCACTCACTGTTTCACACCTCAGCCAGCACACAAGCAGGACAAACACACTCAAAAAAAAACACAATAAATGTTCTATTTTGAAGTTAGGTGCTTAGATGACTGTAATCTGCAAAATCCAGTCATTAAAATGTGTCTTTTCTGTAGTGTGGACAGTTTAATTGGTGTGTAGACAGAGCTATTCTTTGTGCAGGCCAGCTGTCTTTAATTAGCAAAAGGTCCCTTAAGCAACACATGAAGCGTTTTGGATAGAAGTGTCGTCAACTTCCAGCTACAACACTGTCTTTGCCAAAAACCCTGACTGTCACTGTACCCACCCACACTCTCACCCGGCCAGTGCCTCTGCCATGCTGTGTTTGGTCTAAAAACAAATTCCCTCAGTGTAATCACAAGCTGAGTTAACAGTTTTCAATAGCTTGTCCTTCATCATCGTCATCCCCTCCAGCGACACCTCAACATCTCTGACAGCCCTGACGACAACTCAGCTTCAGTTATTGTATTTCGACCGAGCCCTGCAGCCATGAATCAGCCGGGAGTTTGAGAAAATACCGCCGTGAGAGTGAGGAGGAGCATGGGGCTCCTGCTGGGTTAGAAATTGGGGTTGATGCTGAGAGATGTGGCATGCAGAGAAGGGTTTTTATCCCACACGATGTCCACATGTGCTGGTGGGTTTTCAGGAGTGGCTTTACACAGGCTAAATGGGGGAGGGCACAAATACATGGTGCTCCAACAACAACTGCTGTAGGGCGGTAAAACAATAAGCATTCTGTCAAACGTGTGAGTGGGCAGTGAGAAAGCCTGTTCGAATAAGGCGATTACACAGTGAGGAATCTGTAGTCCCATTTTATGACTACATTTACAGTAAATGCAATTATAAAAATTGCATTTTCTTGTACAATAAATACAAGAAAATGCCAGAAAAGTACAAGAGAAAAAACATAGATGACCAAACCATAAACATGAAAACTGCATTCACAAGAGTTTGCAAGAAATAAAAAGGTAAATAAAGTACAAATAGTTAGCATAACAGTTATAGCTTACTTGGATGTTGCATTAGCACATGTTGTTGTTGTCATATGGGGTTGATGAGAAAGATTTCCATGTTTTTGACTTGCAAAGTTTGTCAAGTGATGGTTAAAAATACCGTGCACCGACAATATGACTCTTTATTCATTAAATGTAGGTTTAATCACCATGAATGATAGACTTTGGCCAATGTGAGGCATCCCTAACTACTATATTTTGAAGTATTTCCATGTTATAAAGTGCCAAGTCAGATTCCCAGACATACTTATGATTTGGAAATTGGCGTGAACGCTATTTACAAGTTAGAATCTCATAATTACAAGTATGATATGACGTGATCGTGCCATTGGTGCAACATTAGCCTCACACAGCTAGTGTAATGGTCAAGCTAACCTGGTGAGCACCAAACTAATCACAGAAAAAAATTATTTGAAATCTCAAGTTACACACAACAGTCACAAAATAGTTATAAGAAACTGATTTCCAACAAATAACGGAGCATTTGGAGAGTAGGCAAATGTGTGATTCAAAAAATATGGAAGATAAAGTTTCCCAAAATAAATGACGAGCTATTTGGGTTTAAATTGACTCATCAGTTTTTCCAGTGAAATAAGATTTAACATTTCTTCTGAATATCAACAACTGCTCAATGCAAGTCAAAAAACAACAGACTCAACTTTCTCGGAATATTGTATTTCCCCTTTATCAAAATGTGCAGTTTTTTTTACAATAAACACCTGAGAAATTTCTAGTAACCTGTAAAATAAAGCGTTACCAGAACACTTGCTGCCATGGTATGAACTAATAGGGATCCAAATCAATAATGATTTCTTTTTGCTAAAACTATGTCTACATAAAATGCAATGGTCAAAGTCCCATCAAATGATCTAACATATTTTTCCTAGTTTGACATACTTATACTGATGACCTCATTATGCAACACCTGGCTGTCTCTGCAGATCTCTGCACAGACCGCTCTGACTCCATGTTCATCTTCCGTCTCTTTTTTCTACTGTGATTCTCACAGATTCTCACATGCAGCACTGTGCCAGCGAAGAAAACAAACACACTGTCTCCCAAAACTTCTCATCCCTCCCTGGTTTTCTCACCCACATACCCCTCCCAGTCCTGCTACCACTACATCACCCTGAGCGGGAATTGGCGTGCAGATTTCCCCGGCGGGTGTTTGTTTGTAGAGTTTGATGCAGACAGTTTCACCCCTCCCACCCCCTCCCAGTCTTTCTCCAAGCTAAACACATGAGTTCAACTCATCTTTCCTGATGTTGCTGTCTCTGTTGCCAGATAGACTACCTCATCATCCAGTCTGAAACTATGGCACCCATGTCTCGGACCAACATCACAATGTCTACTCGTCTGCTCAACTGCCATATTTTTTTTTTAATGAAACTACACATTTCCTTCTCCCTTTTATAGCTTAGGAATCTGCAGAATCTCTTCAATTCAGGGATGATGATGATGATGCTGCACCTGTGGTTTGGCTGCTACAAGCTGACTCAACTGGTCCAGACTGGAGAGTGATCAGACCCATGACGAGTTCTTTTTGAGGGCTGTACAAGCAGGTCTAACACTGGAAAATACAGTTTGGGAGTATGAAGCCCATATGAAATGTATACCCCTTTAAATAATATTGTAAACTAAATCTCTAATCAGCAACAGACAACCTGACCTGCTGTTATGAGATGCAGTGAACAATGTTTGAGCATGTGCTCAGGGTCCAGATGTATTGTGATCCTTTAGTGACATCTACTGGTTTCAAAATGCTGGTGGAGCTGACACGATGCAACAAATTCTACCTGCTGCATTTTATCATACTGGTATTTATGGCCAAATGTGACCTCAATTAATGTAAATATTCTAACAGCAAATACATTTTTTCCTGCTCTGGTTAATGAAATAAAAACTGTACCTCTATTATTACTTAAACAGAAAATCTGTAAAAACACATAATATACATTTGTATGTGGTTGTTGTTATTTCATTAGTGCCTGTGTAGCCTACCCTCTTCCTTTATGTTATCTTTATACCTTTTATGTTTACTGTTTTTTGTTTGTATGTGGCTTTGCTGGTATTTTTTGTTCTTAACTTTAGGCTGTACCATATTGTACAACTCCATTAATTAATCAAAAACAAAGTTTGTTAAAAACAAATTGTATGATATTTTATTAGTTTACAATAATAATAGCAAGTAATTTTGACTTTTTTACCCTCCATATATTTATGTTTGTTTATTTGATGCTGTTTCAAAGCCTTTTCGGCACTGTCAGAAATTAAATTCTGGTAGTCAAATAATGATTCAGAGAAAACAGAAATTTACCAACAAAATACAAACCATGTACAAGTTTTTAAATTGTATAAGACAGAATACAGAGAACATAACGTCGGCGTTCTCAATGGTAACTACAGCCCTGGTTTGAATACATACTGTGACATTTTTAACTGTTTTTTTTTAACTGTAAAATAAAACACATTTCACTGCCCTGGGTAATGAAATTAAACACAGTATCTCCATTTTTTAATTACAGTGCGAACAGAAAATCATTTGTTTTGTTAGTTTGTAGCCTACATTTTCCAGCATTTTATGTTCTTAACTTTACCATACATGATGTACCATACATGGTGTACCATACATGTTGTACACCCTCTGTGTTAATCAAAAACAAGCATATGATATTTAATTTGTTTGCAACAGCTTTTAAAATGTATGTAAGGCAGTGCTTCTATTATATGTTAAGTATTTTGATGTAGTAGCCTATGTCGTCATTTCAGTTTGTAGGCCTTTGTTAGGGTTTAAATTCTGAAATACAAAGTCATTATTAGTATCTTGCATTTAACAACCTAGTAAGTAAAAATATGAGATACTAAGTCAAAACTTTGTCAAATAAGTCTAAGGTTGAACTTTTTGCTCTTTTGATGAGTGTGAAGTCAAAATTATGAGATAGTATCATCATTTTACTAAGCCATAAGTACTTTTGACTTAATTTGAGAATTTAATTTTTATTTTCATCATTCATATCTTCATGTGTTTAGTAGTTGTAGTAGTAGTTCAGTAAGTGCTCAATCCCTACAAAATGTTGACCAAGCATTTGTCACACTGTCCGAAATTAAATTGTGGTGGTCAAATGTAAAGATCCCCTCCAAACATGTTTTAAGATGTATATAAAATACTTGACTTTGAATAATAATTTGTTTCTGTTTTTGGTTCTTCCACAAAAAAAGTTCAATTATCTTGTTAAAATTGTTATAATTGTTAAAATGACATCTACCTCTTCTCTCTCATTTAAAATTCCAGAATCTGTAAATATGTAAATACATTTAATGTCAGATGTTTAACAATTTGACACAGGATGTCTCCTACTTCACTGTAAAGTCTATTTTCAGTGTCTCAGTCACTTGAAGGCTTCAAGTTTCACCCTCATATAAGTTGAATACTGGACCATGATTGGCTCCAAAATAGTTGTCATGTCACAAATCGTGCCGTAGGTACAGGCCTTGAGCGCTAAATTTTCAATGAGCACAGAAACTTTCCACTTTCGGTAGATGAATGTGAAAACACCCTTCTGGTGTCAAACCGCACATACATCATTCTGCACAGTGAAGCTGAAACCACCAACTTAAGGAACAAGAAGAAAAACACATTTTTGAGTGAAGGGGGATAACCCTGCAGGGTTTCTCCTAGGCCAGGTCATAATATATTTTTAAATTCTTCTGCTTCTCCCAGTTTAAAGGCCCCTAATGATAGACCCACAGAGGTGTTTTTGCCTATTTTGCTTGATTAGACCTCTACTTAAGAGTGTGTGGGCCTGTATAGACTGTCTTTGATTGACGTCTCCCCTAAAGAATTAAAACACATTTCTAATCCACTGGAGAAAGAAATATGAACATATATTCAGACTATACAATATATATCTAAAAAACACAGCAGTAGTGGACAAAAGAGTCATTAAGTTTCATTCAGCGCATTCTGCTCATTCATCATTCACCACAGTTGCCTCACTCATTCAGTATATAGCAGGTTTAAGTGTTTAGTGTGTTCATAATGGAAAAGTGACAAAATTGACTCAATATTGTCAAACTTTTCATCCTTTCACAATTCTGTTTTTTAAGCTCTTGACCATTTCAGATGCAATCACAAATCTTAAGATATTTTTTGACAGGTTGAAAAGCAAATTTCAATGAGTTCCAGCCAAGCGATATGACCACACAGGCAGTGTGACATAGCTCACTGCTCATTGCTCACATCAAATCTTGATGTGAAATGAAAAATACCTCTTCATTTCTAAATTAAAATGAACAGAAATTATATATTTCCATGGTCACAAACAGCTTAGCGACAATGAATCATTAATGTAGCCTTGTTTAATGTTTTTGTTTGTTTGTTTTGAATTGAATTGCAAAAATTCATAAATATGATACAGATGAATTTAGATTAATTTATTTATTTTACTTTTTTTTTTTTTACATTAAATTTAAAATTTTGCTGTAAAAGAACAGAAAGTTGCCTTAATTTTACATTCAGTAATAGGGTGTGTATTTTTTTGTATTTTTATATGTAATTCAATGTAATTTAACATCCAAGACCATTAAGAAATTGAATAAACCTGTTAAAAAAAACTATGATATTCCATTATATTCATTTACAGATTACAGCCTTTATTTTATGGTGAAAATTTTAATGAAAATAATTTACTGTGTTTTTATGGTATTTACACTTAATGTAGGAAAAACAAAAAAAAACTTGTAAAATAATACAGTAAATTTCCGTGAAATAACTTTTTTTTTACACTGTAGGCTATTGAGTCAGAAAATACACAAATAGGCCTGTACACCCACCACGTATAAGATTTTAAATTGTAGAATGTAAAAATGCTAGATTCCAAGAGAAATGGTAGCTACAGCCCAGGTTTGAATACCTTTTTTTGCCTCATAATGTTTCTTTAAAGGACAGGTACACTATTTTTCAAGTCTGTCTTAAAACATTGAAATAGGTTAAGGTGACCATTAGAAAATCCCTTCATAATGCACTTACAATGTAAGTGACAAGGGACAAAATCCAGTCTTCCTTCTGTGCAAAAATGTATTTAAAAGTTCATCTGAAGCTAATATGAAGCTACGTCTGTCCAAATTAGTCAAATCAAGATATCTTTCAACGTTACAGTCTTTTTAGTGCCAAAGTCCACCGCAGCTCAACAGGAAAACTCTGTCAGAGGAAACACAAAGAGGGAATTTGATGCTAAAAAGACGGTAAATGTGGCAGATATCCACTTGATGTGACTAACTCAGACTGCTGAAGCCTCATGTAAGCTTCAGATCAACTTTTAAATGCATTTTTGCACAAAATGACTGTGTAGACATTGAAAGGATATTTGAAGGGGATCTTTTAATAGCCAGTATGAACAGGAGGAATTATTACAGCAAGGAAAACCTCTTTCAGTGTTCATATTGACAACTGACTGTTGTTTTAAGACACACTTGAAAAATTGTGAACCTGTCCTTTCACTATCACTCTCTATCACACACTCTCTCTCTCTCTCTCTCTCTCTCTCTCTCTCTCTCTCTCTCTCTCTCTCTCTCTCTGTGTGGTACCCACTACTTTGACGTTGCCATGGTTACCATAAGAAGCTCTCTGTAGTGACGCCAAACGTCCAGCTGGAGGCGAAGTTTCATAAGATTTCCACGTCTGTGTCTGAAGTGAAAACACTGGTACTAAAGGGGCAGATCCGAGGACCAGATACGAGCGACCGTGTGGAGCTGCCGAGCTCACACACCCCTCGGGTTTTTCAACGGCTCCTCGCTGCCTCGCCTCGCCTCCTCCTGGGGACCATCATGGTGGCTAAAAACAGAAAACAGACCGGGAAGAGTCCAGCGACCCCGGCTGACCGCGACAGGAGCCCGCTCGTCTCGCCCCCTGGCAAAAGTAACGTTAGGCGACCAGGCAGGGATGGCAAAGCTTTCAACAGCTCTCATTCAAACGGGCTCTCCGGCATCAGACACAAGCTGGGGCTAACTCCCTCCACAGTCGCGAAGCTGGGAATCACTCTCCTCCTCGGTAAGTTAGGAGCGTTAGCCTGCTAGCTCCTTAGCTAACGAGTGCTAACACTAGTAGCATTAGCGCTAAATTAAGTTATCTCCGCTGCTCATCAGCTGGCTAACGTTAGCTCACCTATCCGCTAGCTCACCAGCGTTAGCTAACTGTTACTCGTTGTTGCTATTGCAAAGAGGGTTGAATCAAGACCAACCGGACTTCTTGGTTGTAGATACTTGAAAAGTATCAAGCTCAAGTATCTACAACCAAGAAGTCTAGTTGCCCTCGATTCAACCCTCCTTCGTTAACCATAACCTGGATGACTGGGAGTCTTCACAGACATTGTTGCTTTTCATTAAAATCCCAGCAAAGTAGCCGGTGTCCTTTTCAGTTCATGCGACCCATCAACCCCACACGTGTTAACCTTTATTTTTTTTTTACAGTCTATGGTGTTAACACCAGTCTATGGTGTTTCACTCTTCAGTTGTCCCCCCTATATCATTATCAAGTCCTCTCCCTTGTAATTGAACTGCTTCGGTGTTTGTGTCATTGCCATTTCTATCCTTCTGTCTGGAAGTCATTGCAGTTTGTTAAGACATGAATGAGCATTTTTCTTTTTAGCAGCAGTGAAAGTTAATTCTCTCTGTCCACAGCTTCTCTGACTGGATATCTCCACTGGTAAGTTGCTCTATTAGCGTGTTATTACTCACATATTACAGCTGTGTTTTCTTGTGGATGCAGCAGCTGGATCACATGTTTCTCCTTCTATGATTAGGTATCATCTTACGCAGCTCTTTGAGAATGACAGACACTTTTCACACTTGTCTAACCTGGAGAAGGAAATGGCTTTTCGGACAGAAATGGTAAATAATGCATTGTGTTTTAAAAAAAAAAAAAAAAGTTTATTAAAGATACACTAATAACATTGTTTTGAAGCTGATGCCAATATAATTTGACACATGCAAGTACACAACAGGTTAAACTTAAGGTTCTAAGCTGCTTCAGTTACTCTGACAGTTGTTTTTGTCAGTTAAGGAGTTCATTGTTTCCTCTATGAAAGTCGGAAAAGTACACATAATAAGGATGACGTCTGCAGATGTCATGTTTTGTTAAACCAACAATCCAAAACAGAAAGAGATTCAATTTGCAATTATCTAAAACAGAGAAAAGTAGCAAATCCTCAAATGTGAGAAGCTGGTATTCCAGGAAATGTTTTTTTCTTGAAAAGCAACTCAAACAATAAATCAGTTATCAAAGTTGTTGCAAATCCATTCTCTGTTGATCGACTAATCAATTAATTGACTAATCGTTTCAGCCCCGATACTGTGATTCTTTTGCTAATTTGACAATCATATTAGATAACACACTTACAGGACAAAGAAGGAAGTATAAAATGGCAATTCTGCAATAAGCAAAGTATGAAAGTAAATGAATAAATCATATTAAAATGTAGTTTAGACGAGTCATGTACATCACAGTGTAAGGATCGATCATTTAGGTCTTTTTTTTATAGTAAAAATGCAAAACAATCCCCTAGTTTCAGCTTGTGACTTGAAGGTTTTTTGATTTTCTTTGCCTTATGTGTTAATCTTAAATTGAATTGAATACCTTGAAGGCTTGAACTGTTAGTCAGACAAAACAAGCAATTTGAAGACTGAGTTTAAGGAAATTGTGAAAGGCATTTTTCATTATTTTCTGACATTTTATAGACCAAACAATAAATTGGTTAATTAAGAAAATAACGTGCAGATTAATGAGATTGAAATTCTTGTTAGTTGCAGCCTTATAGGTTCAGTCACATAAGTTTTCCCTGCACTCAGCCCTGAAGAAGGATGTGATGTCATGGTTTCAATGCGGAATAAAACAGAGAAACAACTCACGCTGCACGACTCCAATGTCCACTTAGAATTTATTGCACCAAGGTGACGTTATGAAGCACTACTGCTCTTCATCAGACTAAAGTGAGCGGAGCGATGACGAAGTGCAAACAGTCTGTGAGAACATTGCTGCAGTTTGTATTCTGGTAGTTTAATATTAGTACAAAACAAGGTCATGACACAGAGCTGGAATATCGACTTAAACTTTTCCAAAAAGCCAGCCTATCAGCCAGCTGTGCAAATTTGCAAGCCAAATTTGTTCAACTTTGGGTAAACTATGACTTGCAAGTCTGCTGAAATGTAGACTTTAATCTGTGCAGGCTTCAGTTGAAGTGAAGAGGATACAGAGTGAATATTTACAGGGTGGAAGTGTGACATGGCCCGGGCCCTAACTTCTGTGACACCACATCATCTGCACGTTTAAAGATAATCATACGTCTTCCCCATAATAATATCTCAAATCTTCTTGTATTCCTCTTTTTGTCACTTTCTGTCATTATAAATCCAACTCCACAAGGGTAAAATCAGCAAATATGTGTCACTTTATGTAGTATATGTTTGTGCAACATCATTAGTGCTGTATGAAAGCTGCTGATGGTACTATGCGGTGAAGGCTTTATGCCCTTTTGTGAGATGACACTGAAGGTGATGATTTAATCATATGCAAACAGAATATTTTTCTCTTTGTGCGCTACCAAATGGGCTGTGAGCTGCTACCATCTGCTGAGCCTGTACAACTCCTTCTTGCTTCCTCTGAGTTTTTTTGTAAAGTTATATTTAGTGTCTGCCTGTTTCTGTGTCTCTTTATCTCTGTATCACTCTTTTATATGAGTTGAATGTGTTTTATGTATCTTCTTTTGGTTCCAGGGTCTGTACTATTCCTACTACAAGACTATTATTGAGGCTCCGTCTTTCCTGGATGGCCTCCACATGGTTATGAACGATCGTCTGACAGAATACCCCCTGGTTATTAACACGCTGAAGAGATTCAATCTCTATCCAGAGGTAATTTTAGTTTGTAATTCATGTTAGCTACAGCGTGGTCGCATTGCATACATCAATCATAACACATTTTATTTGCTGTTATCAGACCGTACAGACTTTGTCCTCCAAAGCTTAAAAAAAGATTCTACATTAAAATTTCAAATCTCGCTACATTGAAAAAAGGAAGTGAGCTGTCACATTGAAAAAAAGAGAAAGTGAGAAAATTTAATATGCTCAATATGTGCAGAAATACTGGCACTAAATGGCAAGAGGAACACAGAAAAGGTGTGGACCAGCAGGGTGCTAACGTGTCTCTAGAAATAGAGAAAAGGCAGGAAACGATAATGAGATGCTGTCATTATTGAGAAAGCGTATTCGACATGTTGCCTCCAAGCTTAGTGACATATTTAACACAAGAACAATAATATAAATATAAATCTCACTACAAACCAGACCTCTAGAAGTTTATTTCTGCACATGCTACGAGAGTTCTTAGCGAGAAGGTCCGAACAAAACTGTTATCGCATGGAGAGATCTGGTGTGTGTTGAAATTTAATCAGAAAGACTTTTTTTTAGCTGTGCAGGAATAAAGCTGAAGGAATAAAGTGGAAAAAAGTAATTCTAGTATATGTTTTGCAGTGCGCCTGGTAACAGAGTGTTGGTATTTCCACTGGTTAGTGAATTTGTGGAATATTTTAAAATTTTAAAAAGTGTATTGCTGGCAGAAAATATCAGGGAATTGGGCCACTTTACAAGACAACACCAGAATGTAATTTAAAGCTGGTTTTACACATTAATTACATGTTTTTGCTTCCTATATTCAGTACAAGTAGGTCAATTTTAGCAAAAACCACAAAAAAACAATTTAAGACAGACCAACCTTATCAGCTCAGGAAGGAAAAAACAGTTCTGGAAAAGTAATTGCTCATTTTACAGGAGGTCTACAACAGGAATCCTGTGTATCTTTGCTCCTCACAGATAACAAAACAAAGACCCCTTTCAAACATATTGTTTAAATAAGGCTTTTCACCGGTTGTCATCCCTCCTGCTGTGCGTCTCTGCTCCTCAGGTGGTCCTGGCCAGCTGGTACCGCATATACACAGGTGTAATGGGCTACTTTGGGATTCCTACAAAGATGTGCTGGTCCATCAACAGAGGAGAGGGACTCACGCCTGTGGACAGTTGTGAAGGTACAGACTGTTGCCATGGAGCCACTTTCTAGATCTGCAAAATACGCTTATTTGTCCACACACACACACACACAAAGAGCAGTTAAAATCCTCACACAGTCTCGCACTGAGTTGACTGGATGACTAACTTCTTCACAGACTTTGATCATTTTTCTCACTCAGACAGATGTAGTTGAAACGGCCTCATGGAGAGTTGGCAGTGAGGAGAAGATGTATAAATATTGCAGAAAGAATTGAACATAGGAATCTGTTTTTGTCTTTGAACCAAACCTGTAAAAAAGAGTTTCTTTTTTTTCTACAAAAATCCTCAACACCTCACTAAAGTATCATTTTTTTCTCCCTCTAATAGTCAGTTATGATCTTTACATGCAGGCTCACAAAATCATATCAGACATTTAGGGTCTAGGAGGAAACAAAATGATTATTATAGAAAAACACTTTTAACCTATTACACACTTTTGTTTGCAGGAACGTTTCCTGGAAGGGTAAATCTGCTGACAGTAAACAAGCAAAAACAGTTTACTTTGTGAAACTGCCTTCTCTATATTTCTGTCAGTCTCATTAGAGGAGTAATGTACCTCAGGGTTGATGTACAGGCTGTTTTCACAGTGTTTACATAAACCCGATGCAAGCCGCCTTGCATAAGAGCTAACAGAGAAAGTGGGAACATTTCCTGTAACTGTCAGCCGGTACATTCTTTTTGTGAGATCCAGAATAGATCAGGAAGAAGCACTGCTGAGAGGAAATGATTTGATGGTGATATAACTACGGTTGCAGTCAGTTGACTAAACAGTAGGGTGGAACAAAGTATTTATGGTCACGAAAACATTGAACCTGCATCTGTCCTTCAGATCTCTGAGAACAAACTTGTGTTTCTGTTTTAGACACGTTATTGTCGTGTGTAGTACCTCACATCCACATGTTAATTAAAGAAACACAAACTAACAGGTCAAATGTACTGAACATGTGAAATATGCCACATATTCTCATAGTGATTTCAGTTCAGCTTTAGTGTAGGGCTGTAACTAATGATTATTTTCATTATTGATTAATCTGCTGATTACTTTTTTTAGATTAATTGTCAAGTCTTTGAAATGTTTAAAAATAGTGTAAAAATGGCATTCACAATTTCACATTCACAGTGATGTCTTCAATAAGCTTGTTTTGTCTAACTTATTAAAATGTTCAGATGTTCAATGTACTGTCATATATGACAAAGAAAAACAGCAAATCGTCACATTTGGGAAACTGGAACCATCAAATATTTGTCTTTTTTGCTTTTAATGACTGAAACAATCGATTATCAAAATAGTTGCCAATTAATTTTCAGTCAACTAATTGATGCAGCTGTACTTTATATTACTTGTTTTGTAAAACTGTTGAAAACACAAAGACGTTCAGTTTACAGTGATATACAACAGTTAAAATCTTCACATTTTAAAGTATTTTGGGGGAAATTTTGCTGTTCTTTGATACAACACAGGAGATGAGAAATGAGGAAAGAGAACCCATAACCCAAAAATATTGAGATTACTATCACAGACGACGAAAGACACCAGAAAATATTCAATTTTGAGAAGCTGGAACAAGATCATTTTAGCATTTTTTTTTTCTTAAAAAATTACTCAAATTGATTAACCGAACAGCTGTGATTCTTTTGTTCTTCGACTAATTGGTCGATCAGCACCGATTTCAACTCTTGTCTTCATTATTAACCCTCAACATCTTCTCTGTGTGTCTGTCTGGATGTGTGTGTGTGTGTGTCTGTGTGTGTGTGTGTGTGTGTGTGTGTGTTGTGCACATCAGGGATGGGCGACCCGGCGTATTTCTACGTGACCTGTGTATTCCTACTGAACGGCGCGATGATGAGCCTGTTCTTCATGTACGGTGCTTATCTCAGGTAACTGCTGCCCAACACTCTGTCCTCTACATCTCCACTGAACATCAGAGTGGAGGAGATGAGTCTTTATGGTCCATCTCGTTCCTCATCGGTCAGCTTGTGACGCCTTTTGTGTGTAACTGTTATTTTATTTTTTTTATTTTATGGGGTGAGTTGTTTAGTAACAAGAGTTTGTTATTCAGTCCATAAAAAACACAAAATACTCAGTCCTCTTTGGAAAAATAAAAATATATGTATATCACTCCAACAAGAACTAAACCAGAACAGTCTCTCATCATTGGAGGAAAGAACTTTACTCATGTTAACAAGCGTTAACAGGAAATACATTGAATGACGTCAATCAGTCGGACCAGCAGCAGCAGCAGCAGCAGCAGCAGCCAGCTCTCTGAAAACCGATCACTTTCAGGACTTTAACGTTCCTTGTGGTGTCCTTGGCTTGTGTTGAGCCGAGATGAACGAGGGACTAAGCTACTTTGACTTTTTTCAGTCTACCACAGTTTGCGGAATTATTTTGCCAGCAGATATCGTATCCTCTGACTCCCATTTACCACATGACGTAATTTTAAAGCATTTTAAAGGTGGCCGGCAGTAGGACTAATCAAAAACAGGGGAGGGTACTGCCCAACCTGGACCTCGCCGGCTTGTTATAAGCTGTCAAACCGTGATAGAGGAAAAAACATATTATCACTATCATCATCTGAGCATCAGTGAGGAGTGAAGTTTTATGGTTTGTTTCCTGTCTCTGCCAAGAATATTGGATGTGAGGGATCAGACGGAGGATGACCTTTCTGTCTTCTGTCTTCTACTTTCTGCCTCTCTTATCTTGTTTCCCCGTTTCTTTCCATTTTTTTTCTCTCTAGCGGCAGTCGGCTGGGCGGCGTCGTTACCACGGTGTGTTTTTTCTTCAATCATGGCGAGGTGAGTGCGCTGCCCTCGTCCACCTTTAATATCAGAGTCGGGAGATTTAAAGTCGGCACGTTGTATTTCGGTGCGAGCAAGTCTAGGTGTAAGCTTCTGAAATGTGTAAAAAGGCAAAAATGAAAAAGCAGTCAGACAGAAAAGCAGAGGGTGGTTAATAAGGACTCATTTCAGCCTCAAAGGAGCTTAGAGTTGGTTTTGGCTGGCACTCAAAACTGAGTCCCCTCCACCCACCTCCTCTCTCTCTCCAGTTCCCCTCAGAACAAATAGCATGCCTCTATTTTTCCAGATCAATACTCTGACAGTTCAATCATGGACTTACAAACAGTTAGAGGTGTTTCTCAGTCCTCTCATACATCCTACACTCCTCTCACCAGTTTTTCTTTTACCTCCAAGTCCAGTGCTGTTTTATGACATTTATGAAGCATTTGTGGTTTTCACATTTTTGGAGGAAGCAGTATAAGTGTAATGTGAAATGTTCTGAGATAATAAACATGAGAGATTGCAGTGTGAAGTGTTATTATTATGTATTAATAGTGGTGTGACATGTTATCGAGCGATGAAGCCTGGTTCCCCTTTAACTAACAGTAAAGAACGTGCAGCATAATATTAAACAAGATAAATGCATTATGAAATAATAAAGGCAGTTATTTGACATTTGACTTCCTGTCTTCCTGTTCGTTCTAGAAAAAAAAAATGACCAGTATATTAAGATATTACATTAGTGGTAAACCTGATGTCACCAAATTATACAAAAGTGCTGCACAACCCTGAATCCTGGAGGTCCAAATTAAAGCTTTTAGATTGAAAGTGACAAAAACAAAACACAAAAACATCTTTGTTAAGCGTGCAGGGAATAGTACAGACACTGGCAGAGAGTGATCATGTAAATCAGACAGCAGCCCAAAGTTTTTATTTTTTGTTGTTACACCGACTCACAAAATGAATTAAGCACAGCCGAGCACATTCGCAAGCAACAGTTCACAATCAGCGGTCTCTGGCTTAAACTTCCAGTTGCTACTGTTTGCTATGGCCCCTGTTAATTATGCCCTAGCTCTCTGTTGCAAGTCCCATTCAGGTCAAGACCGTTCAGGGAAGGGAATCATTCTCACTCTCTATCTGTGGCTGCACACTGTGGTTGCTCATCTCAGCCAAGACTCTCTGTTCTGACCTCACAGTGTTGGAATGAACTTCCCACCGAAGTTAGGACAACAGAGTTACTGGCCAAGCATTTGTACTGTAGTGCTGAACTAACTGTTGTTCCTGTGGGGTTTGAATGTACTTGGACAAAAGCCTCAGCTGAATAAATATAATATAACGCAACTTCTTCTATGGCAAGCCACATGTTGATTGACAACTTAAGCTAATATGAAATGCCAGCTAGCAGCAGTCTGTTACAAAACGATAAAGTGATCAGTTTTTTAATGTGTGTGTGTGTTCATTTATGCATCTTATCAGAGCACTCGTGTGATGTGGACTCCGCCCCTGAGGGAGAGCTTTGCCTACCCCTTCCTTGTCCTGCAGATGCTGCTTCTCACCTACATCCTGCGGTAAAACCACCATCCGTCTCTATAATTAATCATAATTCACTCTGTATTATGATTACTGAAAGAGGCTTTTTTATTAAAAACAAAAATGATTACTTCCTTATGGGAGATGTTGAAATTGTGTAATCGCATGTGGGCTGGATCATTTTTAATAATATGACACGAAAATAAATATTGAGTCATTCGTTTAAACTCTCTATCAGCTCATGTTAAAATCATAATGGTCCAGATTACCTTGCTAAAAGTTTCAATAACATAAAAAAATACTAAAAGCATAAAACAATCAAAATAACCCAAAAGCCAATTTCCCTTCTTTAAATTTGAAATGAAAATCTCATCACCTGAACATAACCTTGTTATTGATTATCAGTAGTGTAGGCACACATACTGTACCACACGTAGTGCCATCACATATTTCTAAACATTTCTCAATACAATCATCTTATAAAACCTGCAGCTTTATAATTTTTTTAATGGATACACTGAAACATTTGGTATTCATTCCAAAATTCAGTTTTATCTTGCTGTGTGGAATTTCTATTGGAATAATTATAAAAAATTTTCACAGCTGGATGCTCAGTCGAAAACATGGAGAAGCATTTGTTTTTTGTGTTGGACCATAAATATGTGAAATAAACAAGCAAGACATGATCATAAACTGTTACCTTGTGACTGTAAAGTAAGACAGGCTACAGGCAATTTGCCCTTTGTGTTGTAATTACTGGGGTGAAGCAAAGCTTGTTTCTGTCGTCTGCTCAATAGCGCGCTGAAACAGGCTCTTTGGTGAGCTAAGAGCTTGTCACAGACACTTGTAATCTTCTCGCTGCACATCAACCGGTTGAAACCACCTTGTGTTTTTTTGTGAGTGCAGCCAGTAAACTGTGACTTCTTCTACCGCCGGCTTTAGATAGAGAATGAACCGAGTCTGGCTCGCACGTAACCGGTCTTTGTAGTACAAATTGAAATTGAATGTGTTGTGCTCGTGTGCCGTTTGTCTGTGTTTTCTCAGCGTCTTAATGCATTTTCTCTTATCTCCCCTAAACCAACACTTCCTCAGCAACCTGTTTTTTTTTTTGTTTTTTTTTTCTCCATCTCCGTCTCGCTTCTCTCCCCAGGACACGGAACCCAAGCAGGACAGCCATGGTTGCTCTGGGCATCTCCAATTTGTGCTTTATGCTGCCTTGGCAGTTCGCCCAGTTCGTGCTGCTCACTCAGGTAAACAGAGAGCCAGAGAAACATTGAGAGAGAGAGTGTGGGAAGAAAGGAGAAGGGGCAGAGAGATTAGAGAGAAAATAGAGACTTTGATAGAAGAGGACAAAGAAGGTGCAAGGAGTGCAGAAAAAAAAAATAACGGGCAGGAAAGACTGAAAGAAAGCGAGTGGATACGGCAGAAATACCAAGAATACATGATTTTATTTAATTGAATTAAAGCTCTCTCAATATACCTTAAAAAAATACGCATATAAAATCCTAAGACTACAGTATTTTGAGTGGAATAAGTTGAAGAGTGTAGGCTGGCAGACAGAAGAGTCGGAGTTTGAACTGCGACTCCAGAACAAGTAGGTCACTGCTGCGAGCATATTTGCTTAGCAACAGTTTAGCCCACGCTGCCAGCCGCACAGTAAGGGGTTTTAACACGAGACGAGTTATTTTACAGCTTTTATTTCTTTGTTTCATCTTTGTAATTTGCTAATTGAACCTATTTGTCTCATCCGCTGTGTGCGTGACCCAACCTGCAGCCAAATATATCCACCCTCGCTCTGATTCGCATTACTTTATTGTCAGATAGATTTACATAAAATGGAAATTTGTCTTTAGCACTGGCGTATGAGACATCATACATAACAATACACAATAATTATTAAGATGTGATGGAATCTTAAAGTGACTAAGTGGCAGTAATAAAAGTGATGAGTGGATTTTTCTCCCACTGGCATGTAAGGCCGACATAACCATCACAACAATGCATAATACACAGCAAATAAATACATGTACATTAACATAGGTGATGGAGTTGGTTGCAGAAAGTCCCAAAGAGCAGCCTTAAAAAGGAGGTGGCTTAAGGGAAAGGGTAAAAAAAAAAATGTGTTTTTGAGGGGGAGTGGGGTAGTTCCAAGGGGCCTATTTAAACAGGCTCTTATTGAGGAAGGTCACAGCTGATGGAATAAAGGATTTCTTGTAAACCGTTCTTCCCGGCCATTGGGACTTTCGGTCTGCAGTTCGATAGCAGCAACTGAGATGCTGAGTGTAGAGAATGGGTGAGGTCGTTGTAGATCTTGATTGCCCTTTTTGATTGTGGATTGAGAGAATAAATCCTGGAGTTGGAGTCGTTTGTCTCCAGTGATCTTACTGGCCTGGTTGACAACCAGTGTCAGTTTGTTTTTTTGTTTTACTGAGAGGTTTCCATGCCATGAGACAATAGAGGGAAAACTCTGTTAGTGATTTGTAGACCATGGACAAGGTGTGCTGGCTGGTGTTGAAGCTCCTCAGTTTCCTGAGAAGAACGAGGCGCTTTCTTGCTTTCTTGTAGATGTGGTTGACATTGTCTTGAAAGGTGAGTTTATTGTCTTGTTACTGTTCCCAGATATTTGAAGCTCCACTTCCTGGCCCTCCATACTGATCGGCTTGTTGCCTCCTAGACATAGCTCCTTGGTCTTGGTAACATTAAGGTCTAAGAAGCTGTCATCAAACCAGGAGGCGAGGCTGTTGATGTACTGGCAGTAGGAGGCGCTGTTCACATTCTGCTGGCAGGCGACCGGGGCCATATCATCCGCATGCTTGATAAGGGAGAGGTCACTGCTGTTACACTTCACTTGATTTGTGCATATTGAGAACAGCAGGGGAGTTAGAACACATCCCTGAGGGACCCCTGCAGTCAGAAAGGGTGGTGTTGATGCAGACATGCTGGGGCTGTTCTCTTAGGGATTCTCTGACCCAAAGGACCAGACTGCTGCTGACATTCAGGTCACACTTTAAGAGGAGCTGGGGCTGGATTGTATTAAAAGCAGAGGAAAAGTCCATAAAAAGAATACAGACATAAGTGAAAGCTCTGTCTAGACGACCATTATCCAGGAGAGTGAGTGTAGCATCTTCAACACCTCAAGTAGCTCCGGTAGACAAATTGCGTGGCGTCCATAAACTCAGCTGTTTGAGATGAGAGCTCTTTACACATGAGAGGCTCCATACATTTGCTAAGTATATGTGTGAGAACTCTGGGTCTGAAGTCATTCAGAGATTTGGTATGGGGTGTTTTTGGTACAGGGTGATGGTCTCTGGGGGAAACTCCTCAGTCTGGAAGGAGTGATATGTCTGGCAAATACACGATGTATGCTCCAGGTCTTTATATCTTTTATAATCCCACAATTAGTTACATATTGGTATTAATCTCTATAATATTATCATACCTTATATCCCTCTATTGTTACATACATGTACATAGCTATGGAGCCTGGAGTGTGCCACTGGAATAATTATAGACTTTTACTGTGTTTAATCACAATCAGTCAGTATTTTATTTGTTTATTTGGATCTGTTTTATCCATATTAAAATCTCAAAATTGATTGATTAATTAATAATAACAGTATTTTCTATTCTCTCTCTCAACATTTTCATCCTCAGTTGTATCACCTGTTTCATACCTTCTGTTCCTGACTCCAGATACTAGAACTTTACAACCGCACAGTTGTTTATAAGTGATTTAGTGTTGATATCGTCTCTTTTTTTATTGTCTCTTTCAGGTGGCTTCTCTATTTGCGTCGTATATCCTGGGTTACCTTGGCGCCGCAAAGATGCAGTCTATCCTGGTCACTCATATGGTACAGTACACGACCTTTCCACATCCTCCATCAATCAATCAGTCAATCAATCAATCCAACAGAGTGTTTCTGTCTCTTAACTTGACACTGATTTGTCACCGGTGCATCATGCAGGTCATTGGCGCTGCTGTAGCTTGATTTGATTGAACAGTAATAAAAATGACACGAAAGCCATTTACAGACAACAAAATGATTAAAAATGGAAAAAGAAAATCCAGCTGTGCAGATGAGCCAAAAAAAACCAAACACTGCATAAAGAAAGAAAAGCAAATAACTGAAAGAAAATAGAAGACATTGTAGTTTTGATGTATCATGAATGTACATTACATTGCCTTTCCATGACTGAGTGGATCATCTGTTGTGCTCACCATGAGTGAGCGCTGCTCTCCAGCTGCTGTCCTCTCAGTTGTAATGTGCTCCGCCTCGGTTCTTATCTCGCTCGGCCGGGGGACAATTTCACAAGAGCTGTGAGGACAACACCAGCGGAGACAGGAAGGACTTTCTTAAGTATTAACGATGATACCGGTCATGCATCTGTGCGCGTGTTTGCAAAAGTCCGCTGTAGCATGAAATAGAGAGGATATATCGGCAACTTGGTTCACTCCGCCAAGGACAAAAGTATATCTGCTCCGATGTGAGGACGTAAAGATGTTTGTGTGTGTGTGTGTGTTATTGTGGCCGTTCATCCCTCTCCTCCACATTCTTCCCTTCCTAATCCTCTCAGCAGGCGCTGTTAGCGAGGGCCTGTGTGCTCCACAGATAAGACGGCCCTCTGTGGTAAGATGGTGGAGATTTGTGTCAGAGGGAGGCATATGGCTCTGCATAATTTAGAAAGCTTGGCAATGATGAATTTGGCTTTGTGTGTGTGTGTGTGTGTGTGTGTTTGTGTGTGTTTGTGTGTATGTTTAGGAAATGAACAGAGGCGCACAGCGAGGCGTGTGTCCTCTATGACCTACAGCAGTGTTAGTGAGCCTGAGAAGTGTCACTTGTTACAGAGTGTACTAACATGTAGGGCTGCAGCTACCAAATACTTTCATCATCGATTCATCTGTCAGTTATTTTTATGATTGATTACTTAATCAATTAATTGTTTGGTCTAGAAATGTCAGAAATTAATGCGGATTGCTATTTTCCCAAAGTGACCATTAAAAATTTACAGTTCTATAAAACAGAGAAAGGCAACATTTGAGAAACTGGAATCAGAGGATGCCTGGTGTTTTAGCTTGAAATATGAATTATTAGTCAGTTATAGAGCTGAAAGTCAATTGATCGATTGACTGAAAATTTATTTGGAACAACTCTATTAATCAAATAAGTGATTTTTCTCAGCAAAAATGACAAGAATTTACTGGTTGTAGCTTCTTTAATGTGGCTATTTGCTGGTTTCCTTAGTTTTCTATTATATATATATATATATTAGAAAGATCACAGCACCTAAACCAAATGACAAAAACTTTTACTGTCATTTATGGTCGCACTGCTTCTCTGTCCTCTCCTCTGCTCTCTGTGTTTCACAGAGGGTGGGGCTCAACTCCTACACACACTCTCACACACACACACACACACACACACACGAAGCGATCAGCAGAGCAGAGAAGCTGGTAGACACAGTGAAGTGAAAATAACTCAAAGATTGCTCGAGTTCACAACTGCACTCATTACTGTAAGTGCAATAAAACCTTTGTGAATAAAAAGTATTTTATCAAACCACCTGTTCAACAAGCATGAGTACGTAGAAAAGTGATATTTCCACCTGCTTTGCCCACAGTCTCCCACAACAAGCTTGTTAAGCTAATAGCGAATTGTTACGAACAAACGAAAGCTGTCTCTATGTAACTGATTATCTTAGTTTGCCACGAATCTTAAAATTTAGCAAATTCTTGTAAACGTAGCTACAGAAATGAGACAAACCAGCCCCTCCTCCCTCTGCCAGCCGTATCTGCAGCAGTGAATCACATCAGCAGCAGAGTGAAGACAAAGAACAGGATGAATGTCCTTCATTCTTTCTGAACTTCACTCTGTATTACAGTCAGAAATATTATTTATTTTACTGACAATTTAGATTTATTTCTAGTGAGATAAAATTGAGTTTATATAGTGACTTTTCTGTTGCTGCTCTAGAAACAGTAAATTGTTCTGATAATTATTAACTCTCAGTGTTGTTTCAGCACTACATAAATGTGCATTTTCGGTCACCCCGCTCTCTCCATACAGTATGTTTGCAGAGTGGTGCATTATTTCACTCTTCATTGAGGGATTAAGCATCAAGAGCTCATTTAATAGGATTATGTTGTGATGGTCGCTGTGTATTCAGAGTCTAATGCACTGAATTTAATCTCTGGAGTGTATTCAACAACACTGTCACACAGAGGAATTCTTTTTGACACTTATTTATCTCAGACTACCCTCGTGTTATAGAGAGGGAAGAGATTCTAGTTTTTTTAGCAGTGAAAATGTAACTGAGTGTTTTTATGAGACCACAGAAGCTGGCTGTGCCTCCGAGCTCGGTGCCAAGCTCACATGTTCAGCATTATTTCTAATTACACAGACAGATCGTACACATCAAGCTACTGAAATCACCGGTTGCGCAGTCCGCAGCTGTGTGAATACAACAGGAGGGCGGTGAATAAAGCCTCCTCTCCTTCTTCCTTTCCCGTCTCACCTCTCTGCAGATCACACTCGCCGTCTGCTTTATCCTGATGTTTGGCAACTCCATGCTCCTCACGTCCTTCTACGCCTCCTCGCTCGTCTCCATCTGGGTGAGTGGGACCTTTTAGAGTGTCCCGGTTCATTAAGTTAGGTTAAATATGATCAATGTGTCCAGCTGGTCTAAAATAAGAACATCTTGGGTGGGTCTGGATTTATCTTGTTGTTTTTTTTCTGGTGAATTTGTGCTTTGTGATTTGTTTTTCTTTGTTTTTTTTAGGGAATCATTGCATTGAGGGATCGATTTGCTCAGTTCTTCAAACCTGGCATCGTCACCTGGGTATGAATGATTTGTTTCTGTTTCTGTCTTTCTTTATTAGGATCCCCATTAGCACCAGCGGACCCACCACACATATCCACCCACCACACATACAGTCATACATACACATAAACATAACAACCAAACCAGGTCATCTTACAGAATTAACAGTCAGGCACATACAGAGGAAAACTATCAGCCTTTCAACAGGACATTAAAGCCAAATACAGAATTATAAATCAATCACAACTCTTCAGGAATTCATAGCAAACTCACAATTTTCCATACAAATAACTAGTCATCCATGATAAACATAAATCCTTTCCACAAATTTAATTCTCACAATTAAATTATATATTTTTCCAAGAAAAAGGGTACAAGAATACATGTATAATTTAACCCAGGTTTACATTTTAGGTCTTACACAAGTTTTCACTGGTTTACAGACAATTCAGTAAAGGTTCCTGCAGTGTTTTGAGATACTGTTTTAACAAAACTTTGAACAGACTTTAGTATTTTCTTGAACAATAATTTCTGTTCCACCTGTTTCGAGGGATACACTTAATTCTGGCACAACAAAAAACAAACGTGGCTTAAAATCCGTCATTTCTTATTAAATGTTTAAATCCAGAAACTCAGAAAACAAACAGGCTATTGACCGTACAGCCGTGAGTTTCAACTCCTCTATCAGTCAGTTTAGTAAGAAACCAGCTGAGACTTTAAAGAGGTGAAATAATGGAACTAGCTGATTTTTTTTTTTTTTTTTTTTTGGCTTGTAGATTGCAGGTCTCTGTCTGAGTGAGGTTTGTGTGTGTACATATCAGACTACCAGTGTGAATCTCTTCTTTCTCAGGTCATGCAGGGTCTGGCTTGGGTCGGCTCCACCGTTCTCTTCAAATTCATGCTGTCCACAATCCTCGGTGCCTCTGATGATGTAAGCTACTGTAACTAAAAGAATTATTTTACACTAAATCCATTTTGGTGTGTTAGTAAATTATATGTTCAGTCACTTTTTAACACTATTAATTGATCCTGGTCCCAGTCTGTATTGAATTACTCTTTAACTTTCTAAATAAAAACTGCAAATATTCATTTTGAAACGTGTTTACAGTCAATTACATTCCTGATATGATGACAAAAATATTTTTAATATGATTACAAAGGCTTGAAAGGAATGTGGAAAATTGGTTTTTGTGTCTACATGTAGAAATATTTAGTAGTAGTTTGGAAAAAACAAAACTTAAAGTGATATGAGTCAGGGATTAAATAACATTTTGAAATACAAAATGTATGAAATATGTCCAACAATGTCCATAATGTTTTGGTTCTTTTTCTCTTTTTCCAGGCTCACATCAGTGGGCTGATCAAGTCTAAGTTCACCAGCTACAAGGACTTCCACACTCTGATGTACACATGTGCTGCAGAGTTTGACTTCATGGAGTTAGAGGTACGTCTCAGCTGAACACTTGAGCCCCCTCCGCCCCCCCCCCCCCCCCCCAAAGCACAACCTCCATCAGAGCTGACATTTGACTTCCTCTGGTCAGAGCTGCCACAAAGTAGTGATAACTGAAGAGTGTGGCTCAGTGAGCTGCAGCCTTTCACTGATAAAAAGCAAGTCTCTGGTGGTTTTGTGTGAAGGTATCGGCAGACATTCGCTTTCAAAATGTCACTGCGGTCTGCTGTGACGATATCAGAAATGCATAAGTTCCTGCTGTTTTGTATCGAAGTGGCTGGTTTTGCCTCACAGCGGGGGCTCAGTGTGGAGGAAACCTTGAGGGGAAATAGAAATCTGACAACAGAGCCAGGCAGCTCATTTTGGAAAAGGTTCATGCTAGACTGCAGCTTTTTGCCTTTTTATTGAATAGTAGGTAGTGAAGTGGCAGACAGTGGCCCCTGGCTGGAATTGAAACAGGAACACTGTGGTTATGTGGCAAGCGTAGTAACCGTTCAGTTACCAGGGCGCTCCAGTTCATGTGTTTTTATAACATTATGAGATAACTGTCGTCTCTCTCCCTCTCAGACTCCTGTACGTTACATCAAAACATTGCTGCTGCCCATCAACATGCTGGTGGTTGCTCTCATTGCTTGGAGGGTAAGTTGTTCTCTGTTGAGGACCAGACCTCAGAAATTGATTAAATTCATAACTTGGATATTTTGATTTCATGCGCTGGTGCTGCTCCACACTAAGATCTTTTAACAGTCTACATGAGTCTCATGTTTTTACCTGTGAGACTCGCATTTCAGTGCCGTTGTTCATCAATTTCCACACAGTCAGAGAAATAAAAAGTGTGCCTGGGTCAATCACTGGACGGTAGACATGGTTAGATGCTGCATTAAGCTGCTCTGCATCGTGTCACCCTGCCTTCTCTGTGTACAATGACGCAGTTGGAAAAAAAAAAAAAGGCAATTAGACTTAAAGGCTTCTTGACTGATGGTTCGAATCGTCGTCGTTTAGGGTGCAACCCTACAAATAACAACAGCTCGTAGTAAACAGAAGGCACCTGAGGAGAGGCAGGGAAAAGACAACACAAAATAAATATTAATAAGAAACGTCTCCTTCACTTTCTCAAAACCTGTGGGAAATGAACAGTCTTCGGTGTAGTCTGTAGGAACAGAAATTGTACAGATTTGACTGCCAGATAGTGTGAGGCCTGCAGTATGAAACCTTTCAGAGCAACACAGTGAGCAGTCAAACATGAAATTCATATCACTTTAGAGCCTTGAGACGCTGCTTCACTGCAGCAGAAAGACAGAGCCGGCAGTCTTTTAAAAGTCTGATTTTACTTTATCAGTCCGAAAATTGCTGTTTGTTTTTTTATTATTATTATTTGCCCTGCATGTAGTTGACATTTACATGCGTGTGTTTAAGCTTTTAGAAGTAAAGACAAGAGACCCTGATTCCTGTTACATGAAACATTTTAAAGGGAGAAACACTAGAGAGAAAAAAAAAATGTAATAATTTGAGGAACTGCTCTTTATGTACTCTAATCTTATTACAACGTGCCCACGCTAAGCTAAGAATACATGAGCCGATTTGACAAAGCATGGCGTGCAGTACATGAGCGAGCTGGTAGGAGGTTCATCACATTCAGTGCACTGTTTGTTGGAAACATGACACGTAGATGAATATTCTTTTCATATTTTTCTAAACATTTGACTTTTTCCAGACCGTGCAGGATATAATCAGATTCCTGAGGGACGGCGGGAAGGCGTCTGTCAAGACTGACGATGTTGATGAAGCTGCAGGGTGAGCATCCGTAGGCCTCCTCGCCGATTTCACTATATTGTCAATGGGAAACGGTGGGAAAACGCTTTCCAAACGGGTCAGTTAAAATACTCAGAAAAAAGAAGGAAAACGCAAACAGATTCTCTCATTTTCTTGCATTTCACCTCCTTTTTTCTGATTATGAGTCACTTTATCAATTACATGCATGAAATAGGAAAATCTGAATTATTTGGTAATTATGTTATATTAGCTTTAAACCAGCTATAATGGGTGTTTTACATAATGACAACGGTATCACATGTCAGTGTGTAATGCATTGTGCGTGGCTCGTAGCAATGAACCTACAGAGAATCTGCAGCTCGCCTCGGCTTTATGGAGTTTTATAACAAGTTTCAGCTCATTGTTTAGCTGTCTGGCTGCAACTCTACTATTTCGGTTCACTCTCAGCACTCTTATAGTGTCGTTTTTTGATACAGCAGGCAGATGTTTTCAGAGAAAAATCTCTAAAAAACCCACTGTGTACTACCTGCTCAGCAGCAAACAGCAAACAGACACAGTGGAGCATTTAGTAGCTAAATAACCAGATATTTCCCTCAGGAGTTGGTAGGAAGCAAAACAGAGCTGAAAGAGAGTGAATATTGGACTGACATTCATCAGGTGGACAGAAACACGACTCCAAATGAATGATAATTTTGCTCCATAGCTGCTGGATGTGGAAATAAGCAATTGTTTGCTAACAAGTTCAACATATCAACATAAAAGGTGATATGGCAGTGTTGTGTTCACAACTTGTTTCTGCTGCCCCCAAGTGGCCAAAAATTAGTCATTGCAGATTTAAATAAGCAATGTCTTCATGAATAATATATATATTTTTTAATATTTCAAAATTTTTGCATGTTTTTTTTGTCCCCTATTGGACAAGCTGAGTTTAAACAGTATATTTCTACTCTTCTCTGTTGCAGGCCTGAAATAGTCGCAAAGGGAGAGGTGAGAAAAATATGCTTTCATTTTTCCATAGTGTAGTATATACAGACACATTATCTTGTTAACACCTCAGTGTGAACTTTCAGGGATTTTTACAGCATTGCTCCAGTTTTCTAAACCTGTTTTATTTGATTAGACTCCTCCAGTGCTGTAATGTCTGCTCAGTCGCTGTGCCCCTAAGTGATTTTCATCCCTCCTCTCATTACTGAGAACTGCAATGCAACTTCCCTTCTGCTATGAAATCTCTCTCTGTACCTCTTTTTTTTTCCAGCTCTCTTCCAGCTGCTTCATATCATCTTCTCTAATGTCTCTCCCAGGGCAGGAAAATGTTCAGATGTTCATCCACCAGCCACGTTGTCTGGCAGTTTCCCATATCATTGCTTTAATGTTCCTGTATGGCTCAGTGACTAAACCCAAGGGTGTTCCCAGTGTGCGTAGGGAAGCCATGCTAAAAAAAAAAGTACTTTAGATCAAAACATTATTTCATTATATATTTTATCCAGGAAATGTAGCTTTTCTTCAGAGCTCAGATGAGAGTTTAACTTGGAGGGGAGTTTCCGCTACAGAGATAATTGCTTTCCTGACAGTAGGGCTGCAATTTAGGATTATTTTATTTTAAATTAATCTATCGATTCTTTTTTAGACTATTTGTTTTGTATACAAAATATCATAAAATAGTGGACAAATGGTGCTCGTCACAAATTCCCAGAGTCAAAGGTGTTGTCTTCAAATCGTTTGTTTTCGGGACTGCAACTAATAATTGTTTTCATTATCGATTAATCTACTAATTATTTTCTTGATTAAGTGTTTAGTTTATAAAATGTAACATAAAAGTAAAAAGTGTCTAATTTCCCCAAGGAGACATCTTCAAATGTCTAATTTTGTCCGAACAACAGTCCAAAACCCAAAGATATTCAGTTATAATGATGTAAAACAGAGAAAAGCATCAAATCAATAGATATTAGAACTGGAACCAGCAAATGTTTAGCATTTTTGCTAAAAAAAAAAACAAACAAAAAAAAAACAAAAAACAAAATAGTTGATGATTAATTTTCTGTTGATTGACAAAAATATGAATCAACTAATTATTGCAGCTCTACTTGTTTTGTCCAAACAACAGTCCAGAACCAAAAGATTTTTAATTTGTTAGTATATAAAAATAGAAAAAAATAAGCAAATTATCACATTTTAGGAGCTGAAACTAGTGACTATTTGACTTTTTATTCCCTATAAATGACTGAAATGATCATCAGTATTGTTTATTACTTTTCTATTAATTGACTAATCGAACTATTATTTCAGCACTATTTGACAGTAAAAAAAAGTGTCTATTGGGGAATTAAAATCAACTCCCATACTTAATGCATTTGTAATCAATGATTAATAATGCTGCAGTATAAAATAACATACAGAAGAGCCTGACTGCAGATTGCAAATATATCAGTATCGGCGTATATATCAGCTGATAAATGACAAGAAAATAAAGTACAGAAATATCAAAGAACCATTTCTGGGTTTCAACTGTTTAAAAAACAAATTTGAGGCAACCAAAGAATCCAAAGAATTTAATTACCCCAGAAAAATGAATTCAGTAGAGTGGACTGGTCAGAGTTTATACTGGTTGACTATTGTGGTTGTGTTAAGCTCACCTGATCCCTCCAACTCCTCGAGCTTGTTTCATTTCCTCTGTGCCTTCGTGTCAGTTTTGATCAGACTGTGAACTTGTGCAACTCTGCAGCTGGTGTATCACAGCCTGCAGCTGGTGGCGTTCGCTGTCCTGGCCGTCCTCATCATGCGTCTGAAGCTCTTCCTCACGCCGCACATGTGCATCATGGCCTCGCTGATCTGCTCCAAACAGGTCTGTCTCTCACCACGAGTGAAGTGAAATGATTTAAACACTTAAATACTACATCTGTAAATTTAAATTATGTTTACAGCATTTTAAGAATTTCTAGTGAAATCATCTATTTGGCTGAAGGTTTGTTGAGCACGGAAGTTGTCCTTCAATACTGCTCTCTCTCTCTCTCTCCGTCCTCCCTGGTTGTTATGTCAGTTGTTCGGCTGGATCGGGGAGAAGTTTAAGCACCAGGTTGTAGTGTTTGCTGTCTTGGCTATCATGGCTGTACAGGGAGTGGCCAACCTGCAGGCCCAGTGGGCGATTATCGGCGAGTTCAGCAATCTGCCGCAGGAGGAGCTGCTGGACTGGATCCAGGACAACACCCGGCCAGGTGAGTGATGTTTCACCCTCCCAACTGTACACAGCAGGCGTCCATGAATC
This sequence comes from Thunnus albacares, assembly GCF_914725855.1. NCBI lineage: Eukaryota > Metazoa > Chordata > Actinopteri > Scombriformes > Scombridae > Thunnus > Thunnus albacares. Next base: position 29,312,800 of record NC_058113.1, read on the forward strand.
CTAATTATTTTGCTCATTGTTGTGATAATCTAGAAAGTCTTGATTTGAGGAATACAGTAAGTTTACTCTGCTTTTTGTAAACCTCATATCAAACTGTTAGACTGCAGCAGATGTTCCATGATTACATAATAACTTCATGATGAACGGTTATAATACAAAGCCAAGAGAGCTTCTGTTTCCACTTTAAATGCCATTATAGCTCTGCGATCATGCACACTACAGCAGAATCTGCTCAGAAATTTACTTGTGCAGCTTCTTCAGGCTGAACACAAGTATTATTCCCTTCCATGATGTGTGTGTGTGTAAGTTACTTGCTTACTAATCTACAAAGCAAAAGTTATTGTGTGAAAAGTTCAATAATTTTGTAATTTGAAGGTCAAAGGAATAAAAGGACAGTTAATTAATATATATACACACATACATACTTTGTCTGTGAACTATACGCCTGCCGTCATATGTCCAGGACGCTTGTATGGGACGCTTAAAGAAGTAAACGCTCTACGAAGTAAAGTGAACGTGCCTGCAAGGAGGCAGGGCCAGAAGCAGCCTGAGTGCGAGGAGAAGGGCTGAAGCTGGAGCAGATAATCTGTGCAAGAAACAATATATCCGAGTGCAAGCATACAGTTTGAGTAGAAGCAAAGCAAATCTAAGTGCAAGCAGGGGTTATTTAAGTACGAGGGCAGGGTTTGAAGGAAAGAATTACAAAATCTGAATGTGAAATCAATAAATCATGCTCTCAAACTGAAAGACCACGCTCCTGAATAAAGAGGAAAAAAGCCCCGTAGCTGAGAGATGTTCATTATGGTTGATAAAATTGACAAACCTTCCCCTTACATACTTCAGATGATGTCATCCTGCACAATCAGACACATAAACAATACCTTCATTGCTAAAATACTCTCAAACATTTGGCTTCTTTTTTTATAGCCCTCCATTCACCTTGTACGAAGACTTGATTGGTACATGTGATGATACATGATTACTTACTGTATGAACTCCTTCCCGTGATACAGATAAATGGGCACTTTGTCCTTGTTGCTTTATTTTATCAGATAATCTGATAATTAATACGTCTGAGTACCCCAGAAAGGCTCTGATATGAATTATATCATAGTATTTTTTTATACTATGACCACTCATCACAGGAAAGAGACAGGTGGTCAACTCATGATTATGTTTCACAAGGAGTGTTGCCATGGTTACCTGCATTTTAATTTATCAGTAGAACAACTGTTGTTATGTTGTCCTAATAAACAACTTGAAAGGACACTTGCCAGCCATCGCCATGGTATGAAGTTATAATAATAGATACATTCTATTAGAGGTGCAACAGATCACAAAACTCACGGTTCGGATCGTATCACAGATTTGAGTCACGGATCGGATCATTGTTCGGATCAGCCAAAAAAAAAAGGGGGGGGGGGGTCAGTCAACAAGTTCTGTCATATCTCCCTGACACTTAGAATAATCTCCAAATTAGTTTTAATGATGCCACAGTGGTTGTTCATACTCGCTCTTTGTCTTAGCTTTCCACAGATGGATGTCTGTCCATGACCTTTCCAAAAGATCAAACTGTTGCTCACTAAGTTTCTTTTCTATTGGGTACATGCCCTTTGTCCTTTCAAGGTTTTCAGATATGCACACAGCCACCCACTGTTAAAGCCATCACACACAGCTGAACTCAGCCTCCAAGCATACTTTAAACACACAGTTTATATGATTACACATACATAGTTGATCACACAGTTATATGATTAATGCAGTTACTTCCTCAACAGTATGTTTTGTGTGTGTGATACAGATTCTGTGTTTGCGGGAGCCATGCCCACCATGGCCAGTGTGAAGCTGTCCACAGGTCGACCCATCGTCAACCACCCACACTATGAAGACGCTGGTCTGAGGTCAGTATGACAAGCACCACATCACTCATGACTACGTGACTGATCTGAGTTTTGCAGTTGAGCCCTTGGCCATTGAAAACATTTGGATTCTCCATCATGTAAATTCAGAATAACAAACAGACGCTGAATCATTTGGTTCACCAGATGTCTTCAGGAATCTACAAGTCACAGTTACTCTTGACTCAACCCTTCTGGACTTACAATGAGACTCAAGTTGTCCTCCACTGTGTCTGTCATTGTATTGTTTCCTTGCAGGGAGAGAACCAAGCTGGTCTACTCCATGTACAGCCGCATGTCTGGAGAAACCGTAAAGAGGAACCTGATGAAGCTCGGAGTGGACTTCTTCGTCCTGGAGGATTCGTGGTGCACCAGGAGAACCAGGTACCTCAATAGTGCACATTGTTACCTGTGATCATTTGGTTTTTCTAGATTTTAGGCTTTTAACTGTTGCTTTTAGCCAGAGAGAAGTGGTTCAAAACAAAAAAATCTCCTCCCACACACTGTCAGCACTTAGGTATATTTATTCAGTAGCTACATTTCAGTCCTTCATCATGCACATAGAATTACAAATAGCAAACTGGAATCTTGTAATTTTGTTCAAATGCTGCACAAATTGTCCCTATTTCTGATTGTTTTCCTTTCTCCCTCTTTCTCTCTCATTCATTGTTCTTCTTCCCTCTCTCTTCGCCCAGACCCGGGTGCAGTATGCCAGAGATCTGGGATATTGAGGATCCCCAAAATGTCGGTAAAATTCCTCTCTGCACCCACATGTCCAGGAACTCACGGCCTCACTTCACCACAGTCTTTTCCAATGACATTTACAAAGTTCTCAAAGTCCCCAAAGTCACCAAAGATCTCAGATAACAGCGTGGGATGGACTGGTTCAGCGCCAAACTTGCTCTTTTTCACATTTTTTTTCGGTCTGTCACTGCCGTTGCTGCTTTTTACTTCCCAAAACTCAAACACACATAGTTCCCCTTTTTTGCGGTGCTCTGATTGACTGGGCAGTGGACTAATATTGGTCGGACTTGCCAAAACAACTTGTAACGGTTTTCGGTATTTATGACTTAAAGAAACCCCTGATTCATTACATTTTGCCAATCAACCCTATTGCTGCATCTTTCCCCCTGTTCCCATTACGCTCCAGTTGGTGCCCAAGTGAAGGCTAAAAGTTGTTGTAGCTCTTCATGTAGCTTGCTGCATTGGTTCTGTTACAAAGAATCCCTATTTTAAGTCACATTGTGTCCTCAGAGATGCTGTTCATACATCAGTATTGTTTTTATTGCTGTTTAGAATTGATTTTCTGTGATTCAAGCTTTAAGGGGACATATCATGCACATTTCCAGGTCTGTATTTTTATTCTGGGGCTCTACTGGAATATCTTTGCATGATTTACAGTTCAAAAACTCATTTATCTTGTACTGACTCTTCATGCAACCTCTCAGTTCAGCCTCTGTCTAAAACCACTATGTTCTGACTGGCCAGCTCTCAGAAGCTGCCCTTCTTCTGACTTTCACCAGCTCCGGTGGCTATGTAAACCAATAGTAGTAGTAGGATTTCACTTCTTTTTCTCGTTTTGTTTAGTTTTTTTAACTCAAAATATAAACTTCTTAAATAAATTCATACATGTTCAAACCCAAATCTGATCAGAAATATGTGAGTGGACAACATGAACAACCCATTGAACAACTTTAGCAACAAAGGTTATGGAACAGATGACCGTTTGTGGGCACGTGCGAACAATCTGACGTCATTTTGGTGGGGAAGTAGGGAACTTAGTAACTTTGCAAACTTTGCCCTGGCTTTTGACTCAGATAAAGCATTTTTACATATGTTCATCTCATGTATTGGAACTTTGACCACATAAACATCCAACATCATAACAGTATCAAAATAACATAGATAGAAAATCACAATAAGCATGATATGTCCCCTTTAAGAAGTACATTTTGTCTGACAGGACCAATCCATGATGTCCACATACTGTGAAGCAATACCCTTTGCAAACTTGACAAAAGCTGACTTCTTCTGTTGTTATGCACAGTGTTGTCCTCTAAAAAGATTTTTCAGTAGTATACTATTTTTATAATTTATTTGTGTGAGTATTTTTATGCAAACCTCAAGGTGTTGAGACATTTTCTTTAGAAGCGAAGAACGTTTTAAGAGTCTTTGGAATCACAGGGGAAATTCCTGTTCATGTGTTTGGAAGCTTTTAAAAACCTTTTTCATACATATCATTCAGTATTGGCCTCTAGATGAAATTCAGTCGATCCAGAGTGAGATTTTTAACAAAAGTTCACTTTTGTTCTTACTTCAGTTATACTTTGAAAGTAAGAATTTCTTTATGGCGAACCATTTGCCGTTTTTGAATTTAAAACCATTTCAACTTTATGTTGAAAGTTTTTCCCCCAGCTGTGCCATGTAACAACTTTTTTTTGTAAATACACAAACATTTGTTTTGTAAAATACCAATGTACGGCCTTTAAGAGGTTCCTTGTGTTTCTTTAATTATTGTTTTTTGCCAAAGGAAGTCTGATATTAAAGTTTTGTATTTGGGGTACTGTAGCACATGCGAGATATGTTTTTAGTGTGTGAGAACCATCAGTTCTGTGAGTTCTGTAACAGCCAATCCAAACTATTCATAACAATGAATGTTAATGGTAGCAGTCTGTGGGTCTGTCTTCTGCCCACATTAATGACTGTTTAACAGAATAGTTCAACATTTTTGGAAATAAGCTTTCTTGAATAGAGTTAAGATGAGAAGATCAATACAATTCATGTCTGTACACTAAATATGAGGCCACAGCCAGGAGGCAATTAGCTTAGCTTAGCATAAAGACTGGAAACGGGGAAACAGCTAGCTTGGTTCTGTCCATAGGAAAATGCCAGCACCTCTGAAACTCACAAATTAACACGATACATCTCTTTTGTTTCATCTGTACAAAAACAAAAGTGTAAAAACAAGTTGTGGTTTTAAGTGCTGGATTGTTTCTTGGCTGGGTGCAGTAACTTCCTGGACACCCCCACCCCTAAATATCACATAACAAGTGATATTTAGGGGTGATGGTTGGTAGGTGGATTTTTTAACCTTTGGACAAAGCCAGACCAGCTGTTCCCCTGTTGTTTCTAGTATTTATGCTAGGCTAAGCTAACCAGCTGCTGGCTGTAGCTTCATATTTACTGAACAGGCACCAGAGTGTTATCGATCTGAATGAGCATGTTTTTAAAAAGATGTCAAACTATTCCTTTAAGTACATTTTGTAGGTATTCACAGATTTAATGAGCACATTTCAAAGAATCTCTTTACAAAAGTTGAAACAGTTTTGCTGATCACATCCATAGTTTGTACTGTCAAAAAGTGTCCTTTACATCCACTGCAGGTAAAGATAAGCAGTGGCACCATAGCTGCCATGTAGTCCTGATATTGTCAGACTTGGTTTAAATTGCACATCCCCACCTGTTTAAATCATACACAACACATTTTAAATGTTTGTCCATTGTTGCTGCCAAAGCTTGATGCCACTTTTCAGATTTAAGGCAGCAGCTGCAAAGCTTTACAACACACAGAATCTCTTTAATTCAGATTTTTTTAAAATTATCATTCTAGAAATGAACAGAATAAGACAATATACAGAGTGATTGTCTTAAAATGATTTGAACAGCTGTGTCTTTTTAAAGGAATAGTTCGACATTTTGAGATTATTTGTGCTCTTGCTGAAATTTAAATTAGGAAATAGGTATGTCTTTATGCTAATTATGAAGCTAGAGCCAACAGCTGCTTAGCTTAGCTTAACATAGACTGGAAACGGGAGGAAACAGCTAGCCTGGCTTAAAGGTAACAAAATCCATCTACCAACAACTCTAAAGTTCACTAAATTTTGTTTGTTTAATCTGTACAAAAACAGGCAAGTTGTGGGTTTACGGGGCATTATGTGCTGGAGTATTGTACAGTGACACAAGACTTTAACAAGTTATTGTCCCTGGTCAAGAAACAGTCCAACACAAGTCCCCATTAAACCATTTTGTTTTTTGTATGAATTAAACAAACGAAAGATGTTATTTAGTGAGCTATGGAGGTGCTTGGATAGAGTCAGGCTAACGGTTTCCCTCTGTTTCCAGTCTTAGCTAAGCTAAGCTAACTGCCACCATGTTGGAAGAATGGCAACAGGAGACTGTTTCCTCATGTGAAAACGTGAATTTAAGTGGCCACCACACAGATGTTTGGCAGCATCTTTATCAAAGGGATGTTAGCAAATTTTCTGATTCATGTTGACTCTTCCAACATGATGGTGTGTCTTTCACAATCATCGGTCACTGTATCAAATGTTTCATGATGGACTTCTGTTCTAAAAATGCAGCAAGTTCTCTCTTGGCTTTAATGTATTTTTTGTGTAAGAACTTGCAACTGGTTGAAATCATTTCAGTGCAACACACCTTGGTGCAGATCATTGATTGGGCACCATGATGCTGTGAAAGAATGAATTAGATTGGTGAGATGTTTTAAACAAACATGCACTCAGAAAGTGCTTCTGTGGTGAGATCATACGTGCCAGAGCGAGCGGCTGAACAAATCATACAGTACACATTTCATCTGTTACATTTTGTGCATTTAATTGCAGAGCTGTTGGTTTATGTACTACGCCTATAAAAACTGAAGATTTCACAGTGTAGAAGTGGTCTTGTAAGTCAAGTGCTTGTTTTTAGGAAGTGGGGCTGTTGTCACACCTCCTGGTACATTTTGACATAAATAGTTTATTCCTGTCACAGGCCTAGGTGTGTTTCAGATGTCTTTTATAATATTTGTCTATTTTGTCTGTATTTAAAAAAAATAAAATATTTCTCATCACCACCACTGCTTTTGTATCTTAAATGTGTGTTTGAAAAATGTAATTGAGTGATTTTGCTTCTTAACTTTTCTGTAACCAGGAATGTTTTGCACATTGCTGTTATTAAGCCTTATGGACTTAAACCATGTCGCAGATGTTTTTGTGCAAAAATGCAAAAAACCTCCACTGTTGAAATTGTCTTATCAAAAGTATTTATATCTACTGTGACACAAAATTACAATAATTAATTCTACATTTTACACCACAAAAGGACAAGATGACTGAGTCAGTTTGAATACGTCTTGGAAATGCACTCAGATGTCTCAATTACAGCAAGCAGAGAGACTAATTAATTAACACTAATTAAGTAGCTGATTGGCCGCCATCTTTGTTTTGATTTGGAAAAGAGAAGCGTAACTTGTGAAATGAGCTAAACATCTTTTAGTCATTCAGTGCACAGAATAGTTTTTCATCCAGATGGTTAGAAGAGTCATTGGGGATTCTGGAAATACAACAATAAGTGTTTTTAAACAACCTTTAGGGTTTATCAGACATTATCAGTTCATAATAACATCATGAGAGGCGCAAACTAGAGCTAATGTTAAAGTCCCCCTCCACAAACATAAAATGTGTTTTTCTTCTTGCTCCATCAGTTGGATGTTTGAGCTTTACTGTGCAGTTTGTTTTCACATTCATCTGCTGAAGGAGGAAAAAGTTTCTCTGTGCTCACAGAGTGAGTTTAAGGCGTGTACCTATGAGCATGATTTGTGTCATCACTCCTAGTTTGGAGCCATTTGTGGTCCAGTAAGCAACTTACACAAATGTGATGTGGATTTTTAAACAAGGGAGAAGGAGGAGAGGCCTAATTTCTAATTAGTTAAGTGAACTTGTTTGTGGAAAAGCTGCATAAGACACAAATTATTATTCAAACCAGAGTCATGCTATATGTCTTCAAACATGTGTGGAGGATCTTAAACCTTTAAACCTTTTAGTTTATCACCAACAGTCCTTAAGCGTACCTTAACACTTGTTGAATCCACTGTCTGTTATCAGCTTTAACATGAGACCACTTGCAAAGAAAAAGTATAGTATTGACTGAGAGCTTAACTGCTAACCATGACTCAACACAGAAATAGCTGACCTCGGCATAAATCAAACTTTCAAGCGTTATCAGAAAGTAATCATACATACATTTTCTGCCAGCATTAATTGAAAAGGTCTTTACTACTGCCCTCTACTGGCTCAGACAGGATCTAACACTGATCCATTTAAAATGGACAAACAGAATACTGATTCCAAAGATAAAGTTACCTTTACATCAAAATAAGATAAATACTTAAACAACAATCTCTCCCCTTCTCTCAAACTGGTTGGACATTGGAGTGCCTTGTGATTTCACGGGTCAAAGTTCAATCAACTTGAACTGTGCAGGCAGATCAATTCACGACCAGAGATGAATGTGTCTGTTCCACATAGACATGACAGGGAAAGTCTTTGACACAGCACAACAGTTTCTACTCAGCATCCCATCAGTCTTATTGCATTGAGCTTGCATCTGGCTTCTGACAGGGTTCTGTGTCACATTTAGTTGTGTTCTAATATCAAGTGTTTTATGATCCAGACCAACATGTCAGGCTCAGTATTGTATGTACAGTATTAAAAAGACAGCTCAAAACAGCATTAGAAATGAAAATACACTGTAGATAAAATATGGTGGTTGTAGACTTATATTAATATTGCGTTCATGTTATCTGGGATTGATGGCAATGATAGCAAAGATTCCCATGTTTACGACTTGCAAGCGTTCATGTCATCAGACAACTTGTTGAGTTGGTTTAATCACTATGAACAACAGACTTTGACTAGATGTGAGGTGTCCCCCTTTGCTACATTTTCAAGTACTTCCATATTTCCCAGTTTCCCAGTCAAAATTACAACTTGCAAGTTGTTGAGCCATTTACAATTTGGAATCTTGCAATTCTGAGTAGTCTAATTTGACATGAACGCCGCATTATACAGGGAATGAATGGGTTTGCACACAATTTCACTGGTTTCTCATGCTGAGAATCAAATTGAAGCTAAAGCCATAATTCTGATCCATCTGAGTGCATATAGCAGTATCTGCAGATTAAGTACATCTTAAACCTAATCCAGTCTAGAGCCATACACCTCCACCTCGCACAGGGTCAGGTACTCACGTCTTCCAAGGATGACTATGTTAATGTAACGACCATCCATCCCGTTACACTGGAATTCAACAGCAGCACTTGCTGGGATGTTTGTGATCACAGCACACCTGGCAGAAGAAACAGAAATTACTTAGTTGACTCTGCAAAGATTTGCTAAAAAGTAGTAAATTCCTTTTTTACCACAGGTGTTACTTTCAGTTCCATACAATCTGCTGTATTGTAAAGATTGGAGATATGGTGTCATAAACAGGGCATCACAGTTTTTAATGTCAAAATAATAAATTAGTATTTAGCTCCAGTCTGGCAGGGAATGTTTGATGGAGCTAAATATTCTCCCTCCTGTGGTACCAATGTGCTAAGCTCCGACTAAATCCATTTGGCTGACTTTTAATAATATTGTTATTCTAATTGGGGCTGTGAACTACCTGGGATTGTTGTTGCCATTGTTTTCAAGAGAATCTCCAATGCGGATCTCATCTCCATTGAGTCGATGTGATTGTGCATCTCTGTTGGTTATCTTAACAGAAAACACCTTATGGGTTTTCCCCAGGAAAATGAATACAAATGAATACAATGATGACTGTGTGGCTTTTCCTTGGACTGCCAGATTCTCTCCTGCAAAAACGTGGAGTAGAGTTTTTTTTTCAGTGTTATATTCACAGTAAAGTCCCAACAAATTGTGGATTTTCTGAAATGTGGCTGTGGAGTTGGAAAGATATGGGTTTTACTAGTCAGGGAGGGTCTAACCAGAGAGACTAGTGAGTTGCATTTCGAAAACTGCAGGATCCAGCATTTTTGGAGCTTTACTCATAGTTGTCTTAGATATGTTGGATATATTTTTAATCTGTCTCTGGCAAGCCCAAGTGCAATACAAAATGCTGTTTCCCTGTAGAAAATAGCTGTTATTTACAAACTTTGGCCAAATAGCAATTTGGTGCACTCAAGTAATAGACTGTGTTGTAACTTTTTCAGAGATCACATAATTATGTTCAGCACCATGGACAGCGGTCTACACTGCTGATGGACTGATTTGGGCTGAACTGAAAATGTTTGTTGTCCTGTTTCCTCATTCAGTTTTGTTGTAGATATATGAAAAAAATATATAACATGAACAATAAGAACATCTTGGTCCTGAATCTGTAACAGGCTGTCTAGCCTACATGGTCCATAAAAGCATATTGACTGTTAATGCTGTCCACATCCTTGGAAAATAAAGACCTTGCAATACTTAAATCTGCTGTGGGTCTTGTGGGACTTGCAGACTGGACAGTCTGATATCAACCTCTGATCTGTGAGTTATATAGTGATTAGTTGCGAATAAATATCAGTCACATTCCTTTCATCTACACAAAATAGTATGGCTCAAATTCCCACCAGTTGGGGGACGGTATCCATAAACCTCCACTTCACAGTCTCAATCCCGGCTTCTGAGTTCAAGACTTCTTTATGACATGCACATGGAAAGCAGTGCATCAATGAACTTTGAAGAAAAAATGCATGATCAGTAACTTATATATCATGTTTGTGTAACTCCTGTGTGACACAAGTTTCACTCCTCGTCAGTTTCACTTCCCTCTATAAGAATGACTTAAAGGCAATTAAATGAATTACTTTAGTTAAACAGGTGTTTAATAAACCTGATACATAGTCTAACAATTCTATTCTATTCTATTCTATCTGCTGTATTGGCCAGTTGATTAGTATTGCAATCTCTGCAGGCAGAGGGAATAGTATCCACAGGCTAACAGGTTAACAAGCACTGAGACTACTGCCTGTTAACAGTCTATTTTGATAACAGTACAAAAGCCAAACAGGCAGGATAAGGAAAGAGCTTTTGTCAGCTTTTTTGTGTCAGACTTTAGAGTGTGAGCATATGGCTATTTCCTGGAGGCAGTTTTTACCAATGTAGACCTGGTACAAATTTAACTCAATAACAGTTGTTAATGTCTTGCCAGCGCTAATGTATTAAATAAAAGGGGAGATTTTTGAGGAACAGCTATGGCCTGTTGGTTAACCAACCCTGCTTCATTTCCTTCTTCTTCCATCTAAATTTAGCTTTGACAAGGCAGGACATTATGAAAAAATGTTCAAATGTAAAAGTGATGACAGAAACAAACGAGAAATTAAGAAACAAGACATAAAATCTTGTAGTAAGCGCCCCTCAAAATATGTTACATTACACCTTTGAATACATAAATTCTAGTTCACTCTTAAATGTGTGGGTCTGTTGCTCAGCAATTGCAATGTTTCTCTTCAGGATGTCTGGTTGGAAAAATATCAGATAGAATGAAGAGGGCACAGCTCAATGTAGTAAAAAGACAATTGGGCATCATTTTGAATAGTCAGTTCCAACTGAATGATACCTATTGTAACATAAAAAGTAGAAAAACTCATAAAACAAGTCAATCCCACCCCACAGTCTCTTGCACACCTAATACTGGTAAACCAGCAGTAAACATGCCAGCAGGTTTGCTCACTAGTGGAAGAGCTAGCACAGTTATATATATCTGTTAAATTTACAGTCATAACCAAATAAATTAATTAAAGTACAACAAAATGTATCACTCAATTGTGGTAGATTTCACTAACCGTAAAAAAACCCAATAATGATGAAATCAAAAGGACAACACAGAAGGCTGTTTCAATGATTTTTTTTTTATTTCAGCAGCAATGACATCCATAGTATTAAGCAGCAGAGAGGGCAGTGACAGTACAATGACAAGTTTAGTATTAAAAATTGCAACTCAACAACAGCATTAGACATGAAAAAGCAGACCAAATACAAAAATGTTGTAGACAGGCTGAAGTTTCCTTTATACACAGATAAGACAGAATATACTTCAGTTGAATCAACAGTGAGAGGAGACAGGGTTTTTCTGACATGAGCTGTGTCTGAATTGCTCCTTATTTGCTTATTTTGAGCCTCTTCTGACTTAATCCAAGATAGAGCCATACACCTCCACCTCACACAGGCTTAGGAACTCTTCTTTGTCTGGGATAACTATGTTAACATAGCGACCGTCCATCCCGTTACACTTGAAATCAGAGACACCATCAGCAGGGATGTTTGTAATCACAGCGCACCTGGAAGAACAGATATTTATTAGTTGACTCCAACAAAGAGTAGTCGAATACCATAAATAGACAATTCATTTTCAGCACACTCAAATGTCTAGTTTGGCACAATGCACATTTCTACTACTTTTCAACACCACATACATGAAGAGCAACATAAAACAGTGTTTTGTAGACCTAAACTCTTGGGTTTAGATGTTTTTTACATGTTTTTCATAAACCTGCAATTATTGAATGTTTGGCCACTTTGGGGCAGCACAAGAACTTAATACTTAAACACAACACTAAGTTGTCATGGTGAACTTGTGAGTGAACAGTTGTCTACTCTTCCTGTCTACACAGAGTAACACTGACATTCATTTGAAGTTGTGTTTTTGTCAACCTGACATATATATGTTATATATGTTTTGGTTCACTAACTCCTGAGGGAAATATGCTCATTAGCTGCTAAATGCTCCACTGTGTTCATCATCTAGTTGCTAACCTTTACTGTTTGGTGCTGGACAGTTAGTGTGCAGTCGGTTTATCAGTGTTTTTTTCGGCATCTGGTAACATCTAAAATAACTAATGAGAGCGGTAAAAGTGAACCACAACAGACAAGTTGAGGGCCATAAAACCAAAACAATGAACTGAAAGATGCTAAAAAGCTCCATAGAGCTGAGTGGAAATGCATTTGGGTGATAATTATCTGTGGGTTAATCACATTATACATGGTAATTTCATTAATTGTTAATATAACAAGACTTAGAGTCTGCAGCAACACTAGGGAATTCCTGAGCCTGTGCTTTGTGCATTCGTGTCATATCAGGGTTATCATAATTACTTGTAAATAGCGTCAACCTCCAAGTTGTAATTACGACTGGGATCTTTAATCAAAGTCTGTTGTTTATTGTAATAAAACTCAAATTTAATGGATAAAATGTAACTTTGTGAAGTTGTTAACATAGGAATCTCTCCAATCTTTCCCATCCATCAGCATCAGCACAGTAGTTCTTTGAGCTAAATATTAACATCTGTATGCTGCCATTGACAGTGTTAAACTGTTGTTGTGTAACAGATGGCATATTTACATATCATACATATTATCATCTTCACTCTCTTAGTTTAGCATGTTAGCATGTCACCATTTGCTAATTGGCACTAAACACAAAGCTGAGGCTGCGGCTGTCATTAGTTTTGCAGGCACTTGGTAATAAACCAAAGTTTTTCTTCTGTTGTTTTTATTGACTCATACAGAGACTCTCTGGGTGACGTGCACTTTAAATAAACTGAAGTTGAAGTTGAAATTGAAATTTTGACCTGATGATGGTGCAATAGAGGAGAAGTTAAGAGAACACAAGAGCTGGTGCTCATGTAGTGTAACTAATCATGTCAGTTTACAGGACTGTTGTGACTCAGAACGGATAATGTAGTCAGCTGCCATCTCCCATCCTTTATATTAACAGTCTGTGAACTACCTGGTATTGTTGTTGCCATTGTTAGAGAGAGAATCTCCAATGAGGATCTCAGCTCCATCAAGTCGTTCTGAGGAATCATCTCTGTTGGTTATCTTAACAGAAAACACTTTGTGTGTTTTCCCCAGGTCTAGTCGCCACCAGGGACTGATGTCATTGTTTGTGTGAGTGCACGACGCCTCTTCCCACTTGCTGGCATGATTTCCATCTATGGCATTATATGCTATGCCAAATGAATGCAGTGATGACTGTGATGCTTTTCCTCGGATTGCCAGGTTCTCACCTGCAAAAAGAGCATACATGTATGACTTCTAATTTCCTATGAAATACAGATGCACATAATTTCTTGCAATGTTCAATTTCAGTACCCTTATGACTCAACAAAATGTGTTTCATTTGCACCTGCGGTCATAATTTCAGATACAAGATAAATGTAGCTTGTAAGCACAGTCACATAATAACAAATACTACGAAGTTAAAAGAATAGTTTGACAATTTCGGATATAAGCTAATTCAGTTTCTTGCCAAGAGTTAGATGAGTAGATGGATACCACTGTCATGGTTGTATGTTCAATATGAAGCTACAGCCAACAGCTAGTTAGCTTAGCTTAGCATGAAAACTTGAAAAACATGGAAACAGGGAGCCTCTAAAACTCACTAAAAACATGTTACATCTTGTTTGTTTAATCTGTACAAAAACCAATGTGTAAAAAGGACTGTTAACGATTTTTTGGGGGGACCGTGGATATATTATAAGAGCTGGCGCCGCTGCTCGGTCTTGCAGCCAATTTTTCCCAGTGGCCACTTGCGGTTTTGCAGTGAAAAATCCCCCTGCGGCCCAAAAAGCATTTTCCCCATAGACCACCATTGTAACAGAGACATCTGTAAAACTGTTGACAAGACACTTCAAACTGCAAATGTCAATTATGACTCTTTCTATTATGAACTTTTGATCCATGGAGGTTTTATATTTGTAAAACTTTCCTCAAGCCGACAAAAGCGATTTAAAAATCTGTGACATCATCACAATGTAAAGTCTATGGGCTAGCAGGAACTCGCAGGCGAGGCCATTGGGGGAAACAGTACTGCGCATATTCAGTGGGTTGCACAATGCAGAAACAAACCCAGAAGCTAGAAACTTTTTTTGGCGTATGCGCCAGCCGAGCAATTCCTGTAGGACTGAATGGGGCATGTGGGGCCATTTTGTGGTTGGGTGCAGTAACTTCCTGGAGTCTCCACTTGTTGCCTGGGAAACTTGAGGTAAAGACAAGACAGATTTGTTACCTCCAGACAGAGCCAAGCTAACAGTTTTCCTCTGTTTCCAGTCTTTATGCTAAGCTAAGCTAACCGTCTCCTGGCTGTAGCCTCATATTGAACAGCCAAATATGAATGTGGTATTGATCTTCTCATCTAACTCAATAAGAAAGAGAATAAACATATCACCCTAAATGAAATACCCTAATACAATAATATAACCCCCAAGTAAGATGAGAATTACTGAATACTGTGTTCACATCTATGTAATAGCTCAAAATCTCACCAGTTGGGGCACGGTAACCATAGACTTCCACTTCGCAGAGTGTAAGAATCTTTTTTGACCCAGGTAGAATCAAAGTCACATAACGTCCCTCTACACGATCAGTGAAAGTCAGAGTGAATGAGTCGCCTGCAGCCATTTCAGAAATTGTGCCAACCCTAACAGAGAGAGAGCGAGATGGAGAAAGACAGCAGGACATGAATTATATGTTATATATTATATTGACACTAGAAGGCTGTTTTCACATTCATCTGTTGAAAGTGGAAAGTTCATCTGAGCCCATTAAGAATCAGATTTTAAGAGATGGGCCTACGAGCATGATTTGTGACATCACAACTAGTTTGGAAGCCAATCCTGGTCCAATATTCAACTTACACAAGTGTGATGTGGGAACCTGAAGCCTCCAGTGCACAAACACTGAGAATGGGCTTTACAGTGAAATACAAGACATGATGTGTCCAGCAGTTAAACTTTTGAAATGAACAAAATTAGCATAATCATAGATTCTAGACACTTTTGATAAGTGTCCCTTAACAGAAAGTCATGCGACATTTTCATGAAAAGTTTTAGTTGTCTCCATGGTAACCAGATGCTATAATCTAGCCGGCTTGTTTAGTTAGGGACCAAGCCCAAAAGGCAGAAGACTACTCTAAAACAGTAGTCCTCCCCTAAGGGCGAGGACCGTATTGTTTTTTGTGTGTATCTAAAACTATGTGGAAGCAGTAAATGTTCAAAAAGGTGTGGGTTCACTCACACTCTTCATTCAAATATATGAGTATTTTTCTGTGTCCAGCTGCAGTTACTTGTTGTCTCTACACACCTGACAGTACACATGTCAATCAAACTTTCAAAATAAAAGCACACCACACTTGTAAGAAATATCCCTCATTTTTAAAAAGCAAAATGATCTGATCCCAACGGGCCAGAGTGCGAGGTCCCGACCAACGCTGCTTGCAGCTTTAATTACATTATATTATTACAACCAGGATTAATTAAACAATACATTACACATTATCTAAAGGTACAGACCAAAATATCAATAAGGAAGTTTAGTGAAAACTACAATCTCCATGGCTACGTTAGGAACACTACCCAATCACATTGCGCAACAAAATATGATGATGTCCGCGACATAACAAGCAACATAAACTGTTAGGTAAAACGAGTAAAGATGAAATATAAGTGTAAAGGTAAAAGAATATTTACTCACATCGGGTTTGCTGTACCATTTTCATCTAAAGAGTTTCCTATGTGGATCTGCAGCCCGTTGATCCTGTGTTCACAGCAGTCTCCTCTGTTGGTGATGGTGATGGAGGTGACGATGTAGGAGTCCAGCAGGTCCACTCTCCACCAGGGGTCAGTCTGTTCATCAGTGTGGGTGCACGAACCGGCCGCGAAAGTGGAGTCACGGTTTCCATCGATGGCACTGTAGGCAGATCCAAACATGTGCTCATAGCGGTCTGACTGTGTCGCTTTTCCACGCAAGGCCACATTTTCTATGAATGAGACACATGTAAAACACGTAAAATATATAATGGAAAGTTGCAACTTGTTAAGTGCATCAACTGATCATTTGCACAACTGTAACTCATCTAATAATTACCACAAATCTTTTTTTGAATTCACAAATACCTTCTCAGTCATTAATAAATGGGTGATTAATCCTTAATGAAACTTTCAGAGAGCAGAGAGAGCATATTCTTCAGGTTTTAGACCATTTGTTTATGGAGAAAAAACATTTACAATCACACTATTATGGTCCCATGCTACCTAAAAAAGGAGAACATGACATTTATGAATAGTGATTTTTGAAGTTTTGAATATATACGGATCAACTGTAACCAGGAGCATGCTCTACAGTAGGTGCAAAAATGTGTATCAGCTGCACAAAAATAGAAAAAAGTCGAAATATTTTTATTTTTGCATAATCTGGTGTTTAGGGTGTTTTTACTGCTTTTACTGCTCTTACACAACTGCCGTAATGGGTGAAATTTGATCTAAACATTATGTAACGCTTAAAAATCTCTGTCCTGTAACCCCTCCCTTCACACTTCTCATATTTTGTGCAGTTAATCTGTGATAAAAGATTAAGGCTAAAGTCCATGCAGTTCACCTTAATTTGTAAAGATTTCTGGCTTATCATACTGTTAACTTTTCTTGATGAAAGAACAAACCAACATCTAACTCCTTGTTTTTCTAAAATGTATATTTTCCAGTATATATGACACATAATTGTCAAATGTCACCAATGTTTTATAATATGATTTCATAGATATCATACTTACGATAAGTGTAAGCTGAGCATATCCCCAGGATGAGGAGCAGAAGGAAAATGCTGAGTTTCATCATTCTGATTGAGACAGTTGACAGTCATTAATACACTATATTTAAGAAATTCACACTTATTATCTTTATTAATACTTTTAGTTGTGTGTGATGATGTGGGTCAAATGGGACATCGTAAGATTTAACTAAGGAGGAGCAATTATAACAGTAACAATGAATGTGACACTGGAGATTCAGAGGGATTTGAAATGAGACTATGCTGGAAAAAATACCACCATTCCCATTGCACCAAGAGAGGCCAATTCACATTTAGGTATTTTATTCAAATTATCATTATTTGCTGCTGAGATATGTGTATACATGCAGTGTAAAATGTTTTGTAAAGTATTATTCTCAGACAGTGAAAAGTGAGTCAAGAGAGCCTGGATACTTAGAACTTGGTCTACTAAGATGATCTGATGCAGAAAGAAATGAAAGGTGTTACCTGGAGACCCGGACACAGCAAGTGCTTTCTTCCTGGAGTCTGATGATTCAACTAAAAAGGCATCAAATCCTGTAAAACAACACACTGCTGTGCTCTTTATATGCATCTTTTTCCTCACTTCTACATCAGTTGAACCATATCCAACCAATCATCAGAAATCAGTTCATATTCATGTCAACAGTGTCCAATCATGTTGCACTGGTTTACTCCCATGTGCATGTATTTCACTTCCCTATTTGTGAATTAAATATGAGAGGTTATCCAAGTGCATGGCAACAAGTATGCGAAAGATCACACAATACAAACCAATTTTCTTACCAATAAAGAGTATATAACTTTGATCAAATCAAAATAATACAATAACGCTCACTCACTTAGTGGTGTCACTGGGTGCCGACCTCAACCGCTGCATACTAGGGTTTGATTAAAATGAATCATTTAAATTGCTGTATGCAAATAAAAAACAGATTATTAAAATGTAATGATGTGATATACACACAAAGACATTCACATATAATAGAAACACTTACACATACACATACACATACACTCAGCTATACATCAATTTAAAGTGAACAAACACTTGATAATAGCTTCTACAATACTCTTCTAAAAACTCAAGACATGTTAGACATAATGTGGGTTGGAAAGGCCACTACAAAACCAAAAAGAAGCAAGCCTGCTGGGTTTTAAAGAAAGTGGAAAGGATTGGTTGAGCATGGGTGAATAATTTGAAGTCTTTAACTGGTAAACAGAGTATAATACAGAGTTATAATCAACCACTTCAGTGCATATCAGCAAGACAACTGTAACTTCCTACACTAAAGGGGTTTTGCAGTGCTCCCTCACCAATGTGAGAAAAATAGAAGAAAATAGTGGCTGCATGCCTTTCTCTATGTGCAGGTGTGCAGTGCTAGGTGCAAACTGTGGGCATCCTTGACACTTAAATTACAGTGCACCCCTGAGATGTCCCCAAAATATCAGACAGGTGCAGGCAAAGAATAAAAATCGTATAAAAACAATAACCAAACATTCAGAAAATGCTTAGTGGCAAATTTTTACTTTGCACAATGTTGACATTCTCTTGAACTTCTTTGTTTTTTGCTAGTACCACTTGAATCTTTGGGTGTGTCAACATCCCAGTGTTCTGCTACTTCCCTTTTTTATGATCTGAAAACACACAAACACATCAAATTCTCTACAATTTACTTGCATCTGTAATTATGAATATTATGGTATTACAGTTGGTGTTATACCTTATTCAGATCATGGGCCATATGATTATTAATATTGATTATTTAAATGGAAAGGCTGTGAATGGTTGGACAAAAAGTCTCTGCCAGTTATATTTGGCAAAACTCTGGTGTTCGGCTGTCACTTGTGCTATACAAGATACAGCGGCTCCAAGTTTGACCTCTGAGATTACTTCTTCTTCTGAGTAGCTCTGCTTCAACGAGCTAGATTGCACATCTCTGTGTAGCTAGAAAAGTCTAGAAAGGACAGAGATGAAGCTCCCTCCACAATATTTTGTTACATCTATTCTCAAAGCTGCAATCCTGATATTTACACTACACTGAATTACATTATCATGTGCAATGTGAAAGTGTCACTCATAGTGACAAACATAATTATCACTGACAGAGCCTATTAGCCTGTTTTGCTTATTGTTTTGGTTTTACACATTTATATGGTTTAGTCTCCGATAGGCTCCGATAAACCCACAATACACTTCAGAGAGAAAAGACAGGAGCACACTGATTGATATGCAGCCTTTAATAATGCAAGCAGACTAATGTTTCAACAGTACAGTGTCTACATCAGAATGAAAGAGGACAAAGGCATAAGGCAAACACACATATGTAGTCAACTTAGGATAGATGTACATTTGTTATTGGGTAGAAGGTTGAACAGGAATTCAAACATATTGGTAATAGATTAAAAGGTGGGAATTGCCAGAGCCAATGTCCAGGTGCCAAACCCATACATTAAAAACAGAAAAACAAGAATTATGTGAAATCAAGCATAAAAGGTTCATGTTTCACGGACACCAAACTAGAGCTAAAAGGAGATTGGTATTGGATTCACATTCATCCTGCAGGTAGATACATGACTCCAAATGAATGCTAATGTTGTTTTATATTGACAGGATGTGTGAATTGGCAACTGTTTGCTAACATATTAGCCACAACAATTTTATTCAGCTAGATGATGTTGTCAGGTCTGTGTTTGTCAGCTTGTTTTGGAATTATTCTGCCCCCTAGTGGTCAAACATTTATTGATGCAGCTTTAATGTGATCTAATCATATGTTGTCTCTAATGATGTCAATGTCATAAGTTAAGCTTAAGCTATGATTTTAACCAGAATCTGTAAAAGAGCATCAGCTAAATACCAGCTATGTAAATTGTCATTGTTATACATTTTAAACCTTGTCAGATCTAATCCAGTCTAGAGCCATACACCTCCACCTCACACAGGACCAGGTAGTCCGTTCTATTAGGAAGGATTATGTTAACATAGCGACCGTCCATCCCCTTACAGTCCAACGTTATGACAAAACCTCCAGGGGTTTCTGGGATCACAGCACACCTAGGAGAAAAATAAATTATTTTGTTAACTTATTGAGTGATCAGTTTAATAAATGGATAAGCCTATTAATTTTTGGTTTTAAAGGTTAATATAAATATAAGTTACTGCTAACAAACCCAATGACAAATATCCATTAATGACCAACTTTTAGTCATAGTAGTATTTTAATTAATGGACTCTAGGGTACCTGGGATTGCTGTTGCCATTGTTCACAATAGAATCTCCGATGCGGATCTCAGCTCCATTGAGTGTATATGAGTAATAATTTTCTGTGACTATCTTAACAAAAAACACTTTATAGGTTTTCCGCAGGTCCAGTCGCCACCAGGGACTGGGTATGTATGTTGTGAAAGTGCAGGAGCCATCTGCATAGTTGCTGTCAGGATTCCCATCTATAGCATGATATGCATCGCCAAGATATGAATACAATGTTGACTGTGAGGCTCTTCCTTGAAGTGCCAGGTTCTCTCCTGTACAAAAGGACACAGTTGCAAACATCAGCACTGATACCTAGTTTTCCTTGCTATCTCTAAAACAAAGTGGCCCCAATTTGTGGAACCTAAAAGTCAAAACTATTTGCACATTGTTGTCCTTTCCAGTAGTGGTAAACTGCAGTGAAATATGGAGAGTTTCTATATAGTTGTGCAGATGCTTGTTGCAAAACTTGAAGATGTGCCAGATTTTATGTTGTGTATCAGAATCCAAAGTGTTTATTTTTCCTATTATTATTCAACACATTTGCAAACCATCAAACATCCCAGCAACTTTTGAGAAATATTTCTTTATATGATTTATCAGTTCTTATGTCCTATGAATAATTTAAAAGATGTTCATCATTTTTTCTAAATAAACCAGCTGACTGGATACTGCTGAGTCTCACTGCGTTCCCATTTACACCTGGTATTAACCTGTGTTCTGAATCTGGATACATTATCTGAATAAAAACTTTCAATTCATTGGTTTTGCATTTATAGCTGGTATTAAAATGCATTCTGGTTTTTTGGCAGTGGTGCACACATTATGATCATATAATGTTTTTTCAGAGATCACATCATTAGGTTCAGCACCATGGACAGCGGTCTACACTGCTGATGGACTGATTTGGGCTAAACTGAAAATGTTTGTTGTCCTGTTTCCTCATTCAGTTTTTTTGTAAATATATGAAAAAATATATCACATGAACTGTAAGAACATCTTGGTCCTGAATCTAACAGGCTGTCTAGCCTACATGGTCCATAATACCATACTGACTGTTTGTGCCTGTCCACATCCTTGGAAAATAAAATCCTTGCAATATTTAAATCTGCTGTGGGTTTTGTGGGACTTTCAGGCTGGACAGTCTGATATCAACCTCTGATCTGTGAGTATATAGCGACTGATTAGTTGAGAATAAATACCACACATTCACTTCATCTATACAACATAGTATGGCTCAAGTTCTCACCAGTTGGGGCACGGTACCCATAAACCTCCACTTCGCAGAGTGTTAGAGTCCTTTGTGAACCAGGTAGAAGCACAGTCACATAACGTCCCTGCACACGATTACTGAAAGTCAGATTGAATGAATCCCCAGCAGAGATTTTAGAAATTACACCAACCCTAAAAGAGAAAGAGATACAGCAGCTCATTAATTATGTTCTGTATCTACTTGGTGGTGTCTGACAGTAGCGTCATTCTTAAAGAATCAGGTCGTTGTGACTGGGCTGACTGGACCGAGGTTGAAGGTTTAATCCTTAAACCTGACATTGAAATCCTGCAAAAGAAAATGATGATCAAAGTTCAGTTTCTCTGGAAGATATAAAGGTACAGAGTTGCACTCACACTGGGTTTGTGGCACCATTATCTTGTAAAGAGTTGCCGATGTGAATCTCTGCTCCATCAATCTTGTCTGCACAGCAGTCTCCTCTGTTGGTGATGACGACAGAGGTGACGATGTAGGACTCCAGCAGGTCCACCCTCCACCAGGGGTCGGGCTGTTCCATAGTGTGGCTGCATGAACCAGCTGAGAAACTAGATTCACGGTTTCCATCAATAGCATTGTAGGCAGCCCCAAAAACATTCTCCGTTCCCTGGGAGCAGTGTGACTGAGTTGCTTTGCCACGCAAGGCCACATTTTCTATGAAAGAAATACACACGTTTTCCCCAAAACTTAATGTTGGTTATTACTGTAGAGGCATTTATATCACACCTGAAAACCTCTGCATGCCCAACCTGTGATCTGCATTATTGTGATTTAAAGAATTTTGAAGGCCTGTCAGTGGTGTGTCTCTAGGGATGTCAGTTGGTCAGTTGGTCTGTCAGACACTTTGACCGTGACTGATTTGTATAAGATTTTTATAAGGTTAAAAAATGCACAAATTATTCTTACCATGTTGGTTTAGTGCTCCTGAAATTGTCTAAATGTCCCTAGATTTTTGATAGTGGGAGCAAAATTTACCCACCAAAAGTTTCTTCAGTTGTGACAGAACAGGTTTATATTGACAGTACAGCAATCTTATCATACCTCCACCTTTTCTAAATTGTATATAATATATTAGCCATTATTAAAATAAATATAGATATTAAATTACAGCACCAGATGTGTATTTTGAGAAATTTGATGATTTGATGTTTTAAGATTAACACATAAATACAGATATTCCCCCATCATACTTACGATAGGTATAGACCGAGTGCATCCCCAAGAGGAGCAGCAAATGAAATAACACACTGTGATCCATAATTCTAGTTGAGACAAACAAGAGAACGATTCATTGATATAATTAAAACTGCAAGTAACATTTCAAGCACATTTTGACTATTTGAACTTCAAGAAGAACAAGAAAAAGATGAAAGAAGAGAGATGTGAGAACTTTGCTTTTCTTTTCTTGTAAAATGTAAAAATATTTTTCATGACTCATCAGTTACATACATTTATCCATCATACAAAAACACCTAACTGTTAGTAGGGTGTTTGTGTTTGGATTTCAGCTGAAAAAAACTGTTTACATTTGGCTGTACAGTAAATATATACACCAGTTGCTCCACTGTAGTATTTCTGACAAAGTAGCTGACCGAAGAGTGTTTGCTGTAGTGTTAAACCGCACTTGCTGCTACAGTGATAACCACAGGTGTCGCCAAATCAAACAGGACTGAAATCTTAAGGTATTTATTTTTTTGTGATATTGCTACTTCTACTAAAGTAAAGGATGTCAATACTTTTTCACAGATGACTATACAATGTACCATTGGTCATGATGAATAATCAGTTATCTGTATATTCAAATAGCCTACTATTTGCAATTGTTGTTTTCTATTGTGTTCAAACACGTCTTAAAGTTACACAACTATGCAAATGGCAAGAATAAAACTAGCAGGGATTTGTTGGCCATCATGTGTTATTTATGAGCACCAAATGCAATACAAAGTCAATGCAAAGATGCAAATTTGTGTCCGAGCGAGTTGAAAATGTTTCAACTTGAGCAAAAAATTTGCACATATCGCAGCGTTTCATGAATGTACCTGATGAACATACAGGATGGACAGGGCAAAGGAGAGAGACTGGAGGGAAATAAAAAAGAACCAGAGTTCCTGGTGAGTTGAGTTCAGTCAGAGGCTGAACTGAACAAAAAAACACAGACACACTCCCACAGACACGGCCGGTACCTTCTGTTTCTAGCTACAGTGAATATTTTAACCAGTGATATTTTAGGGGAGTTACTAGGATAAATAAGAAAAGACCAATGAGAGGATCTGAGGTGTGTTCACATCATATCATTCTAAAGTATAAATCAGATTGTATTGCCTGACAATGTTAGTTGCTCTGCGCAGAATAACTCATCTTTGCATGTTGTCAATTCAATAAAGACTTTACACTTTTCTGAAAACTTGCCTCTCAGTTTGTGTTTTGTCTCCAAGGTTAACTCTACCACAGGTCGCATGGAAAAAAGTGCTAGACAATTCAACTCTAGCAGAGGACAAGCGTGTGCGTGAGATCAGCATGACTGGTATTCTGATGATTTATGTTACCTTGTCGAAAAATGCTACCATAGTGCAAAATGATAGCAGAGAGTATTTTCTTTAAAATTGGCTGAATGACTGTACTAAAATAAAAGAGTAATAGTTATGTTTACCCATGTTAACCATGCCTGCATCTCCCTACCTTCCCAATTGCTCCCCAGTGAACAACCACTTTTTGTTTGGTGTGAACACAGCATTACAGGTTACTCCTACACTTTGCTGTTGTGGAGTGAGACATGTATTATTCACTTTTAGCGAACACATTTTGTACTTCAAAGTTTGCTCTTTAGGACGTTTTTCCATTTAATTCTACTAAGTCTGATAATCATTGGCCCAGGTCAGTAAAACAGGATACAACGAGATGGATTGATGAAATAAATAAAATGAGAGAAATGAGAAATCAAATGCTTACCCTGATTCCTGGTTAGCTGATACAGGCTTTAGAAGCTGGGAACTTCTTAATTGTTGGACAGAGATCAGTTTTCCCACTAGCCCTTTAACCACATCTGTTGATCAAAAACTAAGCTCTTTGTATAAAATCTCCCCAATACAGTAGATCATTAATAAAGATCACATCCATCTCAGACACTATCCAATGATATCACATCATGAGGTCAACTCCCATGCACATGTATCATACTAAACAGGCAAAATAAGGAGAGAGCTTTTGTCAGTGTCAGACTTTAGACTGCGAGCTATGGCTATTTCCTGGAGGCTATTTCCATGTATATTTAGCTTTGACAAAGCAGGACATTATGAAAAAATGTTCAAATGTAAAAGTGATGAAAGAAACAAACAAGAAATTAAGAAACAAGAAATAAAATCTTGTAGTAAGCGCCCTTCAAAATATGTTAAATTACACGTTTGAATAAATAAATCTAGTAGTAAATCTAGTAGTCTAACCAGCAGTAAACATGCCAGCAGGTTAGCTCACCAGTGGAAGAGCTAGCACAGGCCTTTAAAAAAAAAGTTATATATATCTGTTAAATTTACAGTCATAACCAAATTAATTAATTAAAGTAGCCTACAACAAAATGTATCACTCAATTGTGGTAGATTACACTTTAACTGTAAAAAATCTAGTCATCAGTCAGACCAATAATGATGAAATCAAAAGGACAACACAGAAGGCTGTTTCAATGATTTTTTTTTATTTCAGCAACAATGACATCCACACACTGTAAAAAAAAGAAATACACAGTAAATTATTTTTATTAAAAATATTCACCATAAAATAAAGGCTGTAATTAAAAATTAAACCAAAAAATTAAAATAATGGAATATTATAGTTTTTTTTTATCAGGATTATTCAATTACTTAAGGGTCTTGAATGTTAAATTACATTGAATCCTATGTAAAAAATACAAAAAATACACATCCCATTACTGAATATAAATTTAAGGCAACTGTCTGTTTTTTTACTGCAAAACTTTAAATTTAATGTAAAAAAATGTAAAATAAATAAATAAATGGTAAAAAAAAAAAAACGGTAGAAAATCTGGCAGCAAAAGTTGCCAAACAGTTAGTGTCAAATAACAGTAAAAAATCCTACAAAAAATCCTAATTCTACAGAGAATACAGATATTTACTGTAGACATTATCTGCATTTTTACAGTCCAACTGTTGTAAAATAAAAATAAAAATTCATTATAAAATATTGCTAGAACGTTAAACAAATGTATAAATCTGCACAAAAAAAGAAAAACATTGAAGAAATACCTTAAAATTACCTAATTTAAATAAAGGCTTGTTTTATACAGTATTCTTTTGTAAATTCATAGAATTATCCAATTTATCCTTAAGAATGTCACATCAAAGCACAGATTTCTTGATGTAAAACACAAAAAAGTTATGTAAAATTATACTCAAATTACCCTCCTTTAATTCCCATTAATGGCATCTTGAGAGTTTTAGGCTTTAATTGTATGTGATTATCTCACCTATTTACAGTAAATTCCTGGTAAATATTGGTTTTATACTGTACAAAAAATAGGATCATGTGAAAATGGCTTACAAAATTTGATTTTAATAATCATTACTTTATATTTTATTTAACATTATTTGAAAGTAATTACAAGCAACTATCCAATATATCTATATATATAGATATATAGAGTGTGTGTGTGTGTGTGTGTGTGTGTGTGTGTGTGTATATATATATATATATATATATATACACACACACATATATATATATATATATATATAGCAGCATAGAGATGTTAGCATTTACCTCAAAAAACCACTGTGCTAATGCTGATGGATAGGAAAGATTGGGGAGATTCCTATGTTAACAACTTGACAAAATTACATTTTATCCATTCAATTTGAGTTTTAGGCTCAGGAAGCCCCTAGTGTTGCTGCAGACTCTTAGTCTTGTTATATTAACAATTAATGAAATTACCATTTATAATGTGATTAACCCACAGACAATTATCACCCAACTGCATTTCCCCTCAGCTCTATGGAGTTTTTTAGCATCTTTCAGTTCATTGTATTGGTTTTATGGCCCTCAACTTGTCCCTGCAGCCCAAAAAGCATTTTCCCCATAGACCACCATTGTAAAAGAGACATCTGTAAAACTGTTGACAGGACACCTCGAACTGCATACAATGTCAATTATGACTCTTTCTGTTATGAACTTTTGATCCATGGAGGTTTTACATTTGTAAAACTTTCCTCAAGCCAACAAAAGAGATTTAAAAATCTGTGACATCATCACAATGTAAAGTCTATGGGCTAGCGGGAACTCGCAGGCGGGGCCATTTGGGGAAACACTACTGTGCATATTCAGTGGGTTGCACAACACGGAAGCAAACCCGGAAGCTAGAAACTTTTTTTGGCATATGCGCCAGCCGAGCAATTCCTGTAGGACAGATCTGCAGCCCGTTGATCCTGTGTTCACAGCAGTCTCCTCTGTTGGTGATGGTGATGGAGGTGACGATGTAGGAGTCCAGCAGGTCCACTCTCCACCAGGGGTCAGTCTGTTCATCAGTATGGGTGTATGAACCGGCCGTGAAAGTGGAGTCACGGTTTCCATCAATGACGCTGTAAAATGTTTTGTAAAGTATTATTCTCAGGCAGTGAAAAGTGAGTCAAGAGAGCCTGGATACTTAGAACTTGGTCTACTAAGATGATCTGATGCAGAAAGAAATGAAAGGTGTTACCTGGAGACCCGGACACAGAGAGCGCTTTCTTCCTGGAGTCTGATGATTCAACTAAAAAGAAGTCAAATCCTGTAAAACAACACACTGCTGTGCTATTTATATGCGTCTTTTTCTTCACCTCTACATCAGTTGAACCATATCCAACCAATCATCAGAAATCAGTTCATATTCATGTCAACAGTGTCCAATCATGTTGCATCCTTGACACTTAAATTACAGTGCACCCCTGAGATGTCCCCAAAATATCAGACAGGTGCAGGCAAAGACTAAAAATCGTATAAAAACAACAGTAATCAAACATTCAGAAAATGCTTAGTGGCAAATTTTTACTTTGCACAATGTTGACATTCTCTTGAACTTCTTTGTTTTTTGCTAGTATCACTTGAATCTTTTGGTGTGTCAACATCCCAGTGTTCTGCTACTTCCCTTTTTATGATCTGAAAACACACAAACACATCAAATTCTCTACAATTTACTTGCACCTGTAACTATGAATATTATGGTATTACAGTTGGTGTTATACCTTATTCAGATCATGGGCCATATGATTATTAATATTGATATAAATGGAAAGGCTGTGAATGATTGGACAAAAAGTCTCTGCCAGTTATATTTGGCAAAACTCTGGTGTTCTGCTGTCACTTGTGCTATACAAGATACAGCGGCTCCAAGTTTGACCTCTGAGATTACTTCTTTTTCTGAGTAGCTCTGCTTCAACGAGCTAGATTGCACATCTCTGTGTAGCTAGAAAAGTCTAGAAAGGACAGAGATGAAGCTCCCTCCACAATATTTTGTTACATCTATTCTCAAAGCTCCAATACTGATATTTACACTACACTGAATTACATTATTACGTGTAATGTGAAAACTGTCACTCGTAGTGACAAACATAATTATCACCAACAGAGCCTATTAGCCTCTTTTGCTTATTGTTTTGGTTTTACACATTTGTATGGCTTAGTCTCACTACTCAAAAGGCTCTGATAAACCCATAGTACACTTAAGAGAGAAAAGACACGACCACACTCATTGATATGCAGCCTTTAATAATGCAAGCAGACTAATGTTTCAACACTGTGTCTACATCAGAATGAAAGAGGACAAAGGCATAAGGCAAACACACATATGTAGTCAACTCAGGATAAGTGTACATTTGTTACTGGGTAGAAGGTTGAACAGGAATTCAAACATATTGGATAATGTCCAGATGCCGAACAAGAATTGTGTGAAATCAAGAGCAAAAGATTCATGTTTTGCAGCAGACATAATATCATGAATTAGAAGAAGTATGACAAATTCAGCTCTTCATCTAGTATCTAGAAGCTATAGAACAGATATTTTTTGTCAGGAGTCATGGACACCAAACTAGAGCTAAAAAGAGACTGGATATTGGATTCACATTCATCCTGCAGGTAGATACATGACTCCAAATGAATGCAACTGTTTGCTAACATATTAGCCACAACAATTGTATTCAGCTAGATGATGTTGTCAGGGCTGTGTTTGTCAGTTTATTTTGGAATTATTCTGCCCCCTAGTGGTCAAACATTTATTAATGCAGCTTTAATGTGATCTGACTGTATGTTGTCTCTAATGATGTCAATGTCATAAGTAAAGCTTAAGCTATGATTGCAACCAGAATCTATAAAAGCGCATCAGCTAAATACTAGCTATGTAAATTGTCATTTTGAACCTCGTCAGATCTAATCCAGTCTAGAGCCATACACCTCCACCTCACACAGGGTAAGGTACTCTTTTCTTCCAGGAATGACTATGTTAATGTAGTGACCATCCATCCCGTTACACTGGAATGTTTGGGTAAAACCTTCAGAGATGTGTGAGATCACAGCACACCTAGGGGAAAAAGAAATTACTTTTACATGGATACTCATATTTGGTTTTAGAGGTTAATATAAATATAAGTTAATGCTAAATAACCTAATGACGAATATCCATAAATGACCAACTTTCAGTCATAGTAGTATTTCAATAATGGGCTTTAAACTACCTGGGATTGTTGTTGCCGTTGTTTGCAAGAGAATCTCCAATGCGGATCTCAGCTCCATTGAGTCGTTGTGCATGTGCATCTCTGTTGGTTATCTTAACAGAAAACACTTTATGGGTTTTCTGCAGGTCCAGTCGCCACCAGGGACTGGATTCATGGCTAGTGCAAGAGCAAGAGGCCTTGTCCCAGTTGCTGGCACGATTCCCATCTATAGCATAATATGCATTGCCAAGATATGAATACAATGATGACTGTGAGGCTTTTCCTTGGACCGCCAGGTTCTCTCCTGTAGGAAAGAGCACATTTGCAAACATCAGCACTGATACGTAGTTTTCCTTGCTATCTGTAGAACAAAGTGGCTCCAATTTGTGAATGTCTTGAACCTAAAAGTCACAACTATTTGCACATTGTTGTCCTTTCCAGTAGTGGGAAACTGAAGTGGAATATGGAGAGTTTATGTATAGTTGGGCAAATGCTTGTTGCAAAATTTGAAGGATGCACCAGCAGTTGAAGATGTGCCAGATTTCATGTTGTGTATCAGAATCCAAAGTATTTGCAAAGATTTTTCGGCAACTACAGCAGAATCCCAGTGACATTTAAGAAACTAAAGACTAATTTAAAAGATGTTCATTGTTTTTCTAAATAAACCAGCTGACCAGGTACTGCTGAGTGTCACCATGGTCCCATTTACACCTGGTATTAACTGGTGTTCTGAATCTGGATGCATTATCTGAATAATGACATTCAATTCATGGCTTTTTGCATTTACACCTGGTATAAAATGTGTTCTCATTTTCTCTGTTGTGCCCGCATTGCTATCAGATTTCAATATGCAAATTAGCTAGGCCTGTCTGGCAGACTTGTCAACAAACATCTGCATCCCAGGTAACTGTGGCCACGAACAGACGCCATTCTTTTCTAAATAACTGTTCATAATGTACAGATTACATTTACACCTGGCTGAGATCCAATCACAATGCGAGCCTTACAACCTCCAAATGTTATCTTACCAATCCAATTGCAAATCTTTTTTATGCACTCACACATTGGAAATTATTTGTGCAAATCTTTTTCATTTGTTCACAAAATGTCATGCACAGCTACAGATCTCCTTACAGCTTCAAAATTTAAATGTATTTTGTTCAGATATTTTTTACACGTTGTAACATTTGAATTCATTTGATCAAGATGTTTTTACACATTCACACATTTGAATGTAGTCATACAAAATGTTTTCACACATATGGACTTATGACCCTAATTTGAGCCCATAGTTTTCCTTATCCAGATACAGATGGCATTTTAATACCAGGTGTAAATGTTTTAATTCCATGCTCAAGTTAAGACACATTTATACCCCATTTACACCTGGCATTAACATGTGATCTGTATCTGAATATGTTATCTGGATAAGAAATGTCAATGCACTCAGAATGCATTCTGATCATAATGTGATCAGATTGGCCAGATAACATTTGGAGGTGGTCGGGCTCGCATTGTGATCAGATCTCAGCCAGGTGTAAATGTAATCCCTATCTGTACAGGGTGACCACAAGAAAAAAATCATCCCATTAAGTTGAAAGGTCACCTCGCTCTTCCTGCCAGCTAAAGCGAGCTCTGTAAAAGCTACAAGTAGCTGTAACTAGAAGTCCCTCGCAAAAAAGTGAATGACGTCCATTTGTGGCAGCAGTTTCCTTGACCTGGGACGCAATATGTTTGCTGACAAGTCTGCCAGCTCTGCCTAGAAACTTTGCAACCAGATGTAAATGCACAGACTGATTGATTGGATTTCATTATCCAG
The DNA here is from genome assembly GCF_914725855.1 of Thunnus albacares. NCBI lineage: Eukaryota > Metazoa > Chordata > Actinopteri > Scombriformes > Scombridae > Thunnus > Thunnus albacares. Next base: position 29,344,111 of record NC_058113.1, read on the forward strand.
AAAATGTATCAAGATTCAGAACACATGTTAACACCAGGTGTAAATGGGGCCTCAGTTCAAATTGATACCACCTTGCAAAGCAGAGATCTATTTGCAGCAGGAAGTAAATGCATTTCGCTCGTTTTCTTCATTTAAATGAATGCTGTTCAAATTCTGCTGTGACCACAGCTGTAAAGAAAATGAAGCGCCACCATCACCTAGCAAATTAAATTTGTGTGGCTTCAGCCACATATTCAATTCTCACCAGTTGGGGCACGGTACCCGTAGACTTCCACTTCACAGAGTGTGAGGACCCTTCCTGAACCAGGTAAAACCACAGCCACATAACGTCCCTCCACGTGTTTTGTAACAGTTACTGTATAAGACCTGCCTGCTGGGATACTAGGAATTACAGCAACCCTAAAAGAGAGAGAGGAAACAGAATTATAAAATGCATGAATGCATTTCATAACTAAAGTACTTTAATGTTATGTATTAAAAAAAACTTCAGTCATTAAATTACTTTACGGATTACATTAATAATTACACTTATTGGCTTTTTACTCATAAAGCTTCTATTGAACTTACAGTGCAATGAGTGTAGTTGTCATCAACTTGAGTACTTCACCTGGTTCATTGTCCTCTGCTCCGCTGTGTGTGCAGCACACACACACTGGAGCCCTCCCTGAAACATGAGTGGAGTGGTCAGGATCCAGCGCGACCATGAATGACAGCAAAACACAGCAGAGACTGTTTATTTATGCTATTTACCTAATTTATGCGCACTTGTTTCATTTCAGCTCAGTGTGAGAGTCTCTACTGTGTTTTTCTGTCATTTATGGCTACTTTGTCTCCTCTCCTCTGCTTAATTAATAATTAATAATTAATAATTATCTTTGATAATAATTAATTATTAGTAGCCAAGGCCCAACAAAATGGTGCCCCGTGTGAGGCAGAGTATTATTGGCAATTATTCCTAACTGTGCAATATTAATTTCAGAACAATTTTGGCCAGTACCAAAATTTTGGAATTTAAAACTTTTAGACTATCCAAAAGCCTTATATTCAACACAACTAGTCTGCCACAAGAGCAGATATCTAGCTGTACTTACAAACAAGTGCAGTGTGGTGAGATTTTATTTTTCAAATCAATTTTAGCTAAAGAAATTGGTAACCCAAATCCTGAGTTATTGATAACTAACATTGTAGGTGTTTACAGTGTTTATAGTGTGAGATTGCTCCTAGCTGCTAGCTGCTAGCCACTCAGGTTGAACCTACTCTGTAGGGAGTGTAAGAATTTCAGTTCAGCATTCGAATACCACATATTCAATGCAATCTAGTGAAGCTGTTGTAGTGTGTTCATAAAAACATGCAGCCATAAAAACAGGGCACAGGACAATATATAACACAATATAGCAACCACATGGAGAAAGTGTGAGGTGTATTAAGTAAATTAAAGCTTGGCCAGCATAAGCTGTGTCTCCAGCATAAGCAGGAGACACAGGTTCGCAGGTGGGTGTTGGAACCAGGTGACTGGGAAAGGTGTAAATGGAGAGTTGCATGGAAATGCAGAGGCCTGGAGAGTGTGTGAGAGTGTGGCTGAAGGCAGGGACAGAGGCAGGATGGACAAAATAAAAACCACTGACACCGCTGTTGTGACAGTAGCAGCCCATGAAGTTTCCTTCCCCTTATTAGGTATTCGGTCCCATTTAGAGAATTAGACCACCTTGTTTTATGCTGACTGTAATATTCTATGAAACAGGAAAAATTGTGTCTAGCTGGTGGACAAATTCACTTATGTGTATTTTTGGTTTCACTTGAAATCACTAAAACACTTTGCTAAATTGCCATCACATCCACCATGAAAATACAGCTGCAAAATGTAAACACACAAAGAAGAAACAAATTTTCATCCATGATTGTTTCCCAAACCATGCTGAAATAGAGAATGCAGACTCAAAGGTTTTTTGACTGTCCACTGATGTCCTCTGGCGGCTTTCTGGCTTGTGTGCAGCTCTCTGTAAGCTTGAAATGAGCTGCATAAGTAACTCCAGTGCACATTTTGTTTTATGATGTTTTCATACCAGTATGATATAACCGGACTTTTGTAAGTGACAGTAAGCCTTTATAAAGAAATATAATGCTGCTTAATACTAACTTTGTCTTTGATAACTGGCTGTTCTGCCAGGAAACGTATTAGCCACCTGCGTTCTATAAACACACCATCAGTGGCCTTAGATGTGGTTGTTGTAGGATTTCCCCCTTTAGAGGAATAAGGTAATCTACAGCCTATTTCTCAGTTTTATCTAGTCATAGGGCGCCAATTTTGAAAATAATTGCACATTTCTATTACATACTGTAGATGACCTAGTTTTATAAATCATCATATTTACAGCAGTGAAATTCCTCTTTAAGTACTCCTCATTAACCATCTTGCTCTTAAATCTTTACATATCCTGTATTTATGCTGTTTTTCTTTTTTAATATTTTAATACATTGTGTAAAGCACCTTGAATTCCCCTTGTGTATAAAATGTGATATGAAAATAAACTTGCCTAGTCTCACTACACAGGATCCAGGATCTAGGATCAGGATTGGTGGCTGAATGCAAAGGAACACAGCAACATTGGCAATCTGTCAGAGGACAATAATAAGAGGGCAGGTATATTTACACAATGGAGTAATAATGAAATGATCAGGAAAAAAAGAGCATGTGTGCTGGCAGATGACAATCAGGTGATGACTGTTGCAGGTACAGGGTGATTGGAGAGGTGACTGGGAAAGATGGGAAAGTCTGGGGTCATCTGGAGGTCAGGTAATTAATGGCAGCGAAGGGAGAGTTCAATGGAAGTGCAGGAGACTGGGGAAGTGAGAGTGTGGCTGAAGGCAGGATGGGAAAAATAAATACCACAGAGACAGCTGTTGTGATAACAGCAGTCTATGGAGACAGTGTGTATTAGATCCACTGAAAGTTTATCTAAAGCCCTCAACTCATGCAGACTGCAAACAGCAGTAACATATGTGCTATTCTTGAAGGTTCAATCCAGTATTGTTTGCTGGTTTAGACCCCAGTGTGTCAGAGAATAAAGTACTGCTTAAAGGCCTAGTAGCAGTTTCAGCCATAATTCAGCGTAATCTGGGAATAAAAATAAATTGCCTGAGGCTTGGAAACATGCAAAAACACTGCCTACAACTGCAGCAACATTCAAATAACATGGATTTGGTTTAGGCTACACAAAGTAATGTGATTCTGCACACCTGACATTTGGCATGAATTTGAGTAGTAGTTGCAACCTGACTGGACTTTTCATAGGGCACCAATTTCAAAAATAATTGTACATTTCTACTACATAGGTGACTTAGTTTTATGAATTCATCACATTACATAACAGCAGTGGAATTCCTCTTTAAAGTCCCCCTCCAATCAAAAATGTGTTTTTCTTGTTTCATCAGTTGGATTTTTGCTCTTCACTGTGTGTCACAATATGTGTTTTCACATTCATCTGATGAGGGAAAGTTTCTTCCATAGTTACAGTCATTTAGAAAAGGTTGTTACTTTATGTTGTTATTTTATTACTCTTGGAACAGAAAGAGGAAATATAGCGTAATAAAGATATAATAATTTTTATAGTAGTTTTATAGTAACTTTGAAAGATATTGAATTGTTTTGACTAATTTGGATGGCTGAAGCCTCATAATAGCTTCAAATAAAGATTTTGTTCCCCATCACCTACTTTGTAAACACATTTGGAGGGGATCTCTTAATGGTCAGTATGAACAGGAGGGATGATAACAGCAAGAAAAACAGATACAAATGTTCATTTGGGTACCTGACTGTTGTCTTAAGACAGACTTGAAAAAATTGTGAGCTTAAAAGTTTAATATAAAGTGCTTTATGATCCAGACCAACATGTCAGGCTCTTAAAGATTTCATTTTATTTCAGCAAAGATGATATATGATGCAGTAGCAGGCAATGGCAGTACAATTACAAGGTCAGAAATAACAAACTTTATTTATACAACACTTAAAAACATTTGAAAGATGGCACTGATTCTGCCAGCCTCGAATCTTCAGGCAGGAAGTTCCAGAGCTGAGGGGCCCTGATTGCAAAAGCCCGGTGCCCTTCAGTCTTGAGTTGTGAATTAGAAACAGCCAGAAGTGACGATCTGAAGCTGCACTCCAATAACTCAGCGATATAGTGTGGCAAGAGAATAGGATGTTAAACACTAACCAGTGTAATCAAAAGAATCCAACTACACCACCCTGGGGTTTTTACCCAGGGACAAATGTTACCCCAGACCAGTACCAATAACCCAAAAAGGCAATCACTAAGACAGCTGTCAGAGTCTGCTCTCCCCCTCACCTGTTGCTGTGGGAATCATCCAATCATCCAATCATTCAGTCTCACTCTCTGCTCTGCCACACCCCTCGTTAATTCAACCACCTTCACCTGGCGCTCCCACCTGCTCATCATCTGCAATCAGCCAGTATATAAGCTGCCTCGGCCCACTCCCTCCTTGTCAGATTGTCTACGCTACTATGCTCAGTCATCTTGCTATCTTCACTGGACTGCCTTCCCGGTTTCTGATCAGCTTGTCTTCGACCATCGCCCCTCGTCTCTGCCCCGGTAAACCCACCAGCCTTCTGTCCCTGACTCTGAGTTCTGCCTGCCTGTTCCCTGGTCTTTGTCTGCTGTGGGAGTGGAAGATCGGGGTTCAAAAACTGTGTTTCTCTGACCGTGCTAATATTGCCCTGACATCGTGTGAAATAGACTGCAAAGTTTATACCCGTGTCATTTGTGCTGCTATTGGGTCCAACCTATACCCGTTACAACAGCGAGAGACGTGGTTCCAGCCATCAATAATTCTTTATTTTAACAGTTGCAAAAATGTGTAAAAAAAAAAAAAAGAATTATAAAGCATACCATGCACACAGGTATTAAAAGAGGGGCAGGGGAATTATTCAGCGCTGAGGCTTACTAGTGGAGGGGAGGTACGAGAGGTATCCAGAAGAGAGTCACCCCAAATCACACGTGCACACACATCCAGGCACACAAAAAATGGTGAAGGGTCAAACCCAGGGATGCTCAGTTGAACACAGCACAGGAAAGGAGGAACCACCACCTACACACACCAACTCCACCACCATGGGTGCTCAGCTTCTGAAAAATAAAAAAGGAATACAAAATCAGTAATATATTCAACCAAACAAACAAACAAACAAAAACACCATACTTTTGCCCTCATGTTGAAATGCTTAACACTGGTTATCAACAGCTGTAGAAAAGGGCGTCCTGCCAGTGGTGTAATGAAGCAAGAAAAAAAAGGAAAAAGAAAAGAATGAACAAACAAACTAAACTAAAGTAAAGAAACACATCTCCAAAACGATATCAGTTGGTCAGATGGTTTAACACCTAACCAGCAACTTAGGAACAGAATAAACACAATAAACTAAACCAAACAATATTCATTGCAGGACATAAAAAAGCCCTGTACTTGCACAACGAAAAAAAATTTAAAAAACCAAACAAATAAACAAAATCAACTAGGAAAACAATATTATATATATGAAATCATTACATAAGCCATAAACTAGGGACAAATGCATGAACTAAACTAAGAAAACAACTACCTGCCTTGATAGGGTGCCCACAGACAATGATTGGCTAGTGAACCAAACTTACTCTAAAATGAAGGAACAACCCTGAATTCTGTTCCCACAGGTTTCATTAAAATGAGTAAATGATGCAGTGCTCTTGTCTATCTAAAAGCACAGGGCTGACAATCAAATTGAAACTTAATCTATAGTTCTGATTAGTTGGAGTACATATAACAGTATCTGCATTGAAGTACATTTTAAACTTTTACTCTAGAGCCATACACCACCACCTCACACAGGGTACTCCTATCTTCCAGGGCTGACTGTGTTAACGTAGCGACTATCTGTCCCGTTACACTTGAACTCAACAACAGCACTTGCTGGGATGTTTGTGATCACAGCACACCTGGCAGAAGAGGCAGAAACTACTAAAATCATATAATTATAATTACATACCTTGACATGCAAAATAAACTCAGAGAAAGATTAGCAGCCACTGTCTGTGCTGTGCTGATGAATATGATTTGATGTGGACCACACAGGTATATTTATGTATAGGAACAGGTTCAGGTTGCTAAACGAAAAGGCTTGAAACAACATTGATGATCTGGCCAGAGACAAAGGTAAGTGGGCAGGTATATATATACACAACTGACTGACCATCGGAATGAGGGGCAGGTGTGCTGGCAGATGACAATCAGGTGTGAAACTGCAGTTCCCTGTCCAGAACAAAGTTGCCCACAAGGACAAAAAAGTGCATCATATCTTGTCAAAATACTCCACACCTCACCTTCTACCTACAACTCTGTAGTCTGTACAGCCAGCTCCAATGTTGATATTTATAATACACTGAATTACATTATTATGCGTAATGTGAAAAGTGTCACTCGTAGTGACAAACACATAGTTATCACCAACAGAGCCTTTTAGCCTCTTTTGCTTCTTGTTTTGGTTTTACACATTTGTATGGTTTAGTCTCACTACTCAAAAGGCTCTGATAAACCCACAGCACACTTCAGAGAGAAAAGACAGGAGCACACTGATTGATATGCAGCCTTTAATAATGCAAGCAGACTAATATTTCAACACTACTGTGTCTACATCAGAATCAAAGAGGACAAAGGCATAAGGAAAACACATATGTAGTCACTTTAGGATAGATGTACGTTTCTTATTGGGTAGAAGGTTGAACAGGAATTCATTGACAAAAATTGACAAATTCAGCTCTTCATATAGTATCTAGTAGCTATAGAACAGATATTTTTCTAAGGAGTCATGGACACCAAACTAGAGCTAAAAAGAGACTGAATATTGGATTCACATTCATCCTGTCGGCAGATACATGACTCCAAATGCTAATGTTGTTCTTTGTTGACAGGATGTGTAAATGTGCAACTGTTTGCTAACATATTAGCTGCAACAATTTTATTCAGCTAGATGATGTTGTCAGGTCTGTGTTTGTCAGGTTGTTTTGGAATTATTCTGCCCCCAAGTGGTCAAACATTCATTAATTCAACTTTAATGTGATCTAACCATATGTTGTCTCTAATGATGTCAATGTCATAAGTAAAGCTTAAACTATGATTTTAACCAGAATAAAAAAAAAAAAAAAAAGCATCAGCTAAATACGGGCTATGTAAATTGTCATTGTAATACATTTTGAACCTTGTCAGATCTAATCCTGTCGAGAGCCATACACCTCCACCTCACACAGGGACAGGAGCTCCTTTCTTCGAGGAATGACTATGTTAACATAGCGACCGTCCATCCCGTTACACTGGAACGATTGGGTAGAACCTGCAGGGATGCGTGAGATCACAGCACACCTAGGAGAAAAAGAAATTACTTTCTTAACTTATTCTTTCTTACAAATATAAGTTACTGCTAACAAACTTAATGACGAATATCCATTAATGACAAACTTTAAACTACCTGGGATTGTTGTTGCCATTGCTTGCAAGAGAATCTCCAATGCGGATCTCAGCTCCATTGAGTCGTAATGGGTGTGTATCTCTGTTGGTTATCGTAACAGTAAACACTTTATAGGTATTGTGCAGGTCCAGACGCCACCAAGGACGGTATTCATCGATAGTGCTAGAGCAAGAGGCCCTGTTCCAGTTGCTGGCACGATTCCCATCAATAGCATGATATGCATTGCCAAGATGTGTAAACAGTGATGACTGTGTGGCTGTTCCTTGGAGTGCCAGGTTCTCTCCTGTAGGAAAGGACACATTTGCAAACATCAGCACTGATACATAGTTTTCCTTGCTATCTGCAGAACAAAGTGACTCCAATTTGCGGATGTCTTGAATCTAAAAGTCATAACTATTTTCACATTGTTGTCCTTTCCAGTAGTGGGAAACTGCAGTGAAATATTGAGAGTTTATGTATAGTTGTGCAGATTCTTGCAAAAATTGAAGGATGCACCAGCAGTTGGCAGTAGAAAATGTGCCAGATTTTATGTTGTGTATCAGAATCTAAAGTGTTTATTTTTCCTATTTGATATTCAACACATTTGCAAAAGATTTTTCGGCAACTACCCAGAATCCCAGTAACATTTAAGAAACTAAAGACTAATTTAAAAGATGTTCATTGTTTTTCTAAATAAACCAGCAGACCAGGTACTGCTGAGTGTCACCATGGTCCCATTTACACCTGGTATTAACTGGTGTTCTGAATCTGGATGCATTATCTGAATAATGACATTCAATTTGTGGGTTTTTGCATTTATACCTGGTATAAAACGTGTTGTCATTCTCTCAGTTGTGCCCACATTGTGATCGGATTTCAATATGCAAATTAACTAGGCTTGTCTGGCAGACTTGTCAACAAACATCTGCATCCCAGGTAACTGTGGCCACGAACAGACGCCATTCTTTTCTAAATAACTGTTCATAATGTACAGATTACATTTACACCTGGCTGAGATCCAATCACAATGCGAGCCTGACAACCTCCAAATGTTATCTTACCAATCCAATTGCATTCCAATGACAATGCATTTTGCTTTAGCATTTTTCGATGGAATCAAAATATATATTGTAAATATTGTAGCTGTGTGTCATATACATATCTGAATGTGTGAAACCATATTGTATGAATACAATCAAATGTGTGAATGTGTAAAAACGTTTTGATCAAATGAATTCAAGATCTGGAGCTATGCATGATATTTTTTGAACAAATGAAATTTTGCACAAATAATTTCCAATGTATGATTGTATAAATAAGATTTGCACAAAGGTTTGCAGTTACAAATCAAAGTTTTGTATTTGGAGTTCAATGGAGTTTGGTGTTAACATTATTCACTTCTCTGCTGAAGAGTCCTTTGTAGCTTCATTTTGACTGTAACCCTTGGAGTAAAAGCCTCTCACGGCATGCTTTTTGGTGAATTGCTGTCCAGCAAATGCTCTCCCTCTGCCTGGGGGCGTCCCATCTGAACAGCCAGTGCTGAAGCTGAAGCTGGAGGCGGTGGCCAGCACTGCTTTCTGACTCTACCCGACAACTGACGCTTCAGCTGGGTTTGAAATCATTCCCTCAGTGCTACTGTTGACAAAAATCGTTCACCAGTAACAGCGGATTACCCGTGAATCCTAATTGTCGCTGATTAAAATTTATAAAACTTTTCAGCAGAGAAGGGAGTAATGTTGACATCGAACTCCACTAAAAAAAATTACAATTTAACATAATGATTTGTGATGGATCACATGTTAACTAGTCATTTAAGTTACATTTTTACTGTAATAAGTCCACATTTACCTACAAAATAGGTGCCGAAATAAACAGTGGCTCCTAGCGTTACTTTATTTTTAAAATATCATCCATGATGCTTGTTTTACACCAACAAACAAGGCCAATTTTAAATTGTGTATTTTTATAAGGGAGTTTGGTATTCATGTTTATAAGTTCAGAGGCTCAGAAGCTGTTCAGTTGGGGGAGTGCTTTCAGCGCCCTCAGTGGACATGCCAACAGTGTTTCAGAGCATCCCCACTGGCTATTCAAGAGGAAGCGTCAAATGTGGGACAAAAGTATTTGTACTCGTAGGTTTGATTTGTACTCGGAGATTTCACTCCTAGATGTAAACTTGGGATTCACACATACAATTGAGTTCTGTCTGAACTTTTTTCACCCACAAGCTGCAAACCTGATGTGTAACTGTAAATTTTTTTTGTAACAGAAAACCTTTGTGCATATCTTTTTTATGCACTCAGACATTGGAAATTATTTGTGCAAATCTTTTTCATTTGCTCACAAAATGTCATGCACAGCTACAGATCTCCTTACAGCTTCAAAATTTAAATCTATTTGTTCAGATATATTTTACACATTCAAACATTTGAATTCATTTGATCAAGATGTTTTTACACATTTACACATTTGAATGTAGTCATACAAAATGTTTTCACACATTCAGATACGGTGATAGACAGCGACAATACTTATGACCCTAATTTGAGCCCATAGTTTTCCTTATCCAGATACAGATGGCATTTTAATACCAGGTGTAAATGTTTTAACTGCATGTTCGAGTTAAGACACATTTATACCCCGTTTACACCTGGCATTAACATGTGATCTGTATCTGGATGTTATCTGGGTAAAGAAAAACGCATGTTAATGCAGGTGTCCATGCACTCAGAATACATTGTGACTGTAATGTGATTGATTTGGCCAGATAATATTCGGAGGTGGCTGGGCTTGCATTGTGATCAGATCTCAGCCAGGTGTAAATGGGGCCTCAGTTCAAATTGATACCACCTTGCAAAGCAGAGATCTATTTGCAGCAGGAAGTAAATGCATTTCGCTCATTTTCTTCATTTAAATGAATGCTGTTCAAATTCTGCTGTGACTACAGCTGTAAAGAAAATGAGGCGCCAGCATCACCTAGCAAATTAAATTTGTGTGTCTTCAGCCACACATTCAATTCTCACCAGTTGGGGCACGGTACCCGTAGACTTCCACTTCACAGAGTGTGAGCATCCTTTTTGGACCAGGTAAAACCACAGTCACATAACGTCCCTCCACATTTTCTGTAACATTTACTGTATAAGACACTCCTGCTGGGATACTAGGAATTACACCAACCCTAAAAGAGAGAGAGGAAACAGAGTTATAAAATGCATGAATACATTTTATAACTTAAGTACTTTAATGTTATGTATTAACAAAACTTCAGTCGTTCAATTACTTTTAAAAGATTATTAATCTTTTTTTATTATAAATTAAATATAGTTCACTTGTCTTAGAATTTCTGCTGCCTGCATTACTAAGCATCATGTTATCCCTCTAAACAACAAACAGCTGATGGCAGAAAATTGTTTCACAAGTACGGTGGGAGATTTATTAGAAATTACTTCTTTTAATTTTAAAACGGTGTCCGGGTGTGTTTATTATTTCAGAGGTTAAAGGACATATACATACATTAGACTGCAGTGCTTGGATGCTGTGTTAAAGGGCTAGTACACTCAATTATTTGCTATATTGTAGTCTCACAATATTTAGTTATATCTGGGAGGTATAAGGTTTCAAGAGTGAACCAATATAAATAACATTATGTTAATCAGAGTCACCATATCAAAGTTAATTGGGATAAAGTACTCAGGGTGCCATCTACATATATAGAGGGTAGACGGGTTACATCAGGATCTGTGGTGTTTACAATGTCTGCTTAACACTTTCCAGGGAGAAGTCCTGTATCTAATGACTAATTACTGTGTGTTCACTTACACTTGGTTTGCAGTAATATTGTCTTTGACGTTGCCGATGTGAATCTCTGCCCCATTGATCCTGTCTACACAGCAGTCTACTCTGTTGGTGACGACGACAGAGGTGATCACATAAGAGTCCAGCAGGTCCACCCTCCACCAGGCGTCGGTCTGTTGATCAGTGTGGCTGCATGAACCGGATGTGAAATCACCGTCACGGTTTCCATCAATGGCGTTGTCAGCAGCCCCATAAGCATAGTAAGGAGCTCCCTGGACGCGGCGTGACTGAGTTGCTTTGCCACGTAAGGCCAAATTTTCTGTGAAAGAAACACACATTTTTTTCTTTCTTTGCTTAATGTTGGTTATCCCTGTGGAGGAATTTACATCACACCCGAGAAACTCTGTGTGTCCATCATGTGGTCTGCGTTAGTGTGATTGGAATGCCTTGTCTTCAGCCACGTCAGCAGCGTGGTCATAGGGACATTTGGTCCACCATTTTGGTCCAGATTGACTTTGTAATTATGCTGTTTACCTCGCAATCGTTGTGACGAAAAATAAAATCTTGCAGGCAGCAGTAACAAGTTGTGAACACAACAATGACTTATCATCATCTTTAAGTTGAAATGGAAAACTTGTTTACAAACAGTTGCTTTTTTCCACATCCAGCAGGTACAGAGCTACATTATCATTCATTTGGAGTCTTGTTTCTGTCCACCTGGTGTAAGGCCAATATTCACTCAATTAGCTCTGTTATATCAGGCTCTTTAGCTGCTAAATGCTCTACTATGTTCACCAGCTAGTTGCTAACTGTGTCTTTTTGTCGTTTGGTGCTGAGCAGGTAGTCTACAGTGAGGTTTTAGAGCTTTTTCTCTGAAAACAGCTGCCTGCTGCTGTGAGCGCTGACAGTGAACCAAAAGAGTAAAGTTGCAGCTGGACAGCTGAAAAATGAGCTAAAATTTGCTATACAGCTCCATTAAACTGAGGGGAGCTGCAGAGTCGCAACAAGCAACCTCTGTCATATTGTCACATTGTTAAAAATATTGATTATAGCAACTTTAAGCTTAAATAAATGTATCAGTCAATAAGCTGCTTAATAGTTACTTTCTTTCCATAGCATATGCATTAATTTAGAAAAAAATCACTGTTGGCCATAAGGTTTGTCACCTTTCACTGCTTTACACAAATAACTAAATAAAACATATTCTGTTTGATTTGTATTCAACATAAAACTAAACATCCATAAGTGACATGAACATAACCACTTCTCTCTGAAAAAAAACTTGTGAGGTGTGGTGACCCTACATTATCACTTCTAGACTTTTGTTTAGTTTGTAATTGAAGCTTTAGACCAGAGATCCCACTGTTATTAACAACATTTGGAATCAAATCTAAACACATCCAACATCACATTAATCTTTCAATATCACTCCACCATCTCTTCATTATTTACTAATTATCCATTTTAGGGCAGCAGAATTTTATATCACAGACATAGCCAGATCATACTTACGATGGGCAGAAGCCGAGCACGTCCCCAGGAGGAGCAACAACAGCAGAACTGAACCGTGCGCCATTGTTCTGGTTGAGACAGATTACAGAGTCAATAATAGAATTACACTGAAGAAATGTACATTGTCATCTTCATGAAGTTTATCCCTGACCAACAATCTCATGCTTTGTTCCAGAACCTGGATATTCAAAGTGCATAAAAATGAAATGATGACTAATGGTTAAGTAATTATATGTAACCAACAATACACATAAAAATGAAATAACCCTCCAAACTGCCGCATACCTTGACATGCAAAATGAGCTCAGAGGAAGATGAGAAGCCGCTCTCTGCGCTGTGCTGATGAATATGATTCGATGTGGACCCCACAGGGATATTTATGTTCACATCTTATTGGGGCATGTGCTGTTTATTGCTGATATACAACAGTCTTATGTTTAGATAAGATTAATTTCACCTATTAAGTGGGGCAGGGATCGGCAACTGTGGATGGTGTTGTAAATTAAAAGATGACACCTGTGGTTCCATTAATTTTGTTTGACGTTTTATATGTCAATATTAAACATTGAATACTGCATCAAATTGTAGTGTGTTCATTAAAACATACAGCCTGAAAAACAGGGCACAGGACAACATATGACACAATATAGCAGACCATGGAGAAAGTGTGAAGTGTGTTAAATAAATTAAAGTTTGGCCAAAGCCCTTGACTCATGTAGACTGCAAACAGCAGGATAAGCAGGAGACACAGGTGGGCAGGTGGGTGTTGGAGCCAGTTGACTGGGAAAGGTGTAAATGGAGAGTTGCATGAAAATGCAGAGGCCTGGAGAGTGTGTGAGAGTGTGGCTGAAGGCAGGGACAGAGGCAGGATGGGAAAAATAAAAACCACTGAGGCAGCTGTTGTGACAATAGCAGCCCATGGAGAAGTTTCCTTCTCATAATTAGGTATTATGGTCCCATTTGGAGAATTAGACCACCTTACTCTATGCTGACTGTCTAGCTGGTGGACAAATTCAATTATGTGTATTTTGCAAACTGTAAACACACAAAGAAGAAACAAATGATGTTGTTCTTGCATCTGAATTGAGCCAGAGGCATCATTTCGTTGTAATTTTTCACCTTTTCGTCCATTATTGTTTCCCAAACCAAGCTGAAAGAAGAAGAGAATGCAGACTGAAAGGTTTTTTGACTGTCCACTGATGTTCTCTGGCAGCTTTCTGGTTTGTGTGCAGTTTGAAATGAGCCACATAAGTAACTCCAGTGCACCATTTGTTTTATGATCCTTTCATACCAGGGTGATATAACTGGACTTGATGAGGAAAAACGGTCTATAAATGACAAATAAGCCTTTATAAAGAAATATAATGCTGCTTAATACTAACTTTGTCTTTGATAACTGGCTGCTCTGCCAGGATACGTATTCACCACCTGCGTTCTATAAACACACCATCAGTGGCCTTGAATGGGCTGCGTGCCATGTATCCTGGTTGTTGTAGGATTTCCCCCTTTAGAGTGATAAGGGAAGTACTCCTTCCATGTACTCCTCATTAACCATCTTGCTCTTACATCTTTACATATCCCGTATTTGTGCTTTTTTTTCTTTTTTTTATATTTTAATGCATTCTGTGAAGCTCCTTGAATTCCCCTTGTGTATAAAATGTGATATGCAAATAAACTTGCCTAGTCTCACCATACAGGATCCAGGATCAGGTTTGGTGCCTGAGTGCAAAGGCACACAGCAATATTGGCAATCTGACAGAGGACAATAATAAGTGGGCAGGTATATTTACACAATGGAGTGATAATGAAGTGATCAGGAAAATTAATAGCATGTGTGCTGGCAGATGACAAACAGGTGATGACTGTTGCAGGTACAGGGTGATTGGAGAGGTGACTGGGAAAGATGGGAAAGTACAGGGTCATCTGGAGGTCAGGTAATTAATGGACAGGTGATGAATGGCAGGGAATGGTGAGTTCCATGGACATGCAGGGGACTGTGCATGTAAGGGTGTAGCTGAAGGCAGGACGGGAAAAATAAATACCCCAGAGACAGCTGTTGTGATAATAGCAGTCTATGGAGAAAGTGTGTATTAGATCCATTGAAAGTTTATCTAAAGCCCTCGACTCATGCAGACTGCAAACAGCAGTGCTATTCTTGAAGGGTCAATCCAGCATTGTTTGCTGGTTTAGAAAAGTCCTTTAAAAGGAGAAGGCTGGTCAAATTCTGTACTTTTCTTATGACTCCAGTGTGTCAGAGAATAAAGTACTGCTTAACGGCCTTGAAGCAGTTTCAGCGTAATTCAGCATAATATGGGAATAAAAATGAATTGCCTGAGGCTTGGAAACATGCAAAAACACTGCCTACAACTGCAGCAACATTCAAATAACATGAATTTGGTTTAGGCTACACAAAATAATGTAATTCTGCACACCTGACATTTGGCATGAATTTGAGTAGTAGTTGCAACTTGACTGGACTTTTCATGGGGCACCAATTTCAAAAATACTTGTACATTTCTACTACATAGATGACGTTGTTTAAAGAAATCGTGATATTTGCAGCAGTGAAAGTCCCCTTCCACTCAAAAATGTGTTTTTCTTGTTCCATCAGTTGGATATTTGTGCGTCACTATGCAGAATGTCTCTCTTGCATCTGAATTGAGCCAGAAACAGCATTTCGTTGTAGTTTTTCACCCCTTCGTCCATGATTGTTTCCCAAACCAAGCTGAAATAGAGAATGCAGATCAAAGGTTTTTTGACTGTCCACTGATGTCCTCTGGCAGCTTTCTGGTTTGTGCGCAGCTCTCTGTAGGTTTGTAATGAGCCACATAAGTAACTCCAGTGCACCATTTGTTTGATGATCCTTGCATACCAGTATGATATAACTGGACTTGATGACGAAAAACGTTCTGTAAATGACAAATAAGCCTTTTTAAAAAATATAATGCTGCTCAATACTAACTTTGATAACTGGCTGCTCTGCTAGGAAACGTATTCACCACCTGCGTTCTATAAACATACCGTCAGTGGTCTTAGACCAGCTGCATGCCATGTATCCTGGTTGTTGTAGGATTTCCCCCTTTAGAGCGATAAGGGAATCTACAGCCTTTTTCTCAGTTTTATCTAGTCATAGGGCACCAATTTTGAAAATAATTGCACATTTCTACTACATACTGTAGGTGACCTAGTTTTATAAATCATCATATTTACAGCAGTGAAATTCCTCTTTAAGTACTCCTCATTAACCATCTTGCTCTTACATCTTTACATAGCCTGTATTTATGCTGTTTTTCTTTTTAAATATTTTAATGCATTATGTAAAGCACCTTGAATTCCCCTTGTGTATAAAATGTGATATGAAAAAAAAACTAGTCTCGCTATACAGGATCCAGGATCCAGGATCAGGTTTGGTGCCTGAGTGCAAAGGCACACAGCAAGATTGGCAATCTGACAGAGGACAATAATAAGTGGGCAGGTATATTTACACAATGGAGTAATAATGAAGTGATCAGGAAAATTAATAGCATGTGTGCTGGCAGATGACAACCAGGTGATGACTGTTGCAGGTACAGGGTGATTGGAGAGGTGACTGGGAAAGATGGGAAAGTCCGGGGGCACCATGTCACTTTTTCTATGCTACATATTGTTGAAATGTTGAAATGATACGTATTGAAACATAGAGATTCAACGTATCCATGGTTCACAGAAATGTACAATGTCAATATTTTATTCTGCCAACTGGGCTGAGTTTGGAGCCAATTGTGCTCCAGTATGTAACTTACACAAGTGTGATGTGGCAACTTGAGGCGTCCAGTGCACATACACTGAGAATGGACTTTACAGTGAAGTAGGAGACATCTTGTGTCCAAAAGTTAAACTTTTGAAATGAACAACATTTGCATATTTATAGATTATGGAATGATAATGATGGAGATGCCATTTTAAGGATTTTAATGTAGTAATTATACTTTTTTTGGTGGAAATTTAATATCAAACATACATTATTGTTCCAAGCAGAGTATTTTTATATGTCTTTATAAATGTCTGATGGGGATCTTTAAACGTCTCAGAGGATGTCTAGTTGGGGTTAGAGATAAGTTTGGGTTCAGGTTAAGACAAGAGGAAACTAATATCGAGAAACAGTCTTTGACACAACACTGGGCCCGTATCTCTGGTCTTTCACCAACCATACACTGACAGCTACAGTTCATTCAGGTTAACATATAAACAGAGTGGACAGAGATACTTCAGGGATGAGGGTTATTATTCATTGTCCTTTGCAGTCTTGACAAAGAGTTTCAACCCAGCATCACACCAGTGTTCTTGCACTGATGTTGCCCCTGTGTCTGGCTTCTGACAGGCCCATATTAGATAAGACCTGCCTTCTTTACATTCAGCAATCAATCAGCACAGATTTCCTCTTTAATTCGGTGTCACAAATAATTGTGTTAAAGGATAGGTTCACAATTTTCAAGTTTGCCTTCAAAACAACAGTCAGGTGCCCATATGAACACTGAAACAGGTTTTGCTTGCTACATTCATTCCTCCTGTTCATACTGGCTATTAGAAGATCCCCCCAAATCTGGACAACATCCAGTCCTCAATCTATGCAAAATTGTATTTAAAAGTTTATCTAAAGGGGGAAATCCTACAACAACCAGGATGCATGGCATGCGGCCCGTCCAACGCCATTTATGGTGTGTTTATAGAACGCAGGTGGTGAATACGTTTTCCAGCAGACCAGCCAGTTATCAAAGACAAAGTTAGTATTAAGCAGCATTATATTTCTTTATAAAGGCTTATTGTCATTTATAGAACGTTTTTCGTCATCAAGTCTGGTTATATCATACTGGTATGAAAGGATCATAAAACAAATGGCGCACTGGAGTTACTTATGTGGCTCATTGCAAACTTACAGAGAGCTGCACACAAGCCAGAAAGCTGTCAGAGGACATCAGTGGATGTTTGGGAAACAATCATGGACGAAGGGGTGAAAAACTACAACGAAATGCTGTTTCTGGCTCAATTCAGATGCAAGAGAGACATTCTGCACAGTGACGCACAAATATCAAACTGATGGAACAAGAAAAACACATTTTTTAGTGGAAGGGGACTTTAAAGAGGAATTTCCCCGCTGCAAATTTCATGATTTCTTTAAACTAGGTCACCTATGTAGTAGAAATGTACAATTATTTTTGAAATTGGTGCCCCATGAAAAGTCCAGTCAAGTTGCAAATACTACTCAAATTAATGCCAAATGTCAGGTGTGCAGAATCACATTATGTTGTGTAGCCTAAACCAAATTCATGTTATTCGAATGTTGCTGCAGTTGTAGGCAGCATTTTTGCATGTTTCCAAGCCTCAGGCAATTTATTTTTATTCCCATATTATGCTGAATTATGGCTGAAACTGCTTCAAGGCCTTTAAGCAGTACTTTATTCTCTGACACACTGGAGTCATAAGAAAAGTACAGAATTTGACCAGCCTTCTCCTTTTAAAGGGCTTTTCTAAACCAGCCAACAATGCTGGATTGAACTTTCAAGAATAGCACATATGTTACTGCTGTTTGCAGTCTGCATGAGTCGAGGGCTTTAGATAAACTTTCAATGGATCTAATACACCTCACACTTTCTCCATAGACTGCTATTATCACAACAGCTGTCTCTATGGTACTTATTTTTCCCATGCTGCCCTCAGCTACATCCTTACATGCACAGTCCCCTGCATGTCCATGGAACTCACCATTCCCTGCTTTTCATCATCTGACCACCAGATGACACCGGACTTTCCCATATTTCCCAGTCACCTCTCCAATCACCCTGTACCTGCAACAGTCATCACCTGATTGTCATCTGCCAGCACACATGCTATTAATTTTCCTGATCACTTCATTATCACTCCATTGTGTAAATATACCTGCCCACTTATTATTGTCCTCTGCCAGATTGCCAATGTTGCTGTGTGCCTTTGTACTCAGGCACCAAACCTGATCCTGGATCCTGGATCCTGTATAGTGAGACTAGACAAATTTATTTGCATATCACATTTTATATACAAGGGGAATTCAAGGTGCTTTACATAATGCATTAAAATATTAAAAAAGAAAAAAAAAGCATAAATATGGGATATGTAAAGATGTAAGAGCAAGATGGTTAATGAGGAGTACTTAAAGAGGAATTTCACTGCTGTAAATATGATGATTTATAAAACTAGGTCATCTACAGTATGTAGTAGAAATGTGCAATTATTTTCAAAATTGGTGCCCTATGACTAGATAAAACTGAGAAAAAGGCTGTAGATTCCCTTATCGCTCTAAAGGGGGAAATCCTACAACAACCAGGATACATGGCATGCAGCTGGTCTAAGACCACTTTATCAAAGACAAAGTTAGTATTGAGCAGCATTATATTTCTTTATAAAGGCTTATTTGTCATTTATAGACCGTTTTTCCTCATCAAGTCCAGTTATATCATACTGGTATGAAAGGATCATAAAACAAAGGGTGAGCTGGAGTTACTTATGTTGCTCATTTTAAACTTACAGAGAGCTGCACACAAGCCAGAAAGCTGCCAGAGGACATCAGTGGACAGTCAAAAAACCTGTGATCTGCATTCTCTATTTCAGCTTGGTTTGGGAAACAATCATGGACGAAAGGATGAAAAATAACAACAAAATGATGTTTCTGGCTCAATTCAGACGCAAGAGCAACAAAATTTGTTTCTTCTTTGTGTGTTTACAGTTTACAGATGTATTTTTGTGGTGGATGTGCTGGCACTGTAGCACTGTGCTTTAACTGATTTAAACTGAAACCCAAAATACACGTAATTGAATTTGTCCACCAGCTAGACAGTCAGCACAGAGTAAGGTGGTCTAATTCTCCAAATGGGACCATAATACCTAATTATGAGAAGGAAACTTCTCCATGGGCTGCTATTGTCACAACAGCTGCCTCAGTGGTTTTTATTTTACTCATCCTGCCTCTGTCCCTGCCTTCAGCCACACTCTCACACACTCTCCAGGCCTCTGCATTTTCATGCAACTCTCCATTCACACCTTCCCCAGTCACCTGGTTCCAACACCCACCTGCCCACCTGTGTCTCCTGCTTATGCTGCTGTTTGCAGTCTACATGAGTCAAGGGCTTTGGCCAAACTTTAATTTATTTAACACACTTCACACTTTCTCCATGGTCTGCTATATTGTGTCATACGTTGTCCTGTGCCCTGTTTTTCAGGCTGTATGTTTTAATGAACGCACTACAATTTGATGCAGTATTCAATGTTTAATATTGACATATAAAACGTCAAACAAAATTAATGGAACCACAGGTGTCATCTTTTAATTTACAACACCATCCACAGTTGCCCATCCCTGCCCCACTTAATAGGTGAAATTAATCTTATCTAAACATAAGACTGTTGTATATCAGCAATAAACAGCACATGCCCCAATAAGATGTGAACATAAATATCCCTGTGGGGTCCACATTGAATCATATTCATCAGCACAGCGCAGAGAGCGGCTTCTCATCTTCCTCTGAGCTCATTTTGCATGTCAAGGTATGTGGCAGTTTGGAGGGTTATTTCATTTTTATGTGTGTTGTTGGTTACATATAATTACTTAATTACCATTAGTCATCATTTCATTTTTATGCACTTTGAATATCCAGGTTCTGGAACAAAGCATGAGATTGTTGGTCAGGGATAAACTTCATGAAGATGACAATGTAAATTTCTTCAGTGTAATTCTATTATTGACTCTGTAATCTGTCTCAACCAGAACAATGGCGCACGGTTCAGTTCTGCTGTTGTTGCTCCTCCTGGGGACGTGCTCGGCTTCTGCCCATCGTAAGTATGATCTGGCTATGTCTGTGATATAAAATTCTGCTGCCCTAAAATGGATAATTAGTAAATAATAAAGAGATGGTGGAGTGATATTGAAAGATTAATGTGATGTTGGATGTGTTTAGATTTGATTCCAAATGTTGTTAATAACAGTGGGATCTCTGGTCTAAAGCTTCAATTAAAAACTAAACAAAAGTCTAGAAGTGATAATGTAGCGTCACCACACCTCACAAGTTTTTTTTCAGAGAGAAGTGGTTATGTTCATGTCACTTATGGATGTTTAGTTTTATGTTGAATACAAATCAAACAGAATATGTTTTATTTAGTTATTTGTGTAAAGCAGTGAAAGGTGACAAACCTTATGGCCAACAGTGATTTTTTTCTAAATTAATGCATATGCTATGGAAAGAAAGTAACTATTAAGCAGCTTATTGACTGATACATTTATTTAAGCTTAAAGTTGCTATAATCAATATTTTTAACAATGTGACAATATGACAGAGGTTGCTTGTTGAGACTCTGCAGCTCCCCTCAGTTTAATGGAGCTGTATAGCAAATTTTAGCTCATTTTTCAGCTGTCCAGCTGCAACTTTACTCTTTTGGTTCACTGTCAGCGCTCACAGCAGCAGGCAGCTGTTTTCAGAGAAAAAGCTCTAAAACCTCACTGTAGACTACCTGCTCAGCACCAAATGACAAAAAGACACAGTTAGCAACTAGCTGGTGAACATAGTAGAGCATTTAGCAGCTAAAGAGCCTGATATAACAGAGCTAAAAGAGTGAATATTGGCCTTACACCAGGTGGACAGAAACAAGACTCCAAATGAATGATAATGTAGCTCTGTACCTGCTGGATGTGGAAAAAAGCAACTGTTTGTAAACAAGTTTTCCATTTCAACTTAAAGATGATGATAAGTCATTGTTGTGTTCACAACTTGTCACTGCTGCCTGCAAGATTTTATTTTTCGTCACAACGATTGCGAGGTAAACAGCATAATTACAAAGTCAATCTGGACCAAAATGGTGGACCAAATGTCCCTATGGCCACGCTGCTGACGTGGCTGAAGACAAGGCATTCCAATCACACTAAGGCAGACCACATGATGGACACACAGAGTTTCTCGGGTGTGATGTAAATTCCTCCACAGGGATAACCAACATTAAGCAAAGAAAGAAAAAAATGTGTGTTTCTTTCACAGAAAATTTGGCCTTACGTGGCAAAGCAACTCAGTCACGCCGCGTCCAGGGAGCTCCTTACGATGCTTATGGGGCTGCTGACAACGCCATTGATGGAAACCGTGACGGTGATTTCACATCCGGTTCATGCAGCCACACTGATCAGCAGACCGACGCCTGGTGGAGGGTGGACCTGCTGGACTCTTATGTGATCACCTCTGTCGTCGTCACCAACAGAGTAGACTGCTGTGTAGACAGGATCAATGGGGCAGAGATTCACATCGGCAACGTCAAAGACAATATTACTGCAAACCAAGTGTAAGTGAACACACAGTAATTAGTCATTAGATACAGGACTTCTCCCTGGAAAGTGTTAAGCAGACATTGTAAACACCACAGATCCTGATGTAACCCGTCTACCCTCTATATATGTAGATGGCACCCTGAGTACTTTATCCCAATTAACTTTGATATGGTGACTCTGATTAACATAATGTTATTTATATTGGTTCACACTTGAAACCTTATACCTCCCGGATATAACTAAATGTTGTGAGACTACAATATAGCAAATAATTGAGTGTACTAGCCCTTTAACACAGCATCCAAGCACTGCAGTCTAATGTATGTATATGTCCTTTAACCTCTGAAATAATAAACACACCCAGACACCGTTTTAAAATTAAAAGAAGTAATTTCTAATAAATCTCCCACCGTACCTGTGAAACAATTTTCTGCCATCAGCTGTTTGTTGTTTAGAGGGATAACATGTTGCTTAGTAATGCAGGCAGCAGAAATCCTAAGACAAGTGAGCTATATTTAATTTATAATAAAAAAAGATTAATAATCTTTTAAAAGTAATTGAACGACTGAAGTTTTGTTAATACATAACATTAAAGTACTTTAGTTATAAAATGTATATATGCATTTTATAACTCTGTTTCCTCTCTCTCTATTTTAGGGTTGGTGTAATTCCTAGTATCCCAGCAGGAGTGTCTTATACAGTGAATGTTACAGAAAACGTGGAGGGACGTTATGTGACTGTGGTTCTACCTGGTCCAAAAAGGATGCTCACACTCTGTGAAGTGGAAGTCTACGGGTACCGTGCCCCAACTGGTGAGAATTGAATGTGTGGCTGAAGACACACAAATTTAATTTGCTAGGTGATGCTGGCGCCTCATTTTCTTTACAGCTGTAGTCACAGCAGAATTTGAACAGCATTCATTTAAATGAAGAAAATGAGCGAAATGCATTTACTTCCTGCTGCAAATAGATCTCTGCTTTGCAAGGTGGTATCAATTTGAACTGAGGCTCCATTTACACCTGGCTGAGATCTGATCACAATGCAAGCCCAGCCACCTCCGAATATTATCTGGCCAAATCAATCACATTACAGTCACAATGTATTCTGAGTGCATGGACACCTGCATTAACATGCGTTTTTCTTTACCCAGATAACATCCAGATACAGATCACATGTTAATGCCAGGTGTAAACGGGGTATAAATGTGTCTTAACTCGAACATGCAGTTAAAACATTTACACCTGATATTAAAATGCCATCTGTATCTGGATAAGGAAAACTATGGGCTCAAATTAGGGTCATAAGTATTGTCGCTGTCTATCACCGTATCTGAATGTGTGAAAACATTTTGTATGACTACATTCAAATGTGTAAATGTGTAAAAACGTCTTGATCAAATGAATTCAAATGTTTGAATGTGTAAAAAATATCTGAACAAATAGATTTAAATTTTGAAGCTGTAAGGAGATCTGTAGCTGTGCATGACATTTTGTGACCAAATGAAAAAGATTTACACAAAGGTTTGCTGTTCCAAAAAAACATTTACAGTTACACATCAGGTTTGCAGCTTGTGGGTGAAAAAAGTTCAGACAGAACTCAATTGTATGTGTGAATCTCAAGTTTACATCTAGGAATGAAATCTCCGAGTACAAATCAAACCTAAGAGTACAAATACTTTTGTCCTACCTTTGACGCGTCCTCTTGAATAGCCAGTGGGGATGCTCTGAAACACTGTTGGCATGTCCACTGAGGGCGCTGAAAGCAATATTTCACTGCAGTTTCCCACTACTGGAAAGGACAACAATGTGAAAATAGTTATGATTTTTAGATTCAAGACATCTGCAAATTGGAGCCACTTTGTTCTGCAGATAGCAAGGAAAACTATGTATCAGTGCTGATGTTTGCAAATGTGTCCTTTCCTACAGGAGAGAACCTGGCACTCCAAGGAACAGCCACACAGTCATCACTGTTGACACATCTTGGCAACGCATATCATGCTATTGATGGGAATCATGCCAGCAACTGGAACAAGGCCTCTTGCTCTAGCACTATCGATGAATACCGTCCTTGGTGGCGTCTGGACCTGCACAATACCTATAAAGTGTTTACTGTTAAGATAACCAACAGAGATGCACACGCATTACGACTCAATGGAGCTGAGATCCGCATTGGAGATTCTCTTGCAAGCAATGGCAACAACAATCCCAGGTAGTTTAAAGTTTGTCATTAATAGATATTCGTCATTAAGTTTGTTAGCAGTAACTCATATTTGTATCCATGCATTAAACTAATCATTCAATAAGTTAAGAAAGTAATTTCTTTTTCTCCTAGGTGTGCTGTGATCTCACGCATCCCTGCAGGTTCTACCCAATCGTTCCAGTGTAACGGGATGGACGGTCGCTATGTTAACATAGTCATTCCTCGAAGAAAGGAGCTCCTGTCCCTGTGTGAGGTGGAGGTGTATGGCTCTCGACAGGATTAGATCTGACAAGGTTCAAAATGTATTACAATGACAATTTACATAGCCCGTATTTAGCTGATGCTTTTCTTTTATTATTCTGGTTAAAATCATAGTTTAAGTTTCACTTATGACATTGACATCATTAGAGACAACATATGGTTAGATCACATTAAAGTTGAATTAATAAATGTTTGACCACTTGGGGGCAGAATAATTCCAAAACAACCTGACAAACACAGACCTGACAACATCATCTAGCTGAATAAAATTGTTGTGGCTAATATGTTAGCAAACAGTTGCCCATTTACACATCCTGTCAACAAAAAAACAATATTAACATTCATTTGGAGTCATGTTTACTGCAGGATGAATGTGAATCCAATATCCAGTCTCCTTTTAGCTCTAGTCTATAGCTACTAGATACTATATGAAGAGCTGAATTTGTCAATTTTTGTCAATGAATTCCTGTTCAACCTTCTACCCAATAAGAAACGTACATCTATCCTAAAGTGATTACATATGTGTGTTTTCCTTATGCCTTTGTCCTCTTTGATTCTGATGAAAACCCAGTACTGTTGAAACATTAGTCTGCTTGCATTATTAAAGGCTGCATATCAATCAGTGTGCTCCTGTCTTTTCTCTCTGAAGTGTGCTGTGGGTTTATCCGACCTGTACAAATGTGTAAAACCAAAACAAGAAGCAAAACAGGCTAAAAGGCTCTTTTGGGGATAATTATGTGTTTGTCACTACGAGTGACACTTTTCACATTACGCATTATAATGTCATTCAGTGTATTATAAATATCAACATTGGAGCTGGCTGTACAGACTACAGAGTTGTAGGCAGAAGGTGAGGTGTGGACTGTTTTGACAAGATAAGATGCACTTTTTTGTCCCCGTGGGCAACTTTGTTCTGGACAGGGAACTGCAATTTCACACCTGATTGTCACCTGCCAGTACACCTGCCCCTCATTCCGATGGTCAGTCAGTTGTGTATATATATACCTGCCCACTTACCTTTGTCTCTGGCCAGATCATCAACGTTGTTTCAAGCCTTTTCATTTGGCAACCTGGACCTGATCCTGCACATAAATATTCCTGTGTGGTCCACATCAAATCATATTCATCAGCTCAGCACAAACAGCGGCTGCTAATCTTTCTCTAAGTTTATTTTGCATGTCATGGTATGTGGTTGTAGCTGAATAGCCATGCTCTCAAATACACAGTTTGGAGGGTTATTTCATTTTTCTGTGTATTGTCGGCTACATATAATTACTTAATTGTCATTAGTCATTCAATTTGCATTTACTTAATTTCATTTTCACAACCTTTGGATATCCAACTTCTGGAATAAATTTCTGGTCAGGAATAAACTTCATACAGTAATAATGATGACAATGTATATTTCTTCTTGTAATTCTATTATTGACTCTGTAATCTGTCTCAACCAGAATAATGAAACATGGTTCATTTTTGCTTTTGCTGTTCTTCCTGGAGACGTGCTCGGCTTATATCTAGTGTAAATACGATCTGGCTATGTCGGTCATATCTGTGTTATAAAACTTTAACCAGGTAAAATTGCAAAAAAAAAAAAAAAAAAAAGTAAAAGTAAAATTGCAAAAAATAAATAAATAAATAATGGTGCCCTAAAATAGATGATTACTTAGTGAGAACAATAAAAAGATGATGGAGTGATGATAAAGATTAATGTGGCTTGGATGTGTTAAGTAAATTTGATTCCCAATTTTGTTCTGAAGAAAATGAAAAAAAATGCACTTACTTCCTGCTGTAAGTAGATCTATGCTTTGTAAGGTCGTATCTACTTGAACTAATTGTCTTAACTCAAACATGCAATGTAGTGAGACTTAGCAGGATTCAGCAGAAGGGGCTGGATTGTTTAGAAAAACAATGACCATCTTTTCAATTATACATAGGAGACAAGAACTGATAATTTGTTTGAAGAAACAATTTCTCCAAAGTTTGGACAGTTGTCAAAAAAGATTGCAAATTTACTTTGGATACTGACTCGCGGTAGTGGTGCATCCTTAAGGTTTTAATTAATAAATATCTGCAAAATTTCCCATGAATTCAGTTTTATCATTTAACCACTGCAAAGGGCAACAATGTACAGATAGTTGTGACACAAATGGGAGTCACCTTTTTCTGCAGAGAGCAAGGAAAAGCTATCAGTGCTGATGTCTGCAACTGTTTCCTTTCATACAAGAGACAACCTGGCACTCCAAGGAAAAGCATCACAGTCATCATTGCATTCATTTGGCAATGCATATAATGGTATAGATGGAACTGGGAAGAGGCCTCTCGTACTCACACAAAAACTACTTCAGTCCCTGGTCCCTGTGGAAAACCTATAAGGTGTTTTCAGTTAAGTTAACAAACAGAGATTCTCTCTCAGAATGACTCAATGGAGCTGAGATCCGATTCCTTACAGTAACAATATTATTAAAAGTAATTCAATTGGAATTTAGTCAGAGCTTAGCACATTTGTGCTACAGGAGGGAGATTAATTAGCTCTATCAAATGTTCCTGCCAGACTGGTGCTGAATACTAATTTATCATATTGGAATTAAATATTGTGATGCCTCGGTTATGACACCATATCTCCAATCTTTACAGTACAGCAGATTGTATGGAAATGAAGCTAAATGCAAATTTCTCTTCTATCATTAGCAAGCCCCTGTTATTATAACTGTATGTCAAGTTAGACATGTTTGGTGACAAAGGATTTTACTACTTTTTCAGCAAACCTTTGCAGAGTTAATTATAATTATATGATTATAGTAATTTCTGCTTCTTCTGCCAGGTGTGCTGTGATCACAAACATCCCAGCAAGTGCTGTTGTTGAATTCCAGTGTAACAGGATAGACGATCGCTACGTTAACACAGTCGGCCCTGGAAGATAGGAGTACCCTGTACGAGGTGGTGGTGTATGGCTTTAGAGTAAAAGTTTAAAATGCACTTCAATCCAGATACTGTTATATGTACTCAGATGAATCAGAACTATAGATTAAGTTTCAATTTGATTGTCAGCCTTATGATTTTAGACAGACAATAGCACTGCATCATTTACTCATTTTAATGAGACTTGTGGGAACAGAATTCAGGGCTGTTCCTTCATTTTAGAGTAAGTTTTGTTGGAGGGATCAGACAACAAGCAGGACCACAACAGTGTATGAATAATCTACAACAATCAAGTGAGAAATAGGCCTTACTACATTAACTGTAGCCAAAGTGTGTTTTATATTTTATCTACAGTACATTTTGATTTCTAATGCCATTTTGAGCTGTTTTCTTAATACTATATTGCTGAATTATTGGAGAGCAGCCTGTTTCTAATTCACAGCTCAAGACTGAAGGGCACCGGGCTTTTGCAGTCAGGGCCCCTCAGCTCTGGAACTTCCTGCTTGGAGATTCGAGGCTGGCAGAAAAAGTGACATCTTTCAAATGTTTTGATAAGTGTTGTATAATTAAGTTTATTGTTATTATTACTGACCTTGTAATTTTACTGCCACTGCCTGCTGCTGCATCATATATCATCTTTGCTGAAATAAAATGAAATCTTTAAGAGCCTGACATGTTGGTCTGGATCATAAAGCACTTTATATTAAACTTTTAAGCTCACAATTTTTTCAAGTCTGTCTTAAGACAACAGTCAGGTATCAAAATGAACATTTGTATCTGTTTTTCTTGCTGTTATCATCCCTCCTGTTCATACTGACCATTAAGAGATCCCCTCCAAATGTGTTTACAAAGTAAGTGATGGGGAACAAAATCTTTATTTGAAGCTATTATGAGGCTTCAGCCATCCAAATTAGTCAAAACAATTCAATATCTTTCAACGTTACTATAAAATTACTATACTACTATAAAAGTTACTATGTCTTTATTACGCTATATTTCCTCTTTCTGTTCCAAGAGTAATAAAATAACAACATAAAGTAACAACCTTTTCTAAATGACTGTAACTGTGGAAGATATCCACTTTATTTGACTATCTCAGATGGCTGAAGCCTCATATTATCTTCAGATAAACTTTTAAATACGATTTTGCATAGATTGAGGACTAGGAAAAGGGAACACCAGTATTAGCGTCATTGCACTGGCTACCTGTAACGTTGAGAATAGATTTTAAAATTCTTTTACTTGTTTTTAAAGCCCAAAAAGGTCCAGCACCTTCATACCTCTCAGATTCCTTGTCAGAATATGTTCCAAACCGTTCGTTTAGGTTGCTTAACGCTGGCTTGTTAAATGTGCCACAAACAAAATGCAAAAAGTATGGTATATTAGACAAACATCCTCTGTTATATTTTCAAGAAGCAGCTCAAAAATTATATTTATGGTCTTGCTTTTAATTAATTCAACCTTTTACTGTTACTTCAGCTTATTACTACTTGTTTTATCGTTTTTATCTGATGATTTTACTTCCTTTTATCCTCTTATATCTTTTTATCACTGTAGTTTTTTTTTTATTGTTTATTGTATTTATCTTTCTCCTTTCTTTTAATATTTTAAAATATCTTTTTTTTTGCTTGCTTGCTTGTTTGTACCTCTTTCTGTAAAGCACTTTGAGCGGCATGTTATGTTATGAAAGGTGCTATATAAATAAAGTTGATTATTATCATCATCATTATTATTATTAGTAGTAGTAGTAGTAGTAGTATTTAAACAACAGTCAGGTGCCCATATGAACACTGACTGCTTGTTGCAGTCATTCCTCCTGTTCATACTGGCTATTAGAAGATTCTCCCAAATCTGGACAACATCCAGTCCTTAATCTATGCAAAATCATATTTAAAAGTTTATCTGAAGATAATATGAGGCTTCAGCCATCTGAGATAGTCAAATAAAGTGGATATCTTCCACAGGTACAGTCTTTTAGAAAAAAGTTGTTACTTTATGTTGTTATTTTGTTACTCTTGGAACAGAAAGAGGAAATATAGAGCAATAAAGATATAGTAACTTTTATAGTAGTATAGTAATTTATTATTTTCACTTTTTTTTTTTTTTGCATTTATACCTGTTAATGTTATAGCCAGATCATACTTACAATAGATGTAAGTCCAGCATGTCCCCAGAAATAACAGCAAAAGCAAAACTGAACCATGTTTCATTATTCTGGTTGAGACAGATTACAGAGTCAATAATAGAATTACAGTGAAGAAATTTACATTGTTATCATTATGACTGTATGAAGTTTATTGCTGAAAAACAATCTAATTCTTTGTTCCTGAAGTTGGATATCCAAAGTGCAGAAAAATGAAATTACTTAAATGTAAAATTAATAATAAAAGTAATTATATGTAGTCGACAATACACAGAAAAATGAAATAACCCTCCAAACTGTGTATTTGAGAGCATGGCTATTCAGCTACAACCACATACCTTGACATGCAAAATAAACTCAAAGAAAGATTAGCAGCCACTATCTGTGCTGTGCTGATGAATATGATTTGATGTGGACCACACAGGGATATTTATGTTCAGTATCAGGTCCAGGTGGCTAAACGAAAAGGCTCCAAACAACATTGATGATCTGGCCGAGGACAAAGGTAAGTGGGCACGTATATATATACACAACTGACTGACCATGGGAATGAGGGGCAGGTGTGCTGGCAGATGACAATCGGGTGTGAAACTGCAGTGCTGTATCCAGAACAAAGTTGCCCACGGGGACAAAAAAGTGCATCTTATCTTGTCAAAACAGTCCACACCTCACCTTCTACCTACAACTCTGTAGTCTTTACAGCCAGCTCCAATGTTGATATTTATAATACACTGAATGACATTATTATGCATAATGTGAAAAGTGTCACTCGTAGTGACGGACACATAATTATCACCAACAGAGCCTTTTAGCCTGTTTTGCTTCTTGTTTTGGTTTTACATATTTGTATGGTTTAGTCTCACTACTCAAAAGGCTCTGATAAACCCACAGCACACTTCAGAGAGAAAAGACAGGAGCACACTGATTGATATGCAGCCTTTAATAATGCAAGCAGACTAATGTTTCAACACTACTGGGTCTTCATCAGAATCAAAGAGGACAAAGGCATAAAGCAAACACATGTATGTAGTCAACTTAGGATAGATGTACATTTGTTTCTGGGTAGAAGGTTGAACAGAAATTCAAACATATTGGATAATAGATTTAAAGGTGGGAATTGCCAGAACCAATGTCCAGGTGTCAAACCCATACATTAAAAACAGAAAAACAAGAATTATGTGAAATCAAGTGCAAAAGGTTCATGTTTTGCAGCAGACATGACATCATGAATTGGAGAAAGTATGACAAGTTCAGCTCTTCATCTAGTATCTAGTAGCTATAGAACATATATTTTTCTCAGGAGTCATGGACACCAAACTAGAGCTAAAAGGAGACTGAATATTGGATTCACATTCATCCTGCGGGCAACTGTTTGCTAACATGTTAGCCATAACAATTTTATTCAGCTAAATGATGTTGTCAGGGCTGTTTGTCAGGTTATTTTGGAATTATTCTGCCCCCTAGTGGTCAAACTTTATTAATGCAGTTTAATGTGATCTAACTATATGTTGTCTCTAATGATGTCAATGTCATAAGTGAAGCTTAAACTATGATTGCAACCAGAATCTATAAAAGACCATCAGCTAAATAACAGCTATGTAAATTGTCATTGTTGTACATTTTGAACCTCATGAGATCTAATCCAGTCTAGAGCCATACACCTCCACCTCACACAGGGTCAGGTACTCGGCTCTTCCAGGAATGACTATGTTAACATAGCGGCCATCCATCCCATTACACTGGAACGTTTGGGTAGAACCTTCAGGGATGTGTGTGATCACAGCACACCTAGGAGAAAAAGAAATTATTTTCTTAACTTATTGAATGATCAATACATGGATACTCATATTTGCTTTTAAAGGTTAATATAAATATAAGTTACTGCTAACAAACCTAATGACAAATATCCATTATGACAAAATGTTAGTCATAGTAGTATTTTATTTAATGGACTCTACACTACCTGGGATTGTTGTTGCCATTGTTTGCAGTAGAATCTCCAATGCGGATCTCAGCTCCATTGAGTCGTTGTGCTTGTGTATCTCTGTTGGTTATCTTAACAGAAAACACTTTATGGGTTTTCTGTAGGTCCAGACGCCACCAGGGACCGAAGTTGTAGTTTGTGTGAGAGCAAGAAGCCTCATCCCAATTGTTGGCACGATTCCCATCTATAGCATTATATGCTATGCCAGATGGATACAGTGATGACTGTGTGGCTTTTCCTTGGAGTGCCAGGTTCTCTCCTGTACAAAAGGACACAGTTGCAAACATCACCACTGATACCTAGTTTTCCTTGCTATCTGCAGAATAAGGTGTTTGTCAATTTGTGGATGTTTGAACTTAAAAGTCACAATTATTTGCACATTGTTGTCCTTTCCAGTAGTGAGAAGTAACTGCAGTGAAAGATGGAGAGTTTATGTATAGTTGTGCGGATGCTTGTTGTAAATCTTGAAGGATGCACCAGCGGTTGGCAGTACAAAATGTGCCAGATTTCATGTTGTGTATTTAGGGGTGGCTGTGTCTCAGAGGTAGAGTGGGTCATCCACTAATCAGAAGATCAGTGGTTTGATCCCCAGCTCTTCCAGTCCACATGTCAACATGTCCTTGGGCAAGATACTGAACCCCAAATTGCTCCCGAAAGCCATGCCATTGATGTGAGAGTGTGTGTGAATGCATTAGATACTCCTCCTGATGAGCACATTGGCACCTTGCATGGTAAACCTGCCATCAGTGTATGAGTATGTCTGTGAATGGGTGAATGTTGGCATGCAGTGTAAAGCGCTTCGAGTGGTCGGAAGACTAGAAAGGCGCTATATATCTGCAGTCCATGTATCAGAATCCAAAGTGTTAATTTTTCTTATTATCATTCAAAACATTTTCAAATTATTTTTGTGGCAACTATCCAAGTAACATAAGTAACTCTTGTGAAATTGTTTTTTTTTCATACAATTAATCAATTCTTATCTCCTATGAATAATTTAAAAGATGTTCATTGTTTTTCTAAATAAACCAGCTGACCAGATACTTCTGAGTATCACAATGGTCCCATTTACACCTGGTATTAACATGTCTTCTGAATCTGGATCCATTATCTGAATAATGACATTCAATTCATGAGTCTTTGCATTTACACCTGGTATTAAAATGTGTTTTCTCAGTTGTGCCCACATTATGATCACATTTCAATATGCAAATTAGCTAGGCGCATCTAGCAGACTTGTCAACAATCATCTGCATCCCAGGTAAAGTAAACTGTGACCATGAACAGATGCCTTTCTTTTCTAAATCACTGTTCATAATGTACAGATTGCATTTACACCTGGCTGAGATCTGATCACAATGCGAGCCTGACAACCTCCAAATGTTATCTTGCTGATCCGCGTTGACGGAACAATGCGTTGAGAGAACACAATGAGAACACATTTTAAAACCAAGTGTAAATGCAAAGACTGATTGATTGGATTTCAGTATCCAGATAATGTATCCAGATAGGGAACACATGTTAATACCAGGTGTAAATGGGGCCTCAAATGGAGAGTTGTGCTGTGACCACAGCTGTAAAGAAAATGAGGCGCCAGCGTCACCTAGCAAATTAAATTTGTGTGGCTTCTGTCACATATTCAATTCTCACCAGTTGGGGCACGGTACCCGTAGACTTCCACTTCACAGAGTGTGAGCATCCTTCCTTGACCGGGTAAAACCACAGCCACATAACGTCCCTCCACGTGCTTTGTAACAGTTACTGTATAAGACCTGCCTGCTGGGATACTAGGAATTACACCAACCCTAAAAGAGAGAGAGAGGAAACCATTTTATAACTAAAGTACTTTAAAGGTTATTTTATGTATTTAAAAAAAAAACTTCTATTACTTTTATAAGATTATTAATATATTTTTATTACATATTAAATATAGTTCATCTGTCTTAGAATTTCTGCTGCCTGCATTACTAAGCAACATGTTGTCCAGCTAAACAACAAACAGCTGATGGCAGAAAAGGGTTTCACAGGTACGGTGGGAGATTACATGACCTGAAATAAGGACTACTAAAAAGGTGTGATGTCATTTGAAATGAAAATAGAGAACACTCTTAAGGTTTAAGTTAATATTATTTTTTTTATTTATTTTTGCCTTACAATTAAAGTAAGATGTTACCTCTATACTGTGTTAAAGGGCTAGTACACTCAATTATTTGCTATATTGTTGTCTCACAATATTTAGTTATATCTGGGAGGTATACATTTGCTAGAGTTAACCAATATAAATAACATTAAGTTAATCAGAGTTACCATATCAAAGTTAATTGGGATGAAGAACTCAGGGCCCCATCTACATATATAGAGGGTAGATGGGCTACATCAGGATCTGTGGTGTTTACAACATCTGCTCAACACTTTCCAGGGAGAAGTCCTGAATCTAATGAGTAATTACTGGATGTTCACTTACACTGGGTTTGCAGCACCATTGTCTTGTAAAGAGTTGCCGATGTGAATCACTGCCCCATTGATCCTGTCTGCACAGCAGTCTCCTCTGTTGGTGATGATGATAGAGGTGACCACGTAGGACTCCATCAGGTCCACCCTCCACCAGGGGTTGGTTTGTTTTTCAGTGTGGCTGCATGAACCGGCCATGTAATCAGATTCACGGTTTCCATCAATGGCATTGGAAGCAGCTCCAAAAACATACCAAGGCGATCCCTGGTAGCGGTATGACTGAGTTGCTTTTCCACGCAAGGCCACATTTTCTGTGAAAGAAATACACACATTTTTTTCCAAAGTTTAATGTTGATTATCCCTGTGGAGGAATTTATATCACACCTGAGAGCCTCTGTATTCCCATCCTGTGATCTGCATTAGTGTGATTTGAATGCTTTGTTTTCAGCCAGAGTGGCCATAGGGACATTTGGTCCACCACTTTGGTCCAGACTGATGCTGTAATTCTGCTGTTTACCTTGCAATCGTTGTGCGAAAAATAAAATTTTGCAGGCAGTGGTGACAAGTTGTGAACATAACAATGACTTATCATCACCTTTCAGTTGATATGGAGAACATTTAGCAAACAGTTGCTTCTTGTTCAGTCTTGTTGCTGTTCACCTGGTGTAAGGCCAATATTTCCACCTTTACCTTTGTTATATCTGGCACTTTAGCTGCTAAATGCTCCACTTTATTCACCAGCAAGTCACCAACTTTTTTT
The DNA here is from genome assembly GCF_914725855.1 of Thunnus albacares. Classification (NCBI taxonomy): domain Eukaryota; kingdom Metazoa; phylum Chordata; class Actinopteri; order Scombriformes; family Scombridae; genus Thunnus; species Thunnus albacares. The sequence continues at coordinate 29,378,937 of NC_058113.1, forward strand.
TTAGTTTGTAGTTGAAACTTTAGACCAGAGATCACAGTGATATTAAAAAAAAAATTGAATAAATCTACTTAACACATCCAATCTTTAATATCACTCCACCATCTTTTTATTATATATACAACTAATTATCCTTTTTTTTTTTATTATACTTGTTAATGTCTTACAACACAGATATCACAGACATAGCCAGATCATACTTACGATAGGTAGAAGCCGAGCACGTCCCCAGGAAGAGCAGCAACAGCAGAACTGAACGTCTCATTGTTCTGGTTGAGACAGATTACAGAGTCAATAATAGAAACACTGAAGAAATTTACATTATATCATTATGAAGTTTATCCCTGACCAACAATCTAATGCTTTGTTCCAGAACTTGGATATCCAAAGGGCATAAAAATTAAATTACTTCTCTAAAATGAATGACTGATAGATATTAAGTAATTATATTAACCGACAATCCACACAAAAATGAAATAACCCTCCAAATTGCATATTCGAGAGCATGGCTATTCAGCTACAACCACATACCTTGACATGCAAAATAAACTCAGCGGCAGATGAAAAGCCGCTCTCTGCGCTGTGCTGATGAATATGATTTGATGTGGACTACACAGGGATATTTATGTGCACGTCTTATCATGGCATGTGCTGTTTATTGCTGATATACAACAGTCTTATGTTTAGATAAGACTAATTTCAACTGTCAAGTGGAGCAGGGATGGGATGGTGTTGTAAATTAAAAGATGACACCTGTAGTTCCATTGATTTTGTTTGAAGTTTTGTATGTCAATATTTAAACTGAATACTGCATTAAATTTTACAGTTACTAGGAAGATGTTATAGTGCGTTCATAAAGGCATGCAGCCATAAAAACAGGGCACCGGACAACATATGACACAATATAGCAGACCATGGAGAAAGTGTGAGGTGTGTTAAGTAAACTAAAGCTTGGCCAAAGCCCTTGACTCGTGTAAAGAAATATAATGCTGCTCAATGCTAACTTTGTCTTTGATAACTGGCTGCTGTTCTAGGAAACGTATTCACCACCTGCGTTCTATAAACACACCATCAGTGGCCTTGGACCGGCTACGTGCCATGTATCCTGGTTGTTGTAGGATTTCCCCCTTTAGAGCGATAAGGGAATCTACAGCCTTTTTCTCAGTTTTATCTAGTCATAGGACACCAATTTTTAAAATAATTGCACATTTCTATTACATACTGTAGGTGACCTAGTTTTATAAATCATCATATTTACAGCAGTGAAATTCCTCTTTAAGTACTCCTCATTAACCATCTTGCTCTTCCATCTTTACATATCCTGTATTTATGCTGTTTTCCTTTTTTTAATATTTTAATGCATTATGTAAAGCACCTTGAATTCCCCTTGTGTATAAAATGTGATATGCAAATAAACTTTTCTAGTCTATACAGGATCCAGGATCCAGGACCAGGTTTAGTGCCTGAGTGCAAAGGAACACAGCAACATTGGCAATCTGGCAGAGGACAATAATAAGTGGGCAGATATATTTACACAATGGAGTGATAATGAAGTGATCAGGAAAAAAAAGAGCATGTGTGCTGGCAGATAACAATCAGGTGATGACTGTTGCAGGTACAGGGTGATTGGAGAGGTGACTGGGAAAGAGGAGAAAGTACAGGGTCTTCTGGAGGTCAGGTCATTAATGGACAGATGATGAATGGCAGGGAATGGTGAGTTCCATGGACATGCAGGGGACTGGGGAAGTGAGCATGTAGCTGAAGGCAGGATGGGAAAAATAAATACCACAGAGACAGCTGTTGTGATAACAGCAGTCTATGGAGAAAGTGTGAGGTGTATTAGATCCATTGAAAGTTTATCTAAAGCCCTCGACTTATGCAGACTGCAAACAGCAGTAACATATGTGCTATTCTTGAAGGTTCAATCCAGCATTGTTTGCTGGTTTAAAAGAGTCCTTTAAAAGGAGAAGGCTGGTCAAATTCTGTACTTTTCATATGACACCAGTGTGTCAGAGAATAAAGTACTGCTTAAAGGCCTAGTAGCAGTTTCAGCCATAATTCAGCGTAATCTGAGAATAAAAATAAATTGCCTGAGGCTTGGAAACATGCAAAAATGCTGCCTACAGCTGCAGCAACATTTGAATAACATGAATTTGGTTTAGGCTACATAAAGATAATTATTAATCATTAAAATCAATAGAAATTAAAGCTGCAAGCAGCAACAAACGGGCCCTCGTGCCTCCGCGCATGTTGAGCTGCGGTGCAATCGAAGGGCTTCTGTCACAGGCATGTAGATGTCGTCAGACCCGGGCTGTTTTCAGAGAGTGCAAGAAGGAGATAAACATCACTTCCTTTGTCCACTATTTTTCCTGCTGCTGGGGCTGCTTCGCTGAAATTTCGTAGGGAGCACTATTCAGCCCGTTTGCATCACTGATGGAATATTGGCATGTAGATTGGCCGGGAGTCTTATTAAACATGTATAGTTTGGTGCAGACTAGAGCATTTACAATAAAGTTATAGCAACTTCCTGTGTCATAGCCAAATATCAAATCTCAACGGTGTAAGGATGAGAATTTTCTGCAGGGTGAGACATTTCTGTCTTGCTCACACCTGTGTCATCAAAATTATGTTTTGGGCCCATTCACTTGAATTTCAATTAATAAATTGAAAACTCTTGATGAGTTTGTGTGTAAGACAAATTAATTTCCTAATTTTCATGAAGTCTATTTTTAGAAAAGTAAAGACTTTTAACCCACATGACCTGGTCAAAGTTTGATTGAAATATGCACTGTCAGGTGTGGAGAGACAATAAGTAACTGCACTGGACACAGAAAAATACTCATACATTTGAATGGAGAGTGTGAGCGAACTGCTAGGTTCTCAGGGCCTAATAAAGGAAAAACTGCAGTACAAAGCTACAAATTTTAGTTTTAATTGTATTTTTCTACTGCACTTTATCACTAAACTGTCACCCTCACTCAATTTTTTCCCTTCCCCTCATAGGTCATCCCCACTACTGAATTATACATATAAGACCTATAATTATTGTAAAATAAATGATAATAACACTAAACTTCATACAAAGTTTGTATATAATCTACTGTATGTATACAGGCCTTTCTGCTATATCCTACAAAAATGAGCTGCATTCAACCCCCACACCAGTGGCGGCTGGTGACTTAAAAAATTTGGGAGGACAGGAGGAAAACCAACATGGAATCTTACAACAAACCACATCAAACTATATCATTGTCCCCCACTTGATGAAATCGGAGGGGTGGGGGGCTATTTTATATGCCAATAAAACAATTTGCTTTTAAAAACAAAAACCCCTGAGTGGTGTAAAGGATGCTTCTTTAAAGACATTTAGCATATACATTTTGTTTCTAAAAGAAGAGCTCGTTTTAGCCATGGAGTGGCTCAGATGTGTGATTTTACCAACAAAGTGAAATTCAAATTTATAGTATTGTTCTATTGTGACAACACATTTATGTTCTCATCAAAAACAGACAAGATATGACATGATTTACACATGTTTCCTATGTATTTTCTTAGTATACAGATGAATACGCTGAATGACATTATTATGCGTAATGTGAAAAGTGTCACTTGTAGTGACAAACATAATTATCACCAACAGAGCCCTTTAGCCTGTTTTGTTTATTGTTCTGGTTTTACACATTTGTATGGTTTAGTCTCACTACTCAAAAGGCTCTGATAAACCCACAGCACACTTCAGAGAGAAAAGACAGGACCACACTGATTGATATGCAGCCTTTAATAATTCAAGCAGACTAATGTTTCAACACTACTGGGTCTACATCAGAACCAAAGAGGACAAAGGCATAAGGCAAACACACATATGTAGTCTCCTTAGGATAGGTGTACAGTTGTTATTGGGTAGAAGGCTGTACAGAAATTCAAACATATTGGATAATAGATTAAAATGTGGGAATTGCCAGAACCAATGTCCAGGTGCCAAACCCATACATTAAAAACAGAAAAAAAAGAATTATGTGAAATCAATAGCAAAAGATTCATGTTTTGCAGCAGACATAATATCATGAATTGGAGGAAGTATGACAAATTCAGCTCTTCATGTAGTATCTAGTAGCTATAGAACAAATGTGTTTTTTCAGGAGTCATGGACACCAAACTAGAGCTAAAAAGAGACTGAATATTGGATTCACATTCATCCTGCAGGCAGATACATGACTCCAAATGAATGCTAATGTTTTTTTGTTGACAGGATGTGTAAATGGGCAACTGTTCGCTAACATATAAGCCAAAACAATTTTATTCAGCTGGATGATGATGTCAGGTCTGTTTGTCAGGTTGTTTTGGAATTATTCTGCCTCCTAGTGGTCACACATTTATTAATGCAGCTTTAATGTGATCTAACTATATGTTGTCTCTAATAATGTTAATGTCATAAGTGAAGCTTAAGCTATGATTGCAACCAGAATCTATAAAAGAGCATCAGGTAAATACCAGCTATGTAAATTGTCATTGTTGTACATTTTGAACCTCGTCAGATCTAATCCAGTTCAGAGCCATACACCTCCACCTCACACACGTGCAGGTAATCGGCTCTTCCAGGAATGACTATGCTAACGTAGCGACCATCCATCCCCTTACAGTCGAATGTTTGGGTAAAACCTGCAGGGATGTGTGTGATCACAGCACACCTAGGAGAAAAAGAAATTACTTTGATAACTTATTGAATGATCAGTTTAATAAATGGATAGACCTATTCATTTTTGGTTTTAAATGTTAATATAAGTATAAGTTACTGTCAACAAACCTAATGACAAATATCCATTAATGACCAACTTTTATTCATAGTAGTATTTCAATTAATGGACTGTAAACTACCTGGGATTGCTGTTGCCGTTGTCCACAGCAGAATCTCCAATGCGGATCTCAGCTCCATCAAGTCGATGTTCGTATGCATTTCTGTTGGTTATCTTAACAGAAAATACTTTATGTGTTTTCCGCAGGTCCACTCGCCACCAGGGACTGGTCATGTATGTTGTGCAAGTGCAGCAGCCATAGTCATAGTTGCTGTCACGACTCCCATCTATAGCATGATATGCATCGCCAAGATATGAATACAATGATGACTGTGAGGCTTTTCCTTGGAGTGCCAGGTTCTCTCCTGTAGGAAAGGACACATTTGCAAACATCAGCACTGATACCTAGTTTTCCTTGCTATCTCTAGAACAAAGTGGTCCCAATTTGCGGATGTCTTGAACCTAAAAGTCACAATTATTTGCACATTGTTGTCCTTTCCAGTAGTGGGAAACTGCAGTGAAAAATTGAGAGTTTATGTATAGTTGTGCAGATGCTTGTTGTAAAACTTGAAGGATGCACCAGTAGAAAATGTGCCAGATTTTATGTTGTGTAACAGAATCCAAAGTGTTTATGTTTCCTATTTGATATTCAACACATTTGGCAACTATCCAGAATCCCAGTAACATTTAAAAAACTAAAGACTAATTTAAAATATGTTCATTGTTTTTCTTAATAAACCAGCTGACCGCATTATGATCACATTTCAATATGCAAATTAGCTAAGTGTGTCTGGCAGACTTGTCAACAAACATCTGCATGTCAGGTAAGAGGAAACTGCTGCCAAGAACGGACACCATTTTTTTCTAAATAACTAAATATACAGATAATGTATCCAGACTCAGAACACACCAGGTGTAAATGGGGCCTCACTTCAAATGGATACCACTTTGCAAAGCAGAGATTTATTTGCAGCAGGAAGTAAATGCATTTTGCTCATTTTCTTCATTCAAATGAATGCTGTTCAACTTCTGCCGTGACTGCGGCTCTATGGGAAATGAGGCACCAGCATCACCCAGCAAATCAAATTTGTGTGACTTCAGTCATATATTCAATCTCACCAGTTGGGGCACGGTACCCGTAGATTTCGACTTCACAGAGTGTGAGGACCCTTCCTGAACCAGGTAAAAACACAGTGACATAACGTCCCTCCACGTGTTTTTCAAGAGTTATTATATGAGACCTGCCTGCTGCGATACTAGGAATAACAGCAACCCTAAAAGAGAGAGAGGAAACAATGCATGAATGTATTTTATAACTAAAGTACTTCAAATGTTATTTTATGTATTTAATAAAACTTAATTCAGTTACTTTCATAAGATTATTAATGTTTTTTATTATAAATTAAATATAGTCTTAGAATTTGTACTGCCTGCATTACTAAGCAACATGTTGCTTAGTAATGCAGGCAGGTAAACAATAAACAGCTGATGACAGAAAATGGTTTCACAGGTATGGTGGGAGATATATTTTTCTGACTGATTTTTACATTTGGTTTGACCACTCACATAGACAATCTGCATGGGGGTGAATCAGTGAGAATCGATAATTCTACACAGCCGTGGTATAAATTTAAAGTTAACAGGCTTGTGACTGGACTCAGGTTAAAGGATTGATTGCATTAATAGCAAACTTATGAATATTAAACAGATTTGAGCTGTAATTGGGGGGGTGGTTTAAAATGTCCGCTTATCACTTCTCAGGGAGAAGTCCTGTATCTAATGAGTAATTATCTGTAGGTTCACTTACACTGGGTCTCTGGCATCAGTGTGATGTAAAGTCTTTCCGACAAGAATCTCTGCCCCATTGATCATGTCTGCACAGCAGTCTCCTCTGTTGGTGATGACGATAGCGTTGACCACGTAGGACTCCAACAGGTCCACCCTCCACCAGGGGTTGGTCTGTTTTGTAGTGCTGCTGCATGAACCGGCTGGGAAATTAGAATCACGGTTTCCATCAATGGCGTTGTAAGCAGCCCCAAAAGCATCCCCCTTTCCGTCAGAGCGGTGTGACTGAGTTGCTTTGCCACGCAAGGCCACATTTTCTGTGAAAGAAATACACACATTATTTTCCAGAGCCTAATGTTGATTATCCCTGTGGAGGAATTTATATCACACCTGGAAACTTCTGTGCGCCCATCCTGTGGTCTGCGTTAGTATGATTTGAATCCTTTGTTCTCAGCCATGCTAGCACTTTGGCCTCAGGGACCAAATCATCCTCCTTTCCCTCAGAGTGGTGTGACTGAGTTGCTTTGCCATGCATGGCCACTTTTGCTGTGAAAGAAATACACACATTTTTTTCAAAAGCTTAATGTTGATTATCCCTGTGGAGAAATTTATATCACACGTGAAAACCTCTGTGTGTCCATCATGTGGTTTGCTTTAGTGTGATTTGAATGCTTTGTTTTTCAGCCACATTAGCAGCGTGGCCATAGAGACATTTGGTCCACCACTCTGGTCCAGACTGATGTTGTAATTTCATTAAGCTGAGGCGAGATGCAGAGTTACATCAAGCAAGGTCATTCATATTGTCACGGGGGGGGGGGGGGGGTTTGAATGTGAAAATAGAGAACACACTCAAGGTTTAAGGTTCAATATTATTTTTTATTTATTTTTGCCTTACAAAGTACTTCTTTTAATTTTTTTAAAATGTTGATTATGTTGTAAGAATAATGATCATAGCAGCTTTAAGCTTAAATAAATGTATCAGCCAATAAGTTTTGTCATAATTAGCATATACATTAATTTAGAAAAAAGTCACTCAGTTTTTAAATAATGTTGCCAAAAATTTTGTAGATAACTCTGCAGATGTGCAAGGCCATATTTTCTGCAAATTAGACATTAAATGCATAAAAAAGTAGTAGAATCTACTGCATCAAATATATCAAGGGTCTTATGACCAACAACCTTTCACTGCACTACATAAATAACTAAATATAACATTTTTATTTGATTTGTATTCTACATAAAATTAACCATCTCTTAGTGACATAAACATGAACATGTGAATCTTTATTATCACTACACCATCTTTGTATTGTTTATATATAACTAATTAGCCATTTTAGGGCACCAGGATTTTTTGGCAATTATACTTGTTAATGTTTTATAACACAGATATCACAGACATAGCTAGATCATACTTACTAGTGGTGGAAGCTGAGCACGTCCCCACGAAGAGCAGCAACAGCAGAGCTAAACCGTGTTTCATTGTTCTGGCTGAGACAGATTACAGAGTCAATAATAGAATTACACTGAAGAAATTTATATTGTCTTCATTATTAATGTATGAAGTTTATCCCTGACCAACAATCTAATGCTTTGTTCCAGAACTTGGATATCCAAAGTGCATAAAAATGAAATTACTTCTCTAAAATGAAAGACTGATGGATATTAAGAAATTATATGTAACCAACAATACACACAAAAATGAAATAACCCTCCAAACTGTGTATTTGAGAGCATGGCTATTCAGCTACAACCACATACCTTGACATGCAAAATGAACTCTGAGGAAGATGAGAAGCCGCTCTCTGCGCTGTGCTGATGAATATGATTCAATGTGGACTACACAGGGATATTAATGTGCTCTTCTTATCATGGCATGTGGTGTTTATTGCTGATATACAACAGTCTTATATTTAGATAAGACTAAATTCAGCTATCAAGTGGAGCAGGGATGGGCAACTGTAGATGATGTTGTAAAATAGAAGATGACAGCTGTAGTTCCATTGATCTTGTTTGAAGTTCTGTATGTCAATATTAAACATTGAATACTGCATCAAATTGTAGTGCGTTCATAAAAACATGCAGCCATAAAAACAGGGCACCGGACAACATATGACACAATATAGCAGACCATGGAGAAAGTGTGAGGTGTGTTCAGTAAATTAAAGCTTGGCCAAAGTCCTTGACTCGTGTTGACTGCAAACAGCAGCATAAGCGTGAGACACAGGTGGGCAGGTGGGTGTTGGAACCAGGTGACTGGGAAAGGTGTAAATGGAGAGTTGCATGGAAATGCAGGGGCCTGGAAAGTGTGTGAGAGTGTGGCTGAAGGCAGGGACAGAGGCATGATGGGAAAAATAAAAACCACTGAGGCAGTAGTACTTGTGACAGTAGCAGCCCATACTCTATTCAATTCAATTCAATTCAATTCAATTCAATTCAATTCAATTCAATTCAATTCAATTCAATTCAATTCAATTCAATCCAATCTTATTTATATAGCACCAAATCACAACAAAAGTCATGTCAGGGCACTTTTCACATAAAGCAGATCTAGACCCTACTCTTTAATTTACAGAGACCCAACAATTCCCCCCATGAGCAGCACTTGGCGACACCGGTAAAGAAAAACCCTTTAACGAGAAGAAACCTCAAGCAGAACTGGACTCTTGGTGGGCGGCCATCTGCTTTGACTGGTTGGGTTGAGAGAGAAAGAAAGAGGGAGGGGGAGAGGGGGGAAAGAGAGACATAGAGAAGCATAATAACATTTAGAGAATTAGACCACCTTGCTCTATGCTGACTGTAATATTTTATCATTAAAGAGGAAAAATGGTGTCTAGCTGGTGGACAAATTCAATTATGTGTATTTTGGGTTTGAGTTGAAATCAGTGAAAGCACAGTGCTACAGTGCCAGCACATCCACCACAAAAATACAGCTGCAGACTGTAAACACACAAACAAGAAACAAATGATGTCGCTCTTCGTTGTAGCATTTCGTTGTAACTTTTCACCCCTTCATTCATGATTGTTTCCCAAACCAAGCTGAAATAGAGAATGCAGACTCAAAGGTTTTTTGATTGTTCACTGATGTCCTCTGGCAGCTTTCTGGCTTGTGTGCAACTCTCTGTAAATTTGCAATGAGCCACATAAGTAACTCCAGCGCACCATTTGTTTTATGATTCTTTCATACCAGGATGATATGACTGGACTCGATGAGGCACAACCTTTTGTAAATGAAAATATGCCTTTATAAAGAGATATAATGCTCCTCAATGTTAACTTTGTCTCTGCCAACCAGCTGCTCTACTAAGAAACATATTCGCCACCTGCTTTCCTTAAAAACACCATCAGTGGCCTTGGACAGAACCACTTGCAATGCATTCTCCTTGTAGGATTTCCTCCTCTAGAGCGATAGGAGAATCCACAGTCTTTTTCTCAGTTTTATTTAGTCATAGCATTAATATTTTAATGCATTATGTAAAGCACCTTGACTAAACTTGCCTAGCCTCGCTATACAAGATCCAGGATCAGATTTGATGGCTGAGTGCAAAGGCACACAGCAACATTGGCAATCTGGCAGAGGACAATAATAAGTGGGCAGGTATATTTACACAATGGAGTAATAATGAAGTGATCGGGAAAATGAAGAGCATGTGTGCTGGCAGATGATAATCAGGTGATGACTGTTGTAGGTACAGGGTGATTGGAGAGGTGACTGGGAAAGATGGGAAAGTCTGGGGGCATCTGGAGTTCAGGTAATTAATGGCAGCTAAGGGAGAGTTCCATGGAAGTGCAGGGGACTGGGGAAGTGAGAGTGTGGCTGAAGGCAGGATGGGAAAAAATAAATACCACAGAGACAGCTGTTGTGATAATAGCAGCCCATGGAGAAAGTGTGAGGTGTATTAGATCCATTGAAAGTTTATCTAAAGCCCTCAACTCATGCAGACTGCAAACAGCAGTAACATATGTGCTCTTCTGGAAGGTTCAATCCAGCATTGTTTGCTGGTTTAGAAGAGTCCTTTAAAGGGAGAAGGCTGGTCAAATTCTGTACTTTTCTTATGGCCCCAGTGTGTCAGAGAATAAAGACCTAGTAGGAGTTTCAGCTGTAATTCAGCGTAATCTGGGGATAAAAATAAATGGCCTGAGGCTTGGAAACATGCAAAAACACTGCCTACAACTGCAGCAACATTCGAATAACATGAATTTGGTTTAGGCTACACAAATGGCTAATGTGATTCTGCACACCTGACACTTGGCATGAATTTGGATAGTAGTTGCAACTAAACTGGACTTTTCATAGGGCATTTTTACAGCAGTGAAAGTCCCCCTCCACTCAAAAATGTGTTTTTCTTGTTCCATTAGTTGGATGTTTGCGCTTCACTGTTTGTTTTCACATTCATCTACTGAAAGGGGAAAGTTTCTCTGTTGAAAACTGAAAATACAATTTTAAGTGGCAGGCCTACGAGCAGGATTTGTGACTTCACTACTAGTTTAGAGCAAATTATGCTCAAGTATGTAACAGTGCACATACACTGAGAATGGACTTTACAGTGAAGTAGGAGACATCTTGTTTCCAGAACTTAAACTTTTGAAATGAACAATATTTGCACATTTATAGATTATAGAAATATTTTCTTTATAGAATGTATCAGTTCTTATGTCCTATGAATAATTTAAAAGATGTTCATCATTTTTTCTAAATAAATCAGCTGACCAGATACTGCTGAGTCTCACTGCGTTCCCATTTACACCTGGTATTAACATGTATTCTGAATCTGGATACATTATCTGAATTAAGACTTTCAATTTATGGGTTTTGCATTTATAGCTGGTATTAAAATGCATTCTCGTTTTATCAGTTGTGCACACATTATGATCAGATTTCAATATGCAAACTAATTCTAACTTTTTCAGAGATCATGTCATTAGGTTCAGCACCATGGACAGCGGTCTACACTGCTGATGGACTGATTTGGGCTGAACTGAAAATGTTTGTTGTCCTGTTTCCTCAATCATTTTTTTTTTGTAAATGTATGAAAAAATATATCACATGAACTGTAAGAACATCTTGGTCCTGAATCTGTAACAGGCTGTCTAGCCTACATGGTCCATAATAGCATACTGACTATTCATGCCTGTCCACATCCTTGGAAAATAAAATCCTTGCAATACTTAAATCTGCTCTGGGTCTTGTGAGACCTGCAGGCTGGACAGCCCGATATCAACCTCTGATCTGTGAGTATATAGCGACTGATTACTTGAGAATAAATACCACACATTCACTTCATCTATACAACATAGTATGGCTCAAGTTCTCACCAGTTGGGGCACGGTACCCATAAACCTCCACTTCACAGAGTGTTAGAGTCCTTTGTGAACCAGGTAGAAGCACAGTCACATAACGTCCCTGCACACGATTACTGAAAGTCAGATTCCACAGCAGAGATTTCACACCAGAGAAATTACACCAGCCCTAAAAGAGAAAAAGATACAGTGGCTCATTAATTATGTTCTGTATCTACTTGGTGGTCTGACTGTGTCACTTTTCCATGCAAGGCCACATTTTCTATGAATGAGACACATGTCCCCAGGATGAGGAGCAGAGGGAAAGTGCTGAGTTTCATCATTCTGGTTGAGACAAGTGACAGTCCTTAATACACTATATTTAAGAAATTTACACTTCTTATTCTTTATTAATACTGTTAGTAATGTTGTAACAAGAGAGGCCAATTTCACAATTATATTATTATATTACATTATAATATAATATATTATTCAAATTATCATTATTTGCTTCCTTATGCTGCTGAGATATGTGTATACATGCAGTGTAAAATGTTTTGTAAAGTATTACTCTCAGGCAGTGAAAAGTGAGTCAAGAGAGCCTGGATACTTAGAACTTGGTCTACTAAGATGATCTGATGCAGAAAAGAAATTATAGGTGTTGCCTGGAGACGACAAAACAACACACTCTCTGTGCTCTCCATATGCATCTTTTTTTTCTCCTCTTCATCAGTTGAACCATATCCAATCAATCATCAGAAATCAGTTCATATTCATCTCAACAGTGTCCCATCATGTCCCACTGGTTTACTCCCATGTGCATGTATTTCACTTCCCTATTTGTGAATTAAATATGAGAGGTTATCCAAGTTTTTGATATGTTTTATGGTTGGTGGTTTTTATTTCGTTATTTATTGTGGACCTTCAGCGTGGAGTCCAAAACAAATGTGACACACATGGGAACAAATGAAGTGTACCTTATCTTACATTACCTTGTTGTCAGAAAACAGTCCACTACTCACCTTCTGCCTGCAACTCTACAGCCTGCACTCACCAAAATGCAACTAATTTAGCTGGTAAATATCAACAACTCAACAACTTAAAAAGAAAGCACAAATCTATCACCTTTTAGTTTAATCTGTGATCTGCCCCTGTTCCAGTGCATTAAAATATCAAATTAGCACATTATATATTACAATATTTGGTCTGTTTTGGAATCTAGCAGCCACTAGTCACCCTAGTATGATTTATAATTTGCCAAATTTAGTTTAAAGAAGATAGTTGAGTAGAATCCCCACTCAACAACCTAAACTTCAGACCTCTTCTAGAGCACCCCACTTGTCACAAACGGTCATTTTGTATCTTTTTCTGTGGTATTTTGCAGATTCACCTGCAGTGACACTGTTTTGCATATATATATATATATATATATATATATATATATATATATATATATATATATATGATCTGTCTTGGTGATGCCCATAGGTCACAAGAGTACAACAATAACTTAAAACAGCAATCAGTACAAAAGAATACACAAGAACACAGGTTAACACCAACGTCACTGCTGTCATTGTCACCAAAATCACAGAAAGTAAGAGATGAGAAGAAGGCAGAAACTAGGGTACAGCATGTAACACCTACAGCTAGTACGTAGCAGGTCGAACCACATTTTGTTTAAAAAGTTTATAGCTGATAAAATAAAAGACTTCATGTATCTGTTTGTGTCACCTCTAGGGAGGTAAATCTGTCCTGATGGAAGAATAATAATGGATAGGTTCACAGTTTTTCACTCTAGATTAACAGGGAAACTCTGTCCATGGAAACAAAAAGGGGGCATTCTGTACTAAAAATACTTTAACTTTGGAAGATATCCACTTTATTTGACAGCTGAAGTCTCATATGAGCTTCAAATAAGCTTTTGAATACAGTTTTTACACAAAGACTATTATTTTGTCCCCCATCACTTACATTGAAAACACATTGGGAAGGGTATGAACAAGAGGAATGATTACGGCAAGAAAAACCTGTTTCAACCTGTTCATATGAGCATCTGACTGTTGTTTTAAGACAAACTTGAAAATGTGTGAACCCATCTTTTAAACTCACTGTGTAAAGACCTTGCCAGCAAGTTTTTGTTTTTCACACTGAGATTGCTTACCATCAGATCACAGCAAATGTGAGAACTGACTCAATGAAAAAAGTATTGAATATTTTCAACAGAGACTTGTCAACACTAAAGCTCTGGATTTGGGGCCCCTGAGCCTGTGTCCATACAGTAATACATCTATGTCTCTAGGTTTCCAAGTCTCTGGTGAACCTTTTTGGATGATGGAGATGACATTGTCCATGAGGAGATGATGTGACTGCCAGTGGCACAAACTCTTTCCTGCCAGGAAGGATCTGACACCAGTTGTCGTGCTCTCTCTTATGTGCACAAGTTCAAGCCAGTCATAGCAGAACAAGCATGCAGCATGAAAAATAAACATCACCACCAAACACAGCAGCAAAGGATGCTGCCATCTGAACTCTCACACACTGACACACACAGTAAATATAGCATTTTTTATTCTTCAACCATGTAGAGCAAATAAGAGAATGAATGATGAATGGTGATGGTTGTATTTCCTGGATAGATTTCAAAATAAACAGAGATAAAGCAGCACAGTCATTTTGTGCAAAAATGCATTTAAAAGTTGATCTGAAGCTTATACGAGGCTTCAGCAGTCTGAGTTAGTCACATCAAGTGGATATCTGACACATTTACAGTCTCGTTAGCATCAAATTCCCTCTTTGTGTTTCCCTGTTGAGCTGCGGTGGAAGTATAGTAACAAAAAGCAGGACTTTACATTTGGATGGCTGAGGCTTCATATTAGCTTCAGATAAACTTTTAATACATTTTTGCACAGAAGGAGAACTGTTGATTTTGTCCTCCATCATTTACATTGTCAGTGCATTATGAAGGGATCTTCTAATGGTCAGTATGAACAGGAGGAATAATTACAGCAAGAAAAACCTGTTTCAATGTTCATTTGGACACCTGACTGTTGTTTTAAGGCAGACTTGAAAAATTGTGAACCCGTCTTTTAATTCTGCAATGTAAAATAAATATTAAAGTGTGAAACCACATGAGGACAAATGAGGAGCGAGCAAAACCATAATAAAATAAAATACCCAAACTTGAGAAGCATTCAGTTCCTGTACGCATTAATGCTGATTGGCATGAGTTTGGATGACACTGTAATCACATGAAAATGTAAATGACTCATCAACTGTACATGTCATTGAAAATGAGCTCATGTACCGCTGATGAGCATGCAATATAGAAGACTTTGAAATTCTAATTACATTTGTACTGTATACAGGTGTGAAATTATAAGTACAATGTGACTGAATGGTCCTCAGTAGACTTTAAGTCATTATATAGTTCATAATATCTCACAAACTGTACATGAATATTTTGAAATTTCAATGGATTTTATACTGTATACCAGTGCTATGATATAATGCAATTGAAGTGAATGGGCCTCCAAAGACTATTATGAAGTAGTGTGCACAACCATCACACTAACTAGTGATAGAAGATGGAAAATTTGTACGTGCATGTGTTTAAATGGAGAAATGGATGAAGATGAAATAACAAACGATAGTAAAATATATATATATATATATATATATATATATATATATATATATATATATGCAAAACAGTAGCCAAAACAGTAGCCTTTAAAAACCATAAATAAATAATTACATTTAAGTAAAAGAAGAAAAAAAGAAAATTACTCCTTTACTTAAGTAAAGGTACCAATACAGAGATGTCCTGCATTAAAAATCCTACTTAAGTAAAAGTACATGAGTATTAACACCAAAATGTACTTGAAGTAGTAAAGTAAAAATACTAATTTCATCCCTCTGACTGATATATTACTATATATGACATATATATATGTGGAGCTAGTTTGAAATAGAAAACAGTGCGGTGGGGGAATAGAAATCCAAGTTCAGTTCAAGGATACATGATTACTTATAACTATAATAATAAATGCAGGGTTTCCTGGCTGTAGTACCTGAAGACAATTGCATGCTGTTAATAGGAGGGAAGGATGAAAGAGAAAACAGGTGGCCATCAAAAGTTGAGGGCTTTTCTTGCAGTAAATGTTTATAATTTGTGTTTATGTGTTAAAATCAAAGTTCAGTTCTTCTTCTTCATCATCTACTGTATTTAGATTAAAATCTCCAAATACTAAATAAAAGAATTACAACCCCTTCCCGTCCATTTCCCGTTCTGTTATAAATACATTTTTCAGGTTTTTAAGAGAGACTAAAAGCTTCTCTCAACAGCTGATGCACACCTTCAGAAACTTCCACAACACCCAGAAATCTCCTTGCTGCATCTACAATCATGTCAATTTTCTCAGATTTTCTCTCTGCTCCGGCCACACAGTTGATTTCCATTGCCAAAAAGGCCAAAAACTTCACCCGATCCTTACAAAAGCAAAACTCAGCATGCTTCCTAACTGATTCCAAGTTCCATTCAATAACACACAATTACTTATAACTATAATAATAAATGCAGGGCGATTGTTTTCATGACTGTTAAGTACCTGAAGTCAATCACATGCTGTCAATAGTACGTAGCCTGATATTTCATGCTATGCTGACATTATGTCATTGTTTTATGTTCCATGACTTGTACGCTGAGCATGCTTGTAAAACTTTTGTATGGTGTTATGGCTGAACATACCATTTTGTATATACATATTTTCTTCCATTATTCTATTGCTATTATTCCTATTTAATTCTATTTCATTTTTCTATTACTTTGTTGTGATATATATATATATATATATATATATATATATATATATATAAGTAGAGACTACTGTAAACCAGTTAAATTCCTTGTATGCAGAAGCACACTTGGCCATTAAAGTTGAATTCTGAACAAGATATCACCTCCTTCAACTAAACTATTTTTTCCTACATACAATCTTCTAAAGTCAAGATTCACGATTTGAAAGCATTCCTCCTTCCACTTACCCAGTGGATTATTAAAGTGGGATATATTTTTTCAAGTGATGTTAAAGTCACGATACATGCATACCAGTTCTGTTTTTATTGAAAATATGGTCAACTTCAAGTATGAAACAATATATTTTCTGGAGTGGAAAACTAAAAAGGGTTGCTACTTCTCAGTATATACACAAGGCGAATCTTTCCCAAATACACAGTGTCATAAATATTAAAGAAAAACACACAACATATTGAGAGAAATAAAGCTCCAGTGATGAGTTAAAACAGTTTTAGAAGCAGCAACAGATGGTGCAGAAGCAAATTATTGCTGTGACCACTTGTATTAACAGTCAACACATGAACTCTTTAGAATACAATCAGAGACTTTGCTAAGAGTAGAGCTCTATTGTCGACGAGACTGCTGTAATCACTGCAAACTGTTTTGTTTTGTTCTGTTTTGCTTTACTGTGAAACTCCAGATGACAGTTTACATGGATTATAATAGTCCTATAGTCATTATAGCAAGACTGGGAGGGAACTCATCTTGTCAAAACAGTCCACACCTTCTGCCTACAACTCTACAGCCCGTACAGCCAGCTCCACTGTTGATATTTATAATACACTGAATGACATTGATATGTGCAATGTGAAAGTGTCACTCTTAATTATCACCAACAGAGCCTTTTAGCCTCTTTTGCTTATTGTTTTGGTTTTACACATTTGCATGGTGTAGTCTCTGTGCTACTCAAAAGGCTCTGATAAACCCACAGCACACTTCAGAGAGAAAAGACAGGACGACACTGATTGATATGCAGCCTTTAATAATGCAAGCAGACTAATGTTTCAACACTACAGTGTCTACATCAGAATCAAAGAGGATTAAGGCATAAGGCAAACACACATATGTAGTCAACTTAGGATAGATGTACATTTGTTATTAGGTAGAAGGCTGAACAGAAATTCAAACATATGACAAGTTCAGCTCTTCATCTAGTATCTAGTAGCTATAGAACAAATATGTTTTCTCAGGAGTCATGGACACCAAACTAGAGCTAAAAAGGAGATTGAATATTGGATTCACATTCATTCTGCAGGCAGATACATGACTCCAAATGAATGCTAATGTTGTTTTTGTGTTGACAGGATGTGTAAATGGGCAACTGTTTGCTAACATATTAGCCATAACAGTTTTATTCAGCTAGATGATGTTGTCAGCTTGTTTGGTAATTACTCTGCCTCCTGGTGGTCAAACATTTATTAATGCAGTTTAATGTGCTCTAACTATATGTTGTCTCTAATAATGTTAATGTCATAAGTGAAGCTTAAGTTATGATTGCAACCAGAATCTATAAAAGAGCATCAGCTAAACACCAGCTATGTAAATTGTCATTGTTGTACATTTTGAACCTCGTCAGATCTAATCCAGTCTAGAGCCATACACCTCCACCTCACACACGTGCAGGTAATCGCTTCTTCCAGGAATGACTATGCTAACATAGCGGCCGTCCATCCCGTTACAGTCGAATGTGTGGGTAAAACCTGCAGGGATGTGTGTGATCACAGCACACCTAGGAGAAAAAGAAATTACTTTGTTAACTTATTGAATGATCACTTTAATAAATGGATAGACCTATTCATTTTGGTTTTAAAGGTTAATATAAACATAAGTTACTGCTAACAAACGTAATGACAAATATCCATTAATGACCAACTTTTAGTCATAGTAGTATTTTAATTAATGGACTTTAAACTACCTGGGATTGTTGTTGCCATTGTTCACAGCAGAATCTCCAATGCGGATCTCAGCTCCATCAAGTCGATGTTCGTATGCATTTCTGTTGGTTATCTTAACAGAAAACACTTTATGTGTTTTCCGCAGGTCCACTCGCCACCAGGGACTGGCTATGTATGATGTACAAGAGCAGGAGCCGTAGTCATAGTTGCTGTCACGATTCCCATCTATAGCATTATATGCATCGCCAAGTTGTGAATACAATGTTGGCTGTGAGGCTTTTCCTTGAAGTGCCAGGTTCTCTCCTGTACAAAAGGACACATTTACAAACATCAGCACTGATACATAGTTTTCTTTGCTATCTGTAGAACAAAGTGGCCCCAATTTGTGGATGTCTTGAACCTGAAAGTCACAACTATTTGCACATTGGTGTCCTTTCCAGTAGCGGGAAACTACTGAAATATGGAGCGTTTATGTATAGTTGTGCAGATGCTTGTTGCAAAAATTGAAGGATGCACCAGCAGTTGGCAGTAGAAAATGTGCCAGATTTCATGTTGTGTATCATAAAGTGTCTATTTTTCTTATTATTATTCAACACATTTACAAATGTTTTTCGGCAACTATCAAGAATCTCAGTAACTCTTGAGAAATTGTTTCTTCACAGGATTTATCAATTCTTATCTCCTACAAATCTGTATAGATACTTCTGAGTCTCAATATGGTCCCATTTACACCCGGTATTAACATGTGTTCTGAATCTGGATCCATGGAGGGAATAATGACATTCAATTCATGGGTTTTTGCAATTACACCCGGTATTAAAATGCATTTTCATTTTCTCAGTGTGTTATGATCAGATTTGAATATGAAAATTAGCTAGGCATGTCTGGCAGACTTGTCAACAAACATCTGCATCCCAGGTAAAGCAAACTGTGGCCACAAACAGACGCCATTCTTTTCTAAATCACTGTTCATAATGTACTGATTGCATTTACACCTGGCTGAGATCTGATCACAATATGAGCTTGACAGTCTCCAGATGTTATCTTGCTGATCCGTTCGCATTCCAATCACAATGCGCTCTGCTTAAACATGCGTTTTCCTTATCGAGATACAGATCGCATGTTAGTGGTAGCTGTAAATGTATTAATTGCATGTTCGAGTTGAGACACATTTATAATCCATTTACACCTGGTATTAACATGTGATCTGTATCTGGATATGTTATCTGAATAAAGAAAAACGCATGTTAATGCAGGTGTAAATGCACTCAGAATGAACGTATTGTGATTAGAATGCAATCAGATTGGCCAGATAACATTTGGAGGTGGTCGGGCTCCCACTGATCTCAGCCAGGTGTAAATACAATCCATATCCGTACAGCGTGACCACATTCATGAAAAAAAAATCCCCTTGATTTTAAAGGTCACCTAGCTCTTACTGCCAGCTAAAGCAAGCTCTGTAAAAGCTACAAGTAGCTGTAATTAGAAGTCCCTTGCAAAAAAGCAAATGATGTCTCTTTGTGGCAGCAGTTTCTTTGCTGACAAGTCCACCAGCTCCACCTAGAAAATTTACATATTAAGATCCAATCACAAGGCAAGAAAAGCTGAAAAAACAGGAAGACATTTTAAAACCAGGTGTAAATGCAATAACCCACTGATTGGATGTCATCAATGCCAAATAATGAGATCTATTTGCATCAGGAAGTGAATACATTTTGCTCATTTTCTTCATTCAAATGAATGCTGTTCAACTTCTGCTGTGACTGCGGCTCTATAGAAAATGAGGTGCCAGCATCATCTAGCAAATTAAATTTGTGTGGCTTCAGCCACATATTCAATTCTCACCAGTTGGGGCACGGTACCCGTTGACTTCCACTTCACAGAGTGTGAGCATCTTTCCTGAACCAGGTAAAAACACAGTCACATAACGTCCCTCCACGTGTTTTTCAAGAGTTATTATATGAGACCTGCCTGCTGCGATACTAGATATCACAGCGACCCTAAAAGAGAGAGAGGAAACAGTGCATGAATTCATTTTATAGCTGAGGTAGTTTAACAGTTATTTAATGTATTAGAAAAAAATGAAGTCATTCATTCACTTTTATTATTAATGTTTTTTATTATAAGTTAAATATAGTTCACTTGTCTTAGAATTTCTGCTGCCTGCATTACTACACATCATGTTATCCCTCTAAACAACAAACAGCTGACTGATTTTTACATTTGGTTTGACCACACACACATAGACAATCTGCATGGGGGTGAATCAGTAAGAATCGATAATTCTACACGGCCGTGGTATAAATTTAAAGGTAACAGGCTTGTGACTAGACTTGGTTAAAGGTTTGATTGCATTACTCGCAAATTTATGAATATTGAAAATGTTTAAGCTATAAATGAATATAATGCTCAGTCAAAACTACTGTTTGTAGAAAAATAAAAATGATAAGACTACCTCTTAAACACATTGGATCTCAGGGTTTCCTTAAACTTAAGGTTTAAGTTGATATTTTTTCTTAATTTTTGCATTACAATTAAAGTAAAAAATGACTTCTTTTAATTTTAAAACGGTGTCTGGGTGTGTTTATTATTTCAGAGGTTAAAGGACATATACATACATTAGACTGCAGTCCTTCTATACTGTGTTAAAGGGCTAGTACACTCCATTATTTGGTATATTGTGGTCTCACAATATTTAGTTATATCTGGGAGGTATAAGGTTTCTAAAGTGAACCAATGTAAACAACATTAAGTTAATCAGAGTTACCATATCAAAGTTGTTTGGGATAAAGAACTCAGGGCCCCATCTACATATATAAAGGGTAGGAGGGCTACATAAGGATATACATAAACATCTGTTTAATGATTTCCAGGGAGAAGTCCTGTATCTAAGGAGTAAGTACTGTATGTTCACTTACACTGGGTTTGCAATACCATTGTCTCGTAAAGAGTTTCCGATGTGAATCTCTGCCCCATTGATCCTGTCTGCACAGCAGTCTCCTCTGTTGGTGATGACGATAGCGGTGACCACATAGGACTCCATCAGGTCCAACCTCCACCAGGGGTTGGTCTGTGGGTCAGAGTGGCTGCATGAACCGGCCAAGAAATTAGATTCACGGTTTCCATCAATGGCGTTTTCAGCAGCCCCAAGATAAGCCTGAGATCCCTGGAGGCGGTATGACTGAGTTGCTTTGCCATTCAAGGCCACATTTTCTGTGAAAGAAATATCAGCCAATAAGTTGTCTAAGAGTTACATTCTTTCCATAGCATATGCATTAACTTAGAAAAAAAATCACTCAGTCGTTAAAAAATGTTGCTGAAAATTGTTGTAGACAACTCTTAAATTAAATACATAAAAAAGTAGTTGAGTCTACTGCAACAAATACAAAGAGGGTCATATGTCCAATATGGGTTTGTTACCTTTCACTGCATTACACAAATAACTAAACATAACATATTCTGTTTGATTTGTATTATACATGAAACTAACCATCTCTAAGTGACATAAACATAACCACTTTTCCACAAAAAAAATCAAACTTGTGCACAGTGTTATTAACAAAATTTTGAACAATTCTACTTAACACATCAATGAATCTTTATTATCAGTCCACCATCTTTTTATTGTTTACATATAACTAATTATCCATTTTAGGGCACTGGAATTTTTTGGCAATTGTACTTGATAATGTCTTATAACACAGATATCACTGACATAGCCAGATCATACTTACTGTAGGTAGAAGCCGAGCACGTCCCCACGAAGAGCAGCAACAGCAGAGCTAAACCGTGTTTCATTGTTCTGGCTGAGACAGATTACAGAGTCAATAATAGAATTACACTGAAGAAATTTATATTGTCTTCATTATTAATGTATGAAGTTTATCCTTGACCAACAATCTAATGCTTTGTTCCAGAACTTGGATATCCAAAGTGCATAAAAATGAAATGAATATTAAAATGAATATTAGGGATATTAAGTAATTATATGTAACCATCAATACACACAAAAATGAAATAACCCTCCAAACTGTGTATTTGAGAGCATGGCTATTCAGTTACAACCACATACCTTGACATGCAAAATGAACTCTGAGGAAGATGAGAAGCCGCTCTCTGTGCTGTGCTGATGAATATGATTCAATGTGGACTACACAGGGATATTAATGTGCTCTTCTTATCATGGCATGTGCTGTTTATTGCTGATATACAACAGTCTTATATTTAGATAAGACTAATTCCAGCTATCAAGTGGAGCAGGGATGGGCAACTGTAGATGGTGTTGTAAAATAGAAGATGACAGCTGTAGTTCCATTGATCTTGTTTGAAGTTCTGTATGTCAATATTAAACATTGAATACTGCATCAAATTGTAGTGCGTTCATAAAAACATGCAGCCATAAAAACAGGGCACAGGACAACATATGACACAATATAGCAGACCATGGAGAAAGTGTGAGGTGCGTTCAGTAAATTAAAGCTTGGCCAAAGCCCTTGACTCGTGCAGGATAAGCAGGAGACACAGGTGGCAAGGTGGGTTTGGGAACCAGGTGACTGGGAAAGGTGTAAATGGAGAGTTCCATGGAAATGCAGAGGCCTGGAGAGTGTGTGAGTGTGTGACTGAAGGCAGGGACAGAGGCATGATTGGAAAAATAAAAACCACTGACGCAGCTGTTGTGACAATAGCAGCCCATGGAGAAGTTTCCTTCTCCTTATTTGGTATTCAGTCCCATTTATAGAATTAGACCACGACCACCTTGCTGTATGCTGACTGTTATATTCTATGAAAGAGGAAAAATGGTGTCTAGCTTGTGGACAATTACGTGTATTTTGGGTTTCAGTTGAAATCAATAAAGCACTTTGCTAAATTGCCATCACATCCACCACAAAAATACAGCTGCAATCTGTAAACACACAAAGACGAAACAAATTATGTTGCTCTTGCATCTGAATTGAGCCAGAAACAGCATTTCGTTGTAGTGTTTCACCCCTTCGTTCATGATTGTTTCCCAAACCAAGCTGAAATAGAGAATGCAGACTCAAATGTTTTTTGACTGTCCATCGATGTGCTCTGGCAGCTTTCTGGCTTGTGTGCAGCTCTCTGTAAATTTGCAATGAGCCACATAAGTAACTCCAGCGCACCATTTGTTTTATGATCCTTTCATACCAGTATGATATTACGGGACTCGATGAGGCACAACCTTTCATAAATGACAATAAGTCTTTGTAAAAAGATATCATGCTGTTCAATGTTAACTTTGTCTCTGCCAACCAGCTGCTCTACTAGGAAACATATTCGCCACCTGCTTTCCGTAAAAAGACCATCAGTGGCCTTGGACAGAACCACTTGCAATGCATTCTCCTTGTTGTAGGATTTCCCCCTCTAGAGCGATAGGGGAATCTACAGCCTTTTTCTCAGTTTTATTTAGTCATAGCATTAATATTTTAATGCATTATGTAAAGCACCTTGAATAAACTTGCCTAGCCTTGATATACAGGATCTAGGCTCAGGTTTGGTGGCGGAATGCAAAGGCAGAGGACAATAATAAGTGGGTAGATATATTTACACAATGGAGTGATAATGAAATGATCAGGAAAATGAAGAGCATGTGTGCTGGCAGATGACAATCAGGTGATGACTGTTTCAGGTACAGGGTGATTGGAGAGGTGACTGGGAAAGATGGGAAAGTCCGGTGTCATCTGGTGGGCAGGTGATGAATGACAGGGAATGGTGAGTTCCATGGAAATACAGGGGACTGGGGAAGTGTGGCTGAAAGCAGGGACAGAAGCAGGATGGGAAAAAATAAATACTACAGAGACAGCTGTTGTGACAACAGCAGTCTATGGAGAAAGTGTGAGGTGTATTAGATCCACTGAAAGTTTATCTAAAGCCCTCGACTCATGCAGACTGCAAACAGCAGTAACATATGTGCTCTTCTGGAAGGTTCAATCCAGCATTGTTTGCTGGTTTAGAGGAGTCCTTTTAAAGGAGAAGGCTGGTCAAATTCTGTACTTTTCTTATTGGCCCCAGTGTGTCAGAGAATAAAGTACTGCTTAAAGAGCAAGTAGGACTTTCAGCTGTAATTCAGCATAATCTTGGAATAAAAATAAATTGCCTGAGGCTTGGACACATGCAAAAATGCTGCCTACAACTGCATCAACATTTGAATAACATGACTTTGGTTTAGGCTACACAAAATAATGTAATTCTGCACACCTGACATTTGACATGAATTTGAGTAGTAGTTGCAACTTGACTGGACTTTTCATATGGCACCAATTTCAAAAATAATTGCACATTTCTACTACATAGGGGACTTAGATTTAAGAAATTATCAAATGTACAGCAGTGAAATTCCTCTTTAAAGTCCCCCTCCAAAATCAAAAATGTGTTTTTCTTGTTCCATTAGTTGGATGTTTGCGCTTCACTGTTTGTTTTCACATTCATCTGCTGAAAGGGGAAAGTTTCTCTGTGCTCAACGAAAACTTTAACATGTGTAACAACAAATATGATTTGTGTTTCAACTAGTTTGGAGCTATTTGCTCTTGTGTCCTGCAGTTCAACTTTTGAAATGAAAGTATTTGAACATTCATAGATTATGGATTTTTCAAAAATGGAGAAAGAGATGTCTAATTTCTAATTAGGTAATTGAACTTCTTTGTGGAAAAGCCACATCAGACACATTATCATTCAAACCAGTCTTTTAATACATCTTAAAAGATGTATGGGGGATCTTTAACCTTTTATACACTACATTTATCACCAACAGTCCTTAAGCATAAATTAACACTTGTTTGATCCACTGTATGCTATCAGCTTTAACATGAGACTACTTGCAGATAAAAGGTATGTTGACTGTTGACTGAGAGCTTAACTACAAACCAAAATCATGTTTCAAATTCTGTTCCACCTTTGAATAGTGATTTCCTCCTGTTAAAATATGTTTCCTGTAGCACCCCCCTCTGCGGTTGGGGTAAGGTTGGGGTTGGATTTTGGTTAGGCGTAGCAGAGATAACTGGTTGGTTTAGGGTAAGTTTGGGGTCAAGTTAAAGTCCCCCTCCATTCAAAAATGTGTTTTGTCTATTGTTACTTCACTTGGATGTTTGAGCTTATGTGAAAAGTGTCACTCATAGTGACAAACACATAATTATCGCTAACAGAGCCTTTTAGCCTGTTTTGCTTCTTGTTTTGGTTTTACACATTTGTATGGTTTAGTCTCACTACTCAAAAGGCTCTGATAAACCCACAGCACACTTAAGAGAGAAAAGACAGGACCACACTGATTGATATGCAGCCTTTAATAATGCAAGCAGACTAATGTCTCAACAGTACAGTGTCTACATCAGAATCAAAGAGGACAAAGGCATAAGGCAAACACACATATGTAGTCCCGTAGGATAGGTGTACAGTTGTTATTGGGTAGAAGGTTGAACAGTTCAAATATATTGGATAATAGATTAAAAGGTGGGAATTGCCAGAGACAATGTCCAGGTTCCAAACCCATACATTAAAAACAGAAAAACAAGAAATGACATCAATAGCAAAAGGTTCATGTTTTGCAGCAGACATAATATCATGAATTGGAGGAAGTATGACAAATTCAGCTCTTCATCTAGTATCTAGTAGCTATAGAACAAATGTGTTTTTTCAGGAGTCATGGACACCAAACTAGAGCTAAAAAGGAGATTGAATATTGGATTCACATTCATCCTGCAGGCAGATACATGACTCCAAATGAATGCTAATGTTGGTTTTGTGTTGACAGGATGTGTAAATGGGCAACTGTTTGCTAACATATTAGCCACAACAATTTTATTCAGCTAGATGATGTTGTCAGCTTGCTTTGGAATTATTCTGCCTCCTAGTGGTCAAACATTTATTAATGCAGCTTTAATGTGATCTAACTATATGTTGTCTCTAATGATGTTAATGTCATAAGTGAAGCTTAAGCTATGATTGCAACCAGAATCTATAAAAGAGCATCAGGTAAATACCAGCTATGTAAATTGTCATTGTTGTACATTTTGAACCTCGTCAGATCTAATCCAGTCTAGAGCCATACACCTCCACCTCACACAGGTGCAGGTAATCGCTTCTTCCAGGAATGACTATGCTAACATAGCGGCCGTCCATCCCGTTACAGTCGAATGTGTGGGTAAAACCTGCAGGGATGTGTGTGATCACAGCACACCTAGGAGAAAAAGAAATTACTTTGTTAACTTATTGAATGATCACTTTAATAAATGGATAGACCTATTCATTTTGGTTTTAAAGCTTAATATAAGTAAATATAAGTTACTGTTAAAAACTTAATGACAAATATCCATTCATAACCAACTTTTAGTCATAGTAGTATTTTAATTAATGGACTGTAAACTACCTGGTATTGCTGTTGCCATTGTTCACAGTAGAATCTCCAACATGGATCTCAGCTCCATCAAGTCGATGTGGGTATATATTTTCGTTGGTTATCTTAACAGAAAACACTTTATGTGTTTTCTGCAGGTCCACTCGCCACCAGGGACTGGCTATGTATGATGTACAAGAGCAGGAGCCATCTGCATAAGTGCTGTCACGATTCCCATCTATAGCATTATATGCATCGCCAAGATATGAATACAATGATGACTGTGAGGCTTTTCCTTGAAGTGCCAGGTTCTCTCCTGTACAAAAGGACACATTTGCAAACATCAGCACTGATACATAGTTTTCCTTGCTATCTCTAGAACAAAGTGGTCCCAATTTGTGGATGTCTTGAACCTGAAAGTCACAATTATTTGCACATTGTTGTACTTTCCAGTGGTGAGAAACTGCACTGAAATATGGAGCATTTATGTATAGTTGTGCAGATGCTTGTCGCAAAAATTGAAGGATGCACCAGCAGTTGGCAGTAGAAAATGTGCCAGATTTTATGTTGTGCATCAGAATACAAAGTATTTTTCTTATTATTATTCAACACATTTTCAAATCTTTTTCAGCAACTATCCAGTATCCCAGTAACTCTTGAGAAATTGTTTCTTCATAGGATATATCAGTTCTTGTCTCCTATGAATAATTTTAAAGATGTTAACTCTAAATAAACCAGTTAACCAGATACTTCTGAGTCTCACTATGGTCCCATTTACACCTGGTATTAACGTGTTCTGAATCTGGATGCATTATCTGAATAAAGACATTCAATTCATGGGTTTTTGCATTTACACTTGGTATTAAAATGTGTTCTTGTTTTCTTAGTTGTGCCAGCATTATGATCACATTTCAATATGCAAATTAGCTAGGCACATCTGGCGGACTTGTCAACAATCATCTGCATCCCAGGCAAAGGAAACTACTGTCATGAATGGACGCCATGTATTAATTGCATGTTTGAGTTAAGACACATTTATACCCCGTTTACACCTGGCATTAACATGCGATCTGTATCTGGATATGTTATCTGAATAAAGAAAAATGCATGTTAATGCAGGTGTAAAAGCACTCACAATGCACTGTGATTGGAATGCGATCGGATTGGCCAGATAACATTTGGAGGTGGTCGGGCTCACATTGTTCTTGGATCTCAACCAGGTGTAAATGCAATCCATATCTGTACAGTGTGACCACATTCATGAAAAAAAAATCATCTCATTAAGTTTAAAGGCCACCTAACTCTTACTGCCAGCCAAAGCGGGCTTGTAAAAGCTACAAGAAGATGTAACTAGAAGTCCTCCCTTACAAAAAAGCAAATGATATCTCTTTTGCAGTTTGTTTGACCTGGGACGCGATATGTTTGCTGACGAGTCCATCAGCTCCACCTAGAAAATGTACATATTAATTTACATATCACAAGGCAGGAACAGCTAAAAAAAGGAGAACACATTTTAAAACTAGGTGTAAATGCAAAGACCCATTGATTGGATGTCATTATCCACATAATGTATCCAGATTCAGAACACATGCTAATACCAGGTGTAAATGGGGCCTCACTTCAAAAAGATACCACTTTACAAAGCAGAGATTTATTTTCAGCAGGAAGGAAATACATTTTGCTCATTTTCTTCATTCAAATGAATGCTGTTCAAATTCTGCTGTGACTGCAGCTCTATAGGAAATGAGGCGCCAGCATCACCTAGCAAATTAAATTTGTGTGGCTTTAGCCACATATTCAATTCTCACCAGTTGGGGCACGGTACCCGTAGACTTCCACTTCACAGAGTGTGAGTATCTTTCCTGAACCAGGTAAAAACACAGTCACATAACGTCCCTCCACGTGTTTTTCAAGAGTTATTATATGAGACCTGCCTGCTGCGATACTAGATATCACAGCGACCCTAAAAGAGAGAGAGGAAACAGTGCATGAATTCATTTTATAGCTGAGGTAGTTTAACAGTTATTTAATGTATTAGAAAAAAATCATTAATTCACTTTTATTATTAATGTTTTTTGTTATAAGTTAAATATAGTTAACTTGTCTTAGGATTTCTGCTGCCTGCATTACTAAGCATCATGTTGTCCAGCTTAACAACAAACAGCTGATGGCAGAAAAGGGTTTCACAGGTACGGTGGGAGATTTAGTATTCTGACTGATTTTCTCGCCTTGAAATAAGGACTACTAACAAGAAAACAGTGTGATGTCCTTTGAAGTGAAAATATAGAATTTTATTTGCATTACAATTAAAGTAAGAAATTACTTCTTTTATTTTTAAAATGCTATCTAGGTGTGTTTATTATTTCAGAGGATGAAGGACATATACATACATTAGACTGCAGTCCTTCTATACTGTGTTAAAAGGCCAATATACTCAATTATTTGGTATATTGTGGTCTCACAATATTTAGTTATATCCTGGAGGTATAAGGTTTCTAAAGTGAACTAATATAAATAACATTAAGTTAATCAGAGTTACCATATCAAAGTTAATTGGGATGAAGAACTCAGGGCCCCATCTACATATATAAAGGGTAGGAGGGCTACATAAGGATCTGGGTGGTTTAAAACATCTGTTTAATGATTTCCAGGGAGAAGTCCTGCATCTAATGAGTAATTACTGTATGTTCACTTACACTGTGTCTGTGGCACCATTGTAATGTAAATTCTTTCCGATACGAATCTCTGCCCCATTGATCCTGTCTTCACAGCAGTCTCCTCTGTTGGTGATGATGACAGAGGTGATCATGTAGGACTCCAGCAGGTCCAACCTCCACCAGGGGTTGTTCTGTTTTGCAGTGATGCTGCATGAACCGGCTGAGAATCTAGATTCACGGTTTCCATCAATGGCGTTGTAAGCAGCACCCAAAATACCCTCATTTCCATCAGCACGGTGTGACTGAGTTGCTTTGCCACGCAAGGCCACGTTTTCTGTGAAAGAAATACACACTTGTTTTTTCCAAAGCTTAATGTTGATTATCCCTGTGGAGGGATTTATATCACACCTGAAAACCTATGTGTGCCCATCCTGTGATCTGCATTAGTGTGATTTGGATGCTTTGTTTTCAGCCACGTCAGCAGCGTGGTCATAGGGACATTTGGTCCACCACTTTGGGCCAGACTGATGCTGTAATTCTGCTGTTTACCTTGCAATCGTTGCAATGAAAAATGAAATTGTGTGGGCAGTGGTGACAAATTGTGAACACAACAATGACTTATCATCATCTTTAAGTTGATATGGAGAACTTGTTTGTGAAGAGCTGTTTTTTTCCACATCCAGCAGTTACAGAGATACATTATCTTGTTTCTGTCCACCTGGTGTAAGGCCAATATTCATTCTTTTTGCTATGTTATATCTAGCTCTTTAGCTTCTAAATGCTCTACTATGTTCACCAGTCTTTTTGCCATTTGGTGCTGAGCAGGTAGTGTACAGTGGGTTTTTTGAGTTTTTTCTGTGAAAACAGCTTCCTGCTGTGGCCGAAAATGACACTAATAGTTACTTTCTTTCCATAGAATATGCGTTGATTTAGAAAAAAGTCACTCAGTTTTTAAGAAATATTTATGAAAATTTAAGACAACTCTGCAGAGGTGCAAGGCCATCATTTCTGCAAATTAGACATTAAATGCATAAAAAATAGTAGAGTCTACTCCTATGACCAACAAGGGTCACCTTTCACTGCATTACACAAATAACTAAATAAAACATATTCTGTTTGATTTGTATTAAATATAAAACTAATCATCTCTAAGTGACATAAACATAACCACTTCTCCATAAAAAAACAAAGAAAAGAAACTTGTGCACAGTGTTTTTTGAAACAATTCCACTTAACACATCCAAGCCACATGAATCTTTATTACTACTCCACTACTATCTTTTTATTGTTTACATATGACTAATTATCCATTTTAGGGCACCAGGATTATTTGGCAATTATACTTGTTAATGTCTTATAACGGAGATATCACAGACATAGCCAGATCATACTTACTGTAGGTGGAAGCCGAACACATCCCCAGGAAGAGCAGCAACAGCAGAACTGAACCGTGCTCCATTGTTCTGGTTGAGACGGATTACAGAGTCAATAATAGAATTACACTGAAGAAATTTATTTTGTCATCATTATTAATGTATGAAGTTTATCCCTGACCAACAATCTAATGCTTTGTTCCAGGATTTGGATATCCAAAGTAAATAAAAATGAAATTACTTCTCTAAAATGAATGACTGATGGATATTAAGTAATTATATTAACCGACAGTACACATACACATGAAATAACCCTCGAAACTGTGTATTTGAGAGCATGGCTATTCAGCTACAACCACATACCTTGACATGAGGAAGATCAAAAGCCGCTCTCTGCGCTGTGCTGATGAATATGATTTGATGTGAACCACACAGGGATATTTATGTGCACGTCTTATGGTGGCATGTGCTGTTTATTGCTGATATACAACAGTCTTGTATCTAGATAAGAATAATTCCGGCTATCAAGTGGAGCAGGGATGGGCAACTGTAGATGATGTTGTAAAATAGAAGATGACAGCTGTAGTTCCATTGATCTTGTTTGAAGTTCTGTATGTCAATATTAAACATTGAATACTGCATCAAATTGTAGTGCGTTCATAAAAACATGCAGCCATAAAAACAGGGCACCGGACAACATATGACACAATATAGCAGACCATGGAGAAAGTGTGAGGTGCGTTCAGTAAATTAAAGCTTGGCCAAAGCCCTTGACTCGTGCAGGATAAGCAGGAGACACAGGTGGCAAGGTGGGTTTGGGAACCAGGTGACTGGGAAAGGTGTAAATGGAGTTTTGTATGTCAATATTAAAGATCAAATACTGCATCAAATTTTGCAGTTACAGGAGAAAGTGTGAGGTGTGTTAACTTTGTGTTCTATGAGAGACAGTGGCTGCACCAGAGTTGGGTTCTTGAATACATCTCAAACTTGGACCTAAAAAGTGGGGCAAATAATGTTCAGAAAAGACTCTAAAGAAAAGGTAACAGCATTAATCAGCAAAAACAGAAGAGGAACTATCATCTTTGGATATATTTTTTAAATCAACAACAAACAACTAGCTAGCTGTCAACTGCTAACTGCTACCTGCCACCGTTACCAACATTCAAAAGGAGAAACTGCACTGCAGAAGCTAAACTAAGAGTTATTTTGTAAAGACAAGAAAACAAATTAAGGGGTCCTTGTCAGTGGTATTCTCTCCCTCTCTATGAACTGGTGTGATGGCTGCGCAACCATCGTTTGCGGCGGCCTCTCCTAGTTCCGATTTTGCAGTGTCTTTGTCCATGTCCACGTCTAAGTCTGTGTCATCATGTGGAGTGCAAGGGACATATGTCAATGATTGTCAGTTTCTTTTGGACATTCATAACAAAGGCTATGAGAAATACTGGCTGGGAGTGTGCTTGGTCTGCTAAGCCCAGTGGACCCAAAGGAGACCACGGTCTTGCCTGGAGCTGCACCAGAGAGGAAACATTGAAAGCGATGTGACAGGATGTGGAAGCAGGGCAAGCACGGAGGGATGCAAGCTAGGCTAACTGTTAACCCAAACAAACATACAGCAGTTCCAACAATCATGCTGCCTAATGTTCTCTGGACAGCAAAATGGATTATATAACTCCTCCATCATTGCTGGTCGCTCATTCACATGCAAGAGCTGTCTACATCCAACTGAGATATGTACTTTTCTCTCTAAATGCACTTTGATGCACTGTGCTGCTAACTGCTTGTTCTTTTTTTTGTTTTGTTTTGGGGTTTTTTCTCTTGGGATTTATATGTTTTTATCATTTTTTTAAAGGGAATTTTTAGATATACAGTATATCTTTATCCTTTCTGTTGTTGCACTGTTGTGAGCTGGGAGGAGCAGCATTTGGTTTTTTTGTGTATGCAAATACAGCAGAAAATGACAAACTAAATCTTGAATCTTGAATCTTGAATGACTTTAAGCTTGACCAAAGCCCTTGACTCCTGTAGACTGTATACAGCAGGATAAGCATGAGACTCAGTTGGGCAGGTGGGTTTGGGAACCAGGTGACTTGGAAAGGTGTAAATGGAGAGTTGCATGGAAATGCAGAGGCCTGGAGAGTGTGTGAGAGTGTGGCTGAAGACAGGGACAGAGGCAGGATGGGAAAAATAAAAACCACTGACGCAGCTGTTGTGACAATAGCAGCCCATGGAGAAGTTTCTCTCTCATAATTAGGTATTTTGGTCCCATTTATAGAATTAGACCACCTTGCTCTGTGCTGACTGTTATATTCTATGAAAGAGGAAAAATAGCGTCTAGCTGATGGACAAATTCAATTATGTGTATTTTGGGTTTCAGTTGAAATCAATTAAATCAATTTGCTAAATTACCAGCACATCCACCACAAAAATACAGCTGCAAACTGTAAATTGAGCCAGAAACATCATTTTGTCTTTGTTTTTCACCCTTTCATCCATGATTATTTCCCAAACCAAGCTGAAATAGATGTGCACATCATGTCCATCGATGTGCTCTGGCAGCTTTCTGGCTTGTGTGCAGCTCTCTGTAAGTTTGCAATGAGCCACATAAGTAACTCCAGCTCACCATTTGTTTTATGATCCTTGCATACCAGGATGATATAACTGGAGGTAAAACCTTTTGTAAATGAAAATAAGCCTTTGTAAAGAGATATAATGCTGCTCAATGTTAACTTTGTCTCTGCCAACCAGCTGCTCTACTAGGAAACATATTCGCCACCTGCTTTCCATAAACACACCATCAGTGGCCTTGGACAGAACCACATGCAATGCATTCTGGTTGTTGTAGGATTTCCCCCTCTAGAGCAATAGGGGAATCTACAGCCTTTTTCTCAGTTTTATTTAGTCATTGCATTAATATTTTAATGCATTATATAAAGCACCTTGAATAA
Source organism: Thunnus albacares (assembly GCF_914725855.1). Lineage (NCBI taxonomy): Eukaryota > Metazoa > Chordata > Actinopteri > Scombriformes > Scombridae > Thunnus > Thunnus albacares. The sequence continues at coordinate 29,412,867 of NC_058113.1, forward strand.
ACTTGCCTAGCCTTGATATACAAGATCCAGGATCAGGTTTGGTGTCTGAGTGCAAAGGCACACAGCAACATTGGCAATCTGGCAGAGAACAATGATAAGTGGGCAGGTATATTTACACAATGGAGTGATAATGGAGTGATCGGGAAAATGAAGAGCATCTGTGCTGGCAGATAATCAGGTGATGACTGTTGCAAGTACAGGGTGATTGAAGAGGTGACTGGGAAAGATGGGAATGTCCAGGGGCATCTGGTGGTCAGGTGATGAATGGCAGGGAATAGAGCAGCCTAGTCGCCCGAATAAAACGTAGATATTGTACGTTTCTGCAAAATACGTTGAATCTCTATGTTTCAACACGTGTAATATGTAGTATATCAACATTTCAGTGAGACGTTGGGACATTTGCAGCTGTTTGTTTTTTTTTTCATTTTAACCCAAATCATGATCTTTGCCTAACCCTAACATGTGGTTTTTGTGCCTAAACCTAACCAGACCTTAACCACAGCGTTGTCACATCATAAAACATAATTATTTAACTGATAATGGCCAACATTGAAACATAGACATTAATAAATTAAACACTTGCAAATTAACACTTGTTTAATCCACTGTCTGTTATCTGCTTTAACATGAGACTACTTGCAAAGAAAAAGTATACTATTGACCGAGAGATTAAATACTAACCACATGTCAAATTCTGTTCCACCTTTGAATAGTGTTTTCCTCTTGTTAAAATATGTTTCCTGTAGCACCCCCTTCTGCAATTGGGGTTAGGTTTTGGTTGGGCAAAGCAGAGATAACTGGTTGGATTACAGTAAGGTTGGGATGAACTTAATGTCCCCCTCCATTCAAAAATATGTTGTTTTTTTATTGTTACTTCATTTGGATGTTTGAGCTTCACTGTGCAGAATAATGTATGTGCAGAGTTTGACACTAGAAGACTGTTTTCACATTCATCTGCTAAAAGGGGAAAGTTTCTCTGTCCTCACTTAAAATACAGTTTACACTTGCACAAGTGTGATGTGGCAATTTGAATTTGGGGGGGGGGGGCTGCTATGAGCAGGATTTGTGGCATCACTACTAGTTTGGAGCCAATTGATGCCATTTTAAGGATTTTAATGTGGTAATTATACTTTTTTTGGTGGAAATTTAATATCAAACACACATTATTGTTCCAAGCAGAGTATTTTTATATGTCTTTATAAATGTCTGATGGGGATCTTTAAACATCTCAGAGGACATCTAGTTGGGGTTAGAGATAAGTTTGGGTTCAGGTTAAGGCAAGAGGAAACTAATATTAACAGGGAAACAGTCTTTGACACAATTAGAAACAACCAGAAGTGCCCTGCCTGATGATCTGAGGCTCCTATGCACAGAGCCTGAAGCAGAAATCCAGGGTTTACAGAGAGAGCTGAGAACCACCGTCATGATACCAATTATCTTTGATAATGAGTTTAGGGTTTGTTGAGCTAGCTCACACAAAGAAAGCCTGGGTATGTTGTAGGGATGTGCAGAAAGTCCAGTATTTGTATTTGTATCTGTATTTTTTGAGGCAGCAAGATTATTTGTATTTGTATTTGTATTCGAATAAAAGTGTAAAAATCCTGTTTTTGTTACACTTTTAATTTTAGAAAATCAAAGTGTTACAATAAGTGTTCATGAATAAACTACCTTGCGAAGGAGGTCCCCACACCATCTCAAACTAGAGTCTCCCAGATCATAGACGACTGCACTGACTATTGAGCTAAAACTTTACTCATCACCTCATTGCAGACAGACCTTTACCTTTTTATACACCCATAATACAGAGACAGCACAGCATGTAACGTTTAGGGAGGAACTTCGAAGGCGATTCTTGCTTTGCACTTTTCATTTATTGCCTATTTTTTACAACCTATTGATGGAAAGGAGAAGCAGAACAGCAGGTTATGGAGAGTCCTTTGGGAGCACTTCGCATGTGTCAATAGCTCAGCTCTGTCTCTGGAGAACACCCCCGACTCCGGGAGTGATGTGCGTCATGTAGCAGGTGGATGTGACTCCCCTTGTTGAGACCTGCTGATAGACGTAACAGCGGAGCAGAGGAGAGAGACTGAGATAGCGATGTAACCGACCTGCGCACTGGTGTTTGACATGTTTTTTTTCCTTCCCAAAAACAAATAATTTTTAAAATATTTGTATGAAACAAATATTCATAAAAAACTCACTATTCCTGCTTTGCCCAATAATGTATTTGTATTTGGGCACATCCCTAGTATGTTGATCTTGCTTCATAGTACACCCCTCTTGTGGCTGAAGGAACAGGCTTGAAACAACATTGATGATCTGGCCAAGGACGATGGAAAGTGAGCAGGTATATATAAACAACTGAGTGACTACAGGAATGAGGGGCAGGTGTGCTGGCAGATGACAATCAGGCATGAAACTGCAGTGCTGTATCCTGAAAAAATTTGTCCATGGGGACAAATAAAGTGCATCTTATCTTGTCAAAACAATCAACACTTCACCTTCTGCCTACAACTCTACAGCCTGTACAGCCAGCTCCAATGTTGATATTTACAGTACACTGAATGACATTATGTGCAATGTGAAAAGTGTCACTTGTAATGATGAACACATAATTATCACTAACAGAGCCTTTTAGCCTGTTTTGCTTCTTGTTTTGGTTTTACACATTTGTATGGTTTAGTCTCACTACTCAAAAGGCTCTGATAAACCCACAGCACACTTCAGAGAGAAAAGACAGGACCACACTGATTGATATGCAGCCTTTAATAATGCAAGCAGACTAATGTTTCAACATTACTGGGTCTACATCAGAATCAAAGATGACAAAGGCATAAAGCAAACACACATATATAGTTACCTTAGGATAGGTGTACATTTGTTATTAGGTAGAAGGTTGAACAGGAGTTCAAACATATTGGACAATAGATTAAATGGTGGGAATTGCCAGAGCCAATGTCCAGGTGCCAAACCCATACATTAAAAACAGAAAAACAAGAATTATGTGAAATAAAGAATAAAAGTTTCATGTTTTGCAGCATACATAATATCATGAATTGGAGGTAGTATGACAAATTCAGCTCTTCATTTAGTATCTAGTAGCTATAGAACAGATATTTTTCTCAGGAGTCATGGACACCAAACTAGAGCTAAAAGGAGATTGAATGTTGGATTCACATTCATCCTGCAGGATACATGACTCCAAATGAATGCTAATGTTGTTTTTTTGTTGACAGGATGTGTAAATGGGCTGTTTGCTAATGCGCTAATGGGTGTTATATAAAACGAAGTAGCCAAGTGATTCATTTTTTTGTTTTTTATTGGTGAGATTGATGAACGGATGATACACCGACCCATAACACATCCAAGCTGCATTAATCATTATTATCACTCTGCTATCTTTTTATTCTTTATACAACTAATCATCCATTTTAGGGCACAAGAATGTTTTTTGCAATTACACTTGTTAATGTTTTATAACACAGATATCGCAGACATAGCCAGATTATACTTATACGTATACTATACGATAGGTGTAAACTGAACACGTCCCCAGGAAAAGCAGCAACAGCAGAACTGAACCATGTTTATTGAGGATATTAAGTAATTATATGTAACCAACAATACACACAAAAATGAAATAAACCTCTAAATTGTGTATTTGAGAGCATGGCTATTCAGCTACAACCACATACCTTGACATGCAAAATGAATTCAGAGGAAGATGAAAAGCCGCTCCCTGCGCTGTGCTGATGAATATGATTCGATGTGACCCACACAGGGCTATTTATGTGCACGTCTTATTGGGGCATGTGCTGTTTACTGCTGATTAACAATAGGCTCATATTTAGATAAGACTAATTTAGATAAGACGGCTGTAGAGTTGCATGGAAATGCAGGGACGCGGAGAGTGTGTGAGAGTGTGGCTGAAGGCAGGGACAGAGGCAGGATGGGAAAAATAAAAACCACTGACGCAGTTGTTGTGACAATAGCAGCCCATGGAGAAGTTTCCTTCTCATAATTAGGTATTTGGTTCCATTTAGAGAATTAGACCACCTTGCTCTATGCTGACTGTAATATTTTATCATTAAAGAGGAAAAATGGTGTTTAGCTGGTGGACAAATTCAATTATGTGTATTTTGGGTTTGAGTTGAAATCAGTTAAAGCACAGTGCTACAGTGCCAGCACATCCACCACAAAAATACATCTGTAAACTGTAAACACACAAAGAAGAAATAAATGATGTCTCTCTTGCATCTGAATTGAGCCAGAAACAGCATTTTGTTGTTATTTTTCACCCCTCCGTCCATAATTGTTTTCCAAACCAGAAGAATGCAGATCAAAGGTTTTTTGACTGTCCACTGATGTCCTCTGGCAGCTTTCTGGCTTGTGCGCAGCTCTCTGTACGTTTAAAATGAGCAACATAAGTAACTCCAGCTAACCCTTTGTTTTATGATCCTTGCATACCAGGATGATATAACTGGACTCAATGAGGCCTTTTGTAAATGAAAATAAGCCTTTGTAAAGAGATATAATGCTGCTCAATGTTAACTTTGTCTCTGCCAACCAGCTGCTCTTTGATAATTGGCTGCTCTGCTAGGAAACGTATTCACCACCTACGTTCTATAAACACACCATCAGTGGCCTTGGATGGGACCGCGTGCCATGTATCCTGGTTGTTGTAGGATTTCCCCCTTTAGAGCGATAAGGGAATCTACAGCCTTTTTCTCAGTTTTATCTAGTCATAGGACACCAATTTTGAAAATAATTGCATATTTCTACTACATACTGTAGATGACCTAGTTTTATAAATCATCATATTTACAGCAGTGAAATTCCTCTTTAAGTACTCCTCATTAACCATCTTGCTCTTCCATCTTTACATATCCTGTATTTATGCTGTTTTCCTTTTTTTAATATTTTAATGCATTATGTAAAGCACCTTGAATTCCTCTTATATATAAAATGTGATATGAAAATAAACTTGCCTAGTCTCACCATACAGGATCCAGGATCTAGGATCAGGTTTGGTGCCTGAATGCAAAGGAACACAGCAACATTGGCAATCTGGCAGAGGACAATAATAAGAGGGCAGGTATATTTACACAATGGAGTAATAATGAAATGATCAGGAAAAAAAAGAGCATGTGTGCTGGCAGATGACAATCAGGTGATGACTGTTGCAGGTACAGGGTGATTGGAGAGGTGACTGGGAAAGATGGGAAAGTCCGGGGGCCTCTGGTGGTCAGATGATGAATGGCAGGGAATGGAGAGTTCCATGGAAGTGCAGGGGACTGGGGAAGTGAGAGTGTGGCTGAAGGCAGGATGGGAAAAATAAATACTACAGAGACAGCTGTTGTGATAACAGCAGTCTATGGAGAAAGTGTGAGGTGTATTAGATCCATTCAGAGTTTATCTAAAGCCCTCGACTTATGCAGACTGCAAACAGCAGTAACATATGTGCTATTCTGGAAGGTTCAATCCAGCATTGTTTGTTGGTTTAGAAGAGTCCTTTAAAAGGAGAAGGCTAGTGAAATTCTGTGCTTTTCTTATTGGCCCCATTGTGTCAGGGAATAAAGTATATAAATAAAGTAATTAAGTAATAAATCGCCTGAGGCTTGGAAACATGCAGAAATGCTGCCTACAACTGCAGCAACATTTGAATCACATGGATTTGGTTTAGGCTTTTGGTTAGGTTTCGGAATCTACAGCCTTTTTCTCAGTTTTATTTAGTCATAGGGCACCAATTTCGAAAATAATTGCACATTACTACTACATAGGTTACCTAATTTTAAGAATTCATCATATTTACAGTAGTGAAATTCCTCTTGAAAGTCCCCCTCCACTCAAAAATGTGTTTTTCTTGTTTCATCAGTTGGATTTTTGCTCTTCGCTGTGTGTCATCACACTATGTGTTTCCACATTCATCTGATGAAGAGGGAAAGTTTCTCTGCACTCACTGAAAAGTTAAAGACGTGTACCAACAAGCATGTTTTGTGACATAACAACTAGCAAGCAAAACAAAGTTTATTTATATAGCACCTTTCACAGACACCAATCACAAAGTTCTTTGCAGCCAAAGAAATAAAATCAAATACAATCAAATCAAATTAAATAAAACAAAGACACCAGATAATATACAGGGATAACAGGCAAGAGACAAATTAAAACATAGAGTAGCCCATGCTACACAAATGCTACCCAAACTAGTTTGGAGCTATTTGCAGGAGACATCTTGTGTCCAGAAGTTCAACCTTTGAAATGAGAATATTTGCATATTCATAGATTATGGGTTTTTCAAAAAGGGAGGAGGAGAAGAGCCACATCAGACAGAAATTATCATTCAAACCAGTCATTTTATATGTTTTAAAACATGTATGGGGGATCTTTAACCTTTTATACAGCGCAATTTATCACCAACAGTCCTTAAGCGTAAATTAACACTTGTTTCATCTACTGTCTGTTATCAGCTTTAACATGAGACTACTTGCAGAGAAAAAATATACTATTGACTGAGAGCTTAACAACTACCCAATCGCCAGAATAAAATGTTTACATTGTACGTTTCTGCAAACCATGGATGCATCGAATGTCTACGTTTCAATGTTGACTTTTCCCATTAAATGGCCATTACCAGTTGAATAATGATGTTTTATGATGTGACAACGCTGTGGTTAAGGTCTGGTTACGTTTAGGCACAAAAACCACTTGGTTAGGGTTAGGCAAAGATCATGGTTTGGGTTAAAATACCCAATTTTTGTTGCAAGAAAAATGGCTGCAAATGTCCCAACGTCTCGCTACAAACAGCCCTTTTTGTCAATTGAAATGGGAAGCGGGCTGTGGTCTCGAGGTGGTTTCCAACAGTGCTCTCTGCTGCTTTGATGCTTTTCCAACTTTCTTCCATCTAACTCTCTAACCAACCACCCAACCTTTCCTCCTCTTAATAAGATAGTCAGCACATGTAGATGTCATCTGAACTACGTCTCTTTCTCTATGCTACGTATTGTAGAAACGATGAAATGATACGTATTGAAACATAGAGATTCAACGTATCCGTGGTTTGCAGAAACGTACAATGTCAAAATTTTATTCTGCCAACTGGGCTGAGTTTGGAGTCAATTGTGCCCCAGTATGTAACTTACACAGGTGTGACGTGGCAACTTGAAGCCACCAGTGCACATACACTGAGAATGGACTTTACAGTGAAGAGGGAGACATCTTGTGTCCAAAAGTTAAACTTTTGAAATGAACAAAATTTGCATATTTAAAGATTATGGAATGTTTAATGAGGGAGAAGGAGGAGATGCCATTTTAATGATTTTAATGTGGTAATTATACTTTTTTTGGTGGAAATTTAATATGAAACATACATTATTGTTCCAAGCAGAGTATTTTTATGTTTTTATACATGTCTGATGGGGATCTTTAAACATCTCAGAGGACGTCTAGTTGGGGTTAGAGGTAAGTTTGGATTCAGGTTGAGGCAAGAGGAAACTAATATTAACAGGGAAACAGTCTTTAACACAAATACAAACAATTTTGATTTATATAGCGCCGAATCACAACAAAAGTCATCTCAAGGCACTTTTCACATAGAGCAGGTCAAGACTGTACTCTTTAATTTACAGAGACCCAACAATTCCCCCATTAGCAAGCACTTGGCAACAGCTGTAATGAAAAACTCCCCTTTAACGGGTAGAAACCTCAAGCAGAACCCGGCTCTTGGTGGGCGACCATCCATCCCATTACACTGGAATGGAATCTACTTGACACATCCAAGCCACATTAATCTTTGTCATCACTCCACCGTTTTTTTTATTATTTACACTCATTAATTATCCATTTTAGGGCGCAAGAATTTTTTGGGTTTTTTTGCAATTATACTTGTTAATGTTTTATAACACAGATATCACAGACATAGCCAGATCGTAGTTACAATAGATGTAAGACGAGCACGTCCCCTGGATTAACAGCAATAGCAAAACTGAACCATGTTTCATTATTCTGGTTGAGACAGATTACAGAGTCAATAATAGAATTACACTGAATACATTTACATTGTCATTATTATGAAGTTTATCCCAGACCAAAAATCTAATGCTTTGTTCCAGAAGTTGGATATCCAAAGTGCATAAAAATGAAATGACTTAAATGTAAAATGAATGACTAATGACAATTAAGTAATTATATGTAGCCAACAGAACACACAAAAATGAAATAACCCTCCAAACTGTGTATTTGAGAACATGGCTATTCAGCTACAACCACATACCTTGACATGCAAAATAAACTCAAAGAAAGATTAGCAGCCACTGTCTGTGCTGTGCTGATGAATATGATTTGATGTGGACCACACAGGAATATTTATGTTCAGTATCAGGTCCAGGTGGCTAAACGAAAAGGCTTTAAACAACGTTGATGATCTGGCCGAAGACAAGGGTAAGTAGGCAGGTATATATATACACAACTGAGTGACAGTACAGTACAAGAGTGAAGGGCAGGTGTGCTGGCAGATGACAATCAGTCGTGAAACTACAGTGCTAAGTCCAGAACAAAATTGTCCATACGGACAAATAAAGTGCATCTTATCTTGTTAAAACAATAAACACTTCACCTTCTGCCTACAACTCTACAGCCCGTACAGCCAGCTCCAATGTTGATATTTATATTACACTGAATGACATTATTATGCATAATGTGAAAAGTGTCACTCGTAGTGACGGACACATAATTATCACCAACAGAGCCTTTTAGCCTCTTTTGCTTCTTGTTTTGGTTTTACACATTTGTATGGTTTAGTCTCACTACTCAAAAGGCTCTGATAAACCCACAGCACACTTCAGAGAGAAAAGACAGGAGCACACTGATTGATATGCAGCCTTTAATAATGCAAGCAGACTAATGTTTCAACACTACTGGGTCTACATCAGAATCAAAGAGGACAAAGGCATAAGGCAAATACACACATGTAGTCACCTTACGATAGATGTACGTTTGTTATTGGGCAGAAGGTTGAACAGTTCAAACATATTGGACAATAGATTAAAAGGTGGGAATTGCCAGAACCAATGTCCAGGTGCCAAACCCATACATTAAAAACAGAAAAACAAGAATTATGTGAAATCAAGTGCAAAAGGTTCATGTTTTGCAGCAGACATAATATTATGAATTGGAGGAAGTATGACAAGTTCAGCTCCTCATCTAGTATCTAGTAGCTATAGAACAGATATTTTTCTCAGGAGTCATGGACACCAAACTAGAGCTAAAAAGAGACTGAATATTGAATTCACATTCATCTTGTGGGCAGATACATGACTCCAAATGAATGCTAACGTTATGTTTGTGTTGACAGGATGTGTAAATGGGCAACTGTTTGCTAACATATTAGCCACAACAATTTTATTCAGCTAGATGATGTTGTCAGGGCTGTGTTTGTCAGCTTGTTTTAGAATTATTCTGCTTCCTAGTGGTCGAACTTTACTAATGCAGTTTTAATGTGCTCTAACTATATGTTGTCTCTAATAATGTCAATGTCATAAGTGAAGCTTAAGCTATGATTGCAACCAGAATCTATAAAAGAGCATCAGCTAAATATTGGCAATGTAAATTGTTGTATATTTTGAACTTCGTCAGATCTAATCCAGTTCAGAGCCATACACCTCCACCTCACACAGGGTCAGGTACTGGGTTTTTCCAGGAATGACTATGCTGACGTAGCGACCCTCCATCCCCTTACAGTCAAACGTGTGGGTAAAACCTCCAGGGATGTATGGGATCACAGCACACCTAGGAGAAAGAGAAATTACTTTGTTAACTTATTGAATGATCACTTTAATAAATGGATAGACCTATTCATTTTCAAAGGTTAATATAAATATAAGTTACTGCTAACAAACCTAATGACAAATATCCATTAATGACCAACTTTTAGTCATAGTAGTATTTTAATTAATGGACTGTAAACTACCTGGGATTGCTGTTGCCATTGTTCACAGAAGAATCTCCGATGCGGATCTCAGCTCCATTAAGTCGTTTTGGGTATACAGCTTCATTGGTTACCTTAACAGAAAACACTTTATGTGTTTTCTGCAGGTCCACTCGCCACCAGGGACTGGCCGTGTATTTTGTGTAAGTGCAGGAGCCGTCTGACAATTTACTGTCACGACTCCCATCTATAGCATTATATGCATCGCCAAGATATGAATACAATGATGACTGTGAGGCTTTTCCTTGAAGTGCCAGGTTCTCTCCTGTACAAAAGGACACATTTACAACCATCAGCACTAATACCTAGTTTTCCTTGCTTTTGTAGAACAAAGTGGCTCCAATTTGTGGATGTCTTGAACCTAAAAGTCAAAATTATTTGCACATTGGAGTCCTTTCCAGTAGTGGGAAGCTGCACTGAAATATGGAGCATTTATGTATAGTTGTGCAAATGCTTGTCACAAAAATTGAAGGATGCACCAGCAGTTGGCAGTAGAAAATGTGCCAGATTTTATATTGTGTAATAGAATCCAAAGTGTTTATTATCTTATTGTTATTCAACACATTTGCAAATCTTTTTCAGACACTATCCAGTATCCCAGTAACTCTTGAGAAATTGTTTCTTCATTGGATTTATCAGTTCTTGTCTCCGATGAATAATTTAAGATGTTCATTGTTCTTCTAAATAAACCAGCTGACCAGATACTTCTGATTCTCACTATGGTCCCATTTACACCTGGTATTAACATGTGCTCTGAATCTAGATCCATTATCTGAATTCATGGGTTTTTGCATTTACACCTGGTATTAAAGTGCGTTCTCGTTTTCTCAGTTGTGCCTGCATTATGATCACGTTTCAATATGCACATTAGCTAGGCGCATCTGGCAGACTTGTCATCTGCTTCCAAGGTAAAGGAAACTGCTGCCATGAATGGACTTCATTCTTTTCTAAATCACTGTTCATAATGTACAGATTGCATTTACACCTAGCTGAGATCTGATCACAATATGAGCCTGACAACCTCACAATGCGTTCTGAGTGCATTTACACCCTGCTTTCACGTGTATATCCAGATACAGATGGCATTTTAATGCCAGGTGTAAATGTACTGATTGCATGTTCGAGTTATGACGCATTTATACCCTATTTACACTTGGCATTAATATGCGATCTGTATCTGGATGTTATCTGGGTAAAGAAAAACACATGTTAATGCAGGTGTCCATGCACTCAGAATGAACGCATTGTGATCAGAATGCAATCAGATTAGGCAGATAACATTTGGAGGTGGTCGGGCTCCCACTGTGATTGGATCTTAGCCAGGTGTAAATGCTGTATGTATCTGTAAAGTGTGACCACATTCATAAGAATAAAGTCATCACAGTAAGTTTAAAGGTCACCTAGCTCTTCCTGCCAGCTAAAGCAAGCTTTGTAAAAGCTACAAATAGCTGTAACTAGAAGTCTTCCCTTGAAAAAAAGTGAATGACATCCATTCATGGCAGCAGTTTCCTTGACCTGGGACGCAATATGTTTGCTGACAAGTTGCAGCTCTGCCTAGAAAATTTGCATATTCAGATCCAATCACAAGGCAGGAACAGCTGAAAAAATGAGAACACATTTTAAAACCAGGTGTAAATGCAAAGACTGATTGGATTTCATTATCCAGATAATGTATCCAGATTCAGAACACACCAGGTGTAAATGAGGCCTCAGTTCAAATAGATACCACCAGAGATTTATTTGTAGCAGGAAGTACATGCATTTCACTCATTTTCTTTATTCAAATGAATGCAGTGTAACTCCTGCTGTGACCACAGCTGTAAAGAAAATGAGGCGCCAGCATCACCTAGCAAATTAAATTTGTGTGGCTTCAGCTACATATTAAATTCTCACCAGTTGGGGCACGGTACCCGTAGACTTCCACTTCACAGAGTGTGAGGATCCTTCCTTTACCAGGTAAAACCACAACCACATAACGTCCCTCCACGTGTTTTGTAACAGTTACTGTATAAGACCTGCCTGCTGGGATACTAGGAATTACACCAACCCTAAAAGAGAGAGAGAGGAAACAGTGCATGAATGCATTTTATAACTGAAGTACCTTAAAGGTTATTTTATGTATTTAAAAAAAAAACGTCAGTCATTAAATTTCTTTTATAAGATTATTAATGCTTGTATACTGTGTTAAAGGGCTAGTGCACACAATTATTTGCTATATTGTAGTCTCACAATTTTTAGTTATATCCGGAAGGTATAAGGTTTCCAAAGTGAGCCAATATAAATACCATTAAGTGAATCAGCTTTACCATATCAAAGTTAATTGGATAAAGAACTCAGGGCCCCAACTACATATATAGGGTAGAGGGTAGATGGGCTACATCAGTATCTGGGTGGTTTACAATGTCTGCTTCCAGTCCTGTATCTAATGAGAAATTACAGTATGTTCACTTACACTGGGTTTCTGGCACCATTGTCTCGTAAAGAGTTACCGATGTGAATCTCTGCCCCATTGATCCTGTTTGCACAGCAGTCTCCTCTGTTGGTGATGATGATAGAGGTGACCACGTAGGACTCCAACAGGTCCACCCTCCACCAGGGGTTGGTCTGTGCTGTAGTGTGGCTGCATGAACCGGCTCTGTAATTAGATTCACGGTTTCCATCAATGGCATTGGAAGCAGCTCCAAAAACATACCAAGGCGATCCCTGGTAGCGGTATGACTGAGTTGCTTTTCCACGCAAGGCCACATTTTCTGTGAAAGAAATACACACATTTTTTTCCAAAGTTTAATGTTGATTATCCCTGTGGAGGAATTTATATCACACCTGAGAACCTCTGCTTGCCCATCCTGTGGTTTGCGTTACTGTGATTTGAATGCTTTGTTTTAAGCCACGTTAGCGGCGTGGACATAGAGACATTTGGTCCACCACTTTGGTCCAGACTGATGTTGTAATTATGCTGTTTACCTTGCGATGCAACAAAAAATAAAATCTTGCCGGCAAATGGTGACGAATTGTGAACACAACAATGACTTATCATCATCTTTAAGTTGATATGGGGAACTTGTTTGCAAACAGTTTATTTTTTCCACATCCCGCAGGTACGGAGCTACATTATCATTCATTTGGAGTCTTGTTTCTGTCCACCTGGTAAAAGGCCAATATTCACTCTTTCTGCTCTGTTATATCTGGCTCTTTATCTGCTCAATGCTCCACTATGTTCACCAGCTAGTCGCTGGCTACTAGAATTTAAAAATACTTAATTACAAGTAAAAGTCCTGCATTCATTTTCCTACTTAAGTAAAACCATAGAAGTATTACCAGCTAAATATACTTAAAAGTACTTAAGTACAAGTATTCATTTTGCAGAAAATTGAGTTGTGACTGATATATTAAATACATTTAAGTTAATGTATAAGCAGCATTTTATTATTGTAGCTGGTCGAGGTGAAGCTAGTTTGAACTGCTGTAAGGGTCCCAAGATAAATCTCAGGGGTCTTAAGTTGATAGATTGGATAGAAGAGAAGAAAAAACATAGTTCTGCTACATAAATTTGAATTCATTTTTCAACCACTGCATACACATAATCACTTCTCCACAAAAAAAACAAACTTGTGTACAGTGTTAACAAAATTCAGAAACAAATCTACTTAACACATCCAAGCCACATGAATCTTAATTGTCACTCCACCATCTTTTTATTGTTTACACAGAACTAATTAACCATTTTAGGGCACCGGGATTTTTTGGCAATTATACTTGTTAATGTTTTATAACACAGATATCACAGACATAGCCAGATCATACTTACTGTAGGTGTAAGCCGAGCACGTCCCCAGGAAGAGCAGCAACAGCAGAACTGAACTGTGTTTCATTGTTCTGTTTGAGACAGATTACAGTCAATAATAGCATTAGAAGTGCATAAAGATGTAATAACTTTTGTAAAATGAATGACTAATGGCAATTAAATAATGTATTTGAGAGCATGGCTATTCAGCTACAACCACATACCTTGATACGCTGTTTGTGCTGTAAAAGGGTAAAAGGATGTTCAGGATCAGGTTGAGGTGGCTGAATGAAAAGGCTCAAAGCAACGTTGATGATCTGGCCAAGGGTAAGAGTACAGGTATATATATCCAACAGAGTGATGTGCTGGCACATGACGATCAGGTGTGGAACTGCAGTGTGATCCAAAACAAATTTGCCCATTGGGACAAATATGTATCTTACATTGGCTTACCAAAACAATCCACACCTCACCTTCTGCCAACAAATATACACCCTGCACTTGCAAATAAATAAGCTAGTAAAATAACTTTATTTCACCATCAGAGGCGAATACATGTATCTCCTTTGAGTTTAGAATAGAATAGAATAGAATAGATCTTAATTGTCCACCAGGGTGGAAAATTGTCTTCAGCTCACCCAAACATGAAGACACACTACACATGATTCTTATAACATAGAGACAGCGAAGCAGTCAGCAAAACAAACACAAAGACAAGGTCACATTACACATAAAATACAGTTCATGTCTGAGGCTTAGTTCTCATCAGTCATTTTGCAAAGTTAAGAATAATGATGGCACTTGGAATGAAGGACTTCTTAAATACACTTTTAGTTTCCAGAGGCACTCTTTTTTATTACTTCATGGAGCTCAGAGGATACTACTTTCCTTCTTCCTCGTCCTTTCCTTAAACAGTTGAATCAAGGACTTCTGGGTTTTGCCAACTATTCTGCTGGCCATTAACACAATTCTGGAAAGTTTCATCTATGATCTGCCCCTTCTCCACTGCACTGAAATATCAAATTAGCAGGCAAAATATTACTGTATTTGGTTTGTTTTGGAATCTAGCAGCCACTAGCTCAAGACAGTCACCTTGGTATGATTTATAATTGGCCAAATTTAGTTTGAAGAATTTACTTCTGAGTTTGAGTCTTATGTTCATCAAAGAGAGAAAGAGTGGGAAATTCAGTAACAAATAATTTTTCCCAACCCAAGAGATCTGAAGCTTCCAACCCTCAACAACCTACAATTCTACCTTTCTGGTGAACCTTTTTTGATGATGGAGATGGTGTTGTCCACTTTTTAGAGGAGGAGATGGCATAAACCTGTTGCACCTCCTGGCCTTTGACAGCCAGTGGCACAAACCCCCTCCCTGTGATGAGGCAAGCAGGTAGGATTAAGGGAAACTTACTTAAGGCAATGGCCATGCAATGGGCATTACAGAAGAGCCTATTTACCTATTTTATTTAACATTTACATGCTTCGTCAGCACTTATCTCGACTCAGAAAACCAAAAACCAAGTCAGAAATTTTGGTGTAATTCTTGACTCAGAGTTAAACTTTAACAGCCACATCAAATGCATTCTACCATCTTGAAAACAAAGCAAGAATCAGACGATCCACACAGGATGGATTAGAGTATAGATTAGAAAAACTAATCCATACCTTCATTTCCAACAGGTTAGATTAACTAAACACATCACACAAGTTCTCAGGTCTCAGTGCTGGGTCAAACTTCCAACTTTAAATCCAGGTTGAAAACGAAGGTTATAATATTGTAACTCTAGTTCTATAAGCACAGGCAGAGCCATCTACTGGACTCTATGGGTAATACTCCTCTCCAATCACACACACGCAATCGCTCACTGAAATTTGCATGTACATGGCCGGCCAATCAGAATGCGCATACTGATTACGTGGGTCCCAAACCCTATATTAGCAGTGTCTCACTGCCGCTCACCAAAAGCACTTCAGTGGACGAGGTGGGAGCAGCAGGGTCCATCGGTAGAGGGCTTCCCTTGTGCTTATAGAACTAGGGTTACAATATCGTAACCTTCGTTCTATCT
The DNA here is from genome assembly GCF_914725855.1 of Thunnus albacares. Classification (NCBI taxonomy): domain Eukaryota; kingdom Metazoa; phylum Chordata; class Actinopteri; order Scombriformes; family Scombridae; genus Thunnus; species Thunnus albacares. Next base: position 29,428,702 of record NC_058113.1, read on the forward strand.
CACACAGGCTCTGCCCTCTACTGTACATTATGGTTACAGTAGGTGGAGCCCAATGAATGTATGCCCTGCCGCGCCATATCATCAGACTGCCTCACTAGGCCCGGCCAGCCAGAGGTTAGTACTACTACCTACTACCTACCACCTACTACTTTATAATCCCAGCAGCTTAGCATGGCAGTAGGGGGCCCAACTCACTCCAGTTAACATGGACCATAGCAGGGGGACAAATATGGCCTAACCTCGCAGGGGTCATAGGTCATATACCAAACACCCTGCACACCCCATTTCCAGAGTCATCTTGGATCACCGGAGAATGCCAGTGTATAATTGCTGTGGCTGTGGCTCAGGAGGTAGAGCACATCATCCACTCATCGGAAGATCAGCAGTTCAATCCCTGGCTCCTCTAGTCCACATGTCAAAGCGTCCTTGGGCAAGATACTGAAACCCAGATTGCTCCCAATGGCTGTGCCAGCCTGCGAGAGTGTGTGGGTGAATGTGCATTAGATTAGATCCTGATGAGCAGGTTGGTACCTTGCATGGCAGCCTCTGCCATCTTGAGTGGTCGGAAGACTAGAAAGGCTCTATATAAATGCAGTCCATTTACCATAAGATGGAGTGTTACATTAACGCAACTTGTATTATTATTATTATTATTATTAATTGCACACTGCATATACTGTTTACTCCTAGTCAATATTTTGTACATCTCATTCTCATTTCTCTTCAATGTAAAATTTAAACCTGTGGCAGCTCTTCTCACCTGATATATATTTTACATATTTTTTATTATAAATTCTTTGTATTATTCAGGACTACTGTGCTTAATTTTGTGTATATTTTTGACTGATATGATATGATATGATACACGATACCAAGGCAAATTCCTTGTAGCCTATGTGCAAACCTAATCCGCAATTTATCTGATTCTGATTTTGATGTTTTATGCTGTTTTTCTTCTTTAATGTTTTAATGCATTATGTACAGCACCTTGAACAAATAAACTTGCCTCATCTCACCTTACAGGATCCAGGATCAGGTTTGATGGCTGAATGCAAAAGCACACAGTGCAGTCTGGCAGAGGACAATAATAAGTGGGCAGGTATATGTACCCAGTGGAGTATTTCGGGAAATGAAGGGCATGTGTGCTGGCAGATGATGATCAGGTGATGATGACTGATGCAGATCTATTTCATTCCTCTGTGTCATTATCATTGTCATGTCATTGTCCAAAAAATTAAAAACATATCATGCATTACCATGAACACACACTGTAGTTCATGTTGAGTATTACTTGAGTAATACTGAAAATACTCACTAGTGCATCATAGTGTGTTAATCCGCGTCTGAAAATAGTCCCCAACAAATGTACTCTTTTGTGGAATTTGAGTAACAGTTTTAAAAGATTTACATCTTTAGTGGGAAGTAGGAGCAAAAGGCTTGGGGCTACAGACATTGTAGGTGAGTAAGAAAGTACTGAGAGAGACTAATGGATTGCTTTTTTTTTTTCTTTTTATCTTTTCACAGGATTTGCTGGTTGTATGTTCTCCATTTTTTATGCCACAGTAGATCCACAGTGACACTTCTCTCATATCATACTAAATACTCTAGCTTACCATACAAATGTAGAAAATCATCAAAGCAAACCTGTAATGCAGGTTACATTTGTTTAAAGCAGAGATGTTCTGCACTCAAATATATTGAAATTGTTTTACTCATTTTAAAGTAGGTTTACTGTTGCCTAAGTATGCAATGAGATGCTATGTTAGCAAAAAACAAACAAAACAATATAATAAAAACAACAAATATATATATATATATATATATGTATACTAAAAAATAAATATTTGATCTGACTGGTGATGGTCATATGTCACAAGAATACAACAATAAATAAAAACAGCAATCAGTACAAAAGAATACACAAGAACACAGATTAACACTAACATCACTGCTGTCATTGTCACCAAAATCATCAGAGAAAGCAACAGAAGAGAAGAAGGCAGAAACTAGGGCACAGCATGTAACACCCACAGCTAGTACGTAGTAGGTTGAACCACATTTTGTTTAAAAAGCTGATGAAACAAAAGACCTCATGTATCTGTTCATGTCACCTCTAGGGAGGTAAATCCTCTGTCCTGATGGAAGAATAGTAATGGATAGGTTCACAATTTTTCAAGTTTCTATCCCTCCACTGCAGGTCAACAGGGAAACTCTGTCCACAGAAACAAAAAAGGGAAATTTTGTACTAAAAATACTTTAACTTTGGAAGATATCCACTTTATTTGACAGCTGAAGTCTCATGTGAGCTTCAAATAAGCTTTTGAATACATTTATTGCACAAAGACTGTGGATTTTGTCCCCCATCACTTACATTTAAAGCACATTGGAAAGGGTATGCAAGTTTTTCACACTGAGATTGCTAACCATCAGATCACAGCAAATGTGAGAACTGACTCAGTGAAAGAAGTATTGAACATTTTCGACAGAGACTTGTCAACACTAAAGCTCTGGATTTGGGGCTCCTGGGCCTGTGTTCGTGGAGTAATACATCTATGTCCATGCATCCATGTTCATGAGGAGATGATGTGACTGCCAGTGGCACAAACTCTCTCCTGCCAGGAAGAATCTGACACCAGTTGTCGTGCTCTCTCTTATGTGCACAAGTTCAAGCCAGTCATAGCAGAACAAGCATGCAGCAGGAAAAATAAACATCATCAACAAACACAGCAGCAAAGGATGCTGCAAAAACGCATCTAAAAGTTGATCTGAAGCTCATACGAGGCTTCAGCAGTCTGAGTTAGTCACATCAAGTGGATATCTGACATATTTACAGTCTTGTTAGCATCAAATTCCCTCTTTGTGTTTCCCTGTTGAGCTGCAGTGGAAGAATAGTGACAAAAAGAGGGACTTTGGCACCAAAAAGACTGTAATATTGAAAGATATCTACTTGATTTGACTCAACAACGACTTCTTAGGATAAATGAAGACATTTATTAATAGCTAAATGTCTTGGGGATACATGATACAGCATAAAGATAATAATGAAAAAGAATAACAAGGCCTTTAAATGATAATAAAAATAAAATAATAAAGAAATAGTGACTCATGGTTAACATATTGCAACGGGTATGCTAAAGAAAAGCTAACTCAACTTCTCTAAAGAAATTATCTTTTAATTTTAAAGTTATTCAACATCAACCCTTGATCACAAAGCCACGCTATGCCCTACTGTTGACGAGTTTCGTTGCTGCAGAGATGTCGTCTCGGCAGATCCGGGGTTGTTTGGGTTCAGCTAGAGTTAGACTGTAGTTATACAGCGATGCGGTGCAGCCCGGCCTGGGCCGTGTTACAGATGAGTCCTTGTGATATAGCAGTGTTGAACCACTGATGAGGAGTCACGCCGTGTTTCAGGCTGCTCTGTGAAAGAGTTTTTCTGTCGGTTTAACTCCCAGTGGCCATACGCTCTCAACAAGCAGGCTGAGCTCCAGTTTAAGCGTCGCTGTCTTCTTCAAAGCGACGTTTTAGTTTGAGTTGAGGATTCAGGCTTTGGCCGGCTTCTTGTAATCTTAGTTGAGTGCCGAATAAAGTTTCCTGACTACATTATAATCTTTATTCAGTAGCGGTGTAACCTTCAAAGTGAAATACTATATGTGGAAGCACGAGACTTAATGTTACAAGTAAAATAGAAACAAATTGTTTCAATAAAAGATTAAAATACGCACATACTTGGTCAAAAAACAAAGAAAAGAGACGTCTTAATAGAGGAATTATGTCTTGGTTCATGAGTTTCTGGAAACCAGCTCAGAGAGAAATCCCCCTGAGGTTGTCTTATAAGTTTGGATATAACAGGCGGAGTTTTGGGTGTGTTTTAAATGTTTTCACACTCAATTGTTGATGAATATTCAATTTCCTTGTTTCAGGGGAACTCTTAAGGTGTGGCTGACTTTGACTTGACATGGCAAATAACTTTTCTTACACTGCTGGGGAATTAAGTTTTGAGTTTTAAATGCACATTCACACTTCAGAGTTACTATATTTGAATACTTCATATCACCTTATACCATATATTGTAAAAACCAATTAGAAAAAACAGTCCAGCATTATACATTAATTTCATAATAAGTTAATCCTTCCTCATCAACATACCAAACATTGACATTCATAGTTACGCTTCTCCTGATGTTTAGACATTCAGCCTTCATTGATTCAACCTTCTAAAACTATCTACACTGATATAAAGTTTAATACTATGTGAATGAAATAAAGCAACAATGATGTTACTAGATTAAACTTTCAGAAACATAATTTCAAATATGAATTCAACATAACTATTATTTCATAATATAAAAACATTCAATATGACTATTATTTCCTAATAAAAGAAGATGCTCAACCTGAAATTCTTCACACATAATTTCTTTACATGCCTATTACGTCAGAATATTCATTCTTTCAATACAGCTACCTATCTAATTTAACTATTAAAATATGAATGTCTATGAGGTTAATAGATCAAAAGTTAAAATTTTGTTTAATTTGGTTAGTATCATGTTGTCAGACCCTCATTCGGCAAAGAGGTCAGTTCAGGGGTCCAGGGATGGGGCGGTTTTCCATGTCTGTGGAATTCACTCACCTCCTCAATTTAAAATTAAAGAAAGGCTGTTTATCCCATGAAATTAAAGACAAGGTCTGAATGTGTCCTACAGTGCAAGTGGACTGAATGGGCCTCCAAAGACTGTTACGAAGTAGTGTGCACAACCATCACACTAACTAGTGATAGAAGTTGGAAAATGTATACATGTGTATGTGTTTTAAATAAACACATAAATAAAGTAAAAAAAAATTTAAAAAGAAAGAAAAAGAAAACAATAGCCTTTAAAAACAAATAAATAAATAAACAAAAGCGATCCTAGTGATCCTCCAGCAAATACTTTCAGTTCTTATTATGTTATAAGGAGAGACTTTTAGCGCACTAAAAGTTGGAATATTATATATATTATTATTCATTGTGACAAATCTTCATCTGAAAAGTAATGAAAGCTGTCAAATAAATGCACAATATTTCCCTATGAAATGTAGTGGAGTGGAAATATAAAGTAGCATAAAATGGAAATACTCAAGTAAAGTACAAGTACTTCAAAATTGTACTTGCTTACTTTCCACCGCTGGAGACTTGTTTTCGTTTTATTAGTCTCGATAAGGACAAGAACGTGTAATGTATAATGTATGTAAGTATTAACAGAACAAACTTCCTGTTGGCGCCTACATGTCCCATAAACCCTTTTTATATCGCGACTCGCGAGACTTGAAAAGTCTCGACACGTTTGCGGCTGCGCAATATCATTCGAAAACTTGCACGGTGGGCGACGCGGTGGAGGAGAAAGACAACGCAGCGAACAAAACACACAATGGCGACGGCGGCGACAACGGCAGGCGGAACGGGTTCGGGCGGACCGGCCACCGGCCCGGTCGGCGGTGGAACCGTAGTGGGACGAAAGAAGGACGGCGGACCGTCCACGAAATTCTGGGAGAGTTCAGAGACGATATCTCAACTGGAGACGGTGCGGCTGTGGGTCGGAAAGCACTACAAGAAGGTGAGCGAGCTGTGCGGCTCCATTGATTCCTATGAAGGCCCGCGTCCCGCTGGCACAATGGAGCGATGCTAACCGAGCTAACGTTAGCTGTAGCCAGACAAAATTAACTATTTTGAAGGTTGTGGCTGCTTTCTCAGACGTTTACTGTTGTTTCCGAGTATTAGGTGATACGCAGTTGTTCGTACTGGTGTTAAATGTGCTACAAAATGGACAGGCGCGAAATTTACTTGAGCCAAGCTGTTTATCTGATAGCTAGCTCACCGTTAGCTCACTAAGTGCCCATTCAGTAACGTTACTAATAACACACACGCACGGGGGGATGTTTACAAATGAGCGGCAGATTGCAGCTTCTGTTGGTTAGTTGTTCAGCTTAGATTTGCAACTTTTTTCATTTCACAAAATGTTAAGTGATTCTCCTTTTATCAGCATTGCAAAAGGCCCGAGAAGCTAACTAAAATGTTAGTCACGGGACACCATGCAGCTAAGCAACATACAGTATACTATTAAGAAGATAAGACCTAGCCTGCCTTTTTATTCCCACTCAAACGACTGTCTAGTCATAAAATAACCATCCGATCCCTCTGTGCACTTTGCAAGCGCAATTGTATTTTGTGCAGAAGAGTAAGCAGTGTTGAGTTTTGTCAACACAGCAGCATACCAGACTGTGCAGGCTCCACTCGCCCACAAAGTTAGCCAAACAAAGAATGGTCCTCCTGTCTCTTCACGCTCTCGCTCAAACCCACAGACACACATTGGGTTTGTTATGATGAAGAAAACAATGAATGAACAAACATAATTTATAAATGAATTAAATAAACATAGATGAGGGATTGTGAGTGCAGCTTTTGATACAAAGCGACGTTTTAAACACGGAAATACACTTTAAACTAAATATGTAAACTTAGCTTTTTTACAAAGACTAACCTAGTAGCTTGGCTTGAGTTTGTTTATATCTAACCACTGCAAAGATTACACCATCTTTAAGGCTAAAAGTAGGTCTCCCTGATATTGACCTTGTTATAAATATACCCGCTCTTTTGTTAGCTTTTCTCCTTTTTAGTGTGGATTGTCCTATTTCCTCATAGCCAGACCTTGTGCCATTGTTTCCCCTTGCAACATTATAGCTCAATGCCATAGCAAGAGTGAAAATGTACCTGAGGCGAGGAAAAACTGTTATGTGTATGTGAAATTTGGTAGATTAACCTTTAGCTTGAAGCACCTCTGACCTCTTCTGTGAAGGGCAGCAAGTGAAAGCACACAGTTCAGTGGTTGCTTTAAATTAAGTCCACCACGTTCATACATGCACAGAAACATGTACTAATATGAGTCAATACATAGTAATCCTATAAACATAAACAACTTAAAATCTGTGTCAACTCATAACATTTGTTTAAGTCTTACTGTTTTTGTATTGTTTATTGTGTTGTCTGTATATTTAGTTAAATCTTATGTCTGTCTAATTGGTCACCTTTTTGTACCATGTGTGCAATTGGACATGGTACAAAAAAGTGCACCTGTTTTGCCAATAATGGCAACACTTAATGTTCATTTATTGAAAACTCCAGCAACATTAAGTTTTGTCACTTGGAGTAAAATTTTCAAGCACAAATTTTAGGGCATTGTTTGGGTCCTTACTTGTAAATGATAGGGGTTGGGGGGGGGGACGATTCTCAGATGTATCGCGATGCAGACGTGGACAATTCTGCATCGATTTTTGCAAATGTCAGAAATCGATTTTCTAAATGTTAGTTTAGAACGTGATGTTGATGGAACGAAAAAAGCAGAACTCAACTGCAAGGGGAGTGCCACACTCGGACAGTATACAGCTCGCAGGCTAGAGTTTATCTTCACAAAAGGCAGTGGTTACAAGCATGTTTTGATTTAATGTCTAAATAATTACTTTTGCAAGACCAACATGAAGTATATTTTGAACACTCTACGCTGCTGCTGAGAGACTAATGTTAGCGGAGCGGCGAAATCCAGTAGTAACAAACAAGACCAGTTGACGAACACACACTGCAACATTAAACAACTTGAAGAAAATAACTCGGTGCTCAGACCGCCTCGCCTCAAATACCCTGCGCCTGCTCAGGGTGTCGGACAGCGATGGCTTCCCCCAAATCTAACTGTGCAGCGGAGAGGCTGCTCTCCACTGCTGGAGACATGACTTTAATAACACAGAGGAGGACTCTGCCTCACATACAGGCAGGAGACTGTAAGATGCTTTCAAATTAATTCATGTTTTAATTAATGCAGTTAACTTTTTAAAAGAAAAAGGCTGTGGACCATTTATCTTATCTACCAGTTATGTTTCATATTGTACTTTAGTGGAACCAGTGAATGTTTGGCACACAGTATACTGGAGCAAGAGACTGAAAATTGTGCCCCCTTTTCTATTCATTCAATCGATTCTGAATCAAATTGGACACCAAAGAATCGGAATTGAATCCAATCATGAGATTCCCAAAGATTCCCACCCCTAGTAAATGGTATTTGTCTGTGTTTTTGATCAGATGGTTATTCGATGAATCAAAAAGTAACTGACTGAACTAATTTTGCAGCCTTACTCAAAGGTGAAATTTCCACTCTTGGTTGTCGAAACTAAAATTGTGACCCCGTGTGTACGTGAGAAATCGTGCGGCCCCAGATGTGTGTGTGTGTGTTTATAAGTTTTACTGATGCATGTTAACGAATGCATTTCTCTCTGTCTCTTCCTAGTATGTCCAGAACGACTCCCCTTCCAGTAAATCCTTGGCGGGCCTCGTGGTCCAGCTGCTGCAGTTCCAGGAGGACGCTTTTGGACGCAGGGTCAACAATCCTGCTCTCACCAAGCTGCCTGTAAGCACAACACAGACATTTTGTATTTCTATTAAAACCACATTCTGGCATGTCTCGGTTTGTGGTATTTGTCCTCATCGTTCCTCTTTTATCTTCAAGGCCAAGTGTTTCCTGGATTTCAAAGCTGGGGGCGCTCTCTGTCACATCCTGGGGTCGGTCTACAAGTTTAAGAGCGAGCAGGGCTGGTGAGTTTGTTTGTGGTTAACTTCAGTAGACCCTTATTTAAACTCACATATAGTCCTGACTTGTAAACCAGGTAGCTCCTTCTCTTGTGGCAGAGTAACCACTCCTACAAATGTACAAAGATATTTGTTTCCTTGAAAATTAAGAAATCTGCATCCGTTCTCTCCATGATTGCTGTAAGATAAAATAGGATCTGATACCTTAAATTCCATTTTTCACCCCAGACTAAACATCTTAACAGTTGTTGGAAGATAACAGTCATAGAAATCACACTTCAAGTCACTGATTAATGACATAAAAGTCATTTGATTTGCATGAGTAGTGCGCTGGAACGTTGCAACCACATCTCACTGAATGTCTTTCACCATCCCCAGGCGTCGGTTCGACCTGCAAAACCCCTCCCGGATGGACAGGAACGTGGAGATGTTCTTAAATGTAGAGAAGAACTTGGTCCAGGTATGACCCGTACTCTCCACACACAGGCTGCTGGTTGATGAACAGCTCACAGTATAACCTGACTGGTCTTAGTGGAAAAGTTCTGTACTTCAAAACTGGTTGTATCATTTGAACTAAGCTTCATTTTATTCAGTTATTAAAGCCAGAAGTTTACTGTTTTAGTTAACTGACATTAATATGATTTTTTGAGGTCTTTTGATCTGACTCAATTAATTTAGTAATGGTATTGATTAGAGCTACAATGATTAGTCAATAGACAGAAAACTAATCCACAACTATTTTGATAATTAATCATTGAGTCATTTTTTAAAGAAAAAAAGCTAAAATTCTCTGATTCCAGCTTCATAAATGTGAATATTTTCTGTTTTTTTAAGTCTACTCTGATGATAAACTGAATATCTTTGGGTTGTGACAGTTGCTCAGAACAAAACAAGATGTTTTATGTGGCATCTTGTGCTTTGGGGAACATTAAACGGCATTTTTCACCATTTTTGGACATTTTATATATCAAACAATTAATCAAGACAATAATCACCAGATTAATCAGTAATGAAAATAATCATTTGTTGCAGCCATAGTATTGATGTTTTTTGTAATTTGACTTCTATGTTAACTGCTTGGACGGATAGATGAGCAGTGGTCGTAATCTGATTTTAACTTAAAATCTCTGTACTTCCAGAACAACTGCCTGACTCGACCCACTGTCTTCCTGTCACCGGACATTGAGCAGAAACAAGCCAGTAAGCTCAAAGACACCATCAAAAGGCACCAGGTGAGGAGAAAAGGGATTCCTGTTAATGACAAATTTCTCTTTTAAATCAATCTCTTTGATAGATTTAATTGTTTTGTTCTTCTCTCCGTCTTCTTCAGGGCTCCATCACTGAGGATAAATCAAAGGCCACCCACCATATTTATCCTTCTCCATCTCAACAAGAAGAAGGTAACTGTTATTAGGTCAATTCATAATCATACGATATAACATTTAGGGTCGATTTCACTGGTCCCACTTTCATTATCTCTAAGACTTAATATACCATAATTTGTTTCATTTCTATTGCCATGAAAAAGATCAATTTTTACACGTGCTTGTCCTGTTATCTTGTTGTTAATGATTTTGTAATAATGTATATGTTTTTTTTTTGTTCATACAATACTCAAAATTTCATAAAGATTTTAAGTTAATATGTGTGTGTGTGTGTGTGTGTGTGTGTGTGTTGCAGAGGAGTGGCTGCGTCCTGTCATGAGGAAAGACAAACAGGTGTTGGTGCACTGGGGTCTCTACCCGGACAGGTGAGCAGAGAGGAGGATAAAGAGCCTCACAAACGGGCCTCCACCACAGCTTATACATTTCTGTTCATTCATCATTATCTTTGAACTAGTTCTGAATTAACATCTTTATTATGTCACCAAAAGCACATACCTTTGTCTTCATTTTAAAGTGATTAGTTGGTAAAGGACACAAACGGATGCTCTGGGGTCCAATATTTAAATTTCACTCAGTGTATAACTAACCTAAGAGAGATCGGCAAGAGCGCTTAGAAAGATCTTCACTTTTCTGTATCTTTATTTCCTTCTAAGTTGTCTTTTTTTGATTTTTAAACTGATTTTTAATCAAATGTCTCTAAGTAATTCAAAAGCAGTGCCGTACTAAGAGCGCTGTAGAATATTTTAGTGTATTTTTAAATAGTGAAATAATTATCCTTTTCATAATTTACAGTAAACTGTATCTCAGTTCTGTTTGAGTAACTGTTCTAGTCTGTTTATCAATGTTGTACTTATTACTGACCCCTGGCTGTTTGTTTTTATTGTGTTAGCTATGATACCTGGGTATCAGTCAGCGAGGTGGATGGTGACGTGGAGGAGCCGCCCAGCACTGACAGGCCGTGGAAGGTGAGCAGCGAGGAGTCAACACTCACAGCAGAGTTCAACATCTTTAAGCTAAAAATGGACCGTTTTCTTTTTTGAATACCAAAGAAACAATTAGCCGCTAGTGTCAAGTGAGGCCATCATTGTTATTTTTTTGTTTTATGATGGCTTTTAGCTCCAAAGAGAAGCATGCAGGAAGCAGCAGCAGCTGTGGCAACTTAAGCTGCCATTGCCAACAATCCATAACAGATATGTAGGCGATGCCCTGATTACAGTTACTGTTATATGTCATTAAAGAAAACATTTAAAAGTGCAGCACATCATTCTAATATCAACACTAAAAAGCTCTACTAATCATCAGGCTGCAACAGTGAGTTCAGTCTGTTGGGAGACGACGAGGGAAAGCGTCTGTTAGAAGAACGGTGTGATGGCAGTCGCATGCAAGCAGGATAAGTTACACATAATATGTCATTGACTGTCCCCCCTCAGGTCCACGCTAAGTGGGTTTTAGACACTGATGCCTTCAACGAGTGGATGAATGAAGAAGACTACGAGGTGGACGAGAACAAGAAACCAGTCTGCTTCCGCCAGAGGATCTTCCCCAAGGAGGAGGAGGTAGATATTTTGTGTGTGTGTGTGTGTGTGTGTGTTTGTTTGTTTGTTTTTTCTCCTATTGTTCCCAAAAGTTTTCCAGACCTGGTTCATCAGTACAAATTGAAGCTATTGTACAAGTCAAAACACTTTCACATTCATTTGAATGAGAACTGACTGATGCTGTATGTTGTCAACAACAAGTCTGGAGTGATACTTGTTAAAACTAACCAATAAAAGACACTGAATTTGTTCTGTACTGGATGGGAACTTGAGGATGGAAAATTTTGAGTGATAAAATAAACGTGAACGCTGGTGTCTCAGTGTGTCTGAGTGTGTGTTTGTGTGTGAGAGAAGTCTTTGCTGCAGATTTGTGCTCGTTGCATGAGGTGGATTGTGTCCTCGTGGATCGTGCGTCGTCCTCCTTCCGTCTGCGTCTGTTTGTTGCCCATCCTTTCCAAACCTTTCCTCACACTTTCTCTCCTTCTGATGTATTTCAGGGTTTCTGTTCATGTTTGGAAAATTATTTTGAAGGATTAAAAAAAAAATCAGACAGAGAGACGGTAAACTGAAAAAAAAAAGTTTACTAACCACAAATTGCTTTACGGATCAAAAGTTTTCACATGATTGCAATTGGATACCATGTAAAAGCATGGAAACACCTTCAGTTTCTGCTTTAATATTAAGCTAACTGGCCATGTAGATGTTTCAATGCTGCAACTTAAATTTAGACGAGTAAAATTGGCAGCTAATTGAAAGTGTGTTTGATTCAGAGGTGTTTTTTTTACTTGTGTTTGGTGCAGAGTGCATGGAGAAAGGAAGCATTAAAAAAGAAAATATTAGTGATTTGTTCAGAAGATAAAACTTTCTTTACAATGCACAAATCAAGAATTGGAAGTTTGGGTAAAAGAAGAGATATTTTAAGAGAGGTCAGTATACAGGAACCCTGGTCGTCTCCTCCACCACCACAGCATCCCCCCTTGCCCCCCTCCCTCCCTCCCCGCCGTCGTTCTCCCACTGCTTCCCCTCCTTGTGTGTGCAACCGTTCCATCCTCTCATTCTGCGGCTCTTTCTCTCATCCTCCATCCCTCGCTCCCTGCGCTGCACGGGCTTTGTCTGATCAGTCTTCCCGTACACCCGATCGCAAGGAGCGCAAGGCCAACTCCGCCGGCAAGAAGAGGAGACGCTCGCCCTCGCCGCCCAGCACTCCCGCCGAGTCCCGCAAGAAGGGAGGAAAGAAGGGGTAAGGAGGCCAATTTTTGTGTTTTTTGAGTGTGTGCAAAACATTCAAAACGTAAGGATGATGAAACAAGTATCTCAAATCTGCACCCTCATCTTTTAAAATGTCACAATGTTAAGTTCCATCCACAGTGACTCGACTTTTGTCAGGGTTTCCAGCTGCGGTTAACTGACTGTGACTCTGCCCTCTCTGTGTCAGGAACCCGGGGCCTCACTGGAAACGACGGGGCCACAGAGGCGAAGAGGAGGACACGGAGGAGGACATGACTAAGGACATGGACGACTCCTCGGCCGGCGCCAGTATGGAAGAGGGCAGCATGTCCAAGAATGGTATGTGTGCCGCGGGTCGGGGCCGAGCTGGGAGGGACACTCCCCTTTTTTGATTATTGCATGATCTGATTAAACAATCAGATGAAGGCAGCGGTTTGGTTAAAATGTCGACCAAAGAAGAGCTGCGCTATTGATCGTGTTGTAATTGAGATCACTGTTGTGACTACCGAAACAAATTAAATTGATCAGATGCAATCATGTGTAGCTTAAGGCCAAAGTAGGAATGATTCCAATAGTTACTTTCAGGAATTGATTCATCTTTCTTTCACTAATCCTTTCGATTGATTGTGTCTAGAAAGTTCCAGAGCCCAAAGTAATGTTCTCACATCACTTATGTCTGACCAACAGTCCCAAACTTAATTCACAATAATAATAAAACTTAAATTATTTAAAGATCCCCTCCAGACATGTTGTCTGTCATGTCATGATGTATATAAAATACTCTGCTTTTAATAATTATTTATGACTGATATGGTTTTTCCACAAAAAAAGTTAAATTATCTTGTTAAAACCATTAAAATGACATCTAATCTTTCTCCCTCATTTAAAATTCCACCATCTATGAATATGCAAATATTTACGGTTGGATACAAGATTTCTCATGAACTCCATTTGTATTTGCACTGGAGGCTTCAAGTTTCCACATCACACTTGTGTGTGTTGAATACTGGACTACAATTGGCTTCCAAAGTATTTGTGATATCTTACAACTGGATTTTCAATGAGCTCCTCCAGCAGATTAATATGAAAACAGCCTTCCAGTGTCAAACTCTTCACTTACGCCGTTCTGCACCGTGAAGCTCAAACATCAAACTGAAGGAACAAGAAGAAGAAAACACATTTTTGAGCAGAGGAGGACTTTAATGATTAGTTTATTATTGAACTTGTATATCAGTTTTCTTTTCTGTCTATTAATTTGCCTTTCTATTGATCGTTTCAGCACTCGAGGTTTGTATGTCAGTGCGAATGATTGACAGAAAGTTGGCAGAACTGTGTTCTAAGTTTAGATTTCCCCAGTGCCGTTAACGCCTGGTGAGCCAGAAGCCCGGGGAAGAACAATTTGTCGTTGAACATTAGGAACACCAGAGAATTTCTTTTGTTCAGACTTGTCTGAACAGTTTGTCTTTTAGTCACAAAATACTGAAAACGCTGGTTTAGCTTCAGTATCAGATTACTGAAGAACAGACATGGAGATGTAGAGGAGGGAAAGAAGAGGTCGTCTACACGCTGAGATGTTCAAGCTTCCAAAAAAATGTATTGATGCAACATTGAGACCTACAAGGTCGAGCGAGCATCATCCAAACACCTTCTTGTCTTTTTATAGGCTGCTTTATGTTTTCACTTGTACTTAACGGAGGTTTGAGGTGCACATCATCCACCTTCTTCCCTTTTAGAAGTGAAGCAAACTACCATCTATAAGGCTTACCCATGAATGTAACATCATTATTATTATTGTAAGCTTTTGAGTTTCTGTTCTGGCAAAAAATTTTAGAGAGACAGAAAGATTCAGGCCTTCAGGTTGAAGGAATGGGATGCTTACAAAAAACTATATTCACATGAGGTTGTTTGACTGCAGTGAGCTTCACACCAGGCAGAGAAATGTCAAAAAAAAACAACATTTTAGCTCCTTCACCTGGTTCATCATGAAGGGTTTTATAGTTGTATGTTTGGCTTTGTTGTCTTTTTTTTCTCACCATTTTGACACAATGTTGTTTCAAATAAATGGAAAAAGAATCTGTTCATTTTATTTTTAGGTCAGTCATCACAAAGTCTTTACATTTACTGTCGTTCTGAATCCTGTTAGAAAGTTTGTCAACTTTTTTACTTTTTTAACTTTTACATTTGCTCTTTCTTACTTCTCAAATATGAATATTTGCAGGTTTTCTTTGCCTTCATTGTAAAATTTGTATGTTTCGGACTGTTGGTCATACTCAAAAAGGTATTTGAAGATGTC
This sequence comes from Thunnus albacares, assembly GCF_914725855.1. Lineage (NCBI taxonomy): Eukaryota > Metazoa > Chordata > Actinopteri > Scombriformes > Scombridae > Thunnus > Thunnus albacares. The sequence goes on from NC_058113.1 coordinate 29,443,753, forward strand.
GTAATATATGAGCGAGCGGTCTCTATTTTTGAAACCATAATTAACAGACCAGTTTAGATCTGTAGTGGGTTTTTATGACTCCCTGTGCGCTCGTTGCTAAATCCCCTCGGCGGCACTGAAGTCCTCTGACTCTTCCACAAACAGACGCACATCATGTTCCAGTCAGAAAAGTAGGAAAACAGCCTCAGGATGTGTTGTTGGTTTTTTTGGGGGGGGGGTTTTGGGTTTTTTTGAATAACCAATGATGAATTGAGCTTGATCTGTACTCTCCTTGAGGATTGTCTTTTAAAAATTAAACTCACAATCCTTACTAAAAAATGCTCTTTTTAGACCAAGTCCCATCTGCGATGTCCCACTTTTACAAAAATCTCTCTTCTCTCTAACACACACACACACACACACACACACACACACACACACACACACACACACACACACACACATACATACACTCGATCTATTTTAGTGTCCTCTTTTGCAAACCAGAGTGCCGATTAATGCCTCCATGCCCAAGGCTGAGTTATAAACTGTCTTCCTTTTACTTCAGTGCTCAATTCCTCATCATATATCTTTTTTCTTTTTTTACTTTTTTTATTTATATACACAGCAAATTCAAAGAAAGACAGTGAGAATACTCCAGTGAAAGGAGGGAATGTGGCTGACTTGGGTATGTGTCTATGACTGAAATGATCTGTTTAGTTGTGTATGAATTTAAATTAATCAACCATTTAGAAAAAAAAACAAAAACTTACTGTGATCAGTAAGTTCTCAGTATAGACCATGCCACAGTGTGATGTATCTCAACTAAAACGTTTGTTGTTGTTTTTTTATTTATTCTTCCAGATGACATGGAGGATGACTCTGTGCTGTCTGGTGGAAAGGTAAGATGATGATTTTATGACTCATTGTCTGCTTATGTCATCAAACCAAACACTGTAGGTGTGTGTGTGAGTGAGAGGGAAGTAAATAATATATATTTTTAGCTGTATAGAACGTCACACATCGACACTCTTAAGTTATTAGAGCTCAGTGTAAGTCAAAGGTCGTGTAACAGTAGCTCAGTTTTCTAAAATAAATGCCACATAAACAAAAAATGTCTCTGCTTCAACCCACTGCATAAGATCACATAGGGGGGGGATGTATTTTAGAATAAAAGGTATTTATTTTTCCATGAAATGAACCCCACAATATACAAGAAAAACCTCATGATAAACAAGGTATAAATGACTAATCATGACAAAAATGACCCTTAAATTCAATCACACCTTAAAGCCTTTTCTTCCTAACACGTCAACAAGTGAGATGAAGAAATTATTATGAATGAAGGGAATCCAGAAACATGTCTGAGGGATAAGAAAATGTTTAATTGATTTTAACTTTTCAGATAAATAAGGCGTCAGTGCCCATTTTTTACATGCCATTAATTAATATTAATTTGGGTTGAGTGTTGGAGCTGGACGTATTAAAATGTGAAACAATTTTTCTTCAAAATAATATATTACTCCAAGACCATCTCAGTTTCTTTGCAGGCAAAGGTTTTTGGAATATGGGGCTGTAAAAAGAAATCAAAGCATCTTATTTCCATTGCAAACACCTAGAAATGTATTATTATTATTATTATTATTTTTTCTACTATTTATTTGTTCTCTGTGTAATGCTGCAATAAACACTTTATTGATCTCCATAGGGGGAAATTCAGGTGTTTTTAAATGTGTTCTCTAAATAAATCGACCGCAGGACGACGAGGATCAGGGCAAAGCTGAAATAAACAGACTGATAGACGCGAGCGAGGACAACGTGACCGAACAGACGCACCACATCATCATCCCCAGCTACGGCGCTTGGTTTGACTACAACTGGTAAGAGCTGGGTCAGGATGTACGGAAGCCCGGAGGTCACAGGAGAAGGCGTGTGTGTGTGTGTGTGTGTGTGTGTGTGTGTGTGTGTGTGTGTGTGTGTGTGTGTACATTTGGCTCAATCCAGATGCAGCAGCGGTGCTCAACTATTAAATCTGTTTATTTCCTTCTCTGCCAGCATTCATGAGATTGAGAGAAGAGCCCTGCCTGAGTTCTTCAACGGAAAGAACAAGTCCAAAACTCCAGAGATGTGAGTTTAGAGGCACACCCAGCATCCACACACACACCTGCATGTTACAGTAACGTCCCGCCCCGCTAACGCTGTTCTTCCCGACTCCTAAACAGATACCTGGCCTACCGTAACTTCATGATTGACACGTATCGGCTAAACCCTCAAGAGTACCTCACCTCCACCTCCTGCCGCAGGAACTTGACCGGGGACGTCTGCGCCATCATGAGGTGAACTAAGTTTCTCTTTTTCTCATTTTCCGATTCTCCAATTCTTTATTTTTTACAAGCTACTTGATCCAAATACTGAAAGTTCAAAAAAATGAAGTTTAAAAGCGAAAGTTCAATTGGGAGACAATTGAAAGGATATATTACTCTTGTTGGAGTAACACTCTTTGAAGAGTATAATTACAAACATAGGCTTGCAGAGAGCACACAAACCAGATAATGACAAAGCTTAATTTTGGCCTATCATGAAGTTACTCACAGAATTAACATTAATTAGTGACAGCTGATATGACCTGCTGCTGGTGACGTTTGTCATTTTGACTGGCGAAAGCGATGGTCAGTGTTACTTGAATGTTTTCTAAACTGCTTTGCTAATGATTATTAGCATCTTAGCGTAGTGAATCCATGTATTTTTTTCAACCTCAGTGTCTGAACTGTCGCTAAAGCAAAGCAGCACTTTAACGCTAGCAGGCCACGGTGCACATCTTTATGATCGGGTTCGCTCTCTCTACTTTATTTTTATGAATGAATTTAAATAAACCATAAAAATGCTCAAACGACATATAATAAAATGTCATCTCTGTGTGTCTCCAGGGTTCATGCGTTCTTGGAGCAGTGGGGTTTGGTGAACTATCAGGTTGATTCAGACAGTCGCCCGTTGCCGATGGGTCCTCCGCCCACACCCCACTTCACCGTGCTGGCCGACACACCCTCGGGCCTCATGCCCCTGAACCACAGACCTCCTCCGGTAAGGATGACTAAAGTGAGCAAACTGGAGTGATGGATGGAAGGAGAAATGAGAATGTAACGTGTTGCTCTCTCTGGATTTCTGATGCCTTTTTCTGCTATTTCCAAGAAATGGATTATTTTAAAAACTCAATGACAAACTGATATATAGGTTGTCTGGTTGCTTAATGTGACATGTTTCATCCCTCCAGATTCCACCTCCGCAGCAGATGCCCAACTTCCCAGACAAAGGCAAAGATAAACCCATCGACCTGCAAAACTTCGGCCTTCGGACCGACCTCTACAACAAGAAAAAGGTCAGCACACAACACCAGACTTAATGTTTTTTTTGCGTTTATGATTCCTTATTTTTAAAATAGTAAATTAAGAAGGGTAAACAGCAGTATCAACACATGTATAATAATTAGTTTTTTCACCTTGTGCTGGAGGTTATAATGAAAATGTGTCTGCTATCCTACTTTAAATACTCCTAATACACATTCCTATTATATGATCCCTATCTTAATGTGATTCTTAATGTGAATATATTGGTTTTGGTTGCCTGTAGGGTAAAGGGGTGAACTCCACCAGGGAATGGACCGAGCAGGAGACTCTACTGCTGCTGGAGGTGAGTCCCACAACGACATAGGAGAGGACAAATCTGCAAAAAAAAAAAAATACTGTAAATTATATTTTAGCTGCTCGGTCTCTTCCTCTATCCAGATGTCATAAACACTGATGGACACATAATAAGGTTTTCGCACTTGTTGCATGTCCTCCATCTGTCTCTCTCTTCCCACTTGTTCCTCATTCTTCCAACTTTTCCTGTAAGCCCTGCACCTTTTTTTTGATTTATCTGACTGAAATTTTCCTTCCTTGCTCACAGTGACCTTCTCTCTCCTCTTTCTATTTGCTTGTGAGTTACACTCCTTTCCACTATGCAAAACCCTCTTTCCCTCCACCTGTCATCTACCTTACACACCTTAAATCTGTAGCTCTGTCCTCCCTCGCTTCAGTTGCTCATCAATCAATATTGCTCACACTGACAAAGTGTTATGACCACTAAGACTCATTATGTAGACAGTGTCTGGTTCCAGCTTCTCAAATGTGCAGATTTGGTGTTTTTCTTCTATCATATGACAGTTAATTGAAAAGCTGAAGGTTTTGGACTGTTAGTAGACAAAACAAGTAAATTAAACACATCACAGTGGCCTCTAATAAACAGTGAATGCAATTTTTTCACTATTTTTTTTTTTAAAAGTCATAGACTATAAGATTCATCGCAAAATTAAGATTATTCTTCAGATTAATAGAAAATAGTTGCTAGTCGCAGCCCTAATGTTATAACTCCCCTCACCTGCTAACAGGCCCTCGAGATGTTCAAAGACGACTGGAACAAAGTGTCGGAGCACGTCGGTTCACGCACCCAAGACGAGTGTATCCTGCACTTCCTGCGGCTGCCCATCGAGGATCCGTACCTGGAGAGCACCGAGGCCTCCCTGGGCCCTCTCGCCTACCAGCCAATACCCTTCAGCCAGTCTGGAAACCCCGTCATGAGTACTGTTGCCTTCCTTGCCTCTGTGGTTGATCCCAGAGTGGCGTCCGCTGCCGCCAGGGCAGCTCTAGGTAAGATTAAACTGTTTTGACTGTTAAATCGACTGATAATGACACCCAAAACGGTTCAGCAGTCAATTTTTTGCAAATAATGCAAGGCAGTAGCATTTTTCACTCTGGACACACCTTGAGAGTATCATATTAATGTCGGTCATGAACTGAAAATGTCCTCCGTCCGCAGAGGAGTTCTCCCGTGTGCGTGAGGAGGTGCCGGCTGAACTGGTGGAGGCTCACGTGAAAAAGGTGCAGGAGGCGGCCAGGAGCACGGGCAAGGTGGACCCCGCCTTCGGCCTGGAGAGCAGCGGCATCGCTGGCACCGCCCCAGATGAGCCAGAAAAGACGGGTGAGTTACGCCTAACGAGGGCTACAAACGGCAGCCGAGGTGTCAGAAACCCATGAATGAAAGTATAAAACTGTAAAACTCAGTTACACAGTGCTTCACATTAAACAGCATCAATAAACAATAATAAAATTGTTACAAAACAGAAATAATAAAAAAACAAAACAACATCAGTTTAAAAAAGCGAGGGAATATATGTATAGCAGTTATAACCAGTAAAATTTGATCCACACAGGGTTCGGTAGTTTTGTGTGTTGTAATGTCTGCAGCCACTAGAGGGCAGCAGATAATCAGTTTCACCAGCAAGCCATTGAGCAGGAAGAGACATCTGTGGTGCAGAGTATTGCTGTATGTGTGAGGACATGTTAAGGCCAAAGGAAGAGTAGACAGTGTCATCACTCTGTCCTTTACTCTCATCCATTATTTTTTCCTCCAACTTTCAACACAAAAGATTGTTTTCACCTGAATATCAGACAGAGATAATCGTGTCTTGACATTTGAAGTCGGTGCACCACTCAGTTTTTATCAGCAGAGGGATGAACAATGCAGGAGTGTGTGTGTGTGTGTGTGTGTGTGTGTTTGTGTGTGTGCATACATCCGTAGTAACCAGTGGATTAAAACAACGGTGGCAGATGGGGCAGGGGGAGTGGGAGGAGGGGGAAGCAGAAAACTGGGTCATCACACTCTACCATGTGCTTATCTCTTTCTCTCCTTCTCTATTTGCCTCTGTGCTTTCTTAAAAAAAATTCTCTCTCTCTCTTTCACTTTTGCTTACTTCTTCCTCTCCTCTACACACACACACACATCCACACACACAACGCCACAATCATCTGTTACACCTGAATAAACGCCCTCTAAGAGCCACAGTTGCAATCAGTAAACTTTAAATGCATTCGGTGCCTCGACCGGCCCGAAGCGCTCGACCGACACACGCGTCACACGATCAATATTCAGACCTTTAACACACGCTCATGTGCACCCGAGACACGGTTTAACACTCATTGTACACATGTGTTCACCCGGTCACGTGCGTGTTCACACTTATACTTGCTCCACACTCTTCCTGTTAGGCCTGTTCGCTAAAAATGTCCTTGGCCTTAATTTCCTCTCCTGATGTCTTTCTCTCAAACTCTTGCTTATGATGGTGTTTACCCTCAGAGAGTCTTAAAATGCATTTAACATAAAACCTTTGGATTTGACACCATTGCCTCATTCTGTTGCCAATATGTGGAAAATTAATCTCTAATCTGTGTGTGTGATTATGCATCCATGAACAGAATCTCACCCTGATTTTTACTTGTTTTTTAAAGGTGCAGTATGTAAGAATTGACCACCTGATCCAAACAAATAGGGGACAGCATCACCCCACCACCATTATCACTCACTGAGTATAGCTTAATGTTTGCTGTGAGTCTGTGCGGAGACTTCTAGATATCAAAATGCTACAGAGACATCAGAGCCAGCGGTAAATTACAAAATAGTTGCACAGATCAGAAAGTGGTTTCACCACAGAGATGAGTTACAACGTAACTCTGAGTAACAACTGAATAGTTACACACTCGCCCCGAGGGCAGGTGTAAATCATAAAATGTCATAACAGCGCTTTTTCTACCACACAGCATCATTTTTTTAAAATTAATTGCTGCCATTTTGCAACATGATAATCCAGCACCTAATTTATTCATGATATTTCAATATCGATCTAACTTACTACAATGTGCTACGATGCCAAATGCCATCATGCCAGTTTACACATAGCTGGTGCAACCCGGTGCAGGTTCACTGGATCATGCAGCTGAGACGGCCAGCTGATGTCTCACCCGGCCAGCGTCTGCATCAGCAGACGTCGTCGGTGTTATTTGGATCTGGCCAAATCTTACATATCGTATCTTTTTTTTTTAAAGACAATTCATTTGGGAAGGGATTGAAATGAAAATTTAGGCTACAACATAATAATCAGGATCAGTTTTAGTCGGTGACGTGATGTGACATTTCTCTGCCCTTCTGTCACTTACAGAAACCACAGAAGCAGAAAAGACTGACACGGACACAGACTCCCAGCAGGGTGATAAGGTAAGAATACTTCAAAAAAGAAATAGCTCAAAGTTCAGGAAAAGTCACTTTATATGTGTATATATGAAGCACAATTAAGAACAGCACAGGTTGACCAAAATGCTACTTTTCAGTAGTTTTGTTGTTATCAGTGTGACGTCTCCAGCAGTGGAGAGCAGCTTCTCTGCTACAACGCTGATATCAGGGAAAACTATGGTTATCCAAAAAAAAAAACCTGTACAGGCACTGGAGCTGTTGAAATGAAACGGACTGAGTTGTTTTCTTTGCTCAACCAGAGTTGGTTGAAGTTTTGTTTAAAGTGCTGCAGAGTGTGTTGGTCAGCTGGTCTCGATTGTTAGTGCTGGACTTCTGTGCCTCTCTCTGCTAATGGTAGTCTCTGACAGCTCACAAAATACTGAACATCTGTCTCGATAAGCTAATTATTAAGTTATTAAATCCAAAATGCACCCGAACACTTGCCTTTTTTTTTTTTTTGAAGATGAAGCACAAGATAACTGTAGCAGTTGCTGCACTGCCCTTGCAGATGAGTTGCACCCCAAATATCAGTGCACAACTTGTGCACTGCAGTCGTTGATGTAATCTATAGTGTTCACTTTTCATGAGAGACTTTTTATTTTTTCCCCCCTGACTTTAACCTTTCAGGCAACGCCTCCTCTCAGGCAACATAAGTACCCCATAAAACTGCTCCCAGCCTGGAGAGAAGTGCTGTCTGAGGAACAAACACCGGGAACAAAAGTCTCTTCTCTCGCTGTATAACTCCATAACCTGCAAGCTTTATAGATACTATAACCCCCACAACCCCAGCATGTACACCAGGATTCAAAATGAACTTTATTGTCCACCGGCCAAATGACTAGTGAATGTTTAAATTTTACCAGCTTCTCAATAGATCACAATTGTTTTTTTCTGGCTAGTGAGTGAAGATCTACCAGCCACTTGCATATTTCATCAGCATTTGGCTGTTGCTAATTTTGTGCCTTGATATACACACTGTGTGAATAAAAAAAAGTTAAGCATATCCAAATGCAAAAGAATAGAAATGGCCTTAAAGCTTTCAGTATTTTACTATAAATAGCTACGTGCAATGACGGCAAGGCACAATCTCTTCAATTTTTAAATCAAATCAGGTCATCTGTTTCGCATATCTCCAGGCATCATCCTACATGTCATGCATTTATGAATGAAAATGCATGTCAAGGTCTGTTCTTAGTATGAATCTGACCTCTCTGTGGATCGACAGAAGCACTCATTTGATTATATTTTAATATCAGTTGTTTTAAAAGTGACTAAATTGCCTGGCGCATGTCTGTTTTTTGTCAGCCGTCCCATTGCTGTTCTTCTGTATTCGTCCTCCCTCTGACACTTTTTCTCTCTCCCACCTTGTATTTGATTCCTCTACATTTAGACCATATAGTTTGGAAAAGGCCCAGCGGGTGAATGTAACGGCAGTTATCGTTGTCCACGCTCTGCTGGGCAGCTTTGTGCCTGATGGCTTCTTCATTAGCATCCATTATCCAGTGTCAGACACTCTGTCCAAATCACAGCGATTGTCCTCGGAAAGTGAATAGGGGTCATGATTCGACCCAGTATTCTGTTTCCCTTTAATACCCTGTGCATCACAGCGTTTACCAGCTGTTACTGGCCACATAGATTTAAATTAGAATGACCCCTCAAAATGATCGTATCCACATTTATTTTAGTTGATGTTCTCCTTTTGATACTGTATGTCAGTCATTTGTTCTACAAGTGTCTATTCGTGTGCCTGTTCTTACTTTATCATCTGTCCGTGTCCTCGTCGTTCAGGCGGAGTTGAAGGACGAAGCGGAGAAGCCCAGCGAGTCTGCGGAGAAGAGCGACAAGACAGAAACCACGGAGAAGGTGAAGAAGGAGGGAGCGGAGACGTCGGAGCGCGAGGAGGAGAGCGAAGAGGGAGGCGAGGCGAAGACCGCTCCAGCAGGTAACACTGAGATTCATGACAAAAATACTAAAATATGTCCCAACACACTTCTAGTTCATGAGCTCACAACTAGAACATGTTTTAGTCCAGTAAGGATCTTTCTCAGGTCTACGTATCAAAAGATTTGTTCCTCTTTATGTAAAATCAGAGATCTGTAGGATTTTATTTATTTATTTATTTATTTGTTACTAGTAGTAAAGTAGACCTGCAGCGATTTGTCAATTAATCGATAAGTCAATCAACAGAGAATTTATCTGCAACTATTTTGATAATCATTTTGATAATTAGCAAAAATGTTAAACTTTTGCTGGGTCCAGCTCGTCAAATATGAAGATTTGTTGCTTTTCTCTGTTTTATCTAATTGTAAACTGAATTTCTTTGAGTTTTGGACTGTTGGTCGGACAAAACAAGACATTTGAAAACTTTATCCTGGGCTGCAGGAAATTATAATAGACATTTTTCATTATTGGGCCTTTAAAATACAGACGGAACAGCACAAAACACAAACAATTGCAAACCATGATGGTTATCCTGTAATGCCACTTGTGGCCACAGGAGTCGCTGTTCAGCAAAAGTTAAAGCTTTGCTTTAAAACTTACACAAGTGTTCAGAAGGACATTTTTATGTGTTTGACACCGTCTGCTCTGCTTTCTGTCTTCGTCCCCGTCAGACAAGGACAAGGAGGAGGCTATGGAGACGTCGTCCTCGGAGCAGGAGAAAGATAAAGAGGAGAAGGCAGCTACGGAGGAGGGAGAGGACAAGAGGAAGAAGCTGGAGCACGACATCGGAGAGGGAAACATCGCAACCGCGGCCGCCGCTGCCCTGGCGTCTGCTGCCACAAAGGCCAAGGTGAGACTGCAGTGCCGACTGAGACATAGAAAACACACATAAGCAAGTCTCATGTTTACTTTTTTTGACTATAAACCTCTGTGGTTTGTTCCTGTAAAATATAGGAAATGTATAAAAGGGTTACACCACCAAGGTGAAATTCTTGTCACAGTTTAACTTCCAGAATGAGCCAAACATCAAGTCAAGATATCATAACGATGTAACTGTCATGTCGTTGTTTGACATTGATCAGATATTTACGGTTTGTCTCGTCTTCTCCTTCCTCTCAGCACTTGGCAGCGGTGGAGGAGAGGAAGATCAAGTCCCTGGTTGCTCTGCTGGTGGAGACCCAGATGAAGAAGCTAGAGATCAAGCTGAGGCACTTCGAGGAGCTCGAGACCATCATGGATCGAGAGAAAGAAGCCGTAAGTTGTGCTTTGAGAAGGATGACGGCACAGTATTGATTATTGAGTTCCAGCTGGTGTATTTCACTTTCACTCCCTGTACGCTCAGTAAGAGCTCTCAGCTAGTTAGCTAGTCACTGATAACAGAAGCTCATCATGCAGTTTTAAGTCACAGCCACTCCCTTAAATGTAAATGTAAATATTAAACATTGGACGAGAGCTGTAACAATTAGTCAATTAATCAAATAGTTGATCAACTCAAAAATGAATCAGCAACTTTTCTGAGTCATTTTCAACCTGCTTTTCTTTGTCATACATGAGAGTAAATTAAAAATCTTTAAGGTAACGATTAATCGATGATGAAAATAATCGTTAGTTGCAGCCCTACGTTGGACAACATGAAACACATTTACAAGCTCCCCACATTCACACATAACAGTCTGATGGTTCAGTATCATAACTGTCAGAAAGTAAAGGAAACACTGTGCAGCATATTTAGACCAAAATTGGAGTCTAAGTGTTTAATCTGAATCCTTTCAAACCGCTTATTGAATCTAATTATATTTAGCGTTTCAACAATTAGGAGAAAAAAGTATGCACATTCAAAAAAAACCTTAAACAGGTGTTCTGCTGAACAGGAGACATGTTTATTTTTGATCAGTCAGAAGAATTTCTGATTGATCTGAAATGTAATCACAACCCAGCTGAGGTAAAAAGGTACCTTTTTCAGTCCTCTTGGATTTAGATTGGTACCAAATCGCTCATAATAGTTAATATCTTCAGTGTTTATACAACTAAAACAGTTGTATAAAGCCTGTTTGTTTGTGGTTCCAGAGGGAAAACAAATAAACATCGGTTGAGGATTGAAAATGACAAAAATCTAAAATGATGGATAAATAATTTCAGAATGCCAGTGTATGTAAAAATGATGATGGTGATTCTGGATGATAAAGACGTTGGAACAAAGAAGTGTACATGGAAAGCACTGAATTAAAATACAGATTTTTGGAATTATTATCCAAAAATGACCAATATTACACAGTTGTGTGGTTGCTGAATTGACATTAGTAGCCAGTAAATATTTGAAGTTCATCTGCCAGCGTTGGCCGCTGTACAAGTTGGCTTCCCACCTGGTCCAAGTCCTCCACTAAGACTGAAGAGGACACGCCAAATTACCTCTTTGTGAGGGGAGATGAATTGCAAATAAAACATTTTGAGAGTAAAGCGGTTGTATAGTCAGGCAAGTGAGACTGTTACCTGCTTCTACAGGGTAAATGAATAGCCCTCTGCTCTGTGTGTGTGTGTGTGTGTGTGTGTGTGTGTGTGTGTGTGTGTGTGTGTGTGTGTGTGTGTCCTGCCGCTGGTCTATCCCCGGAGACGCCAGCGAGAGTGTAAAACTGTGTTCTCCTGTTGGAAGCATCCGGACCGTAGCCCAGTTTTCACAGCTGTAAATAGTGCATGAAAAGGACTGTGGTTTATATAAGCTTTCTCAAGACTGAAGAGAAACCAAACCTCTGCTGCTGCTGCCATCGGCTATAAAACACTTAGTGTCTAAAAAAAAAAAACAACAACAAAAAAAACAAAAACAAAGATCCACACAGTTCAGCTTAGAGACACAAACACTGAATCAGTCGGTGCACCGTCTCCCGTGCAGACGTGCAGGCAACCACAAACCGTAGCTGCAGGGACAACAGAGCTTTCATATGATGTAGTGTTTATTATTGTTTTTAGTGCTTGATTGCATTAAATGTTCTCTCTGACAAAACCTCAAACCGCACATCCCCATCCGATGAGATTTAGTCAAACATTTGTTCATAAGATTTTTGTTTTAAAGAACCAGAGTGTTTTTATTAATATTGAAGATAATAGTTCAGCAAAGAAACCCTTCAAACCTTCTTCCACATTCTCTTGTGCTAATATTTAAGGATGAAATGGGGACAGTTGTCAAATTTAAATCCAACTGCCCTCCACCGTGACCGTCACCCATCAGTCATAAGTGTGTCGCTGTCAGTTGTTCTCGCTGTTGGTCGTCTTCATTTAATCATCTTTCTTGGCGTTTCCTCCATCTCTCTCTCTCTCTCTCTGCAGTTGGAGCTTCAGAGGCAGCAGCTGCTCACCGAGCGTCAGGCGTTCCACATGGAGCAGCTCAAATATGCCGAGATGAAGGCGAGGCAGCAGATGGAGCAGCAAGCTGCCGCAGCCGCCGCCGCCGCCGCTCAGGCTCAAGGACAGGGACAGGCTTCAGGCCCTGGACCCCACTCCGGGCCACCTCCTTCAGGCATGCACCCTGGAGGGCCCCCGCCACACCACGGAGGACCTCCTCCTCACCACGGAGCACCTCCACCCCACCACGGAGGGCCCCCGCCCGGTGCCGCCATGCACCCCGGCTACCCCCCGATGGGTCACCACCCCATGGCTCCTCACCATCCAGGACAGACAGGTGAGAGACACGAACGCAAAGCAGGTGTGCTGCTGGGTCATCTGTTGCCATGGTTACACATTGTTTTAAATTAAAACTCCACCAACCACAGCAAACTCTTGATTACATTTAGTAAAACAAACAATACCTCCCAGTGTCTGAAGTTTTCCCTCCATACTTCCTGCACTACAGGACCAATGGGACCAGGCCAGCCCATGCCAGGCCGTATGATGCCCGGCCCGCCCTCCGCTGGCCCCCCTCCCGGCGGCATGCCTCCCATGATGCCTCCACGTCACCCCGGAGCTCCCAACGGCATGTGTGAGTACAAACCTCACTTCTGCAACATTCACTCATGATGTTTGAGCTGTGTGTGTGTGTGTGTGTGTGTTTACATGTATAAACTCGTATGTTTGTGTACATCAGATTTATTAAAGGGATTTATTTTTGGGTGCTGAGTACACCGTTCAGTTCACCAGAGCCAGCGTACTTTACACCAGTATTTACACCACAAACAACCGAAGAGAAAAATGTGTCTGGAAATCTAAATATGGCCGCGACCCAAGAGCAGACAGTTGGTGTTTAATATGAATATCTGCTGCAGCTAATTGCTTTATTAGCATCACATCACAGGCCAAACCAGAACCTTGTTGATCCTGCAGCTCATCAGCAACTGAAATCATCATGACATGTTTTTATAAGTAAAGCAAAGACTAACATTTAAAAAAAGTTAAATCAGTCTGTCACAGTCACTTAAATATCACTATACAAATATCTAAAATAACTTAACATGATCAAAAAACAATAGATCCAAATATATTTCATGTAAAATTCTGTCAACACATTTAACTGTAGCTTCAATTTGATCATAGACACTTTAATAATGTAATGATTTTTTCCAATTTTATGTTCTTGGATTACCATAAATAGACGTTTTCTGGCACTTTGATGATGAAAACAGTTTAGCAGACTGATGAGAGCCCATCAGACAGGTGCTTTCTGTTTTCCTACAGGAATTAAAATCCTCCTTCAGTCTTTGTAGCTTATAGGTTTTAAATCCCAGAAAAGAAACAACATTGAATCTGGATTATTTGATAAGGAGCCAGTTTCTATACATGAAGTCTACTCCAGCTATTTTTAAACTTTTTAAAAATTTGTGAGACATTAAATCAAATCCTTTGCCACAGTTGTACGTCTACAACCTGTAAGCAGTAAAACCACAGTGTTTTTCCCTTTTTTTAGAAAAAATAAAGCATTATTTTGCCTAGACAAACTGTTTTGTTTTCTTTCCTGGCCTGTTAAACATCTCATGACCCCTGAGATTTATCTAAGAACTCTTCTAGTGGATCCAGGAAAGATCAAACCTGTGGTGCATTTGTGTTCTTTGTAAAAGAAAACGTTCGCTCTGGTCACTGGTTTCGACCTCACAGGGTCTTCATCAAACAGTGGAAACAGATTGCTTACACCTGGTACTCTTAAACAGACAATACAGTAGAAATAAACAATATAACATCACATAATAAGATCAGCAAAAGATTCTTCTTCTAAACTGAGCATCTTTCCTCTCCTCAGACCCTGGTCCACCACCTGCACAGCCTGAAGCGATACCTGCAGCTCCTGTTGGTCCTCCAGCGCCCACGAGTGGACGTGTGGCTGACAACTAAGACCTACACACACACACTCAGATACACACAAAAGCACACACACACACAAACAAACACAAACAAATCTAACTCTGTCTCTGAACCTCAGCCCCCCTTTTTTGATGGCCTTTGCAACTGGCTCGGTATTTTTTTTCCCCCACAACACCCAAAACAACCATAAATTTCATCTAAAGACACACAAACACACACTCAGGGTTCAGTGGCAAGGGTGACCCAATTTCTCACACACACACACACACTCACACACACACATCCAGACTTCCTCTCAGGGCACAGCGGCAAGGTTCGTCTAGTAATAAACACTGTTTTCTGCTCTGTTGGGCCAGATGGAGGCTGGAGAGAGAATGACTCTGTGTACAGAAAACAAAACAAGGAGACAGAACAGATGAAAAAGCTCCGTCTGTCTCACCTTTCTCTTCCCAATGCTGTTTTAAATGACACTGTAACACCCCCCCCCCCCCTTCCCCTTCCCCTTCCCGTCTCTTAACACACAAAACCACACACACACACACACACACACATCTTCCTGTCTGGTGCCTCTTTCCTCTAAGCCAAACACTAGGGGGAGCTAGTGAGACCAGAGAGCCTTCAGACATACAGGGGTGTGTTTGTGCGCTGATCAGCCTGAGCTGTAACACACAAGAAGACGATGAATCAGACATTAATACGCTCACACACACACACACACACACACACATAGAGAGAGCACCCAGCCTGCCCTCACTCTTGTCTTGTCGAGTATCTACCTCTCACTCCTCTTTAAATGATACACTGTAGTTCTGTGTGTGTGTGTGTGTGTGTGTGTGTGTTCAAGTCAGAGGGGTGTTTTGATGGCGGTTCACTCGTCTGCTTTGCCTCCTTTGACCGGTCTGTGCCTCTCATGTAACTGTCGCTTAAAAAGTTTACATTTGAAATATTTTAAAAGAGGCGGGTAAAAGGACAAAAAGCAACGTTTGACAGGTTTTTTTTAAGACTCTTCTGTCTTGTCATGATTACAAAAAGTCCACAGTGAAGAGCAACGCTACCTTACTCATCTAGTTGCCGTGTGTGGGTCAAGCAGTAGAGACGGACCTTGTGAAACAGCTTAAAACTAACTCATTGTACATAGAAGCAAATATTCGTCACTACAAGATGGAAGAGTTTGAAGACGACCTTTCAAAATGCTGTAAAACCTGTAACATCATTCCCCAATATGACAGGAACTGTTTGTTTTTTTTATGACTGAATTTAAAATATGAGGCTGGATTTTTATTTTCAACAAATCGCATGAAAAGACAAAACCCTCTGACTACTCTGCTTTGACTGGCACTCAACCCCAAACCCACTGGTTCCTGTTAAAGACAAATCTTTCGAAACACCTCACAAATATATAATTTCATTAAAAAAAAGAAGGCTAAACAGTTGGCCTCTGTTGAATTTAACAAATGTTACTCAACAGGATTGATTAGTGAATTTGGACTATTTTCTGCTGTGAATTAACACACGTCAGCCAGTGCAGCAGTGTTGCTCATCGATGTGTTTATAATAACTTTGGACAACAACAGAGATCTACGACACAGAGGAGAATCAATACATTGATTCTAGTTGTTGACAATAAGAAAAAAAATATTAAATATAACCAGACTTTTAAACATTAATGCACAAGATGTGAAAGATGTAAAATCTTAGTACATGACTGGCACAAACTGTTCAAGTTTAACTGTTGAGGAAGGACAGGAAGCTAAAACACCCGTCATTCCTCCTCCTGCTCCCACCACCCACACCACTGTAACACACACACACACACATATACACACACACACACACACAGAAACGTAAGCTAAGCTGAGGCTCACACTGGAGGCTGCATGCACACACCGACTTGGCCAGACCCTGCCACAAAGCACTGGACAACCACACACACGCACACACACACATATACACACACACACACACACATACACATACATATAATCTCCTGCTGACCTTCACACAGCCTTTTACAGAGAGGGAGACGCTGTGATGCGGCTCGACTGAAACATCAGAACATGAACGACGCTCTTCCTCAGCGCAGTGGGCTTCTAGATGTTTTTTAGGTGCTGATACTGTAGCCAATAAACCCGCCTCCCCCCCACCTCCTCCCCACTCCTCTCCTCTCTTCTGCTCGGTTTCCTAACGCCTAGTGCTGCCTACCTCGCTAACCCCTTCCTACTCCACTTCATAACCCGACCTCACACACACGCGCACACACACACACACACCTTTGTGCATTGCTTTTTAGCCACTAGCCATGGTAAAGGTTAGCAATATCCTCATTCCTGTGTGTTAACACACGTGAGGAACCACCTCAACGTCCTCAAGTGTTAACAAACAAGGAGAAGCAATCGTGATTTCAGAGTTTAGTCATCAGATCATTTTGTCCTGTGATGTTGCAGTAAATCTAAACAAGGGGAACAACCGCAAATATAGGGCTCCAATGAACATTTATTTTTTTTCCATTATGGTTAAATCGATTAGATAATTAAGTGTCAAAATATGGAAAATCGCCCAGAAAATTTAGAAGAGTCCAAGGTGACATCTTCAGGTCGTTTATTTCATATAAACAGCTGTTTATTTAAAGAAAACATTAACAGCAAATACTGAGAATTAAAGCTGGAACCTGCAAATATTTATTTCAATTGCTTATCAATTATCCAGATTTCCTGTTGATTCATCATTATTGATCTCAGAAGAAAAAGCAGTTAGCAAAGCGATCTCGCCACAAAGTCTCTATTAGCAGCAGCTCCAGAGCTTTTGATCGTATCACAAAGGGCTGCAACTAACAATTATTTTCATTATCAAATAATCTGCTGATTATTTTTTTTATTTTATTCATTGTTTTGTCAATAAAATGTCAGTAAACAGGACAAACACACCTGCTATAATTTCCCAAAGTCAGTTGACATCTTTGAATGTCTTATTTTGTCCAAACAGTCCAAAACCCAAAAGATAATTCAGTTCACTATCATGTATGACGAAGAAAACCATTAAATCTCTATATTTGAGATTGAGCTGAAACCCTTCTTAAAAACTTACTAAAGTTGCTGGTTAAATTTTCTGTTGATCAACTAATTGTTAGCTGTTGTATCACATGATCTTCCTCAGCAGATGAAGTTCACCCAGTTGTCATGGAAATTGTAGAAATTAGGCGCTCTGAGATCTTCTCATCCAGTTTTGTCAGCTGCTTCTTCCAAGATCAAGAATGAAGTCGCAATCTCGACTTTAAAAGTTAAAAACCCCCTGAGGAAAAGAAACACCAGAACACCTCCTAAAGTACTTTGTGACGAGATTGTTTTGCCAACTAATTGTTTTTAGCCTTTAAACAAATCTAAAATAAAGTCTATATTATATTTATAGTTAATTTCCCTTCCATGTGACTTGCATTCGCTTGATACATTTAGTTTAACATGAATGTTGGCTTCAAATATAGAATTATTCTAACAAATAAAAGGGTTAGTAACCTAAATATACTAAAATATTTCGCGCTCGTCATCCTTCATCTCTCCACAGTCGACACACAGGTTAATAATAAGCTCAAATAAGGTCTTTTTTAATGTGAAGTCTTAACCCCAAACGACTCCCTCCTCCCCCCCCCCTTCGCTAGCACTGTTAGTATCTCTGCTACCTCTTCCTCGTTCATCTGCTAGCTACCTCTTCTAGAAATCTTCCTCTTGCTATCTGCTACCTCTCTGCGCACCCCTTCGCTACCTCTCGTCGCCATTTCCTTTCGTTTCCTCTTTTTTTTTTTTTTTTAATCGTTTCTTTTTTTTCCCGCCCACACGACTGCTGCATCACTGACTGTTGCCCTCTTCTCCCAGCCTGTTGGAAGAAGACAAAAAACACACATCTCGACTCACGCTCTCGTTCACCGCTCCCTCCTTTTCGATCCATTCGACATCTTACCAGGCTTGTTATGTAATGTCACTTAAATATGACGGGAATCCCCTTACATATATTATCTTTAATCGATACTTTTTTGTGTTAATGGTAATGTATTTTTAAGGAGAAGTTTTGTGTAGATGGAAGTTATCTCTGTTCTTTGGAAGTTTGTAGCATTTTGTTTTTCCTTTTTTTATTTTGTATGGGGTCTGTTGGTACTTGGACCTAGACACTGTCGAATAAACTGTGTTTTGTATGAGTTTGATGTCTCATTTCTTGGTTCGATTTTTCTTCACTGCTTCTTGACACACAAACAAAGACACAAAATTAGCTTTTCATAAGCCATGCTGAATCTCATAAGCTTCAGGTGTTACTGTGAAATACCAGTCTGGAAAATATCCACCGGTAATAAAATGAGCCCAGCAGGTGGAAGCTGGACTAGTCAATAACTACGGGATCATATGCTGTATTTGGTCATCAGCAAAGTAATTTTGGTTTAGACTCATACAGGGCAAAAGGAGAAGTTTATAATCTTTCAAGTTTGTCTTAAAATAACAGTCAGGTGTCTGTATAAACCCTAAAGAAGGTTTTCCTCGCTGTAATCATTCCTCCTGTTCATACTGGTGATTAAAAGATCCGCTTCAAATGCACTTTTCAGTGTAACCTTTAAATGCATTTTGTGCAAAAATGCATTTAAAGGTTTATCTGAAGCTTATATGAGGCTTCAGCAGTCTGAGTTAGTCATATCAAGTGGATATCTGACACATTTAGTCTTTTAAGCATCAAATTCCCTCTTTGTGTTTCCCTGTTGAGCTGCGGTGGAAGTATAGTAACAAAAAGAGGGACTTTGGCACTAAAAAGACTGTAACGTTGAAAGATATCTACTTGATTTGACTCATTTGGACAGCTGAAGCTTCATATTAGCTTCAGATGAACTTTTAAATATATTTTTGCAAAGAGGGACTCTGGATTTTGTCCCTCATCACTTACATTGTAAGTGCATTATGAAGAGATCCTCTAAATATGAACAGGAGGAAATTATTGTTTTAAGACAGATTGAAAAATTGTGAACCCGTCCTTTTAGTGCATGACAGACCTTTCTAGACCAGTAAGTGAAGTAAAATTGGCCACAGTTAAAGGAGCAGTGTGTAGAATTAAGTGGCATCGAGCAGAACAGACTTGGCAGAGCTCGCCATGTTGCACTGCCATGTTTCTACAGTAGTCCAGAATGGACGAACCAAATACTAGAAAGGCTCTAAAGAGGGCCTTTCATGTTTTTCCTGAGTGTCGCGGCTTCCGTAGGTTCTCCTACATGCTTTGGAGGGGGAGGGGTATTCAATTGGTTGCAATCTGCAACCTGCTAGATGCGACTACACACTAGTCCTTTAAGACCAACACATGGTTAACATCAACACATTGATATTAAGTAATAAGTGTGGTATATTATAATTTGAGGTACATTTTTATCCAGTTGTAGAAGTAGTTTTTAAGTAAAAGTTGCAACCACTGTGTATAAAGCTGCAATAATCAGTGGGTCAAATGACCGTAATGTGATTGATGGGTTGTTTATATTTCATATAGATGAACCCACAGAATGATCACCCAACTATGCTGTTCTCCTCAGCTCAATGTAATGTTTTACTGTCTTTCAGCTTTCTGTTTTCATCAACCTCGTTTCCAGCAGCAGCAGGAAGCTGTTTCACCAGAAAAACCTCC
The DNA here is from genome assembly GCF_914725855.1 of Thunnus albacares. Classification (NCBI taxonomy): domain Eukaryota; kingdom Metazoa; phylum Chordata; class Actinopteri; order Scombriformes; family Scombridae; genus Thunnus; species Thunnus albacares. Next base: position 29,463,700 of record NC_058113.1, read on the forward strand.
ACTGTACACTACTCACTCACTACTGAGCAGAACACAGAAAAAGTTAGCGACTAGCTGGTGAACATAGTGGAGCATTAAGAGCCAGATATTTTCCTTCAGGGTTGGTGGAAACCAAAGAAGGAGAGTAAATATTTGACTTATATTTGCCAGTTGGAAGGGAAAATGACTTCAAATGTTAATGCTGCTGATTGTCTCCTGGATGTGTACAAGCAACGCGTTGACCACATCAGCTTTATACAGTTATAATTTGTCAATGTTGTGTTTACAGCTTGTAACAGAAATCTATTAATGCTACTTTAACCTGTTGTAGAAGTTTTCTGATCATCAAGATTATTCCAGTGATTTAATACTGCACTTTAAAGACAGATTATAGATTTATAAGAATAGTCAAAATCGTTGCAGTGGCAGAGATATCCTGACTTTACACTTCCTATAATGCAACTCAAGCTGAAACACCTGGTTGAGCTACAGAAGTCATTATACAATTGTATTTACAGGCTGTGAAGTACTTTCAATGACTCGTAAATTGACTGAGACATGGAAAATTAGTAGAGTGTCCCTTTAGATAAAAGAAAAAAAAGTATTGGCACCAAAACATACCAGAGCTTAAAATGTATCAGAGGCTAACAGCTCCTTTAAGAGGTTTAAGTAATTGATGCACTAAACTCTGAACAGTATCTCATGGAAAGATCACTGAATCTGACGACTTCCTTATACTGTTGGACAATTAAAATATAAAACAATATTTGACAAACTTCTCATTTGACTGGAAAATCTTAATCTACAAAGTAACGACAGCTGACAGACAGAAGTCAAATGTTTCAAGTGCAATGTTTCAGAGATTTAGTGGAGAAAAATATAAAATCAAGCAAAATGAAAATCCTCAAAGTACAAGAACCTCATCAATTATACTGAAGTGCAGTACCTCAGTACACATACTTCCACTTCATACATGTGGCCCATAAAGTAGTTATACTGATACAAAGTGTTACAAATGTTACAAAGTGCTTCACATGAATGAGACAAAACCAAAAACATAAATAAAACAGTAAACCAGATTCTATATTAAATGAGCCAAATCTAGGATGCAGAACAAGATGAAAAATAAGGCGTCAAACTTGAACTTTTTCTAAGGTCGACTAATAAAATTTAGTTTTATGATTTAAGAGAAAACTGGTATGAGTCCTGAGTATTTGAAAAAGGTTACCTAGTAAACTATACACTACTATACTATATACTATGATATTAATTAATAAAGAAACACAGAAGACAAGTAATCTCCCCAAAACCCAAAAGATATCACGTTTCCTTGTGAATAAAGGATTTGTAGACTAAAAAACGAGGTTTGTTACTGTATTTTCTGCCATTGTGTCCGTGTTTTTCACAAAGAGCAGCTCCAGGAGGAGAAACTGGATTATCTGTCGCCTTTGTGTCGGGATTAGGGACGTTGCTACAAAACATCTGCACATAATTCATTCACAGTGTGTAAACTGCACAGTTTGTAGTGACATCACAGGCTTATCAAGCTATTGTGGACGTGTGTGTTTCATTCTTATTTGGAAAAATAGTGACGTCTATACTCAAACTTCTTTCATCTTTTGTATTACAGAGATACTGTGTGACATCAGCTTCCACATATATTTATATTTTTTTTTCTTTTCAGATTTGATTTATGATTGAAACAAACTGTAATAGATACGACTATATGCTTTATTTCATCTCCAGAGGTACTAGTTAATTGTACACAGCACATTTGCATGATAACACAGTTGCTTCACAGAATATATTAAATGAACCAATCACAACTTGTAAAAAAAAAATCAATAAAAAAACTCTACAATTCAGGAATAAACGCTTGCTTATTTGTTTACTTCTATTTTACATGTCAAATGTAATCACTGCAAAACGTTTTATACAAAATTGATAATTGAGAGAAACAAACTGAAGACTGGATTGGTTTAAAATGTAATTAAATAACTGATGAATAACACAACAATGTCGCATTATTCAGTTATTTAATATATTTAACTGATGTAGCGGAAATACTGAGTCATTTTTTTACTTTTGTAGATTGTTGTACATTTAGATTGAACCTGCAAATTTCATTCTAGGTCATTACATTACTTTCTGTATTTCTACATCCAATTTGCTACAAAAAGCCCTAAATCATGGTGTGGTTGTTTTGCTGCCTTAGCTGCTTACCACTCTGTAGCATCTGTGTGTGTGCGTGTGTGTGTGTGCGCGCATGAAGGGGAAATGATAAGAATAACACGGTTCCCATCGCCATTTAAAACCTAATCCCAGCCGTCCAGCGCTGTAATCTGGCGGGAGGGGGGATTTCTCTGTCCGGCAGATTGACCATGAGGATGTTATTGAGAGGGATGAGGGGCCAGAGGGTGATTACTCCCTCAGTGGGAGGTGAAGAGGAGGGGGATGGTGGGAAAAGAGCTCTTAAATTTTTTGTGTCAGATGAGCAGAGTAAGAGACGCACATCAAGCATTGTGGGAACAATGATGGTGCATCTTCAGTTAAGACGTGAAGCATGAAGCTCTTTTATTTTAACGATACAATACAAACTTTTACTGTCAGTTTACACTCAAATTCATTTTGCATCCTTAGGCAGCTCCATTCAAGAGATTTACACACAGATTAAACATACAGCTCGGTGCAACCGCAGTTGTTGTTGGCTGCAGTCTTGTCTTGTTCTTCTGATAGAAACATTTTATATCATTATTATGAATGTTTTAACAACCGTACCTGCACAGAAACAAACATTTTATATTTTTTAGCCATCTATACAAATGGGGGAAGATGTCAATTTTAGAACATTGTTAATTTACTGAAAAGACACAAAGTGTTTGAATATGATTCCAGTTTGTTCAGTATCATCAGGCATAAACCAACACGGTTAATGGGTAATATGTCGGTAGAGTATTAAATGTAGTTCTTGCAAATATAAAGAAAAAAGCTAAAGGTTATCTTACCCCACTGCTTGCATAAGATGCCTCCACGTGTAATTTTGATTTTAGGTATCTACAGACTTTGTAATTAACATAATACATACTATCTCATCAAGAGCATTTGCTTTTATTGATTTCTCTTCTACTTTGAGTAGGATAGCATCTTTTTTTAAAGGCCAAGTTCATTTAGATTGGCAATTTTAATGAGGTTTAGCTTTCAAATAGTTTTACTATGTTTTATGCTAATGCTAATTGTAGTTAGCTTAGGTTTTAACAGCAAAAAGGGGTCGGTACGGGTTAAATAAGGAAATGTAAATCATGCAAAAATGTTCCAGTGGAGCCCCTTATTACAAATATAGATCTGGAAATGTGCATATGTTCACATCAAATCAAGTTTATTATTATTATTACCATACATTTCTGTGGAAGGCAGAATGAGAACCAGTAACGTTTAACATGCTAACATTAGCATGAACAGAATTTTAGCTGAACACACTAATGTTAGCATGTTGACAATGTTGAATTCACATGTTAATGTGCTTACAATCAACACGGCTACATGCTGTTTAGCATTACATGTACATTACTGTGTTACCGTGCTAGCTAGTGTTGATTTCAAAGTACAGCTGAGGTTGAGTAGAAGCTCAGGACTGACCTACAGACATTCTTCAGGTACAGGTCAGGCTCCAAAACAAACTAGCTTGTATGATGTATCAGGCAAATGTATTTGTACCTTCACACTTTCATACAGTTTCTCCTCAAAAGCATTCATGGTGTTTCACTCATTTGTATGTACAAAAAGTAAAGGAAGTAGTGGTATGAAATAAAAGGAGCTTGAGAAAGAAGTTCAAATCCTGCCTACTTTAAACTCCACACGCGTATGTTGGAAAGGTGTGGAGGGACGGGGATTCAGACGCTGTTCGAAGATCAGACAAACACTTTGTTTGAGGCATAAAGACACCTTAATGCTGCTAGCCTGGTTAAAATTAAGGGGATGTCGTCTTGCGTTTTCACAGTCGGTCAGGTTTCTGGCACTTGGAGTAAATCTTGGGCTGTTTTTTTTTAGAGACACAAAAGTCCAGCTGCTCAGCGTTAAAAGAAAATTAACCAAAAGCTTTTATCTATAGATAATGCCGATAATATATTTCCCTTTGAAGCAGCCAGCTGAAGGGTAATTCAGTAGCTGTTGGGGGGAGTGTTTGTCTGATTATTTTGCAGTCAGCCAGTTATTCAAACGGGCAACCATCCAGTCCCAAGTCAGACTCCCAAACCTCCAAGCTACTGCTGTCATGGACTGGTTTCCCGAGCAGAGAGAAAACAATCTGAAGACAAACCAGCTGCCTGCGAAAGAAGCAAGAAAAACTGACCAATTTGCATTTTGCTGATGCTCCGCCTGAGAATATCTGACAGCGAGTGAGGACGAAGGAAGTGTTTTACACAAGGGCATTTTAAACTTGACACATGGGCTCAAACCAGTGACCCTTACAGTTACTTCACAATCTGCCGTGATACTGCTGATGTCTGATCTCTATATTTAGGTGCATATTTTCTCATTCACCTCTCCCTTGATGTTCAGCGTGTACAGATATACAAAGAATATGAATGATACTGACAGCGGAGAGTAACATGATTGACATGTGTCTGTTGGAATTTGCTCTCGTGTCAGTAAAGCAAACAATAAGATGAAGTTTGGATGTTAAGTTTGTCCTTTTGCATTGACCTGCATCACATTTGAGAGGTGAGAAGAGTTCATTTTGAAACTTATGTGATGTATTTGATGTTTTCTTGCTATTCTTGTTGACTGGATATGCTGATGGCTTAAAGCAGGAGTGTCACCTGGCCAAAACATGGGATTTCTAGCATCTAGGATTTAAAAAAAAAATAGAATAAAACTCATGGAAAAGCCAAGAAACAAAAGGCTAATTTGTGAGTGGACAATTTTGTATAATTTAGCAGAAACCACACTGTTTTAACTCCCTCAGACACAAAATAAAAACAAAATGAACCTCCAAAAAACAAAGAAAAGAAAATATCAGAAAACCATGAGACATAAAAAACCATAAAACCACAGAAAATTAGTATTTTTTACTAGCTATGATAAAAAAAAAACAGTATCATCATGAAGCCTCCCGCTGGTGAAGAGTGTAAATAAATTAGTGAAGCTTCAGTGGGTTTATACACATTTTTATAGATAATACAAATACATTCATTAGCACTCGTGGTCCTGTATGGTTCAGCAAAACACCAAAGCTACTTCACCTTGTGTGCACACTGAGCATGACTGTATAATATATATGTGTGTGTGTGTGTGTGTGTATAAGTGAACACACTCCTTCCCCAGAGTGTTTCATAATTAACATGGCCGCTCCCTCCGGCATCCCACATCTGCACTGAATCTGCCACAACTGATGAGCTTTACACTTTACAGCTCAACCGTTCTCGCTGGTTCTCTCTCTGTATTTTATCTGTCAATCCCTCTGATTTACCGTCTCTGACATCTCAGATTTCAACTTCCACTTGATGGTTTTTAGCCACATTAGCAGCTTGCGGGATAGAAAAGACCACCATACAGACGCTGTGACGAAACTTACACTCTCTTCAATCATTTACTACTCTCTTCATAACAGAGACCCTGAATTTTGCACTAAATCTATATTTAATACACGAATCAATCATCTTCATTTTGTGTCATCGCTGACAGCTGTAGCTTGCATTCTTAGCAGGAATTAGTGTACATGCCGTTACTTTTTCACTGTCCAAAAATAAAAAAAGAATAACTGGTGTGGTGTCGGTGCTGGAAACTAAGGCGAGAGCGGCTGGAGGACGATGCAAACCTCCAAAATATCCCAAAACTGCATTTCAAACGGCGGACCTTGGCAATCACTATCTATCTATCCATCCTGCAGAGCGCTCTGGCCGGCATGCAGCTCTTCGGTGCAGCACCAGCAGCAGTCCTGGGAAAAGATATCTGACGAGGAAGAAAGACGAGGGCAAAATGGGATCCCTGAGCTGCCAGACGACCGCCTTGCTTCTAAAACCACCAACAGCTGCTTTCCGTTAATTTATCTCCAGCACGAAGAGACGGTAAAGAAAAGAGCAAGTGAGAGAGACTTGGTGTGTTTTGCTAATTCTTGTCTCATTTGTGGTCTGATAAACAGTAAATTCATCAAATTCAGTGCCCCATATTGCTATATTCTCCAAGCTACACATAATACAGCCTCTATGCTTGACTCAAGCTGTTAACCCCCAGTTCTACAGAACATACAGATAGGAAGTAGCAGGCTAGCGGTACAAGCATGGACACCTGGCCAATCCTAGTGCTTGAATGCTATGCAGAGCGTCTTGCCAAGAAAAGCAGTGAGATCTATAATAATGTGTCTGTTGCATAGCCTTTGTTGCTAAGGTTATTGCTAAGGTTTTTCCATGTTTGTTTGCATTGTCTACTCTTCTAATCTGGATCAGATTTGGGCTCGAACTATGGATATATTTGAGAAGTTCACATTTTGATTAAAGAGCAAGAAAAAGTAGTGAAATCCTACAAATATAGTTTGTTTTAATGGTTGATTCAGCTTCCGAGAGCTAGCCAATCAGAACAGAGTGGGCTCCTCGGGAGGACGGCCTTAAAGAGACAGGAGCTGAACTGATGGGCTGAGTAAAGGGTAAATATAAGATAATTAAGTAGTTTATTGAACTGCAGATCATGCAAAGATATCCCAGTAGTGCCCCAGAATAAAAATATAGACCTGCAAATGTGCAGAATGTGTCCCCTTTAATTTAACACTCAGAATTCAGACACTCAAATAAAATGGCACACTATTTCATATATAGGGAGTGATTTCGGACACAACCTCACACTTATTTGCTTATTTTTTGCTCCACTAGTTGTTGCTCTTATTGTTAAAGTCAGTCTACAAATATGCAGCTGCAAAATATGTAAATACTCTGTAGGGCTAAAAATATAATTCCAAACCAGGCTCATAAAGGCAATCTGTGTGTGTGTGTTTACGTGCTCTAAAACGTGCACACTTCTTCATTTGCTGTATTTCAGTGACTGTGTGTTTTTCATCATGTGGAAAATCGAATACATCCACCTGTGTGTATATGACTGCGTGTGCTTCTTAAACCCTGCAGCAGCTGTACCGCTGCAGGTCCTTGCCCTTTTGTTGGAGGAGCCTGTTGCTATAGCGATGGCTCCACAGTTACCGTTGATGAGCCTGTGACACCCAAGGTTCTGTCTGGCAGGTCGGTGCGCGACACCACTGGCTCAGTGATGATTGTGGATGCTTTGCCATCGTAACCTCAACCACCTGCACCACCAAATACATAATCTAATCAGAATTGTGTTGCTAGGAAACAGCCTGGATCCAAGTTTGTGTACAGTCAGCTGTTGACGTTTGCAAAACCTGAAACAGGATGGAAAAAAAAAATTGAGGTAGTGTTTCTTCCTTTGGGAACCATTGCCCGACGTTACATAACAGACATTTATTTCACTTATCACTTTTCACAGACTCACCAGGGAGGAGTCCTGTGCTTTGTTTTATGTTTATTCAGACTGTTATAGCACTTGTTTAATGAGATAACATGACGTGATGGACAAAATGTACGTCATCAAGATTGAATACCCCCATTGCTAGCCCTGCAGTAGACAGAAATAGCCTAAATTAGCTATTTTGGTTGTGTTTTATATTTGTAGCGGTTAATCAACATTGTGGCTCCTTTTTAATCAGCATATGCGTAGAGGGATAGCAAGTACACGTTACGCAACATCAATAAAACCTATGGCAACATCATAACTATTTTGATGTTCGGTTAGTTATTCTATGAGTTTATTTCCATGTTCCATTTCCAATTATTTAGTTAGAACCTTTTACAGGTTCCAGATGAAGTAACAGATAAATAAGTTTAAGTGTCTTGAACACAAAATGTAAAAAAAAAAATATATATATATATAGATTCACATGTGATGAGATATCAGCATTGACTACCAAAGACATCCAGTTGATTAGTTTAGCAGCTATTTAACATGTCTCATAACACTATAATTCTCACATTCTTAACAAAATTAATCCTTTTTGTGACCATATGTTACTCAACAACACAGGTAAGTGACCATACTCACAGACTGATTTACTACAAGACTCAAACTAAGGGAGAATTTTAAAGGTGCAATACCTCAAATCTGCCTGTAACAGTTATGAATTTATTGACTGGGATCAGAACAATATTTGATCTATTTAGAAATAACTACCAGTGGAGGCTTTAGACATTGTAGCTGTCAGAAAGTCCCAATATCGGAGACTCAACTCGTTAGCTGATGTTAACGTTACGTTTTATATAAGCTAGGCAAGCTAACGGCATGCACAGAGATGAAATTGAACTTATAATCAAACTCTTGGTGATAAGTGCATTTCAGTGAGAGTAAGTCGGTGAACAAAGTACACTCTGTATGCAATATTTAATGCGTTCATATACATCACATGTATAGTGCACCTGCACAAAAAGCTGATTCAGTGAAACACTCTGGTGCACTGTGTTAATACTGCAAACCAGTCATTTTATATTTATATTTTCAGGTTGTGCGTCCCATTCTCATGAACGCGATATCTCAAGAATGCTTTGAGGGAATTTCTTCAAATTTGGCACAAACGTCCACTTGGACTCAAGGATTAGATCTTGGTGGTCAAATTCAAGGTCACTGTGACCTCACAGAATATGTTTTTGGCCATAACTCAAGAATTCATTTGATAGTTATGACAAAGTTTCACACAAATGTCTAATAGGATAAAAATGATGAAGTGATGATATTTTATATCCAAAAGGTCAAAGGTCAGCTTCACTGTGACATCAAAATGTTCTGCAAAAACACTTCTAGCCATTATTTAACACCATAACTCAGGAATAGAAGGGGAGATTGTGAACATATTTCAAATTTGGTCGGATACTTAATTGGTGACACTAATCTTGGTGCCCAAATTGAAACTGTTATAGATCTTTTAATATGTGTGAAGCATCCACGTTTTAGAATTTGTAGCTTCTTTGCAGTAACATCCATATCTGAAGCATCGTCTACTGTCATGGCTACAACTTTGTGTTTCAGCTTTATTGGCCAAGTATGTGAACACACACAAGGAAAATACACTTAATACCTTTTATTAAATTCCTTCACTACAAATATTATGCGAGTCTGGGTAGCATACAACCGTGAGGCGGCATTTCTAGTTCGAGTTCTCTGTGGTCATGCATGTTTTCATAGTTGACATTTCACTGCTGTGTGTGCAGGCTCATCAGTGTATAAATGTTGCTTGTGTGTGTGTGTGTGTGTGTGTGTGTGTGCGTGCATCATACTGTCTGACAGGTTGCTGTCTTACGCTCCAAACTGCAATGTGATGTCTGTGTATGTATGTCAGTGTAGCAGCATCATAGCGTTATGTGCCAATAAGCGTGTGTGTCATAAAAAATGGAGAAGGCTAAAGTAGGCCAGCGGTTCACAGCACCACAGGGGCTTGTGGGGTGAAGGAGCCATGCAAAGACACCTCCCTTCCCCTCCCACTCTGCCTTCGTCTTTGTCCTTTCTCATCTCCTCTCCTCTCCCCACCTCCTTAGAGCCATTGTTTCTTCACTGTCCTTTGTCTGACTCATCCAGCGGTACAGTGAGTGACAAGGACCAAAAAACGCGCTACTGTCTATACAATCATAACATGATAACGATGGCAGTAATCATAAGCAGCATCACAATCATGACCATGCACCTGGATATCTGGTCCAAGCTGTTTTGATTTATTTTCTGCTCTGAGATGAAATGTAACAGCTGATGATGATAATGATGATAATAGTGACAGATGATGATGATGATGATGATGATGAATATATATAGTGATTTATGGTAATAATCATGGTAAAACAGAAAGCAACATGCACACAGGTGCTTTATCTTTTAAGGTGCAGGGATTTAGTAGATCCTTAAGAGTAGATTCACACAATTAGAGGATTCTGCATTCATTTTATTGATGACACAATCATCATTACTATAATTCACCCTATTTTCTGTTCATGTAAATAAGACATCAAGATTCATGAGTGCAGTGAAGGTTTGTGTATGTTTGATATATTTAATAAAAAAAAAACAGAAACGTATTCCACTGTTTCTGAGGGAAACATGTCTCAGATGACTCTTATGTGCAGCAACAGTGCAGTGAAAAAAAGCCCTGCTTTGACCTACTTTGTTATGTCAAGCTGGTATCTGTATATATGAATATATATAGCATAACCAACTATTTATTTTATGAATTTTGAACTGTATTACTCAACTGTATGGTAGGGCTCTAGTGTGAGGGTCTTGGTGTTTTTATTTGTTTGTTTTGTCTGATGCTTTGACAGTTTTTATTCCCTGGTCCTGAGAGAAACAATGTTTTATTTCAGCTGTATTTTTAGCCACAGCAGCAGTGAGTCTCTAGGTATGGCTGGTCCACCTCTTTGGTCCAGACTGAAATATTTCAAAGACTATTTGATGGATTGCAATCACATTTTGTACAAACATTCATGTTCACCAGAGGATGAACTGTCTTTGGTGATCCCCTGACGTTTCCTGTAGCTCCAGCATGAGGTTGACCTCCTGCACTGACTAGCACACATTAAAGCCACAGCGAAACAGAGATTTGAGTGTTTTTAGTTTCTGTAGTATAACGTATTTCCCAGTGAAACAGAATATGTGGGTGTAGTTGGAAGGACAAGTGAACTTGAACTTGTAGCTAGTCCTAAATGTTGCTGAAACAACAGTTAAGTGTAACCTGGACATTTAAAAGACTTTCATTTTTAGCCTGATTATAAGCCAGACATCTAGACACAGTTTTACCTGCGAATCACTGAATCAGTGCTTACTGTGAACTTTAATATATTGCCTTTGTTTTGTTAGCTAGAAAGTGGACGTTGTTTTAAGTTTTTGTTGGTAAAAACTACTATGTCCGAGGTCATGAATGAACTTTTACACACAACACTTTTCATGGCAGTTGTGCATCAACTTTTCAATGACTGCGACCCATAGATTAGAAAGAAATTTGCAGTTTTTGCTGATTTTCCACTGAACATGAAACATACAGATCTGACTGAAATGTACATTTCTCGTGTTATTCGCCTTTTTCTGTCCAGAGAAGTGTGTTAATTTAATAAGTGGTGCAATCACATATGTTTAATAAAGAAAAATAAATCTTGTGTTCTTAAATGTTGTGCATCGATGTCGATTTTAAGCTGGTGGTTGTTTTCCAGCTGAATATTAGGAAAACAAAAACAACAGGTTGCCCCGGGCAACGGTCATTTTCAGACATCTATAGTTCTGAACAAAGGCTCTACTTGCCCCTCCCACGAATGTGACATCATAATGACCTTTAGAATCAAAGTGATGCAACAAAGTACAGCAGGAGACTCAAGTCACCACTTTTCATATAAACTGCACTTCAACTGATGCACATCAGCAAGAGGATCGACTTCGACATTTTGATTTCAAGAGGACCATGTTTGGAACTAGAGAGAAATCGTCACAGCAATCGAGTGAAACCATGGTGAGTTGATCAAATCTGTTTGTTTGAGTGCAAAAAAAGTCCCAAGTTCCCTCTTAAAGACAAGTGATCTCAAACTGTATGTTACAATGTCAATACAAAGCACATTTTCACACAAATTATGTAATTTAGTCCCACTTTATTGACATATAATGTACAGTAGAGTCCATGGATCTGCTGATATTAGCAGATAAACAGATACAATATTTTTTAGGGTTCACAATTTTTCAGGTTTGTCATAAAACAATAGTCAGGTGCCCAAATGAACATTGAAATAGGTTTTTCTTGCTGTAATCATTATCATCAGTAGATCCCTTCATAATGTACAATATACAATATAAATGATGGGAGACAAAATCCACAAGCCTCCTTCTGTGGAACAATGTATGTAAAAGAGTATGTGAAGCTAATATAAAGCTTCTGTAGTCTGAATTAGTCCAATCCAGTAGATATCTTTCAACGTTAAGTGTTTTAAGGGGATCTTTTAATAGCCAGTATGAACAGGAGGAATGATTACAGCAAGGAAAACCTTTCTCAGTGTTCATACGGACACCTGACTGTTGTTTTAAGTAACTATATAAGCTTAGGTAGTTGCAACCCATCTCTCACCACTTATATTTAAATATAAAATATTATCAAGTCACACAGTATGTAGTTATAGTCTGTTGAGAAAAGAACAAAAAGACAAATTGTTGTATGGATATGTACAGTATATCACTGGTGTCATGTTGTATGGGACAAGACATGACTTCATATTGTGTCTTTTCTCTCCTGCTCTCCTCCAGTCTATGAATTATCATCATCATCCTACGTCATCTGAATGGGAGACCATCTCCTCTTCCACCTCTTCTTCCACCTCCTCTTCCTCCTCCCAGGACATCCTAGACGTGCTCTCCTCTCCCTCCTCTGACTATTTGGTTCAGTCTTTTCTTGGGGAGGGCTGTTTTGGGGAAGTCACCAAGTGTCTGAAGACAGCCACCATGGAAACCGTGGCTGTGAAGATGGTCAAGGACTGCAACTTCACGGATCAGGCGAAGAATGAGGTAGAACAGACGTGATGTGTATCACAGTTTGATTTGCACAGAGCTTCAAAAGCACTATACACTGTACTGACCTCAAATCTAACATCTCATTTGTTCCCCAGGTGGAAATCCTTGAAGAACTGAGGGCTTTCGACTCCGACAAATTCAACTTTGTCAGATACAACGACGCCTTTATCGACAGAGAAAGCGTTTGTCTGGAGTTTGAAATGCTGGACATAAGTCTGCTGGATTTTGTGGAGAGGAGACCTTCCTGTTCTCTCCTCGTTCAGGAAATCCGCCCAATTCTGCAACAGGTAGGTGTCACTTGTGATTGACATAGTAGAGCTGTAGTAGGGTAAAGCAATACATCATCCACCAGGTTTAGTAGTAACCTTATGTGACACTGAGCTCAGCCTCAAATGCTTTTAAAACCTTTCTAGCAAAGCCCTTAAAAACTATTCAAAAATATCAACTGTGCCGATGTACTGTAGTTCAACTCAAATGTGATTTATTCATCACTTCAGGTGGCCACAGCCCTGCAACTCCTGAGGAGCCTAGGAGTTGCACATACCGATATCAAGCCCGACAACATCATGATGGTGGACCATATAAACCAGCCACTGAGGGTGAAGATAATCGATTTTGGCTTGGCCCGCCGTGTCTCACAGTCAGACTGGGCCACGGACATTCAGCCACTAAATTACAGGTAAGTGACTATGGCAGAGTTCTGGCTTTAGATTACATAACCGATAAAGAAGCCAAAAATATAAAACCAAAATAATGTGTTATATTTCATTTTGTAGAGCCCCAGAGGTCATCCTGGGCTTTCCCTATACGGCGGCCATCGACATGTGGTCTCTGGGCTGCATGGCTGCAGAACTGTTCCTGGGCGATTTGCTGTACCCTGGTAACTGTGAATATGACATGGTAAGTGTACAATTTAAAAGTCAACAAAAATGTTCCATTCATTGTGTTTGAGGGACAAAAAAACCAAGAATAAGCTGTTTAAGTAGAATAAGTAGAATAACCACATAGTGGTGCACATGCTATTTTTTTAACATACTAAAACTTAAAATTAATTTTGTATACAAACAATATCCTAAAGAAATAGCTTAGCGTTTGGATAAATTTGCTTTATTTATGAGAATTAGATCAGAAGATTGACACCAAAGGTAGGTCTGTGCATTAAGCACAGAACTGGAGCTGGAAGCAATTAGCTTAGCATAGCCTAAAGACTGATAGCAAGAGAAAACAGCTAGCCTGATTCTCTCACCAAAGACAATTACAGTGCGCATCTCCCCCAAAAACCATGACGTTGATGTTTTAAACAAATGCCTAGCAGCACCTATAAACCTCTAATTAACACGTAGTGTCTCATTTGTCCATTCACAAAGAGAAATGTAAAGCTACGTAGTGTAACTATTTCTTAGAGAAAATGCTACGCTAGCTTTTTCACTTGCTTCCAGTCTTTATGTTAATCAACCGCCTCATGGCTCTAGATACATACTAAGACATAAATGGTATCAGTCTTCTCATTTCACTCTTGGCAATAAGGCAAATAAGAATATTTTCCTGTCACACTATTTCTTTAATTTCGTTAAGAACAGCGTAAAACTAACTTCTCTTAGCAAGTGTGCTTTACTGAAGCAATTCTATAATAGTTGTTGGAAAAACAAAAAACTACAAAATCTTAATATCTTTCTTATGTACCAACTGTAACTGACTTTTTAACTTTGTTGTGCCTACAGTTAAGACATATTATACAGACTCAGGGTCAGCTACCGGAGAAGCTTCTCAACAACGGAGTCAAGACCAGGTGCTTTTTCCGGCAGAAGAGTGACCGTCAGTGGAGATTAAAGGTACCAACACTCAGAGGCTTTCACCTCTTTAGCTCCGTCTTTCCATCAGTCTATCTTTGTTTCTACCTTTAACACTCATTATGCTTTGGACAGATTAGCTAACTCTAATATGACCTCTCTTTAGACGCCATTTGAATATGGAATCGTCAGCTGGTCCAAGACGTATTTCACCTCCCTGGATGATATTAAGACGGTAGGAAATTCATCAAACATCACACTTTTAGTACTTTAGAATGAAAGCATTTGACACAAAAGTACCACCATGACCCAGTAAAATGTACAATACCAGTCAAGTTTGGACACACCTTTCCATTCACTGGAATCAGAAAGTGTGTTCAAACTTTCAACTGGTACTGTAAGTGAGATTTTGCTGACGTATGTGTTTTTTCTGATCCAGGTTCACCCAGTATGTCATCTGTCAGACGAGGACATCATGGCTGAAATCGACGATCGGGAGAACTTCGTGGATTTACTGAAGCAGATGCTGGAGTTTGACGTTGCTAAACGGATAACACCCAGCCAGCTTCTTCAGGACCCGTTCATCACCATGAGGGACATCGCAGCCAGATACCCCGACAGCCTCTAGTAAGTCTACATTTAGATGATATGTTTAAAATCTCCATTGTAATGTGGATGGATTAAGTTGTTTAATTTATTGATTTATTGTCTTTCAGTCTTCAATCATGCAGTGAAACGATGGACGTCTGTCGGCATCAGAGTCTGAGCTCAGATAGCTCAGGCTCTGAAGTTCAGTCCATCCAGCAGCCATGCCCGAACCCGCAGGCCTCCTTCACCTTCACCAGCCAGGACCAGCCCAACATCTCCCTCCAGGTGGGATCCCATCACATCTGGATCACATCTGCCGTCAAACCTGTGAGGAAAAGAAGGAGGGACTCACAGAGCGATGACAGGTAAGTGTTGTAGATCTTTTTGCACTGATTTTACTGTATACTTACTATTTGTGTATATTATTGGATATTTAACTATTAAAAATCAAGAGATTCACATAGTATTTGGTCTATGTAGATGCCCGGACCGCATTTCCCCAGATAGAAAGAGGATTAAGATGGACATGGATCTCATCCAGAGACACACAGGTAGGTTAATCTTCAGCAACACACACTTGGGATCAACTGGTTTTAAATTAGTTAATCAGAAACTTTGTAAAATATGATATTATATTCTTCCTTCTGTCTTTTTTAGAATTGCCTCAGAAGTCCAAAGAGGCTCCATCTGAGGCTCCATCCAGGGAGGTCAAAGCGAAGCCTCAGAGAAAAAGGAAGTGGGACACTTTTATGGCTTCACACAGCAGCGACAGGTAGGTATTTTATTAAATCTGTACATACTGATAACTTATGTTAAAATTCAACATATTCAAACAATATTTGGTCTTTGCAGAAGTCCAGACAGTGTCTCACCAGAGAGGAAGAGGAGGAAGATTAATGATGTCCAGACACAAACAGGTAGGCCCATCTGAATGTCGGTTTGATCGTGCGCTTGCATGTGAAGTCAACACTAACTGCCACTTTGTAACTAGAGTGTTTCACACTAAACTCACCACTTTGCACCATTTCTACTTACACTGCAACAACTTGCAATTTATTTTAAATAATTTCAGTGGATGATATCTTCAGCTCTGAAATTAAGTGATAATGTTTCATAAGTGTCAGCTTTTTCAGCGTAATAACTACCTGTTTGTTATTCTTTCTCCTTTTTTCCAGAGTTGCTTCGAAACTCCAAGGAGGCCCCATCAGAGGCTCCGTCCAGCGGGACCAAAGCTGAGCCTCAGAGGAAAAGGACGTGGGACACTTTTATGGCCTCACACGGCGGCAACAGGTAGATATTATTTTACTTGTTTGATTAAATTTTAGTTTCAAAATTCAAGAGATTAAAACAACATTTGGTTTTTTAGCAGAAGTCCAGACAGCGCCTCCCCAGAGAGGAAGAGGAGGAAGATGAGCCTGCTTCAGGACTCCAGAGAGGCTCCACCTGAAGCTCCGTCCAGTGAGGCCATAATGGAACCTCAGAGGTCCTGGGCCTCTTTTACAGCCTCATGCAGCGGCCAATGGGTATGTATTATTTATCTACTGTTAACATTTTACTGTTTTCTATGCTGTATTTCTATCATTTGTCTTTCTTGTTCTATTCTGTACACAAATAAAATTGACTCGATTTGATTTGACTGCTGCCCAAATTCAAGAGATTCAAATAATGTTTTATCCTTGCAGAAGTCCAAATACCACCTGACCAAAGAGGAAGATGAGCACGGATGAGCTGGAGCGACGTGCAGATAAGATCACTTGTGACTTCTTTGTAACAGGGCTCAAGTCAGCCATTCAGCTAGATGTCCTGTATCAAAATGAGACATTTGTGGGTAGTTTGGGGAAACTTTGTAAATTATGGTGAGATGTAGAACAAATGTTAACGAGCATATATAGAGGAATGCTCTAATATGTCAACATACTCACTTGGGATCAATTTACTTGAAATCATTTTGCCAGAAAATGTCTAGATATGATCTAGAGGTTCAGTTTAGTTTAGTTTATTAGGATCCCCATCAGCCATTACACTAGGCAACAGCTACTCTTCCTGGGATCCACATTAACACAAAATACAATACAAATCAAGACAAAATGAAAAGAAAAAAAACAATGGACAAAGTCTTAAAGTCATAAAGAAAGAAACACAAAACTTAGAAGAAATGAGGAAGGTCAAGATGTTCTGCAAGTCTGACTCTCTATCTGCAAGCACAGGAGTCCACGAGAGGCTGAATGCTCCTGAACTCTGAGGAGGCTCCAGTGACGAGGACCCAGACCAAGTCTCCGAGGGAATAAACAGTGTCTGAAGAGGATTCAGAGACTGACAACAAGCAGGTGTAGTATCACTTCCCTGTGAGTGTCACTTTTAAAATTAACAAATGGTGTCATTGTTTTTTTAGGTCATGGATGTAACTTCGGCCAGAAGGACTCAGAGATGAAGAACGGTGCCAGAGTGAAGAAGTTTGAGGACTACAGATCAGGACAAGGATATAGATTTGGTTGTAAATAAATAATTGTGTGTGTGTACTTGCTTTCTATCACTCTTTTTTCTTTCACAGGCACATGTGTGCACACACATACACACATAAAGAGCCTGAAAAAAAATAAAATGTTTTCTTTACTGAATAAACATTTGTTGACTTGCCTGAAACCAGACTGTATCATGATTTCTTCTCTTACTTTTACATTTTATTTTATATATATAATATAGGCCTAAACTTACCAGCATTGTTAGAGCTTTCTTGGATGACACTAGAGATGGAGGTAGAGGTGGAGGTTGATGGACCTGCTATAATAATAAATAATAAAATTAATTGACTGAATTCAAATGACTTAAATTGTTAGCATTAAATCTGGAGGATCTTATAATGCAAGACAATCTGCAAGAGGTTGATGAAAAGTGACTTTAGATAAGATGCCTGTACAACACCGGCAGCTTTGGAAATGGCTTCATGTTGCTCTAGCCCTTAAAAACAGGTATTACCCCCCCCCCCCCCATGACCAAATTTATTTATGAGCGATGAACAGGGCACTATAACAAGTGGGAAATGTAGCTATTGCTACAGGTTTAACTAAAGCACATAACGTACCAGCATTATCAGCTTCTTGGGTGACATGACCACTTCTGCACCAGGAGTAGAGGTGGCTGGTGGACCTGCAATGAAATAAAAAATTTAATTAAAAACTGACTTAACCTTTTTAAATGCAGAAGGCATTTCATTTTACACCCTCTTTATACCCACCAACAGTAGGAGCTGTGTTTACTGGCACCTGTGACCCTTTTCCAGTCATGTACTTTAGTAGTGCTCCTGGAAAGGGGATGTGAAGAGTGAGTTATTAATATTAGCCCTTAAGTGCAGAGGCCAAACTCAACCTATTTCTGCCTAAACTTGTATTGTTCTGTTAAATGCTTTATAACACCAGATGTGAACATCACAGCTCCATAGATAATGTTAGATAGGTAATAGATAATGGCGTCAATGATAATGTTAAATGATGGCTTAAATTGAAGAAGACACTTGTACCATTAAATTTATTAACTGTAATCATTGACTTTTATCATTTCCGTGGGTAACACTTTATAATAGCAATCAGTAGTAAGTCATTTATAAACATTAGTTAATGATGAGCTAATCATAAACAAAACATTTTTATACCTTTGTAAATTATTTATTAAAACTATGACTTTACTGTACAGACTACTGTCACCACTGTAAGACTCTTCTGTAAAGACGTCTTCTGTATTTTTAACACTGTACCAATTTGATGCAGTTTGTAGTGTGTGTGGTGCTAATAGCGATTAGCGCGTTAGCATGCTAGCCCGCGTTAGCATGTCCTACAATAGATATGTCTGTAACATGGTTACTGCAGTTTTACCACCCGAATGGGGACTTATTGCAATCTAGATACATAGTCTAGGTACATGCATGCGTGTGTATTTTTAATACTATACCAACTTAATGCAGTTTGTAAAGGTTGTGATGCTAATCGCGTTTGGCGCGTTAGCATGTTAGCAACTTTAGCATACAAGCGCGGCTAAGGTAAGAGGCTAATGCTCTCCTGTGGTTTAGGCTAACATAGCTTTATCTTCTTGCCTCTTCTCTTCTTCGAACCTTTTCTTTTTTCTTTCTTCATGTCCAGACAAATATTTTGGCCATGCTAGTCTGCAACCATCTGACCAGTTACGCTAGCACTAACAACCTGGCTGCTCACCTGTCAACCAGCTACACAAAACTGGTCTACCAGCTGATCACCAGTTAAACCAGCTTGAACACGCTGGCCCACCAGGTAAATCCAGCAAGACCAGCTAATGACCAGCTAAGGTTTGACGCTGGTTATAGCTGGATTTTACAGCAGGGTGGAGATCGCAGCATGTCATAATCTGAATACAACACATATAAACACAAAACTGCTTTGCTAGCTCAATCTCGTTGTAACTAAGATATCCGCTACTATGTCTACTAAATGGACAGATTTAGCTATTATGTCCGCAAACTTCACAGACATTTTTAAGCTAGTAGCGTCGTAGCACCAGCACAGCTGATGGAGGATGCCAGAGTGGAAGCTGAGATATACTCTCAACTGAGGGGAAAATGGCTAAGTTTTGCTGTGTATGGGGGTGTCAGGTAACGATGAAGAGTGAAGAAGGGTTCGGGTTTTGTGTGTGTGTGTGTGACTGTGTGTGTAACTCGTCCCACAGTCTCAGACTTCAGTCCACTCGGCAAAGGGTCTGTTTGGTTTCCCCCACAACCCCTAATCAGTTCAGTTCAATCTAGTTTCACAAACATAAAAGAAAGACAATTCAAAACTCCGCTCACCGCAGATCCCCCGCCAAAAAAAACAAACGAAAGACACCAGCAAAGCAACACAGTACATAAAATAAAGCCGACAGAAACGTCAAATAGGTCGGACCACCATGTTTAACATTATATTTTCAAACATTACAGTTACGGCTGAAAATGACAACAGAAAAAAACAAGTTCGCCAAGTTCACATATCTCCACAATTCAAGTCAACCACCAGTTGTCTACCCAGAAGTGACCGTTGTTGTTAGCGCAACGTCATGGACTGTAGTTCTGATGAATGGTGGAGTAATATTTTTAGTGATGAGGCTTTTTTCATTTGAGCACAGCTAAGTGTGCTGTCATGCTGATATGAGCACTTTCTAAATGTCTAGTTGACCAATCAGATAGTTTGGTTGGAACTATGTGTTGTATAATTGCCTTTACACAACGGAAACATAAACCATGGCCAGTCTTGAGAAAGTTTACAATATTGTTTATGTCGAGATCACGGCAATATAGACATGCTATAATGTAGATGAGGGTTGTTGCAGACAAGCTCTATGAGTTTCCATTTGAAACTTTCCACCATTGTTGTGACCGGACACTCCTACTGACCTTATTTTGTGATACTGCCCCCAACGGTCATGCACTGAATTCCACCTCACGGATGTGTAACATTTATTTCTGAGGATGCGCACAAACAACTCTCCCGACGAATGCAGGACACGCAAGGTAGACATGACGTCTACGCAAACGCATAGTTAAAAGCAAGTAAATTGTGGGGTGAAGGTACAGTGAGTGACAAGGACCAAAAAACACACTACTGTCTATACAATCATAACATGATAACAATGGCTGTAATCATAAATAGCATCACAATCACGACCATGCACCTGGATATCTGGTCCAAGCTGTTTTTGATTTATTTTCTGCTCTGAGCTGAAATGTAACAGATGTAACAATAGTGACAGATGATGACGTTAGTGATGATGATTATTATATATAGTGATTAGTGGTAATAATCATGGTAAAACAGAAAGCTACATGCACACAGGTGCTTCATCTTTTAAGGTGCAGGGATTTAGTAGATCCTTAAGAGTAGATTCACACAATTAGAGGATTCTGCATTCATTTTATTGATGACACAATCATCATTACTATAATTCACCCTATTTTCTGTTCATGTAAATAAGACATCAAGATTCATGAGTGCAGTGAAGGTTTGTGTATGTTTGATATATTTAATAAAAAAAACAGAAACATATTCCACTGTTTCTGAGGGAAACATGTCTCAGATGACTCTTCTGTGCAGCAACAGTGCAGTGAAAAAAAGCCCTGCTTTGACCTACTTTGTTATGTCAAGCTGGTATCTGTATATATGAATATATATAGCATAACCAACTATTTATTTTATGAATTTTGAACTGTACTACTCAACTGTATGGTAGGGCTCTAGTGTGAGGGTCTTGGTGTTTTTATGTTTTGTCTGATGCTTTGACAGTTTTTATTCCCTGGTCCTGAGAGAAACAATGTTTTATTTCAGCTGTATTTTTAGCCACAGCAGCGGTGAGTCTCTAGGTATGGCTGGTCCACCTCTTTGGTCCAGACTGAAATATTTCAACGCCTATTTGATGGATTGCAATCACATTTTGTACAAACATTCATGTTCACCAGAGGATGAATCAAACTGTCTTTGGTGATCCCCTGACATTTCCTGTAGCTCCAGCATGAAGTTGACCTCCTGCACTGACTAGCACACATTAAAGTCACAGCGAAACAGAGATTTGAGTGTTTTTAGTTTCTGTAGTATAACGTATTTCCCAGTGAAACAGAATATGTGGGTGTAGTTGGAAGGACAAGTGAACTTGAACTTGTAGCTAGTCCTAAATGTTGCTGAAACAACAGTTAAGTGTAACCTGGACATTTAAAAGACTTTCATTTTTAAACCAAAGCCTGATTGTAAGCCAGACATCTAGAAACAGTTTTACCTGCAAATCACTGAATCAGTGCTTACTGTGAACTCTTATTATATTGCCTTTTTGTTTTGTTAGCTAGAAAGTGGACGTTGTTTTAAGTTTTTGTTTGTAAAAATTACTATGTCCAAGGTCAAGAATGAACTTTCACACACAGCACTTTTCATGGCAGTTGTGCATCAACTTTCAATGACTGTGACCCATAGATTAGGAAGAAATTTGCATTTTTTGCTGATTTTCCACTGAACATGAATCTGATCTGAAATGTACATTTCTCGTGTTATTCGCCTTTTTCTGTCCAGAGAAGTGTGTTAATTTAATAAGTGGTGCAATCACATATGTTTAATAAAGAAAAATAAATCGTGTTCTTAAATGTTGTGCATCAATGTGGATTTTAAGCTGGTGGTTGTTTTCCAGCTGAATATTAGGAAAACAAAAACTACAGGTTGCCCCGGGCAACGGTCATTTTCAGACATCTATAGTTCTGAACAAAGGCTCCACTTGCCCCTCCCAAGAATGTGACATCATAATGACCTTTAGAATCAAAGTGATGCAACAAAGTACAGCAGGAGACTCAACTCACCACTTTTCATATAAACTGCACTTCAACTGATGCACATCAGCGAGAGGATCGACTTCGACGTTTCGATTTCAAGAGGACCATGTTTGGAACTAGAGAGAAATCGTCACAGCAATCGAGTGAAACCATGGTGAGTTGATCAAATCTGTTTGTTTGAGTGCAAAAAAAGTCCCAAGTTCCCTCTTAAAGACAAGTGATCTCAAACTGTATGTTACAATGTCAATACAAAGCACATTTTCACACAAATTATGTAATTTAGTCCCACTTTATTGACATATAATGTATAGTAGAGTCCATGGATCTGCTGATATTAGCAGATAAACAGATACAATATTTTTTAAGGTTCACAATTTTTCAAGTTTGTCATAAAACAATAGTCAGGTGCTCAAATGAACATTGAAATAGGTTTTTCTTGCTGTAATCATTCCTTCTATTCACATTGATCATCAGTAGATCCCTTCATAATGCACAATGTACAATATAAATGATGGGAGACAAAATCCACAAGCCTCCTTCTGTGGAACAATGTATTTAAAAGAGTATGTGAAGCTAATATGAAGCTTCAGCAGTCTGAATTAGTCCAATCCAGTAGATATCTTTCAACGTTAAGTGTTTTTAGTGCCAAAGTCCGTTTTTGGTACTTGTGTGTTTGGACACACTGTGGATTTTGGCCCCCATCACTTAAAATGCATTTGAAGGGGATCTTTTAATAGCCAGACTATTTAAGACAGACTTGAAAAATTGTGAATCTATCCTTTAAATAACTATATAAGCTTAGGTAGTTGCAACCCATCTTTCACCACTTATATTTAAATATAAAATGTTATCAAGTCATGTTGTATGGATATGTAGAGTATATCGCTGGTGTCATGTTGTATGGGACATAACATGACTTCATATTGTGTCTTTTCTCTCCTGCTCTCCTCCAGTCTATGAATTATCATCATCATCCTACATCATCTGAATGGGAGACCATCTCCTCTTCCACCTCTTCTTCCACCTCCTCTTCCTCCTCCCAGGACATCCTAGACGTGCTCTCCTCTCCCTCCTCTGACTATTTGGTTCAGTCTTTTCTTGGGGAGGGCTGTTTTGGGGAAGTCACCAAGTGTCTGAAGACAGCCACCATGGAAACCGTGGCTGTGAAGATGGTCAAGGACTGCAACTTCACGGATCAGGCGAAGAATGAGGTAGAACAGACGTGATGTGTATCACAGTTTGATTTGCACAGAGCTTCAAAAGCACTATACACTGTACTGACCTCAAATCTAACATCTCATTTGTTCCCCAGGTGGAAATACTCGAACAACTGAGGGCTTTTGACTCCGACAAATTCAACTTTGTCAGATACAACGACGCCTTTATCGACAGAGAAAGCGTTTGTCTGGAGTTTGAAATGCTGGACATAAGTCTGCTGGATTTTGTGGAGAGGAGACCTTCCTGTTCTCTCCTCGTTAATGAAATACGCCCAATTCTGCAACAGGTAGGTGTCACTTGTGATTGACATAGTAGAGCTGTCGTAGGGTAAAGCAATACATCATCCACCAGGTTTAGTAGTAACCTGTAAATTGTTGAGTATTTGTCAGAGATTCATTTTTGAGGGCATTTTTTGTGGTGTTGGTCATATTAGTGTATTTTAGTGAAGGGAGTTCTTGTTATTTTATTCTCTACTTCTTTAGTAATCTTTACTATTGTATTGTACTCCACTGCATTACACTGTAGATCCTTCTATTTCTGTTCTACTGCATGATAATAATTTGACCTTAAGTGACACTGAGCTCAGCCTCAAATGTTTTTAAAACCTTTCTAGCAAAGCCCTTAAAAACTATTCAAAAATATCAACTGTGCCAATGTACTGTAGTTCAACTCAAATGTGATTTCTTCATGACCTCAGGTGGCCACAGCCCTGCAACTCCTGAGGAGCCTAGGAGTTGCACATACCGATATCAAGCCCGACAACATCATGATGGTGGACCATATAAACCAGCCACTGAGGGTGAAGATAATCGATTTTGGCTTGGCCCGCCGTGTCTCACAGTCAGACTGGGCCACGGACATTCAGCCACTAAATTACAGGTAAGTGACTATGGCAGAGTTCTGGCTTTAGATTTCATAACCGATAAAGAAGCCAAAACTATAAAACCAAAATAATGTGTTATATTTCATTTTGTAGAGCCCCAGAGGTCATCCTGGGCTTTCCCTATACGGCGGCCATCGACATGTGGTCTCTGGGCTGCATGGCTGCAGAACTGTTCCTGGGCGATTTGCTGTACCCTGGTAACTGTGAATATGACATGGTAAGTGTACAATTTAAAAGTCAACAAAAATGTTCCATTCATTGTGTTTGAGGGACAAAAAAACCAAGAATAAGCTGTTTAAGTAGAATAAGTAGAATAACCACATAGTGGTGCACATGCTATTTTTTTAACATACTAAAACTTAAAATTAATTTTGTATACAAACAATATCCTAAAGAAATAGTTTAGCGTTTGGATAAATTTGCTTTATTTATGAGAATTAGATCAGAAGATTGACACCAAAGGTAGGTTTGTGCATTAAGCACAGAACTGGAGCTGGAAGCAATTAGCTTAGCATAGCCTAAAGACTGATAGCAAGAGAAAACAGCTAGCCTGATTCTCTCACCAAAGACAATTACAGTGCATATCTCCCCCAAAAACCATGACGTTGATGTTTTAAACAAATGCCTAGCAGCACCTACAAACCTCTAATTAACACGTAGTGTCTCATTTGTCCATTCACAAAGAGAAATGTAAAGCTACGTGGTGTAACTATTTCTTAGAGAAAATGCTACGCTAGCTTTTTCACTTGCTTCCAGTCTTTATGCTAATCAACCTAATCGCCTCATGGCTCTAGATCCATACTAAGACATAAATGGTATCAGTCTTCTCATTTCACTCTTGGCAATAAGGCAAATAAGAATATTTTCCTGTCACACTATTTCTTTAATTTCGTTAAGAACAGCGTAAAACTAACTTCTCTTAGCAAGTGAGCTTTACTGAAGCAATTCTATAATAGTTGTTGGAAAAACAAAAAACTACAAAATCTTAATATCTTTCTTATGTACCAACTGTAACTGACTTTTTAACTTTGTTGTGCCCACAGTTAAGACATATTATACAGACGCAGGGTCAGCTACCGGAGAAGCTTCTGAACAACGGAGTCAAGACCAGGTGCTTTTTCCGGCAGAAGAGTGACCGTCAGTGGAGATTAAAGGTACCAACACTCAGAGGCTTTCACCTCTTTAGCTCCATCTTTCCATCAGTCTGTCTTTGTTTCTACCTTTAACACTCATTATGCTTTGGACAGATTAGCTAACTCTAATATGACCTCTCTTTAGACGCCCTTTGAATATGGAATCGTCAGCTGGTCCAAGACGTATTTCACCTCCCTGGATGATATTAAGACGGTAGGAAATTCATCGAACATCACACTTTTAGTACTTTAGAATGAAAGCATTTGACACAAAAGTACCACCATGACCCAGTAAAATGTACAGTACCAGTTATGTTTGGACACACCTTTCTATTCACTTGAATGAGAAAGTGCGTTCAAACTTTCAACTGGTTCTGTAAATAAGATTTTGCTGACATATGTGTTTTTTCTGATCCAGGTTCACCCAGTATGTCATCTGGCAGACGAGGACATCATGGCTGAAATCGACGATCGGGAGAAATTCGTGGATTTACTGAAGCAGATGCTGGAGTTTGACGTTGCTAAACGGATAACACCCAGCCAGCTTCTTCAGGACCCGTTCATCAGCATGAGGGACATCGCAGCCAGATACCCCGACAGCCTCTAGTAAGTCTACATTTAGATGATATGTTTAAAATCTCCATTGTAATGTGGATGGATTAAGTTACTTAATTTATTGATTTATTGTCTTTCAGTCTTCAATCATGCGGTGAAATGATGGACGTCTGTCGGCATCAGAGTCTGAGCTCAGATAGCTCAGGCTCTGAAGTTCAGTCCATCCAGCAGCCATGCCCGAACCCGCAGGCCTCCTTCACCTTCACCAGCCAGGACCAGCCCAACATCTGGATCACATCTGCGATCAAACCTGTGGGGAAAAGAAGGAGGGACTCACAGAGCGATGACAGGTAAGTGTTGTAGATCTTTTTGCACTGATTTTACTGTATACTTACTATATGTGTATATTATTGGATATTTTACTATTAAAAATCAAGAGATTCACATAGTACTTGGTCTATGTAGATGCCCAGACTCCATTTCCCCAGAGAGAAAGAGGATTAATATGGACATGGATCTCATCCAGAGACACACAGGTAGGCTAATCTTCAGCAGCACACACTTGGGATCAACTGGTTTTAAATTAGTTAATCAGAAACTTTGTAAAATATGATATTATATTCTTCCTTCTGTCTTTTTTAGATTTGCCTCAAAAGTCAAAAGAGGCTCCATCTGAGGCTCCATCCAGGGAGGTCAAAGTTAAGCCTCAGAGGAAAAGGACGTGGGACACTTTTATGGCTTCACACAGCAGCGACAGGTAGGTATTTTATTAAATCTGTACATACTGTTAACTTACTTTTAAAATTCAACATATTCAAACAATATTTGGTCTTTGCAGAAGTCCAGACAGTGTCTCACCAGAGAGGAAGAGGAGGAAGATTGACCCTGATGATGTCCAGACACAAACAGGTAGGCCCATCTGAATGTGGGTTTGATCGTGCGTTTGCATGTGAAGTCAACACTAACTGCCACTTTGTAACTAGAGTGTTTCACACTAAACTCACCACTTTCTTCAGTTGCACCATTTCTACTTACATTGCAACAACTTGCAATTTATTTTAAATAATTTCAGTGGATGATATCTTCAGGTCTGAAATTAAGTGATAATGTTTCATAAGTGTCAGCTTTTTCAGCGTAATAACTACCTGTTTGTTATTCTTTCTCCTTTTTTCCAGAGTTGCTTCGAAACTCCAAAGAGGCCCCATCTGAGGCTGCGTCCAGCGAGACCAGGGCTAAACCTCAGAGGAAAAGGACGTGGGACACTTTTATGGCCTCACACGACGGCAACAGGTAGGTATTATTTTACTTGTTTTCATTAAATTTTAGTTTCAAAATTCAAGAGATTAAAACAACATTTGGTTTTTAGCAGAAGTCCAGACAGCGCCTCCCCAGAGAGGAAGAGGAGGAAGATGAGCCTGCTTCAGGACTCCAGAGAGGCTCCACCTGAAGCTCCGTCCAGTGAGGCCATGATGGAACCTCAGAGGTCCTGGGCCTCTTTTACAGCCTCATGCAGCGGCCAATGGGTATGTATTATTTATCTACTGTTAACATTTTACTGTTTTCTATGCTGTATTTCTGTCATTTGTCTTTCTTGTTCTATTCTACACAAATAAAATTGACTCGATTTGATTTGACTGCTGCCCAAATTCAAGAGATTCATATAACGTTTTATCCTTGCAGAAGACCAAATACCACCTGACCAAAGAGGAAGATGAGCACGGATGAGCTGGAGCGACGTGCAGATAAGATCACTTGTGACTTCTTTATAACAGGGCTCAAGTCAGCCATTCAGCTAGATGTCCTGTATCAAAATGAGACATTTGTGGGTAATTTGGGGAAACTTTGTAAATTATAGTGAGATGTAGAACTAATGTTAACGAGCATATATAGAGGAATGCTCTAATATGTCAACATACTCACTTGGGATCAATTTACTTGAAATTATTTTGCCAGAAAATGTCTAGATATGATCTAGAGGTTTAGTTTAGTTTAGTTTATTAGGATCCCCATCAGCCATTACACTAGGCAACAGCTACTCTTCCTGGGATCCACATTAACACAAAATACAATACAAATCAAGACAAAATGAAAAGAAAAAAAAAACAATGGACAAAGTCTTAAAGTCATAAAGAAAGAAACACAAAACTTAGAAGAAATGAGGAAGATTAAGATGCTCCGCAAGTCTGACTCTCTATCTGCAAGCACAGGAGTCCACGAGAGGCTGAATGCTCCTGAACTCTGAGGAGGCTCCAGTGACGAGGACCCAGACCAAGTCTCTGAGGGAATAAACAGTGTCTGATGAGGATTCAGAGACCGACAACAAGCAGGTGTAGTATCACTTCCCTGCGAGTGTCACTTTTAAAATTAACAAATGGTGTCGTTATTTTTTTAGGCCATGGATGTAACTTCGGCCAGAAGGACCCAGAGATGAAGAACGGTGCCAGAGTGAAGAAGTTTGAGGACTACAGATCAGGACAAGGATATAGATTTGGTTGTAAATAAATAATTGTGCATGTGTACTTGCTTTCTATCACTCTTTTTTCTTTCATGGGCACATATGTGCACACACATACACACATAAAGAGCCTGAAAAAAATAAAATGTTTCCTTTACTGAATATGCATTTGTTAACTTGCCTGAAACCAGACTGTATCATGATTTTTTCTCTGACTTTTACATTTGATTTTATTGATAGACTAACTAACTAAATGTTATAATAAGTGTATAGAAACCTGTAGGTAACGTGCTTCTCTGTAACTAGCTGCTGTAAGGTTTTCAAACCTCACCTGAGATTCTGTCCTTCATTCACTTTGTGTATTTGGGCGACACAACTCAAGCGTCTCATGACAGAGCCACAGTGATGCTCAAATCTATCTTTAAATGATCTCAAAAACTTCTATTTGTATTATTTTTCACTCAACTCCTGAACTTATGGCTGTTTGCACAGCTGTTAACGAGTCGCACACTGAAACTAATCAGAGTTTGACAAACATTGTCACTCTTCGTTAAACAGCTTTACACGCACAGTAACAATGTGAGCCGTCTTACCTTAAAACGATTAGATTTGAGATTCGTGCAGATTAAAGCCACAGATATACTTCAGCAATATTACACTCAAGGGTGTGCTTCACCGTCATTGTTGACACGACAGTGATGCGGTCAGGAACGAGGCGCTTGCGCTGAGTTATATAAGCATGAAGTGCCAACAATAAGGTAAAGTACCAACAAAATAAAAGATATAATCAAAATGTATTCATATTGTGAGGCAGTTCACTCTAAAAATAAAAAACTCTTTGCTTGTGTTATCTCTGTTTCCATGGAAATACATGGGGTATGACTAATACCTGGAACAATCACTCACGTCACTGGAATCCTATGTAATGAAACCTAGTTTATTACTCCAGCAAGTAGAGCGACCCTTAGTAACGACCTAGCAACAGAGACGATTTCTAGTCCCTCCTGACTCAGCCAGCCAACTTCAGCTAATACTTTCTGCCCTACTGAAAAATCAGTCTGTTTTTTTTTAACAAGTGGGAAATGTAGCTATTGCTACAGGTTTAACTAAAACACATAACGTACCAGCATTATCAGCTTCTTGGGTGACATGACCACTTCCGCACCAGGAGTAGAGGTGGCTGGTGGACCTGCAATGAAAGAAAGAATTTAATTAAAAGCTGACTTAATCTTTTTAAATGCAGAAGGCATTTCATTTTACACCCTCTTTATACCCACCAACAGTAGGAGCTGTGTTTACTGGCACCTGTGACCCTTTTCCAATCATGTACTTTAGTAGTGCTCCTGGAAAGGGGACGTGAAGAGTGAGTTATTAATATTAGCCCTTAAGTGCAGAGGCCAAACTCAACCTATTTCTGCTTAAACTTGTATTGTTCTGTTAAATGCGTTATAACACCAGATGTGAACATCACAGCTCCATAGATAATGTTAGATAAGTAATAGATAATGGCTTCAACGATAATGTTAAGTGATGGCTTAAATTGAAGAAGACACTTGTACCATTAACTTTATTAACTTAAATCATTGACTTTTATCATTTCCATGGGTAACACTTTATAATAGCAATCAGTAGTAAGTCATTTATAGACATTAATATTAATAATACATTGATATAGACAAAACATTTATATACCTTTGTGAATTATTTATTAAAACTATGGCTTTACTGTACAGATTACTGTCACCACTGTAAGACTCTTCTGTAAAGAAGTCTTCTGTATTTTTAACACTGTACCAATTTGATGCAGTTTGTAGTGTGTGTGGCGCTAATAGCGATTAGCGCGTTAGCATGCTAGCCCGCGTTAGCATGTCTTACAATAGATGTCTGTAACATGGTTACTGCAGAGTTTTACCACCTGAATGGGGACTTATTGCAATCTAGATACAGAATCTAGGTACATGCATGCATGTGTATTTTTAATACTATACCAACTTAATACAGTTTGTAAAGGTTGTGATGCTAATCGCGTTTGGCGCGTTAGCATGTTAGCAACTTTAGCATACAAGCGCAGCTAAGGTAAGAGGCTAATACTCTCCTGTGGTTTAGGCTTACATACCTTTATCTTCTTGCCTCTTCTCTTCTCCGAACCTCTTCTTTTTCTTTCTTCATGTCCAGACAAATATTTTGGCCATGCCGGTCTGCAACCATCTGACCAGTTACACCAGCACTACCAACCTGGCTGCTCACCTCTCAACCAGCTACACAAAACTGGTCTACCAGCTGATCACCAGTTAAACCAGCTTGAACAAGCTGTCCCACCAGGTAAATCCAGCAAGACCAGCTAATGACCAGCTAAGGTTTGACGCTGGTTATAGCTGGATTTTACAGCAGGGTGGAGATCGCAGCATGTCATAATCTGAATAAATACAACACATATAACTGCTTTGCTAGCTCAATCTCGTAACTAAAATATCCGCTGAAAAAATAATTTTTCCATGGACAGATTTAGCTATTATGTCCGCAAACTTCACAAACATTTTTAAGCTAGTAGCGCCGTAGCACCAGCACAGCTGATGGAGGACGCCAGAGTGGAAGCTGAGATATACTCTCAACTGAAGGGAAAATGGCTAAGTTTTGCTGTGTATGGGGGTGTCTGGTACCGATGAAGAGTGAAGAAGGGTTCGGGTTTTGTGTGTGTGTGACTGTGTGTATGTGTGTGTGACTCGTCCCTCAGTCTCAGAGTTCAGTCCACTTGGCAAAGGGTCTGTTTTGTTTTCCCCACAACCCCTAATCAGTTCAGTTAATTCCAGTTTCACAAACATAAAAGAAAGACAACTCAAAACTCCGCTCACCGCAGATCCCCCGCCAAAACAAAACAAACGAAAGACACTAGCAAAGCATCACAACACACAAAATAAAGCCAACAGAAACGTCAAATAGGTCGGACCACCATGTTTAACATTATATTTTCAAACATTACAGTTACAGCTGAAAATGACAACAGAAAAAAACAAGTTTGCCAAGTTCACATATCTCCACAATTCAAATCAACCACCAGTTGTCTACCCAGAAGTGACTGTTGTTGTTAGCGCAACGTCATGGACTGTAGTTCTGATGAATGGTGGAGTAATATTTTTAGTGATGAGGCTTTTTTCATTTGAGCACGGCTAGGTGTGCTGTCATGCTGATATGAGCACTTTCTAAATGTCTAGTTGACCAATCAGATAGTTTGGTTGGAACTATGTGTTGTATAATTGCCTTTACACAACGGAAACATAAACCATGGCCAGTCTTGAGAAAGTTTACAATATTGTTTATGTCGAGATCACGGCAATATAGACATGATATAATGTAGATGAGGGTTGTTGCAGACAAGCTCTATGAGTTTCCATTTGAAACTTTCCACCATTGTTGTGACCGGACACTCCTGCTGACCTTATTTTGTGATACTGCCCCCAACGGTCATGCACTGAATTGCATCTCACGGATGTGTAACATTTATTTCTGAGGATGCGCACAAACAACTCTCCCGACGAATGCAGGACACGCCAGGTAGACATGACGTCTATGCAAACGCATAGTTAAAAGCAAGTAAATTGTGGGGTGAAGGTACAGTGAGTGACAAGGACCAAAAAACACACTACTGTCTATACAATCATAACATGATAACGATGGCTGTAATCATAAGTAGCATCAAAATCACGACCATGCACCTGGATATCTGGTCCAAGCTGTTTTTGATTTATTTTCTGCTCTGAGATGAAATGTAACAGCTGATGATGATGATGATGATAATAGTGACAGATGATGATGATAGTGATGATGATTATATACAGTGATTAGTGGTAATAATCATGGTAAAACAGAAAGCAACATGCACACAGGTGCTTCATTTTTTAAGGTGCAGGGATTTAGTAGATCCTTAAGAGTAGATTCACACAATTAGAGGATTCTGCATTCATTTTATTGATGACACAATCATCATTACTATAATTCACCCTATTTTCTGTTCATGTAAATAAGACATCAAGATTCATGAGTGCAGTGAAGGTTTGTGTATGTTTGATGTATTTAATACATTTAAAAAAAAAACAGAAACGTATTCCACTGTTTCTGAGGGAAACATGTCTCAGATGACTCTTATGTGCAGCAACAGTGCAGTGAAAAAAAGCCCTGCTTTGACCTACTTTGTTATGTCAAGCTGGTATCTGTATATATGAATATATATAGCATAACCAACTATTTATTTTATGAATTTTGAACTGTATTACTCAACTGTACGGTAGGGCTCTAGTGTGAGGGTCTTGGTCTTTTTATGTTTTGTCTGATGCTTTGACAGTTTTTATTCCCTGGTCCTGAGAGAAACAATGTTTTATTTCAGCTGTATTTTTAGCCACAGCAGCAGCGGTGAGTCTCTAGGTATGGCTGGTCCACCTCTTTGGTCCAGACTGAAATATTTCAATGACTATTTGATGGATTGCAATCACATTTTGTACAAACATTCATGTTCACCAGAGGATGAATCAAACTGTCTTTGGTGATCCCCTGACATTTCCTGTAGCTCCAGCATGAGGTTGACGTCCTGCACCAACTAGCACACATTAAAGCCACAGCGAAACAGAGATTTGAGTGTTTTTAGCTTCTGTACTATAACGTATTTCCCAGTGAAACAGAATATGTGGGTGTAGTTGGAAGGACAAGTGAACTTGAACTTGTAGCTAGTCCTAAATGTTGCTGAAACAACAGTTAAGTGTAACCTGGACATTTAAAAGACTTTCATTTTTAGCCTGATTATAAGCCAGACATCTAGAAACAGTTTTACCTGTAAATCACTGAATCAGTGCTTACTGTGAACTTTAATATATTGCCTTTTTGTTTTGTTAGCTAGAAAGTGGACGTTGATTTAAGTGTTTGTAAAAATTACTATGTCCGAGGTCATGAATGAACTTTCACACACAACACTTTTCATGGCAGTTGTGCATCAACTTTCAATGACTGCGACCCATAGATTAGGAAGAAATTTGCATTTTTTGCTGATTTTCCACTGAACATGAAACATACAGATCTGACTGAAATGTACATTTCTTGTGTTATTCGCCTTTTTCTGTCCAGAGAAGTGTGTTAATTTAATAAGTGGTGCAATCACATATGTTTAATAAAGAAAAATAAATCTTGTGTTCTTAAATGTTGTGCATCAATGTGGATTTTAAGCTGGTGGTTGTTTTCCAGCTGAATATTAGGAAAACAAAAACTACAGGTTGCCCCGGGCAACGGTCATTTTCAGACATCCATAGTTCTGAACAAAGGCTCTACTTGCCCCTCCCACGAATGTGACATCATAATGACCTTTAGAATCAAAGTGATGCAACAAAGTACAGCAGGAGACTCAACTCACCACTTTTCATATAAACTGCACTTCAACTGATGCACATCAGCGAGAGGATCGACTTCGACGTTTCGACTTCAAGAGGACCATGTTTGGAACCAGAGAGAAATCGTCACAGCAATCGAGCGAAATCATGGTGAGTTGATCAAATTTGTTTGTTTGAGTACAAAAAAAGTCCCAAGTTCCTTCTTAAAGACAAGTGATCTCAAACTGTATGTTACAATGTCAATACAAAGCACATTTTCACACAAATTATGTAATTTAGTCCCACTTTATTGACATATAATGTACAGTAGAGTCCATGGATCTGCTGATATTAGCAGATAAACAGATACAATATTTTTTAAGGTTCACAATTTTTCAAGTTTGTCATAAAACAATAGTCAGGTGCCCAAATGAACATTGAAATAGGTTTTTCTTGCTGTAATCATTCCTTCTATTCATATTGATCATCAGTAGATCCCTTCATAATGCACAATGTACAATATAAATGATGGGAGACAAAATCCACAAGCCTCCTTCTGTGGAACAATGTATGTAAAAGAGTATGTGAACCTAATATGAAGCTTCAGCAGTCTGAATTAGTCCAATCCAGTAGATATCTTTTAATGGAAAGTGTTTTTAGTGCCAAAGTCCCTGTTTTTGGTATTTGTGTGTTTGGACACACTGTGGATTTTGGCCCCCATCACTTAAAATGCATTTGAAGGGGATCTTTTAATAGCCAGTATGAACAGGAGGAATGATTACAGCAATTACTGTTGTTTTAAGACAGACTTGAAAAATTGTGAATCTATCCTTTAAGTAACTATATAAGCTTAGGTAGTTGCAACCCATCTTTCACCACTTATATTTAAATATAAAATGTTATCAAATCATGTTGTATGGATATGTACAGTATATCGCTGGTGTCATGTTGTATGGGACAGAACATGACTTCATATTGTGTCTACTCTCTTCTGCTCTCCTCCAGTCTATGAATTATCATCATCCTACATCATCTGAATGGGAGACCATCTCCTCTTCCACCTCTTCTTCCACCTCCTCTTCCTCCTCCCAGGACATCCTAGACGTGCTCTCCTCTCCCTCCTCTGACTATTTGGTTCAGTCTTTTCTTGGGGAGGGCTGTTTTGGGGAAGTCACCAAGTGTCTGAAGACAGCCACCATGGAAACCGTGGCTGTGAAGATGGTCAAGGACTGCAACTTCACGGATCAGGCGAAGAATGAGGTAGAGCAGACGTGATGTGTATCACAGTTTGATTTGCACAGAGCTTCAAAAGCACTATACACTGTACTGACCTCAAATCTAACATCTCATTTGTTCCCCAGGTGGAAATCCTTGAAGAACTGAGGGCTTTCGACTCCGACAAATTCAACTTTGTCAGATACAACGACGCCTTTATCGACAGAGAAAGCGTTTGTCTGGAGTTTGAAATGCTGGACATAAGTCTGCTGGATTTTGTGGAGAGGAGACCTTCCTGTTCTCTCCTCGTTCAGGAAATCCGCCCAATTCTGCAACAGGTAGGTGTCACTTGTGATTGACATAGTAGAGCTGTAGTAGGGTAAAGCAATACATCATCCACCAGGTTTAGTAGTAACCTTATGTGACACTGAGCTCAGCCTCAAATGTTTTTAAAACCTTTCTAGCAAAGCCCTTAAAAACTATTCAAAAATATCAACTGTGCCAATGTACTGTAGTTCAACTCAAATGTGATTTCTTCATCACTTCAGGTGGCCACAGCCCTGCAACTCCTGAGGAGCCTAGGAGTTGCACATACCGATATCAAGCCCGACAACATCATGATGGTGGACCATATAAACCAGCCACTGAGGGTGAAGATTATCGATTTTGGCTTGGCCCGCCGTGTCTCACAGTCAGACTGGGCCACGGACATTCAGCCACTAAATTACAGGTAAGTGACTATGGCAGAGTTCTGGCTTTAGATTACATAACTGATAAAGAAGCCAAAAATATAAAACCAAAATAATGTGTTATATTTCATTTTGTAGAGCCCCAGAAGTCATCCTGGGCTTTCCATACACAGCGGCCATCGACATGTGGTCTCTCGGCTGCATGGCTGCAGAACTGTTCCTGGGCGATTTGCTGTACCCTGGTAACTGTGAATATGACATGGTAAGTGTACAATTTATTAATTGCTAGCGTAACTAGCGTATTAATTTTCACGCTAGCTTTTTCGCCTGCTTCCAGTCTTTATGCTAATCAACCTAATCGCCTCATGTCTCTAGATCCATACTAAGACATAAATGGTATCAGTCTTCTCATTTAACTCTTGGCAATAAGGCAAATAAGAATATTTTGCTGTCACACTATTTCTTTAATTTCGTTAAGAACAGCGTAAAACTAACTTCTCTTATCAAGTGAGCTTTACTGAAGCAATTCTATAATAGTTGTTGGAAAAGCAAAAAACTACAAAATCTTAATATCTTTCTTATGCACCAACTGTAACTGACTTTTTAACTTTGTTGTGTCCGCAGTTAAGACATATTATACAGACTCAGGGTCAGCTACCGGAGAAGCTTCTCAACAATGGAGTCAAGACCAGGTGCTTTTTCCGGCAGAAGAGTGACCGTCAGTGGAGATTAAAGGTACCAACACTCAGAGGCTTTCACCTCTTTAGCTCCGTCTTTCCATCAGTCTGTCTTTGTTTCTACCTTTAACACTCATTATGCTTTGGACAGATTAGCTAACTCTAATATGACCTCTCTTTAGACGCCCTTTGAATATGGAATCGTCAGCTGGTCCAAGACGTATTTCACCTCCCTGGATGATATTAAGACGGTAGGAAATTCATCGAACATCACACTTTTAGTACTTTAGAATGAAAGCATTTGACACAAAAGTACCACCATGACCCGGTAAAATGTACAATACCAGTCAAGTTTGGACACACCTTTCCATTCACTGGAATGAGAAAGTGTTTTCAAACTTTCAACTGGTACTGTAAATGAGATTTTGCTGACGTATGTGTTTTTTCTGATCCAGGTTAGCCCAGTATGTCATCTGTCAGACGAGGACATCATGGCTGAAATCGACGATCGGGAGAACTTCGTAGAGTTGCTGAAGCAGATGCTGGAGTTTGACGTTGCTAAACGGATAACACCCAGCCAGCTTCTTCAGGACCCGTTCATCAGCATGAGGGACATCGCAGCCAGATACCCCGACAGCCTCTAGTAAGTCTACATTTAGATGATATGTTTAATATCTCCATTGTAATGTGGATGGATTAAGTTACTTAATTTATTGATTTATTGTCTTTCAGTCTTCAATCATGCGGTGAAATGATGGACGTCTGTCGGCATCAGAGTCTGAGCTCAGATAGCTCAGGCTCTGAAGTTCAGTCCATCCAGCAGCCATGCCCGAACCCGCAGGCCTCCATCAGCTTCACCAGCCAGGACCAGCCCAACATCTGGATCACATCTGCCATCAAACCTGTGGAGAAAAGACTCAGGGACTCACAGAGCGATGACAGGTAAGTGTTGTAGATCTTTTTCCACTGATTTTACTGTATACTTACTATATGTGTATATTATTGGATATTTTACTATTAAAAAATCAAGAGATTCACATAGTATTTGGTCTATGTAGATGTCCGGACTCCATTTCCCCAGAAAGAAAGAGGATTAGGATGGAATCGGATCTCATCCAGAGACACACAGGTAGGCTAATCTTCAGCAGCACACACTTGGGATCAACTGGTTTTAAATTAGTTAATCAGAAACTTTGTAAAATATGATATTATATTCTTCCTTCTGTGTTTTTTAGAATTGCCTCAGAAGTCCAAAGAGGCTCCATCTGAGGCTCCATCCAGGGAGGTCAAAGCGAAGCCTCAGAGAAAAAGGAAGTGGGACACTTTTATGGCTTCACACAGCAGCGACAGGTAAGTATTTTATTAAATCTGTACATAATGTTAACTTATGTTAAAATTCAACATATTCAAACAACATTTGGTCTTTGCAGAAGTCCAGACAGTGTCTCACCAGAGAGGAAGAGGAGGAAGATTGACCCTGATGATGTCCAGACACAAACAGGTAGGTCCATCTGAATGTGGGTTTGATCATGTGTTTGCATGTGAAGTCAACACTAACTGCCACTTTGTAACTAGAGTGTTTCACACTAAACTCACCACTTTCTTCAGTTGCACCATTTCTACTTACACTGCAACAACTTGCAATTTATTTTAAATAATTTCAGTGGATGATATCTTCAGCTCTGAAATTAAGTGATAATGTTTCATAAGTGTTAGCTTTTTCAGCGTAATAACTACCTGTTTGTTATTCTTTCTCCTTATTTCCAGAGTTGCTTCGAAACTCCAAAGAGGCCCCATCTGAGGCTGCGTCCAGCGAGACCAAAGCTAAACCTCAGAGGAAAAGGACGTGGGACACCTTTATGGCCTCACACGGCGGCAACAGGTAGGTATTATTTTACTTGTTTTCATTAAATTTTAGTTTCAAAATTCAAGAGATTAAAACAACATTTGGTTTTTAGCAGAAGTCCAGACAGTGCCTCCCCAGAGAGGAAGAGGAGGAAGATGAGCCTGCTTCAGGACTCCAGAGAGGCTCCACCTGAAGCTCCGTCCAGTGAGGCCATAACGGAACCTCAGAGGTCCTGGGCCTCTTTTACAGCCTCATGCAGCGGCCAATGGGTATGTATTATCTATCTACTGTTAACATTTTACTGTTTTCTATGCTGTATTTCTGTCATTTGTCTTTCTTGTTCTATTCTGTAAACACATCTATTGCATGTCTGTCCGTCCTAAGAGAGCGATCCCTCCTCTGTTACTCTTCCTGAGGTTTCTTCCATTTTTTCCCTGTTAAAGGGTTTTTGTAGAAATTTTTTCCTCATTAGGTTCGAGGGCCTAAGGACAGAGGATGTTGTATTACTGTACAGATTATAAAGCCCCCAGAGGCAAATTTGTGATTAGTGATATTGGGCTATAAAAATAAAATTAACTTGATTTGATTTGACTACTGCCCAAATTCAAGAGATTCAAATTATGTTTTATCCTTGCAGAGGTCCAAATACCACGTCACCAGAGAGGAAGATGAACATGGATGAGCTGGAGCGACGTGCAGATAAGATCACTTTTTAAGCCCTGTTATTTCTTTATAACAGGGCTCAAGTCAGCCATTCAGCTAGATGTCCTGTATCAAAATGACATTTGTGGGTAATTTGGGGAAACTTTGTAAATTATGGTGAGATGTAGAACAAATGTTAATGAGCATATATAGAGGTATGCTCTAATATGTCAACATACTCACTTGGGATCAATTTACTTGAAATCATTTTGCCAGAAAATGTCTAGATATGATCTAGAGGTTTAGTTTAGTTTAGTTTATTAGGATCCCCATCAGCCATTACACTAGGCAACAGCTACTCTTCCTGGGATCCACATTAATACAAAATACAATACAAATCAAGACAAAATGAAAAGAAAAAAAAACAATGGACAAAGTCTTAAAGTCATAAAGAAAGAAACACAAAACTTAGAAGAAATGAGGAAGATTAAGATGCTCCGCAAGTCTGACTCTCTATCTGCAAGCACAGGAGTCCACGAGAGGCTGAATGCTCCTGAACTCTGAGGAGGCTCCAGTGACGAGGACCCAGACCAAGTCTCAGAGGGAATAAACGGTGTCTGATGAGGATTCAGAGACCGACAACAAGCAGGTGTAGTATCACTTCCCTGTGAGTGTCACTTTTAAAATTAACAAATGGTGTCATTGTTTTTTTAGGTCATGGATGTAACTTCGGCCAGAAGGACCCAGAGATGAAGAACGGTGCCAGAGTGAAGAAGTTTGAGGACTACAGATCAGGACAAGGATATAGATTTGGTTGTAAATAAATAATTGTGTATGTGTACTTGCTTTCTATCACTCTTTTTTCTTTCATGGGCACATGTGCGCACGCACATACACACATAAAGAGCCTGACTTTGCAAAACATTTCCTTTACTGAATATGCATTTGTTGACTTGCCTGAAACCAGACTGTATCATGATTTTTTCTCTGACTTTTACATTTTATTTTATTGATAATTGACTACTTAATATAAATCTGAGACAAAAGTTCATTCAAAAAATATTCTAATAAAATAAGTGTATAGAAACCTGTAGGTAACGTGCTTCTCTGTAACTAGCTGCTGTAAGGTTTTCAAACCTCACCTGAGATTCTGTCCTTCATTCACTTTGTGTATTTGGGCGTCACAACTCAAGCGTTTCATGACAGAGCCACAGTGATGCTCAAATCTGTCTTTAAATGATCTCAAAAACTTCTATTTGTATTATTTTTCATTCAACTCTTGAACTTATGGCTGTTTGCACAGCTGTTAACGAGTCGCACACTGAAACTAATCAGAGTTTGACAAACATTTGCACTCTTCGATAAACAGCTTTACAGATATACTTGCCTTTACGCAACAGAAACCATGGCCACTCTTGAGAAAGTTTACAATATTGTTTATGTTGAGATCATGGCAGCGGCGGCATCAAGCATCGGCATATAGACATATGTTGTTGATGAGGGTTGCTGCAGACAAGCTGTATGAGTTTCTATTTGAAACTTTCCACCATTGTTGTGACCGGACACTGCTGCTGACCTTATTTTGTGATACTGCCCCCACCGGTCATGCACTGAATTGCATCTCATGGATTTCTGAGGACGCGCACAAACAACTCTCCTGATGAACGCAGGACACACGAGGTAGCCATGATGCCTACGCAAACACAAACTCAACTAAGGTTTTAGGCAAAAAACTACTTCATGTGTTGATCTTATCATAAGCGCTCAGTCATTCTGGATTGTTTTCTACCTCTCTATGCCGATGCATCACTTGGAAATCATTTGAACTGATTTGAATATTATATCTAGGCTTTAAATTTGAAATAAACTGATTTATTGTATGTAAGATTTTATCCTTACACTTATTTATTGTCTCCCTACATTACATCTCACCTGTTTTAGGGTTTGTGGTTGATTGAATTGCATTGAAAAATGGTCAACCTCATGGTGACACTAGAGGAAAAAGTCTGCTGATCACTAAAATCAGCAGGATTCATCCTCTGGGGACTATGAACATCTGTACAAAATCCTATGGCAAACCATCCAATTATTGTTGAGATGTTTCATGCTGCTAGTGTGGCTAAAAACAGTCGTTACTGAGGAGATTAACAATAGCAAACAGCTTGACTGAAGAACAAGATGACTGAAGAAAATATGACTCTATATTACAACACAGCACCTCATAAGCTACATGAATTGATGTCTTGTTGTTAGGTGGCAGAAAACATCTAAACCAGCTGACAGATATGCAGCCATCACCTTATTACAGCCAAAATACGGCTAACACATTAGCAAACAGTTTCCTTCCTACACATGTGGCAAACAGAATTCATTCAGAGTCATGTTGCTGGCTGAATACAAGTGGTAAGTCCAGTATTCATACACCTTGTAGCTGTTGGCTCTCTTTTTGTCTCCAGCCATAGACTGTTTGTGTCTC
This sequence comes from Thunnus albacares, assembly GCF_914725855.1. NCBI lineage: Eukaryota > Metazoa > Chordata > Actinopteri > Scombriformes > Scombridae > Thunnus > Thunnus albacares. The sequence continues at coordinate 29,505,085 of NC_058113.1, forward strand.
CAACTGGTTTGTTAGCTTGCTAGCTGCTTAACATTTCTTAGAAGCTAGTCACAAACTGCCATGGGCAGCTAGCAAGCTTTCTGTTATTGGAAACAGACTGAACTATACAATAAATGTGGTGTAAAACCAATAAATTCACTGAAAGAGGCTATAAAGCTCTATAGCTGCAGAGTTCAGTGTTAATTGTGCAGGATTTCGGCACTATCACACAGTCATTTGATTTAATGAACACAATTAATATAAAAATAATGATTAATGCAGGTCTAAAGCAGGCTGAATACACAATTGTGCAACCATTTTTTTTGTATAAACTCAGTGGCACCCACGTTACTAAATTAATTCCAGCCTAAGTTTGTCTCTGAGAAACGTCAATTGGACTAGACAGAGACAAATATTAGAGAGCTGAAAGTATATTTTGGCTGACTTGGGGCAGTGGTGGTTATAGCAGCCTTGACGACAGGGAGAAAAAATGTTCAAATTAATGCCAACATGACAGAGTTCATCGTAGAGTCCGCCCTTGATTGATGGTGCAGTATTAGACATCAACAAATATTAACATTCTCAAAGGTGGGCTGTATTTTGAACTGCAAACTCGAGAAGAAGTAATCTAGAAAATGTTTGTGCAGACGTTAGAAAGAGAGAAAGAAGCCTATGTGTGTATTTTTTTTTGAGAAACTTTCATTGCATTGGGAAAACAAAGAATAAATGGTGCATGTGTGTGTGTGTGCTAGTGTAAGACTGGATGTTTAGCAGGTTTTTGAGGGTGCGGGGGTTAATATTTTGGGGAGACCGACATGGGAAGGGTTGATAATGAAGTCAGGGGACAAATAGTTTATTTCTGTTCTGGTTAGCAAACAGAACTGAAAGTGAAAAAGAGACAAGACGAGGCAAGGATGGATATTTAGTGAAAGAAGAGTGTCAAGGATTGGAAAAATGAAAGTAGAGGAATGAAGAGAAGGTAAATAGGTATAAATGGATGTAAAAGGAAAGAAGGGACTAGTTGATGTTTGAAAAAGCCTAACACTATAGTGATCCTATGAGGCTGTCATGGTCATAATACAAACCAGAAATTAAAATGTGGATGGAAAGTGGAGAGAAAACCTTCCTATACTTTGTTCCTTGCCGCTGGGCAAAAAACGTAAACATAACATTAATTTTTCATGTCACTTTCATGTCAGTATCTGTGTTGCCACGACTTAAACCACTTGAATGTCAAGCGTTCCCATGACGCCTCATGAGTTTCATTTGAAGACGACACATTTAGCACATTAGCATTGTTAGAGTGAGCTATGCTTTCTTACAGCCTCAGGCATTTAATGTAACATAACGCTGTGTTCATGTCATATAGGATGGACAACTTGTGTTCACATCACATCATCAGACAAGGTTGAAGATACTGTGCAATGTCAGTGTAGCACTGTATCCATGAAACTGAATTAGCTTGAACAAAGGACTTTAGCATCTGGTGTGTGTAGCATGCATAGCTGACACTAATGGGGAATTTAGTTAGTTTCAGTGGTTTCTTAGTAACTGTTGGACAAGTGAAGTTTTTAACTACTAATGTTGACAGTATATAAATAAAATAAATCAAGGAATAACCAAAGTCATTTAGGATTCATCCTCTTTCTGTAGAATATAAAAATGCTCCAATTTTGGATTATTTCCACTTGATATGGCTAATTCACGCTGCTGAAGCCTCTTTATTAGCTTTGGCTTAATTCTGATTGCACTTTTGCTCAAATCAAGGACTGGATTTTGTCGAGACCGTCCTCCCAAGAAAAATGACAGAATAAGTCGCAAATGCAAGTACCCCAAAACATTCAATGCCCTCTAGTGGTTGTGGTAATTATGACGGGAGCAAAGCAATAAAAGACAATTGTCACCCAACCCCTAACAAAGTGCTTATTTTATTCCAAACCATGCTCTTTTCCTAAACCTAATCAAGTGGTTCTTGTGTCTAAACCTAACCAGATCTTAAGCATAGCATTGTCACATTAGCAGTGATTTCTAACGATCAGAAATAGACATACATATACAACATATTTTGTCGTTAAATTTGGAGGACTTGTTGATTTTGTCTCATCTCTTAATTTGGAAGGAAGGGAGAGGAGATAACAGTGACATATAACTCTCTCTTGTATGTGCATGTGAGCTGTGCATAATGATTGACTTGAAGAGATCTGAACTTGTCCTTGAACAATAAACCAGGGCACACCATCTAATTCCCATATGTGCAGCAAACAGCCTCCTTATGAAACAAGCTCCAAGGCCAGATTCTGTTCTCATTACCACGCATTTGTTACAGAGTAAGCTAATGAGACTACGATTTAGTCTGCATGTATAGAGATATAGGTCATAAAATGACCCCAGGACTGCTATTACACACTTATCAAACTGACTTTATGATGTTTGTTCCAGGAAGCAGCAAAAGCACACACATATATAAGGATGGATGCTCTAAAATAACAATGAATCCACGCTAGCGAGCGATCCGTTCTGACAACATGAGAGACTTTAACTGCATCAATTTTGTGCCACTGCATGAAGCGACGTGAAGTGCCAAATTATGTTGCTGTCGTAGTGTCGCCTGTCACACCTATAGGCCTTTTTTCACAGCAGACATTGTGACTTGTCATGGCAGGAAAAGCACAGGTGTTACTAATAACATTAACAATGGATCTGCTCAGTTCAAGTGTGACAGTGTGACAGAGAGCCGGCGTGCACAAGGACACTGAAACTGAAGCAGCTAAATGGAGTTTAGCCGTCATTCATTTTATTATTTACACCTGGCTTTTCCTACTGTGATCTGTCAAAGTATCTTCCTTTAAAAAGGCCTTTTCTTTGTTTTGATGAATAGATATTATAAGCTTAAAAGTGCTGATTGCCCAGAAAATTCTGAACTCACCATACAACTTTTTTTATGTTCCTGTTCCTTGCAGTGAGAAAACAAAGGAAATACAGGAGAGAACATACAGTAGCTGGTGATGAAGGATGGGATATTGTATTTATTATTCCTTCATAGATGCAGACGGGGGTGGGGGGGGGGGGGGTCTTTATGTTTTAGGGGTGAACAAGAGGGATTAAATGTTCTTAATCCATGTGTTGATGAGCACTGTCCCCTATTTCATATTGCTAAAGCACTGTGTCAGGGATGTCACAACAACAGCACGTGACCCCGAAACAGACATGATAGCTCTAAGAGGCATTAACCCCAAAATACTGGAAAAAAAACGGCACGCCGCCAGACAGAATGAGGCTGAGTGTGTGTGTGTGTGTGTGTGTGTGTGTGTGTATGTGTAGTGAACATCAAGGTTATTGTATTATAATAGAGGACCTCAAGCCTCAGCATCAATTCAAATCCTGTTTCCTGTCACCAACTGTGTGACTGTGTGCGCCTCTGATGTCTGCGAGGAAGATTCTTGTACATTTAGGCCACATTTACATCACTGCTTTGAACAGGAGCTCCAGTAAGAGTGATACTCTATATACAGACAGTTTAAACCTGCATTAACTCATTTTTTGGTCAGTTACGGAGCAACATTATCATTCATTTGGAGTCGTGTTTCTGTCCAACTGGTGAAATCCAATATTCACTCTCGTTCAGCTCTGTTTTTACTCTCTACCAACTCCTGAGGGAAATATCTGGCTCTTTAGCTGCTAAATGCTCCACTATGTTCACCAGCTAGTCTACAGCTAACTGTACCTGGAAAAAAAGCTGCCTGCTGCGGCTGAAAACAACACTATGAGAGCACTGAGGGTGAACCAAAACAGTAAAGTTGCAGCCAGACAGATAAACAATGAGCTGAAACTCTCTACAACGCTCTGTGAAGCCGAGGGGAGCTGCAGAGTCGCCTCTCACATTACTTATCATCATTTCATATGTTGTTACAATGAAAAATAACAGGGAGTTTTTTTACCGTTTCTAAAATCAAAAACACAAGAAAACATTGTGAAGAATGGATTAAACAGTGAGTTGTCTGCTCAAACGTTAGCATGCCTTGCTAACTAGCTTACAACATATATTACTTCTTAGACCAACAAGTGTATTCTTAGATACATTAGATTGCAATGTTGAAGATTGAAACATTAACTGTGTAAGGGTCTTGAATGCTACGTTTCCATGCAAATGTAGCACACATTTTAACCGAATGTCCTTAAAATTCAGTTATTGCGTGGTTCCATCCGTTGTGCGAACATTTGGAGTTGAATCATTGAGATAAATAGCTGGTAATGCTAGTTTCCCAGTCGTTGCCATTAATCCATTGCAGAAGAAGAGAGTGCAACAGGATAACGTAATTAAAAGAGCGCCAGTCAAACCTCAAACGGTGAAAACAACGTAGAAAATGCAATGAAATATGGCATTCATGTTTGTTTCACGTTTGTTTCATGTATTCATTTGAAGAGTGTTACAGTCATCATTTCACCACACAGATCTGACTGTTTCTTTTCAGCAGTGGCCATTCAAATCACATGCCTCATGTACGTCATGATTTATTTATTATTCATATAGTTGGTTTTAGGGGTGTCACGATTTCAATTCTAAATTGGAAATGGATTGAAATGAGCATTTGATTTCAACCTTCAAAATCACAAGCAGGCTCGCCATTCAGTGTTTTCTTTCTCTCCATCCCCGCTTACTTGCGCACGTCAGGGAACCTCGTCGCCTTCGGGCCCAGCGGGCAGCATTATCTCCTTGACCAGGAAGATGCTACTAGCCTCTTGATCGTCCAGATCCTCCGGCTCTTCGACCTGCTCCCCCAGATCCTCCAGGCCTTGGAAGAGTTGGGGGCATTAAAGTTGTCAGGGCATGAAACCAATGATCTGTTGATCTTTACAAATCAAGACTCGATAGTCTAACGATGGCACAGCCGTCAGTGCTGAAAAAAAGTGTTTAAATTGAATCGAATCATGACCTTAAAATTGGAAGTTAAATCAAATCTTGGATTTGGAGCATCGTGACACTCCCAGTCTGATTCCATTGCACTTTGTCCCACTTTCTTTTTATCAATACACCAACTTTTCCTTCTCAGCAAAGAAATTTTTTTTTTTATTATATTTTGTAATTTTTTTGAATTTCTGACTTTCCACTTAGGTTTTTTTTATGTGTAAATTTGGCACAAACATCCACTTAGATTTAAGGATGAACTGATTAGAATTTGGTGGTCAAAGGTCAAGGTCAATGTGACCTCACAAAACACGTTTTTGGCATTATGACAAAGTTTCACACAAATGTCTAATAGGATAAAATGATGAAGTGATGACATTTTACATCCAAAGGGTCAAAGGTCAACTTCACTATGACACAATATTCTGCAAAAAGACTTTTCTGGCCATCATACAATACCATAACTCACTATCTGACTCACATTTGAAATGATGACACTGATCTTGGCGCTCACCTTGAAACTGTTGTGATTGTGCAGACATGGATGTAAACAACCGCGAGGAAGTATTTCTAGTTTAAAAACATGTCGACAGAAATGTATATGAAATATTGTTTAGACCTAATGTATTTATTTGATAATAAAGTCATTTTATATGTGTGTTGTGTAATATTTAAGTCAATAACTGGATCTGTTAACAAGGCAGAAAGAGGAGGATGAACATTTTTTTAGCAGCATTTTTGGGGAGGACATATTGTTCATATTCTGCTCCCAAAACATTTCTCTACCACAGTGAGGGAACCATATTTTATTATATTTAAACGGAAGCCACCGAAATGTCCTCTTGACCTACTTTTCACAATTCACCGAACACGTTTTCTATTCCGCTAAGCATTTCTTATTTTATTTCTGCCGTTGCTGCTGCTCTCACATGCGCACACACACATAAACATTGCAGATACAGGTGCACACACACACACACACACACACACACACACATATACATATATACACACTAAACGCCTCCTGTTGCCCTGCCCCTCACTCTTCCTTTATGTTTTTTGTGTGGAAGAATGCCCACAACCCCCACCACCATCATTACCCCCGGGGCCCTTGGGCATTCATCACCGTGTGCACCCCCCCCACCCCCCACCTCCCCATTTACCCCTCTAACCCCCGCTTTCACCCAGACACCCCACGCTTCCCCTCCTCCTCCCCCTCTTTGTTTGCTTCTCTGTTTGCTTCTCTGTGTCTCTTATCTTATTACCCAAAGCTGGTTGTTTTGACGGCATCAAACATCACATTTATTTATTTTTTTACATAATCTCAAATAGTCTCGTACTCTCTGACACACACACACACACACACACACAGTCACACACTGAGTGATGAAGGGAAGTTAAGCTCCTTCAACATAGACCGATCTCCCATGGGAAACAAAAGAAGTGGCTAGAGTGTGAGCGCTCCCATTGAGATCCAACACTCTTCAGTTGAATCGCAAAAAACTTTGGGAAAAAGGAGGAAAGGAAGGGAGGAGGAGTGAAAAAGTTTTGGGAAATGAAGAGAAGAGTTGAGGAAAAGTGTCGGGAAATGTAGGAGGAGGAGTAGGAGGAAGTCTTATGATACAGACAGTGGATGGAGGAAGAGGAGAAAAGTGTGTACGGGGATGGTGGAAAGGTGGAACAGTTTTAGGAAAAAGAAAGGATGGATGGAAGAGCAGACGGAGGGGATGAGAGAGGGAAAGGAAGGGAATGGAAAATCATCAGCTATGTTGTGGAGGAGAGTGTGGAACATTTTTTGAAAAGAAAAGTGGAAAAGGAGGTAAAATATCTTGGAGGATGAAGAAAGTGAATTTTAGAAAAGGGAAGGATGGGAATAGAGGAGGGGGGAGTGAGGGAGGAGGTAGGAAAGATGGAAGAGTAGATAGAGTGGATGAGAAAAGGAAAGGAGGAGTAAAAGGTGAAGGGGAGTTAGACAAAATGTTTTCTGGAAGGAAAAGGTCATCAAGGACAAAGAAGAGGAGGAGAAATGTCTCTAGAAAAGAGGGAGGGGGACAAAAATCTAAGGAAGTGAAAGATGGGGGGTTAGGAAAGGGAAGGATGGAGAAGGAAGAAGTGGGACTCATCTTGGGAAAGAGGGAGGAAGTAAAGCAGGTACAGTTTTAGAGAAAAGAAAGAAAGGGTTGAGGAGGGGAGAAATATGGGGATTTGAGAGGAGAGAAAGGAATCATCTTTAGAAAGGTGTAAGGGAGAGGACAGAACATTTTTCTTGAAGGAAAAAAAGAGGAAAAGGAGGTTAAATAAGTCCTGGAAAATGATGAGGAAAGTGAAAAAGAAGAGGACAAGAATGTATCCAGAAATGCGGGAAGAAGACAAAAAGTCTACAGAAGAAAAGAGATGTGGACAACTTTAAAGGACAAAAAAGTAGGGAAAAGTTTCAGGAAAGGAAAAGATGGAGGTGGATGTGTCTCGGTAAGAAAAGAAGAGGAAAAGGAGGTCAAAAAGAATCGCAAGATGGAGGAAAAAGTGAGGAAATGTCTGGAAAAGAGGGAGGAAGAAGATGAAATGTTGACGGATTAAAAGGTTGGATAAAGTTTCTGGAAAAGGAAAGGATGGAGAGGGAAGGAGGGAAGGGAGGGAGGAGGTAGACAAGGAACAGGTTTAGGGAAAGGACTGAAAGGGATGAAGAGAAGCAGGAAGGGAGAAATATTTGAGAAGATAAAAGGAAGGGAAACATATTTGGAGAGGTGCAGGTGTGAAGACAAAATGTGATCTTGAGGGGAAAAAGAGGAAAATTAGGTTAAAAAGGATGAGGAGACAAAAAGTCTGAGGAAGACAGAAAAGGTTGAAGTCTTGGAGGGTGAAAAAAGGTTTTAGGGAAGGGAATGATGGAGAGAGAGGAGGAGAAAGGGAAGGGAAACATTTCTGGAAAGATGCAAAAGGAGGTCTTGCAAGCTAGAGAAGAAAGTGAGGAGGAAGATGTCTCCGGAAAACAGGGAGGAGAACAAAAAGTTTGAGGAAGAGAAGTGTGGATGCTTTGAAGGGCATAAAAGTAGAGGGAAGTTTTAGGAAAGGGGAAGGATGGAGGGAGGAGGAGGAGGAGGAGGAGGAAAGCCTCTTGGGAAAAAGGAGGGAGGGAGGAGGGATGAAAAGGAGGGGGAGGAGGAAGAGGGGGGCATCAACAATCCCCCCCTTGCCCCCCCTCCTCCCCTGATGATGAGAAGGCTGTCGAGCGCGCTGCACTCCGCCGTGCGTTTGTTCCCCTCTCTCAGCCGCCACGAAGTGCCCCAAAGCAACCGATCCGTTCCGAGCCAAACCAAGCCAAGCCGAGCCACGGCGTGCGTCTGCGCCCCCATACACGCCCCCCTCCTCCTCCTCCTCCTCCACCAACACCACCGCCGCCGCCGCCACCACCACCACTACCACTACTACCCTCTCCATCTCCGACCGCTCTACTGTGGCAATGGAGCCGTAACCAACCTCACTGTGCTGAACTGAACCGAGCGTGTGAAACAGCAACGGATCCGAGGAGACAGCTGAGACCAAGCGGCTATGGAGGAGAAGCGCAGGGAGGCTGGAGTCTAGACTGCAACGCAAATCAACACACACACACTTGTCCGGATTACTTTTTTGTTTTTTTTTTGGTTTGTTTTTGTGCAACATTTGTTTTTGAACTACAAAACCAACAATTAGAGCAGGGATATTTTTTTTTTCTTCTTCTTCTTGTATTTTATCTGATCATCTTAGTCTATCATTGCACAGCGAGGATGCAGGGGAAGGAGACGAGCTTTTGCACGGGATGCTGGAGACTAACGCTGCTGTCGTGCGTCCTGGCTCTGCACTTGATCCCGCTGTCTGTCCACGGTAAGAAACTGCCCTCTAAATGTGCACTTTAATCATGCAAAAAACGTCCAGATTTGTCACTTCATATATATTTTTTTGCTGCTGCAGCATGATCCTCTCTGTGGATTCAGGGTACCTAAACACACTCCCACAGGGCAGTCAGAAAGGAGGTCAGTGAGGCTCGGATTGTAGGTTAGGAAGCCCTGCACTTCACACTCAACCGGTATTAAAAGCTTATTGTTTTTGGTTTTTTTCATGCTGGGCACAATATTGATCTTGACATTTTACAGTCCCTGCGAACTGAAAATGAAATTTGGAGAGCATGTCCCTAAAAACGTGTGTAATACACATGTTTAATCGATACTAGAGCAAAATATCGAATTAATATCATACTGTAAGAATATCATTTACGAATTTATATCGGTGTCTTAGAGACATAAAAAATGTCACTAAAGGCTCATTATTGAACATTGTGTCCCTGTAGGATTATCATAGAGATGCCATAGGAGACATGCATTGCATAAAATCAAAATTAGGTCACAATAAAGACACTAGTAGACAATCTAGAGACACTGGAGGAGGTAATGAGGTCAATTTTAACCCACATAGGGGAGACATATAGACACCACAAGACAGGATAAGAAATATAGGGCGAAATATCTCACATTGTAACGTCAAATATGATTTGGATATCATTATTTAAATATGAATATGCAAAAAGCTCACTATCAGCTTATTGTTGCAGAGATTTATAGTCTTTATGTAGCGTGGAGGGGTTCAAAAAATACCATTTAACTCACTCCAGACATTGAATGAATACGGATATTATAGTGGCATTTTAAGAGGCAAATCACAAAAACAAAAGCAGGTCACTACAACAACACCTGGAGTATTGCAGGCGCGCTGTAAACCACTGCAGGAATATTATTGGGGAAATTACAGAGATTTGTGACAGTGACAGCGTCCAGCCGATGCAGTAACCCCGGATCCCTGGAGGCGCACTGGCACTACAGCGACACAAAGGCGAGGATTAGGGCCGAGGGGACCTGATGAATAATTCATGAAGGGATCTGGACGGACATTCTGATACACAGAGAGGGGAGAAGAAAAAAAAAAAAACACGGGAGTAAACAAAAAAAAAAAAAAAAAAAAAAAGACATGGAGGACTGTCTCTCTCTTTTCTCTTTGTCTGAGATTCATTGCGCACGGCGGGCTACATTACTGTCAGATTAATAATGCAGGAGCGTGCGCGAGATGAAATCAGTCTGGCGTTATAATCTAATATAATCTGGCTGATTCGTTTCACTGCACTGGATGAAATTCATGGAGTGTGATTATAAGGTGAAGTGTGTGTGTGTGTGTGTGTGTGTTTTATTTGGAGCACAACAATAAATGAAAGCTTTCTAAAGGGGGGGGGGGGTTAAAAAACTCACAATAGTGGAACATCCAAGAGCAATGTTCCCTGTCAGCTGCACATCTGAGCCAAATCTAATGATTTAACACATTGACTAACTATGTCCTTTCAGTTGTCTGCCTTTGCTCCACTTTTCCTCACAAATTTAATGGATGTGAAGGTTTTTTCTTCTCTTTTTTGTAAGTGGCAGGTGTATTTTGATGTAATTTCCCCCAGTTATGCAGCCATATTGCCTTACAGGAATGTAAGATGTGAGAGCATGAACAAAGCTTGTCCATGCAGTGTAATGCACATGAATATAAGGACATTGTGTGGAACATTTTGGCCTTTGCTTCCTTAGTAAGTATTGTGTGTGTATTCGAAGCCTGATATCTTATTCCTCTGTGCCGTAGACCTCCGTTGTTGTCCAAAAACGATTAAAAACACGTCAGTGAGTCATACTGTTGCACTGGGTGACATGTTCCTTCACCACAACAATTACAGACACATTAGTTTATGTAGAAATCGTGCCAAAGACTAACAACGGCAATCAAGAGGTTGTGAAATATAGCACAGCAAGCTTTCTGTAAATGGAACCACGCATGTGCTGTGGCATCTGTCGTACACAGAACTACTCTCCGGAGACTGAAAACATGATCGCTGTTATTATTGTTTGGAGCCGTTTCTAAGCAAACTAACATGCTCATACTTTTCCATGATATAAGGATCATGTCACATGCAACAGTGTGGTTCACTGACATGTTCTTAATAGTTTTTGGGAACAAAAATGGAGGTTTACAGCACAGAAGAATAAGATGTATCAGGCTTTGGATACACACACAATACTTGTAAGTAGATCAGTTCATTGTTGATTTGGCTCTGCACATTTGTTGACGATAAGAAAAACATAGAAAATCCCCAGCCAAATCCTTTAAAGGCTTAGTTTGAGATTGTGGAAAATATGTTTACTTGCTTGCTCGGATGAGAAGATTGATACCGCTCTCGTGTCTGAGATTGGAATCGATCTTCTCGTCTGACTCTCAGCAAAATTATGTGAACTATTTCTTAAAGGTTGTCAGTTGAAAGTCAAGTGGATATTTAACAAAAAGAGGTTGGCAGATCGAGTGCAGACGCCTTAAAACAACCTTGGGCTAACCCTCCTCCTCCTCCTCCTCCTCCTCCTCCTCCTACCCACACACACACACACACACACACACACACACACACACACACACACACATCTTCTCGCTTCACCGGTGAAGTATGGAGGCGGCAGCTTGCCCCACATCTGTGAATGATGCGTAGACGAGCAGAGCCGCCTGCCCTCAACTGACAACCAGCCGACCAGAATACCGTCAGTCACTTCCTGTCGGCTTTTTCCTCCAGTGGCCATTTGCAATCCCTGTTTTTTTTCTTCATGTTAAATACAGATGATGTGCCGCCATCCCTCCCCTCCCCTCCCCTTCCCCTTCCCCTTCCCTTTCCCTCCCTTCCCCCCACGCACGGTTAAGGTGGTGGATGTTGGAGTAACGGTGTCCGACGTCGGTTTCTGCACGGCCTCTCCTTTCATCTCCCTCCTCCTCTTCTCCATCTCTTTTCTCCTCTGGCCTGCTGACACATATCTGCTTGCTGACAGATTATCTTTGATGTGCAGTGGGTTAATCTTCGAGCCAAATCCTCCCTCCATGACTCCAATAACGCTACACAGCCTTTTTTTTTAATAGCAGTAAGCAAGAAAAACACACACACACATTAAAAAAAAATTAACAATCATAAAATGTACATGGGTTGCTGGTGAACAATGGCTCTCCCTCCTCTCTCTCACCTGCCTCCTCTTCTCGGTGTCCATGGAAACCACACACATCCATTGACACCGGCTGGCAGAACAATGTGTTCGTATCGCCGTCGTAATGTGTTCCCACTTTAAATTTCATTAAGCTAAAAATGTCGGTTGGATTTTGGCACGTGCTGAAATTTTAAGCCCGGTGGCTCTCTGCCTGCCTATCCATCAGTGTGTGTGTGTGTGTGTGTGTGTGTGTGTGTATCCAGAGCCACTGGCATTGGGTGTAGTCCATCATTACCAGCTCTAATTTGTAGATGATATCATTATTTGCACTGGTGTATTCATTATTTCTGCATACTGATTTCATGAGACGCGTACTGTGTTTGATTTTCAGCAGATGTACACGTTCTGCTGTCGGCAGTGCAAACATCAATGTTTTTTGTGACTCAAATTTGAGGAGGAAGCCGCAGCAGTTTTAGTGTAAATTGGTCTTCAAAGTCGTGTGTCACCTCGGCGGATCTCGCGCAGTTTGCCTTGATATTATTCTGGGAACAGTCGTGTTCAGAGCCGGCGTTGATAGTCATGATTTCTTAAAATCTTGCTTGAAACGTTCAAGACGAAGTAGAAGAAGTGATGTTACTATATATATATATATATATATATATATATATATATATATATATATCTTCATAGTCTGTGAGGTGTCTGATGTTTTTGACATGAGTGACGGACACTCAGAGCAGCTGGGATGGCGGGCGACGGTTCATCAAATCACTGCAAAAGCACACATGTCAAAGTACGGAAGCCGTAACGAGCCCGGTTAGGAAAGTAATTAGCAGTAACATGCAATCATGTTAGCAGAGTGACAGCAAAAGGAAAGGACTGCAGTGATTCTTGAATCATTAGTTTCAGCTTGTCATCATTTTCTTGTGTGATGTGACACCCAGAGTCCCCTTTTTTCACGTTTCTGAGTACATACGTCAGTGTGTCTTGAATGTGCTTCAGACTCTCTTTTATTGCTGTGGCCACTGAAAAGACTGAATCTCTTAATGTGATACAGAGACTTGCACTTTATCCTCCTGTGCACTTTATCATTACTTTTAATCCTATCTTACCATATTTTTTATGTGCTGAATGGTAGTAGTGTTTCTATTTTTGCCTTGATGTGATGCTGGGTTTTAATTCTTTTTTTATAGCTAAATTTATTTTTACTTAATAAGAAAATGTTTTTTTTTCTTCATTGCGTTTTATGTCCTTGACTGTTGATGATTGCTGCTCATTGACATTGGTGTATTCCTGCAGAAACAGCCCTGTATTCATATATACTATACATCCAATTCCAGTGTTCAGTACCAAAGCAGGAAGTGTGTCCTGTACGTTACGTAGTGAGGAGGAAGTAAGGATGTGGAAGTCGGAGTGGTGAATGGACATATATAACACTTCATGCAGGAGTTCACTTCACATTGTGGACTTGCAATTAAAATTTGCTTTTTTATTAACTGAACCTCGATCTTTCCCAAATCTGAACCACATTGTAGCTGCTCACAGATGCACCTGCACAGATATTGTAGAATACAGGAATTTAAAACAAACGTTATCACTGAACATAATCCAGAATTTTGCAGAATTGTCCGATATCGATGCTCTTGTTTGGCAATAGGGTTGGAAAAAACATGCTGGTAATTGAGAATTAATAGATTAGATTAGATTAATGGATCTAATCTAATTAATAGATTAGATTAATGAATTAGTACATTTACAGACAACTAATTGTAATAATAAGTAATTGTAATAATCAGTGAATTTAAGTCATTTTTTGGGTAAAATATTTACAGATTCAACTGTGTAAAATGACCTTTGGGTTTTTGATCATTAGTCAGACAAAACAAGCAATTTGTCATCAGTTTTGACACTTAATAAACTAAACTATAGATCAAACAATAAATCAAGTGTAAAGAGTTGCAGAGTTTTTTGTGGTTCAACGTGTTTTGGATTAAACCACTAAAAGCTTTAGTTACTACATGACAGATGGAGATTATTTTCTCCCCTAAAACTTTTCTCGTAGCACTAAATTGGGATTGTTGGTGGCTGTTATGAGCCTCATCCCAGATAAATCTGTTTGTTGTGAAGTTAAGTGATCCTAATTTCATTTGTAATATCCTCCCACCTGGATCTGCCCTCAGGCCGACATTAGCGTACATAGGCAGCCACAGGCTTGACCCGACCAGCTGCTGGATTCTCTCTGTGTGTGTGTTTGTAATTTTAGCCTCATACAACATGTAACTACATTTTGTAAATCGAGCATAAAATCTGAAACGCTGGTTATGTGTTGGAGGCGAAAATTATGAGAGATTTAAGTCTGTTTTTCACATTTTCTAATGTGTGATAACAGCATGTAACAAGCATGATTTAATAACAGGGAAAGGTTAGTTACATTTACACAAATAAAACAGTTTGGATTCAACTCAAACAGCTAGAATTTTGTTGACATTTTGGATAGAAGTTAAAAAAAAAACCTCAGTTAAATATGAAAACTTCACTCATAGTAGATATCAGTGAAAATGTCTCATTATTACATCAAAACAAGTGTTGTTCTTAATCGTCTCCGACAACAGAGACAGAAAACCTGCAATTAAATGTAACTTTCTCTGGATTTTTGTTCCTTAACTTTACCTCTTAATTTAAAGTTTCTAATAGACAGATACTAATATGGAGAGATACTTTATTTATCATGAGGGTAATGTCTAGGAGACAGCGTCACCAGTTAGCATCTTCAGGTCTCTGAAAACCAGGATTGGGGCTAATCCAGGTGTAAACACCACAATACAAGTTTCATACATGCAAACACATAAACAAGATACACCAATAATCCATCACAGCCAGGATACTAGTGTGCAGTTATCTGATCATGTTAAACATATTACATACAGAAAATACTGCTGAATGAACAGAGAGCACTTCAACAATTAATCAATTAACAGAAAATGAATGAAATAATCAATCATTTCTTGGTTCCAGCATCTCAAATGTGACAATTTTCTGTTTTTCTTTGTCATATATGACAATGAATTGAATATCTGAAGGTTTTGGGCTGTTAATCAGACAAAACAAGCAAATTGAAAACATCACCGTGGCCTCTAAGAAATTATGAATGCAATTTCGTGACTATTTTTTTTTTTGTAGTTAATCAGTAAAATCTTAAACATAGTCTGGGTAAGTGTCTCTTCATGTTGGAGTTTCTCCTCCATGTCGTCGTCCTTGTCAGCATCCAGGTGTTTTTTTTTTTTTTTTTTGCTGCATTCCTGACTCTCAGGTGTGGCAGTCGTTCAGGGTGTCATTGCCGCTGTCCTTGGCTTTGGTCTGTCCAGAAGTTTTGACTGCAGGTGTGAGAAGGTCGTCCGACAAAGTTTCATGAACATCCGGACGGTGACGAGCTGCTTCTGTTCCTCCTGGTCAAAGACGAAACAATTAGGATATGTGTGCTTTTTTAAGCCGTGCTGAGTTGGCGTTGTTCTCAAACTCTGGGTGCCCTTCAACAGTAATTTACATGTTTGTGTGTGTGTGTGTGTGTGTTCATGTACCGTAGGCGGTATGTGTGTGTGTGTGAGAGAGAGAGAGAGAGAGACAAGGGGTGAAAAAATGAAGTAAAATGGAAAAAGTGCACATTTTTTTGCTTATATGTAGGCTGGCACCTGTCTCTCTCTCTCTCTCTGTGTATGTATGTGTGCTACAGTACGTCTGCTTTCAACTGTGCCTTAAAATGTGTGTGTGTGCATCTCTGTGTGTGGTGGTGTGTTATGTAGGTGCTAGACTGTGTGTGTGTC
This sequence comes from Thunnus albacares, assembly GCF_914725855.1. NCBI lineage: Eukaryota > Metazoa > Chordata > Actinopteri > Scombriformes > Scombridae > Thunnus > Thunnus albacares. Next base: position 29,520,810 of record NC_058113.1, read on the forward strand.
CTTGGTGAAGCGAGTCATCGAGTTCATGCTCGTGCACGAGCTCTCCTCGTCTAGATGTGAACGCTCCTCGTTCCTCATCTGCTGTCCTCTGCTGTAGACTGTCATATTAGCATTCAGCCGTGTGTTCCCACCCCTGTGTGAACACACACACACACACACACACACGTGTTCACAAACACATACACCTGTCATGCCAACAAACCAGGTTCAGCAGATGCTGTTTATGTCACAGTTTATGTTCAGACTGGCGTAATAAAATAGAATCGTCCCACCAATTAAGACAATTAGAGCTGAAAGATTAGTCAGTTTGTTTTGGGGGGTTTTTTTGTTTGTTTTTTTAGCAAAATTTCAAAAGATTCGCTGGTTCAAGCTTCTCAAATGTGATCATTTTCTGTTTACAGTCAACTGGCTGTTGGTGGACAACACAAGTAAATTAATAATTGGGCTTCAGGAAATCATGATGGGCTCTGTTATCTGTCAGTTTATAGACGTAACGATTAATCAAGAAAATAATCATCAGATTAATCGATAATGAGAATGATTGTTAGTTTCAATATGTGCAAAAGTTGATACAGTTTATCCAGAAATGTGCAGACAGCAGAAAGGTTTGTGTTGGTTAAGAATGTAACCACTGGAACATCTGAAAATACGCTAAAACACAATGTTAACATGTTAAAAACGATAAAGAACAGTGAGCGTTTCCCAACCTGAACCGAGTGGTTATTTTAATCTAAACCATCCCTCTCTAACCGAGTCTTTTTTTTGCACCTAAAGGCATCGGTGCGCTCCAGCTCGAGTGCTTCTTGGATTGTCGAACAGAACTATAACTTTACGAAACAGACCATCTGACATTCATGTCTTTCAGGAAGGGTTGCCAGAAAGCGTGCGGCGTTTCCTCCGTAGTTTAAACATTCATCATGTCGACAGGTTTTCTCCACCTTCGAGCGCGTCTGTTGGGAAGAGCTATAAACCTTAAACCTAAAAAAAAAAAACCTTAACTACAGCAGAAAACTTGTTGTTTTTGTTTTAACAGTGATTTTGTACTGGCGTCGTCTCCAAACATTCTCAGATAAGAGAATGTTTATACGTGACGCTCTGGAGTGCAGTTACAAATGACGTATCATGTTTAATTTGAATGACTTGTTGTATACAAGGCTTATCTTTTATGAAGATTTTTTGCAGATTCCACCAATTTTCCATGAAAAAAACCCAGATTTTTTCTTAAAAGGGCAGAATGATTCAAACCGGGAGGATCCTGATCACAGCTCAAAACATCTTCTGGTAATTTAACTATACTGCACATAATTTTACTAAACATTTAAAAAAAAATCAGGATGTTAGAAGGGCGATTAGAGGATTTTGTCTGTGTAAGAGTGGAAAACTTAAGTGCACGGCCCTGCATACACACACACGTACATGCTTACACACTTAAATCTTAATTGACTGACCGTTCGAAATCAGGCCACAAGGGAGGAGAAAACCGTGTAAGTGGAGATGCTTGAATGCACACATACAGTATGCATGCACTCACATCTACACACACACACACACACACACACACACCTGTCCATTTTAATTCGGTTAAACCGCTTTAACATCAAGATGTGAAGAGGCAGAGGGATATGTGTGTGTGTGTAGAGGTGGAAATCTTGTATGCATGGCCTCATACATGTGCATGCATGCACACGTGTCCACACTCACTCCGTCACACTCACACACACACACACACACACACACACACAGTATCATATTCTTCATCTTCATAAAACCCCCGGTTCCTCAAAGATAAACACATTATTATTAGCTATGTGCCTCTGTGTGTGTGTGTGTGCGCGTGTGTGTTTGTTTAACGCGTGCAGATGCGGATCTCGCCGGGTTGCGCAGCGCCGCATCGACTCTAAGCGAGGCCGAGAGCGTTTCCATGGCAACACGTCCTCCCTCCTCCATCCTCCTCCGCCACCTGTGGAGTCAGAAATGAAATGGGATTTATGCGATGGAAGGAGATGATGGAAAGGAGAAACAGAGACGGAGGGGATCGGAGACAGAGAGGAAAAAAGAAAGAAAGGATTTGAGAAATGAAAAAGATTTATTTGATGAGGATGAGCGAGCGAGGAGGGGGGGGGGAGAAGGAAGAAAGAGGGAACAAAACGGTGACGTTTATGAGACGAGGAGGAGGAGATGAAGTGGTGATGAGGAGATGGCGAGAGAAGGAGGAAAGATGAGTGAAAGAAGGAGAGAGAGTGAGGAAGAGAAAGACGGGTGTCAAATCGATGCCGAGGTTTTCAATTAGAGCCGATTGCAGACCTGTGCATTTCCTCTTTATATCGATATTAATGAGCAGCGTTGGGTAAAGATAAAAAAGCCTCATGTCTTATTCATTAGAGTGAGCGAGTGAGTGAGTGTGGGAACGAGAGATGAGGAGAGGAATGTGTGTGTGTGTGTGTGTGTGTGTGTGTGAGGTATTTGAAGCTGAAATCAATGAGAATGAGTTAAAGAGGCTCTCACTCACTCTTCACTTCGCTCGCGCTTCGTCTCCATCCCACAGCGGTATGTGGTCCGCTCTCTACGGCCATTTTCATGACATTAATAAGATGATTTCTCCTGTGTGTTAAATGTTCTCACACGACTCGAAAAATACAGAAACCAGTCGCAATCAAGAGAAAAACCAGAGCTGAACCAGAGCTGACCACAGTTGCCTCATTTTCTCATTTTTTTGGACCAGATGAACCCAAAAATAGTCATAAATTTTAGCTGAATTTCCAGGAAATCTGCAAAAGAAAAAAAAGAAAAATGAATTGATTAAATAAAATGAATGTGCGTTTCCATTCACTGCTGTTATGCAAATTTTAGGAGCTGTGATGTCGAGATGAACAGCTGGTAGCACTAATTTTCCAGTCGAGCCGTTAAACCAAGATGATGTAATTAAAAGAGGATGGAAAAATGACAGTTATGTTTGTTTCATGTATTCATTTGAAGTCTGTGTCCATTGCACTTTGTGGCCTTTTGCTTTTATCGACTCACCAATTTTTTCCACTTCAGCCAAGCGTAAAAACATTTTGGAGATGTTTGGGAGATTATTTCAAATGTTTCCATGCAGGTTTTTTCATGCGCAAATTAAAAAATGTGAATAAAAACAGGTGGACGGTGCTACTGTTACACCAACCCATCAGTTTATAAATATCGAGGGTGATGTTGGATATTTATTAAGCATAAAATGAAGATTCACTTTTCTTTATTAACCCAAATTTGACCCCTTAAGTGCTTTCACTAGTTCATAAGAATTGTTGTTTGACCAAATCTAAAGGCACGAGAAGCAATGAATCATACAAATGGGGATAAAGGCGCACACTTTCGCACAGTCTCTTCTGAATGGCGTTCATTGTGTTGTACTTGGTTGTATTTGCATCTATGTGGTTCTTGCTGTTATAGTACACCCATACTGTGTCGCTTCTACCTTCATCTCTGACCTTTCTCTCTCACACCTGGCAAAGCATCACAGCACTTAACAACCAATACATGATTTAAGACTGGCCTTTACTTTGCCTTTTTTTCTTGGACAAATAAGTGACTGCAAGGAAAATTTTGCATCTTGCACTTGCAGAACAAACCTGACATTAAGTCATTAGTTTCAGTCAAATCAGAGCTGCTTTTTAAAAAGTGGAAATGGAAACAAAACACTTGAACCACTATTTAAATGCTATATATTGCAACACATTCACCATATTATAACAGGATATGATATGTAATTAGAGACAATAAAGCTGATTTATGGTGATTTCTCCACCAACCTCTTCAAGACTGAACCTCCTGATTGTTCCAACAGGCGACTGTAATCTTTTATTTTTTGCTTTTTCTCCTGACGACCCGCCATCTGAACCTTTTCACCTTTCCATCCAGTCTGGGTCAGCAAACAGGCCGGCGGGCCTTAACTGTCAAAACCAGTCAGGTTCCTCTTTACAGCCTGTCACAGCCAATCAGAGTCCTCCGGGTCTGTGGGTGGTCGAGAGGCTTCCCCTCTTCAAACTGATCTGGGTTAAACAAAAGGCGAAGCCTGAGGGTCGGCGGCTCGCCAGCACAGGCCAACAGCACTTGGCGTTGAGGCGCCATCACCCCCAAACAATCACTGTGACACAAACACACACAAATAGACATAGACACACACACACACACAACTCCTCTCATTATGACCATCCACACCCTTCACCAGAGGAGCTGGAAGCCACCCCAATTACCAGTGGGTTATACTGGCAGAGAGACAACTCAGACACACACACACACACACGCACGCACACTAAAACTCACACACACACACAAATTCACAGACATGCGGTGTGAGGACTCTTCTTATGTAATACTGTTTGATTATCAAATCTAAAGTGGGAACAGACAAAGACTCTTTTATTCCGACACTTTTGTCTCATTTGGTCCATTCTGTCCTGGACCCTGACTGAGTCTGAAACCCTGAACCAACTCGTCCTGACTTGACCCGAGCCGGACCTCGGTCCTGCCAGCTGACGTCTAGTCTGCCAGTTCTCTGCTTCTAATTGGGAAAAAGACACTGGTTATTGTTGGTTTAGCTAGGCTTGCACATTTAAAGTCCTAATTGCTGCAAAGAAACCTCCATCTTACCAAATAATTTGGTCTTCCATTGAGTCCTAGATTGTTATTTTCTTTAAGGGCGTTTCGAAACCTGCATTGTTTAGTCCAATTGAATCAGACTCTGGTTGGTTTTCCCCTTTGGTACAGTTTGTTTGGGTTGATCTGAACACAGTAATCATACTCGAGTATGACAACAACCGCACGGAGACCCTTTAGAGGAGGTGATCTCGGTCCAGTCACAAACTAATTTGGTCCGTTTGTCGTGGGAACGCGAACCGGCCTCGATCAACCCGACTATTAAAGAGTATTCTGCAAGTTTGAGCTAAATGGCAAATGGCAACTGTGGGTTTGAAAATAACCTAAAATAGTCAAAGAAGCTTCATGTTGGGTGAGATTAATTCAGCCCAAACAAAATACTGAAATGTAAATACAATTTTCAACCATCAGCAGCGCTTTAGAAGTGTGGTTCACCAATAAAATGTTGCTAAAATTGAAGTTAAGTGTAGTTTTTAACCCAAAGCTGCTCTAATAGCCTCTCTCGCTGCCACACAGCGGTATCATCCACTCATGTTTCACCCTCTCACAGTGCTTTTTGCTGTGTTTTAACCACCTGGTACAACTAACAAAGGACCTGAATTGGATCAGGCATACTGATCCACTACCAAAACCAGTTTTAAGTGAGTCTCCAGGCCTTTCTGCAAACCTAGATCTTAAGACAAAGCTGGGAACTTTTCAAAATGTGGAAACCAGTCATGCTGTATGTGCTGCAACTGAAGTTTATTTTCATTATTTCAATTAATGAAGCGATCATTTGGTCTATAAAATATCGGACTATAGTGAAAAATGCTTCCCTGCCTGCCTAAAATATTCAGTTTATCATCAAATACAAGAAGAAGAAAGAAAAGCATCAAATCCTTTCATTTTAGAAGCTGGAACCAGCAGATGTTTTGCAATGTCTAAAACAATTAATCGATAATTTGACACTCAACTTTACGGTGCCAGTGTAATTCTGTGTTCAGTTGTCCGTCAATAAATCTGTCAATAAATCTGTCTCAAGTCAGTCTTGGATCTCTGCTGTTGAAACCGAGCACGACAGGAAATTCCTTCATTCAGCGACTGTGTAATTTCCATGCACTCTTTGCATTTATTGACACACACACACACACAGCTGCTTTTTTACAGCTCACAGGTGTACGATACGCGACGTGATATTCAAAAAACCCACAGATTGTATTTGTTTTTTAAAAGGACAAAATGGTACTAATGTTACAGTCCCTTTCCTGTTTTTGTTCCCAATGCTTTTATCTGTTCTCCAACATTGTAGTGTCGGTCGTAACCAGCAGTAAATCTTTCTGCAAAACAAGCCATCTGTGATGATTAAGTTTCACAACCCGTGGGACCTTGAATTTTTATGAAACCCTACTGTACAGTATAATTTCAAAAACACGGGGGCTTCAATGAGATGGAAAGCACGAGTCTTTGTTAATTACTTTAACCAATCTGAATTGGACAAATAGATTTTCCCAATGAAAAGCCCCATTTTTTCCTTTGAATGTTTACTGAAAGTGAGCTCTGTCATAACTGAAATCATGACTCAGTAGGTCTCTTATGGTCACATTAATTGTTCTCATGTGTAACATTAGAAAATCCGTGGAGGGTTTAGTAATCGTGTTATGCTAGTGATTCATCTCCTGTTCTGTTAATCGAACCAAGACAGATGATTTCATTTTAGAAGTCCAAAAAAAATGTAGCTCACTTTGATGCAGTTTTGTGCATTTATTTGGAATGACTTGTCAAGATGTTGACATATTAAGTCAAAATTAATAAGACTTATTAAGGTTTTGTGTACCGGTATGATGCTGCCACGCTGCTCCTAAATCAGCTGTCTGTCAAATGGTTCCCCCTCGTTAATCCAATTAGGTTAACAAGGTGCTGAAAGGGAGACAACTCCACTTAATTGGCGCTCAGTCCAGAGATGCACAGAGAGGATCTCTGGCAGACTGACACCACTCAGGTCTCCTACTGCAGACTGGATATGTGTGTGTGTACCTGTCCATGTACATACAGTATGTGTACATACATGTCCAGTTTTATTACTGTTTTACAAGTAAAGCCAATACAGTGGAAGGCATCTGCAACTCATATCAAATAAATTGCAAAGCTTACTTTTTATTTGCTGCTGATGTGTGACTTTGGGAATGTTGGGTTATTAACGGTGTGAAGTAACCTCTGAAAAATAACCCAGATGAAAATCAAGGTTGAGAGCAAGATACAAATTAGATACAGATTAGTGGGATACGTTCAACATGTTTCGCATCTGGAGTCATTATATTATTTGCCAAATGATGAAGACTAAGGAAACGATTAGCTAATGTGTGCTAAATGTGATGTCCTATTGCAAATTACAAAAATATGTGTTTTAAAAATGTTTTGTTTCTGTTGTTGTTTGGACATTTTAAGAAAGCCAGAGGGACCACAGCGTAATGTTGAAACCAGAATGGAAGTTTATGTATTTATAGATCTGTTTTTTTATACAAATAAACATTGTTATTGCAATGAAACAGTGTAATCTGTGTAGGGCATCAAGCTGAAGCCACTTTGCTGCCCCTGTTTATGCTTTTAAATCTGTGTTAAAACAGCCAAACTAATAAATTGTTAAAACTGAATAAGGAAAAAAAAACAATAAAACAGACTGTGTACATCTGTATACTGTACGCATGTGTGTATGCATTTTAAATGAGCATGTATACGTAAGGCTAACGTTAGCTACTTTAGCTAGATTGTGCTAACAGGACATCGTAATCAATTAACATTAAATTTGCCATATATTGTGACAATAGTCCGACTCAGTGTGAGTCCCGTAGATGGGTAGAGCAGCAGTAGGGATGGGAATCGAGAACCAGTTCCAGTTGAGAACTGGTTTCACATTGTCCGATCCATTGGAATCGTATGCCTCTGAGCATCAGTTCCTTTTATCGATGCCTGCATGTTTTTCTGACGTTTGTGCATTGCAAAACAATGACGTCAAACTCATGCGTCTACACTGCTAGAAACTTGCAACAGGAAGGAGTCATGGCGGTAGGACCGAGATAGCAAATAAAACATACTCAAAATAACCAAGAAAACCCGGTGTTGACCCGGTATTGTGAGCGGGCCGGGCTGCAGGGAGAGCTGCTGTTCTGTCGGTCTGGTGCTGGAGCTAACGAAGCTAACTAAAGAGCAGTGGACCCTCAGCTGTTACCAACCAGGGCTAACGGGCTAGCTAACAGGCCGCTGGCTCACCACACTGCAGTGCAGAACAGTAATACTGAGGGAACTTGGGGTTGATCTCCAAGCAATCCCTTCACTGAGTAGAATCACTTCCTCCAGCCTGCTGCAGCTGCTCTGTTTCTACACTGTGTTCAGACTCAGAGATAATAAAACAGCTGAAAACCTGTGTAGGCCTACGTTTTTTCCACACAGAAAATTGACCAGGGATCAATAAGGGAATTTATAAAGAATCGGGCCGATAAGTAGAATTGACAATGGCGTTGTTATTAATAAAATCTTATCAGTTCCCATCCCTAGGTGAGCAAATTGTCAATCATAGCCATCAATCAACAGCCACACGGCAGACATCAAAGCTTCAAATCTTATTAACGGAGCAATAATTTCCCAAACGACCACCAACAACCTTATTAGAGGGCCTGAATTTATTGATTAAGAGCATAATGACTCAGAAAAAATGGCTGACTTAGTATTTCTAGACAGAAGTTGAAGCTTTTTGAACGGGAATCAGTTGGAGCATCTAGTGGCCGTCAGTGGCATTGCACTTTAAAGTACTTCCACACTGGCTTCAGCCTCAAGCCGTGGTAGTTGCCTCTTGATTGGAACATGCTAGCACGCTCAAAGCAGCTCAAGAGTTTTTGTAAGCATTGCCTCTTGGACCAGCATCATTCTGCGATAGCTGTGTGAGATTTGAGGCCGCTGAGAGAAGACAGTACAGAGTTGATTGAAAAGCTCTGCAGAGTGTTTTCTCCTTGACTACAGACAGACGGGCAGAGTGGGAGTAAAAGTCCAAGAGTCTTTGACACACCATGAAAGCATCTCACATCCACTCGCTCTGTCTTTGTCACCATCTCCCTCCATCTCTCACTACGTCGCCTCGTCCTCCTCCCTCGGTTTGTCGCTCCGGCTTTTTTCTCTTTCTTCTCTCTTGTCACGTCGTGTCATTTCTTTATGTCCCTCGTTACCATCTCTCCTCATCATCTCGTCACTCCCCCTGTTTGCGCAGCAGCCATTACTGTCTGTTTTCCAGACTGCACAGTGTGTGTGTGTTTATTCATCGGGTTTTTTCTTGCAGCAGTAGACGTCGGTCTTGTTGAAGGCTGACTGCTCTTCCCAGGAGATTCATCCAAACACAGCGCTCATCTGGACAAACTGTCACTTAATGAGTGTATTGCTGTCAGGTGTGTGTGTGTGTGGTAAAAGCAAAAGAAGATGAGTATGATTGTTTTTATGTGTGCATAAGAGAGCCAGACATTTATACTCTTTTTTATTCCTGGTGAGCATCAAGCGTTTAGTGTGTAAAATGCTTTTATGCAGTTATAGTAAAGCCTATTCCTTTATGTGTGTGTGTGTGTGTGTGTGTGTCAGTGTGGTTTTGGCATATTATCCCAGTCTCTTCAGTTGATGTGTTAAACAGCAGTGGATTGTGGGACTGCTGGAGGGATTAGCCCCAGAACGACCCCGACTTGAAAGAAGCAGCTCGCTGCTGCTGCGCCAGAAAACAAAACTTTCAACAAACTGGAGCCCTCCACCTGTCAGATGCCTCGTGGCTGAAGTAAAAAGCTTCATGCTTAATGATGACAGGAGGGTTTAGATGAGATCACAACAAGCATTGCACACGCACACGTGTACTCGTTTATTCTGTTAAAGTATATCTAATGATTGGTTTTAGTCAGGAAAGGTCATGTAATCACACACATTTACACAATTCAACAGCAGCTGGTAGTGAGATACAGAAGCAGAAATGTATCATTATATAAATTGTCATCACATTTAAAACCAGAACTCATTTTGTTAAAAGCTGATGAAATATCTGTGTCGATGTGGTCTCTCTGTGTCAGTTTATTACAATATTTGATTCGGAAATTTGAGTTTTGCACAGCGCTTCTTGCTGGAACTTGAGTTTCTTGGCTCATATTTTATTGGCAAACATCAGGTTTTGATGTCATTTTAGATGCCTTATGTCTTTTGAATAATCGTACTGGGAATAATCCATCAAATAACAAGTAGAGAAACCCAGTTTGTGTTTTGACTTACTCAACTGGAAAAAATCTCAGTCTGTTGCTCCTCAAACTATTGTTATCATCACTCCCAGTTCAAGCCTGTCTCCTAGAAATTATGCATAAATACATTGTGAAACAAACGTAACTCCACCTAAATTAGGGAATGTTGTTTATGAACATGTTTACCAAGTCACAAAATGTTCATATGGCTCCTAAAGCATGACTAATCTTTTTTATTGTAATGTTTAAGCGCTCACAACACTCGGTTCAGGTTATGGAAAGATCGTGGTTTAATACTGATAAAGTCAAAAGTGACTTGAAGGACGAGGTTATTAACATTGAAACAGTTTTTCCTTGACTTTTCACCAAAGTCCTTTTGTCGCCTGTACCTAAACACACGCAGGAATCAGGATGCAAACTACGATCTCAGGGGTCAAACTCCTTTGTTTTGTCCAGTACGTCCACTACCCACCTCAGCCTCCTCCCTACGACCTGCATGAACAACCTGCTCTCCTAGAAATCACGTTCATATATACAGTATTACTTAACTGTAACAGCAAATAAGTTTTGAAGGTAATGTAATGGTGCCCAAATTCCGTTTTTTTATCAATATGATTAGAAAATGTTGTTAGCATATTAGTTAAAATATTTGGCAAGTCTCAAAAATATTAATACTGCACCCATATTTCATTTTTTCTGCCAAAATATCCAATCTTGCAGTACAGCATCGGCTTGTGCCAACAAGCCTGCAGCATTATTCAACTTTTTATGGTTGTGTTTAGGCTCTCACAGTTCTTGGCTGAGGTTTGGGAAAGGTTGTAGTCTTAGTTTTATACAAAGAAGGTCAACAGTGACTTGAAGCAGAAGACACAACTTGATTATTAACATTTAACAGAGACCGTAGTCTTTCACTAACCTTAACCAAAGTGCCTTTATTGCCTAAACATAAACCCACATGGGACTCAGGGTGTAAACTTCGGTCTCTGATGTCAACGTCCTGCCTTTTACGCCCCCGACACCAAGTAAGATATCAACATAACTTCCAGCTCTCCCTCTGACACTTAACCAAAGAAATTCTAGCGAACTGCTTGACTCACAGAAAAATCTGTGAAAAGGACTGAAATTCTTTCCCCAGTTTGTTTGTTTGTCTTTAGATGATTGCAGTGACGCTGATTAATTCCCACCAGCATTGAGATGCCATGAGATCTGACTGTTTTCCAGTAAGAACTAATGTCTCACAGCTCAGTTTCTATATAAAGGACTAGTTGGAAAAAGAAATCTTTGTCGATCAAGATTACAACAGTATCAGAGTATAAGACACAATTAAATTAGATTTTTCCCCTTTTGTTCAAAGGTTTTGTAGATTTTTTTCATGTCTTTTTTTAAAGAACTGGCTGTTTTGAACTGCTGCTGTCATGTTTAGTTTACTATAAAGCTGACTTGATGTGACTTAAATGATTAAAGGTCAGGCATGTGATCTGTGGACTGTATAAAGACATTTTGTGAAATATAGGAGATCAAGTAGATGAATCAGATTGTGGACAGTATACTGTGCTGTATTAGTTTCCTCCTTGTTTTTCTGCAGTTTTCAAGTGTTGAAGTTATTAGATTGTGTATCTGTGGGTGTGAGCGTTTTTTGGGTGTTTGTCCCAACACGGCATTACATCATCTGACTTGGGTGGAGATCATAATAAGTAAACTATTTTCCATGTAAATGGAGCCTCGCTGAGCGTCGAGGAGATATTTAGAGATGAGCAGATTAAAAACGGAGAGGATCTCGATCTGAGCTTAACTTCTGTTAGAAAAGATCCTCGCAGATATCCTCGCATATGCCATTTGGTAGAGGCTGTTAACCAAAGCTCCTTACCAGACCAAGAGTGCACGCATTTATTCACTGTGAGTGTGCACTCTTGGTGGGAACAGAAACCATAACCTCTGTGACATTGATGTATATGGTCTGAGACTCTTTTCAAGAGTGCAAATGATGGTGATGATGATGATTAAGGCACTGGCTGGTGCTATATTTATCTTTTTTCATTATTAAAGATCAGTAGATAACTTTTTTCTGCAGATAATTGTGTCATGAAGAAGAACCTTTTAACCTTCTCCTTCTAGTGCTTATTAAAAACAGTCCCTGAATAATATTATCTAAGATATAAAATGTCTTAGACTAGAAAGATCATAAAAAAACAAGATTTGTTGGTGAGTGAAGTTCAGGTGTTCACTGTGTGGGGTGTCTAATGCATCCTGGGAATTGTAGGAAATCAGCAACTGGACTAGAGCTAGATTTTCTATATTAAGCTGTGCAGACTCTGTGTGTTTTTATTGTTCTGCGCATTGTGTTAACTCACACTGCACGTTTTAATCAGCCTTTCTGTGTGGCCAGAACCTGTGACTTTTATGTTCACATCCTGCAGGTTTTATTGAGTGACAATCCCCCGTAAAGTTTATTCAAACAAGATGACTGCATCCTCGAAAATGCTGTTAAAAAGACACAAGGGCAGCGTCGCTTTTTGCACTTGTACTAGAAAGGTGGAGAGTAGGAAGAAATAAAGTAAAACGTGGAGCCGCAGATGGCTGGAAGACAAAATGATCCGTCTGTTCTGCAGCGAGGTTCAGTTTTATATCACAGCAGTCTCAGTCAAGGCTACGGTTGCAGCCACAACATGTACTGGCCATTACTCCAATAATGTAAAAACAAGCTCACTACAGTTTGAAACACATCTTTTGACAGCAGCCACGTTGGGAAATTGGATTGTGGAGCTGCTCAAACTGCAGACAGTGGCCCAAAAATTTCCCAACCTGCCAGAAATCCACCTCGAAACTGTACGTCAAACACCAGCTGATTTGATCTGTAGCCACAGCCTGATATGCTGTATACTTATCACTCTGTGCTGTAAAAACTCCACCGAAAAACACATGAAAGAGCCAAACTGTTGCATCAGTGTTGTTATTCCTTCACTGTAATCAAGATGGATTGTGTAGTTTATTTCCTGTCAACCATTCAGACTAACGAAGCAGTTTAAACAGTAGCGTCTGTCTGACAGTGTTGTCTGCCTGACAGGAAGCAATCGACGATGCAGTCATGGAGTTTTATAGAGAAAAACACACTTGCTGTGTTGATCACAATGCAGGAAACAAGTCGACCGACTGTTAGTTCGGTAATCAGACTGAAGTGGTTGGTTTTCATTGTCACAAATGCTATTATTGGCCATTATGGATACTAATAATGGTGGGATGAAGATGATGATGGGATTATTATTATTAAACAATACTATATTAATATTGCACTATATTATTGGTAGGATGAGATTGGTGGTGATAATGATATGATGATTACTATTATGTTTAAAAGTTATTACACAGATTATCTCTAACAGTACGATGATGTTGATTTTCATACAGATGATTATTACTATTACACATATTAATAGGATGATGACAATGATATTGATGGGATTTAACCCCCGTTGATGTGAGGCTTCCCTATTTGCTACATTTTCAAGTACTTCTGTATTATGAAGTGCCGAGTCGGATACGTCGGCACTCAGAGTTTGCTCATCGTAATTACAATTCAGAAGTTGGCGTGAACATCGAGCTCTTTAGGTGTGTCGATTTCATCCGCTCTTGTCGTCATGTTTGTTGCGATTTTGTGGCAATGCTATTTGTGTGGCTCTGTCACAGGAGTAAGTCACACCCACAAAGCTCTAATTGTTTTCCATCCAGGGGAAACATCTGTCAGTGAACACGAAACCAGACCTATTTAAATCGCTAATATAAAGGAATCAGAGGTCTTGAACCAGATTGGATTTTTGTGGCATGCAGGCTGCTGACAAAACATGATGAAACTTGAAGGATAGATACATTGTTGGACTCTTAAATTAAAGATAATGAAAAGACTGTGAAGAACATGTCAGTTTAATTTGTTTACAGGAGATAAAAACACTAGTGTTATCACAGAGTTAACTTCAGCTCAGTTTCATAGCTCCCTCAGAAAGATGGTTATTGTTTTTAGCTGTCACTCACGATGAAAAGCCTTTATTGTGTCATCTTCACGTATTTACAGCATTCTTACAACCGTCGAGATGCTGTCTTGTCTGTGTCTCCTCAATATCATCAACCCCCCCCCCTGCAGGGTACCCCCAAAGTCTCCCAAATCCCTCCCTCTCCAACCCCGTAATCCTTAATCCCAGTTCTTTACCATTCAAGTACATTAGTGAATTATTCCTTTAATCCAAAGGGGAGCGGCCGTAAAGCAGCTTTCTGCATGACTCAACGAGCCGCCCTAGGATGAAGTAATCGACCAGAGGATAAGTATCCAGCCAATCACATCTCGTTTTAATTTGTTTCAACCCGTCCGGTTCATTGCCAGACTTCTTGAGCACGCTTCGTCCATCTCATAAAGCCAAAAAGACTTTAGCTTGTGATGTCAGTGTGTTGCTGGAAAATTTCTTAGGAAAGAGTGAACTGAACCAGTTTGTATTTGTTGTGTAAAATACAAACAACAGCAGATGTTACATCACACAGCTCAGTGCACTTTCTGCAGTTATTCTAATATTTACTTGTTTCCATTTGGGTAAGAAATTACACTTTTTTTTTTGCCCCTGTGTGATTTCTTTAAATGTCTTTACTTCTGCCAGCAGACTTTACAGAAAAAAGATGATACTGTTTTCACTTCTGTACCCAACTGGTTTATTTTCAACCCCTTGATTGTTGAATTTTTCATAGTAATGGGTTCTGCCTTTCCTGATGTCATAGTGGTTTATGCGGGGTCAGCGTTTTCTTCCACTTCTAGCTGCCACGGTTTTATTTTCTACATGTGCATGTTTTTCAGTTTTATTAGTCGAATCATAAACCTCCACAAATCACCTGAAATAGTCCATTAAGGATATAGATGCATTCACAGATTGGACTGAGTAAAATGCACAAGCATCCACAAAATTCTCTCTGGTTTGCAACGTACTATATATATATACTCTCCCTGCTTTGCCCACACCTGATTGGCTCTGATTAATCAGGTGTGGGCAGAGCAGGGAAAGATGGAAAATAGGCAGCGTTTTGGGGTTTCAGGACCATGAGAGGGCGTCTCCCTAACGAGCTCTGCTGCACTTCAGTAACAGGCTCATTTGACGTCTTGAAGTTTTTCCTGAACTGATCGATACAAACTGTGGTTTGTTTTTAGAGTGAAACCATTTTCACTTCATTAAATTTGCAGCACTTTGTTTCTCTGCCTCTTTCTGTGGGGACTTGCAGACATACGTCTGTGCTCAGGGTCTCACGATTGATCCGTGAGCTTTAAACTGATAACACCTTCATGATTTAAAAATTCATAATCCACATTAATAACTGACCTTATTTCTGTCCCATAGGTATGAAGTGGATTATAAAATCATTGTTTGCCTTTAGAACCTTTAAAATAAACTTTTTCTGAGTTTATGTTTGTACTAAGAAACCTTTTCTGTGTGTGTTTGCAGGGAACGTTGTGGGGATCAATGCCACTGAGCCGGACAGCGCGGCCAATGTTACCTCCCTGCTTAACGAGGAGGAGGGGCCTGTCAAGGTCAACAAGGTCATCGCCGTGACCAGGATGAGCAGCTCAGCCAGTCCCGACACTGTCAATCCTGTGACCCAGAGGGCGGGCCGGATCCCCCGCGCTGGCGAGGAGGAGGACCAGAGCAGCGGCATGTTTGGTGAAACAATGGTTCCTGTGGTGGAGGAAGTGGGCGTGGCAGCCCCGCCTCAGCTCATCCCTGATTCGGCTGAGACGGAGCACCTGCTGCCTGGCACTCCGCCCAAACAGGAAGTCATGGAGGGCGAGGAGGAGGACGAGGAAGAGGAGGTGCGTCTGCCACGCACCGAGCCGCCTTGGATCCACGGCAAGGACACAGCCATGTTTGACCTGGACCACCTTTTCACCACCACCACCGCCCCACCCTCGCCCGCCACCAACCCCTCTAACCCCGATGTCCTTCATGTGGACTTCTTTGACCCCTCCTCTCGTGGACGCAGCCTTGACCTGGCCACGCCCTCCACTTCATCACTGGCCCACGAGCTTCAGGGTGGCGACCCGACCTCCTGGGCGATGCCAGACAACTACGACTACCTCACGCCCTACGAGGACGGCGTGTCCCCCACTGCTGATGAGTACACCTACAGCACCACAACCGACGCCTACGAGAGCGACGAAGACCTCAGGATGTCCGCTGGGTCTCCAGCTCGCTCCAGGCCCCGAGTCCCAGGATCAGGCTCCTTTCCTGGCGCGGGAGCTCCGGTACCAAACGTCCCTGCGGCGGTTCCTCCAGCGGCCTCACCTGTGGATGGGTCAGACGGGATGGGCGGATGCCGCGTGGGTTACCAGTTGGTGAACGGAAGTTGCCGCTCACCCTGCGACATGCTGCCCAACTACTGCTTCAACAGCGGACAGTGTTACCTGCTGGAGGGCATGGGAGTCTTCTGCAGGTATGACATAGACACAAACATTCAATATGTGACACAAGTATTTACTGCACAATGCATTCACAAAACAAACCACGTCCGTGCAGCAGTATACAGGCTGTAACTTTGCATCAATCTTCAGACATTTTGCATAAAGACCGTACTCATTCTTCTCATAATAACTGTAATAATAATGCATGACAGATACAGATATAAGGACTTCCATGAGCCGTGACACTTAGCCCGCAAATGTCTAGGGCATGTAGGAAAAGGTGTTTGTTAAAGGCCACTAAAAAACATGAATATTGAATAAACAAAACTCCTAAAACTCTTAAACTCCTGTCTTTGTCTAAACATATGAAGCAAGCCATACAACATCCTATTGAGAAAAGTTCTGTTCAAAGGATTTGAACAGATTTTGAAGTAGGTTTTCTTACTTTTGGAACAAAACCTGAAAGTTTAGCTCTCACTTCAGCTCTCTGTTGTGGTGCAGATTCTCCACAATGTAAAAATAAGTAAATAAATATAGGCTAAAAAAAAACTCACGCCTACCTCCATACTAACTCCATGGCAACATTGCACATCCTGTTGCATCACCCATGATGCAAAGGTGATGGAGATATTTCAGTCTGTGGTGCAGCTAACTGTGCTGAAACCATTTAAAAACATTTAAAAACCAGAGCCTTGCAGCTGTGGCAGGCTTCATCAGGGTCTCTCATTTGCATGTTTAATCACCAACAAATACATTCTGCAGCACCCACAAAGTTCTACAGAGCAATCAGACACCAGCATGTTAAAAAAAGTTGTGTCACATGATGTGTTAGGCTCCGTGAAACTGTCTGGTCAGCAACATGTGGAAAAGCTCAGTGCAGAATAGAAACCAGCACATTATTGTGTTTTTTAACAAGAGACTTTTATGAGCAAATGTCCCCTCGTCTGCCAGGCTGCATTCTGAGATTTGGTTTTCCTCTGCAAGAGCTGGAGACATGAAAACTGTATACAGACACACACGTGCACTGAAACTGCAATACAAGCAACTCAAACACTCACTCATACACACACACTGGACTGTATATTGATATTATTTTCATCTTTTGCTTGCTACCCTGTCCCATTACTATATGACCTGCCTTCTGGGCATCTGCCACAAACTACAGTAATGACTTTCCTCAATACGAAACCCAATAGAGTTGGTGTAGTGATGAATCTAGGTGGAGGTCTAAAGTCAAATGGATTAGAGAATCATTTATGAAAATATGGTGTAAGCCACAGGATGGTTTCAGCTCAATACGAGTCCTCTGCCAATGCATCTGAAAGTCAACAATCACAGTGCGTCTGTGGATCAAAATGTCCCGATCTGTGATGAGAACAGCTACACAACATGCTGGGTTCAGGATTAGAGCTGCTGCGGATGGGGGGAGGGGGAGGATCTTTCATGGTGTGTTTTGAGCGATAGCTTTCCTGATTTCTAATACTGAGTGCTGTCGTTCACACTGTATATTTAAAGGGGACCTATTATGCTTTTCTTTATTTTCAGTCATATATATAATGTTATATTGTTGGATGTTCATATTAAACGTGGCCAACGTGTCAAATAATGATGTAAATGTATGTAGAAGTAATCATTGTGAGCAAAAACTCTTGTTTTTGGCATTTTTCCATTGTTTTGGGGGCAGTCACGCTGAGCTGTGACTCGCATCGAGCTGGCACGCTGTGAGTGTTTTTCCATTTCACAGCACAGCAAAGTAAAATAAGTAGTTTACCTGTTGGAGGTGCGCTGGTTGTCTGCAGCTCTTCATCAAACATCATCATCACTGTGGCTGTTTCTGCTTGTACTCCTCCTCCCTGCATTATTTCTAACTGATCCGCTGAACAAATAGCTTCAAATATCTTCAAATATGTTGTATCGACTGTTTTTTAGCGCTGCTAACAAAGCTCTGCAGTGAGGAACGCATTTAATTTCTTGTAAAGTCTTCTTAATGAAAGTATCCCATTATTTAGTCATTTAGGAGCTTTTGATTTGAAGCAATAAAGCAGGAAATGTTGGGTTTGCATCAACGGTAACTTTACACAACTCTGATACGGCTGCCCTTTGGCAGGCTTCCAGAAAGCTGGCCGACAGATTGGGCTCATTGGGAGGGGGCCTTAAAGAGACAGAAGCTAAGACCACTTGTTAGAGACAGAGGCTGAACTGAGGGGCTGCATAAAGAGCCAGTAGAAGATAAATAAGGAGTTTTTTGAACTGTGAATCATGCAAAGCTACTCTAGTGGAGTCGAAAAATAAAAATATAGAACTGTAAATGAGCATATTAGGTCCCCTTTAATGGAACCAAGGAAGGAATCAATGCAAACTTGTGCTTACTCTCCAGAGACTGAAAACATGATCACTGTTATAAGTATTTGGAGCTGTTTCTAAACAAACTACTGTGCCCAAAGCTCTTCATGGTGAAGGAACATGCCACCCAGTGCAACAGTGTGGCTCACTGACATGTCTTTAAAACACTCTGGGGACATTACTCTATGTAAATAAGCCTGTACATGCACAAGCAGAAGTATGTAGCAGAGATGAGATTCATCATTGTCTGTTGCTTGAAGTTTGTTTTTTTTTGCATATTTTACCTTTATTGGACAGGGGATAGGGAGGAGGCAGACAAAATAAGGAGAAAGGGAGGGCATGACGTGCAACAACAGTCCCTGGCTGGAATTGAACCAGGGATGTTGTGGTTATGTGGCATACACAGTAACCATTCAGCTACCAGGATGCTCTGTATGTGTACATGTTCAATTAATACGTATTTTCTTGTTTGTACAGAGTGTTCTTAAACCCATGTAGAAATTGTTCTATGCATGATTTGATAAATGAGGCCCCAGGTTTTTGGTGACAGTCCCTGAGAATAAAAAAAGGCTTCTTTCTACAGCCACCAATTTTGTGCTGACGTTCAACATCCATACAGGAAGAAATGCATCATACACGAGGCCTAAAGATTGATTTACAGTATACACCCACTGTAGCCTCACACTGCTGTTTTAACATGTTTTCTTTTCAGTCCTATGCGACAAAACTTAAGCTCAAGGAATTCTTAAATGGTATTCTGGGAGATGTAGTTTTTAGTAGTAGTTTAGGGTAAATGGCTGCACCAAAAACATGGAAATAGCTATTTAATCACAAAGAAATATGTGATTAATATGTGAAAAAAATGATTAGATGTAACAGAGTCAGAGGTGAGGGTGATATTTTTTTTTGTTAGTGTGTGTGTTTGTGCTATCAATCACATAAACATAGGCTTCACAGTTCCAAATGGTAAAGATTTTTGCACACATTTCCCCATAATTATGAAATGAATGAATCAACCAATCAGTGAGAAGAGAGTTCCAATTAGTGAACAGCTGCACCGGTTAACATGCAAATTTATGCACACCGGCCTCCTGACTGGAGCTGATGTGGAAAATATTAGACTGGCTGAGTCTGCCAACACTCTCATCAACACACACACACACAAACACACTCATGCACACACACAAAAATACCAGACACATCTCAGTCTAAACCACAACAAAATATGAGACACTGAATGACTCAGGAGACGGTTAGAGAAGCCAAGATTTACCTGCTTTGAAATAACTAGGACAGAGATTTATGTCTCTAGTCAGCCCCCATCCCAGTTCACCACCCATGACCCCTGTGACTTCAGCTCAAGGTTATATTCAGCAGGTCACAGCATGTCTCCACCCCCTGCTCGCTCTAACCTCCACACTCCGATTACACTCACCACACACTGTGATAATGACCCTGATCCTTCCTGACCTTTGACACCTTGACATATGAGGATTGCCATTTGATATGAACCATTTGAAATAACAAATGA
The DNA here is from genome assembly GCF_914725855.1 of Thunnus albacares. Taxonomy (NCBI): domain Eukaryota; kingdom Metazoa; phylum Chordata; class Actinopteri; order Scombriformes; family Scombridae; genus Thunnus; species Thunnus albacares. The sequence goes on from NC_058113.1 coordinate 29,540,980, forward strand.
TCTACTGCGGCATTGAAAAATTTCAGGAAGGAAAGAAGGTGTTGCATGTGATGGTTTAATATCAACAGATCATTTGTGACCCTTGAAGTTTGAGACATTAATCAGCATCAACCAAACAGGTGACATGAATGATGAGTTCAACTTGAATGTCAGATTTGGTAAAGATATCTGTTTGTTGTATCTGTTTCCTTTAATTAGCGACCTTCTCGCTAAGATTTGGCAACTTTTAAGACTGGACTTCTCTCCAAAAAAGCACCAAGTGACAACTCGTACTGACTGAGAGGGAAACGGAGCAAAGCTTGCACAGCTCTGTTGAAAAAAAAAAACTCCCAACATGATCCAGATATTTAGAGCAGATTTGGGACCTCAGTCAGCAGATAGTAGCAGTGATGAACCTCCTGAGAGTGAGTCAGTTGACGGCTAGAGAGGCGTTTTACTGCTGGGCAAAAGCGCAATATGGGTCAATGGAGCGCTGGCACAGATGAGGACCAATATGTTCCTCTATGTGTGTGTGCGTGTGTGTTTTAGGCATGACTGTGTGTCAGATTACACACATGTGACTGAGTTTGTGTGTACATGTGAAACTGTGAGTTCATGTGTGTGTGTGTGTGTGATGGTGCGTGCAGCTGAACTGCAGCTGCTTCATACATCAGGCCAATTCAATTACAGCAGGATGAATGTTTGGACCTTTAGCCGTCTGCAGTAAAACATACGACCCTTTGAAGTAGTGTTTACTGACCTCAGACCAGCCTGTCATATCTCTTTCCTTCAGAAAGAAATACGGACCTGAAGCACTGGGACGCATACCTTCCTATATGCTCAATAACTGTTACTGATAAGCTGCTAAAGTTATGAATTTAGAAATGTAGTGATTATAGATATGTAGGTATCATTTCATTTTCATTCCCATATTGCACTCAAACAAGGTTTTGCATTAATTATTTTTACATAAATAGCAGACAATGGCATTAAGAGGAACAATATTTTAACTTTAATTAGATAAATTATTATTAATATATGTACATGGCAAATTTACATCATAATTAAAACAATGTCATTACTTAAAGGAAGAAAACCTTGCTTTATAAACGCACATACTTAACAGTTATAGATTAACAACACTCTGCAGGTCATGTACACTGTTAGCAGAGTGTGTTTAAAGAGGCACTCATTGATTTTACACTTAATTGGGCTTTGAGACAAACTGTTTGCCTGCAATTTGAAAGATATCTACCAGGCAGGGAGGGTCTAATGAAAAGATTCTACTGAATTGCATTATGGGAATTGTAGGATCCATTGTTTTTGGAGCTTGACCCATACGAGGGAGTAAAAGTCAGGATGTTTTCTGTTGCTTTCAGCTTTCTTTATGAAAATTGTCTCTTGTGAGTCCAGCAACTTTATGGGAATACAAGAGCTAAATCACTGGGAGTGGACTTCTTAAGCCTCAGGATGAGATTTAATGAGTACAAACTGAGGTGAAAACACAAAAAAAAAATTTTAATATGGGCAAAATATTCGCGCTTATCCTGAAGTTTGAGGATTCCGTGACTATATAGAGACGGCGAGAGCAAAAAAGGATCTGAAAGAAAGTAAAAGAAAATACTGGAGTTCCTGGCTCAGTCTGAGTCTAAGCTGTCACACACACTCACTGAGTCTGTGTGTGTTTCTAGTTTAGCTGCAGCACATGCCTGCACTGTCACTTTCACTGTGGCTTAAAAACACAGACTGCAGGCACACTCCAGTGGTCGAATACGCTTGAATAAAGCGAGGCCAAAACACACGTTTATGACTGCGTTCATTTTGTGAGATTTTAACTCTAAACCTCAGCCAGTCTGTGTAAACACAGACTGCTATCTTTTTTTTTTTTTTTCTGAAGCTATCTGTGGCATCTCCGGCACTGGCTCTCCTGTCCCTCCGACTGATGGGATCTGACAGCGTTAAGGTCGTAAATCGTTTCCTTCTCTGGAGCCGCGGGATTGAGGACCATATTCGGAGAAACAGATGAGAAAACAGAGGGAGGGAAGGAAAGGAACGTGGGTGAAAACGAGGGTGTGTGTGTGTGTGTGTGTGTGTGTGTGTGTCGGAGAAACAGAAAGAAAAGGACAAAAGGAGGAGAGCGGCGTTTATATATCCTGAGTGTTTGTGAAGGAAGATATTTAAAAAGTAAGAAAGTGGGGAGTGAAAGACACCAAAAGAGTGATCGGGAGAGCAAGAAACTATCAACAGGAAATGAAAGAGAGAGAAAAGAGTGGACAGAGAAATAGAGATGAGATGGAGGAGAAAATAAGTGCAAGAATGAGTCAGAATGTTGTAACGCTTGCCAGTATGGAAACGAGTGAGGAGAGCCAGGTCGAATTTACTGGTGTGTGTGTGTGTGTGTGTGTCCTGCAGCTTGATGTAATTAAGGGAAGCTTTGAGCACTAACAGCAGTTTGTATCCATTTTAGATTTCATGACCACATCATGGAAACACACTCACATACACACATATATATAACCTACACACACACACACACACACACACACACACAGGATTATGTGTGTATTAGGGATCACTTCCAAGTCAAAGAGCGTGGGGTCGTGGAATCAGGCTAGAGGTCAAACACACACACGAGATTTATGATAGCTGAGAAGGATGGGACAAAAGACACACACACAGACACACACATACAAACACACACACACACAGACACACACACACACACAGTTTGTTTTTGCCAAAAGTAATCTGGACTGACGTATTCAATTGTTGACTGCACACACACACACACACACACACACACACACACACATGCACACACACACACAAATTTCTTTTTGGCAGTGGTTATTTTGCTGCAGGGTAACTAAGTTTTGACTATTAGGTTCATTGCACATGCACACGCACGCACACACACACACAAAGACAGAGTCATAAGATTTTAATTGATCTCTATGTGGGCGGGACTAACAGACTCTATTGAAGAGTCTATCGGCTCTCTCAGTCTCGATCTTTGGTCTCTTTGTCTGAAGAAATACATCATCACTAATGTTTCTCTCTCTAACTGAGGCCACGCCAAGAACGTTAGATTTCAATAGTTTAATTGAGATAATGAAAGAGAGCTGATATGTTGATGGATGGGTTGGAGAACCTGATGAAGGGATTAGGGATGGAAGGATGGAAAGGGGGTGAGGTGTGAGAGTTGAGGAACACAGAATGGAGGGTTGAGGGTTGAGGATGGATGTACGGTATGTCGACTGGATGACGACTGCCGACGGTGGGGAGGTAGGAGGGAACGGCGGGGGGGGAGAAGGTTGAGACTCCAGTCCATTGCCTGGATAGAGCCCCCTGTTCCTGTGTTAAAACAGAGGAGAGAGAGTGGTTGATGAAAAGAGAGGGGTGCAACTGAGACGAGGGGAGAAGAACGGATGAGGTGTGCCTAAATACTTTGTTGTGCGGAAGTGGGATGTGTACTCAGCGTGGTCTCTGTTCCCAAACTTTACTTATAAATCTATAAACTTTATTTCTTCAATACGGCCTCCCAGTGATTATGAGAAATATTATTCAATATTATTCAAGTGCTAACCTCCGATAACAACCTACATCAGTCTCATATTTCACCAGTAAGACTCGTGTTTTAATGTGACATCAGTGTTTGTACACAGCCAGAGAGAAATAAAAAGTTTGCGTCCTGGTCATAGTTCAGTTATAAAATCCTGCCGGCTGCTGACAGCGCCGTCAGCCGAGGAGGAGTTGATCACAACGGACAGTGAAGGAGGCTGTAGAACAAGTGTCTGCTTCAAAAGTTGTTAAGGCGACTTCGCTAAACATTCAACACCGGAGCTGAGAGCGTCAGAGATGGAGCAGCAGCTTGTCATGTTGTCACCCTGCGTTACTCTTTAAACAATGACACAGCTGTAAAAAAAAAAAAAAAGTCAGTGATTGGAATCAACTCAGGGGGCTTCTCGACTGATGGATCAGATTATCAACATTTGGGGTGGCCCTAATTATTACAATAAACATCCATTACAAGTGAACCAATCTCTGACTTTATGTCAGTGATCAGTGACAAGACCTGCTGAGATAAGAAGACTGGCTCTCTCCAAAGTTCAAAAAGTTGTGATTTTATGTGGAGCTGCATGCTGTAGCTGTCAAGATGGTTTGCAACTGGTCAACAGTGCACATGTCAAAGTTTCCCAAAGCCGAATTCTCCCTGATTGCACTGAGCAAATTAACTTTTTTTCCTGCACGCAAATCCAAAGATTGTGGTGATTCCATTGAAATTAATTGATTACAGGATGCAATTTGACAGCTATAAATGATGTTGGGACCAAGATCTGAAGCCAATCTGTCCACAAAACTTTGTAGAAATCAGTTCTGATCTACAAGCAAACTGGTTGTCTACTTTGTTTTCCATTATTTGAGTAGATCAAGATGAATCCACGTGTTCAGTTTAGGAAAGCTAAAACTGGAAACACTGAAGAAGTTTTAACTACATTCCCTTGATTGCTGATGGTTAAAGTAACTGTGAGCACGAGCCACATCTGTTTACCGGTAATTAGTTTGGAGTTTATGGTGTTTTGAGTGTTCTCCAGAGACTCAGGGGTTTATTTAAATAGGTTTTGGTTACGGTCGTATCCACAGATCCATGCTGAGTGAATAACGAAGCTGACTCATTAACGTGTTCACCAGCCTCTCTTTATATACGATAGCACAAAGGTTAACACAGTCTGTTGGTAGTGGAGACAGACAGCTCCACAGCAGATGACATTTGATTACGACAAGCAAACAGAAATCTGCTAAATTCATATTTTTTGCTCACCGACGATTTAAAATAATTGTTTTGGATGGTGCAGCAGGAGGTAAGTAAATGTACCGAGAGTGTGTTTTTCCAGCTTAGCTTAGCTGTGCTGTAAATATACTTTTTTGGCTTTTATTGGACTGTACACATCTTCATGCTTCACCACTCTCCATGTCCAGAAATACTTCTCTTCTTGCTACTTGGCCTAAACACAGGAAAAAAGAACATCACCTGAAAAAATGGCTGGAAGTATCTTAATGTTATTACCATGGTTTAAATTCTAATGCCAAATGGAGAACACTGATTATGTCGTCATGTTTTCAGATCTCCTTTCAGATTTGAAATCGAGGGATTTATCATTACTGATTGAATGGAGCAGCAGTTTTCTCCCCACTGTGGTTACTAATAAGGTTATAATGGTTCCATCTGCATAATGGAAGCTGATCCAGTGATATTTTATTTAAGCTGGTTTGTTTTCAATGTGGTGCAGTGGACCGGAGGCCTCAGGGAAATCTAGGGAGGATGGCTGATGAAAGACAAAAAGCATCTGACCTAAAAAAGAACATAATACGTGAGGCGGTCTGGATTTTATGATCAGTATCTTTTTGTTCGTTTTTATTGCTTTTTATTTATTGTTTTCTCAGTTTGTCTGAGTGCAGCTGCTGAATCTTACAGACATCAGGAATCTGTTGCAGCACAGAGCTCCTGTCCTCGTAATGGGTTTTTATTTTTCTCTCTTATCTGATGAACGTTTGTCACATGCACTCAATCAGTCGCCGGTGACTTACGGCAGCGAGCGGTCAGTATTCTGCTCAGTGAACAAGAAAAGAAATTTATACAATTTATAGAAGCGATGACAAGTTGAATCACACATTCATATCGTAAAGACACTCAATTATCCAGATAATTAACCCTCCTGTTGTCAATTTTGTCCTCCCGGGTCAAAATTGACCTGAGAAATTATGAATTATTTTAACTATAGTTGAGATCAGAGGAAAATATGTTGATGGATTATGGCAGACTGCTATATGTAAAAGTTTAGAACCTTTCAATTTTTACACATAACGACACCTCGGGTCAATTTTAACCCAGGAGGACAACAGGAGGGTTAAGTTGAGTTGAATTATCATAAACTGTTTGCTGGTGTAGTATAAGTATATATATATATATATACCAGTGGTAGGAAATCCACATATAAGCAGTTAAAAATGAATCACAAAATCGTCTCATAAAGAGCTTTCTTAGGAGGATCTTTACAAGGATGGAGAACCCTCCTTATCATCCCCAAACATAGAAGCAGAACTTCTATATCATTTGTTTTAGCAATGCAGTACCTACATACTATCCTTTGTAACTAAAAGGTTGCACATGTCTAGTGTTGATCTGTGAGCAGTTAGTGATCTTATCTGGTATCTCACAATGAAAAAGCAAAGATAAGTGAGAATAAAAGCAGAATTTTTTTGTTCTATTCTGTCCTATAAATCATCTCTCAACCCCTCAGAGTTACCTTTAAATAAACTTGCGCTCAGTACAACATAGCAAATCCCAACTGGAGCATTTCATAAGACTACAAAACACTAATTTATTCATAACTTCTACTAATGTAGAGAGTAAAAGCGTCCAGTCCACCACTGATGCCTCTTAGATGGATGCTGTTGATGTCATACAGCTATTTTATATGAACTCCATCTCTTTCTTACCCAGCATCTTTTTCTCGTTAAAACAAAAAAAAAACATACACACATTCATCCTCTGTCTTCACTTAATTAACTTTCTCCATAAAGTCATTTAATCAGATGAGATCAGACTCTGAGCTCCACAGTCTCTCTCCGTCTTTTCTCTGTCAGCATTTTAAAATAAAAAACCCTCTCGTCGGAGTGTTTTGCTCTCAACCTGACCCACGCTCGTCCTTCCCCTCCCACAGCCCCTCAGCGTGATGAGAAAGTTTGCTTTTATTCAACAAAGAAAACCAAATGAAGTTTTGTTTCAGAGCCAGTATTAAAGTTGATGTTTTATAGTCAGAGCTGAGGCACCAGGCTGAACGTTCTCCCGTCCTCTGCTGGCCTTTTATCATCAGATCCACCTCTCTCTCTCTCTCTCTCTCTCTCTCTCTCTCTGGGTGCTGCTCTCAAACGGTCGTTTCTTCTGCTTCGACTCGACTCAATTTTTCCTCCCTTTCCCGCTTTCTGCAGCTACTGCATCAATTTCTTCAAGGAGGAAAACGTTGCTTTGATGCATGTATAGGATTTATGCTAAAATATTCAACAAACACCCCGTTGTGTCCTCTCCTGTCAGTCAGTGTTTTACCTCCACGTTAGCTTCGGCCTTCTGTTTGCTTGTTCTTTCCTCTGACCTTCCAAACATCTTCCCTAAAAAAGTTTCTCCTCTCTGGTTGCTCCATGTCGCAAAAGAAAATCATCTTTCCCTTCACAAAGAAACATGTACTGACCGTTAGAAAAGCTAGAAAATAATCCTTTAAATGTGTTATTACTTCTCCAAAACTCGTCCGCAGACTTGAATGAAATATGCTGGAACATTAGAAGACGTTTTTAGTGCAGATCAAGGTTTTAAATTCTTATAAACAGTTCAATGTAGGGCAATTGAGAACACTTTTGCTTTTTTGCGCTTACTTACGTGAATCAAATGTGACACACGCATACCATAAATTTCTCTCCAATGCTTTGATGCAGATCCAGATGCAGATTAGTAAGATTTTCTGTCATGAAAATAACAAATTTAGAGGATTGTGAAGCCACAGCAGTGGTATTTGTTCTCTGAATGACTCTCTATAATAAATTATACAGAAAAAAATCCCAAACATTGTTGCTCACTTTGTAATGTTTTCATTTTATTTATGACATTTGAGTCCTCAGACGTTTTACCCTTACTTTACTTTCCCTTTAACTCGAAACATTGTAAATAAAATGAGTACGAGTGATCGACAGTGTTTGGGTTTATGATTCATAGCACCTTTTTGTAAGACTTTTGGGAGACTTCAGTGGTAAGCATTATTAACAATCCCTAAATTTCTGGATCCGCTCTTGACTCCAGATCCTAATCAGTTATTCCTTGATCCTTAAACTTTAAACCTAGTTTCATTAAAATCTTTCATTCTGCTAACAAACAGGCTGAACGTGGATAATTTTGGCTTATTGCAACTTGGGTCTTACTGCATTTTCATAGTTTTTACTACAGTAATTACAGAGATCACAATGTTAAAAAGAATTCAAATGGTGCAAAAAAACACCAGGAGTCAGGTGATCAGATGGGTTTTAAACTCCTGTGTTAAACAAACTTCATTTGAAAGAGAAAATGAAGGTAAAATTATTAACCAAACTTATAATGTTTAGCAATCTGTCTAATCCTTCTGCTCATCTTTGTTTCTCTGCTTTGAAAATCAATGTCACTGTGTTCCCAACTCTTAGCCGTGCAATGTCATCACCAAAACTATGAAAATAAAAGTTATAATAAAAATGAATTATATGTTAAGCAGGAATATGATGACTTCCTGGTTTGGAGCTGATCAGTATTTTCAGTTTCAGCCTTTAGCCCCAAACCAACTGACCCGTCTGTCATGAATTGCCCTTGAACACTCTCCTCTCTTCCCCCCTGCCCTTCTCCTCATTAGCCTTCACATCTCGCCCCCTCCTTCTCATCCTCCATTACTCCTCATCAAAACCAGCAGGGGGTCTTATTAGAGCTCCACAGCCCCATCTGCACCATTGTCACCCTTTGCAAGTTAAATGAAAGGCTCTTTCTCCCTCTCTCTCACCCCAGTGGGCCGGCTTAATCAGGTAAATATTGAGAAGATTTGTTGCTCTTTGTAATGTTACCCAGACCGCCTCGATGCTAATACTGTTGTATTCCTGTCGGGCCGCAAAGACGCTTTAAACGTGGCAGCGGCGAGCCACGCTGATGGAAATAATAACGGGTCGGGGAGGGGAAAAGATTCTGCTGTGGGACACGTCGGGAAGGTCTGTGAGACGCATGGTGGGAGATTTTTATAAGGGGGGAAGGAAAGAGATGCCGGTCGCACATCTTTAACGTTTAAAGAGGTTTGACATTAGAGGGTTTTTTCTCCCTGATGAGGAGTCGTTTCCAATTTGATTTCTGCTCTTTGCAGCTGTTCTGGATGTGAGACTTTTGGAGAAAGAAATCCAATCCTTAAAGTTGTCTTTGAAATTCAGCCAAGAGCTGTTTCCCCTCATGTCAGGTTGTTAAATTACATTCCAATAATCTTACAAGATAATAAAGCCAGTGTACAGTTTTGTTTTTTTTTCTCATTGTCAACAAATCCCAAGAAAACATTTTGTCAGTACGTTTCTCAGCACTGTCTGACTTCCCTAACCTCCCAGTAGCACTCAGCCCCAAACACCATTAGTTCCTACAGAAGACATAAATCTTTAAACATGGGTTCATTTTTTTAAAAGGCTGAGTAATACCCTAAAATCCCCTAAAAGCTTGACACTGTAGTTTTTTATCAAATATTTCTCAGACAGGAGTAAATGGTACATTTGTCGGGGACTATTTTCAGCTGCGGATTAATACACACTTGGTGCTTCACTGAGAGTCACAAGGCCCTCATGATGCTTTCACTCTCCGCTTAGGTAATATAACTAAATGTCTGAATGTGTGAAAAAGTAAAATATGTAGTAGCATGTAGTTAAAATTAAAGAAGACGTAAACATTTCTTAAGGAAAACGGTCGGGATCCACTGCTCGATAGCCCCGACGGTACGGCTATCTCTGGGAAGTTGGATGTTTCAGTCACAGATGTGCTCATAAAACTGTAGGCAACCAATAAGCTGGAGGAAAAAAACCAACAACATGAGGCTGAGGAGGGAAGGAGTGTTGCACCATGTCTGATTTCACCTGGTTTGTATTAACTTGATTGGAATCAGAATAAATCGTGTTTTTGGTTACTTTACATCTGCCTGACAGTCCCCCCCGTCCCCCCCAGCTTATAAGTTGCTAAGAAGATTTTTTACCATTTTTTCAATGTTATTCCTGCAACAAATGTTATGAGCATCTCTGTGACTGAAATGTCCATATATTCCAAAAAGTCAGTCACTGGAACTGAAAAGCAGGGACATGATTCAGCTTGAGGCGCTAAGCAAAGTGCAGGAGGGAGGAGGGAGAGGGGAGGAGGAGGCGGGGAGGGAAGATGGGGAGGTAAAGAGCCAGTGAACAAGAAAGGAGATTTTCAAGAAGACAAGCAGTGGGGGGAGAAGAAGCAGGAGAGGAGGAGGAGGGAGGGAGGGGGAGGGAGGAGGGAGAGGGGGAGGAAGAGAGAAAAAGAAAACGGGAACTGGCTGCTAAAACACGACAATCCCTCTGGACAGCTGAGCGAGGACGCGTGCGTGTGATGGAATGACATGTCAAGCGCCGCATCTGCTTGGTTTGCCGCTCAGCTGGGTTGCCATGACGACCAGCACATCCTCTCTCTCTCTCTCTCTCACTCGCCGCTTTCCTTTATTCATCCCTCTCTCTCTCTCTCTCTCTCTCCATTTGCACCCTCCCCTCCTCCCCTCCTCCCTTCCATCTAACTCTGACTTACATAAACCTCTTCTTTGTACGAACACAGAAACGCTCGGAGGTTGAGTGCATTGAAGTCTCCTTGAAAATGTGTTATATGGTGCGTCAGTCCCCTCTCTCTCTCTCTCTCTCTCTCTTTTCTCACATATGCCGACACTCAAAATGCCTTCTGGCTCGTTGCCAGCGTTTCCCTTCAGCTGGCAAAATCAAAAAAAAAAAAAAAAAGCGTCAAGGATTCAGGAAGGATACAGGAAGTCAGCCTGTGAAAGGAACCTGCTTAGCATGTAGGGAGCGTAGCCGAGTGGCCGCACACACCCCGACACCTCCATTCAACCTATACTCCCTCGTCTGTGTGTGTGTGTGTGTGTGTGTGTGTGTGATGGTCTACTGGCTAATGTGTGACAGTGAGAAGGAGGAAATAGAACACAGTTAATTGCTTTGTCATCCGTTAATTAAAGCAGTTCTGTTTCTACAGTTTCATCTACTTTTGCAGTGATCAGTGCAGCATTTTAAACACTTGGTCTAAAATGTGACTTTTCATCAAGAAGAAGGTTTTAAATTATTGCACATAAGGGACTCGTTTAGGTTTTAAGAGAGCATCATGACCTTCGGAGTCCCAAAACGTTCTAAAATGTCCCTGATACAAATACAAGATGAATATATAAGAAATATACTTCCTTCATGGTTGGAAAGTTACCTGCAGCAGTCTTGAGTTTTAAACCTTAAACTGGATGTTCTCTTTGACAAAATGACCACTAGCATGAAGATAATATTGAGAGAGTAACCACAACTAAGTGGAAATACTGAGGAATAATCTTTTTGTATTAGAGCTGCAACGATTAGTCGATTAATCAAGAGAGAGTATTAATCAATCTTAGACATTCTTTAAGCAAAAATGCCAAACATTTTCAGGTTGCAGCTTCTCAAATGTGATTATTTAAAGCTTCTCTGTGTTGTACGTGATAGGAGGACTGTAGATCAGATACATTTGATGACAATAAAGACAATAATCATTATTTACAGCCCTATTTTGGGCTGTTGTTTGGACAAAGCAAGCGATTTGAAGACATCAGCATTGACGCTGGGAGCTTTTGATGGGCATTTTTCACTGTTTTCTGCCATTTTTAGACAAAACAATTCATTGATTAGTTGAAAAATGCCACCTGCATAGTTTTATGGATGTGATAATTTCTCAGTGAATTACGATTAAATTTGGTACTAACATTCAAGACCCTCAGAGGATGAATCCTAATGAATTTATTGCAACTTTTCATCTAGCACCACTAACAGATCATAATGTCCATCTATCCGACACTGCAGTTCATGACAGGAAAGCTAAACATCAGCAAAAGTTAACATGCATGACACTAAACATATCTATTCTATCCTGCAGTTTATTGTTTCCTCCAAAACATAACATGTGTTTTAACTGCGCTTGTAGTTGACAAAAGCTTGACCGGCTGAGTCTTGGTGTCCAAAAAAGGCCACCATCAAGTTTTGGTCACTTGTAGAGAGATTCTAACAATAGGCTGTTTTCTTTCCATTTTATATCCATCTAGTTTTGCTTTTCTGGTGTATTATGAGCATTACAGCCTCAGTAGCATGGCTATAAATGTCATGCTTGTTCAATCACTTCACATGTTTATTGTTTATGTGTACATTTTTCTAAAACATAAGAACACAATCTGTATTTAATTCACAGATGTTAATATAATCACTAAATATCTCTTCAACTACATTAATCTTTAAAATCTGACATAAACCTTAAATGGAATATTTTTAATAGAAATAAGTCCTGCGGTCACATTGAAAGAATAATACGCTTTAATAATACGTCGCTCGCAGCGTCATGATGGTCTCGTTAAGCGATGAAATAGATTTGCTGTTTTACACGCCTAACAGTGTGTAGACAAAGCCATCTGCCTCCATCGTTTATGTCCCTGGGCAGACACCGTACTCTACCAAACGGCTACGGAGGGAGTCTGGGACTCAGATGGCAGCTGTGTGTGTGTGTGTGTGTGTTTTTGTGTGTGTGTGTGTGTGTGTCCACATATGTGCCCAGGATGTACACACGGATGTCCGTATGCATTGTGTTAGATCCTATGAATGCAAATGTATTTTATGATTGTGTTTGTGTATGTTTGACAGGGTGTTTGTGTGTGTGTGTGACAGCGAGCGTGTTTACAGCTGAATAATTGCCCCCGGGGCTGTTTCACTTGTTCACATGCTATTTTCAAGACACACAAAGTGATGACATCATCCTATTTGAATGAACCGTCACTCAAAACCTGCGGGCCTTTCCGTCCCGCTCACACGTCTGCAGTCGATTACTTCACAATAACACAGGAAGACTTATGTAACATGCGACATGTTGTGAAACATTTAGAGCTTTTTTCAGATTCCACATCGAAGCAGTTAAAGATGATCGGGAATAGAAATGAAATCCTGAATGTTCGTAAGCAAACTGAATTTGAAAAGAGAGGCTTTAAAGCATGTTAAAGCTGTTAAATGATGCTTAGAAGCTAAATGTATGAACAATACCTCGCTATGAATGCAAAAACTCTCATGCTTACTCACTCTTTGTCTTTGTTTTCTTCCTGTCCACTCCTTTTATTTCACACCTTTCACCTTTTCATCCTCCCTCCTTCCTCTCTGCCCTGTCTCCATACTTTCCTGTGACCCCCATTTTTCCTCTCCGTCTTTCCTTCCACCTGACTCCCTTTCAACTTGGACTCTCTGTCCTCTTGTCTTCTCCGCTCTCAGATGTAACGTCCAAGATTACATCTGGCACAAGGGAGCTCGCTGCGAGTCGGTGGTGACCGAGTTCCAGGTGATGTGTCTGGCCGTGGGCGCCTCGGCTCTGGTGGTTCTGCTGCTCTTCATGATCATCGTCTGCTTCGCCAAGAAGCTCCACGTGCTCAAGACGGAGAACAAGAAGCTGCGCAAGCGGAGGTGAGCGAAGTAGTTCATCCTCCTCTTTTTCTGCACGAACCACTCCAATTCATGAAGAGAAAACATGGAAATATATCTTTATAAACTCCATTTTTTGGGCTATTCCTGAAGTTTGTACTCTTTAGATTCATTCACAATAAGGAAACAAGGGATTTTCAAGAAAACAATGACATTTCTACCCCACAGAGTAGCAAGTTTCTGATAAAGAAACATACAAACCCAAGTGAAACTCTGTCTCCTGCAGGCTCCGCGCTTGTCTTTGATTCATTTCTCTGAGCTTAAAAGATCAATCAAACCAAATCACAAAGTCTTAAGTGTCTTGTTCAAAGGCATTCTGGCCACGCCGGCAGGTACAGCAGATTTATTATTAGTTATCCAGCTCAGTCTTGAGTCTAGGCTGTGGTAGATTTCTCCCGTCAATGTTAAAGATTGAACGAGAAAGCTTTGTTTTCTTCGGCTGGCGCTGCCTCCGGGCCGAACCGCTGCCCCGCTTTGTATTTAGTGTGAAGTTTAGAGAATGACAGAGACAGATCGGTCGATAGAGAGAGCAGAGGGAGAGAGAAGTTTAGTAGAAATAAAATACAAAAGCTAAACACAGACGAGGCCTTGGAACCAACAACTTTAATCCATCATTGAAATTCAATCAATATGTCAGCGGGTAGAAATAAGTCTTAGAGATGGAAAATTATCTTGACGTTTACAAGTTTACACAGAGTAAACATGTGGTGGATATTTGTGTTGTGAGTCGTATGAGACGAAAGCAACAAGCAGGAATGTATTGATCAGACCCGAATGATCAACAGGAAGCCATGTTTGAAATTCCAAAAAAGTCTCATACCGACAAAATCGACGAAAGGAAACTGACCAGCAGAAGCTTGAATACCTTCAGTAGGATGACAGGAGCTGACAGCAGAGTAAGTCATTTTTATAAACATGTGAATTAAACATTAAAAAAAAAGGGAAGGCAGAAGGAGTAAACAACAGCATCTGTTCACAGGAGCGCAGAAATATGAAGCTTTTCTGCCCTGAGCGCAGGAATTATTTTTCATAACAATAACTTCACGTCATTGTTACATTTTCAGGCAGGAGTGACTCAAGAATGACTCAGACTTATTGAAGAGGTTGAGTGCATCGCTCAAGGACGTACGACGCAGATTGAACCTGTTACTTTTCAGTTGCAGCGCAGTCTTGAAGCATCAGGTTGTGAAGAAGATGCTGCAATTCGAATCACCTCACATTTAAGTTAGTGACAGACAAACAGAGATGAGAAGAGGAGACAGAGGTAGAGGATGGTGATTGGGGGGGGGGGGGTGACAGATTAAGGCGACAGAGTGATAGACAGTCTGATGGAGGTGGGAGGGATCGGATGGATCCGCTGAATAGGAAGTGATGAAGACAATGAAGGAATGCAGTAGGAAGGAGGTGGGAGGGGCGGCGGAGAGAGCTGAAGGCGAACAGCCGGTGGAAAAACCAGATGACAAGACAGATGAGGGAGGTAACAAGAAGAGGGAGAAAAGCCGCTGTGCAATCTCAGGAGAAAAAAAAAAAAAAAAAGGCTCTGTGAAAAACCATAAAAGGGTTCTTTTACAGCATCATGAGGTATTTCTATGAATAAAAGATATACAGTGCAGCCAAAGAAAAAGAAGGGTTGCAAGATCAAATCTTACTGCAACCTGCATAAAATACCTTTGTAGCAAATGGTTTTTTGCACATGATGTTAATGATGTTAAAAAGAATGATTCAAGGAAGCGTGATACTTTCATTTACATTTCCTGTGTTGTATAATGTACAATCTTCATATAGACCGAAATATAGATCAGTTCAGTTCAGTCTACCCGGGGATCAGGACTCTTGAGGAAGTCACATGATACGCTGCAAAAAATGTTCCGTCTTATCAAGTAATTTTTGATTTATTGAGGCCTTAAAGTCTTCTGGTTTCTCAGGACCGTTAGATTGTTTCAGTATGTTTCCAGTGTAAATCAAATTGTTTCAGGACACAATAACTTATTGAAAACAGGTTGGAATTATTATTAATGGCAGATTTTTCAAAACTTGCTTTAAAAGAAAATCCCAGCAATTTATTTGTAAGCTTCTATGATGATAGCTGACTTGCAGCAGACAAACAAAAAATCTGTCAAAATCAATGCAGATATCCTGACTTTTTTTAGTCTCTAGCACGGACAAAGCTGCAAAAAATGCTTGATGACTTGTTAATCCGTGTTTAGTTTATGCCCACTGAAGAAAATAAGACTTTAAAGCTAATCAGTATTTTTAAATTAACGATGGACCAAATGACTCCATGTAATGTTAGAGGAGTCACTCATACTGACGAACCCACAGAGAAGTATTACCTGATTCTGAAATGTCCCTCAGCTCTACAGAGCTTTTTATTGTCTTTTAGCTCTTTGTTTTGGTTTTACAGCGTTCAGTTTCATCAGCGTCCTTCTCTAGCAGCAGCAGCAGGAAGTTAGCATCTAGCTGGTGAGCACAGTGTAAATATTTCCCACAAGGGTTGGTGGAGATCAAAACAGAGCTAAAAGAGAGTGAATATTGGACTTACATTCATGTGGTCAGAAAATACAAATCCATACGAATGCTAGTGATGATCTGCTTTATGTGTAAATAATCAACAGTTTGCTAATTAGGTGATGATGTGGCCAAAAAAATCAATTAATGCAGGTTTAAAGACTGAAAAATAGACAAACATTACTTCATTAAAGTGAGACATTTTGGATTTGACATTTTGAAAATGATTATTATAAATTAATCACCATGTCTGTTTTCTTAGAGTTTTATTTTTTTATTTTCTTTATGCTATATTGAAATATTTTCATCCTTTAAGCCTCATCGTGTAATCAAATTAAACAACCTGAAAAAAAGAAAAAAAAGCATGCATTAATCAAACTATTCATTCAGCAAAAAGGTTGAAAATATTGATTTACATTACTGTATAGCCCATAATATAATATTTTAATATTATCAAACATTTCTTGGAGTCAAAAAGGTGACTACATAGGAACCTTAACCACAGAACCATTGAGGAACCTTCATTTTTGTGTGAAATATGGCAAGAGAAGAAGGCTATCAGAGGGAGGAGGACTGAATGTAAACTAAAGGAGAAAATGAGTGTGACAGAGATATTGAAGGGCTGGCTTGAATATAAAAAGGAAGGGGGGGAGGGGGGTGGTTGCTTCAGCGCTGCTCTGACAGGAGCCGGTGTTTTAGTGGCCATCTCCCTAGCAACAGAACCATCGAGGATGAGCAGCAGCAGCAGCCCGGCGGATGCGACCGAGCGCCGTGGATGCAAATGTGAACCGAAGGACTGAATCCTCAACACCAGATCCTGCACTAACGGGTGTGTTTTTAACTCGGCAGGGAAGGTTATCATGCTAGTTGTATCGAAGGAGATGAGGAAGATGATGGCGGAGGAGGAAAAGTGGTGCAGCTAGTAGTAGCTGTAACGCCAGCTAACGGAAGTGTATAAATAAAAAAAAAGAAAAGGATGATGTCATTGGTACTCTGGATCCAGCTGAAAGTAGGGCAGTCTGAACAGGAGAAGGGGAGGGAGGGAGGAACGGGGCAGGCGGGGTTGACCTACATACAGCTGTGCGACCTGAGGGGTGTGTGTGTGTGTGTGTGTGTGTGTGTGTGTGTGTGTAGAGGCAGGGTGCAGAATGAAAGAGACAACACAGCCTCATCAAGTGGTCAGCTAAAAGAAATCGAAGAGGAGCGAAGAGGAAGAGGAGGAGGAGGTGGTAGAGGAGGAGGGTGACAGATAAGAGGAGTAAAAAGGAGGGCATGATGAAACGGGGGGAGGAGAGAGGAGTGAAGGAGGAACTGTTGCAGGAGGGAGAGGAGGAAAGAGAAAGTGAAAGAAAGAGGAATAAGAGAGAAGAAAGCTTAGCATGACACATTGAGAGGAGAGTGCGTGTGTGTGTGTGTGTGTGTGTGTGTGTGTGCACTGCTGACAAGGCTCATGAATACATGAGACTCCCACACTCCCCCATCTGCTGTGGGTAATTGCAGTCGCAGTGTTTCTCTGCCGCAGTCGAGATCAGACCCAACATCCTGGTCAAAGATGGAGAGAGAAAGAAAGAAAGACAGAGAGACTTTTTCCAGACATTGTCAGAATTTGTATCGTCACCTCAGCTTCATCTGTTCATTAAAGTAATGGCTTTTTGGCAATTAAACTTACAGTAGGTCAGTGTTACGTAAATGTTCTCTAATGGCTTTATTCAAACATGACAGTTACAGAAAGAGCTGCTACGGTCGCACGATATTTGCTGTCTGTGACCAGAAGCAAACTGTGTGTACACACACAAATATTTGTACATGTTCTTTTCATCGGAATTATGAAGCCACATGATCCTGTTTTATACTGTAGACCTCAATCTAGAGCTGCAACAATTAATCGATTAGACGATTCTCAGATCAAGTCTCTGGTTCCAGCTTCTTAACTGTGAACATTTTCTGGTTTCTTTAATATTTTCTGGTGGTAAACTGAATGTCTTTGGGTCGAGGACTGTTGGTCGGGACAAAACGAGACATTTGAGGTCGCAGCTTGAGGTTCAGGAAACAGCGATCGAATTTTTTCACCATTTTCTGACATTTTGTAGCTCAGACGACTAATCAATTATGAGAGAATGAGAAAATTATCGACGGATTAGTCAATAATGAAAATGATTGTGAGTCACAGCCCTATCTCAATCACTGTGGGGACTGCCTGGTATCCATGCCTACGGTTGGACATGAATGGATGTAAACATGAATTTAACCACCTGTTTGCATGTCACAATTTCTGTCTGCTCCACTTATCAGGCTTCAACCCTGTGTGAAAAAACGCAGCCAAACTGCCAACGCAGAGGCCTTATAATCCTGGATCTGTTACTAGAACTGAATCATAATACTCCCTGACCAACACAGCCCCATGCCTTGCAGCAAAAAATAACAGTTTTAGCATTTGTGTTGCATCAGTGAGGTTCTCTAGTCACTAATTCATTACATGTACCTGCAAAGCATCATTGGCAGTAATAACTCAATAATCGACAGTCATATCATCTGGATATGATCAAAAGTTACAGTCTTTCAGTCTCTCTTTATGTTACTAACCCTCCACACTGCAGCTCAGCAATGAAATACTGTCCAGAGAGTGAATGTGGCCATAAAAAGACTGTAGCTGAAAAAGCAGAAAGAAACAGTGAGGGTGAGAAAAAAAAATAATGAGAGGAAAGAAGGGATGTGAGCATGGATGAGTGGAAGGAAAGGATGCACCAATGGGGAAAGGAAGGTAATGAGGTAAGGAGATGTAGAGGCGCTATAAACTGAGGTAGGAAAAGAGGAAATGAACGAAAGAATGACTTGTGACTGGCATTTTGTATCAGCAGAAAGAGAACAGAGTGAGAGGTCCGAACCTGGTTTCCGGTGACAGAATCTGAGCGCTAAAGATCATAAGCGACGATGGGAGAACAGGTTTCTCTCTCGTCATTACCACCTCTTTGATTGTCCTGTCACAGGGTTCATGAAATATAAATACGGAAGCTCGCATGCGGATCAGAAAGACGAGTGCTTTTTTTTGAGGAAGTAGATCACGGCCTCTTTAACTATGAATATGACGGGGGAGTGAAGAGATGTGAGGGAGAAACACAACGATGAGACGTTTAAGGGCGGCTGATGCTTCTTCTTGGTATCTTAAAATGTTCAGAATGGAGGTTTTTTTTTTTTTATCGGCGTCGTGCAAATGACAGCTGTTTCATATAAGAGAAGGAAGATTTGCGAGAGAGAGAGAGGAGACAAATCGGTGACACTCTTGTCAAAGTTACCTTTTCATTCAGTCCCCGAGACAAACGTCTCTTCCCCTTTGAGAAGTTGGGAGACGAAGAAGAAGAAAGACGATGGAATTCAAAGAGTTCAGTCAAAAGGGAACTCCCGAAGAAGTTTCCCCGACGAGATGAAAGTCTCCGTGTTTATCTGTTTTAAAGTAGCACACCAAGTTTTCAGGAGATCAGATAAGATGGTGAATGACAAGAGCACAGAAGTCATCCGTGTGTGTCCCAAGTGTATTATTTTGCTGAGCAGCTATAGTTGCATAAATGATTAAAAAAAAAAAAAATGGGTATGACATGCAACAAAGGTCCTTGGCTGGAATCAAACCAGGGACGTTTGCAGTTATGTGGCATTCAGCTACCGGGGCGCTCCATCTGCTCGGTG
This sequence comes from Thunnus albacares, assembly GCF_914725855.1. Taxonomy (NCBI): domain Eukaryota; kingdom Metazoa; phylum Chordata; class Actinopteri; order Scombriformes; family Scombridae; genus Thunnus; species Thunnus albacares. The sequence continues at coordinate 29,560,453 of NC_058113.1, forward strand.
CTTATTTATCACTCACATCAGACTCACGACATCACGTCCTTTTTCACACTGACTGTTGTGTGCTAATGTAATTTACAGCTCTGACCGAACGTCCATCAGTGAGCTTTTAAAAGATGGTAATTTGGCTTTTTTTCAGTTGTCAAATCCTTTCGGATTAAAAAATTGTTGTCACGTGTGCGCAGAGGGCTTCGATTTTATGCTGTCATTGCTCACCACTGACTGCAGGTTCATCCACTGTTTAAGTGCTTTATTAACATGTAGTCATCCATGATATTTAGCACTAAATGGCCTTGCGTCTGCTGCCACCTTGAAAGCAAGGAAAGTAGTTGAAATTTCACATGATATATGTCTGATATTTCCCATAGATTTTACAGAATTTTCTATTTTTTCAGTTTATTTTCTAAGGACACATGAATAAACAGGCAGTTTTTCATCTTAAATACATGGAAAGATGTTATAAAGTAATCTACCCGACCTGACAGCATTTCATTATAGATTATAAGTGTCATCATGGCAGCTTTTTCTCAGTTTTGAGGGAGTGTAAATGCAACTACCTACCAAGGACCTGAATTATGTTTTAGCTGATTGGACAAAAAGAAAACCCTCTATAGTCTTTCTTCTCTCTGCTGAGTTCTCTCCGTGAGTCTCAGCAGGACAATAGCGTTTAAAATGTGAGTCAAAGTTTATCATCTTTGGGGAGTAAGAGCCAGCCGGGTACTGTAACCTGTATTTGATGAAAAATTAACCCCTTTTATTCTACAGTAGTTTGTTGCATCACAGATAATTTGTTTGTGTTTCTGTGTTTTTTTTTTCTGTTTGTATTTTCACAAACAGAAGACTGCTGTCAAACTAATCCTGCTTTCTTGCTTTTTTTTCTCCCCCTCTTTTTTTTCTGACTTTCTTTCTCTCTTTTTCCCCCAACAATGTAATCTTTTCCTAAATTTGTCCTTTTCTTGCCCCCTTTTTCTTCCTTTGTACCCATCTACGACTTTTTGTCCCATTTCCTTTCACCGTCTCTCCATTTGTCTTATTTTCTTTTCTCCTTTTTTGGATTTGCTCTTTTCTCCTTTCACCTTGTGGATCATTGCCTGCAAATGTCAATTCACTCCCGTCTCTTTTCCTCACACTTCATCATTCCTCCTCCTGGATCCTCCTCAAATCCTCAAACTGCCTTTCTATCTTTTCCAACTGTCTTTCTCATCTTCCCAAATTTCCCTCTTTTACTCCTTCTTCTCTTTCCTTATCTTCTCTGTCCTTTCCTTTTTTTATCTTCCACCACACTCCTCCTCCTCACGTTATCTTACTTTCTTTCCATCGTTTTTCTCCTTTTTTCCACCTCTTCAACTCCTCCAAACTCTTCCTCCAAAATCCTCCTCTTCTTCTCCCCCCACTATCTCTCTCCTTTCACTCATCTTCTTCCTCCCTACATCCTCTCCACCTCCCCCTCCTCCCCTCCGTCCTCCGACATCCAGCAGTAAGTACCGGCCTTCATCGGAGCAGCACAATGATAATTTCTCGCTGTCCACCATCGCTGAGGGCTCCCACCCAAATGTAAGGAAACTGTGCGACACCCCTCCTAACGTCCCTCATGCCCGTGCATTGGCTTACTATGATAACATTATCTGTCAGGTAACGTGGTTCTCGCCTCTCTCTCTCACCCCTTTTTCTGCATCTCCCAACCCAACCCTGCCCGGGACCCCCTGACCACCCCCAACCCCTTCCCCCTAATGCATGGGCATGAGTATTCTCCGATACTCCGAGGTGTGAAACGCTAAAGGAGTGGGGGGGGTTGGGCGGGTCGAATTTCAAGGGAGGATGGCGGGAGTTTTCTCAAATGGGAGAAATCTGGATCCTTATGATCTTTATCTGACTGTCAAGCATTTTGATTGTGGTTTTTATACCATTTAATTAACTTTCTTAAGAACTAGAACATTTTCAATCCAACAATTATACATATATATATATATACATATACATGTACAGTATAACTGTCAGTCAGTTAGTTAGTGAGTTTCCAACTGACACATTGTGGAAAATTTGGCTTCACCCACTGTGTTAAAAATGGATGATACAGGACATTGATGAGAACAAACAGCAGGAACACAGTATTAACATTAACTTGATTTAAAACACATAAATGCAATTAAAATAAAGGATAAAAGCAAAAGTAAATGGGAGAAGGGCTAGATTTCACTTGCTAGATACTTTAAACAAAATACAACTGACATTAACATAGGAACAAACAAGAGAACATGAAACAGCACAAGTGAATGTAATTTGATTGAACCTTTTCTGCTGTAACAGACAACCATTGGTTTCCATTCATTTCTGTGCAGAATGGCATTAATTTGTCATATTTGCATTAGTATTGTGAGGTATAGGCAATGTAGGCATTTAAATAAAATAAAGACATAAAAATGTGTGAAACATGCACACAGGTGGAAAGAGAAACATAACAACTGAAAATGCGCCCGTTTACACACTGATGCTTCCTCCGCACCCTCAACGGTACCTGCGTTATACGTCAGCAGGGGGGTAAATATAACAGCTCATAGCAACAAGTATCCAAGGAGTGACTGAGCTCTTGCAGCCTGTAACCATGGCAACAAGACAGCTGTCAAGCCTTATAGTTTCATTGTGTTTATTGATTCAGTTTCCTGGTTTATTGCTTATTGATCCTGTGTTGAAGGTGATGGCGAGACACACACACATACAGGTACACACACACAAGAGATGACAAAAAAATTGAAGTACTCTATGGAGCCACTGTAGAAAATCTCTTTATTTAAAACCATTTCAATGTGGAAATATCTATAAAAATAAAGCCTTAAGCATTAATTACATTAATTAGGGATGTCCCCTAATCAATTTTGACTGAACAATGTCCAGGAAACATGTAATTGCATGCTGAGAAAGGGGCAGATGCAGCATAAATCGCCTCAGTGGGTGAATTAGGACACAACACAGCCGGGGTTAGAGGTTAAATTCCCCCGGAAACCATGTAGACTGAGCGTTTATGGACTGTCCTTGTCACAGTGCAGCTACCCAGCTTTAACCTGACCTTTTTTTTTTAAGAGAAAACTCCCAGAATCCTTCACTGCGACCCCTCCCCACCCTCATCTCTTTCTAACCTGCTTTCTCTCTTTTTTCACCTCTTGCATCGGTATGTCATGGTATGCCTGCTCTGTCGCTAACATGCGCCACCCGGTGGTCATGCCAGCCACCGCAGCTCTGCTTCGCTATCTGTTTACAAGGCTGTACTTATAACAAAATGTCTGCTTTACTTGTTTATCCTGAGAACGGGTGGGGAAGGGGGAGGGACTGCTTTAAAAAAATGGTTTATTCTGGTTTTCTGGGGGGGGGGGGTGCATGGGGAAAAGGATTGATATCACAACCAGGTAAGCTAAAGGTGTGGGATATTTGTGAGAAATGGTCGGGATGATCAGGATAAACATCTGAGATGCAACGCCTCGCTGTCGCCTGCAGGCGGCAGCAGAGAGCCGACAGGTGCCTCACTAACTGAAGCATGGTAGCTAGTAGCAGCAACGCTAACGTTGTAGCAGCATGGGTAGAGCTAGTGCTACAACTGAGGTAGAGTTGTTTTTGTTATCATTTGTTTTTCTAAATTTTAGTCTTCTTAAGATGTGGTACCACCCTCTAACAGCTCCATCAGTAGTTTTGTTAACTTTTAAAGTTACAGCAACTAGTTGATCCTCTATAATTCTAATTTCTTTCATGCTATCTTGACAGTTTAAGACATTTCTTTAGCGGAAAAAGCATCACACCTTTTTAATTTAACCACAACCAAAATACCATTTTCACAACCCTAACAGACAAGAAATCCCAGCAAATCCCAGTAGCAAAAAACATCCATCGTTATCTCTTAATGACATCTCTGAAATTTCAACCTCCTAACTCAACACCACCTATATATCACAGCCCCTAAAATCCCTGCTCATCCACTGGATTGAATAGTATTTGTAAATGTTTAACATATTTTCTTTTAGTTTGTTTATTTATTGGACATTTAGGTAACGAACTGAGTTGGGTTCTGATACCTGGTTATATTTTTGATCTGGTTTCATTTTGGCAAAATGCCCTTATTTGCAATTCAGGTAGCTAGATTCTCAATTTTAGTCAACGCTGACCGTCGATTTCACTGGATATATATCCGCTGTAGTTAATTAATTAATGTTAATTCTGTAAATAACTTTCTCAAACGCCAAAATTAAACTTGGTTAACATGTAAGCATCACATTCTGTTTGCTAAAGAAAGACAACTGAATGGTGAGTTGAGTGTGAAACAGTCTGATTTCACATCAATTTAAGTAATCTGATTCTCCAGTTTTTGCTTTGGTTTCAAGCATTTTAATATTTTAAGCTTAATGCAACTGAATCTGGACGTCCAGTATTTGGAGCAAGTAGATTGTGAAAAATAAAGTGTACAAAGGTTTCAGGTTGTGAACTTAAATCAGGCTACCACTCAAAACTGTAATGTTTCTGTCTTTTAAGCCAAAAGACATATTTATTTGCTTTCTTGCCAAGTTTTAGATGAGAGGATCAGCTTCATGTCTGTATGGTAAATATGAAGCTAGAGCCCAGAAATAGTTAGCTTAGCTTAGCATTAAGACGAGAAACAGCTGCCCTGGATCTGGATCAATTAACATCTAATATCTTGTTTGTTTAATCTTTACAATGACAGAAGTTTGATATTTTTATCTATATTTATTTACTTATGTTGCAAGTGTTGAAAGCTAAACCTATTTGATAAATGGACTGGATACTGGATTCAGATCTGGTAAAATGCTATCAGACCCCAACTCTAGGGACAAATGAGTTCAGTCAGTCACAGCAAAGTGTCTGAATATCATTTCAGTGTAAACTCTCTTTCTCTGTATGGTCCAGATGTGGCACATTCTGCCCTTCTGTCTGTCAATTTAAAACCAAAAACAAACATAACACAAATATTTCCAACTACTATTCAACCCAGATTTATTTTCTAACACATTTTCCAACCACATACAAAACTCACCTTTGCATTAAGACTTCCCCAAACCAAAAACCATACAGTTTCCCCCCCAAAATAAACCCAAAATACACTCACTAATAAAGCAAATAACCTCAATTCCCTTCCAAACTAACAGCTCTTTGTCACGATGGTCGAGAGCCTCATCATAAATATCCAAACCTGTATTTACTGTGGTGATAAAGAATAACGACCAGGCAGCACCAGAGAGTCTGAGTCTACCTCAGAGATACTGTAGCCAGCTGGGAATATCAGCTGACGTCTGAAAGGAAGTCTCCTACTATTGGGTCTCTGTCTCCAACACTCGATCTCCAACACTCGATCTTTCTCTGTCTATTTTATCTGTCTGCTTCTATCTCTTCCCGTCTGCCTTCTCTTCCTTGCTACCTAATCTCTCTGTATCGTCTCTGAGCTGTCACTCCTCCCACTCGTCTTCTCTCTCTCTCTGTCCACTTCGATCAGTCTCTCCTCGTTCTGCCTCTCATCTTTCCGTCTCTGTCTTTCTCTGAGGATGCCTTGTATGGTTTTGAGGAGTATAACCCTTTGCCCCATCCCCCTCCCCTCAGAAAACCATGAGCAGATACACCTGGGAGTGTAAGACCAAAGAGGAGTCCGACTGTGAGGTAAGACTGAATCCCCCCCCGTCCCGCCACGTTGTCAGATAGTCCTGCCCCCCTCCCCCCTTCTCACCTTCCCAAACAGCTCTCTCATTGTTACTGTGGCCCTGTCAGTCACCCTATATCTCAACTATCAGTGGATTGATCCAAGTTTTACCCCCCACCATTGAAAAATGACAAAAAATCATGATCGGTCGGTCAGGAAAACAAAACAAAAGACAGATTTACACAAATAATATCACCTGTTAGAACTGAATAAACTTAAAGATTCCCTCCAGACATGTATTAAGATGTATATAAATATCCTGCTTGGAACAATAATATGTGTCTGATATAGTTTTTCCACAAAAAAAAGTATAATTACCACTTTAAAATCCTTTAAATGGCATCTACTCCTTCTCCCTTATTAAAAATTCAGTAAATATGCAAATATATTTCATTTAAGAAGTTCAACTGTTGGACACAAGATGTCTCCTACTTCACTGTAAAGTCCATTCTCAGTGTATGTGTGCTGGAGGATAAAAGTTTCCACATCACATGTGTGTAAATTGCATACTGGACCACAATTGGCTCCACATTTGTGATGTCACAAATCCTGCTCATAGACCCGCCCCTTAAAATCCTATTTTCAATCAGCACAAAGAAACTTTCCACTTTCCAGCAGATGAATGTGAAAACAGCCTTCTAGTGTCAAACTTTACACAAACATCATTCTGCACGGTGAAGCTCAAACATCCAACTGTAGGAACAAGAAGAAAAACAGATTATTGAGTGGAAGGAGACTTTAACTCGACTTATGAAAGGTTTACAAACGTTTTTTGGCTGTAAATGTATAAAATAAAAAGAGTGAACTATGAACTCCAGTTAATGTTCATAAGGATGCAAACAAACACCAATACTGATGAAGTATTAATGCATTCTTCCTCACATAAAACACATATTTTATGCAACTTAAGTTAGTTTGTTGGTAGTTTCTGTGATGTTTATACTGAATTTAGCATTAAAACTGATGTCAGGGTTAGTGTTGTAACCCAGCTCTCTAGGGGAAAGAAACAAAATAAAACCAGATTTATTACAAGGATTGGTTGTAATTAACTTAAGTATACAAATAACAGAAACAAGAGGCGAACTACAAAGGAGAAAAGAGCCTGAAATACAATAATTACAACCAGAAGAGGACTCGGCGAGACTAAAACCTGTCATCAAACAAAAGAAACTAACCTGCTCTGCTCTTATCTGCTCAAAAACCCCCAAAACATTAGAAGCAACACCCCTGCTGCACTAGTCTCTAGACAAAACTGTATCTAAATGTGTGTCTGTGAATGTATTTGTTTGTAAAAACTAAACCTGGAACAGTCCCCCTAATGAAGCTAGTGCCTCATTTTAACATGGAAATCAAGTCTATACAGAGAATTAACACGTATCTAATAAAAGGCTGCAGAGCCTGGAGGCAAAATCCAAAAAAAAAAAAATATATATAAACAGCAAAGAAAAAAAACCTGCATGGCTCCTGCAATGGGAGCCTGTTGACCTTGTAAGGGCCTTGTCACACGTCCAGACAGCTGAGGTACCACTGCGGCCACACACACATACACACACACACACACACTCTCTGAGGCTTTTAATGGAAAAAGAAGAAGAAAACCCCCGCTGTTTGTCTAGAAAAGGCGGAATTTAGAGAAACTGAACCACACACAAACATACACAGCACGCAGACATTTTTGCATACAGTCAACACACACACACACACACACACACACACACACCAGTCATCTCTGAACAAAAGCACTTGTTTCCCTGTAGAAATTGAACGCTTTGTGTTTCATTCACTGTGGTTGATTGAACCTCCGCTTGGCCTCAATCTTCCCTCCAGTCCAGCCACACGGTTTCCTCTGCAGCAAGCGGTGAAATGGAATTGTTTTTTTGGGTTTTTTTTTGTTGTTGTCAATACTAAATAAATTCAACACAGAAAATGAATTGACCGGGCAGAGCTGGTCGTAATTTCTAAGAGGATTTCATTTCCATCGACTGACTGATCAAAACTGAATTAACTTTTAAGTCTAAACACTGCAGGCATCCAGTAGAATGGATAAATAAAGACTTACAGTTAAATTTTATGGAGATGGTCCCGGAATATTTTTAATGCTCAGTTATTGTTTGGAGACACACTTTCATGGCCAGTTAAGAGACATTTACAGGCATCTGATAAAACCGTCCCTGTTCGAAAGGCTGTGTTGTACCAAACCATGTTGATCCAATCCGTCCCAGTCACACAGCCTGAAACATCTTTTACCAGCCCTGTTTATATTCCACAGAGGCTCATATATGCATACAAACCTGACACAAACACACTCTTGAATGCAACTTAATATTGACACATATATACACTGGGAGACAAACAGCCTGTCAATAAACAAACAAGCCACAAACAAATTGTTTACACGAGTAGCACAGGCAGGCTAACACACATACTGCACCAATACAAATATTTTAATCTGAAGTGTATGTGCCCAAGCATAAAAACTGACTAATGAACAATAATGCTAACAAACACACAGGTGCATTGACTCTGAAACACTCTAAGTGTAAAAGACGTTTGAACAGCTGAAGAATACTGATCCCGATACAAACACAAACTCTCAGACCACCTGCCTGCACCTTGACGCCAAGCAGAGACAAATAAAAAAGGATATTGAGCTATACATTTCATTTTAAGCATAAATATACATGTATTATTACCAAATTAGTCAACGCGCTAGCATAATATCTATGCGTTCATGACGATGGCTAGCTAAAATCACACAAACGTAGGACCACATTTCCCACAAACCCCATCACTTCCTGCAAAGAAGCTAATTGCTTCATCCAATAAAGATTTTCTCTTTTTACTTTTCTTAAGTTATATTTCTGACTTTGGTAACTACTAACGGTAGTTTAACAAGTCTGCAAGTCTACAGCCATGCTAGCAGCTCTGTAGCATGCTGTATTTTGACACTGCAGTAGCATGTTTGCACACTAACATTTGCTAAATTAGCAGTAAATACAAAGTACAGCTGAGGCTGGTGGAAATGTCAGGCATTTGGTTTGAAACCAAAGTAGTGGACAAATAAAAAAATTTGATCTGACAGCGTTGGATGAAGTCAGAGGATCACCAAAGTTGCGTGTAACAAAATTTCATCCAACCATTGTCAAGACATTTCACTCAAAACTATAAATGTCAGCCTCAATGTGGTTCTAGAGGAAAAGTGGTGGACTGACAAAACCAACATTGCCGTCTCTAGAACCACTGCCATGGCTAAAACAGAATAAAAGGGACAATACAGACTGTTCCTATTTTCCTACAAGCAAAATGGCATGCTCTCACATGATTAAATATTAATAAAAAGTCTATATATAGGGGCTTTAAGAGGATAAACATGTTGGAAAGGATTTCTCCATCTGCTTTGACTTCTAAAAGCGTTTGTTGTGTCTCTGGACTCCGGAGTTCCCCCCTCACGTCAAGAAATGGAGCGGAGGCTGGTAGCAGATGTCTCATTAGTTTATAATAATCCTACCAATGTCTTAAAAGTTCCTGATGCTGTCATGTAGCACCGTTAAACAAACACCAGCCCACTAAAAGACACTAAAAGGACATCAGAAACTGTCCCTGTGCCTCTATCATCATCATCATCATCATCAGAACCCTGTTTTATCTCTGTTCCCACTCCCCCTTCAAAATGACACCCAGTCTAAAGTCCTTGTGACTCTGTGCCTCCCACAACCCCCCTCCGCCGCCACCCCCCTTCCAACCATGCACAACAATGAAATCCAACAAACAAAAAACATTTTACAGTTTCACGCTGACGGGAGGACAGAGGGCCCCTATCCCGTAACCATGGAAGTGACGTATCCGCACGTCCTGCCTGAAGTTACTATCTAGGCCAACAGCCAGCGGGTAAATGCTCTCACTGCTCTTCCTTTTTCTAAAAGTGCCATTGAATTCAAACGCAAACATTCAATTAGGGTGTGTTTGTAAATGGCACAGCCCTCAGGGTCTGGAATTTGATGTTAGCGTGTGTGTGTGTGTGTTTGTGTGACGATCAGTGAGCCTGCCAACCTGTGTGTGTCTGAATGAATGTGTCTATCTCACCAGCATGTGTGTCTGTGAGTATGGATGTATGTGTGTGTGTGTGTGTATGTGTGTCGCGAAACTAAGAGGCGCAGACAGACGCCCCAGGATGCCTCGGCGCAGCACAGTCGATGATGCCATGCAATATTAATGGGGATAAAAGGCTGGAAAAACAGAGTCAAAATGGACCCTGCAATCAATTTTTCCCTGTGACCTTAATTAAATTCAGATGAATTGAAACCTCTTAAAAAAAAACACTGCTTTTTTTTTTTTTTTTCCCCTCCAGCAACTGTTTGGGTATGTATGACGGTGGTACCCACAGATAATCGGCCAGAACGGACAGTCGGTTCATTTGTGGCTGATATTCTTTTTTTTTTTTGTTTTATTTTGTTCTGTTTTGGGATAATAAATGGACGGAGGAGGTGAAGCGGGAGGAGACGTGGCGTTCTGCATGAGCGATTATTAGATAGGACGTACTGTAAAGGGGGGTCTTGCATGTGGATGTGCATGTGCTTCCTGGATTGCCTGAAAGGGGGGGGGGGTTGGGAGGGGGGATTTTTTGGGATGTTGTCGCTCATGCAGCTCACCTCAACGTCTCCTCAACAAAAACACAACATGCCAGCTGAGCATGACGGCTGTCAAACAGAGGAGCCTCCAAACCAGAGCAGCTCAAATGGCTGCGACTAAAATTGCTTGAAGCAACGATAAAACAGCTACAATTTGATTTTGTTGATTTTTTACGGCATTTTGCTGCATTCTGTTAGTATTTAAAGGACCGTACCAGTGATTTTGCATGTTTTAGACCATTTACTACCAATAAAACATATGTTGCCATGACTGTTTCTTTTATGAACATTTACCTTTTGGGTTCTTTTGTCGTCTTTTTGTAATCTCAGCTGCGTTGTTGAGATTTGTGAGGTGTTGCCGTTGCCTCTGCAGCATAATGACTTAACCATAAGGGGGCTTTCAGACCGACTCCAGCTCTGCATGAAAAAAATGCATCCCTACCGTTCATTTGAATGGAGGCAGTGTGTTTACGCAGCGGGGACTCCAACACAGAGAGCTCTGCAAAAAAAACACAGCGGTCGTCTGGCAAAAACCTTAAAAAAAAAATGAATGACTTGATGTTTGTAGTTATGGAGCTAAAACTTGCAAACACACTGGTGCGGTCCTTTAAAGCATGAAGGTGGAACATGAAATTCTGTTGCAGTGCATGATGAATAAAAGACGAATCCAAGATTTGAGATTCTGTAAAAGCATATTGAGACTAAATTCATCTTTGTTTTCTTCAACTCTATCACCAGACAAGATTGTCGGATGATTCTGCAGAACCTTGGATTATGTCCAGTGAAAATGCTTTTTATGTCCAGTGCCAATGTTTTTAAAGTTCTTGTTTTCTACAATATCTGCTTGTAGCAACTACTGTAAATACAGTATGGCTGAGTTTAGGCAACTAAAGCACTTGGTTAAGATTGTAGTAAAGGTTAATAAAAGGATGGTCTATGATGGGACGTGAACTCTGGTCTCTTGCATGAAAATCAGATGTGCTAGACCACCCCCCCAACCTCTACACCCTCTATGCCTCGCTACATGTAGGACATTACTTCATGAATTGAACATTGGCATTGGATGTAAATTGTGAGGTGCAGAAACATTAAAGGCCTGGTTGTCTTTGTTATTGACTTAAGCAAAGATGAATGTAGTCTTTAAAGAAATCCACTTCTGGTGGTTTAGTCAGAATTTGCTAAAGAGGATTTAAAAGGATTCAAAAGCAAAGTTTTCCACCAATCGACAGGCTCAGAGTTAAACACGACTGAGACAAACTGTTTACCTGTTGTTGTGGTTCTAACTGTGCTTTCTACCCCCTACCCCTCCACCTCTGCCCCTCCCTGGGTAGGATGATCCTAATTCCCAGAACAAGCTGGAGGACCCGGTGAAGGCACCGTCCAAGGAGGATGACTCCCTCAACATCCACAACTCTCTGACCCCCAAACACGAGAACCACAAGGTCCTGGGCGAGGAGAACTCCTCGGAGGTAAACTCACTGCAGAACAACATGATGTGAAAACAAAACAAAAAAAACAAAACAACCCCAGCAACCTGACAACACGACACTGAAAACGACAAGGTGCACCGGCAACGTGAGCCCCAAACCCCTCCCTGCTCTCCGTCCGTCCGTCCGTTGCCGAGTGCGCCTAACCGGTCAACCAACCAACCAACCAACCAGCCTGCCAACGTACCAGCCAACCAACCCAGTCTGCAACCGTCTCCGACACGGCAACACTGCCACCAAGCGGCCCAGGCCGCTGCAAAAAAAACGTACACCACCACCGCCGCCGACACCACCACTGCCCCCCCCCAGCTGAGAGTAACCCTCCCTGCCCCCCCCCCAAAAAACCGCACCCCTGCCGCCGTCTTGCAACTTCCCCCCTTACATCCACTCATGCCCCTGTTTCGCAGCCCCGCCCCCCCCCCTCCCCCTTGTTGCTGTCACTCTATCTCTCTTACCTGCACACACACACGCACACACACACACACACACACACATAAGAAGCATACACATACAGTGAAAAGATGAAAACATAAAACACGCTTATATGTATACACACATACACACCTTCCCCTGCCTGCATTGGTGTATTTTGTAAAAAGAAAGAAATCATACAGAAGTTTAAAAAGTACGTAAAATGTCATTGTAAAGAAAAAAAAAGTTAAGATAAAGCTACTGAGAGGTTTTGATGTTTGTCTGACTAATCCAGTGAGTATGTATAAATATTGGAAAAAAAAAAAAAATTTGCTTGGATTGATTTAAAAAGAAGCAACACAATGTGTCTTGGTTTTCATTGATGTGATTTCTAATCCTTTGATGTACTTGTTTTTTTTTTTTGCTTTTTTTTTTTTGTACTTTTTTGGGACTTCAACCAGAGAATAAACAAACGAGATTCAGACAGTTGTTGAAATAAACCTTTTTAACATGACCTCCGTGAATTCCTGTTTTTTCCTCGGCGTTGCTTTTCCCCCTTTTATTCCCCCCTGAACCCCCGACGCTCTCTGCATGGCTTTGAACGCAGCTTCTTAAGTCCATGTCATACATGTGCTGCCCTGCTTTACACACCAACATACACACAATGTCAGGTTCAGGTACATTTAGGACACAAAACATTTACAGATTGCACTTTTAGGTTTGTTACCAGACCATAGATCATATTACTGTTAACATCTTAAATGTTTCACTCACTACAAGTTATCAGAATATACTTTCATATATGATTAAACCATATCAGAGATACAACTATGAGGCTGTTGTGCCAGTCACAAGAGGATGAATATTTTGAGTTTGAAGGTCCAGTACTGAGCTTGGAAATATTGGTTTGGGAAAAAAAACTCATGGCCTTCTTCTTCTCCTGGCAGATGGATATGGCTCAGTTGTCACAGAGACCGGAAGTCTGTATTTATGTCACATGATAACGACTAAACCAAACCAACAACTGAGAAGTCCATCCGCTGATTAGGGTCAAGAGATGTGACTGAAAGCTCTAGAAAAAACAAGAAAAAATGGTCCTTTAACCTTTTAACATCCACCGGGTCACCGGGGACCCGCCTAAGCCAGTTGTAAGCGGTAGCATCACACTGTAATGAGTAAAAGCAATCGGCACAGTTTGGCCAATTGGAGATGATTGGACAGGTTCAGGGACAACAGTGACACCACAAACTAAAAACTCCCGAGCTCCCCTAAGGTTAGGCCTAGAGGTCTGGGATATTATACAGGTTGAAAAGATGTAAAAGGTTAATGGTGTTCTGCATAGTTCTGGCATAAAGCATGACCTAATTATTGTTATTCAAATATGACTCATTATAGATAACGACCAAAAACAGTTTTTTGAGCCTTATTTGAACTGATGTAGTTTTGTTCATGTTTTAGCCACATGCTAAACAAACACATTTCCAGAAACTAGAAGATGTCACTTGTCAAATGAAGCCTAATACATGCATCATGGCCTTACAGTTCTTCTGTTATAAGCTTTTCCATGTGGGTATGCCAAAACGGTGAAAATTCTATAAAAAAAAGGGTGGATGTTAAGGGGTTAAATTGTCAAAATGATGAATAATCCATGAATAATATATACAAAAAATGATAGTTTAACCATCAGCCGTCAACTGAAATGTGAAGCTTTGTACATTTTTGTTGCACTTTGTTTCACACGTACATGTTGCACAACGCTAAATGAATTTATCTTCAATTGTGTTACAACACAGCCGACCAAAAGTCCAGTCGTGTTCCAGCATAGAAATCTGTACACATTACAGAGAGAGTTGCACAAATAGGAGGTTATAGAGGCCGCTAACATGGTGGGCTGAGAAAACTACATGAAACTTCTGAGTTTATAGAACATTCATGAGACACAAAATACTGTAAAAACAAAACTTTATTACTGTATTCTGTCAAAGTTGGAATTTTAGAAAGTGTTGATCCAACAAGAGCAAGTTGATATTTTATGCCAGAAAGTTACACTTATGTCACATTTATGCAAACTGTCATAATGAAAATAATTCTCATATCACATGGATGTTTACATTTTGGACATTTAGTTCAGAGCATGCAAGGATACATAGTTTTTTTTCTCACATAATCAACTTTAAAGTATCGGATCTTTAGAAAAACAAAGTCAGAGAGTTCACAGGTTGATTATGTGACTTTGAGTTTTAACATCTCCGGAGTCGACAGTTGGTGTGCCGTTAGAAAAATTGTCTCCACAGCACATAAATCACGATGCCAAGAACAACTCTGCTGCTTCTGCATGTTTCCTGCCTCCAGAGACGCTTCCCTGTTTCCAGCTGGACACATACACACCTCTCTAATCTAAACATATAATATACATACCTGCTGACACGCAAATAAATAACACTCACAGATGCAGAAGCACCATACCTGCAGCTGTAGAGAGACATATATAAGAAACATGCAAACACATTTGTGTGTGTGGACAAAGCACCGCACACACACAATTAGTTCCAGATTCTTCACTGTGTGAGAAAAGGCTGTGTATAAAGTGGTGCACGGCACAAACTGAAACTGTTACAGAATGTTTTTTAATGATTATATTACAACTTTCTTAAAGAACAACAGGTGGTAAAACTCTGGTTGACAGAGCGGTTGAGTAAGTTATTTCGACATGAACAAGTAGGAAAATGAAATCATGTTAACAAACGAGGTTGAATTCCCACATTCTGTCAGCGCTGAGTTTATTACAGATGCAACATTTCATGCGATGACTTTCATCATGCATCAAATTCACGGCAACCAATGAAAAGGGGAGAAAAAAATTAAACATCTGGAACAATTTATACATCAATAATTGATAAAAATATCCTTAAAATGAGACAAATAATATATGTCAAAATCAATAGAATACAAATGAAATGGTTCAGGTTAGTGGCTCTCATGTTAATAAACTGTTTTGGAGTTTTTCTTTCAGATGGACATGTGGACATATAGAAATGAACTTCTCATATTCATCCATGCATGCCCACACACACACCTCCCACACATATTTTAGCTCTGCTTCATAGAACTTTTTGTTCTATTCAGGATGCTGAGTACACACACACACACACACACACACACACATGCACACTTACATTGATATATGCACAAAGCATCTGTCAGCTTCACACGCTCACTCCCACTCACTTTCTCTTACACACATACACACATTTGTTACTTCTACACTTGTTGTTGGGACTCTTGTTGACATCCTGCATTAACCAGTGCCTTAACCTAACCTAAACCAGACCTGAGCTTAAGTGTTTTGGGATAAGACCCTGTCAAGTCTCAAAACAAAAATTATTCAAAGTCTCAAGTCAGGTCTGAAGTACAGTCATAGAGGGTAAAGTCGCGTCTGAAGTTATTTGACACGAGTCTAAAGTGTAAGTGAAGGCATCTGAAATAAGTTCACATCAAGTCTCAAGTCAGACAAAACATGTGTCGAGTCATCTGAGACGAGTTCACATCAAGTCTCAAGTCATTTGAAACTTTCAAATTAAGTCTCGAGTCATTCAGACGAGTCTTAAGTCAACTTTCAAACCCTAGAGGGCAAGTGCAGGCTCTCATAAGCAAGCAAGCTGAAGTTAAGTTTCGAGTAAATGGACTGCACTTTTATAGCGCCTTTCTAGTCTTCCAACCACTCAAAGTGTTTTTACACTACAAGCTACATTCACACATCGATGGCACAGCCATCAGGAGCAATTTGGGGTTCAGTATCTTGCTCAAGGACAGTTTGGATGTGGACTGGAGGAGCTGGGATTGGAACCACCGATCTCCTGATTAGTGGACAACCTGCTCTACCTCCTGAGCCACAGCCATCATTTGACACGAGTCTAAAGTGTAAGTGAAGGCATCTGAAATAAGTTCACATCAAGTCTCAAGTCAGACAAAACGTGTGTTGAGTCATCAGAGACGAGTTCACATCAAGTCTGAAGTCATTTGAAACATTCGAGTTAAGTCTCGAGTCATTCAGACGAGTCTCAAGTCAACTGTCAAACCTTAGAGGGCAAGTACAAGTAGTCACAAAATCTCATAAGCAAGCAAGCTGAAGTTAAGTTTCTGCACTTTTATAGCGCCTTTCTAGTCTTCCGACCACTCAAAGTGCTTTTACACTACAAGCCACATTCACACAGTGATGGCACAGCCATCAGGAGCAATTTGGGGTTCAATATCTTGTTCAAGGACAGTTCGAGATGTGGACTGGAGGAGCTGGGAACGGAGCCACCGATCTTCCGATTAGTGGACAACCTGCTCTACCTCCTGAGCCACAGCCTCCATTTGAAACAAGTTTAAGTTAAGTCTCACATCATTTGAGACAAGTCCAAGTTAAATCTCCAGTTATTGAAGACTAGTACAAGTAAAATTTCATGTCGTTTGAGACACGTCATGACTCGAGTCTAATTAAAAAGGAAAAGGGTTTCTCTTTTTTTTTTTTCCTTGTTTCAGGATTTTACTGCCTCAAAGCAAAAGACTTGTTAGTGCTTTTAAATCTCATGTCAGGTCTTTGGGGAGTCAAGCCTCGAGCAGGTCAGCCATCATGTCCATGTGAAGTTTCGAGTCCTCATTTTTACGGCTTAAGTCTGCTCCAGTTCTAATCTCGACCCCGCAGCTACGTTTTATTTTAGTTTTTGAAGAAATGAGGGCTGAACAAAATATTTCTCTCTCTCTCAAAAATGTCTTCACTCTCAAAGTATAAAACTCCAATTGATTCCCACAAAGATAGAAGTTCAACAGCACACACACACACACACACACACAGACACACATACACACACTGACACACACTGACACACACACACAGACACACACACACTCTCAGCCAAGTAATAAACAACCCTGAATGTGTCTCAGATGAGGCCACAGCGCTGCCAACCCTTTGTCGGGTTTCTCTTTTGGATCACTGAGAAAGCAACGGGTTAAACACAGTATTGTTGGGGATCCTTCCCAGGGTGGAGGGGTGCTGATGGGTGGTGGGAGTGGGGGGGGGGGGAAAGGTCTGGGTGCCCTTCTCTTTCGTCAAATAAATAAAGAGGGGGGGTGGGGTGGGGGGGTGTAAGGGAGCATTTCAGCCCCCAGAAGGTAGAAGAAAAGACTTTTTCTCTAGAATAGGAAACAGCAGTAGGCGAGCTGCAAAAACAGCAGCAACAGTGATTATCACCCTCTTTTATTCCTGTCAGCCTCTCTCTCTCTCTCTCTCTCTCTCTCTCACACACACACACACACACACACACACACACACACACACACACACACACACACACACACACACACACACACACACTCTTGTGGAAGTTGGCACATGCAGTAGCACATGACTGCACACACACACACACACACACACATACACACACACACACACTAAAGGAGGGTCCTCTGAATTGAAACGAGTGAAGCCAGAAGTACCAGTGGACGCCATGGCAACAAGTGGGCATTACATTACCAACAGAGAAAGTGAAACGGGATGGGGGAGGTGCTGTCATTGCTCTGAGAGTAATGCTTTGGCAGAGTGACCCTTTATGAGCTTGTTTACAAGAGTAAAGCAACTTTCATCAGTTTACAGCCATTAAATACAGTTAAAAAATGATAATAAATTTTAAAAAGTCATTATGATCAACTGGAAAGTGTTGCTGCTAAGTGCTAATCCTCAAATCCGTCGTCAATTTATCTTTTTTTTTTGGTCATTTTTGGTGATAAGTGCTCATTGCAGTGGTGTCTCTTCTTTCTAGGGATCAGCTGTCAATCAAACATTGTTGTCTCTTTCTCCTTAAATGTTCTGTCTTATTTTTGGCCCAATGAAAGCAGATCAATCTGGAAACACATCATTTTTATCCGTTTTTGAGCTTCGTCTTCCTGCAGCTATTTTCCACTCTTGTCAAAAATACTTTTCTGAGAGGATAAATTAGGTAGGAGGATAAAAAACACCGCTGACCTCTGACCTGACAGTAAGCAGGGATAATAAAGAAATTTATTACCGGTCTTACAATGGCAACAGGAAGACATGTCAGTGAAAATACCTTTATTGTGTGTGTGTGGCTATATTAAAACACTAAATAATTGATCTCAAAGAGGCTCTCAAAGGAGACTTAATGCAGCTTTACTCTGCTGAAAGTGCTGCTTTACTTGGAAATATGTCTTTAGTCTATCCGTACTCTGCATCGGATGGCAGCTTTATCGCACAATGCTCCCATTGGCCACCATAAAGAGAGGATGAAATGGGTTTTTAAACAGTTTTACCATTGCAGTGTTCACACTTGAACATCAATTTTTAATGAAGCCACATGAGCGTGAACCTCACCAGAGTTTTTGTAGGTGGTGCTCCTGTTTTTGCTCGGTCATGAAGCTTATACTGATGCCGCTTCTTCTTCTCTTTATTCTGAACAAAATAATGCCGCAGCCAGAAATGTCAGATGTAACGTATCACTTACTGTGTACTAAATGTTTCCCCTTGGAAGGAGACACTAATTATCCACAACAACAAAATCATAAAGCTCCATTTCAGTCACTCCAACTATCCAATAACATTTTTGGCATTGATTCAAGCCTGCACCAACACTTAAAATGCATGATAAATAATGTCTTAAAGTTCAGGTGACACTAATATTTTTTGAGTACACATGTATGTTTTGTAAAATCATAAAATTGTATCTAAAGCTGTTTAATGTTAGTCTTTACACCTAAAAAATGATATAATATGTACAGTACATGCTGCATGCAGATATGTGTCTGATGCTCTCTAGGAATTAGATAACGAGGTCAAAGGTCAGAGCTGCAAAATAATCCACAAAACATTCTCATGACCGTGTGAACAATGATAATAGGAGGCAAGAAGAGTTTGAAAAGACTGATTTCAATGACACGGACGCCGACCTGATCACTCCTGATCCCTCTGACTACAGACAGAAACTGGTTGATCCGTATTTATTACAGCCGCAAAAGGACACATTATCCTCCTGTGAGTGTGTGTGTGTGTGTGTGTGTGTGCATGTGTGTGTGTGTGCACCATAGCCACCGACCTTTTAAGCGCGTTCAGTACATCCCTCTCTTTCACTCTCACTTATCTGCTGCTGCTGCTGCTGGCGGCGATTTCATGCATCTTCAGACAGAGAGGGCGCCGTTTCCATGGAAACCGATTCCGATGCTACAGTCTAAGCAGGAGGAGCCGTCCAAACTCGGTGACCTACGGGCTCCGCAACAGTATTGATGGGGCCAGATTAAGTGACTCTTATGCAGCTTTACTCTCATCTAGCCAAACTGTGGACTATCAGAGCATTAAAACTGCTCTCAGCTCCACATTAGGTTGAACATTGCACCCTGCGATCTCTTCAGACGACCCTAATCCCTTCTTACACAGCTGCCCAGCTGTCACTTACAGTTGTCTCAGGCGCACATACACACACACACACACACACAGCGCTGTCCTCATCATGACACTAGTCAGATTTTAGCTTTTAGTCTTCACATCAGCAAAGAATTTAAATATTATGAATTAAGAAAATGTTTCATTTCAATTATAACGTCAGCTATAAATAATCATTATGGTGACAGTGTGCACGCAAACATCATATCAAATTATGATTTCTCTGTGAAATAATATTATTAAAGGAAAGGTAGAAATATTATAATGAAGTATTTTTATATTAACATAACGTAGCTAATATATATGTTGTTATATTATGATATTATGTGAAAGGGCTCACTCGCGGTGACTCCCGACTCTGCAGTTCTTCTTATTTCAACTGCGCTTTAAAGCCTTTTTTCAGCTCATTGTTTTGGTTTTAAGTTCTACAACTATTACTGTTTTGCTTCAGTCTCACTGCTCTCATCAGCGCTGTTCACAGTGGAGCGTTTAGCAGCTAAAGAGCCAGATAATTTCCCTTAGTGGAGACCAAAACAGCAGCAGCCAGAGCTAAAAGGAGAACGAATATTGGACTTATATTCACCAGGTGGCCAGAGAATGACTCAAAATGACTGCTAATGTTGCTTATTTTTGCTAATAAGCTCATCACATCTACCTAAATGGTGCTAATATGTCAGTATTGTGTTTACAGCTTGTTTCTGTTGTACCCAGCTGGCCAAAAAAATCAGTTATTGCAGGTAAAAGTATAGAAGCATTAGCAGCAAAATGTTCCCAATACAAAAGTAACAGTGTTTATTATGCAGAATGATTCCATTGAGAGTGTTTTCAATAATAATAGTGTATATTTTCATAAAGGTTATTGTTTTTTAATGTGTTAACAAGTAAACAACATTTTAATGTTGTGTAATTGTTGTTTATTCCAGTGGTGGATCTTTATCTTGGTGAAGCAGCATCTGTTTCATCATCATCAGGTTGAACGTGTCTATAAGTTATGAGCACATGATGGATTTTTCCGTCTAAACCTCCCAGTTTGTTTTATTTGAGTAACTGGTAGAAAGCAGAGGAGCTCAAGCTCTCCAGTATTTTATAAGAATAAAGCAACAATTTACAGCCAATTTACACATCACATCAGATTTGTCGATCATATGTCTTGTATGTAAAAATCTAAATCTGCAAAGTAACTACTAACTATAAATGTCATATAAATGTAGTGGAGTAGAAATATAAAGTAGCATAAAATGGAAATATTCAAGTAGAGTACACGTATTAAATAGAAGTACCTCTACTTCTACTCTCCATGATGACACAAAACCATCATTTTATCCGAAATCACACAGCAGAAAGAAGAAAGGGAAAGAGTGTTCTCAGGGGTGTAAAGTGTGTGTGTGGAGGGTATTGAGGGTATAAGAGGGGGTGCAGGAAAAGAAATGGAAAGAGAACATGGTGAAGGCGTGTCAAGATTTTTTTTCTCTCTCTCTCTCTCTCTCTCTCTCTCTCTGCTGTTCCGAGTCATCCCTGCTGGGACTTGGGATACATCAGCAGCCTGTGATTGGCTGACGATGTGGTGGAATGATGGTGTTAGGATCCAGAAGGGGCTGTTAGGATTGGCTGGTGCAGACACACACACACACACACATACACACATACACACACACACATATGATGAAGGCATGCACAAGCAAACACAAGTCATACATGTATGCATGCAAAGACACACACACACATCAAAGTCACACTTTTGGATTAACATGCATGCCTATAAACACACAAAAACAACAGATAGTGACACAAAGGTACGCACACACACACACACACACACATGCATTTAGAATGACATGCATGCACACACACAAGCACACAGTGTGCCTTACAAAGCCGTCTGAAAGGAGGGGATTGAAACCAAAAGGAAAGAGGAGAGAAGCAGGAGGGGGGGCGGAGGGGGGGGGGTTCAAGTCTAAATGAATCATTCTGGCACAGTCTAGTTTACTAATGAGGCTCTGAGGAATGCTGCTGATCAGAACAGGACACATTGGCTTCTTTTCTGATGGAAATGTAGCGAAAGCAGAGTAAACCCCCCCACCCCAAGTTCCCCCATACATGTGAATGAGTGACTGGTTTGGCAGCAGAGCAGTGTGATGGCAGCGACTTCAGGCGACTGAGTGAACGATGTGACCCAACTGTTCGCTTCAGCAGACTCTATAGTTAGACGATGATGATGATCATGATGAGGATGAGGATAATGAGGATGATGATAATGATGAGGCCTTGTGACTAAAATAAAGTCTTGGCCTGTGACTTTTTTGTGTTGGTGTTGTTGTGGTCTATGATGTAGTGTTTTCTTCGTGTGAGCTCCATCTTTGGTTCCTTCTTCACCACATCCTAAAAATTATCACACATCAGTCAAAAAGTGTTTGTGGGAGTGTTGTGTTTGGATTTACTGTTGATAAAGTGCTTTTCTTTGCCAAATAAACCCTAGCAGCTATCATTGCTCAACAGGCAAAATAAATATATCACAAAAAACACAAAGAGAGCTTGAACACAAAGACAAACAGGCATCCAAGGAGCCATTAAAGGAATAGTTTGACACAATGAAATGAGAAAAATGATACCGCTCTCATGTCTGTACAGTAAATATGAAGCTAGAGCCAGGAGATGGTTAGCATAGCCTAGCATAAAAACTGGAAGCAGGGGGAAACAGCTAGCCTGGCTCTGTCCAAAGTAACAAAATCCCCCTAATAGCACTTCTAAAGCTCATTAAATTACACCTTATTGTTCATTTGTTTAATCTGTACACACTGTATTATAAAAACAACAAGTTAATCTCACGTTAATCTCAAACTATTACTTGAAAGTGAGCTTAAATGTGGACTCATAGGCTCCAAAGTGGCAATAAAAGAACAGGTGAAGGTTAAGTTTATTTTGTGCTGCATTCATGTAAAATGTTTACATAGATGTCAAACCCTGTGCAGCGCTCATACAGATCAATATATATAATATGTGCTGTACATGTATATATGTAAACTGTATATTGTGTGTCTTGTGAATTCGCATGTCAGTAACCTGTGTATTCCTGCATTATATAAGGTGACCATCGACTTGGAGCTCCACCTCGCCAAGAGGACTAAGTTGAAACCTTCCGGAAATCCTCTCGCCCGCTACGACGTCTACCTCTACAGGGTGCCCAAAACCAAACCACGAGTCCGCAACGGGCCCCGTACCAAGACTATGAACGGCCCCAGCAGAGCTAAGGACCGAACCTTGCGTTGGGAGGACGACACATACCCGCCTTCTCCCCCTTGTTCTGTCTGCAGCCCCATCAGCACACACTCACTACCCGCCTCCATGATCAACGAGCTTCACCGGTCGAGGCCGTGGACTCTCAACCCCTACACCCCTTGACGAACTCCTGCTCTAGCGTCTCGCTGTCCTGGCTCTCACCTTGAAAGTGTTTCTGTGAATGCACACATTTTTTAGGTGTTGTAGCTGAAGCTCTTATTCAGGGAAACTTAAAGTCACAATCATTTCTACGGGGTTTTGTTTCTATAGTTTGACGTATGTAAGGTGGAAATTAGTCTGGCTCGGCCCAGGACTCACATGGACTGTGAACTGGATGCTAGCTTGCATTTTGTTGAAGACGACTACCGGCCGTCTCTGGTGACTGCCACAAAATCTGGATTCCCAAAAATGAATCAGTTTCAGCAAATGGGATGCAACTATGGTGTCTTCAGGAAAGGAAATAGAGTTTTTTCAGGTAAAAAAAAAACCACCCAATTATTGTTAAATTGCAGGTTTTATATGAATTTTCAAATGGTGTTAGTCTTTAGTTTGTCGACATAAACCCTAACTGTTCTACTAGAGGTATAAGTTTAAGATACAAGAAAATATATATATTTATTTTATATTTATATATTATTAACTGATTAATAACTACTCATTTGACATGGAGAATTAGCTGACAATAACAATAATACATTTTATTTATATAGCATTTATGAAAACCGGTGATTGCAGAGTGATTTACAGAATGATACGAGAAATGAATAAACAACGAAAGGTAAAGATCAGATCACAAAAATAAAATGAGCAAACAGGACTAAGAGCAGTAATAATGAAGAAACTATTTATATAAAACAATATAAAAATTATGACAGTATTGAACCTCAGTGACTTGCCCAGGAACATCTCAGGGACTACAGGAATCAGACTTGTGATCTTTAGGTTACAGGAGAGTCTTGAACCAGAAATGTTGGTGAGAACTTTGGCAGAGGCCTTTATTTATACATTTGTGTATTTGTGCCAACAGTTATACCAGGACAAGCCAATGAAAGCACATTGGATTGTTCTATATTTCTCTTCTCAAGTGACATAGTGGCCGTACTCTGATACTGGTACATTCAACCCACTCACATCTGACTCAGCAGTACATAACTGATGTCTGTATACATGTGTAGAATATTAATTACTGTATGTGATACTTTATTGATCCTTAATGGAAGAGTTTTTTTTTTTCTTGAAGACAGTGCTTGTGGCAGAAATCTGGTCCAACTTGAGTCTCAGGTTTGACGTCACATTACTTGGATATTTTTATTCTCAGAACTTGAACTCGATAACCTCAGACGTCTTTTCATATTGACCTTAATTTGCATGTAGCTGATTATGTAACTGATCCAGATTACGAGGTAGTATGTAGGCAGCGTTGGTGAAAACGTACATTAAGACACATCCATTTAAAGGATGGTGCTTCAACTGCTAAACTGCTGACTGTTAAATGCAATAGCTTTATAATTTTCTTTGCACTTGTCAATATTTTTATATTAATATTTGATCAAATCACTGCATCACTGGCTCATAATGATGAGAATCTGGGTCTGCAGTTCTTCTCTCAGCTCTATGGAGACTTTTAGCATCTTTCAGCTGTTTGTTTTGGATTTGCGGCCCACAACTTTACTGTTTTGGTTCAATCTCACCGCTTTCATCAACCTCGTTTCCAGCAGTTTTCAGCAGACTAGCGCCGATAAACCCACTGAGCGCTGCAGCACCAAACAGCTGACATGCAATGGTATCATTTAACTGGTAAACATAGTGAAGCATTTAACAGCTACATGAGAGGTGGCTGAGATCAAAGCGGAGCTAAAAGGAGAGTGAATATTTAACTCGCATACATCAGGTGGACACAAATACAACTCCAAATGAATGAACGATGATGTTGCCAGGTGTCTGCTGGATGTGTACATGTTGTGTTTACAGCTTGTTCCACTGCCCCCTAGTGGGCAAAAATAAATAAATAAATCAATCAAAATGCAGCTTTAATGTCTCATTTTTGGATTTACAGTATTTTGGAGACAAATCAACAAAAAAAATGACCAAAATTCACAATTGTCAACATTATATCTAATAAAACTAGATTTCCATGTGACAAATGTATATTTGCATGAGCTCTCTTCTTGGACTTGAGTTTGCAGAGTAAAGTGGAGTCAGTGTTGTGACTTGGCTGCAACAATGTAGGATTTAATCAAGTGTAAGTATTCCAACAGGAGTCCAGCTGCTCAGGGATGGTCTTCTCTGTCTGAGACCCTTAAGGGTACTTACTGTGTTAGTGGTAAAGCACTATGAAACATGTTTAAAGACTAAAATGCAGATTCATTGCATTTATAGTCTTGATGACTGTGATATTGAGCTGGTTGAGAGTCACACACTGCCATCTGCTGATTCAAAAAACATGGTCAGTTGCTGATATTCTATCTCCCATCTTACTCATAAATGTTTTATTCTGCTGTTCTGCAGAATCATGGATGCAAGATGGATGACCATACATTTAAGAAAAAGAAAATGAATGAAGATTTGTTGCACAGCCACACAGCTTTTGTTGGCATTAATCTTTAAGCACTGATGAGAAAAAAAAAGCATCAAGTCTACATGTCTGCATTTGAGGTCGTAAAATATGGCAGAAATTTTGGGTTATGTCACTTGTTCCACCTTGAAATAACCCAATATGTGTTGTATTAAAACCATAATTTTTGTTTTGTTGTTGTTTTATTGAACGATGCTCCTTCATAAACAGCATCTTCTACTATGATTTGATGCTAATACCACTTGGGAAATAAAAACAATATCCTCATATTTGTATTCAGAGAAAAGAAATGAAGTGAGAGTGCTGGGTTGATGACCCAGAGGTTGATGTGTAAAACTACCCTCAACTAACAGGTATAACTACAGTGTAATATAACATACATACAGTATATGTCTTTATTCCACTCAGGTTAAAGAGCTGTGATGCTGAAAACATTAATCAGAGTTACGCTGATGCCTTAATGTCCCCCCTTTTAGTGTAGAATGGATGATGTCTGATTTATTAAGGTCATTTCCTCAAAGGTAACTCCACTTAAATATATAATGTTATGAGCGGGAAGCAGAGTGATAAAGACAGAGTATGCAGAGCCAAAAAAAAGAGTGATTAAAGCCGTCCTCTGCTGAGTGTTTTTAAAATGTTTCCTGACATAAGATGATATTTCCTGTGTAAAAACCTCAACATACTTGACAATTAATGTTCCCATAATCCATCCTTATCTAGCACAGCGATGGCATGAATGAATTTTATCTGATTTTATCATTATCTGATATCCTGGAAATATGAAATTTATTAAACATTAAATTTTTGATGGTTAACTAAGCATAAAAACACTTGGACAATCTCAATTTTATCAATTTGGGATGGTCGGCAACAAAAATAACTGTAAACAAATAACAAATCTGATTCAGAGAGGAACACTGAGGAACAGAGTGCAGATTTGGTATCTTTGTGGCTGTGGCTGTTTGTCAATAATCAAAATCAAATTTCTTCCAAATGTAGAATCAGATCATGGCTCCTGCTGCCTCTCCTCACAGGTGCATGCTGGTCCTATACCTGCCAACCTATCTATATAACCTGAGGTGCCCATAGTGATACCCAGTTCTCAAAAAATAACATAAAACAAAGCAAAATGGTAGTAAAGTAAAACTAAATATGCTAAACATGCAAACAATGAAACTAACAAATAACTAGCAAAATAAAAATCTAATCTAAATAAAGCAAATAACAAGAGTAATAAACCACTTAAACCAAATACTATTTATTATTACTAGAACAAATTAACTAATAAATAGCTCCTACAGAGGGTGTCACCATTGTGATAGAAACCATGTCTTTACTGGCCTTTATTTAATCGTCCTGAATGTAATTGCTACTTGTACTGATACTACTAAAACTACTAATATTGCTTCTATCAGCACAGCTACACAACTGCTACCACATGTTGTTATACCACTGCTTCTACTGCTTCATTAACATAGTGTTACCAGCAGGCGGCTCTGTCTGCATCTCAACCAGGAAAGAAACACAACGAAGAAGTCGCCATGTGCTAGCAAAGATCGTCTATCGCGAAGCAGTCGCCTTCATCTGTCACCATGGAAACCATTCTGCTACAGACGTTGTGTTTACCAAAAATAACACAGTGCATGAAAATATATAATTTTGACATGAAAATTAAGGTTTTTGTTTTTTATGTGGTATAGACTGATTAAAATTCCCACGAATAGTCCTGAAACGCAAGACATATGCAGCAGTAATATTTATTAATTGGTCGAAATGACTTTCCGCTACCAGAAATCAGTGCAGAGTGAAGCTTCCTGTTAAGCGTTTACTCCTCTTTGGTAGCATGCTAGTTGACGTTAGCGCCGCTGCTAGCAGAGAGAAAAGCTGTCTAACTAATTGATTAAAATAGAGTCTTTGACGTTACTTTTTAACCCGTGAATTTACAAGACAAAGTTTTTGAGTAACTCCTCCTCGCAGCACCTACTTTGTAACGTTATTTGAGCTCTCTTACTAACTGTCAAACTTGTGTTAATTACGTTACAGGTTAGCTAGTAAAGTTAGCCATGTTTACAGAGCTCAACAGCATCCTGAACACCACTCCCGACAGCTTCACACAGGTGATGATTTAACATTTTTAATTCATCTAGCATTGCGATATGTACTGTGATACATTGCTTTATTAAGATATAACACACCCTCTCACATAGTAACGTTACAACATGTGGGTTCCTGTTATATCTATTGCAGCTATGTAGCCTGCAAATGATACAAAATCCCTATTTTTTCCTAATGTCATGTTTGTAACATCGTCTTAAACCTTACAGGGAGAATTTATCTTGGTCTCTGAGAGACAGAGTGATGCCTCTTTCCTCATTCACCATTTCCTGTCTTTTTACCTACGAGGTGAGTTGTAACAGCTGCCGGTGTGCTGTCAAAATCAGAGAAACAGTTAATTCAGGTATAAACCACTGATGCTGTCTCTCTGTTATTTCAGCGCGCTGCAAAGTGTGTTTTCTGGGTCTAGTGCAGTCCTTCAGTCACTACAGTGCAGTCAGCCAGAGACTGGTGAGTTTCTACCGTGATGTATCTTCATTTTATAGGAACACAGTAAGAAAAGAATGTTATTTTAAGATCTTATGACATAAAAAATTGACATTGCAGTCAACCAAAAATAATGACTAAAGTTAGCTGTCATTCACCTGAATCATTATCATTGTGCCATATCCATCATATGTGTTTCAACCTGCTTTAAAACACACTTTTCTACTTCCATCCTTGATTATTCTGTATTACATAATATTTTTGAACACAGAGATATTGCCAGAGTCTGTTATTCATGATTGGTTCCTTCTAATGTCAATTGCTTAGAAAGGTCTGGAAATACTTTGTGAACGTCAGTGACACATTTTCGATTTTGACACATCAACATCCTTTCAACAAAAGTCGTACGCATTTGTAACATGTATAGGATCAGCCGCTTATATACATGTTACAAATACTTGCTGACTGGCTGTATGTTCAATAAACAAGTTAGAATAAAAAAACATTAAAAATCATTCTGCTGGAACAATCAAACTCACCATAACAAATCTCTTCTACTTCCATCCTTGATTATTCTGTATTACAAAAAAAAAATTCTCAGATTCCAGCTTCTAAAATGTGAATATGTTCTGGTTTCTATGATTGTAAACTAAATATCTTTAAGTTGTGGGCTGTCGAGACAAAACAAGACATTTGATGATGCCATCTTGGACTTTGGGAAACAGTGATCAACATTTTTCACCATTTTCTGACATTTTATAGACCAAACAACTAATCGATTCATCAAGAAAATAATCGACAGATTAAACGATAATGAAAATAATTGTTAGTTGCAGCCTTATAGAAATGTAAGCATTTTCCATCATTCAACTCCAGATGAGCACTGGATAAAATGCTTGACATTGTCACATGAAGGTAATTACACACTGAATGATGACGTTGAATCTTTGTAAATCTGTGCTGTGGATTGTGTGTCCTCAGGGTGTAAGTCTCGCACAGGCAAAGGAAAAAGGTCAACTAGTTTTCCTAGAAGGACTGAAGGAGTCGTTGTCTATTTTGGATCCTCAAGAAGCCAACACAGGAAGTCAAGCCATGGACTTCCTCAGGTACACGCAAATCATTTATCATATGTTATATGATGTTTTTCTCATGTATTTTCACGAGTCACTTTGTTTCTGTGTTGCCTGCATATTTATATATTGTTATCATCATGCTATCAATTTATCATTTCCCTTGTATTCATTACCAGTATGTGAATTACCTAAATAATAATCATGAATGTATCTCTGCCGTCAGGGATCCCGCTGTTGGCCTGCGGTGTCTGTACGAGTTCGTCCGCTCCAGTGTGAGCAGTCCTGGCAGTGGGGAAGAGGAGTGGGGACCCCTGGTGCTGCTGGTGGACGACCTCAGTGTGCTGCTGAGTCTGGGGGTGAGCGTCGGAGCCGTGCTGGACTTCAGCCACTACTGCCGAGCCACCGTCTGCTCCCAGCAACAGGTTGGATTCTTCTTGTCAAAGACTGTATAGCAGAGTGTGGATCGTGATGAATTAAAGCTATGACTTAAACGGCCAAATCTTTTCAACCAAATTTTTACATGTAATGTGTATGTGATGCGTTGCTAATATACATATCACAAAAACTTGCTGATTTGCTGCTGTAAAGTTAGAATAAAACTCACAGGGAAAAGTTTGTTCTCCTCACTATTGGAATTACTTACTTTATTCTTATAATCATTCTGCAAAAGCTCACATAAAAATTAAATCCCTTATCACCTTGACTTTGACTGTGACTGCAGGGTAACGTGGTGATGCTGGTGCGCTGTGATGGCGAAGAAGACGAGGAGGACGACGGAGATGATGAAGGCTCAGAGAGACTCCTGAAGGGCCTGAGCCACCAGTGTAGCCTCGCTCTTCAAGTACGGGGTCTCCCCACCGGCTACTGCAGGGACATCCACGGGCAGGTGTGTGTTTATGTGTTTGTACAGTGCATAAAGTCTCAGGCTGGGTTTTGTTACTACTACCTGTGTGTATATATGTATATAAGTATATTGACATATAAATTAAAAAATATACATTTCTCAACTGACCACAATTGACCAAACTGTGGGGAAACAATATGTGAACATCTGGATAACAGATTGTACCTTTTTAAGTATGTCTTGGTGTAATTGGTACACAGACATATCAGTAACTTTTAAAAGACAAATCAAATAGTGATAAACATGGCATAAGATCTGCAATCTGTTTAGGACACATTATGAGATTAGGAAATCCTGCATTAAGTATATATGTTAACCTCCAGTATTCCTTGGTTTTCAGGTGGAAGTGTGTTGGAGGAGGAGACAAGCTGATGGGCAGCACACACAGAAGAAACTCTTTCAGTACAAGGTCCATGATAAAGGAGCGTCATTCTTCGCTCGTGGGACGTCCAGCGCCGTTCTTTAGTTCCACATCCAAGTGTCCTTGTTTGCCTTTTGCCTCTTCTACATGTGGCAACTGACTGGCCACTTTCACTGTTGTATGAAAATATCACCAGACAATATAAATGATGGTTGATTAGTTGCCAAAGTGGTCGGTGAGTAAGACAAACTCACCAGCTGTAGCGAAGCTTTTGGCCGGTCATGTCTGGACCTCACACTGTCTGGACGGTGGGCACAGTGATCCTGCCGGTTAATAGTCTGCTCACAGACCTCTGAGTTGCTGCACACTTCTCACATTTCTTTTCAGCTATTCAGATAAGTGAAGTGAAAACAAAATGGTAATGCAGTCAGAATATCAGGCCAGTCTATCGTAGGTGTTACTAAAGGCTTGTGCTTTTGTCAGTATTTGGTCGTCTGGATGAATCCGTTTTCGTGTGTTGACTGTGTGCTTAGAATGCACACAGTTTACGTTTTTAATGGTTAGTGAACACTATATGGCCAATGGACTGATAATTGTTTTTATTGGATTTTTGTCTACTGATTGGTTAGTTTTTCTGTTCATTTTTTCTGCTTCTTGTAATTTATTTTTCATTGTTTTTTCCTAAATTATGTTAAAAATCTGCAATAAACAAAGTACATCGTTGGTCAGTTTTTGTGTTTGTCGAGAGATTACTTATGAAAAATGAGATGATTATTTCCACCCAGAATCATCTTACTCTGTGGTGGAGGAAGTAAAAGTAGCAATACCATGATGAAATAAATACTCAGGTACATGTAAAAGTCCTGCATTCAAAATTTTACCAAAGTAAAAGTATGTAAGTATTTTCAGCAAAATGTACTTTGAGTATAAAAAGTAAAAGTACTCATTATGCAAAATAGCCCAATTTAGAGTGTCATATTTATCATACGTGTATATATGTTATTTGAATATTAAAACTAATGAAATGATGTGTACATATAAGCAGCATTTTAATGTTAAGGTAGAGAAAATTTGAACAACATATTATTGAATAGTCTATAAACATGCATATTCTATGAATGTGTTTTACATATAAAATAATGATCTGAAAAGTAACTAGTACCAGTGGTGGAAAGTAACTCAGTATATTTACTCAATTACTGTACTTAAGTACAATTTTGAGGTACTTGCACTTTACTTGAATATTTCCATTTGATGCTACTTTAAACTGAAAACAGATTTGTGTATCAGAACTTTGTTTTTTATTCTTTCCTCTCCCATTAATCATCTCACAACCCCTCAGATTTATCTGGTGACCCTCTGGAGGGGCCCGACCCCTAGGTTGGGAACCACTGGACTAAACTGTATATAAAGTAGTTGAAACTAGCTCCACCTCCAGCAGCTACAACAGTAACATGCTGCTCTAATACTGATGCTTCAGTATTAATAATCTAATGATGTCATATATAATAATATATCAGTCAGAGGGACCAAACCACTACTTTTACTGCAATACTTAAACTACATGTTGCTGCTAATACTATGTACTTTTACTTAAGAAGGATTTTTCATACAGAACTTGTAATGGAGAATTTTTACATTGCTGTGTTGATACTTTTACTTAAGTAAAGTATCTGAGTACTTCTTCCATCACTACTGTTAACTGTAGCTGTGAAATAAATGCAGTGGAGTAGAAAGTACAGTATTTCCCTCTGAAATGTAGTGGAGTGGAAGCGTAAGGTAGGTGAAGTGCAATTACCTCAAACTTTTATGAAGTACAGTACTTGAGTAAATGTACTTAGATACATGACACAACTGGCCTTACTGCATGGATGCTGGTTGAATAAAAAGCTATTAAAACAGTGGAAAATGTTGTCGTAATGATGTCTGTGTCCACACTAGAGGTCGCTCTGTTCCTTCTCTCCTCTCCGCCGGGTGAGAGGTCGGAGTGGAGAGGTCTCTGTGGGATTTGACAACCAGTAGATTTGAAACGCTTCTCCTGCATGTCAGCATCCGATCCGAGGCATGCAAGTTAGCCTTTTGCTCATTTCCAAAACAAAGGAGTAACACGGCGGTTTTGTCAGTTTGCCCAGGAGGACCACAACAACAGCTCACATCGGGGATCTCTGAAGTGTGTCCAGGTACGTTAAGCAATAAACCCGCTAGCTTTAGCTGATGTTGCGAAAGTTAGCCCCGTGGTGGAGGAAAGCATGGGAGCTGTTGGATTGTATTATCACTCACAATAAAAACAGATACGGAGGCGGTGTTATGGCCGCAGCAGCAAGGTTGCACTCGCGGTGGCTCAATTTTGTTTTGCAAAAGCAGATATGTAAACCCTTGACATCCTAAATCACAGCAACTGGCATCATCGTCACAGTGCTAACTAAACATGCTAACTTTAATTTAGCAAGGTAGCGTCGTTCGCTACAAGCTACTCTGTCACACTGACCATTGTTTTAATCCAAACGCTAGACCCCACGACATATAGGATATGTGCCTATTTACGACAAGCCCATGTAAGTTAGTTAATTTGCAATATAAATATAGATTGGGTGCGGGTTCACTGGGTTCATCGAGTGGCTAACAGAGTTAGCAGCTGCTAGCCAGCTAATGTAAATGTTAGCCTTTCACA
The DNA here is from genome assembly GCF_914725855.1 of Thunnus albacares. Taxonomy (NCBI): domain Eukaryota; kingdom Metazoa; phylum Chordata; class Actinopteri; order Scombriformes; family Scombridae; genus Thunnus; species Thunnus albacares. The sequence continues at coordinate 29,593,507 of NC_058113.1, forward strand.
CGGTGCCACCCAATGTTGTCTGCAGAAACAAAACATGTACACAAATATGGTGTATCGTTTACTTAGCCAGCTGTGCCGTGAATATAAGAAATAGCAACATAAAGTGTGAAGTTGGTATTATGGCTTTTAAACTGCTTTGGTTGCTGGATAACTTAATTAACCGCTCGTTGGTTTGTCGGTAACAAACTTTTCAAGTTGAAAAAAAATCCAACTTAACGTTATTTACGCTAATTTGAAAACTGGGGTCTTAACATCTATAGTAGCTACTTATAACAGACGTTATAAAGGTCTTAAACTATTTGTTAAGTAGTGTAAGTTGCAGACATACTGCATGATACTGGTCGGTAATGTTAGCTGGCTGTTTTTACTAACGCTAGCTAGCTTCAGCAGCAAGTTGACACTTGACAGCCGGTTCTCAAGAAGAGATTCGGTTATGGAAAAAAAAAGCATCAACGCTTCAAGACAAACAGCGAAGTTAATTGGTTTGTTATCTTCGGAAAAAATGAGTCGCACATAGATGTAATAAGTTAGGTTATTATTTGCATGTGTTAGCTCAGTGGTTTATACGGCCTGCAGCCTGTCTGATGTCACACACACATACATGAGCACACATATTTGTACATGCTGATATAATATACACACATAGATATTCATTCATATATTAGAGGTAGGACACATGTACACGGCACTTTACATTCACACATACACTCATATGTTTCATCCTCTTTTTGTTGTTTATACTATTATCTATCACTATTGCTTTAACTATTTTAAAATAGCCTATTTCTTTTTTTCCATGCTGCATTGTAAAAGAGCTGAAACCTAAGATTTGTACTCTCTTACACTTGTGTGAAGAGATGTAACAATACAAAACTTGAAACTATACATCCTCTCATGTCAGACTATTTAACATATTGCTGGCTGTTTTGCTTGAGGTGTTTTTTTAAGACATCTACTGCCCTGATACATGCTTTGTGGTAACTGATGCACAGAATGTCTGCTGAAGGGGAAACCTGTGATGGATCAGTCAATCTTAGCTAAATCCTTCTGTTTTGCTTTGTCAAAGTCTACACTATATGAAAAATGATTTATTTGGGCACCATATCAGGGACCCTTGGGCATCCTTGAGCCTGGATTTGGGAAGCACTGTGCTGGCTGGTTCTTGGCAGGTAATGTTGCGACAGGGTTGCATCAGCCCCATCATCCCAGCATGTGTTCACTGTCTTGTGATAGCTATTTCACCATTTTGTGTTAAGTTTAATGTGCTCTGTAGATGATAAAAGCAGGTACATGCGCTAGAAAAAGATTATTTTTGGAGCTTTGCCAACTGTAACACTCTGTTGTTCAAGACATGTCCATTATAACCTCTTGGTATAATTCTCAAAAAAGTCAAGATTTAGTATCTATTTATTACACTTTATTTTGTTCTACCCACTCTAAACAATACATGAGAAAAAATAAACTCTTGTGCAGAAGCAGACTGCCTATTTGAAACACATCCATTATTACAGTATGGTTACTGATTGACAGGACATTTCCCTCCTTTGTCATCGGCACTGGTTGTAAAAGGCTGTGTTGCAGTAATCTGCTCATCCATGTCGAGGTTGCCTCCACATTTACAACCGGACTAATGGGCTTCGAGAGGAGCATGCTGTCACATTACGCAACTATGGCACTGAATGTCGATGCAGTTATGTTACAGAATATGGACGCAGCGTAAAGCTCTCTGGAATGTTAATGGATATTTTTGTAGTTTTTTGGTTTACAGTAAAATTCACATGAAGACATTTAATATACATAAAGTTGCTGATTATGTCATTGGAAGCTTTAAGTCCTGGAGATGCCTTCAAGTTGGGCATTTTAGGAAGTGTTGAAAGGAGGTAAGCTGCTTTATTTGCATACTTTTTAAATCTCCCACTCCAGTGTTGAGTCTTTGCAAGTGTACTATCTTAGTTTTTAAAAAAAGCTTTCATACAGTTCATGCATAAGCTCAGTGCAGAGTTTTTGCTCACAGTAATATTGTAGGCATGTGGCTTTATAAATCTACCTTAATCTGCAAGCCACATAATTAAGCTGTAGGGAACCACAATGATCTCCCTAACTGAATTTGCACTTGCAATGTGAAACACTGCGTTTGTCATTTCACTGGGTATGTTTTTGTTTGCGGGTAAGTGCGCTAGCGTCTCACGTGACGAGGCGCATAGACCGCTCTTTGTCGGATTATTAGCTGTCTGGCACGTATGCGTAAAAGTACCAGGGTTCTTGAACTGAGACGTTTTCCACGTTGTTGTCATAAAGATTTATTTGTGGCTGGCTGGCTTTGGATAGAAATGTTATTTTTATTTCATCAGCCATAGTAGCTGGTATATCCCACAAACACCATCCATCCAGACAGAAAAAAAAAAAGGATTTCCAAACAATCGCTGGTCACCTGCCAAAGTGGCTGAAGAGTACACAAACTAGCCAGCCTGAAACAACAATTACCCAGCTCTTGGCCCACAGCCGGTCTGTTTTGCTTTTAAAGCCTCCCTCAAACTCTGTCATTCTTGAGACGTGAATGTCTTGGCATGCTATCACGTACAGGATAGACTGCCCCGCGAGCTGTGACCAGAGAAGGAGGGAAGCGGGTGGGGGGTGGCCATAGGGCCTGAGCGCTGCTCGCTCAATCCCGGATTAGTTCACTGACGGAGATGTTGCTGAGCCTTTGCCAAATCAGGCTTCGCCGCTACACCCACGTAACCCTCACAGAACACAGCGAACTGGAGAGACAGCTGAGAGATGGAGGCATTCATTGAAAGTTTTCTCTCGCAAGACAGCGAGCTGGACCAGAACCCGGCCGAGAGTCGACTTTCCTTCAGATCCGGAGAGCAGAAAGGCACTACTTCAAAGCCCTTCTCTGACCTTTGCAGAACCCATTGTGAAAGCTTACCGGGACGTTGCCGTGTTTACTGTATAGTGTATTTATAACAGCAGATCAAGAGACTCCTGGGCCGAATTCCTCCCAGGGAATGTTTCCGTTGCTCCCTGGGGGACGAGCCGAGCAGCCGCACACTTTGCCTGAATCGAGAAGGGAGCACTACGTAAACCACAAAGCACCTTTTAAGCTCAAAAAACCCAGTGCTGCTGCCTTCAGGGGACGTAAACGGCTGCGAGCCAGAGAGATAACCTGGTCTCCTATTAGCAGGTACGGTCTCAGAGACTCAAGACTGACATGACAGAGCTGTTGTTGTTGTTGTTGTTGTTGTTGTGTTTTGGTTGCCAAATAATACAATTCTGCTTTTTGGCACCATGTGAGAAGCTGAGGCAGAGAGACTTGGAAAAGAGGTTAATGGTCTGTAGATTGTGATACTGTCCAGCTGCAGTATGTGTGCCAGGGCAGCCTGTTCAACATTGTAATAGAGGAGGGTGTAACTACAAACACTGATAGGAAATGCTGAACCTGTCTGTTGAGACAAGCTGAGATTGGGCACAGGAGATAAGAGAAACTGAAGACAGCTGATTCTGTTTGAATTGAGGTGAATCACCCAGAAGACAAAGATTTAATATATTACTGGACTCTGCTCTTTTTTTTATAAAAAATAAATCAGTGTTTTCGTATTGAGCACTATAATAATTTAATGCCTTTCAGTGGAATCATATAGTGGCGGTATGAACATATTGTGTTATAATTAGCAACGATTGGTCGATAGAAAAATTATCAGCAACTATTTTGATATTCGATTAATTGTTTCAGTCATTTTGAAGTTCCAGCCAGTCATTTGTGAGCATTTGACTGCTTTTGTTAGTCTTATGCAATAGTAAATTGATTATCTTTGGACTTTTTTTGGACTGTTGGCCTAACAAACAAGGCAATTTGAACATGTCAATTTGGATTTTAGGAAACTGTGATGGACATTTTTTTACTGTTTTCAAATGTTTTAAAGAACCAACGATTAACAGATTAATCAAGAAAATAATCGTCAGATTAATTGATAACGAAAAGAGTTGTTAGTTGCAGCCTTAGTTATAATTTTATAACGTTCTCTTGTCTAAATGAATGATTCTGAGCACATTGTAATTCAAAACTATGAAGTTTTTGTTTTGCATGTGTGATTTTGTGTACGTTTGCCATATTGTGATAAATGTAATGATGCATTAAAGCCCTTTGAGGTGTGTTTTTAATTATAAATCGAATTGACTTAACTATACTTGAAACCAGAGAAAGATTCTTAACATAATGATATTGATTTCATCCATATTATCCAGCCCTTCCTTAGATTAAACTAATCACTAACAGTTGTTGCTGCTGTAGCCGGCTGGTTGGCTGTTGATGAGCAAAATCTCCTATTTTAACATCACTAATGAGGAAACAGGATAACTGTGGTGAACGTTGCTTCAGGGCTTCCTTGTTATGAAACTGATGGGCTCTAAATTAACTTCTTGTTTCTTGACTTCATGGCAGTGGCTGCAACTAATGATTATTAGGGATGTAGTCTGCTGGTCGACTGGTCGATTAGTTGGTCGATATGCTCTCGTCCGACTAATTTCTCATTGGTCGAATAATCTCCGTGTTATTTTCATAAGGAGAAAACTGCTACATCAGTAGCTTTCCAGGATTAATCCATTATTTCCTGCGGCGGGAGGGACAGACTAACAAATTACCTGTGAAAACAACGGGGGTGTATTCAAAACACCCCCGTTGTTTTCACAACTTTGAACTCGCCCAACCTAATGGAGACTGTTGGGTCTAACTGTACTCAACGTTTATTGAACGTACCGAACGTTTACTGAATCTGTGTTTCTCCATAATGACACAACGAGAACCCCCGCCAGGCCAAAAAGAAATATTTTTTAATATTTGATTTTCCGAATGAACATCCATTCATCCGGAAATCGACAGCGTTTGGGAGTCTCTGTGCAGCGCTGTTCCGGTACGTGAGTCAACCTCTGTCGTTGCCTGGGAAACCACTGGTCGCGTGGTTCCGTTAAGGAGTATGTTTGCGTAGCGGATGGGAAAGAGCGAGGGGCAGAGAAGTGACGGTGGATGCGAGCGGGGCAGAGGAAAAAGTTAGTAGTAAGTTGTCAGTACAGTACAGACTACAGTGTGTCAGTTGATAAATGCTAAAAAGTCACGTCAATTGTTTCCCCAAATGCTAGAAAAGTGAAGGAGGTTGTTAGCTCCAAAGTTAGCAACAATGGGTTAGCATAACCTGAAGACACAAAACAGAGAAATACAGAACAGAGGAATGTGTGACTGTTGAGTTCACTGTGCACTCTGTCCCGTTAACCCCCCCCCCCCCCCTTTTCTTTTATGGCTGATCAATTAATCATTTAGTCCATAAAATGTTAGAAAATGGTTAAAAAAAAAAAAAAAAAAAAGCCCAATGTGACGTCTTCAGTTTGTTTATTTTGTCCAACCAACAGCCAGAACTCACATGGCTGACAGTCACCGACCACTGAGCCCTCTGCCAATGTAACAGTGTGATTTGAAAGCCGCCGTCGCCGCCCCTCCGGTCCACACCAACACCAGGGCGCACCCTGCCACACACACACACACACACACACACACACACACACACACACATACACACACACACACACACACACACATACACACACACACATACACACACACAATTTGGTATGGCCAGCCCAGATCAAATCTGCATGCCACACAGTAAACTACACCAAGCAGAGATTGACAATAGTGACAGACACTGCACTCACAAAAATACAAAAAAATGTTCTAATTCCAGTGTTATAACATATAAAAATGTATTTATTACTTTCTTACTTACTAAATGTTGCATAATCAATGGGATGGTGTACATGCAGATGGTGGTGAAGATCCGTCTCCCGTCCGTCTTTTGCGCGGATTACATTAGCACAAATCCTGCACACCACCTCACAAGTGAAGCGGTTAATTTTTTTTTAGTGAACAGGTTTGTTGTCGCCATAATGCGTGGTGATTTACCACCATCACTGATCGATATCTGCTCATATCTGCTGGGCTGACTGCTGTTTTTCTTTTTGTTTGTTTGTTTGTTTGTTTTTTAAATTCACTGGTATGTTCTGCAGTTACATCACTATGACAAGTATTTAAAATGTTTTTTTTTATAATCAGATGATCTGCTTAATGGAGTAGCTTAAGCAGAGGCTATAGGGAGGAAAAGTAAGGAAAGAGCAGATGAGTAGGTGAGGATGTGAATGGGTTCAAATGTGCAAAAAATAGAAATAGTAATTAATAGAGGAGTTTATATGATGATCGTCCATCGTGATGTTTCACTGCGGACATCGTCATAATGCCAATCCAGTAAATATCACCCAACCCTACTTATAATTATATATATATAAAGAGAAAACCCTCACATTTGAGCAGCTGGAACCATGCATTGAATGTGATTTTTCATTATCAAAATTGTTGTGAATTAGTCATTAATCAGCTAATTTTATTAATACAGGTCCTCCATTAAATGCCACCTCCTTGGCCAGCTTCTCCCTCTGTGTTTTCTACCTAAAGGGAAGTGGAAACGTTTTATAACAAAAGGCTGTTAACAGGCAACGTGGTGGCCGCGTTTTTACCCAGGTATGATTTATGAGACAGCTTCATCTGTTTGCTTCAGTCTAGTTGCTCAGCCAGAGTTGCATGCTTCTTACAGGGAGGGGGAGGTTTCTACACCTTTTTGGCTGCTGAATGAGGTGTCTGTTTAAGTGCCATCTAGCATGTGACCCCTGTATGAGCTGATTCGAAGGAAAAACACACCCTGTCTGTTCTCGGCAGCATGTGTACCAACACAAGGAGTATGTATCTAATTAGGTGTTTAGGACAGAGCAGTCCTACAAGAGTTGGCTTGCGTGTGTGTGTTGCCTACTGCGTGTGTGGGGATATACCAAAACATTAGTTCCGATGAAATGCAAGGTGATATTTATAAAAATGTACCCCTAGGCTATAGTTTCGTTTCACACACATATTTATTAACCCTGTGCTTTCACTCTAGAAGACTAGATCACACTTTGCCAAAGCTGCACAAACCTCTAAATCTGTTGTTTTAATGATAGAAAATGTTTTAAAAAATGTTTCAGCATTGGGATACAAATCTGCAAAAATACACCATGGGGTTGTCAGCTGTGCCTATATAAACAGTATATTCACCATCTACTGGGTTCTACACAACTGTGGCTTTCCAGTGATGCATCTAAAAAAGTTGAAAGCACACTTATAACTCAGATGAATTTATTTTAACAGATGAAGTGCCCTCTTTGAATCATTCCTTAGTCAGTTCTCTGAATATTAACTGATGGTTAATGCTAAATATTCACTGGTTACAGCTGCTCAAAAAAGAGGATTTCTGTTTTTCTCAGATTTTTAGAAATGTAAATTTAATATTTTTTGTTTTCTGTCGATTAGAAACACCTGATGGCGTAGACTTGTGATTATGAAAATAGTCTGTGTATGAAAAATGACACTTTAAGTGTCTTTAAAACAGCAAGTATTAAATATTTTCTTAATTTAAGAAAATGTAAATATCATTTTTCAACACACATCATCAGCACAGATAGACTCCACACTACACTACATTCCCCAACTGGGTAAAATTATGCTGTTTAGCATAAAATTTGAGAATTAGGCCTATATCAACTGTCCATGACTTAGATGTTCAGGTGAATGTGTGGGGAATACACACTATCAACATGGTAGCTTCTAGGACGTGAAATAAAACCTAATAACTGTGAGTTTTGCTGTGTGAACTCCACACGTATCCTCATATTTGTGACACCTGGTTAAACCATCTGTTAAACTGTCGGCTCGCTTGCTCCTCCAGGTCCCTGGATGCCCCACGGTGCCTTGTCCTCGGCCGCCCAGTGCTTCCCAATGGCCGGGAGTTGACCCCGCCCACCAGGATGACGCTGCGCGAGCAGCTAAGGGAGAAGATCTCGGCGGCCTTTTACCGCCACGGGCTGCTGTGCGCCTCCTACCCAGTACCCATCATCCTCTTCACATCTGCTAGCATCCTCACCTGCTGGTAGGTATTCTGACTCGGATTAAGTGTTTGTTTTTTTGTTTTTCTGTGCTCAAAATTTAGAGCAAATGCTATATGTTGTATGAGAAATAGACAACATCTTGTAATACAATACAAAAGTGCCCTTATAGTACAATTTGGTTGTTTTTTTTAGACTAGTGTTTTTAAAGGAATACTTAACTGAAACTCTATCTGGAGTAATCTAAATATCCAAACAGTCATTCATTCAATCACCAATTGAATAGCTGTGGCTGAGATTGACACTAAAATGAGAATTGCTGGTCCACCTTAAAGGTCAGTCCACCTTAAGTGAGCCTGGTCAGGTTAGGCTAACCCCTCGTCGCTAACTTCGAGGCTAACTCCCTTCACTTTTCCAGCAGTTGGGGAAACAATAGACGAGATTTTTGGTCTTGAGAAGCTGCAGCGTTTATTAACTGACACACTGTAGCCTGTGCTGTACATTTACTGCCAGACTGACAACTTATTCCTCTGCTGCGCTCGCATCTCTGCACTCGCTCAACCACACGCTCGCTACGCACACACATTTCACACTGCCCTGTTCCTTAACAGAGCCACGCTACTCTTATAACAGTATCTTTTACATAGATGTCCTTTGAAGAATGAGGAGAGGGAAGATGACTCAAAACAATTCCATTCCCATGAATATAGTGCAAACACTGAAATATGCTACTTATGACCGAGCCTCCGAGCTATGAGGAGGTGATAGTGACAAGGGAGTGGTGAATGTACTTCTGTTTGGCAAGATAGATTAGATAGAAAGATAGATTTAGTCTTTGTGAGGGACTGATAGTAGGGCTGGTGTTTGGATTGATGCACGACTCCAGACTTGCCTTTTTCATCCAGTGTGGACAGAGTGAAATGTAGAGAAAAGTGTTTTGACAGAGGAGACAAGTAGACTCATATGAACTGGCCATCTGCACACACATAACAGCCCCCACCCCCCCACCCCCACTGACACCACGATACAAACATTCACTTAACACGTGCACACATCCACTCTTGCTAAACTGCTGGTCAAAAGAGAGGACATAGGTCAGAGAGTTTCATCAGTAAAGGCATTGTAAAACAATCCCCCCTGAAACGCACATGTGCACCTGCTGCATGCCGTCCTCCCAGCACCTTACAGCAGGGGCGCTGACCAAATGCTTGACTGACCCCCAGACGGTGGCGAAGCGAAAGAAAAGAGCTGAACGACGAGGATGTTAAAGGGAGTACTAGAGCGCGGGGCTGTGAGAAAATGGCTCTGTGAGAATGGGAGGCTTGTCCCTCCATCTGCCTGTCAGGAGGGGGGCCGGCGCCGCACAAAAGAGGCCTTTGTGGAGGTACAGTGACCTTGGAGAGTGGGGGGAGGCAGAGGGGAGTCAATGGAGGGAAGGAGGTGGGAGAAAAGCAGAGAGAGAGAGAGAAGAGAGCTTTCTATCCAACTCTAAAAGAGAAATTAGCAATATTTGTACTAACCCAACAGCTGAAATGACCATGCACTGTCTGCGTGGAAGTTGATAATGTCATTGGTCAATACCAGTGACTCAGCGATTCCATTATCAGCCGCCGAGATTCACAGCCACAGTGTCGCAACCGGTTTCATGACTCTTTCAATCCCCTACGTCCACACTAAGCCGTCTGTGTTTTACAAAAACAACAAAACTGTGCATCAAAAACCTGACATCTGGTAAGGAGTGGCTCAGAGACAGCCCAGTTACTCCTTTACTCCTCTATGATCACCTATACTGTGTTTCTTCACAGCCAAACTCACAATTTAGTTGTTCTCATGTTTGTATTTTTCTGTTTCTGTTGTCAAACGACAGAACAAATATAAATATGTGGTTTGATCGTGGTTAATATAGACGACCTGTCAACCAGGCACTGGTAAATCTGTTTTTGAGTGAGAAAAAACTCAAGCATAGGATGGAAAGAGGGCTTAAATGGAAAGAAAAATATGTGTTTTCAAATTCAAATGGCTTAATGTGAGCACACTCTTACTGTGCTGTCTTTGACTTGTCTTGATCAGCTGTCGTTGAGGTGCTTTGTCCCGTCTCCATCACCTACTGTTAGCTGATAATAACATAACTCTTGAATAATGTCAGTCTGACAGTCAGTGGTTTAGTGCTACATGTTTTTCTCCCACAATTGTGATTTTTAGAAGGGTTATACACGATCAGCAAGCAGGAAGAAAGCGTACAGGCCAACAGAAACAAGCTCTTTTCTCCATCAGAAAGACAACAAAAGGCTGTGTAAAGCTTTGTCCTGTTATCTATCAATCTCCTCTGGCACCAGTGAAAGCTCAGCCCGTGATTCTGGGTTGCCCAACACTACCATTTCAAAATAAACTTACTAGCCCTACACACACACACACACACACACACACACACACACACACACACACACGTGGTGCGGTGCTCACAGGGAACTTGTTTCATAGGGACCCACCCATTTCCAGGAAAAAGAGGGAGTGGGTCGCTCCAGGTAGTATTTAATCTGGCAAAGAAAAGCAGGAGGCCCCGCTTCCATGTTGTCAGAAGTGTTGCGCAGTGAACACACATCACACTTCAAACTGAAGCGCTCACCTTTACCATGACAGCATCACCAAGGAGTGTGTTATTATACACACACGACACATTGGAAAAAAAAAACCATCCTTGCAGCAGTAAATCTAATGTTGTTCTCTTTCCTTATATTTCTCAATTTTAATGTTGCAGATGCTTAAATATCAGCTGAATTTCCTCGTTGAAAACATTTCCAAACCGATCAAATCAGCGCACTTTGAAGAGCTCAGTCATTCTCACACTTGTGCTCCATATCTAATATTTACCCAGTGACCCCCCCCCTCCTCTCCTTCCTTTCTCTCTCCCAGCTATCCGTTGTTGAGGCTTCCCCTGCCCGGGACAGGTCCTGTGGAGTTCACCACAGGGGTGCGAGACTACAGCGTCCCTTCCCATGAGCCACAGGGAGACCTCGGAGAAAGGCCCGACTGGGTAGGAGAAGAGAAAGCTTTTTAATTTCCTAACCTTAAAACCAAATCCTCATCCTAACATAGGATTAATTCTAATCTTTAACCACAATCCTCACCCTACCCTAAAGCACTTTCATGCAAACTAGTTTGACAGTAAAGATGGAGCCTCATAAATAATGTAAGAACACAAAGTGACGGCTCACTTGTCAGCAGTAGTAGTTGGGTTCGCTTGTAAGCCTTTGAGATCAGAGCACAAACAGCATTCCCAGAACACTTCCACTGTTTAAGGACCGCTTTTTTCCGTTTCCCGCGTCTCTGAACGTGTTTCTATACGTGTGTGTTGTGTGTTTGCTGTAGTATCGGGGCCCTCCGGTCGCCTACATCCAGCAGGTGTTGGTGAAGGCGGCGGTGTCTCCGTGGGACAGCAGCCTGGTGCCGGTGGACATGTTCCGATCGCCGCTGGGCCAAGTCTTCAGCCTGCTGGAGGAGATCCGCAACCATGTCCACTCTGACGGGTAAACGTCCACACATACACAACGTTAGACGACAAACCTGACGTCAAACTCCACCAACACCTGAACACAATTGTCCCAACTATAAATAAAACTGCAACTATTCTTCCATAAATACTTATTTCTGTTTCTCGAGGCGAAGGGAAAGTTCTTTTTTTCTCTCTATCTCTTAGTGAAGTTAAAGATGAATGAATTATTGTATAAAGTTTGCCCCCATTTTTTAAAAAAAACATCGGTCTGTCCCTTCAACACGTTAGCCTGTTCAAAGTCAAGCCATGAACCCAAAACTAACCTTTAGAGAAAGAAAGAAAAACATCCATGACCTTGAGTGATGGAAAACGCTCTATTGATTAAACTACAAGGTCTGACTTTGCCGGGCAGGTGCTGTGTTGGAGCTCTTTGTTTGTTCGACAGCTGTACTGTACCAAACACTGATATGAGTGCTGATTGGTCGGACAGCTTCTTGTTTTGCTTGAAGGTTTTAAAGTGCAGCTGATCCTAATGAAGTCTGTTTAAAAATAAAACCTTTTCCCAAGAGTAAAATTATCGACATGGTTCTCTCCTCGTCTAATTATCTTTACACAAATTGATATATTATCTCCTGTTGAAATGGTAATAAGGATTGGAGCTGTTGGTATCTACGATCTATATTTACATCAACTACTCCTCCCCTCTGCTCCTCTGTTCCTCACCTCCGTCTTCTCCTCGTTCGTCTCCTGTCAGCTCGGGGGTTCGGAGTCTGGAGACGCTGTGTCTCCAGGTGACAGACCTGTTTCCAGGATTACGGCGGATGCAGTCGGTGCTGCCGGAGCACGGCTGCCTGCTCGTCTCTCCTGGAAACTACTGGCAGAACCAGCGCGAGCTGTTCGACTCGGACTCGGACCTCCTCAAGACCATCCAGAAGCACGAACCTAAAGGCCTGCACACCTCGGCCACGCTGCGAGGTAAGGATGAGGAAGACTAATAGGCTGCCTGCACACATGCTAATAGAGAAATAAATGTCTTTGTCCCATTTTTCTCTTGCCTCCAGGATATTTAGTGCCTCCAGTATTTTTGTGTGAGCATTTCTTTCACCGCCCCCGACCCTCAAGGTGTTTTGTGTGCATTTGTTCTGAAGAGTGTGAGGAAGAGTCACGTGTATCTGTTACCTGTCACGCTCCCATGAACAGTATTTCTTACAGACTCGTGCCTCGTCCCAAAAATATCCCAACTCAATCAAAAATGACGAACCTGTTTGAACTTGTGACAAAGTGCTGTGAAACATCACCCATTTGTCACATTTGTCCAAACTTTTACAGAAGAGTTCGTCAACTCATCGACTCGTCTCTGAGTTATGTGGATGTCAGAAGTGTCATATTCAATCCACGAAATTCCATCTATTCTCAACTCCTCCCACCACTTTAGACTTATAGAAAATCTATTTTAGAAATGACGGTGCAAAGTAAAGGAGTGGAGGTTATCCAGGGTCCTTTTTCTACTCTGCTTTGTTGGAAGCAGTCCGCTATCATTCAGCAGGAGAATTGTAGGGAGGTAGTGAGCAAGGGGATTAGTGGTATCAGCTAAACTAAGAGGCTTTCATATTTACAGAGAACAAGCAGTTTCATTCCCTGGGAACTTATTTAATTCTCTTAAAACTTTGCCCACTGACATAGTGAACCAAATCACCCTCTCTGGCTGCCCAAAGCCAGCTCAGCATTCTGCCTCACCTTCCAGCTCAAGTGATTTAGAGGTGGGGAAGCTTATTCTGGAGCCGGAGTCAGGGACAGCTCGGCTGCCAGATACAGTCAGACTGATACTCTTGTTCACATCGAGGTAATGTAAGACCTGTCAGACCGCTGGCAACCTGCAGCCTCCACTCCCTCCCAGCCCCGCTCTACATCAATGCAAGTTCATAAAAAAAAAAGGCATCACACCCTTTATGAAGCTCATTAAAATTAAATGCTACACAAATTTTTTATTGAGCACACTTCAAGAGGCGATATAATACAACAGCTGTAGGAATCGGCTGTTATATAACTGCATAACTACTAGACAGGCGACTAATGAATGACTATTGATTTAGATTTTATTTACACCAATGTGCTCTGCTGTGTGCATGTGTGTGTTTCAGACCTGCTGTTCGGCGTTCCCGGGAAGTACACAGGTGTCAATCACTACAACAGGAAGAGGGTGGTGACATACACGATCACTGTAGTGCTGTCCAGCTACGATGCAAGGTCAGTTACAAATGATGCAGAAGAAGAGCAATAAATAAGCAGTTTTTCTCATGAGCCAGAAACCAAATAAAGCTTGTTTCTTCTGTGATGAGTTGTGCATTGAAGTGTTTTTACATATCATTTCAATCTGAAGTACAAGCTTAGTGATTATTCTGTTTTTCTGTCGAGTGTAGAATAATTTGATTATGCAATTATCTTTACATATTCTGTATTAATCCTAAAGAAATACGCCCTAGTGCTTTCTAAAAGGTCACTTTAAGCGTATTTTTAATCTGTTATAAAGAATAACAAGGGTATTACTGAGAAGAGCAGTTCTTTACGGCCTCTAAAATCATCTGAGCTGCAAGAAACCATTTTTACCACATGGACAGAAACATTCATCAACATTCGGTCTTGACCAGCTGCATAAACAATTCAGCGGCCTGAGATAGAGGCCAGTTCTCATCATCTCATACTTGGCAGTTATGGCAGTCAATCAGGTAGTTGGCTGCATTTGCGTTATGGATGATGATGATGATAATAATAATAATGATGATGATGATGATGATTGGTGTTTTCCAGGTTCCTTGGCAGCCTGCGGGCTCGTCTGAAGCAGCTCCACCCGTCAGCCAACTGCAGCCTGAGAGACGACCACATGGTTCACGTCCACTTCAAGGAGGAGATCGGCATCGCAGAGCTCATCCCCCTCGTCACCACATACATCATCCTTTTCGCCTACATCTACTTCTCCACACGTCAGTCCCAGACTTTCCTTCTTGCTTTATTTGTTTTGTTTTTTTTTTTCCTCCTTGTTCACACAACTTACTCACACCGCTTAATCTTTCAAATGTGCTAAAGATCTCCTACCTCCAGTGTGCCTTTTTGTGTACGCACGTGCGTTTGTGTGCCAAGGTTGTTCCTGTCTGGTGCAGGGATAATCCTCACGCAGGAACATTGCACACCGCTGTTAAGAACGCACCCAGCTAACCCTCATTGACTCGCCAGTACAAACATTAGTTCAGGGGGGCAAACACGCACGTACTCAAAGTACACAAAATTAATATGCACATCTTAAGCTGATTAGGTAACTAAACATTTGGCAACTTGTTAAGGACTTTAATTTCAAATGTCATGTGTAAAGTTTAACAGTTTTGATCATTTTATTGTTTTTATTTCAGATTGTAAAGGTTCTTCTTCTTGTCCAGAAATTAAATTTATTCCCTATTTGCTGGCATAGATATCAAATACCAGTTCCTTATGTTAATCAAACACAAAGACCATTTCACACACATGTGGAAACTGGATCTTTACAGTGAAGGGATTTTAAAAATATACTTAGCTGAGGTTTCTGAAGGTTTTAAAAGGCTTTAAATGTTTTTGATTAAAAGAATTTGGATCAAAAGTCTGTGTTTTTAAAAGGTTGTTAATACTGTAACAATGTTGGATTGTAAAACCTAAATACCTCTGAGAGTTTCTCCATTTTCTCCACTGTTAGCTTAGCATTTATTATAGTCTACAGTTCATGTTTATTTTAATAGCAAAAGTGCTGCCATATCTCAATAACTGGCATCTACCGTAAATATTTAAACTTAATTGCAGGAATTCTGTTCCACACAATTGTGGCAGGTTCCCAACTGTCATTTGAAAGATTTGTTCCTTTTTGTGAATCTGTTTATCAGTAAATGAACAGGACTGAGAGTGCATCTGTCTCTATGGTTGAGGTGTTAAACAGGCACAGTTGTCCTCAACATGTCTTCCTCTTCTCCTCTTCCTCTTGCAGGTAAGATCGACATGGTGAAGTCCAAGTGGGGTCTGGCTCTGGCTGCTGTGGTCACAGTTCTCAGCTCTCTGCTCATGTCTGTGGGATTGTGTACACTGTTTGGACTGACACCCACGCTCAATGGAGGGTAGGAATTTTTTTTCCCTGCATACTTCAGTTTTGGAAGATTACCAAAAAGAGGTCGTGTCCGCATCCTCGTTAGACCGCTTTCAAATCAACTATTAACCCTGAGCGGTGATAACTTTCCAGAAAAATCTCATAGTGTTATCAACTGCTGAGAAGCCTTCGAATTCACTGATCCGTTACTGGATTTCCTGGTTTGTATTTCATGTCTTACCGGTACCTGAAGCAACACACCCCCACCGTCGGAGCCCCTTTCATTGTTTCAACACAGGGCTGATTTTAGTCTGAACATCCGCTAAGTCAGTTTTCCTGTCTGTCAGTATATCTATTTATATATATTTTAGATGTTGGTGTCTGAGAGAATGCTTGTAGTTATAGTTTTAATGTTGGAACGATATCTGCAGCTCCTCATTATACTCCTCAAATGAATCCTGTTAATATTTACAGCTCGAACACACCGTTTCAATTCATCTCTTATCTTTTTCTCAGAAAGACAAGGACAGATCCACACACACACACACACACACACACACACACACACATCAGCTTATTGACGGTTTCCTACTTCCTCTGCATTTACCTTCTGTGGTTTTGCGTTAATGTTTACAGCAGGGGGGCAAAAAGTCAGTGTGTTAGTGTGGACAAAGAAGAGAGGACGTGGGGGCGGGACTTCGCGAAGGGGGCGGAGATGTCATCATATTGACACGTAGCGGCCGTCCAATCGTTTGAGGGTTACTAGAAAGCAGACGTCGTGGCGTGACAACAGCAGCACACCGTCGTCCAACCATAGACCACGAGCCATGGGTTGTGCTTTTGTATGAGTTTGCATAAACAGACATCGAGGTCGACATAACCACGCTATACATACACACATCCTGCTTAGTCATAGCTGACTTCACAGAGCTGCTGAGATAGTGATAGCGATAAGTTGTGTGTGTGTGTGTTTTGTTGTGTACAATGTTAGTGAGTGTGACTGATGTAACGTGCAGAGCTGTTGACTCTGTGACCCACTTATGCTCTTACTTCTATAGCACCGGCTTATCTTTATTCTCAATCTAATCTGTCTCTACACTTCCTCAGAGCTGGAAGTTCCCAGCAGATACCTGACAACTATTGATAAATAATTTCCAGCGTATTTGATTATTTACTTTTATTCTGTCAGCTGCTCTAGCAGGAAAATTACAGGAATTTTTTTTTTTTACGCCTCCGTGCCGGTGACGGCCGGCGATGTGAATGATTGTGAACGCGATATCTCAGGAACGCCATGAGGGACTTTCTTCAAATTTGGCACAAACGTCCACATGGACTCAAGGATGAACTGATTAGATTTTGGTGTCGAAAGGTCAAAGACACTGTGGCCTCACGAAACACGTGTTTGGCCGTAACTCAAGAATTCATATGCTATAAATGCCTTATAGGATGAAGTGATGACATTTTATATCCAAAGGTCAGATTGAGACCATATTTCACATTTGGTCAGATACTGAATCAGTGACACTGATCTTGGTTCCCACCTTGAAACTGTGGTGATTTTATTAAATTCCTTCAAAGTCTTCACTACAAATGTTATGAGTCTGGAGAGACGTGGATGTAAACTGCAACTTGACTGGTTGGTGAAGATGGTATTTCTAGTTTAAATACTAAATGTTGCAGTTTTAGCTGTTGTCAATGAATTTTAAGATCCAGCCTTTAGTCACCAACAGATGACGTCACCTGATCTTAATCTTGTTGATCCTTATCTGATCATGAATGTGTGCACCAGATTTCATGGCAGTCCATCACATTTCACTCAAAACCATAAATGTGAACCTCATGGCGCTAGAACAAAAGTCAGTGGATCAGCAAAGTTATGAGGGTTCGTCCTCTAAAGACCATGAATGTCTTGAACGTCATGGAAATCCATCCATCCAAGTGGTGGACTCACCAAAAGACGGAGTTCCTGGGTTTATTTTCGGATTCTCTAATGTGGGAAACAAGCAGAGAACAGAGATTCAATAACATACTTATGTGGCGACGGAAAATTAACCCTAGTGATGATCATGACACTGTGAACACTGTATACAGACTCAGAAATGAATCCCGGTTTTGTTTTCCACTTTTAGTCTCGAGGTTATAGATTTTTCCTGTTTCCTCTCCGCAGTGAGATTTTTCCGTACCTCGTGGTGGTGATCGGCCTGGAGAACGTCTTGGTCCTCACCAAGTCTGTGGTGTCCACGCCCGTCGACCTCGAGGTCAAACTCCGCATCGCTCAGGGTAAGAGTGAGACAGTCAGCGTGTTTTCGGATGCATTAGTACATCAACGGTTTTACTAGTCATTAGTCATTAGGGTTTAAGTTTATCCAGTCAGGATTCTTGGAGGATGGAATATGTGTGTCATTTTTTTTGCATGTGTCATAATTTCCTATATTAATGAGAGGAAGGATCTGGACATTTAGCAGCTCGAGTACGTCTCGCTTATTTTCAAAAATGTCCTTTGTGTCCGCAGGCCTTAGTAATGAGAGCTGGTCTATCATGAAGAACATGGCCACTGAACTGTGCATCATCCTCATTGGATATTTCACTCTAGTGCCAGCTATCCAGGTAACAGAAATATCGTTGAAATGTTGTAAACAGTAAATAAATATGCAGACATGGGTTGTAGAAGGTGTTGGGAGGAGAGAGAGAGATGTTTCTTAATAAATAACATTTGAGAAGTGTAACCTGTTCCAAGCCTTCATCCAATAAAACACAACGCTCAAGTTAGACTTAAGCTAGATTGAAGCGCTCCACTTCACACTAAGCATTTCTCATTGAAATTTCACAAAAGTTAGCGGTGCATACTTCTGTATCAAGCTAGCTAGTCACGGGCCGTACGCGTCTGTTCCAGTGAGACGTGCTAACATGTGATGTCTCTGTATGTTTACAGGAGTTCTGTCTGTTTGCTGTGGTGGGGCTGGTGTCTGACTTCTTCTTGCAGATGTTCTTCTTCACCACAGTACTATCTATAGACATCCGCCGCATGGAGGTCAGAGTTCTCACACACACACACACACACACATAAACCTCAGTTTGAGCCTCATAAAATCATCATTTTACATTTCAGACATAATAAAAGCCAAATGTTCCCTCACAAAGTAAATACAAGTAAAACTCTTAATATTTATTCTTCATATCTGACATCTGTGAATCAGCAGTAATATCACAATTAGCAGAAGTAGGTCATACAGCAGGTCAGGTGGCGGTCACAGGCCCACATACATTCATCACATAGTTTTCAGATAACTCTTTCCACACGTGTGTGCACTTCTTACTTTAAAACCTCTTACTGCTCCACCGTTCGGCCTTTTTTCCTGTCACACACTTACTAGTCTTTATCTCAATGCCTTGCTAAATGAGCATTAGCACCATAAGCTGGCTATAAAGCCCATACATTTACATACACAAAGAAAATCTGCTTAAGTATCCATAAAACCTTAATCCTGAGAAGAATATGTGAAATACGTGATTAACAGGGCTGTGACGAACTAACAGTTATTTTCCTCATCGATCTGTTGGTTTTATTATTTATTTAATAAATCATTTTGTTTAAAAACTGGAAAACCATGAAACAGGTCCAACACAGTTTGGCAGAGCTAGTAGTGATTTCTTAAAATAGCTTGTTTTATTCTGACCAACAGTGCAACGCTTGAAGATATTCTACGTAGAATAATATGAAACAGAAGAAAGCAACAAATGCACGAGAGTTGTACACTTAACTAATCAATGAAATCATCTAGCGGCGTCTAACTCTGCCTCTGGACTTTGAGTAAAAGAATTAGTGTTTGACTTTCTTAGAAGGCAGAAACCAATCAGTGTAAACAAACATCTAAACCACCTCGTCTCTCCAGCTGGCTGACCTGAACCGCCGCCTGCCAGCGGAAGCGGGTCTTCCTCCACCCAAGCCCGGCCCGCTGCGTCCACGTGAGGTCCCCCCTCCCCCACGACCTTCCCCTCACACGATCACCCTGCAGACCCCGGCCTTCAGGAACCTGAGGCTTCCCAAGAGGCTGCGTGTGGTTTACTTCCTGGCCCGCACACGCCTGGCTCAGCGCATTATCATGGTGAGAAGACGGATCGGAAACCGTTTGCTGTCTGTCGTTTATCCCACGTTGTTGCATTGTGTGTCTGGATTTATTGTGTCGTTAATCAAATCCTTATAAATGCCAGAAAAACAAACAAAGACTGGCAGCAACGTTATCTGTCAACTATTTTGATAGTTCAGTGACGCATGAGCACGGCTGCACCCTCGAGCTGACGTCCATGTTTGCCTGCAGTTCAAACTTCTTCTCAGATGACTAATAATTTTGCATTGACAAGACTAAGACTAGAGAATTATGTTCTTTTATGAGATTAGGTTCTTTTGTGAGAGATTATTTAATGAGACAAGTTTATATGATAAAAGATACTCCCAGTGTAACATGATATATGAGAGAAATTGCTTCACTTCCAGGTCGGCACGGTGATCTGGATCGGCATCCTCGTCTATACCGACCCGGCCGGGCTGCGCACCTACCTGGCCGCGCAGGTGTCTGAGCAAAGCCCTCTGGGTGACCCCGGGGGAGGCGGGCTGCCCCCTCACCTGGGGGTGGCCCCCGTCTTCCGCGGAGGAGATCCTACCAGCACCCTCAGCGTCCACCCCGCACCGGATCCGACCCCCTTACCCGAGAACCAATCGCAGGGTCACCACGGCTCAGGCAGGGCAGAGCCTCTCCCCCAGGCCCCGCCCACCGTGCCTCAGATCACCTGGGGGTCGGAGGACGAGGAGGGATGGAGGAGACTCTCCTTCAGGCACTGGCCATCGCTCTTCAGCTACTATAACATCACTTTAGCCAAGAGGTGAGAGGAGCAGGGAAACTCTGTTCTTTACCTGTTTACCCAAGTTAGTTTATTTCAGGCTGAGATGTTAAGATGTCAGACTTCCTTCTTAATTAACTCCTTTTTAATTTCCCTTGGGCTGACTGTGGCTCAGGAGGTAGATTGTCCTCGGGCAAGATCTTGAACCCTAAATTTCTCCCGATGGCTGCACCATTGGTGTGTGAATGTGTGTGTGAATGATGAGCAGGTTGGCACCTTGCATGGCAGCACCTGCCATCAGCGTATGAATGTGTTTGTGTGTGAATGGGTGAATGTGGCTTGTTGTGTAAAAGCGCTTTGAGTGGTCAGAAGATTAGAAAGGCGCTACATAAGTGCAGTCCGTTTACCATTTAAACAGCTTAAAGGTTGAGTAAATCATTTATTTTACAGTATCATATATATTCTGTACTCTTCAAACTCTTAATTGAAGCTGTACTCTATGATATTTATACTGAGTGAAATATCCACAGGTTAAGTCATTCCATTAAATGAAAAATGTTAGCTGTCTTGTGCATAATTTTACACACATTTCTTCAAAATTCAGCCCAACATATTTGGTATCTTTGGAAACTTTGGTATCTGTGCTATAATTTAAATTAAAGATTTACAAGTCAAACAGGCAACTAAAGCAGGGAAAATATCTCATTTCTTCCACTATTGATTTTTGGCTCGTTAGGAAAGTTGAACCGGTGAAAGGAAAAAGGAAAGTCGAGACTTCGATATCAATAAAAAGATGGAATAAAGCAATAATTAAAATTACTGACTCTCAAATTATCAGCTAACTAACCTTCTAAGATGGTGTAAATCACACGATTTCATACTTCTGTGCTGGCAGATGTTTTTTTCTCATCTATCATATCCAAATAAACGATGAAAGAAAAGTCTGAAGACTCACAGCTACTGTGTTCTGTAAAAAAACAAACTAATAAAAGGACATAAACATGACATTCTGACGACTCTTCATCATATATCTATTGTAGGAAAAGCCAGTTCCTCCTCCCACTGTATATTTTTTCTATATGAAAGGTGTTTTGTCCAGGCGCCCCGTCATGTTTCGTTACATCCTCTCTGTTATTGTCTGTCCTGTTTCAGGTACATCAGCATCTTACCCGTCATTCCCGTCACCGTTCACCTGAGCCCGCAGGAGGCCATCGAGACGCGTCACCCTCAGGACACCAGGCACCCACCGCCACCCATTCCCAAGGTCTCTGCAGATCTACAGACGGACCTCACCCTCTACAAGTCAGTACTGGGACACACACACACACATTCATCTACACTCCTAGCATGGTTTTTACCAGATGTGCATGACAAAACTTATTCAGTCCAAAGTCTGACTGAAACTGAGCTAATAAGTCAGTTTCAACACCTCAACAGAAGGTTATTTGTAAAATCCAGACATGCTCAAAGTAAGGAAGAATGTTCACTACAGAGCTGTAGTGTTGTGTTACTAAAAAACATCAAATATGGCGCTAAGTAAGGGAGAGATTTCATAACTGACCAGCTGCATGTAAATGTGCTCCTCGGTTCTTTTTTTGCATGTAAATTAAATGAAAAAGTGAATTACATCCTTTTTAAAATGTAAAATAGAGCCACAAAATTTTAAAAAATATTGCACAGTGCAGTTATGATTGTCATATAAACGGATTGAGTGTTAATTGTTTGTACAGTGGCTATAAAAACCCTTCAACACACCTCGTACTCACTGTTTTACAACATCAAATCACACTGTATGTCAAAATGAAAGCATATCTCTACAACCGGGTCTAACTGATGATATAAGCTTTGTTTTCTTTTTGAGACTGCCATAAATTCATCAGTTAGGAAGAAAAGGTTTTTTGGAAACATGCAGCTGTTAAAGAAAAAGACATTGTATCAGTCATGTCGCCCTAATTCACAGTCACACTCCAAAGTAAGCCAGGGCCCTTACAGCACTTACAGGTCCTTGGCACCAGAGTGTCATTGAACTGATTGCACAGTGAACATTGAAACCTTTTATTTAAGCCTCGTCTAAAGCAGTCCTGCAGCTGGAGTCGGAGCAGTAAAGCTGAATAGAGTCCAAGGTGATCCAGGGCCAAGGTCATGTAGATCATACTCTGATATGTGTGGAATGATCAGAATATAAATGACTGTGTTATACTGAAATTTTACCACAAGTCAAAACCTTGCAGGAACTGTTTACTTTTACTTCTAGAGGAAGTGAATACAGAAAAAGGAATAGTTCTTTGACTTGGATTTGCATAAAGTGCACTGTGTTAAGTGTCACCGGAGTCTTTGTTGCTTTATCTGAGACAAAAAAATGAGACAAAGACAAAGAAAAGGGAGGCAACGTGTTCTTGACTCAAACTGACCGGACCAGCTTGGCTGACTGGTTGCTTTTAAAAGGAGGGAAAGATGGTTTTTCTTGTCTCAACTTGCAGGAGGTTTCTTCCCCACATGCTAACTGAGTTATGAGAGAGAAACTCAAAGGTCACACGCATCAATGTTATCCGGGTCAAAAGTCTGACATCAATCAACAACTTTCACCACTTATGATGCAAAGTTTGCACAATACAGCAGTGATTTGAGACTTTGGCCCAAACTGAAATATTTCATCAACTAATAGTTTGATTGCTGTGAAATACTGTACAGACATTCATGGCGCTCAGAGGATGAATGCCCCTCTAGCGCCACCAAGTGAAATATATTCACAGCTATTGATTTGATTGCCTTAAAAATTCATGTTCCCATCAGGATGAGCTGCAGTCACTTTGGTGTTAGCGTGCTAACACACTAAACTAAGATGGTGATCATTGTAAGCATTACACCTGCCTAGCATCAGCATGTTAGCACTGTGATTGCGATTGTCATGTTAGCATGCTGACGTTAGCATTTAGATCAAGTTGTTGCTAAGTACAGCCTCATAGAGCTGCTAGCATTGCTAATCAGGCAGCCGTTCATGCAGTGACAGATTGTTTATTACTGCTCTGACATGTCATGTCATTATTTCCGACTGTTGGGCACATAGGAAAACTTGTGTGCCAGAAAGCATGTTGTGTCACTATGACAACTGGCAGCACCAGTCTTGGCTGCCTGATGATTTAGATGTTTCTTCTTCTGTAGATACATTTGAAAATACAATATGATACAATTTAATTGTTGCCTTGTTTTTTGTATGTGATGAAACATTATAAAAATGTTCAGTAAAAAATGGAAAAGTCATGGAGTAAATTCTCTGCAATAGTGTAAATGCATCTTGGCAAAGTGGCCAAAGAAGCATAAGAAGCACTGACAGCTTCATCCTGGTTCATCTTTGTTATATTATGGACAGATTGTTGCACACACTTGTGAGGTTTTACACAAGATTAATGACATATCTGTTGGGAAGCCTGTGAACTAGATGATCAGACTACTTTTATCTTGGAGAGAAATTCAGTTGTCACATATACTACTTTGTATACTTCCTCGTTGAGGCTTTGGCTTTCCATCTCCTTTTCTGTTACATCTTATGACCCATTTACACTATCCCCCTCACCAACAATATCAGAGTCTGCAGTTGAGCTCTCATAGTTGTGTAAGGCAGCGTGTTATCACCCAGACTGCTGAGTGGAAGGATCGCTTCTTCACTTCACCTTTTAGCCAGTAGATACGACGGCTATCAGCTGGAGATCGGGTCAGGGTCGTGACCTTCACAGCGGGGAAGCGGCAGCCGATTTCACAACCTGAGACGGAGAGAAGGCCAGGTGTGATAAAGGTGAACAAAACGTAACAGCGGGGATTCAGAGCAGGTTGCAACACAGGGAGTGACACAGACGCCGGGTTTAAAGGTGTGACAAGGACTCGTCTGCAATCACAAGGAAAGATCTAAACATGCAAGGAGATAAATCCTCACTGGAGCCTCGCAGCAGTAGTGCTAGTACGGGCAGGCATGTTCTGTAAAGATGAACCTGTGACAGGATGTTAAAGCAGCTCTTCTGTTTTTAAGCCTCTGCGTTGGAGACACGGCGCTGCATCATTCTTCTAGACTAACACCTGCCTCGCAACAAACCCAACCTCCTCCCGCATTAGCATTTAGATTAGTTAGAATTTACAATCTTTCTCTCAGTATGTGTTCATAACCTCGGGGAAACAGACCGTGTCAACAAATGTTTGCCTAAAGTCAAGAGAGAGAAAGAAGTAGGATTTCCTTTCATAAAGGTCTCCATTAAACAACGGGCTCAAAGTCTAAGAGGAGAAATAGTGGTTTATCTTGTTACCTGAGGAATAAAGAGTCCAGTTTGTTGACACTATTTAAACCACCAAACCACGTTACTGATAAAAAAAACATTGTTCTGCCTCCTGATATCATCACACAATCCTCCAGCAGCTCTCAAAGACTCGTGCAGTCATCAGGTGCTATCAGCATATCATCATAATACGCACTATTTCTGTTTAGTGTGTAATTGCTCCCAAATACAACAATAAAAACACAATGCAACGATAAGAGAAAAATAATCAGCAACTGTTTTTTATTGCTACATTTAAGATTGTTGATGAGGAGACTGTGCAAAGGTTGTCAGCTAATTGTTATGTTTTATGTCCTTTGGCCGGAATAAGTTTTAGGGTCCAGTTATTCTCACAGGTTGGAAAGTTTTTGCTTCAGATTCTGCCAAAAAAGTGCACCGGTTAAGATGTGTGCCACATATCTGCAACTCTCTCTCCCCTTGTTTCCTTTCATCTCTAATCTTTTGCTGTATAATAAAGGCATAAAAATATAAATACAGTATAAATAAAAAGATAAATCAAGTAATTAATTAATTGACTAATTGTTGTAGCTCTCATCTAAACTTTGTTCTGTATAATAAAGGCAGAAGAAGACAAACATTTACTTAAAAATTCAACTCTCTATCTTACAGCTTTTGTTGAATGACACAACATTCCTCACATGTGTAAAATAAGTACTTGTAGCCTTTTGTTTAAAAAAAAAAAAACAAAAAACTCAGCCTTAGTTTCGGGGCAGCAGATGGATTTTAAGGAGCGGTGTTTCAGGCAGAGCAGGTCGCACCTCTGTGGCAGATTTCATCATCACAGCTCTGCTACATTCCACACAGCAGGTAGTAGAGCAGGTATACCGTACGTGCTATGTGGTGCTCCGCCAGGTCACCGCACGGTGCAAGAGGATTGGGTTTGTATGGTTGGACCTGCAAGGGGTGTAGTGTTTATTTATTTTTTTGTCATGGAAACTAAACTCCCGGTTGTCACGTTGAAGTGATTGAGAATTTGTCTTTGCTTTTTTTGTTAATCTAAAACACACAAAGTGTATTTATTCATAAAATTAAATCAGAATTGTGTTTATTGTCACTTCCACAGTACAAACTCAGCATACATGGGAGCAAAATACCATCCTCCACATTTCAACATGTGCAACAAACAAGACATTACTGAAAGTCATTAAAAAGTGCACTCACTTAAAAACAGATAATAAATAACAAATAATAATAAATAATAGAGAGATGGTGCACTAGGAAATCTTGCTGTATTGTTTTGCTACTGAACTGTTTTGATGGGAACAGTTTCCTCCGTTTGTTGTGTTTTTCTTCTTTTATGCCAAGTTGTTTGTGTGTAATTACTTACAGACCGAAATAAATTTCATTTTGAGTGAATGCAGCGACCAAAGAGAGCAGATTACTGGGTTAGCAGGAAGAAAGTCGGCTTTGGATGCTGTGCAACTTTTTTACTTCATTCTTGAAATTTCTGTCATTTAGTTCCTGCTGCTGGTCAGTAAATGACCTGAACTGTAGCTGTTTTTTTTGGTGCTATTATAACATGTAATTAAGATGACATCACTTGATAACTTTGCAGTGATACTTGACCATAAACACTGAGCTGAAGGTGACTGGTTTGACATCAGACATTAGACTGGAGAGGTTACCTGCATCTGGTCCAAACCTTCCTGCCACAACAGATCAAATCAAGACAAAATACTACAGGACACAACGCAATAATGACAAAAACAAACATGCTTAGGTAAATACAACAAAAAAACTTTCCATATTTGACTCCTCTTTTGTCCCTTCTTCTATCCAGGGTGGCAGCTCTGGGCCTGGCTGCGGGCGTCCTGCTGGTTCTGCTGCTCTTCTGTCTCTACCGGGTTCTGTGTCCGAGGAACTACGGACAGAACGGCGTCGCCCACGGGCGCCGGCGCCGAGGGGACCTGCCCTGTGACGATTACGGCTACTCGCCGCCCGTCAGCGAGATCTCACCGCTCCTGCTGAGGGGCCACAGTATGGTGAGGATGGACTCAGATAAAGAAAACACATAAACACCTTTAAGTATTGCTTTAGAAAAACAATTCACTCGCTTCACTTGTGTCTGTTAAATAGAAACAGTGACAGTGTTGATTTCAGTTGTCGTGTTTCACAAGCTGTAATTATGAAAGTCTCGTGTGCGTGTGTGCGTTTCACCAGAAGAGTCAGATTACAGTGTCAGTTTGGAGCAACAACAGGAGGTCACTGTGTCAGTCAGGGACACTTGAACAGGAATAGAAAATCGGTTGTGACTCAAAGATAATGTCATGTAAGCCAAGAATAAACTGACACCTGCTCTTAAAAACATTGTTACAAGGTTCAAAGGTCAAAGTGCTCGCAATAAATAAGACCTTTTTATTTGATTGGATGCAACTGTAGGCGGACAACTGTAGGTTAAAAAGATACAAACTGAGGAAATACGAGATGATGTGTTTGTTTTTATAAGAAACTGGCTCACGCTTTGCGTTTCCGTCTGGCAGGACATCGAGTGTTTGGCCAGCGACGGGATGCTGCTGGCTAGCTGCTGCCTGGCGGGACAGATTCGGGTTTGGGACGCCCAGACTGGTGACTGTCTGACTGTCATCCCAAACCACGGGTGAGAACGCTTTGTGCTTTGACAGTCATTGTGTCGGGACTTTTTCTGACATTTAACAGACATTTAGACAGATATTTAAATCTTGTCTGTATTCATTCTGGCAGTTAGAACGAGTATAAAGTGATTTTCGTTCGCTATTTTCCAGCCTTCATCTGTGACAGTCACTTCAACTGTAATCTAAAAAGAAATATTGAAACTGTGCATTCTGTGTCTCTTTGTCAGGCTGAGGCGGAGCAGCAGCAGCGGTTGCTGGGATCAGCGGGACGGCTGGGACAGCATGAGCGGAGCCGCCGAGTCGGAATGTTTAGGCTCCGAAGGTCGCGACACGTCCATCAGCGGCGACGGCCTATCGGAGGACGAGGGCTACCCGCTGAGACGCCGCACCGCGCCTGCCCGGCCCGTCCTCTTCACCGACCAGCCGGATCTCACCCCGCTCATCGACACCAACTTCACCTCTCAGCCACCCTGCCACCTCTCCACCCCTCCCAGAGGAGGCTTTGACTTTGGAGGCCTGGTGGAGCGTGCCTACATGGAGCACGAGCCCCCCTCGCCCTCCGCATACCCTTCTCCTTCTTCAGCCTCATCCTCACCGCCCTCAGGTGCTCAGCTCCATAGTTTAGGGGATGCAGGAGCCCCTCTGAACCAAGAGAGGGCCTCCGCAGCAGGGACACATGCAACCGCGGACTGGGACAGCTCAGTCTGGGCCATGGAGCTGAGAGGAAATCTGATAGCTGCCGGGAGGAGCAGCGGGAAACTGGAGGTGTGTAAAATGAGACGTGTTGTTGTAAAAAAGAAAAGATACCCTATCTATTATTTTCAAAAGCAAAAAATGGAGAAATGCAAGTTTTTATGAGTTTTAATTCTTGTTTTGTGTCTTGTGTTTTCTGAATCTGTCCACTTCTAAAGATATTCACGATATCTGACAACCTTTTTAAATGAAATAACACCTCTTGTATTGAATCTTAAATTGTGACGTGCAATCACAAAAATTCATCAGCTGTCAAATGATCCTTCACATGCTTCTTCCTGTTTGGAAATATTTTCATTCTCAGTCACATTCAAATTAAAATCAGACGCAGGTGAAATATCGCGGAAGCCGAACGGAGGCGCAGCGGTTTAGAGAACTCGTCATGTGTCTGAAAACTTGTGAAGAAGATAACTGAACTCCTCTTTTCCTTCTTCTGTCATTCTGTGTAAAACATCAGTAAAAATGAATAGAGTGCTACGTTTGGTTACAGTTGTGGGACGCGGTGGAAGGGTCGCTACGCTGCAGTAACGAAGACGGCGTCTCGGGGATCACAGCTCTAGCCTTCCTCAACAACAGGTACGAAAACAGAAACAAAACTCACAGACACGACGTTTGTTTCAGGTTTTATTCAAGTGCAGGTTACATCTTTACATTTTATTTCAGTGATTTGCTGTGATATAACCGCTGTTTATGAACAGTATGCACATACTTTTTTCCAGTAGATTGGTTAGAGGAGTTGGGGAAGTGAAAGTGTGATGTGATTGGTCAGTCAGTCGCCTGCTGACTTGAATCAGACAGATTCTGTTATGTTTCATCCTGTTATGGATTTATTACTGGATCAATGTTGAAACAGTCGCCTTAGTCATTAAACACATGGCCTTTGCTCTGCGATGTGGCGCCGCTACTCATTTTCCCTGAAGTGTAATAGCCTAATATTACATTTCAGAAAATTTTTAATTTGGTGCTTTAATAAAGAGGAGCTCTTTATTTCAGGCAACTCCTCAATAAAACACTGCAGGAAACCCTGTACTAACTGTTGTAGAGCATTTCTATGAGGACATAATGTGTTTAAAGCAAAAGTAAAGGTCAACCCAGGATTTACCTTCACATGTCAAATGTAGGCCACAATTAAAAAAAAAAAAAAAAAAAGGTGTATTGATTTATTGATTGATTGATTAATTGACTGGGACATTGTGCAGTTTGAAACATTGAAGATGTACCAGAGTTAGCTTGAAGCTTTGCATCTGTAGTCCCCAACAAAAAAACACACACACACAGAACACACCATACAAAATACAAAACTACACACATACACCCACGATGTCGATGTATCCTCCAGCTTGTTGCATCTAAATGAATATAAATCATACTGAGTCTCCGTGTTTCTCCTCAGAATCGTAGCGGCTCGGCTCAACGGGTCTCTAGACTTCTTCACAGTTGAGATAAACAAACCTCTGGGTCTGCTGCAGTACAGAGGTGAGGCTCACACTCAAACACCGTCACCAGTTTCATCACATCTGTGTAGTGACGTGTTTTTAATCTTGACCATTAAAATGTGTTGTTTTATTCTGTATATTCTTACAGCAGTGATTAATGTCTTTTTTAATGTTAAATTGTTCTGATGAGCCAGTTAAAGGTTTTAATGAGCTTAATGTGAAGTAAGTGATAACAAAATTGAACAAAAAGCATATATTTGTATATATATATACTGACAGATTACAGTATCTAAATCGTGTTAATTCCACTTAAATAAAGATGAAATAGGAGGCGTAAAGATTCCAGATAATTTATGGGGGGAAAAAAAACACCCATCTGTTGTCCTCCTGCAGGTGCCCCCGGGCGAGGCAGCATGCCTCCCTCTCCCTGTTACAGCAGCGAGGACGTGATCAGCTGCCAGCTCACGCGCTCGGTGCAGTGCGCTCATCAGAAGCCGATCACGGTGCTGCGAGCGGCCGCCGGGAGGGTGGTCACCGGCAGCCAGGATCACACAGTCCGGGTAAACAAGACTGAACACTGACATGTCTGATGTTTAGGAGAGGTTGTAAGAAGAATTATCAAGTGTACAGAAAGCACAGATATAAATAGACTAACAGTGTTATTAATGTCAGCGTCTGATCCTAATAAATTCTCTCTCTGTTGTTTATTTGTCAGGTTTATCGTCTGGAGGACTCGTGCTGCCTCTTCACCCTGCAGGGTCACTCTGGAGGGATCACAGCCATTTACATAGACCAGGTCAGTACTAAACCCTGACCCCAATACTCCAAATCTATTGTTTCCCTCCACTGCTGTTTACTGTTGACCTCATACACAAATCAGCTTTGTGCTTTTAGTTATTTTATGAGCAGAAAGTTTGTTTATAAGCTGTTGCTGAACATTAAATCACCTTTAAGTCCAGTCAGTGTTATTAATTATTGATTATTAATAGTGATTTTAGTGACATTTTGGTGTAGAAATGCTGCATTAATGATCATAATATATAACTCTGGACTCCTGTGTTGACATATAAATGGTCAAATCTTCAGTCAAACTTTTATTATTCTGAGTCTCGGTCTCCTCAGACGATGGTTCTGGCGAGCGGCGGGCAGGACGGCGCCATCTGCCTGTGGGACGTCCTGACAGGGAGCCGCGTCAGCCATGTTTACGGTCACCGCGGCGACGTCACCTCGCTGGTCTGCACCACCTCTTGTGTCATCAGCTCAGGACTGGATGACCTCATCTGTATCTGGGACCGCAGCACGGGGATCAAGCTCTACTCCATACAGCAGGTACGCCAGACGCACCAATCACCAGCGAGCCTGCAGCTAAACCAGAACTTCCTTGTCTACCCCGTCCATCTCTCTCTGCACCAAATCTTAAAAGCTGGTTACAAATATATAGTTTCATTTTTGTTTAAAAAGGCACAGTGATGTCCTAAAGCAGCTGGGCACTGTAGTTTTTTTTATTTTTTTGCAAACAGGAGTAATTGGTGCATTTGTAAAGGACTATTTCCAGCTGCAGATTAACCCACATAGTGATTATTTACAGCAGCAGGATGTGTGCGTGTGTGTGTGTGTGTGTGTGTTGAATGACTCAAAATAAACTACAAAGTGTGTGTTCATGCTAATGAAGAAACACGTCATCCGGTGTAACAGTGCGGCTCATTGATGTGCTTTTAGTTTTTTTTTGGGAGGGAAAAAATGAAGCTGTACAGAGGAAAAAGACTTCATATATATTTATATATATAAAGACTTGTCAGAAGGATTAATTCACTGTTGTTCTTGGTCTTTTTATGGGACATGTTGACAAAATGGAAAATATAGAATGTAAGCAGCTTTATCCTTAAACGGTTTAACCCATTTCTGATTTTTTTGGATTCTTGGTGTATTTCAGAGCGGGAACGTCTGGAAATATGATCAACTCTAAAGTCAGAGACCGTTTAGACATTTTACCGACACAATAAGTTCATTCATTTATAAGTTGATCAGAAAAGGTATTTTGATTTTATTTGAGTAACAATTTAGTCTTTTATTCTGCAAAAAATGCAAAACATTTGCTGATTCCAGCTTCTCAGAAAGGAGAGTTTTTTGCTTTTCTTCAGTTTATATCATTAAATTGAAATCTTGGGGTCTTATGCTGTCAGAAGGAAAAAAACAAATCACTTGAATGCATCACCTTGGACTTGGACTTTCCCAATTTTGTGACTTTGCAGATTCAAATAGTTGAATCTCTGACCTCTGACTCTCGTTTCTTCTGTTTTCTTTCCGGGTTGTTCTAACGTCTCTCTCTCTCCTCACCAGGACGTGGGCTGTGGGGCCAGTCTGGGAGTGATCTCAGAGTCTCTCCTGGTGACGGGGGGTCAGGGCTGCGTCTCTTTCTGGGACCTGAACTTTGGGGACCTGCTGCAGACGGTCTACCTGGGCCAGAGCAGCGACGGCCAAGGAGTCCGGCAGCTGCTGGTGCTCGACAACGCCGCCATCGTCTGCGACTTCGGCAGCGAGCTCAGCCTGGTGTACGTACCCTCGGTGCTGGAGAAACTGGACTGAGAGAGACGGACGGTAAAGACGTGGCGGTTAATGTCGGTGGGAGCACTCGAAGAAACAAAAAAAAAACATGCACTCAAAACATTCTTCTCCTGTTCATCATTTCGACTTTCCCACTGTTTTTTTTTTTTTGCTCTTTTTGTTGTTTATTGATCATTAGATCATACACAAGGCTCTTTTTTTTTTTTTTTTTTATAGCAGTGAGTTTTAAATGCAAGCCCGGGTGTAACGACAAAGACACAACCTGCTGCATTTATTTTATCATCAGAGGGTGACAGACCCCCCCCCACGAGATCACATGACATTTAACGAGGGTCATGAGGTCCGTTCAAGAAAAAGCTGGATGTTTCTCTTCCCTAAAGAGGATCCACCAGTCACCAGTTTGTGCTTTTGTGTGTGTGTGTGTGTGTGTGTTTGTTTTTGTGGCTCTGCCCTCTATGCTGCTGATACGAGTGGGGCTTCTGAGGGAGGACCCCCCCACCCCCCCTCCTCCCCACCCGCCCAGAGAGGAAGATAAAAACGGTCTTCTTATTTTTTAAATATTCCCGCTGCCTCGTTCGCTCCACAGCGAAGCGCAGCCACAGCTCGACGGGTCCACGGCCTGTTGGGATAAGCTAAGCAGTTATACAGAAATGTGTGTGTGTGTGTGTGTGTGTGTGTGTGTGTGTGTTTGAGAGAGAGAGAGAGAGGACGTGAGACTGAATGCATGAATGAATCTGCCCTTTTTATGACAAAACACTGCTGAGAACAAAAATCGATTGGTTACGTGTGTGTGTGTGTGTGTGTGTGTGTGTGTGAGAGAGAGAACTGATGATTACTGTATAAAGTAAACCTCCAGAGGGGGCTGTTTTTATATGTATAAATCTATTATTTATTAGCGATACATTTTTAATAACAGTTTGTTTATGAATGGCTAATCCTGGCTCTTATACAAGAATATAATGTGGAGATGGTGACATAACTGTAAGATGGTGATTTTTTTTGGGGAGGGGAGGGGGAGGGGGAGCGGGGTGGGGCATTGGTTTTAAAATAATTATTTGTAATATTGAACTGGAAACACTGAAGTGTTTGTCGTTATGGAGTCGGGGGGGTTTAAGCCTCTGATTCTGGGGTTACTGATGCTGTTCGAGGGCCCCCCCCCCCCCCCGAGGCCCCCCACCCCTCAGGCCCCCTGTATGCTACACCTTCATCAGGCTACCTCCATTTTCCAAAACTGCTTGAATTTTGGATGAGAATACTGACGTCATCGCCGCGCACAGGCTGTCGACGGCTGACGTCATGTTTACATTGGCTACTGTATTTTTTTAAAAATTTGTGCCCTTTAGAGATTTTTTTTTTTTTTTTTTTTTTAAATTGCTGTTTACTGTAACTGATTCATCTTAAACAGTTTTCAATCCCGGATTTTCCATTTTGGCCACAAGCAAAAATAAAACTTGACTGTACTTTGTCCGACGTTGGACCTCACATCACATTACAGTACGTTTTCTAGCCATCGCCATGTTGTTGATGCACACGGAAGTGGAGCCAGTCAGTGAAAATGTGAAGGCAACAAATAGCTGTTAAAAAAAAAAAAAAGATAGCTATAAATCAAACGGCACCCAAAGACTTTGTGTCTCCTTTTAAAAATGTTGCTCAATTTTATGCCCCTATTAGCTAAAAATATACATAATATATACACAGATGCTCAAAAGCGTCACCCTTGCTGTTAGACAATGTTTCATACTTAAATTTGTTAATATATTTGACATTTAATTCTAAAAATCTGCAACTGAATCGGACTCCTGATGTATCCCAGAGCTGTGACACTTCAACTAACTGTTGTCTGCATTTCATTTCTTATAAACTTTGAGAGGTACGCACATCAAAAAAAATCTCCTGCTGGACCAAACGAGCAAAAATTTTGAATTCACACACTGTTTATTGGTTCCCATAATATTCTTTTTTTTTCACTGTTGTTGTGCAAAGTCTCAGTCAGTAATAGATCTTCATCAGGCACGAAACATTTCCTTAAGCTTCACATATCAACTCAAAGCGGCGATGACGATAAACAACAAACGGCCATCGGTTACAACCTTAAGCAAATGTGTACAGCTACAGATGACAAAAATTGGAAAGCAAAGCCATATGTTGCTTTTTGTCTTGTTTTTTTTTTTTATATGTATATATATGTTTTGTTGTGATGCTTTGTCTTCTATGAGTGTCAGAAACATTGCACAGCAGCAGTGAATTCAAAATGATTGTGGGAGCAAAGACGCTGTGTGCAGTTTTAATATTTATCGCTGAAAACCGTTATAAATCACATTGGTTGGTTTAAAATCCACACGATATATAAACAGTAATCTGCTGCGATGCTCTATAATTCAACACGACTAGTACAAATACTAAAAGTCTTTAACATGAAGCCCCTTTTTCATTATTTTACAAGATTTAGTTGATAACGCTGAAGTTCAACCATTAAACCCATAATTTCTCCAATTTTCTAATTATTTTTTTTGCTCTTCCTCTCACTGAATAGTCACATAGTAAGGGTTAAACAGCTTGCAGTGTTGATACGCTAACATAATCCTCTCAGTCAGATGTATGACTGGTAAGAGATGAATAAAGATTAGTTAGTATCTGCGAGATAAAAGTAACACTTTACCAGTGATGGAATGATTCAGGTGTGAAGAGTTTTTACTGTGAAAATCACATTCCTCTCCGCAAACGTGGAAATCCATCACTAGTCATTAACCAAACTGTTAAATTTGTTGTTTGTCTACTCACAGAGCCAACTTTTGTTTTTGGCAGATTTTTATTTTATTTCAAAACATTTTATGTGATTTTTTTTAAAGTCTGAAAGTAGCCAGACAATTTTGGGACGTATTTGAACCCCCATTAGCTTGTTGTTGTAGGTGGTGCCTGAACTTCACCTGTTTACTCTGGACTCCTGTTTGTAAGAATGTAGTCCTCCAGGTTTAAGACCTTTCCCTGACTGGCACCAACAACATAAAGAATGTATTTTCTCCAAATCATCCACCATCTACTGTATCAGTGTCTACTGAATGTAGTTCCAGGAGGCGTGACGAACAAATCCGCTTTAAAAAAAAACAAAAACAACAACAACAACAAAAAAACCAGCAACTAAAATCCTTAACAGTATCGCATCGCAACACAATGCATTAACCCTCTCTGACAAACATGCTCACACACCTTAGGCACTTTTGTGAACATCAGCTCACATACAGGAAAAATGTGGACGTAACTAGTAATTTGCAAACACGCACACCGCAAACGTGTCATGGATTACGGTTCTGGTTCCTCAGGGATGCAGCGGCCGAAAGGCGGTCGCACAAAAAAAAAAAAAAAAACAAACAAACAAGCAGCTGAAAGTGATGTTTTATGACAACTGTTGACCTTCGGTGTCAGTATTCACATTTAATAAATTCTAACTTTTTAAAGATGAGCGCGGGACGCCTGTGGCACCTGCATCCCCACAGAAACCAGACGTGTGACCTCCTTTTTTTTTTAATTTATTAGCTTTGTGTTTTCTGTTGTAAACGGTAGGCGAGAAAGCTTTAGAAATGGGAAAATGTGTAGTTTTTAAATTTTGTTGTTTTTTTTTTAACTTGTTTTCTAGCGATGTCAGTTTGATTTAAAGGATAAGGCTGGTGATTTTCTCTTTTTTTTTATTATTGTCAACAAATCTCATGTGCAGAGCCAAATGCACATGAGACCAGAACTTATCTACTTATAAGTATTTTGTGTGGATCCAAAGCCTGACATATCTTATTCCTCTCTGCCGTACACCTCCGTCGTTGTCCAAAAACTATTAAAAACACGTCAGTGAGCCACACCGTTGCACTTAGTTTGACTAGAAACAGCTTCAAACACGAACAACGATCACATTTTCAATCTCCAGAGAGTAGTTCCATGTAAGGAACATGCTTCAATTTACAGCTAACTTGTTGTGCTACATATCACAACCTCTTAACTTTATACCAATTTTTTTTTTTTTTTTTACAATGTAGTACAAAGTCAAGAGGTTGTGATATGTAGCACAACAAGCTAGTGATGAAGCTGTAAACAGACCTGCGTTCCTGAGCATGCTCAGTGGGGTCCTCCTTACACAGAACTACTCCACTGAGATTAAAAACGTGATCGCTGTTCCAACAAACTAACGCACCCAAACTCTTCATAATGAAGCAACGTGTCACCCGGTGCAGCGGTGTGGCTCATTGATGGGTTTTTAATGTTTTTTTGGACAACAGCGGAGCTCATGGCATAGAGGAATATGATTTATGAGGCTTTGGATAAGAAAAATGTAGAAAATCGCCAGTCTTATCCTTTAAGGAGGGAGGGAGGGGTTGGTATGGCAATTTTAACTGAATCTTAGCTGAATTTTTAATGTTTTGCTTTGTCATAATAGATTTGGCCTTGTAACAATCCATATCCAACAATACTGTCAGTTAATGAATACGGTTCTGCCCAATTTATTTCAGCTGCTTCAAACATACCCATCATCCAGCTGTCAGTGTATCATGTCAAGAGTTTTGAAGATGCAGCCTCGGATGTCCTTTTTATCCTATAACTTGTTAAAGAGGAAAAAAGGAACATTTCTTGCATCTGCATCCTTACAGTAACGTCAGATATGTGACTTTTAAAACACTGTGGTTTACGTCTGATCCTCGCCGGCTGCGTAAATGAGGAGATATCATATTTTGTGTCGTTTGTCACTGTATAGACAACTGTCAGGAAAAGCTGTGGCGAAAAAACAAATCATTAATAATTGCAAGTCTATTAAAAACTGTTCCCAGGTCTGCCCCTTCCCCCCACCCCTCCCCTCCTCCCTTCATTGGCTGGCTACAATCTACGCAGGCTGTAGTAGTGGAGGTAACTTATTTACCATTTTGTAACACAAAAAAAAGCACGAGACTTTGTACTAATTTTCAAATAAAGAGGCTTTGATACCACAACAGGCTGTCTACTGGTTTTATTTGATATTTTTTACAATAATGGATGATTAGTGAATGTTGGAATAAGTCTAACTTTATTCAAGATATTTACAGTGTTACAGACAAAGAAAAATAATCAACTTGTTAAGACGTGCTGATTTGTTTGCTGCTCTGTGTTACCATAACGACTGAGCTACACGCAATGATTGAGTTGGGGGTGGGGTGGGGGTGTGTGTGTGTTGTGTCTTTACAAAAGCTCCACCCAGCTCCTTCCATCTGCCTGCAACTCCATGCATCCATTATTCCAGTCATTAAAACCATCACATACCAGTGCAGACAGGAGCAGCCAAACGCAGTCACAACCTGGTGTTGCCTTGTCGACCACCTGCTAAAAGGTGCTATGATAGTGGAGTGCATGCTGGGATTTTTTTTTTTTGGAGGGGGGGGGGGGGGGGGGGGGGGGGGGGGGAGCCAGATCTGGTGCTGGAAGTGCAGAATAGGTTCCATCCATCACAGACATCGAAAGAAAAGCAGCAAAGAGCGACAGAAGGAATGAACGGATACAGACGAGTGCATAGTGATCTGGTCCCACAAGCCAGCAGTGATGGAAGGAGAAGCTAGTGTGTTTTTGTGTTTCAGGTATCACACCCCTAAAGCAGTGGAAATACACCCAACGTCAAACTGAACCCCCATACCGTCTGCCACCAGGCACGTCTTGGTAATCAACACTACTACAATGTCTCCCAGGATTCAGCGTGTTCTTCATCTTCAAAGCAGGATTAGAAAGAGCTCCAGGCCTCCGATGACACCTGGTGGTGAAGAAGTGAGAAAGGCAGCGATCTGTGGTGGACTCGTCTCAGTGCTTGTTGAGGCTCCAGAGGGGGTCCAGGCTACTGAGCGGGTCGTCACCTTCTTCCCCCCGGGTCCCGTGGAGACCCTGACCCTCCGCCGGTTGCAGGAAGCTCTGCTTGGTCACACGCTGCTTCCCCTTGCCCCCGCCCTCCATGGAGAAGGCCTCGGGCGTCAGCGAGGCCAGCAGCTCCAAGGATGAAGGAGCTGGAGCAGAGGAAGCGGGAGGCGGGCTGACGCTGGGAGCAGCGTCTGGGACTGGTTGGTGGTTGTCTGCGGGTGGCGTGGAGGGGGAGACGGCATCCAGGCCGTTGGGCGGTGGTGGCGAGTGGGCGGGGGAGGAGATAGGTGGGCTGAAGGAGGAGGGGGGGTGAGGATCTGTGGCGGGACAGATGTCCTGGAGGGGCTGGACGTCACACAGCGAGTCTAAGTCAGATAAGATGGGAACAGCTTGCTCTTCCAGGCCACAGGGGCCGCCGGCCTCCATGGCTGGGTCTGTGGCGCTGGGCGGCCGGATGCTGAGCTTGGCGATGGTGGCTTGGATGGAGCTGATGGGCATGTCACCGCCGAGGACGATATCCTGCTGGGACTCCTGTCTGGGGTAAGGCTGCAGAGAGAAGGTTCAGAAAAGGAAGAAAGGTTAAAATAACGAGAGACATTCACAGAAGACTAAGTCCCTCAATCTGCTGTTAACAGCTCTACTGAAAATAAAAGGAGTACCTCGTCTGACCAGAGCTCGTAGAATCCCTTTGGAACAATCAGGAGTGCAAAACATAAGCAAATAGAACATTAAAGCCCAGCTACAAATAATGGAACAGATTGGACCAACCAGGGACTGAGATTTAAAGACTACACCACTATTACAACTCTCCTAACAGCTTTGAATTATGGGACACACTGAGGGTCGGGTCGGGTTTCAAACTACATACTGAAAGCTGGTCACGTCTACTGACAACAGATGCTGGGAATCTAAAGCCAGTTTAACAATTTTTTCCACCTAAATAAGAGTTTTGGACCAGATGAGTGTCAAACCTTTGTGGCTGCAGAGTTGGTGTTCTTGCTGCAGGTGGCGGTAGTGATGCCGTGTCGCTGAAGGACCTGCTCCGCGTGCTTCAACACTGCCTCATAGCAGAACTTCAGGTGCAGCTGGAGACAAAACACAGGAGGATGTTAACATGAAGCTTGACTTTTATGTGGCTACACTGTATTTACATCACATAGTTGGGTTCTTTATTTTTAATGTAAATCATATGTATCTTGATATTATATATAATAAGATATATAAGGTTTAGAGATGTTCAGTCTAAGGTTTCTGGGTGATGAAGGTTTTATCTGGAACAGTGCACCTATATTATCAGCGTACATCTCAAAGTGGCACTAAAATAGACACTGCAGTCACCCCTATCCAGGACATCAAAATTAATATTCTTATCACATAGGAATCAGTATAGTCAAGAAAAGAGAAGATAAACCATGTAGGAGGAAGTGCTAGAGCCTCATCCAACAACTGTCTATTCAACTATCAGCCACTAAGAGGAAATTTATGTCACATTCAATTAAAATGGCCTCTTGCTGGCACTGGTGCAAACCTGCTTAGTGTAGCTTTAAACGTATGCTATAAATCAAATATGAGCCCCAAACACGACTCCAGATTCCTTTTGTGTATCTGACCTTCTCCTGTAGCATGTTCTTCCTCTGTTGTCTCATCTTCTTTACAAGCAGTGGAAGGTCTGGGATCCCGTTTCCTGCCTCCAGCTCCTGCAGCGCCGCATACAGCAGGCAGAAGGCGCCGGTGCGTCCGACACCCGAGCTGAGACGGAAGGTGTGCAGGTTAATTGACGCCACTTTTCTTTAAACACTGAATGTTGCTCAGACATATATTGTCTCTATCTCTATTTGAAAAACGTATGAATGCTGCTTCATCTGCCTCGAATCTTGTGCAAGTAGATCTAAAACTGAGAAATATGGTCTCTCTATGAATTCAAATCATTGCTGCAAAAACTACTTCCTCTCCTGACTGAATGTTTTGGGGTATTTTTAGAATTGTGATGTGTTATAGTTTCATTATATTCTGACCACCTGAGGAGGCAAAAAAGTTTATAGTTGTTGTGACAGACACACTCGAAGGCAAGGTTAAAAATTGGCAGTCACAGAGTGGTGAGACGTGATAAACATTCAAATATGAGGATAACGGCTCACATTTTCAGACAGTCTCTCCTCGAAGGCGTTCATAGTGTTACACTCTTCTGTACACAAGAAAAACTACAGAAATAGTTGTGTAAAGAATTAAATCAAGAGAGCTTTCTCACCTCCACACACACACATGTACAAATTACTTGGATTGTTGGTTTTAGAAATTTAGAGAAATTGTCAGACACACACTCACCTGCAGTGCACCACAATGGGTGTATGTAAGGGCCTCTGGTGGAGGTAGTGTCCATGAACCTCCTGGATGAACCGCAGCAGGTTGCTCTTGCTGTCAGGAAGCCCCCTGATGAGAAATATAAGGAAATGATGAGTCCTCAGGCCTAAATGAAATTACCTTATTAGGTTATAATGATGACTCCCTACAGGACAATCAACAAATGTTCAGAGCTACTCGTTTGTCTACAGGAAGTAATAAAAAAAACGATTTACAGCTCTGGCCAGGAGGTGAACTGGAGATGGACGACCGTGCGTTTCAGGCTTTGGTCACGGTACTGCAGGCTGATCATGCGCTCCACATGGGTCGGTGTTGTCTTCTGCGTGGTTAGGCTAAGTGTGATTGGTCCCTGAGAGAGCTGCTGGCCGCGCTCCGTTGGGAAGTAGCGCAGAACCTTTCCCTGGGAGAGATTGAGAAGACGGGAGTTAAACCCACAAAAGGGAACAACAGAGCAGGTAAAGAATGAGTAAATTACATGTACAGTGGGTATCTATAGGATCTGTGTTGAAAGATTGAAAAAGAACTTAAAATGTAAAATATAATAATTAAAAACAGAACAGAAAATACAAAACATCCTTTCTATAGTCAAGATTATAAATGTGTCAATCCCAATACAAAGAATTTTCAGTAATTATAAACCCAGTACCTTATCCAGCTCCTGCTCTGAAACCAGCATGACTACCAGTGACACCTTCTGCTCATACACCATCAGCCAGAAGTCTGCTGCTGTGCCGGTGAGTGGCGCTTGTGTGGCAATAAGGCGTGGGCAGTACGGTGACAGGTCTTCCACATAGCTAGCGTTGATGTAGTCATCTTTGCCTGATTGCAGCACCACACGGTTAAGGTCATAGGGCATGACATCCTGGTGACGGTTTTTCATGGTGTAGCAGCGGGCAATAGCGATAGAGAGCTGCCGGGCGTCCTTCTCCTGCTGGTCCTGGAGCTCTTTCCAGCGGGCGTCCAGCACCGACAGGCCACCCTCATGCTCTGAAGGGTGCTCAAGGGATTCTACTTGGGCTCTGTAACGTTCCAGTTCGCCGTAAAGATGGGCGACACGTTCTGGAGCTTGGTATGGGTCACCGTGGATGAGGAGAAGTCCCTGGGAGCTCTTCTTTCGACGATCCCCATCCTGTGGGTCAGCTTTGGTAGGTTGGAGGACATTGGTGGGGGCCTTGGTGCCTCCAGGTTGGCTCTCTGGGCTAGAGGAGAGGAGATCATCTGTGCTTGAGTTCTGGCGCTGAAACAGTGACGTGGAGGGAGAGACAGCAGAGGGGGAGGGAAGAGTTGGAGGAACTGTGCTTCCAGGGGTGGGGGCTGGTGTGGGTCTCTGCTGGGGGTTCAGACCCAGAGAAGTAGGACCTGGGGAAGGAGATGGGGAGGGGGAAGGCGAAGGGGAAGGAGGAACAGGTGGTTGAGCCGGTGAAGGACCTCCAGGAGAGGGTTGGATCATGTGCTGAGTGGGGGGAACGTGTGGACCATGTGGGCCCATGGCAGTGGGTTGCTGTGGGGCACTTGGGGGTACATTAGCTCCTGGAGCTGAAGGGTACATAGTAGAAGGCTGCGGATGGGTCATGGGAAGAGGAGCCTGAGGTTGTTGGGAAGCCGCAGGCTGTGGTGCCAGGGGCTGTTGAGGCATCATTGGTGCCCCTCCAGGGTAGCATACTCCCCCAGGGTAAGGGGGCTGAACCTGGGGTTGTCCGGGCATCCGTATGGGTTGCTGGGGCATGTTTTGTATAGGGGGTTGTCCAGGGTGGGGGTGATGCTGCGGGGGGAGTGTATTGGAGGGCATTTGAGGCATTGGGCCCCTTGGCAAGTGGACCTGAGGACCAGGAACCACATGAGGTTGTGAGGCAGGAGGCATCTGTGGGCGCATGTTAGGGTGAATGGGCTGGCTAGTGGGGGGCATGTAATTCTGTGAGGCTGGAGGCATTGGCTGACTTGTGGGGGGCATTTGTGCTCTGGGACCACCTGGTATCTGCATCTGTGGATGAGGTGGAATCTGCTGTGTATTGGGGGGCATTGAGATTTGTTGCTGTTGTGGCAACATGTGGTGAGGGAGTCCAGGGGGCATCTGTTGGTTGGGATGGGGAAGGTAGGCTTGAGATGCAGGGGGTGCTGGCTGAGAAGTTGTGGGTGGATGTGCTGTTTGAGGTGGCATCTGGCCCTGAGGTGGTCTTGGCATGGAGCCTGGCATCATCTGAGGGTGCTGCTGGGGTACATAGCCCTGTGGAGTCTGGTAGCCTTGGGGTATCTGAGGCCGGGGCTGATAGCCATTTTGTTGATGTGGATGCAGCTGACCTGGGAATGGCTGCTGGTACTGGGGAGGAACACCAGGCTGCGGGGGCATATATCCATGTGGGTATGTTTGCTGTGGGTGGAGAGAAGGGTGAGGGCCAGGAATAGCCCTCGGACCAGCCTGGTACCCCTGAGGCAATGGTTGTCCAACAGGCTGGGGGTACTGCTGTGGCTGCTTCTGTTGCTGTGGTTGGGGTGCAGGACTTTGGGCTGGGCCTTGCATGGGTATCCCTGGTTGGGGAATGAACTGGGGGTAGGCACCCATCTGTGGGGGTACAGTATAGCCAGTTGAGGCTGCTGGTGGGACAGGGTGGTGTGGTGTAGAGGCATAGCTGGGGATAGGGGCCTGGATACTATCTACAGTGGTGGTTGAGGGCCGGACTGGTGCAGGGGCAACAGGTCCAGGTTGTGGGGCATGTGGCCTGTAACCTGACACTGCTGCCTGAGTTGGCATTTGTGGAGGCATCTGTGGAGTCATTTGAGGGAGGGGTCCACGTGGCATAGGTCCCTGTGATGCTAGAGCCCCAGAAGTAGGAAACTGAGCGATCCGGGCCAGGAGCTCTGGAGGTGGCAGGTTGGCAGGGAAGCGAGGAAGACCAGCAGCTGGAGCACCAGGCCAAGGCAGAGAACTGCTGCCGCCAAGGTTAGCACCAGGGGGAAGGAAGGCTTCAGGACCAGGCAGACGAGCTGCAGCGGTGGGGAGGGAAGGAATGTCGGGTGGGAGGCTGCGGAGATCTTCTGGTAGATCACCACCCAGGGCCAAGATGGCTGCACTAAGCTGGGCCAATTCTGGGTCCTCCAGGCTAGAGCAGGCAGAGTCGACATCTGGAGCCTTTGGCTTCAAGGAGGGCTTCGCTGCTGTAGGCCTTGCCGGGGGCTTTTTCTGCGTGTCTCTGAAGAGCAGACAAACAAGAGAGAGCAGGGGTACATCATGAAAATCAGGGATGTAAACAGAAGTTTTCACCATTAGCAAAGGGAAGCTGAACCTTCTTCCATGAGGTCATATTTGTATAGTTTATAACTTTTTCTTTAGAAAAATGACAAAATGTAGTCAACATACTGTTAATTTGATAGCAAATGCATGACAAAACATGAGCGAAGGGTCTGACTGTGTGACATGGCAGAGCTCAAAGCCTCGTTGCCAT
This sequence comes from Thunnus albacares, assembly GCF_914725855.1. NCBI lineage: Eukaryota > Metazoa > Chordata > Actinopteri > Scombriformes > Scombridae > Thunnus > Thunnus albacares. The sequence continues at coordinate 29,637,230 of NC_058113.1, forward strand.
GGTAACCACTCAAATTAGGTTTGTTGAATTCAGTTTTTTAAACTTTTTTTTAACTGAAATTCCTAATAATAAAACTTAATTTGTTTCAATGTCCTTACTTTTCCAGAATGGGCTTCCTCTCCTCCGCCCTGGTCTGGCAGAGGGTCTTCGCTCTCTCCAGCAGATGTGACGCTTTGGCCTCCAGGTCATCGTAGAACTCCTTCCCCTCCTGCGACTTCTTCATCAGGTCCTCGTAGGCTTCGTATGACCCAACCAGTCCCTGGACGGTGCTGTTCCACTGCTGCTCAGTCTGGCTCAGGCCCTTGCGAACTGAGGCGTACTGGACGTTGGCTTCGGTCAGGGCCTTCAGGATGTTCTCCTGAGCTGCCAGGTTCTGGTCAATGTAGACCTTCACCTGCTCGTACTTCTTCAGCTGCTCCTCAAAGATACGCTGGAAGGACACAGGTTAGTTAGAGGTTTCTTATATATTGGTAAAAAAAAATTTTGGTGATTAATTGTTGTTTTTCTTATCTTCAAAATTGTCAAGGCAACATTTAGCAACTTCTATTTTTCAATTGGTGCATTTTAAGCATGCAGACTCATCCATGAATCATTCTAGCTTTCATTTTTCTTCTCAATCTGCATGTTTGTGTGGAGGGGAACCGTGTGCAGCCACATACCTTCATGTCGGCCCTTTCTGTGGTGACGAGGATGGAAGTGATGTCGTCCTGCTGGATGAGGTCACGGAGCTGTTTCTCCAAAGAGCCTCGCTGTTCCCTCATCTCCTGAACTTTCCCAAGGATCCGCTTCATACACTGCAGCCCTGCTACCTCCTCTGCATATACACACACACACAGGGTTACATTCATAAATCTTAATTATATTTTTAAAATTATACTGTTTAACCCATCAAACACACCCTCACCTTCGCTGAGTTGGGGTCGGGGCAAGGCATCTCTCAGACTTTCCAGTGGTCCACCCAGCAGACGCAGATTGCTGATGTGCAGGTTCATGGCCCGGTGAAGCTCTGTGTTGGTGAAACTGGCCTTCTCGTGGGCCTCCATGTATTTCTCCAGGTCCCTGCGGATCTCAGCCAGAGCCTGGGCCTGCGCCGCTGGGTGCACCTCGCCAGCAGGAGGGCCACCAACTTCCTGGAGGGATTGCTCGCCGGTCTCGTCTGACTCGAGGACGTCTCTGATCTCTTTCAGTGAGGATTCCACATCAGTGAAGACACCTGAGAGCACTACAGAGGCGAGGAATGTGAGAGACATTAGTTACACAGAAGCGTTTATAAGTAAACTAACAGTAAAATGGCCCATTTTCGAATTTATACATGAGTATTTGTGCAAAGAAGTGTAACAATATCAATGTGGACATGAGGGCACTCGTTAAGACTTTTAAAATGCTGTTCATAAACTATGTTTGAAATAGTTTTAGTATTCTGACATGAAGATTTATTGCTATTTTATTCAATAATTTGCAATGAAAATGTAGAATAAACTTTGCATACATCATTGGACCTGTTCTTCTAAAGCTCAGACACATATTCTGAGAATTTACATCCCTCAATGTTAAAAACTCATAAAAATTTAAACATTCTCACTGTGAAAATTTGAGGTAATGATTCATGTAATTGGAAGATTAAAAGTACTGTTCAAGTGATTTTTCAAAACAGTCAGGGTTTTTCTCCGGTGGCTTATTGTATAATGAATCTCTTTTAGCTAGTTAGAAACAATTACAGTGTGTCGTAAATCATGATTTTTTCATCGTTAAAGAAAGTTGAAAGTTTATTGACATGGCACCGCCTTAGTTGTCATGGCTGGGAAAACAATGACAAACAAACAGTGATCGGCTATTATTTCTTCACCGTCTATCCTCTGCACTCTCACAGTAAAACACTACAAACATTGTATTGCTGTTGTCTGCTCTGTGTGTGTGCGACTGTGTGTGTGTGTGTGCATTGCTGCTGACCCTGCATGGACTGGATGAGGCTCTTGACAGTGTCGGGTCGGACGCTGAGAGCAGCACACTTCTCCATTAGGACCGGGGGGATGTGGCTGTACATGTCCAGGTTGTCTACAGACTCGGGCTCCAAGCCCAGAGAGTCCATGAACTGTCTGCAAGAGGAGAAGAAAGAGAAGAAAAGAAAAACATCCCCATAAACATCTCCTGTTTGTTCTGGCAGTGAGATGTCCAATGTTCTTCTTGTTTATGGCCATGATGATTCAAAATATCAACTGCAGATGAGAACATATGAAGACACATTACACATGCAATCATTTACCAGATCGCACAATGAAATGTGTATTTTTGTGCCCATGTATTGCACATTTCCATCATTCAAAAAGACAGGATTGTCAAAATTTGTCATTTTTTATCATAATGAATATATGGCTTTATGTCATCACTTAAGTTTATTTCTTCTGCAAGTAAAAAGTCCATAATTAGCAGCTGAATTATTAATCCTCGTGCACAGTTAAACACAAACTCACTCTAGTGTTTCGTTCTTGCTTTCAATCTTGACCATGACGTCTCTCAGCAGCTTCGCCTTCTCCTCACTGGAAGAACACGAGACAGAACCGTCAACACAGACATGAACTCTCTTTCTATATACTGTATATATATATGCTGAACACACTAACATGTGTCTAACACCTAGTGAAGGTACATACCTGTACAGAGAAGAGGCTTCATGGGCTGCCATGGGCACCAGCTTGGAAAACAGGTCCGGTCCAGTGACACTGGGGTCAGTGGGATTGACTGGAAGAGCTTTCACCAGTGGGGCACCTGGAAGGGCAGAGTGTTTGCTTTTACTAGCAGAATAACACATACGCTTTTTTAAAAAAATAAAAGCATCAACAGAAGGTTCTGCTTTTTTTTACCTGTTAAAGATCCAGTGACTACTTAACCTCAGATATCCTTCACATACCTACTCATCATTGAGGAACTGGTTTCAGGTACTGTGCACTTTTATATTGAAATCTTGGAATGAACTGCAAACTGCCCTCAATCTAGAGTCTTTCATACCCCTTGGAGATTTAAAAAACTTTATTATCTGATATTTTTTATGACACTTGTAACTGTTTTTACTAATTCTTTGTTGATTGTGTGCTTGTCTGATTATAAATGTTGTTTGTTCTCATGTCTCTCTTGAAAGAGAGATCTCAATCTCAATGAGACTGATTAAATCAAGATTTTAAAAAAAGGCTTTTCATGGAGTTTTTTGCCTTATTCTTAAAAGCATATTAGGGTTTTATACATTAAATTTATCTACACTGATTTTTTTTTAAACCTGCTACCACAGAGATTATTTTACAAATTTGAGTTTGACTGTGCATGAAGTCTGGCTTCAAATACATAAATGTGGCTGCAGCATCACAGGCTGCTCTGGTATGACCTGATGAAAACAAACTGTATCAGAGTCACTTAAGTCACCAAAATACATGTAAAAGTTCAGGCTGTTATGTTGGTGAAACCTGCTTAGTCACACACTTATAATCTACAGGATGTCACAGTAAACGCGGGTGTGCCAAGTTTGAGTCAAACAGGAACTTAAACTCAGAAGCTATTCATAGCCTTCTGCACACATACATTCAGCAAAATTCATCTATATGCAAAATCAGATTTGCATGAACAAAGTGATAAAGTGATAAAGTGTAAATACACTGAACACACTGAATCTTCCTGTTACCTTTGACGGAGGCCAGAGTTTCCAGAGATGGAACCGACTCGTGATAGATGAAGTCATTGTCCTTTTTAGCAGAATTAAACCTAAAAGTTCAAAGGAAACATTTTTACTCATTCTCTTCGGGGTTTGATCACTAGTGAAACTATGAAAATGTCATAACTGGGACATAACATCAGACATCAGATGCTCACTTTCCACCGATAACATCCATGGTGAACCGCAAGGCGTCTTGCACACTATCAGGTTGACCCTGTTTGTACCGAGACAAGCCAGAGGAGAGTTTAGTTTATACAACAACATGCACACCAAACAGTTTACAGTGACGCTAACATGTTGCTGAAGAGTATCTCCATTTTTTTACCTTGGCCAGTTTGATGGCTTCATTGAGTTTGTCCAAGGAGCTCTGGAGGTACGCCAACTGTTGGAAAAAGAGAATTTACATAAGCGAGAAGAAGAAATGCAGGAGAGTGGACAACCGTAAAAAAATACATGTTGTGTTTCAGGCATTTAGCTGATGGAGAAGCAACTTACAATAACAATAAATACAGTAGCTAAACAAGTTTGTATGATTATTGTGGCCCAAAATTACTGAGCTAAAATTTACGAACATTTTTGTGTTTAATTTGACATAAATTGTGGTAATATTTAAAAACTGCAAACCTGCTTTGCAAAATTCAGACTGTTGAAAGAATTTGCTGATAATCATGATATTTAATATGTTTCTTTCTGGGATCTCAAGAAAGCCTGTTTGTGAGTGTTTGTGTCAGTAACCGTTCGCCTGTTCAGACTGAGAAGCTGAATGTGCTTCTGTGATTCTTCCCCCCTGAATTTAGTCTATAAGGTAACGTTAGAGCTTTCAACATGTCATGTGGCCCTGCTGACTAGTTAGGTTTAGGTCAACTGCAGAATCTTGTTGAGAGCGATGCACAGCGTGGAGGTAAGAGCTGCTTTAGAAGACGAGTTCCAGCGTAGTTACAAGGAAGATTGTTTGTTTATTTGGCTTTTAAAAGTAGTTCTGAATTGAACTATTTATATATTGAAAACAGCATTGAACTTGACAAGATATTTTTCCGGTTTTGCAGAAAAATTGGGTTTGAAAAAAGATTTCACAATTCTTGTGGGAACTATTGTTCACAAATTCATGGAAGGACTTAATTCCTGTCAGCAACAATGCAACAAACATTATATACACAAACAGTAATGACAGCACAGATTAAAGCCGCAGCACCCTGTGGAGGGAAAAAAATTCCTCCATGTGAAACTTTGGTCCTACCCGCTCTCCGTACTTCTGCTGCTCCTCAGCCTGTTTTCCCATATGGAGCTGTTGAGAGAGAGAAAAACTGAGACAAAGGACGAAGGTGTGTGTGTGTGTGTGTGTGTGTGTGCATCTATAAACACACAGACATGTTCATACACACATTAATACAACACACAACCGCTCTCTCTTTCCCCTTCCCTTCCGCTTGACTCACATGTGCAATAGAAGCAAAGTAGTAGATCTTCATCTGAACCAGTTTCTTCCAGTCTTTCTGGACCTTTCCCAGCATCGAGGCCGTCTCCGAGTTCTCCAGAGCCCTGCAGGCCTCTTTATAGTAATCCACCACCTGCAGCACCACAGCCAGAGTTATTAACCCCTCACATTTTTAACAACTCATGTGATATAATTGAATGAAACTCATATTTAAAAGTAAGAAGTCAACCTGAGCACTGATGCGAGCGACCAGGAAACTTTTCCTGTTGTCCAACATGGACTTCTCCAGAAGACACTCCTGAGCCTGGCCCTGGGAGGCACACACAGGGTGATCAGACCTTTATTTTTATGTGTGGTCGTGTATGTGTGTGTATATATGCAAGTATGTAACCTACCAGCATAAGGTTGATGTTGAGATTAAGGATCTGGTGGCTCATGTCCACGCTGAAGTTGTGGCTAAAATGGTCCCTCAGGTAGGAGAAAGCCCCGGCGGAGCACTGGAAGTGTGTGCACGACACTTTCATCCCCTGGACGGAGAGCAGAGAGTCAGTGAGACTGTGTGTATGTACAGTACATGTGCAAGTTTGTTGTGAGTGTGTGTTTGTGTGTCTTACCTCCTCAGATACCCTGTTATCCATGGCTCCCAACATAGAGTGCAGGGCCCCTACGGAGAATCCACAGATACATTCAGTGGGGTTTGGAGATTAAGATTTAAACTGTATCTCAATGCTTTTATGTATAATGAGAGAAAGAAGAGAAATATAGAAAATCTGAATCTGAAAGATCTCATTTGATCTTTCAGGCTTTTTACAGCTATCCTGCAAAGGTAATTTACACTAGAAAATTTAACTGCTTTAACTGCTCAAGTTGAAAACAAAACTATAAATCATCACATGACTTGACTCACCAAGATTATAGAGGATGCAGGCTTGCTCATAGCTGATGTCATCATGAGTGACGGTTTTTCCAGAGAAAATTTCAGTCCTGAACAGTAACAAAGAAAAAAGGAAATATTACAATTAAAACACAACGGAGTTCAGTGTGTTTACACATTGATATTGTAAACAGTAATCATTCATAAATGAGATATCCATTTGAAAAATTAGACTACAACTACAAAATAAGATACTAGTTAGAGGCTATTTTATAAATCATGCTATAAATTAAATGTCTCAGGTAAATATTAATATGCTAAATATCTTATTTTACAGGCTTTCATGCTGCTGTTAATTCACATTAGAGAAAGAAAATGTCACTGGGGGATTTAAAAAAAAATATTTACCAAAAAGGAAAATCAACAGGAAGTTATTATCCAATCTACTGCAACAAAAGCATAAATTAAAGACTAATGACACAGTCTTAACAGAGGACTGATCATTAGATATTTCACTGGATTACACTGGTTTGTACATAAACATTTAGGGCAGTGAGTGGACATTTGTAACCAGAGCAAACTATACAAAGCTAAAATAAACTCAAGCTATTCTCTATAAACAGATATCTGCATATGAAGGCAGAATCTGTAGGCAAGGGGACAAGATTTTGGAACTGGAAGCGTTCTGGTTTCCGTTTGTAGTCCCAGTAGCATTGACCAATCATGTTTTAGCAGGCTTTGGTTTCATGCAGGTAAACAGTCCATGTGGAGAGCAAAAGAAGCAGAACGCATTGGCCGAAATGCAACTTTGGAACCCATTGGCTATCATTTAATAATGAACTCTTGGCCCAGATATTTGGATATCTGCTAGCTAAACCAGAACCCCCAAAGCCCCCAGAGGCTAAATCATTTTCAGGCAGATAGCCGATGGATTCTGAGATTGAGCTCTTGAGTTCTGGCAAAGAAAAGTACTCTCTGCAGGACTGTATGGTACTGCTTCCATTTATTTCTGTGTGTGTGTGTGTGTGTGTGTGTGTTTCTACCATGAGATGGGCACGGCAGCCTCCTGGCCCGTTCCCATTGGTACTCGGCTCTGGAGGTAATGCAGCTGGCCAAAGTACTTCCTCAGTGTGCTGCATCCCTCGAAATCCCTCGTCACATTCACCGCGCCCTGCGGAACAACACACACAAACACTGTGTTTCAGCTGTTTGTTGCAACTGAATCTATGCAAACACAATGAAATAACTCAGTTGTTCCTTCTTTAATAAAAAAAAAAAAAAAAAAAAAAAAAAAAAACGTTTTGGCACTCGATGTCTAGAATCGATCGTTTTCTTCATGACATTTCTGGAGAGTTCATATTTAGGTGTGTCAGTGTTGACTTGAGCCATAACTGGGATGAGAGGAAGGATGGATGTGCAACGTGGCACCGAAACACCAGCACTGAGTGGAAAACACAACAGATATTATTCAGCTGTTAGCTGTTAGCATCTGACTCTACTCATCTACCATTAGGACGTCCCCCAGGACATATAAAGTCTCAAGAAAGACCGCACACACTCATGATTACATCCTCATCATTGATGAACTCAACGGCATCTTACTTCATGGCGGGTTCTGCAGTTATGAAGCACTAGATGCAGTTTTGAGTGGATGGGATTAAAAATGTGCAATTATTAGAGAGAAAGGAGATTTATTTTCAATATCAAGTAGCCAGTAGAAAATGGAGAAGTGGAAACAAACCAAGAGAAAGAGAAACCGGGCGCTGACGTTCTTAATAATACCTTGTTTTCACTGGCTGTGTGTGTTGCAAAAGCAGCACGTCTGCTTTGTGTTGGATCTGTTGAGCCCTGGTGTTGCTGTGCACTAGAACTGTTTTGGCAGTGTTCATAGCCCGATAAAAAAAAAAAAAAATCTACTTAGCTATGTGTGCGAAGAAAACAGACTTGATGCATCAGGTTGCAGCTATGTGCATAAAACACAAATGACCTGTAATGTAGTTTATGTTGTGCAGACTGACTGTTAGGATGGTTAAATGTGTTTGTTATGTACTTAATGTTGCTTTCTGTCTAAATTCAATAAAGTGAGTACTATAAAAAATATGCATATCTGTTCCATCAGCAGACAAATTAAAAACATGTTTGTAGCTCATTCTGACTTGTATTAGCAGAAATAATACAGGTATCAGTAATAACACTGAAACTGGTAAAACTGGATGAAATGCATCATTAATGTTTCTCCTGCTGCTGTCTTTGATTTTTAGATCTTCAACTTTGGGGCAATGAATGCCTGGTACTAGAAAAATAAGCATAGTGTGTTAGTTTGATGCATTTTTTTATATTTATCAGAACTTTTTTTCACACATTATTGGGCTTTGAGGTGCTTTGATTTTTTATTTACCAATGTAACATCAGAAACTTTGAAGAGTACAGTCTAGACCTGCTCAATGTGAAAAGTGCCCTGAGATAACATTTCTTATGATTTGGTGCTATATAAATAAATAAAATTGAAAATTAAGCAAATTAAATCATTCTGGCTCCTGAGCAGACTTTAAACTGCTGGTTTAACTGCAGGTACAGATAACATTTTAATATTTACCGTCAGATTTTCGAAACTGAACTGAACCCTCAAAACACTTGCAAGTCTTGTTTGTTGTATTAAAGTGGTATATATATAATCAAACAAGACTGTACGGTACTTAACTTCATTTTTTTGTCATTTATCTGACACTCACCGATACATTTCAATTCATAAACTGCACAAAAAGAAACCTACAGAACGGTAATCAGAGCCACAACAGATTAAGGAAATTATCCCCCGTCGTCTCACTGCACCTACCTGCCGCAGCGTCTCCAGTTTCTTCAGCTGCTCGTTGTAATTATCCGGATTTTCTCCATAGTTCTTCAAAATAAACTAGAGGAGAAGATATAGACACAAGCAAGTAAACGTGTTGCATTTTAAAAAGTATACATAATAATGCATTTATAATACATGAGATCCAAAACAAACTATGACTCAACACTCTGTAAGGTATAAATATCTTATTTAATACTATCTGACAAGCAGGATAACAGTTTAGAAGACACACACACACTGGCTAATTATTCATTATGCTAATCTTTGGTCTTGAACAAATTAGATTAGAGTCTCTTGCAGGTTCTCAAAGTCTCCCATCATGCTTTGCCAAGACTTTCCCTGACCTCATGAGCCACCATAATAAGCAGTAAGCGACTTAATGCCAGGTCAGGAGGTAAACAACCCTGAAGACATACTCAATCTTTTCCCCGATGCTTCTGTTTCTGTTTATAATGAAATCATGGCAGCAGGAGAGGTCACATGGCTACCGGAAAGATGCACAATGACACAGCAACAAGACCGGCATTGTCCTGTTTCCACATCCGCTTGGTAAATATGTACAATTGTGTCCTTCGCCCCCCTGCGCAAATGAAGGAAATTATAAGCTAATTTAGATATAGTCTTAAATGATAATCTAAGTAATATGTGTTTGCCAAAAAGACACGCAACATGAACCTGTATGACTCATTGTTCTGCATGAACGCACATGAATGAAACCATTGTCTAGAGTTTATTTAACAGCGTGAATCTCAGGTAGCAACATTCTTCACAGCAGGTTTTTTGAACGACGATGCTCCGTTGCAAAACATCTTGCAGGATTATTATATTAAGGAATTCCAGTTAGAGAGGTCAAAGATCTGTTATTTTATCTGCTTCAGGGAGGAGCAAGAAAATGGGTCACCAGATAAAGATGAAACTGAGTGAAACACACGCAGGATGTGAATGATTGATTGTACGTCTCAGTGTTGTAACAGCAAATCATGACGTCTCAAAATGAATATTGAATTTGTGTTTTGAAAGCCAACAGTCTGACTGTCAAACACCTTTTTGATATCGTCTTGCGTGATCATATCATGTTACTGTACTGAACTTCACACACACACATGAAGTTTTCCTGGAGGACAGACTGAATTAAATCATCAAAACATCCACATCTCCTCTTGTGTTTTATGTTGTTTTTATTATCTTCCTCGGATATTTGTTATGTTATCGTGACATTTGGAACAGGAACTCCGAACACCAATTTGATTGGTTCAGGTCAGAGTCGTGACAGGTGCTTTCTTTTTTTTTCCTGTGGATGTAACTGTAGAATGATTTGCAAATGAAATGTGTATCTCTGCTTGAGAACAAGTCATGCTGTTGATTTAATCGGTTTTCTTTCCTTTAGCAGCCAGTGTTGGAAGAAAAGTATCAATACCACAATGTAAACAAACAAGTTAAAGTCCTGCATTTAAAACCTGCTTAAGTAAAAGTATAGCTGTTGGATGTGGAGCTAGTCTGAAGTGCTTTATAAGACCTTTATAAGAGATCAATCTGAGGGGTGTTGAGATGATAGATTGGGTAGGAAAGAAAGAAAAAATACAGTTCTGCTACATACATTTGGATTAAGTTTTTGTGAGATATTGGAGAGTTTCACCTCAAACATTTAGGCTATTTATTTGAAACCATGTGAGGGGAAATTTAGAGGGGAAATGTCTCTTTGGTGGAACTGGAAACAACTCATAGACATCTAAAACATGACAAAGAGACACAAATACTCTCTGATTATTTTGTAAGCCACAAGCAAAAAAGTCTGGGAACCACTGGTTTAATCTTTAACAATGCAGTGTCATTTATACTTGTTATTATGTTTTTTTATGTACAGTTTGAACTTAAGAAGTAACTAAAGAAATAAACTAAGAAACAAATCAAGAAAATCAAGAAATACTGCCAAAGTTAAACCAACGCTCCCTCATTTCCTCTCACTTATACGACTGCAGTTCATTATTTACTTGCCTAACAATGCAGCAGTTGCATCATTGTCTTGCTCCGCTTTTACATTTTAGAAAACTTAACCCTTTATTCTGCAACGAGACCCCTCAGATCAGAGAACCAAATGTTGCTAAAAGTTCCACAGTCCAGACTTAAAACACAGGAGATCATCTGCTTTAACTCTATAAAAAGCTTTTAAAAACTCACCTGTACAGACTGGCATTTGTATAATATTTTTATACCGTTGACTCAAACGTTTTTATGTCATTCTTCTTATGTTTTATTGTAACTTTCTCTATGTTCACTATCTTTGCACCTATATTTTATGATATTCTATTTTGTGAAGCACTTTGTAACTCTGGTTTTGAAAGGCGCTACAGAAATAAAGTTTATTGTTATTATTAGTAATAATATTATTATTATAGCTGTCAAATAATGTAGTGGAGTAAAAAGTACAATATTTCCTTCTTAAATGTAGTGGAGTGGAAGTATAAAGTAGCATAATATGAAAATACTCCTTAAAATTGTACTTAACTACAGTACTTGATTGAATGTATTTAGTTATTTTCCATACCTGTTGGCAGCAGGTATACTAATTTAGCTTTACGGTAACAAGTGTACAACAAGTTTACAGTTTATAACTTACATACTAACACGCCAAGTGGACTTAAGGTTGTAATAAACAAATAAATAGTTTAATAATTATGTTGTAAAGGTTGTGGGAGTTAAATGAGAAATGTATTGTTTGATATAGACAGTCAGCTCTGAAAAGTTTTGGCTTTTGCTCAAGAATTATGATTTGTGAATATAAACTTTAATTTCCTGTCATACTCAGTGAATCCAAACAATACGTTTTCCCAAAGTAAAGTGACAATTTACTCCACAGTTGTTTTGTATGTGGGCCAAAGACCAAAATAAATGTGCCAACGTTTCTCTGAGCTCTCTACAAACGGCAGAGTTTACACCAACGTCTTCTTGAGTTGGTATCATAACGGTTCATTTCTGGAGCACCTGGTGCATGTGACAATGAGCTCACTGTTTATTATTTACATGTCGGCAGTCAGACTGGGCCGTGAGGAGCCACGCTGGTTATTTTTATAGAGTTGTTTACCTCTGAATTCACTGAATTTCTAAGTTTAGTTCATGGCTAATTATGAACTTGAGCGTGTACCGTTTTATCATCTAACAAGAAGCTAACGTTAGCAAACAATAGGCGGTGGTCAGGAGGGATTTGCAGGCTTTAGCTAGCTGGCCAGCGACCAGTTCTGGGAAATTCTCGTATTCCCGACAAGCTGTCACAGCCAACGGTTAGTTAGTATCAGCGTCAGCTAGCGTTAGCTTCTTCATGGGGTTATACAGTCGTCCATAATCCTTGTTTGTTTGACTTTCGACTTCAGCCCTGTTGCTCCGTTCCCCACCCAGCTCACCTGCCTGACGGACGGGCTGAACTGGAACTCCCCAGCCTCCTTCAGATCCAGCCAGATCATGGGCATCCGCGGGACCGCCTCCATCGCGGCCGACTCTATACGGGACTGTCAGCCGTTACGATGTTAAAACCCGCGTCGGTAGTTTTGTGGACGTTCACGGTTTTACAAAAGATAGCTTTCCCCCCAAACAACTGTGTCATGTATCCATTTAACACTTCAACCGGAAGCTGGACGCGCACGGGACGTAATCTTCCATTACGCGCCGCGGGGGTTTGTGGGAAATGTAGTCAAAAATGCAACTTGAAGTCTTTTTATTCTTTCTTTCGGTTTTATGGCGGGTGGAAACCACCGTTACGGTGCATTAGCGCCAACCACTATGTTGGCGTGTGAACTAGAGTTATCTGCCCCTTAAAAACCTCCTCCAGACATGTTTTAAGATGTATATAAATGACTCTACTCTCAATAAGAATTTGTGTCTGATATAGCTTTTCCACAAAAAAGTTCAATACTCTCGTTAAAATCTTTAAAATGACATCTAGTAGTCATCTAGACTTTTTAATGAGGGAAAACCTCATTAAAAAGTCCAGAATCTATGAATAGGCCCACTCCTTAAAATCACATTTTCAATGAGCACAAAGAAACTTTCCACTTTAGCAGAAGAATGTGAAAACAGCCTTCCAGTCTGAAGGTATTATTGGGGCAAAAACAACTGAGCACCTGCAACAGTGGAATTTGTAGTTGTAAAGTAGTCTCACATGTGTATCAGTAAATTTGAACTCAGATTCTTCATTGCAGGTGCACAAATGCTTTTCTACGAATCACAAATTAACCCATAACACATTTTTGCTACAGTTGCTGTAGTGAATATGGTGCAAATAATGTGAAGTCATGGACAAAATTTGTACAATCCACAAATCAATATGTTGCACACCTGTAGAATATTTTCTCAGAAATACATTTTTTCTCTTGGATATTTGTCTAGAACAAACACAAGTCAATAACTGCTTGAATCTGCTGCTACGAGTCTCAAATGCTGTTTTTTTTTTGCTCACAAATAACAAGTTCCACACACTCTCACTTTTGCACCACATATCCCAGTGAAATGTGGAGCAAAAGTGATTTGTGCAAAGCCAGGGGTGGGCACTGTTCAGAGATCAGAGAAACCTCTTGGCCAATCCAGGGAGCTTTTTTGAGAAGGGTCTGGCAGTCAAACCTTATTGGTTCCTTTGGGCTCCTGCCCTGTCCCTTGGCACCCTAACAGAAAAAAAACCTCCAACACTCAAGCCTTAAATCTCCAGCTTCTAACATTACCCAACCGTTCCAACTCAGCAAAGGAGCTGGCACCTTCACTTAAAAAAAAAAAATGCATTATGTTCAGAGTGACGGGAGCAAACACCCCACTGACTTTCTTAGAGAGAAGCAGAAAATCCTCACATTCGAGAAGCTCGTATTAGAGGATATAGTTGGTGTTTTTGCTTGATAAACAGTGTGACAGTGTGTCTTCTCATAAAACTGAAAGAAGATATTGTAACATTTGTGAAGATCATGATTTGATGTAGTGCAAAACAAAGCCTGAACCCAAGACCAAACCAGCATTAAAACACTGTATATGGATCTTTTAATTTACTACAATATCACCCATAGACCCATTTCAAACGTCTTTCCTTGCCAGACTACTTTGTCTCCTCTTCCGAGCATCACAGTGTTTCTCCTCCCTGTCAACAGATGTCAGTGGTGTATCTTGGGAAGTGGCTTCTGGAGGCGGTGCGAACTGGACAGGATGATGATGTCAGAGCCCTGATGACCAATTGGGTCTCCATTCAGCACAGACTGGGTGAGGCTGATATGGGTTAATTATGGAATAATCTACAGGCTAATCCGTAATAAGATGAGTGTCAACGCTCATCTGCTGCCAAGAAACAGAGATTGGCGGCTCTTATAGTCATGTTGGACTTTGTCGCGGCGCAGTGGCAGTGTGACAGTAGTGCTGAGGCTTCATATTGAGCTGGAGAGACAAGAAAAAGTCAAAGAAACACTAAACAGCCCCTTACTGAAGGAAAAAACAACACTCAGACACTCTTAAATTACTGTCTTTAATCTGTCTGTATATCTACTGAATGTCTTCTCTTTATGTTTATTGAAAAATGACAAATTAAACTGAATTGCATGCAGATGCAGTCCAACCAGGTTGCAGTGCAGTGTGCAACGGAAACGATCATTCATTCTATGTTGACAAGACTTTTCAAGTTTGCACCTGAAACCAACTGACTCTATGTTGCATGTGTAACCTGTTACATTATAGCTCATATATCATGTTTTTACACAAGCGCTCAGTCTAATTAGCGAAAGGGTTACAGCTGAATCACATCATTTATTTTGTTAACCTCCATTGCAACTTAATGTTGTTGTATAAGCTTGAGCACAGAGCATTCAGTGTATTTAACGTCATTTTATTGTGGCGGGCATTTTTAATGAATTGCATTGGCACAACAACAAATGTGGTACAACAAATGTCTCCATATACTTAAAATAATAAATGAACAATTGTTCTAAATAATTTAGATTTTTTTAAAAAATACACAAGCCTTCATAAAATATCAGCAGGCATTTCCTCTCAATCTTATTAACATATCTATATATAACATTCATTTATAATTTACTGCTCACGGGCAAACTGTACACCGTTATTGAATTTACTCTTTCCCTTCATTTCCCCTAGTGTCAGCTGTATCTACCATACAACAACATAACAAAGTAAAGTCTGTCATCAAATCATTCAAATTTAAAGAGTATTTCTGTCACATCTGTAAAATGTGTCACATTTTTTGGAAATGTACATGGAAGAGAAGCTGCAGTGTTGAAGGGCAGAGGATTTAGTGGAGAAACAGGAGCCTTCACCCTTTTTTATTTGTTGGAACAATCGTAATCCAGGTAATTTACATTTATGAATGCAAAATCAGCCATTAATGCATTTAAGTAAAAGTGTGAATACAACTTTATCGTTCTTGTTCTTGTTGTTATTACACTGAAAAACTGTGAGGATTCTCTCTTAGTCAGCAGTCTGTGTAAATAAATCTGACATGACGGGAACGCAGCAATAGAGCTGACTTGTATGTAGTGGTTTGGGGCCTAAAATGTAACAGAAGGAACGTATAACATCTGTGCCAACAACTCTAATCCCTGAGAAAATTACTCAAATGACACAACTCGAGTAACTTTGGGTTGGGTTTCCAAAAAAAATGTCAAAAGAGTCCTCAAACAATTTAGCATTGCACTTCTAAAAAACTGTCAGACTCATGATGAAAGGTTAAAAAAAAAAGGATCAAAATTGATGTGTTAGAGATGTCGTCTTTCTATTTCATACATCCTTCTTCCTTGTCAAAACCTGGCACCTACATTACCCATAATGCAACATCTTTGCCAAAAGTTCAGTCGGAGTTTGGTGTGTTATGCTAGTTGCGGCTAACGTAGTCTGGAGCTGCCAGCCTCAAGCGGAGATGAAGAGCAGACTACAGACGTCCGGTAACCTCACTTCTTTCTAACTCAACACCGCCAGAGTTTTTATTTTCAAACATGTAATCTTGAGGCAATTTATCAGATGCAGTAGTTCTCCCCAAGACCTGTACACACAAAGTGATGTGTAAAATAGGTGGAATTCCCCTTTAACAGAAAGACTGTGCTGCATCCTGGAAGTATGGAGTGTGAAGATATGGACGTTCACCAGACAGGCGGGTCAATCACCATCAGGTTGCATTATGGGAAGTGAGGTTGACCCTGTGCTGCATCGATTTTGACCTTCCTGTTTTTAATTTGTCTATCAATCCTCCCAACTTTATTGAAGTGCAATATTAAATCACTGGACTACTCTTATAAAGTTCTTCGATATCATATCTTCAAGTACACCTTGTTATCTATGACTAATGTTGCAGTCGCCTAAAAAGTCAGAGAATTGAGCTTCTAATCCAAAAATGAATGATATAAACTTCATCCTTCTTCAATGACCACTGCTGAGTTTCCCTCAAACACTGATCATTAGCTGTAGTTGAGCTCTGCCTCTCCCAGATGTGATGGTGTTTAACCTTTTGAATACAAATCAATGTACAAGTGAAACTTCCCTGGATAAAGAAAATAAAAATCATCTTACAAATCTCACCACCTCCAGCTGCTCCTTCACGTGGCTTTTTCCCTCTCTTTCCTCTTTTTGCTTCAGTTGGGCTTGTCACTGCTGCATCTGGCTGCTCAGTGTGGTCATCAATCTAATGCTGAGGTGGTGCTGCTGCGTGCCAGCGTCAGCAGGGACGCCCGGACCCCTCTCCACATGGCCGCGTCGAGGGGACACTCCACCATAGTAGACCTGTTAGTAAGGATGAGGAGAGACATCTTCTTCGGTGCAGTTACAGTGTGGTCGAGCGTGTATGTGTGTGAACTATTAATGTAGGAATAAGTCAATAATTGTTAGTTGACTTTGACTGGAATCATTTGCAATGATGTGATCATATCATGTTATTCATACTATTATAGTAGAATACAATAGATAGGAAGAGTCTAGTGGGGACGGATGGCCGGCAGTATGTGATTGCAGAAATCATATGCATTAATCTTCTGTTATAACAGCCTCCACTCTCCTGTAAAGGTTTTCCACAGGATGTTGGAATCTGGCTGCAGAGATTTGCTCCCATGCAGCAAAAGAGCTCTGGTGAAGTCGGCCACTTATGTTGGATGATAAGGCCTGGCCTTTAGTTGGTGTACTAGCTCATCTCAAACATTTTGGATGGGGTAAAGATTAGGACTCTGTGCAGGAAAGAGGAGTTCTTCTACACCAAACTAGGAAAACCATTAGTTTATGGATCTCACTTTGTGCACCGGGGCATCGTCATGTTGAAAAGGGAAAGAACCTTCCCCGAACTCAGACACAAAGTTGACAAACACTATTGTCTGAAATATTGTTGTATGCTGTATAGGGCAGCAACCAATGATTGTTTTCAGTATTGATTAATCTGTTGATTATTTTCTCTATTAAATGGTTAGTCATTTCACCTATAGCATGTCAGAAAATAGTAAAAAAAAAAAAAGAAAAAGTCGATTATTGTCTCCCAAAGCCTAAGGTGACATCCTACCATAGAGCACTAATAGTCCAGGTGATATGTGAAAATTATGTTCACTTTTTCATAAAAGCATGAAACTTAGCACACTTGAACAGTTTGGGGCCCTGAACATTTTCAGAAATGGAGCCATTGCAAAAACGCCTCATGGCAGCCATGGCGGCCAATTTACTTACCGCCATAACCGAATTATGTATTTTGTATCAAATCTCCTGAACCAAACATGATAACACAGAAAAGGTGATGTCTACCACTATGTTTTGATGGTCAAGGATTACAATGATACCATATACAACATCATAAACTGTTCAGGTGATAAGGTGCAGAATGAAATTTCAAGCATATTTCATGTATTCTTTTTATGTATTTCATGTATTTATTTACAATCACTCTTGGGGGCAAGAATAATAATAAAGGAACTAGAAAGCTTTCACATTTGAGAAGCTGGAATCTGGACATTTTTTTCTCAAAAATGACTCAAAATGATTAATGGATCATCAAAATTCATTTTCTGTCAATCAACTAATCAATGCAGCTCTATTGCTGTACCATTTAGATTTTCCTTCATTAGAACTAAAGGGTCTAAACCATGAAAATCAGCCTCAGACCTATGTTCACATGCATTTGGCCCTATGATGTATGATGTGCCATTGTGCCATTACACATTTATGAAATAAGACTTACAAATTAACATCTTACAAAGTAACATGAATCAAAGGGTCATCAATTTTTTTCCTAAACTCTGCATTGCAGACACAAAAAAATTGCAGCTTGTCTCAGAGACTCTAAAGTGTGTTTAAATGATTAAACGTTGTGTTAACTTACAGTCTGCCTGTACACACCATCTTATCTATCTTACCTTTCTGAACTGCCTAGTCACAGACATCTGCTCTCATCGCCTCCCTTTTATCTATCTCTTTTTTTTGTTTTTTCCTTTTCCCATCACTGGGGGGCACCATGCATCTGTGCAGAACGGCACCAACATCCACGCCAAAGACATGCTGAAGATGACGGTGCTGCACTGGACGGCTCAGCGCGGCCACAGGGTGGTGGCCGAGTTCCCGCTGAGCAACGGCGCAGACGTCCACTGTCTCAACAAGTTTGACAAGACGCCCTTCGACATAAGCCATGGATACCAGCAACACTGAGCTGATGATACTGCTGCTACAGGTGGATGGATGGAGGGTGGGGATGTGCAGAGACAGACATTCAGACAGAGTTGAGGGGGGAAAAAACAGGACGGGGCTAAGACAGCGAATGAGATGTGAGAAGTCAGAAAGACAGATGAAGGAGAGAGAGAGAGAGAGGGACATGGGGGGATAAAGACACATGGAGAATGGTGATGAGCAAAAAGAAAGAGAGAAACAGACTGAATGGGGGAGGGAAATGAATAAAAATTAGGTAGATATATAGGAGGCAATGCAGACATACAGTACCGGTCAAACGTTTGGACACGTTTCCATTCACTTGAATGAGAAAGTGTGACTGGTACTATATGTGCAGACAACAGAGAGGGAAGGGAGAGGACAGACTTGCAGAGAAGACGACAGGGAAGCAGAGACAAGTTGAATCAGGTAATCTGTCTCTGTAGGCGTCTCAAACCCCAAACACTTTGGTGCAAGGTTATAAAACAAGGTAACAGAACAGGAGACGTTCGAAAAAAGACAGTAAATGACCAAGCACATTTCAGCCAAGGCAGGTAAAAATGAAGATGGAGAGATGGACAGATAGATGAAGGCAGGGGAAGACAAGGAGATATAGATGGATAAATGAGAGGTTTGTGAGAAATAAGGAGGTAGGTTGAGAGGAAGATGGACGAAGATTAGGGGGGGAGAGCGAAACAGAAAGGAGGGGGGGGAAGACGAGAAGCAGAGGAGATTCACACAAAGACGAGCAGAAGAGGAGAAAAGTATAAAGAGAATAAGAAGACAAAAGTGTGAGATCGCAGGCGCAGACGTGTTTGCTCAGCCCCCCTCTGATTTCAAAAAAATACGTTTGATGTTTTTTAAGTGCGACTAGCGAAGCTCCAGTCGGACTTTCAGCGGCGTTGCTATGGTTTCAGTGGCCATGCAGCTTCTCTCTCTGTCAGACAGCCATGTTGCAAACAGTTCTCATCATAACACCCGCATTTAGACAGCATTTCACACAAGGTCGGATTAGATTAGTTGTCTTTGAAAATATAAAGAATCCACACCGATAATTAAAAGAACAGAATTTTGGTCACGGATTATGTTGAAATTAGTGGGAACAGTATTTGGAGA
This sequence comes from Thunnus albacares, assembly GCF_914725855.1. NCBI lineage: Eukaryota > Metazoa > Chordata > Actinopteri > Scombriformes > Scombridae > Thunnus > Thunnus albacares. The sequence goes on from NC_058113.1 coordinate 29,656,857, forward strand.
AATGTTTATATAAAGGCCCACATGCTCTCTTACCGAGGCCTTATGTAAAGGGGGTGTGTGGGCCCTTCAGGTAGTACGTAGGAGGTTTGAGTTACCATTAGATCATCTGTCTATCCTCCTCGGACAGGACTCCTCTACTAGCCGGATAGATACGCATAGTAGAGCCTGAGGCGAAAGCAACTGCTTGACCCATGCACGGTGGCTGCATACAGAGAGGGCACTGCTTATGATACATAAACACCCACCTTGGCCTTGAATATGTAACGCTCCCCTGAGGTCATTGTTTAGGAGGGCTGAATCACTATACATGCACGATAATATCTATTCATTGAAATTAAGTTACTGTACAGCGTAAAGCGATTTTTGTGGGTGTCACTTTTGTTGTAGTTGGACTTTTTAGGTTGATACACAAACATAAAAAACCACAAAAATGTTCATATCTTGTCCCTGATATAAAGACAGTTTCTCTTCACTTATCAAGTCAGTGCAGATAAAACGTCTCTGCTGCCAACACTACGAGATGCCAAACTCCACTGAGAATGAAACCATCAGTAGATGAACGATAAAATGAACTATTAGTTTTAAACCTCAGCCTACATCAACTGCTGCCATTATATTTTTATACACCATTAACCGTATGATTACATTTGGTCTGAAAATGGGCCATTTTTTAAAAAGTAGAATGTCACCTTCAGCACCGCGGAGCAATTTCACCTGCAGCTCTTAAGGGCGTTTGAACCCTAAAAACAGATGAGCTCTGACTCTTTCTAATTATAATAATAATGATAACTTTATTTGTAGAGCACCTTTCATACATACCATGCAGCTAAAAGTGCTTTATGTTAAATTGTTTAAATGGAATAAATTACTTGTGGATAAAAGTGTCAGATGCCATCTTACTTTGTATAAACTTAGTGATTTCAACTGAGGATACTAATACTGGATGATTGCTCCGTTATCTCGTGTGTGAACCATTAGTTTCACACAGATAAAAATGGAAACAATTGTCATGGTCTTATTTTACACATCAGAGTGTTTCAGAGTTTCATTTTATGCCTGTAATGTTGTTTTAATTGGATCAAGTATTAATCTAATATAATAATCTAATATGCTACAAGAGATCAGAAATGGTATTATATTGCTCTGTCTCTCTGTAAAGGGCATGTAAATGTCAATGTAAAACCATAGTTAACCAGAAATTAAGACTTAGATTTCAGTTTCTTTCTGGGTTAATATCAGATATACAAAATAACAGGAGGATTTCGAACCCAAGATTCTGCAGTTACTGTGTGTTTTAAATCAGCTATAATCAATATTTTTATATGAACCGCGGATCACATGAACCCAGAGTCCCACTACATCATCCTTGGTCAACCTCTCAGAGCTGATCACCACCGCCAAGACCGTTGCAGGTAGGCAAGACAAGGCAAGGCATCCATCTGTTGTGTTTAGGTGCAGGGATAAAGTACAGAAATTAAGTGACAAACATTATGAACGCACAGCAGATGGAAGGGATGTGAGAAAAAAAAGAAACCTCAAGAGACTTACTGTTATCTCAAGGGGACGTATAATCATACCTGACAACAAACAAGAAACTGGACTGGACTGGTCACCAGCAAACTAGAGCAGAAGCAAAATGGAAAGCAATAGTAGGACAAACAATTAAGATCTTCCAAAGTGACGACAGAAATAAAAGATAAATGAAAATGTGCCGGTGAATGTACCAGTGAGTGCAATTTCAAATGACACATGCAATCAGTCTTTTTTCAATTTCCATTCTGTTTGTCTATATTTTGTCTTTATTTGTCTGATAGTGTTATTTAGCCAGGACAGCTTGTGATTGGTGTCATTTTTTATCATATTTTTGCAGGTCATATAGAATCCAGCACTGCTTTGCATGTGAAATCCTATAAATCGTCAACACAGATATTATATTTTTCAGTTACTATGTAAAGATGCAGTTGAGAAGGTCTTATTGAGGATGCAAGAAGAAGCCAATGGAGACACTATGGAAGCAGGAGGTGGAAACTGAGCCTTCAAGGTCATAGTAGAGTTCAGAGGAAAGAATGATGTCAAGGGTTTGTCCCTTTACGTGACTTGGACCCTCGACTGACTGAACAAGATTGAAAGAATTCATATTAAAAAAATCTAAAGTAAAAGGGGAACCTGTGGGGCAGCAAACATGCATGTTAAAATCACTTAAAATAAGCACTCCTGATAAAAACAGTTATAAGGAGACACATCTAACAGTCCAACGTGAGTTTAGAATAAAATAAAATAACATCAGCATCTCAGTGGCAACAATTTTAATTTGGAAATTCCTTTAACTAGCAAACAAGAGTCTGAAAATGTTAACATAATCCTTTTTTCCCTCCGTGCTCGTGTAACTTTCTGGCCCTGTTTCATTTTTCTATACCTCCATAATGTTAGTCCTTGGTGTTGTCATCTAACAACGCATGCCACCTGTTGTCTTCAGGCATATCAGAGGACACAATGGCTGCCGAGTTGGCCATTCAGCATATGGTGGGCAATAGCGGGCAGAGGGTCATCACCATAGTGATGGACCAACACGACAACCTGCAGCCAGCAGCCCTGGGCCAGCAGTTCATCGTCAGGGGCAGGTGCAGCAGAGTGAGTGGGCAGCAGACGGGTTTATTACTCTCGAATACTGATCAGGAGAGAGAACAGGGATGCACATAATAATTGCAGATATTTTTGGTTAGCTCTTTAAAAACAGCAGGAATATACCAACAATAAAACAACAATACACGCATTTAAAGCATTACAATTCTGCAGACGCTGTGGAGAATTCAAACAAAACAGAGGCACTGAAGTCGCATGTGGAGTCTCACAGTAATAGTTGCTGAGACAGGTTCAGACAACCTCCAGATGACATTGCAGTTTGTGTTTACTTGTGTGTTGGATTCAAAGTTGAACCTGTAAAAACCTTGGAACAAATCCTGACTGCATATTAGGTGGCAGGAAGCTGCTTACCACTTAAAATACTAAACAGACTAACATTTCTAAATCAGCATCTTAAGACTTTAATATTAATGTCTAGATATGATTAAGTGGCACTGGCACAGGTATCCATGTAAACAACAAAATCTAAAACAAATCATTGTTGTGCACTGATGCATTTCAGACACTTTCCTGTTTTGCAGTTGCAGTTGTGGCTTTGCCAGCTGGCACCATTGCAAAGGAGGTAGTGGTGGAGGAGCCCCAGCAGCCCACACCTCAAAACAGACCCTGCAGTCAATCACATCAGCTGAAAAGACAAGGTGAGCCAGGACTGCATAGGTACGTATCACCTGTTTAAACCTTTCATACGCTGGTGTTATCTTATGACTTATTTACTTAATACTTTATGGCAGCTCCATGTAAGTACTGTCTACAGGTTGTTGCAACAGCTAAGGGATCTGGGACATGAGTCTGCTCTCTTTTATAGATTATAGATTAACAATATACCATCTAAAATAATTACCTGGTGATCTAATAGAGGAAAAATGAATTGATTCAGTGATTTTATGTGTGCAGGTTTTTCATTGTATCTGCTACAACAAGGTTACATTACAATTTTATTTCAGCCTGAAATTCACTGTAATGTAATACTTCCAGTCTAGTGCCGCATTCATGTCATAAACTGTAATATTATTCCTGTTAACATCCATGTCAGAATTACGTCAGGGAAGCTCAGATTTTTATGAAAGCTTCGCTCTTAATAAAACCAACAAACAGTCACAGTTTGTCATTTTTGGTAATAAAACACACATTTAATGGATATATCAATCAATCAATCAAGTTTATTTCTCATATGTAATCATATAAGGTACAATCGCAGTGAAATGTAATCCCACCAGTTCCTTCAACCTGCGTCTAAAAAAGAGTTTAAATAGAATAGTAAGAGTAATAAATATATGTGTATGATTGGAGATTTAGGTTTAGGATCCTAGTGGCCTGACGTTAGAAGCTCTTCCTAAGTCTGTCAGTGCTGACCTGGTGTATCTGGTACCTTCTCCCCAACCACAGCAGGGAGAAAAGGCTGTTATCCGGGTGGTTGGGATCATTAATGATTCTCCTAGCCTTCCTCTTGCAGCACCTGGTGTAAATATCCTTTAGGCAGGATAGTGCACCACCTATTGCATGCTCAACCAAATGAACCACTCTTTGCAGGGCCTTGCGGTCCTGTTCAGTGCAGTTTCCGTACCAGGTGGTGATGTTCCCCATTAGGATGTTCTTGATGGTGCAGGAGTAGACATTCCACAGTATTTGAGACGATATCTGGAATTTCCTCAAGCGTGAAATAGTGAAATAGTCTCTGCCATGCCTGTCTCACCACTGCGTGAGTATGCAGCGCCCAGGTCAGGCCCTCGGGGATGTGGACGCCAAGGTACTTGAAGCTGTCCATCCTCTCCACCAAGGACCCGTTAATATTAAAAGGACGGGGGGTGGGTTTATAATCTGTGATAATTCTTAGACCTTGCCACATGTTTCTGGGTTTGCCCTCCTGGAATTGTAGTTCCACTTTCTTCCCGTAGTCCCTTTTTGCCTCCTTTACTGCTCTTCTAACATTTTAGGCAGCTGCTTTATAATTGTCCATGTTTTCAGGCTGCAGCCCTAAGTTGTAGGCTGCAGTGTGTGTGTGTTTATGGCATCACAGATGGTTCTGGTAATCCACGGTTTCTGGTTGTATAATAATTTAACTGTAGTTTTCGGTACATTTGCTTCTGTTGTTTCACAAATTAAATCCACCACAGACTCAGTGAATCCATTGATGTCATCCATGACGTCGACGGTGGTGTCCTGGAGCATGCTCCAGACTGTAGTACAGACTGTAGGGCAGCCCCTGATTGGCCTGACACATCTCCTAACCTCTCACGTCACTGGTGGCATGCGTCATACTTTGTTTACATGCTTTGACAGCAAGACGGCCCGTGGTCGCTCTTCCCGAAAGTGGGTAGTGATTTTGCTCTGTAGCCATTTTTGAATGACGTGTAGCAGTGATCCAAAGTGTTTATTCGCCTTGTGGCACAGTCAATATGTTGATGAAATGAGTCATAACCTTCTTCAGTTCGACTGGACTTCTCTGCCCCTAGCTATATCTATTTGTAATTATCAATTCTTTCAACTGGCCAAGATTGATTCAGGGTTTGCCGTCTGGTGCAGACGACGCCTATCCTCTGTGGGTGACCTTTATGTTCCTGTTTGCTTGCTTTTCACAATTATGCTTCACATTCCACCTTCAACACTCTAATCTGTTTAGGTATCTCCAAATTTGCAACTTTGCTAGACACCTTAGCATTCCCACAGGCTCTGCTGGCCTCAGGCACTGACCATCTACTTGCAGTTACTGACTTGTCAAAAGGCCAAATTTCTTTCATATACGATCTTTCATCAGCATCCCAAGACAGGTTGGGAAACTGAGCTGGGTATCACTTTGTCAGATCAATGGCGGGACGAGGCATTAGATGCAATAAATTCATCCTCCCCCTGTGCGAGGCTTAGCTTAATTCAGTTCAAAGAACTTAGTAGGATCAATTTTAGCAAAGCTAGATTATTAAAGATTTATCCAAACCTCTCTGATATATTTGTGACAGATGCTCTCAGGCACCAGCAGACTTGACTCACGTGTTCTGGTTGTGCTTATCGGAATACTGGAGGTCTTGTTTTGATCTTATATTGGAGATATTGGAACTGACCCTGGACCCATCGCCTCAGATTGCTATCTTTGGTGTCCCTGAGGAAGGTGTTAGAATGACTGCTAAACACATTAATGTAATCTCCTCTGCATCTTTAATTGTCCGTCGTCAAATTTTCCTCTAAAGGAAAAGTCGCTCACCCTCCCTCAAAGGCATCCTGGCTGCAGGGCTTAATGTCATTTCTGAAATTGAAAAAGATCAAATTTGCTGTCTGTAGTTCAGCTGAAAATTTTTACAAACACTGGGAGCCTTTCATCTCTCGCTTTGAAACAATGCAATCTAGCGTGGGGCGGCTCAGGAGGTACAGCAGGTTGTCCACTAATCAGAAAAGCGGCGGTTCAATCCTTGGCTCATTCAGTCTGCATGTCAAAGTGTCCTTGGGCAAGATACTGAACCCCATCAGTGTGCGATTAGTGTGTGAGTGTGTGTGAATGATTAGAAACTCCTCCTGATGAACAGGCACATTGGATGACAGCCTCTGCCATCAGTTTATGAATGTCTGTGTGAATATGGTATGTAGTGTAAAGTGCTTTAAAGTACTTTGAGTGGTCGGAAGTCTAGAAAGGTGCTTTATAAATGCAGTCCATTTACCATTTACCATCCCATTGAACTAAGGTGTTGGAAGTATGTTTGGATGTGGATAACTGCGGATTGATGGGGGTGTGTATGCACGCATATGCATATATTTGTGTGTACGTAGGTACATTAAATGTATGTGTGAGTGGGTAAACGTGTGCAGATGTAACAGTGTACAGGTACATCTTGGACTGTGATCTTGACGGATGCAGGCAGCGCTTAAGGTTAGGTTGACATGTTGATTTTGTGTATTACCACCCGCCCATTCTATACCATATTATGTTATATTATCAGTATTATAGTTTTGTAGCTGTCCATTATTTTTTTGTTATCTGTATTTATTTAATTTATTCAAATATTATTATTATTATTATTTATTTATCATTATTTTGTTTTTATGAGCAGGGAGAGGATCGCTGGGAGGGTCAGAGGGAATAATGGGAGGATATTACTGTCTGAAAAGAAAAAACATGAATCTGTAATACTATATCATCATGTGCAGATTGTTGAGTAAAATCTAGCTGGTGTTTATCCCCTCCACCTTTTCCTTGATGTTTACTCCGATGTTTACATTTGAAAACTTCCACTGGCCAGGTAGCAGAGTTGGCAGCAGGACCGTTTCGCTGTCCTGATGAGTGACTCATAATCATATGTTATCATTGTCCAATATTATTCACAAAAAGTACAACTAATATTGTAAAAACAAACGTAAAGAGCATGAATCTGCATAAATTTAATGGAGCCAACAAAGAGGCGACTGGGTGGCGCCCTCCTGAAGGTATTTTTAACCCTTACATCGCCAACTCTGCAATCACACAACCATTTTGTGTTGTCTGATGACGTGAATGTTCATAAGTTGCAAGCCTGGCCAAGCTATTTCTATTACACATCCAAGGTAAATATGGCAAATAAATACATAAAACCTTTTACAGTAATCTGAAGGCAATTTAACATCTTGGTCTTGTGTCTTTTATGTAAAAGTCACAATGGCAACATCTCCATATCACTTTCAACACAGCACAAGTCTGAATTGGAAGCAGTCATATTAACATAAAGGCTGCAGCAGCACAAGGTAAGACGTCCAGAAAAAGAGACTAAATGTGTCTTTTTTCACCTTCTAAGATCACAGTTAATTAATTTATTATCTCAGTCTTCATCTCTTACATACAAATTAAATAAAATCTGTTTAATTAACTATGAAATGCTTTGAAAGAGTCCATTTTCAGTTGTTCAGATTCTCCTCACGTTAGATCAGTCTATAAAATTGTTTTCCCCTGGCTGGTTAGAGGTCTGTGTAACTGATATTTTTTGGAGCTTGACAGCATTAGGAACGTTGTCGGTGTTGAAAATCTACAAGGAATTTGATGCTTCAAACAGTAATCTGGTTGTTTCTATTTCAGAAGGTCAAAGAAAGTCACACATAGCTGGAGGAGAAGCTGCAGGAAGCCAATTGGAAAGCTCAGGAGTAGCAGCAGCAGCAGCAGCAGCAGCTTCTGCAGAAAGAGCACTGCTATGACTGTGAGGACGATAGTAGGTTTTTCAGAGCTTGTTTGCTGAAAACATCTGCCTGTTGCCACACATCCAAAGAGTCTGTTAGAGATGTCTATAAAACTGTTAACAGGAGACCTCAAACTGCAAATAAGGTCAATTATTTCTCTTTGTATTATGAATTTTTAATCCATGAAGGTTTTATATCTGTAAAACTGTCCTAACGCCTAGAAAAGCATCCAAATGTAAAGTCTAAGGGCCGAACATCATTATTTTTTAACAGCACAAGCACAGACAAGTTATGTTGTCCTGTCGATTACTGCTGATAGGGGCTCTAGATTAGAAAATGCTCCTATGTGTCGTTATGGTGTACACAGGGTCAAACAACGTATTTGGTTGTTTCCCATAAAACCAAAAAGACCAAAAATCTGCATAAAGCTGCAGAGTCTGGCAATAATTATCTGTAGGTTTGTCTCTAGTGATGTGAAGGGAGTGGTGCCTTTAACATTACATGTAGTTATCTGATCCATAGTTAATACAAAACACATTGATTATTGGAGCATCAACAACAACAGCTTTGAATCCTGCGTTAAACTGAGAAATTTAACTTCTTGTGACATTGTCATGTTGCTACTTTAAGTCTCCTTAATGCTACCGTTAGCATCATTAGCTGTGGTTGCTGGTGCTGTGAATATACCGTCCTCACTCATAGTGATAGTGATATGTTTTGTGATGTATTTTGTAAAGTTATTTTCAAGTATTTTGTGTTTATATTTCCTGGCAGGTTTCATGACGAGGGCCCTCAGACTGTGATGGACCCTCAGACTGTGATGGACCCTCAGACTGTGATGGACCCTCAGTCGAAGTGCACAGTACAGACAAAGATAATCATGAAGCAATTACAGTAAGAGCACTGCATTCACTCTTATCCAGGGTGACCTACAGTGAGCAGATAGCGGCTCAGCGTCGGGCTCAAGGACACTTCAACAGAACATATGGCAGTTGATGGATGCATCTTATCTTTTCTTGTAATCAAACTTGTGACCTTTTTGTTTTGGAGCAGCCTCTTTAACTACTCATCCGCCATGCGCTCAGTTTCTATTATAGTTTAATATTATGAGTATAATATGAGTTACATCAGGACAGATCTGAGTGCTTTTTAACAAAAAAACAACAAGGTGGTGAAAAATATATGTTAATGTTTATAATTCCTTGTTTGCATGATAGTTTCATCATTTAGGAGATGCCCTCATTCAAAGCACCAAATTCATGAGTGCATGGTTATGAGGAGAATTTCACCCTTAAGTGCCAGTAGTGATACCATTGTCCATTTGAACAAGATAAGAAACAGTCTGGGGTTCTGAGTCGAAAATCATTTGGTTAAGAGGCCAAAAGCAAGTCTTTCTCCACTAAAGAAAAAGTACACTCATCAATAATATGAATTTATTTGCTTACACATTCGCACTTAAGGGTTTAATTTGTGCAGTAGCAGAAAAATCTGACTTTTAAATGAGTTTGAAGGTAAAACTTCGGGCAATTCTTATGCAAAATCAAGGACGCGCTTAAGGAAAAAAAAGAAAACTATTTTCTGAAGATACTGCCAGTTTCTTAAAGGGACACTCGGCAGATTTTACACATTGAGATCAGTTTACTAGTCAAGGTTAGTACTACTGTTATAAAACAGCTGTATAACATCTTTGTTAAGTCTGAGAAAATGACGCCAGTGATGTCATCGGGGTTATCTTGGGCTCAGAGACAACAAATTTATAACAGCTTTAGAGGGTCTAAAGAAAGATTATATCAAGTTGCATATGGAAACTGTAGAATCCAGTGGTTTTGGTGCTTGACGCACACTAAAAGCCAGAATGACTTGGTCTCTGCTGCTTCGATTTGACCATTTTTTTATCCGTCTCTTATGAGTCTCCAAACTTTATTGAAGTGTAATACTAAAATCTCTGGAGTACTCTTATAATGTAGCCTCTTTTTAAGATTATTTTTCAGTGTGTAAGAGAGAAAGACACTAAACCTTTTGGAAATAAAATGTAAAATCCTCTAAATAAAATGTTTTTGTTTCCACTTTAAATTTTATCTTCATCTACATAAAGATCCAAACACTTACTTCTTTGGATGTGACATTATGCAATCATTTAGGCACATTTTACACACTTTTTTTCACTGCAGTGAATGGAAGCATTTATCCTGCAGCTGCTCTCCAGTGGTCACCACTAATGACTGTCATTATACTGGGAGGCTCCCAGTGGCCAACACTCAGACATCATGGTGAAAAATACCATTGCACTCAGCTTTTCTGAGGCTGGAAAGTGGGCACAAAGTGGTTCAGTGGGAGTAAGCGCTGGTATTTGATGTGATGTGTGCTCCTGAACAGCTGTCTCCCTCTGATGTACTTTAAGGACTAAAGCAGATTGTGGGTGACATGAATCTGACAGACCAGCTCCAGACTTTAAACAAGACGTAGGAGACGGGATCACATTGCCCCTACTTTATCCTCCACACACAAGCTGCCTGTACTTGTCAGAACTAATCTCAATTTTTTTAGCTTTAGAAGCACTTCATGGCCTGAGTCTTTGCTATTTTATAGCGCTTTGAAGGCTGCATGAGCACTCACGAAGCCTGAGATCACCTGCAGGAGCCCTCGGGCTGTCCTATGGAGACCAGGGGTGACAGTAGCTCTTCTGTCGGGGCCCTGAGGCTCAGAACATCCTGCCTGAAGAGATTAGCTACTTAAATCATTGTCATCTCTTGATTCACCGCTTAAAATGCAGTCTTATCCTGGATTTAGCTCAGTGTTTTTTTTTTGTCTTTGTTTTCTTTTTATTACAAGGCATTAAAAGAAATAGTTCAATTTTGGGGGGGAAATATGTTTATTCCATCCTGTCTTATCTTGTCTTCTTATTTGAACTTTATTCTATTTTACTGTAAATTCACTATTGCATTTATGTTAAGCACTATGTGTTAGATTTTATGCATGAATTGTGATATAGAAACAAATTAGTAGTAGTAATAGTAGTATTCAGGGGATGAGAAGCCCAGTATCACTCTCATGTATATCTGTCAGCCATTTAGCTTAGCTTAGCTTAGCTTAGCGTAAAGACTGGGAACATGGGGAAACAGCTAACACGGCTCTGTCTAAGTGATGTCTTCAAAACAGTTTTTTCCAACCAAAAGCTCAAAAAATATATATTTAATTTGCACTTATGTAAATACAGAGAAAAACACTAAATCCTCATATTTTAAAAGCTGGAACCAGCAAATATCTGGCATTTTGATTGATAAATTAGGGTACTCCACCAATTAAGTATCAAAATTGTCATTAATTTTCTGTCTATTAACTAATTGAATAATCTGCTCTTTGTTTAAAGTGTTTATAATCAACATTTTTATCATAACATATGAAATGACTGTGTAATGTGAGAGGCATCACTCATAGTGATGAACCTACAGAGAGTTATAAGTGACTCTGCAGCTTTCCTCTCAAACAGACACAGTTAGCAACAAGCTGCTGAACATATTGGAGAATTTAACAGCTAAAGAACCAGATATTTCCCTCAGGAGTTGGTAGAAAGCAAAAACAGAGCTCAAAGAGCGTGAATATTAGACTTACATTCACCAGATGGACAGAAACACAACTTCAAATAAATGATAATGTTGCTCCGTAACTGCTGGATGTTTAAATAAGCAATTGCTTGCTAACAAGTTTGCCACAGTAAAGTAAATAGTTTTATGTCAGTGTTGTGTTCACAAGCTGAGTGGCTGAAAGAAAATATTGCAGGTTTAAGCACTAATTGTTTTGTAATGAATGATGCACTTTTGTGTATTTCAAAAGTGCAGACTTGAAACATTTTTGAAAAATGCCGTCGGGGAAATCGTCTTTCCTTTGGCGCCAATGTTCCCCGGAGCTTCACACCATTCGTCAGTGAAATAGGTGACAGACTAAATGTCACTGGCTCTTGGGAATAAAAGGAATCACTGCAAAATCAATTATGCAATATCAGTAGCTCCTTCTTTTTTGTCCTCTGCGCAGCTACTCACACTCACAGGGGAAAAGTCCCTTCCAACCTGTTCAGAGACCATTAAATTAACTGAAGGCTGAATAGTGAAATGGGGCGTTTGGGAAGGGAATAAATTCAGCATAAGGCGCCTGAGCGTGCCGAGCAGAGAATGAAAATAATTCAATTATTGGTGGCTTTCTTTAATATGAGTCATGTTGCATAAAGCATGACTGTGATATTGATCCACAATGGTTAATGTTCCCCCTGTCGCCGCTCCCACTAGCTGTGTAAGGGCGTGTTTAGATTGGATTATAATCTTTGTTTGGCATGAACTAATGAGATTTCAGTGACAGAAAATGAAGGCTTTCATTCCAAAATTAGTTGTTTCTATTTTGGATATTGCAAAATGATCACAATTTAAAAGCCCTCGGGTGATACTTGCACAAAAAGAAAAGTGTTTTTGGATAAGCGGAGGACGTCTGATAACTGTTTAAGGTCAGGTGTTATTTCTTTTCAAATGATGGATATCTAATTGCTCCTCAGATGTGTGTTCCTACATCCCTGCAGATCGTTTTCACCACTTACTGCAGCTTGTGTAACAAACCGGCGTCCTCCTCCTGCCAGCATGCATTGTGTTAGAAGTTTCCGTGTGAATGAATGGTGTGCACGTTTAGCTCTGCTTTCACATTAGAGTCATAATCAGCCGAGGATGGCATCCGCATCACTATTTTGACTTTTAAAAAATGAACAAACAGTGAAAAGGCTTCAATAAAGACGTAGGCTGTCTCTTATATAATAATCCAAAAAGCAGAGACTGCACATTTCTCCTCTGTGGGATCAGCTCGCATTTAAAATTCTGATCCACTTCAGCTCCCCGGCCCTCCACAAAAAAACCCGTGGATGTGTGATATCAGCGGAATTATTAAGTAACACGCACACACACACACACACACACACACAACAAATGCAGCTATTTACTTGCAAACCGAATTCACAGGTCGAGCCATTCACGTCTTGCTTCAGTGTGAGAAATAATTTGGGGTTTTTTTTCGGAGGGGAGAGAAGTGTGCAGCAGATGATTGCATATCAACATATTCAGTGTTGATGTCAGAGAGGAAGATTGTTATTCTGTGTGGTGTTCTGGAGGGTTTCGGCTCAAAGAGCAGCCTGGGCCTGGAGACTAGTGTGTGTGTTTGTGTGTATTTGTAGCCAGACAAAGTGTCTGGGTTCACAGAAAACCAATTGAGACACCTGCTGGCTACCGCTGCCAGCCGCTGATAAAATGTGAAAAAGAATGCGTTGGGCCTCGGGCGCATACGCCCGCCTTGAAAAGGGCAGGGTGGTTTGGAAGAATCCATTTTTTTTTTGTTTGTCCTTAATACCTGCCACTTTTACTGCCCGGTGGATGAACCTAATTAAATAAAACACATTAAAAAAAGGAAGTTGTACACTCTGATCATTTTTATTACAAAAAACAACGGCGGCTGCGGGCGTCAAACAGATCGAAACAAAAAATGGCTCCAGTACAGACAGGAAATAGCTGCTTGAGCAACTGACCCACAGCTACAACACCAGGATTAAAGCACTTCACCATTTATCATGCATGGAGAGGATACTCTGCGAGAGGTACATGCCGAAAAAACAAAAACAAACAAAAAAAGAAAACACATCACCTCAGCACAACATCGCAACATCTGCGATAGGTAGGAAAAGGCCACAGCAGATCACAAGAACATCACACGTCGTCGAAAGGATCAGAGTTCACTTCCTGTCCCGGCAGGAATGAAAGCAGGGAACGTTTTTATTTCTTCTTTTTAGCAGGTTGAATGACATCTCCGTGAAGTGCAAAGACACCGTTGCATCAGTGACTGGCTGATTCCCAGTGTCTCCACTACCTACGATACTGTAAACAATCTACACTATAAGGCGCACAGTTGAAAAAGTTGCCCAACGAAAGAGCCACAACATCAGTTCGTAAAGGGTTCGATGTGAAAAAAGCATCATCTTCATTATCAACACTGCAGATCTGGCATACCAACTGTCAATATACCAACTGCAGGCAGTAAAATGCTGTTAAGTTTCATCTCTTTAAATGGGCACTACACCGAAAAAAACTACATTTAAGACAAAAATATGAACCCATTGTCTTTCTTTTTCCTAAAACATCAATCTAAACTTTTTTTTTGTTCCCAAATTAGGCACACGGTACAGCACAGTAAACATTTTTTTTCTTCAATACCTCTTTTGGTTGTTGACATCTAAGACATGGACACCGAAGACCCCTCCATGACTGAGAGGACAAATACTTTTTTTTTTTTTTTTTTTTAAATCGCACATACAACAGTTATAGTTAGCTCACTGCTGGCATCTATCCATTCAGACCTCTCCAAAAACTTTAAAGGGAGAACTTTTCCACCACAGTTTCCTTCTTTGTGATTATTAAACCTGCTTTATGACCTTGATACCAGTCTTTTTTACGGTCTCGCCTAATTATCTAGAAGGTAACGACCACCACAAATATATCTTACAAAGACATAAGGCATTAAATTCCTCATCGCCTGAATCATATCAATCATACAAAGTCTTTTGGACCTCTCGTGTCTGTCCACAAATTTAAAACAAAATAAACCGAAAGACCCTAAACGACCTCCGACTATTTACTCAGGAAATTGTTTTTTCTTCGACTATTTTAAACACTGATTGTCTACATTATCGATAAAACTCTAAAGGACGTAAACATGATAAAATGTAAACACTTGTTATTTTCCAACTGGCTTGGATCTCAAAAGATATTTGACCCTGTGGAGATGTGAGAATATACTGAGTCTTCCACACATGAGATGGAGGAGGAACGAGGTAGTCCACAAGAGAACTGATGGCGGGGGGAAGGGAGTTATGGGTGAACCGGTGCGTCACTTGGACTCAGGGTCGTGGTAGTTTGTGGTTTGATATACAGTATAATCTTCATAGAATAGTCCCGTTTGTCTTGAGAATTTGTCTGATTTGGCAGGGAGAAGCTGTTGAACTCTGGTTAAGTGCTCATTACGACGACGATAATCCGCCGTCGAAATTCTTTTCAGTCTGAACTTTCAGAAGACTTCCTGAAAGCTGTTTTTCCTGGTGAATCAGCAGTCATTTGGTCTTAGAGGGGGCAAAAGTACTCTTTTTAAGCATCAAATCAGTCTTTTTTTATTTATCTATTTATTTTTCTCTCTCATTTCTGCTCCCACAGGACCGCTTAGACGATGCGGTAATCAAACGTGTCCTTCTCGGTGTGGTCTGTCCAGTTGGATGAGGGCATACTGCGGTACGGGTCCAGCAGGATGCGGAAACAGCGCACAATGAGCAGGGCCAGGAATATGAACAGCAGCAGCACGAACACGAAGGCGGCCTTCTGCTCCAGCGTCAGGTACGAAGGCACATGATGGCCGCCGCCCGACGAGGACAACGTGCTGCTGAAGAGGCCCTCAGCCATCCTGGGCACATCCATGCTTGATCGTCTCGGCTCCAGCTCTTTGACGGTTGCTTAAAGATTTTGGAGGGGAAGATGGGCTGAGTAGACAGACCTGTGTGAGAATCCAGACAGATGGATTATAGATCCTGTCCTCTGTACGATTTGACAGATGAAGCAGCAAACCAATCTATCAACTTAATTGTAGGAACAGAAGAAAAGAAAATCTAAACATCTTAAAAAACAGAAGATAAGAATAAAACAAAATGTGTCTCAAACCAGAAATGAAGGGCTCTCAGATCAGTTTATTTTTGGAACTCATAGGCGAACGGGCGAAAAGCTCGCTCTGTGAGTAAAGAAGACTCAAGGGACGTCTTTGGCCTTGAATTTTCAGAAGCTCAGAGGGTTTGAATTGGCACTGTGGAGTTATACAACATTTATTGGAGGCAACACTACTCTGGAGGTAGATACATCACTGGCTTCACTGCTTCATTAAACCACAGCTTGTTATTTGAACATTTCCAAACCCCCTGTCTCCTAGAAATACTGTTAATATGGAACCAGGAATTTTAATTGAGTGGCAACATTTATGTTAGTGTGTAACATAATGCACAACGAGGAATTAATATCTCATCTAAGACAAGGTTATATAAATGATGTGAACAGGTTGGAGACAGGTTTACAGCAGATTTATGAAGGCTGTGTGTTAAGTGGACAAATGGCCCCAAAGTGACTTAACATTTGTTATCAATCCATCTATAATTGTGTCATCTCGTCTGTCAAGGCTGTACTGCTGTAATTGTGCTACCGGGTCTATTCTGTACACACATTCATATCACGTCTGTCCATCCTAAAAGAGGGATCCCTACTCTGTTGCTCTCCCATTTTTTCCCCATTAAAAAGGTTTTTTTAGGGGATTTTTTCCTTATTTCGAATCGAGGATCTAAGGACAGAGGATGTTATATTGCTGTATAGACTGTAAAGCCTCCTTTTAAGGCAAATTTGTGGTTTGTGATATCAGGCTATACAAATAAAAATTGACTTGAATTGTTTAGGAATACACATCACTAAAGTTCAGTATCAAGTGATATGGTGAGGGTCTTTATTATCTTGAGGCTCTGTCTTATAGGGGGTGTAGGAGCCAAAATACGTTGTTATTTCTGTTTATATATTGACGTAGGCATCACGTATTGCGTCACTTACGTTGCTTGACACATGGGTGTGGTTTCCTATTATTTAACCTGTTCACTTAGGTGGTGGCGGGAGTTTTTTGGACAAAGGGAGTTGGTAGAGCTCTGATATTTTCTGTTGACCGTCACCATCGTCACCATCATTACTTTCGTCTGTTCACTTTATTTTCACAGTCAGATTGCATTTTTTGTGCAACAGCTGCTTGTCGGACTGAAACGTCATCTGGACTTCGGGATGGTTTTGTACGGACGTGTCACATATAGGAGCTGACTGAGTCTCTTAGCGGCCTTTTTTGAAAAGTAGTCGCTACAGGGGGGGGTCTGTGTAAAAAATCTAGTTTATGCTTACATGACACATATTCCTAAATTAATTAGTGTTTAAAGGATAAGGCGGGTGATGTTCCATATTTGTCTTACTGTAAAAAAACCCCACGAAACGATGAACAACAAGAAACTGACAAATCTAATCGTGTGTGTCCCAGTTTTGTCTAAAAATATTAAAAACACATTAATAAGCCTTCCTTCCTTCTTTACATGAACACACACACAAACTGTTGTTAATTTTGACTCAATTCCACAAACAATTGTCCACAAAAATCAGTGTTAATCCGCAGATGAAAATAGTCCCTAACAAATGTCCTATTTACTCCTGTTTGAGTAATGTTTGCTAGAAAACTGGAGTGGCCAGCTAATTTAGGAAATTAATTGTCCTTTTTGAAAAAAATGAAACGAAACAACCAGTTATTAAAGATCTCTATGTCTGTCGGAAGAAATAGGCTTAAGGCTGAGTGCCACAAACAGGCTGAGTGCTACAAACATGCCGGAGAAGTCAGAAATTATAGAGAGATGGACTAACACATTGTTGGTTTGTGTCTTTTCATGGGATTTGTTGACAATAAGAGAAATAAAGAATAACACCAGCCTTATCTTTTAATCCATACAAAGAGTTGGGAGTCGGGGGGTTAATAGAGGCCCAGCAGCTCAATTTTCCACTGGCAGCTTAATCTAGCTTCGGGCAGATGTGAAATAGCCTTGTACTCGAACTGCCGGTTTGCCACTGGTCACAGTGGTCAAAAGGCATAAAAAAACCCCTCTAAATCCATCAACTTCGGTTCAGTTCACAGCTCATACCATGCAGATTCCTGCAATGCTGTCTGTACGCCATTTTAGTCTCTATGCTCTGACCTCGTCACTTCCACGATTAACACAACAAGCTCGGCACAACAGAGGTCGGGGGAGCGACAAAAATGTATTTCCCCCCGACGTAGATTCAGAGCCTGCAGGTGGATTCTGGGGGTTAAACTAGTTCAGAAAGCTTATTTAAACTGAGTTATGTCAGTTTGTTAGTCAGGTTTAGTCGGATACAGAATGTTCTAATGAAAAAAAACAAAACAAAAAAAACAAACATGACTTTTTCCCCCCCCACCAAAATAGAGATTGAACAGGAAGAACAGCTTGCAGCGTTCTGTGTGCATCATTTGTTCTGGCAAAAAATAGAAGAGAAGACGGTTGGGTCGTCTGTTCTAAACACAGAGTGGGGGTAAATTCATTAATCCAAAAACAGCCAGCAGGACCGTTCATCGTTTGATGTTGTTTCTCCTGCTGAGGAAACTCTCACTGAATGATTACTGCGAACCAGTCTCAGAATTTGTCTTCATCTTTACAGCACAGAAGCACCGCACTCAAGAATCCTTTATATTAAACCGTAGATATGTGAGATTGCTCCGACATCTTAGGTTGTTTTTCTCGCTTAACTTCAAGGACTTTCTTTTTTTCATGTGTTATTTTTGTAGTTGAGGACATCAATCCTAATCTATTCACTAACTTAATTCAGAGTTGTGAGGATGTGGTTACATCGCCACAACAAAATCTATCAGAGGGAGCAACGATAGCAGTCAGATGCAATCAACGGATCCCAAAGTTTTTGGTTTATGATCTGTTAAAATGAAGATGCGTCTATTTGTGACCCCTTGTTATGACCAGTTCAACCAAGAGGAATTTCTTTTCCTTGTTTCATGTGAATAGTTTGTTTAAAATGTTTGAAACACTAAAATGAACCCAGTAATTCACAAGAAAACGAAGCAAAGATTAGAGGAACGTAATTAGATTACCCAAATTAACTGGAAGTTAAATGGAGGTGAATGCTCCCAAATGTTTTTACAATAGTCACTGGCATTGAAAAATGTAAATAAAGCACAATTTGCAATTATGATAAGTACAGAAGGCCGAAGTTGAACCGGAGAGTAGCTTTGTAAACTCAAAATACACATTTACAGAGAAAGTAGGTTGTGTTTTTACTTCTAAATGGATATTTAAAAATCATTCACAACTCTGATTGGCTGATTGATAGTGTTGCTTGTAGTCACGCTGCTGCATCATCTTAGAAGTTGTGTGTTTGTGAGTATAATAATCATCTCTTATAACCAAAAAGGAGCCCAAACTATAAAAAATGAAACCCAGGTCGCATCTCGTGTCCTCGCTTTACTCGATAAACCGCCTCTTTTTCTCCGTCCATTCATTTCCAGAGCAATTAGATAATTACCAGATTATCAATCACCTCTGAGAAATGTTTGCTTAGCCCGAACTCCAATCTTTTTTTTTTCCCATTTTGTGTCCTTTGGTTACGCTTCAATAAGCATGAAGAGCCGTCACAGAGACTGACAATATCACTCGGGAGGGGTGGTGTATGTGTTATGAGATGGCTCCAAGTGACAAGACGGGCAGGCGAGCTGTCTCTCTCTCTCTCTCTCTCTCTCTCTCTCTGCCTAAAAAAAAAAAAAAAAAAAAAATCTCTGTAGGCAACTCTCAGGAGAGAGACTGAGAGAGCAGCCTTCAGCCCTGCCTCACTGATCAGCGGCCTGTAATCCATCACACTTAAAACTCAAAAATGATATTTCACAGCGGTGATTCATTGCCCTTGCGGTGAAAAATGACGACGAAGGAGGCTGTTTTTCTTTGTGCGCCGGTTTCTCATCAGCGTTTACTGTCAAATCATAATCTCGTCTTCTTGTCCTCCAATGACACGGGGAGGTTACTGAGTATTAACACTTTAGGCCAGAAATCACTCTGCTATTTGCTTGCGGCTTATGTAATACACTTCAAAGACTCCCAACATTTACATCAGCAGCAGCTCCATGACTAAGTGCTCAGAGTTTAGAGCTTTTTCTGACAGTCTTGCACAGAGATAAACTAAACATTTAAGCTTCCCTTGACAACTTTAGCACAGAATCTGCTTTCCATTCCAACAGTAGATCGAATAATGAAAATATGAAGCTCCTTTCTGTCTTTCTTTCCATCTACGGCGCTCATCAGCAGCTACATTTCAGGGAAAAATAATGAATTCCGCAGCCCTGCAATCGCCTTCAGATGACAGAGATGCAGATATCTGATTTTAGCATCTGACCAACACTGTACAGTATAAGTTATTTTGGGTCCAACTGTGCAGCATCAGTGACGGTTGCCTCGGTGAGGAGAGGAGATGAAACGATGCCAGGCGCTGAGATTAAAACCGACAAGGAAGTGAGAGCGACGAGGACATCAAGCCAAATTTAGAAATGAAACCAATTACGTTGCATTGAAAAGTTGATCGACCCTGCAAGCTAGGTGTGTGTGTGTGTGTGTGTGTGGGTGTGTGTGACAGTGTGTGGGTGTGTGTGTGTTGATTATGACTAATGGAGAATTCAAAAGGCATTAGAGGAGGTGAAATTAAATGGCTTAGGGAAGTGATTGGACTTTATTTTTCAGCATGTTGTCAATCATTACACTATATAAAATGTCTCATATTGTTACTGTACAGCAGCTTGTAGAAGAGCCACTGATGGATTGTGCAAGTACATTATGATACAATACTTTGAATTATAAGCCGACACAAACACACACATACACGCACAGAGCCAGAGCTGCTACGATTAATCAATTAATCGATTATCAGCTGGTTCGTGCTTCCCAAATATCAACATTTTATGGTTTTCATTCTCCTTTATGATAATAAAAGCCGATTATCTTTGCGTTTCGGACTATGCTCGGACAAAACAAGACATTTTGAAGATTAATCATGGCCTCTGGGAACTTGGGATGGACATTTTTCACAATTTACTGATATTTTAGGAACCACATGAATAATTGATTAGTCAAAAATATAATTGGTAGATTAATCCATTATTAAAACAGTCGTTGTTGCACCCCTAAAACACAAACAAACAAACACACACTTTCCCAGCCCTAGTGAACCCAGTGAAACAAGAATTTGAACATGATTTTAAAAAAATGCAATTTTACTATAACAAATTACATTTGTCACACTAAAATATATATTTGTGAAAAATATTTTATATTATGTATATATGTTTTATGGTAAAAATATACATTATAGATGTCTAGTTTCATATAAACATATTTTTCAGAAAGGAAAAAAGATAAAAGAGGGAGTGACAAAAGTAAAAATGTGAGCCATCTAGATTAGTATATGCATAAGTATGCATGTAATAAATTATGAATGCAAAAGTGTGGTGATCTGAATATGAATCCTAATACTGCTTTAATTAATTTATTTTTCCTGGTCCATCCAAATGCAGACACACCCGCAGTTTCAACGCAGGAATGCTCAACAACAATGCAAAAAAAATGATGAGCCGCCATTTAAAATGAACCTATTTTATCTGAAACTGTCTCAGCTGTTCATGTCTTTTAATTAACCGGTTGCACATTATCAGCTTTACATACTAATGAGCCGGTCTATGAGCCACAGCTGGACTCCTGGCTGCACACGTGGATGCGTCAAAACGCGTCCAAAGACAATCTTTTTCTTCTCCGGTCACATTTCACACCTTTTCCCGCACAAAAGTCAAAATATGAAATAAACGCATTGAAGAAAAAAGCTTCCCCCCCTTGCTAAATATGAATATTTGTCGTGTGCGCATCAGCTGCAGGTGAAAGTGACCGAGTCTGTAAACACTAACCTGTTGTTATCAGGGGAGCTCGGGAACCGTCAGCGCCAGCAGCTCTCCATTCCGGTAGATCCGACGATTGTGTTTTCAGGCTCTTTACACAGAAAACAACAGCGAACAGACGCGTCCTCGCAGACCGCAGGGCTCCTCACTTCATGACAGAAAAAGCCTCGCAGTGGTGTGTTTTTGTCTTTGCTGAGCCGGGCAGACCTCACCCTCTGCTGCTCGCTTGTTTTCTCTCTCTTTTTTTTTTTTTGCTGCTCGTCCTGACGCGCCGCTCATCCCCGCAGACACACACACACACAGGCAGGGATGTAGTGGTACCCCGTCGCTACTGGCAACCTGTTGCCATAGCAATCCTCCAGGTAGGCTATATATTGCAGGCGGATGAGGGAAAGGTGTGGCACTCATATGCTCTTTGCAAATTGAGTCATAATCACAAATATGGTGAAAAAAAACACAACATAATAATTCAAAAAGTGCATCAGAGGAGGTCAAAATGTGAGTTTATAGTGACTTATTGTAGTCGTTATGAGGACACTTTGTTATGATGTTTACATGTTAGCATATTCTGCAAAAACTACGCATTTTAATAAGAGATGACACCCAGCAGAGATACACCCACCCGGTGGGAAATCACTGCAGACTTTGCTGCAGACTTGTAGTTGAGTAAACTCAAGCTGGATGTGGGCAGCAACAATTTGGGGCTTACGGTGTGATGGGCATCTCAAGCAGAAACGCTCGTCCCTTGAATTTTTTAGTGACATGCTGTGGAGTCTTTGCCGTCTCATTCTGACAGACAAAATCCCTCCCCAGAGCTCTGAGAGGACGTGACGGTCCATGAAGGGGTCAGAGAGTGACTGTGCAGGGAAATCTGAGGTTACATAATGTCCTCAGTCGACTGTCAGCATCCCAAACGCTGGGCTGCATCGCCACCTGGTGGAGATTAGTGAGAACTGCAGCTGGTGACAGATGCACTAAATCCACTGAAACTCAAGATTACTGTTTTTTTTTTTTTTTTCTCCCTTTGATAAGCGGTTTCCCACCTTTACAGGTTATATAAGTCTGAGGGCGACTGAATAGAATAAAAGGCTCAACTGCAGGAGAAGAGGATGTCTATTTAAGGGTTTAACTTCAGTCATCTCTTTATCTATGTACACAGCCCTTTATGTAAACTAAGAGTCCCTTAGTGCTGGTCCCCTTGGGTTCAGTCAGGCGTTAAACCCTTAAAGGAATAGTCTGACATTTTAATATGCTTATTTGCTTTTTTTTTTTTCTACCAAGAGTTAGATGAGAATGAGGATGAGAATCTTTTGGCTGTAGCTTCATATTTACCAGACGAATATAGTGGGACAGATCTCATCTGAATAAGCATATTTCCAGATGAGATGTCAGTCTATTCCTTTTAACTCAAGCCCCTTAAGTTAGTCAAACATTAAACCCATAATCATTAATATAAGAGCGGACTCCACTGACAGTTAAAGTCTGTCATTTTACTCCTTAAATGTCCTTGTTACATGCATATTTCACCCTTAAGTTAATAAAAAAAGGTGTTTTAAAAAGTACAAAACTAGAGATTTTGGATGAGATCTTGTAACTGTGACTTGACAGTTCACAAGAGGAGTGTGAACACAAAAAAACATCTCTCATTATGTTTATCTGTCTTAGGTCAGTGTTCGACAACTTCGGGGTCATCATTCATTATTTTTTTATTTACTTAAATTACACAAAAATACCATATGCCATCCTCCGCTTCACACAACAACTTGACACGTCTTTAATAGCTGCATTAATGAGAATTTCTGACCCTATAAATAAGGTCAGAAAAGTTTAAGAAACCCTGTTTAAGGTTATAATTTCCCTTTTTAGATAAGCATGCGAGCGCCTGTTACCTCATCAGGAAACTCTAATAATTCATGACCTAATTTGTACCATTTTGTCCGTAAACATTTTTACACTGAACATAAAGCTGGAATTGTACCGAACAAGCTGCTTTAATAATGTATCTCACACTCTCAGTATAGAAACACACACATATATATATATATATAAAATACACTGTACACAACATGGTTATGAAAGCCTGGCTGTGGAGTTGCCGATTGGACGGCTATGACAGCAGCTGTAGCCGATTGGTTCTCACTGCTGCTGTGTCAGTCTCCCGGTCCTCAGCTCATGCTTCAGAAGACAAAGATCAGAAGAAAAATTAAGACTCTACTTTTGCACAGTTTCACCAGATTACAGTGACAGTTTGTATGTAGATGCTGTACGTTATAGTCCATCATTGTTTATACACATATATATATATATGTAAAGTATATGTAGTCTGTATATATTGTCTTCTTCTTTCACCTACTTGCCTGTACATAACTTGCTGTATGTTTACGTGTGCTTATCTCTGTTTAGCTTGCTGTTTTATCTGTTTGTGTATCTTCCTACATTTGTATGCAAGTACACCGAGAGCCACTAGAAACTGGAGACAAATTCCATCTGTGTCCCAACATGCTCTGCCAATAACGTTGATTCTGAGGTTGCTGGAACAGATCTATGCATCATTACAGAACTAAACTCAATGAGCACTGATTCAAGTGGTTTTACTGAAAGTCTTTGTCTCTTGCCCTCCGCTGCACCTGTGACTGACTACTGGAAAAACAAAGCAACAGTTTGATTGGTCTGAATATAAACACTGGCTGGTTTGCTGAATCTTGTATAATCAGATTTGATTCAAACTTAGTTTAAAAACTGTAAGGATTCATTTTACTTTTAGATTGTTAATCATTTAGGAGAAAGATGTGAAATATCTGCAACAAATCAGTGAAACAGTGTTTCTTTGTCTCAAAATGGACACTTAATGTTAAGTTAATCACTTTACGATTTCATATTTTTATTAATTTTCTAGTTGACATTGTGAGTGTATGTGATATTTCATTATGTGTAGCTTTGTATTTTGTATAATGTGTCATCATGTGTGTTTTTTGCTTTGTACTGTTTGTTATTGTGCTGTTATATGTTTTAACTGTAAGGGACTGCAGATGAAAATTAGCTTGAAGCTAAATCTGGTACAAAAAACTGTACACTGTCCCGATAAATAAACACAACACTTATTTCCTCATGTCAGTCTAAAGCTCAGAGCTGTTGTGCTGCTTTTAGTCCCAGACTGTTGTCATGTTAACACGACGAGGATCCACAAACTACACAACCGATCTCAGATGAGGTT
This sequence comes from Thunnus albacares, assembly GCF_914725855.1. Classification (NCBI taxonomy): domain Eukaryota; kingdom Metazoa; phylum Chordata; class Actinopteri; order Scombriformes; family Scombridae; genus Thunnus; species Thunnus albacares. The sequence goes on from NC_058113.1 coordinate 29,681,434, forward strand.
TACTGATTACAAGATTACTCCACTAAGAGGAATCATATTCTCCCATCAGATTGTTTTGCACGTGCACATCAAACAAAAGAGCAGGTGTAAAAATAGCAAAGATGAGATTAATATCATCTTAATATAAGACACAGCGTAAACTCACCACTCAAATCCAGAGAGCGACATACTTATAAAAGACATAAACTAATGATTCTTTGTCAGAATTAGATAAATAAATCCAATGAAGCTTGTTTGATGACTTCTGTAGTAATAATATAATCAGTGGCTGTGTGCTGCGCTGTTTTAATTTGGCCCTGTGTGTGTGTCACTGGACGCTGCTTTTCTTCTGTCTCCAAGGTGCTTCAACTACAGGCACATTCTGTTTTTGGCTATGAGAAATTCAAACATGTTTAAAAACTGTCATAGCATCCAATGACGAGGTGAAGACACATATTAGAACTGCTTGAACTAGAGGACCTGTTGGGGTTCTGTCTTAAATGATTAATCTGGGGCGGACAAATCATGGGAGTCTTCTCGAGAAGACTTATATTAGACAGATAAAGATGGATCAGATCATCTGAGGTGGCTCTATGGTGACCAACGGGAATTCAAAAGATACTCCCACAGACAGAGAATCATGATGACAGCTGACAGTTTTTCAAGGTTACCTTTATTGTCTCCCGTAGGATAAAACAGTCTCGGATTGAGGGAGCTGCTGCAACGTCAACATCAAACATTACAATAGAAACACATAAAATAAGAAGACACACGTGCAGAAGCTCATTCACTCAGCTGAAACTACAAAAATTCTGAGGCAAGACACCTCAAAGGATGCACACTTTAATAAATAAATTACAAGTAAACAGACAGATTTCACTTTGCATGTTTACTCCTTACAAACAAACCCTGCAGGTGTCTCCCTAACCTTCGGTCTATCCTCCCAGAGATGCCCATAAATAAATTTAAGTCATGGAGGGAGAAATTAATGTCTTCCCAGATAGAATTTATTTTAATGGAAAACAGCATCATAACATCTGCTGCACGGTGCTGCATACCGGCAGCACTAACAGCTGACTGCACTGCATCACTACAATCTGCACCTGCTAAACTACACAACTTAAAAACATCTTTTCGTAAATGTTCAGTTGAATCATTCAGATGAGTCAAATATTGAGGAAGGTTTTCAGTTCAGTGGATTTTTAGTCTTTGGTCTCCTCATGCATTAGTCACCGAAGGCCGAGGCAGGTCCAGCTCATCTCGCAGCCCCTGCAGGGCGAGCATCCTCTCTGCTCTCTCCTGTCAAGTCCTCCAGAAGTGAAATCTTGCAGAGGAGCTCTACCTGACCTTGTAAACACAAAGCCTTCCTTTGGCTAGAAATCAAATTTCCTTTGTTTGACTGCTAAATATTTGGACGCAGCTACACAGACGAACCGGCGAAAGTGGATGAGAGAGAAACTGATACTGATTTTTTACAGGTGGCAGAGAAATTTATGTGAACTCTTAGTTGATGCTCCCACAACATAATGGTCACAAACACATATATATTCAGCTTAAATCATAAAAAGCTTTTACATGCTGATAGGGAAACCAAATTCTTTTGAATAAGAGCAACCGAAATCAGATATTTATGCCATGAATGATTAAATATTTAGAAAATCATTCCTGAAAATGACATGGATTCAGTTCATTTCCAACAGAAAATTAATTGGTAACTTTTTTGATGATTGAATAATCATTTCAGTCGTTCAAATGTGAAAATCTGCAGCTTTTCTTTAACATATATATGATAGTAAACTGAAATAACTGACATTAGAAGACATCACGTTAGGCTCTGAGAAATTATAACGGGTATATTTCACTTTTCAAACAAATATGGCCCAGCTTGACACTGGTGGAGTAAAATCAGATCCTTAGACATATTTATCTGGCCAACAAGGCTGATAGGGGCATCAGTAACCTTAATACACACAAACATCACGCAAATTGTCATCTTAGCAGCCTGGAGGAGAAAAAAAAAAAAAAAAAAAAAAAAGAGTACAGTGCCAAAACTCACAGCCAACACATGCTGCATGATACGATGCCAACAACTTGGCAGCTGCCGGTTCAGACCTGCTCATCACCTCTCGATACCTCTCAGCAGTTCAGTTATCCTTTTATTTTGTAAATCCTACCTGGCTTGTGTCAAGATGGCTGTGAATCAAGACGTGAACTCCGTTAAGTACAGACACACTGATCGACCCCGGCTGGGACGCCTGATTTTGACCCACAGGACACGGTAACCTGATGATGTGTCTGACTGCATCAGAACAAGTACAAAAATAAATAAAATATATAGCGATGCTGCTTCACTTTCAGCTGCTTTAGGACTAAATTTTGGCAGCTTTCTCTACTGTGAACTTTTTAGAGTCTGAGGCACAATCACAGCAAGTGAAAGAAAGGTCATAACCTCACCTAAAGCATATTTAAATGCTGTATGAATAATCTGGTTGACAATGAGGCAATCAGGTCACATTACCAAACATACCCAACCTGACAAACATTGAAACAACCATTAGATACAGTTAAATAGACCCAAATTCAGACACTGACACAGCATATATGCTTAAATGCAAGTCAAAAAAAAAAAAAAAGAAGCAACTTACAGTTGGCCGCAGGCAGGTAGTCAAATCAGGCAAACATTTCCAATGAGGGCAGGAAGGCCAGTCGTCAGGCAGATATCCAGTCGTCAGGGAGGAAGAAGATAACAAGCAGGTAACAGGTGGGCAGATAAAGGTGACAGGAATGGCTGAATGACTGCAGCACCTTTGAAACAGAGAATCTGGCTGAAAACTGGCCTGTATATATGCACCTTCTGTTTATGAATGAGGAGCAGCTGGCTCAGCTGGTGATTGGGTGATTTAATGAGAAGAGAGGCTCAGAGAGGACACCTACAGGGCAGGTGAAGCAGGATAAGGTTTAGGAAAATTTCAGAACAGACACAATAATAATGAACAGATCCCAACAGCTGATCAGGTCGCTGCCTACAGGGGACATAAAGAGAAAGAGACTAGGGAAGAGAAGCGAGGGAGACAGAGTCGGACAGAGAGCTAATAGAGACCGACTTGGATGGAGAACCAGTAGAGTTACACTGGAGCTAAAGTTAAAGAAAAGGAAAAGTGAACATAGGCATAGGCTCTAACAGGCTCTGGTTGGGAAACATGTAATTAATCTGAAAATAAAGAGACAGAAGTGCTGAAGAACAGAAAAGACTCAAGCAGGTATACTCTCAGGTCAAACATGCATCTGATTCTGATCCATGAACGGAGAAGAAACGGGTTCAGACTCGAGCTCACAGAGAGAAACAACTTCAGGCTCAGATAGAAAAATAATTTCAGGCTCAGACAGAAAGATTCAGGCTCAGAAAAGATTTGTTCAGGTTTAGAGGAAGAGGTTCAGACTCAAACTCAGAGACATGTTCAGTCTCATACGGAGAGAAAGACGTAGGCTCACACTTTAAACTCAGGCTCTGACAGAGTGAGACAGACTTAGATTCATGTTTGGACAAATGGACAAGTTGAGACTACGGCTCAGAAAGAGAAACAGGCTCAGGGTCCGACAGAGAGACACCTGGAGTACTGGGACACTGGAGAACAAATAGATTAAGGAGACTGAAGGAGAATGCTTAGGGGAAGGTTAGCGATCTGAGAGGCAGAGGGCAGACTGAGATGAGCCTTTTATAACAAAAAAAAAAAAAAAACTGCAGCAGAGAGGCAGAGAAGCCGGTTGACAAAAGGAAAGAGACTGAGCAGAGAGCAGAGAGCAGAATGGCTGGTTAATGAGCAAGCAGGGTGAACAACCAACTTGGAAAGTGAGGAGTTGACTGACTAGATGACACCAGAGACAGGCCAGCAAGCAGCAAAGGATTTGAAGTGCTACGCAGCAGAAAAATGTGGCTCAAGAACCAGAGAGAACAGGCCGGGACCCAGAGGGGGCTGATTTAATGTGAACCCTGGAAGATGACAAGCAGAGAGTCCACAAGTGATGCCTGCTGATACTGAGGGCGGATCTCCAACTGATTTTTAAATATATAACAATATGACTCAAAACAAATGTGTTGTATTTATCCCACTAAACCTCCTCAGCTCACTCCCCCGCTGTGGCTGATTACTGCGTAATTTGATACTTGATTTTCAGTATTGACATCAAAATGATTCTTTATTCAATAACTTACTCCGAGGAATATGTACATGTTTTCCAACAAAACCATTATTTCAATTTAACAAGAGAAAACACTTCAAATGTCAAACGGTCTCTTAAGCAGCCATAAAAGAACGCCGCCTGAATTTAAAAGATCTAAAAACTGCTAAAATTATGACTTCAATTCAGAACTACGTGAAAAATAAACATTTGAATCCAGCTTTTGGTAGTTTTTCATTCAGTTTTCGATACTCTCGGTGTTGTATTTTTGCAGTAGACAAAGAAAAAGTCTGAAATGAATCTAAAAAACATTTCCAAATGTTCAGAGGAACCAAATATATACAGCACATACATGCACGAGTGAGTAAGGGAGTCCTGATTGTGTCATTCTCCTCATACTGAAAGTGAAAGTTTCACTTTATTTGCAAAGTCAGCGTAAGTGAAGTGAGTTTTGCCAGTAGCGGAACAGTATCAGCGCAGAGAAAATTTAACTATATGTAAGAATGACAAACAGTGCTTACACTACTTAAACTCAAAGAAAAATATGACTGGCAGTCTAATCCCTGTTGCAGAGAGAAAAAAGTCTTGTTTGCTTTGTTATAATAAATAAAAGCCAATTGCAGAATGGGGGCTAGAATTGCACAAATGAAAATATTTCTCCAAATCTCCCTTTATTCCCCTGACAGGTGCCTTTCATGTCGCCTGCTCGCAACAGTTTATATAAAACCAATTTCAAAGAAACAACACACTAAAAAAGTGAACACGTATCTTTCATGAAAAACACTAGTGCTGACAAGCAACAGATATATCACAAATATGAGCAGTAATCCCAAGACCGTGAACGCTAAATAAATGGTAGATGAAGAATAACTGAAGGCAGAAGCAGACCTTTGCAGATGTCAGGCTGCTGCAGGAATAATTGCTCATAGCTCTCTTTTGTCAAGAATTTCCAGAAACTAGGAAAAGTAATTTGACCATATCACTTAGACTCATGCAACAGTTATGTAACCCAGAATTTGCATTTAAAAAGGTATGTCCAACACTTGCAGGCAGTTCACATTCAACTTGAGTGCACTCTACTCTGGGGAACGCTCGGGAGTCGCATATGTGGACTGATGAGACAATTTCTTGTGAGCCTGTGGTCTTGCCCTATCCCCGCGACACGCGCCTTTCATGTTGCCTGCATGGCTTACAGAGTTCTCAAATTAAATTTTCTAATGAGGCCGCTGTGTGTGTGAGAAAACACGTCAACCGCACACTTCACAAACTTTTGCAGTTCTGGAGCTCCCACAGACTCTCTTGCAAACAAAACTCACGCTCAAGTCAGCCATCAAGGGTACTAAAAGCACAGCTCAGGGCATTATTGATTTCCTCACTCCTCTCAAGGCTTTTCCTCTGATGGGCTACTTTGCTTGACACCTCTTCTCCCTCAGCGGCTCGTCTTCATTGCTACTGTATGAACTCAGTGGCACATCTCCCCCCAGCTTTAATTAATAGCTTTGTGCTTCCTTCAGCTCATCTATTTCCTCAGACTAATTGCCGGCAGAAGCATCTCTGCTAATCCAATTTGGAGTCCTGAATAATCTCCAGGAGCGTCTCAGGCATTATTGAGTATTTGTGGGAACCTGCAGGACTAATAGCTACTGTGTGAGCATTTCATTCATCTGATCTTAGAAAAGAATATCCTTCTTTTGAGGTTGGTTATCCTCATTTACAGCTATAGCTGTACCCGCGTTTGCGGAAAGTCTTTAATACAAATGCACCATTTGAGGATGATGCAGTTGCAATCTCGTTGTGCTTACATGATGAGAATTAAGTTCTTGACTTGTACGTCACGCTGACTGAATGGACCTGCTCTGTGTGTGTGTGAGGTCTTTTTATGGCCTTTTAAAAATTTAAAGGTGCAGTGTTTTGAAATAACAACATATCATTTAAGGCCCTGAAATGTTTTCTTCAATCAGCTTCTCAATATGAGAAATGTGGTTTCATATGAACACATAATTCGGAAAAGTTTAGACTCACTGGTTTTAAGTGGGTGGGCCTCTGTTGGGGGGAAAAAGTAGTCATGTGCCACCATGCTCAAGTCAGGATTTAGCAATATTTTAATAAAATTTGCTTACAATGTCTGGAAACTGTCAATCATATCTGATCAAACCACACCCATGCAGTCCTGAAGTCCTCAGTTTTTTTGTGTTTAACACTTCAAGTGGCTATAATCAATATTTTTGTATAAACAATGGATTCCTAGTAGGTACATGTTTGCAGCAAATAAAACCCCCACTGTACGCAACCCTCTAAAGCCCCGGCAGACAAAGTTAGTGACTAGCTGGTGAACATATTGGATCATTTAGCAACTAAAGAGCCAGATATTTCTCTCAGGAGTTGGTGGAAACTGATCTAAAAGGAGGGTGAATATTGGATTTTAAGTATCCTGGTGGCCATAAAAACAATTTCAAGTGAAGACTAATGTTGTTCTGTAACTGCTGGATGTATAAATGTATGTATAAACAAGGTCATGATATCAGTTCTATAAAGTGATAATATGTCAGTGTTGTGTTCACAGCTTGTTTCTTTTGCCTACAAGTTACCAAGAAATAAATAATTGTAGGTTTGATAAATAATACCTGAAGATGTTTTTCTCAAGGCTTCAACTTTGATGGTTGCTTATTGAGTCATGCATATTAATTGTTATGGAGAAATACTTTTTAAACCATGTTTTGGGAGCTTTAAAATTGCTATAAGCTAATGAAACAGTCATGACATTTGGTAACATCTATCTTATGCCAGTTAGTGCTGGAGTATAAAGACCCACATTGTTTCCTTGATGTATATTTTTTATTTTTTGTCTTTAGTGAAGTCGGACCTCTGGTCTAAATACAGTCTGCAGGATCACTTTTGTCATGTTTGTGATTGTATGTTTGTTTCTGAAACGCCTGACTCAAGATGGTCTTCTGTACATCTTGTTTTGCAAGAAACTCTGAAAGCTTAAGCTCAGTGAGAGTGTGTACTAGGAAAACAAAGACCTCCTTCTGTTTTGTATTATAACTAATTCCAACACATTTCCATCCAAATCTGACCGGGTGCTGCTTCTATAAAATGTACAGTACAGTGGAGGCTGTCAGTCTTCTCTTGATGGCTCTATAGTACTAATTTAAATGTAATAATGATTGACTGTTGTATGTCAATCATTTTATATAAATTATTTTTCATCTCAGTCTAAGTCCGGATCAATTTTGTTTTTACCGCAACTCTGCCTAAACATATATTGATCTAGTTGTACAAGCTCTATGTAGTGTCATGTGTACGTCCAAAAAAAAAAAAAAGTGTTGAACATTTATTGTTTTTAAATTAAAATGAAATGAAATTGTAAATCTGGTCTTTAAATAAACTGACCTGGCACGACTGAAAGTGAAGTTGTGCTGTTAGTATGCCAGTTGTTATGTCTCTTTATTAAATAAACCAGGAAAAGTAATGTGATTTGCTAAACTTAATTAATAACTCCTATTTTCAGGAAGTCAAAACAAGTTTTCATAATAGCTAAACAAATGACACACCCGTCAATTCCAAATGTCACAGAACAATGTGTTAAAATAGAGTAAAACAGTGTTTTTTTATAGTATGCCCTTTACACAGACATCTTTAGGAAAGATTTAAAAAAAAAAAAAAAAAACCTGTGTTGAGATGATAAAGCAAATCAGACTGCATGAGGATTTCCTGCACCACCGGTCCATGGCCACAGGGTGTCAGTATGTAGCTACGAATCCAACTGGCATCTTTCAACTGAGACGTCCTGTGTGTTTGAGGAATTAACGGCTGTGGTTACACATTGTTTGGATGGGAGTCCGGGGGCGGTCAGTATAAACTGATGTTACATTGTACACTAAGAAAGCCGGCACCAATGAGCCAAGTGGACAAGTGTTTAATTTACTAAAGTGACTGTCTGGAAGAATTGTGGGCCCTTCACCTACAGAGGGGCTGAAGAAAATCAACTCTATACTGTACTATATCTTAAGCTGTCTAGCCTACATCCCCACCCACATATGCACACACGCAGCCTTTTGTGTTTTTGGGATATTACATCATGTCTGACTTCTGCCCTTGTGAGCAGAAATAGAAATCACTCCAAAGACTCTTCTCCAGCTCCCTACAGTTCGGCTAATAAAATGGCTCAATGCTTTTGTCTTCATCTAGTTGTTTACTGTGCAAATGGGAGGGATCAGAAGCCCTTTCAAAGACTGAGATCGGTCTACGGCCACTTGCAGGCTAATTAGCTGGATTAACTAACCTTCTGACTGCCACAACAAGGATTTTTTGTGTCACATCATTTGAATTAATGAGGCAAACTGATGAGAAACCTGAACTGATGGAATTGGAGTTCACACCATACGATGATGAATATGCCTCATTTCCCTTCAGTTTTTACAAATATGCCTCGCGTCATTTCCCTTCAGTGTTTACTGTCTGTCGGATGGATCACCTTGATTTGATGTCAGTGGTTTGTCAAAATCAAAGAATTACTTTGCTGGCGAGAAATAGTGGATTTGCAGGAATTTGCAGCCCTAGAGTTGGAGCACAGGCAGAGTGAGTCATTTTGTTGCCCTGTCAATCATGTGGACAGCTTGAACTTCTTCACTTCCGTGACATTAAAATTAACATAATTGATTTCATGTCAGTCTGTTCAAGAACTGCATCTTCTTTAAGAATTGTAAACTGAATGCCACTAAAAGATTACTCTAGCAGGAATGAAAAAAGGTAAATAATTTCTGTCAATAATTGAGTACAATCACAAAAACAAGGGCACTTGGTTATCTGCCTAAAACCACAAAAACAGGCCATTACAATTATTATTGTAATGATCGTTGTGTATTAGTGCAGCAAAATAACTGTCTTCCAACTGGGAACTTTTAATAAGCGTATACAGGTGTGAATTTGAATGTAGCTGAACTCAAGTAAACCTTTCCAACCAGCAAACATCAGCCTAATCTTTAATAACAAACTCAATAATCTTTAACAATACTGAGCTGTCACAACAGGAGATAACCACGCTGTCCTGTGATATTTTGGTCCCGCTTGGGAGGAAGGCAAACTGTGATGGTCCACTCCTACATCCCTGTTCTCCATCTAACAGCTCAGTCTCATTGTTTTTTAGCCCATTGTAACATAATAATAACTGGTCGACAAAGGAATGCTAAATTTTCAGCACTTTTCTGACATCAGATCAGCTCAGAAGGAAAAGGGGGGAATAATGAAAGGAGCACTTAAGGCTAGAGATGCTTACCTCAATGTGCCTCAAACTACACCTTTTACCATGCCGTTGTGTGGAAAAACACTTCTCTTAAACTGACTGGAAGCAGGTTATAGTCTTCTTTGATGACCTCCAGGCCTTTCTATTTGATTTAAAGTTTGTTCTAAACACTTTCCCAAGAGCACAAACCGTTGATGTTCCCATGCCTATCTATGCTCCAAATGGAGAACTAATTGACCCAGTAAGGCACTATAAATACTTTGGACTTTGGTTAGACAGCAGATCGTCTTACAGAACTCATGTTGAACATCTTGCTCAAAAACAAAAAAGCAATGTTTTTCTTTTCAAAATAGAAAACATTATACAATCTACCATATGTTATACATTGGATTATGGAGATATCCAGTATGCTCACGCTGCTGACAGCACCCTTAAACCCCTGGACTACCACAGCGCCATTTGATTCATTACACAAGACAGTTCCTCATACAAACTCCGAACTGGGGAGGACTGGTTTTCGGTACTATGCGCCTTACTACTGGAATGAACTGCTGAAGTAACTTGCTCCTCTGGGGGACTGTTTTACTAGCTGCTATTCTTCATACTGTTTGTGATTGTTTTTAGTGCGTCTTGAGTGTGTATGATGATTATTTTGTGATTGTGACATGAATGAACCGTCTTATTGTGATCCTGTGTATATGTAATCTGTTCTCAGGTCTCTCATGAAAAAGAGATCTTGATCTAAATGAGATTTCCTGAATAAATTAAGTTTAACAATAATAGTATTGTTGCCAACCCTAATAGAGATTTAAAGCTGGAGTGTGGGACTTCTGTCTCCCGCTTCTGGCAGTGAGAGTAATTACAAAAACACTGTTGACACTTCCGTCATAGGCTCTGCTATAGCCTGCTCAGTCACTACTGTTGTGGCTGTAAAATGGTAGATAAATTGTTTTTAAGCATCACACAACCCCCTGCAAAATGACTCATTATCAGCATTTGATCCATTTGGAAAGTCTAGTAAAGCTGCATGATTTAATTGTTTTATCCCCATTCAAGTTAGCAGAAGGCTAATTGGAAGTTAGTCGCTCGGCCGTCAGAGGTCTCTGGTGCATATATAGATCATGGGCAGTATGGATTCATCTGACCAGCGCAGGAATGTCACACCTGACATGAAATTTAAAAACTCCGGTATACTGTGAAATACAGAGAGATTTACTTGGTGATGACAGGCTTAATCAGCATTGTGTGAACTCGTTTGACAAGGGCTTGAATCTAACAGATGTTCATTTATATGTAAAAGCTCTGCACAGCAGGTTTAAAACTGTTCTATTTATTTTGGCCACTAGGGGACTAGGGAACAAACTGAAAAACACGTACATGTGAATAGTATTTCCTAATGAAGTTGTTTTGGCTGATGCAATAAATTAAATAAATGAATGCCTATCACATATTCAGCAAGACACAGAACAACACTAACATTAAGTTAGAGTTATGTTTCCATCCAACTTAAGTCCGATATTCAATTAATATTGGAATGAATTAATCATTATTTCTGCTCAGGCATAACACTCTACAAGTTCTTTTTGTTTTATAGTTGGTGTGTCTGTACAATTTAGCTAGCATAACCTACAGATGTTATTAGCATTAGCCATAGCATGCTCAAAGGGCCTACTTGTTAAACTAGGTAACTAATGCCATTAGGTAATGATATATTTATTCTAGACACTGTTTGCTTTTAAAGTTACCTGCCAGTGTGGTCAAGTGGGTTAGAAGTCAGCAATAATGAACATATTTAATGTAAGTACTTGTTAATGTAAGTAAAGGTGACCATGAGTGAACTATATATTTAAAATGGCTAATGTTGCTTAAATTTTGAAAATGAAAAAATTCAAATGTAAAATTGTAAGTATTTATGCTGCAGTTGGCTTTGAAAGGTACGGTAATAAAGTTGTACTAATTGATTTTGGCCACAAGTGGAGTAGAAAAAATATCCAGGCAGATACACAGATATATAGCCACCACATGACCGGCTTATAAAGTTATTAGCAAACAATTGCTTACAAATCAGCAGTGTTAGCATTAATTTGGAGTCATATTTCTGTCCAACAAAATTAGGTAACTCCAATATCTATGTCTCTTAGCACCGGTTTGGTCTCCACCAACTCCTGTGAAAAATTGTTGGCTCTTCAGCTGCTGGATGTTCCAAACATATTGATCAGAGGAGCTTTAACGTGTGAATGAAAAGGAGCCCATTCTGGGTCTATCAAAGTTGGTGTCCTGCGATGACAAAAATCTGTGATTCACTCTTCTTCTGAACTACTTCAAGGACTGTTTTTTTTTCACTTATCTAACTTTCAGCAAAAATCAGGCACATCCTGTCTCAGAAAGAGTCAGAAAAACTAGTCCATACTTTTGTTACTTTCTATGCTGAATTATTGCAATTCCTAATTATTAGGCTGCCCCAACAAGTCCTAAAAACTCTCCAGCTGTTCCAGAGTGTAGCTGCACATGTACTGACAAGAACTAGGAAAAGATACAATTTCTCCCATATTAGCTTCGCTACACTGGCTTCGTGTAAAATCCTGAATAGAATTTAAAATCCTTCTTCTCAGCTAAAAAGCCCTTAATGATCAGGCACCCATCATATCTTAAAGAGCTCATAGTACCCTATTACCCCAAAAGAACACTGTGCTCCCAAAATGCAGGCTTACATGTGGTTCCCAGAGTCTCCAAAGGTAGAATGGGGGGCAGAGCCTTTAACTATCAGGCTCCTCTCCTGTATCTTCCAGTTTGGGTCCAGAAGGCAGACTCCCTCTCTGTGTTTAAGAGTAGGCTCAAAACTTTCCTTTTTGATCATACTGAGCTGGCCCAGACTTGCCTCGGACCAGTCCCTAGTTATGCTGCTATAGGCCTAGACTGCCGGGGGACTTCCCATGATACATCGAACTCCTCTCTCCTTCTCTCCCTCTCCATCTGTACACTTTCTTGTCCCATTAATGCATGTTACTAAGTCAGCATCTTCTCTCTCCTGTAGTTTTCTCCTCTCTCTCCCCTCCTGCTCTCTGCAGGCATTTCTGCCTCCGGAGCTGTAGAGCCTGGATATGTAATCCTGCTCAACACCCACATCGACAATTATTATTATTAGTCTTATTATTATCGTCATTGCCATTATAATTATTACCATTAGTATTACTCTACATCTCTATGTAGAGCCTGCATTGTGCTATGCTCTCTCTCCTCCTGCTCTCTCTCGCCCCTTCTTTCTCTCTCAACCCAACTGGTCAAGGCAGATGGCCGTCCACCTAGAGCCCAGTTCTGCTTGAGGTTTCTTTCCATTAAAGGGGAGTTTTTCCAAGTGCTTGCTCATGGGGGAATCATGCGTCTCTGTAAATAATATTGTAAAGAGTACAGTCTAGACCTGCTCTATGTGGAAAGTGTCCTGAAATAACTTCTGTTATGATTTTGTGCTATATAAATAAAATCGACTTGACTTGTGTTACTATAAAAACCTCACATTTTTACAAACTGACGAAGCTATACAGTAATAAAGCACAATGACGGCAACTGTGCTGCATGTGTTGAACACAAATTAACAGGAATTATTACATATTCATAAACAAAACAGTTTGCACCTCTTTCCCATGTGAGCGCGACTCATATGAAGCATGTCTGTTGATTCATGGAACAAGAAAACAAATGGGTGATGAAGAGAGAAATCAATGAGGTGAGTCTTCGAGATCAATCCTGTGGTTGCGCTCATGGCTTCCATTTTCTCCAAACACACACACACACACACACACATACTCTCCACACGTCCCCAAACTCATTTAGGGTGACAAAGACTAAACATGATACCGCCTGCAAAGAGAAATCTGCATTCTTCAAAATTGTCATCTCTTCAATCTCATGCCGACAGTAATGATCCTGAGGAGCCGCCATTTTGAGACATGCAATTTAAAGAAAAAATGAGCTCAAGGAGGAGAAAAAATGTCTCAGAGTGAGGAGAGGAGAGAGAAAGAGAGGGGAAAGTGGAGGGGGTTTGCTCTGAATCATTAGTTCGATGGGAGTACCGCTGTTCCAGGACTAATTGAGTATCAGCATGAGCCATGGGCGGGTCGGCCTCAAAGCTGCTGTCGTCAGCATGAGCAGGTGGGCGGCTGTGAGAGGTGAAGTTAGCAAAAATGGAGCAATATGGGAATTCCTGAAGTTTAACGAGACGCAGCTTTGAAGGCTTCAGTGGACAAGCTGGTGGACATTTCAAAGAACTAAGGAGGCCTAGACTGTGAAACGGGGCTGGCGCACTAGGCGGGATTTTAGATTGGCACACCCATGTCCTAATGTAGACATTTCTTACACTGCTAATATGCAGTCAAAGACAAATTTCCACAATGGGTGACCATGAAGTTGAATTGTACTGAAAATGAAAATCCAGGAAAGTATTAACCTTCTAGAGTATCTTGTTTTAATGAATTTGTTCACCTTAAAAGACGAGTGTGTAACATTTAGTGGCATCTAGTGGTGAGGTCGCAGATTGCAACCAAATGAATACACCTCCCCTCATCCTCCTCTTCCAAGCGTGTAGGAGAACTTACGGTGGCACCAAAACTCACAAAAAACATGAAAGGCCCTCTCTAGAGTCAGTGTTTGGTTTGTCCGTTCTGGGCTACTGTAGAAACATGGTGGTGCAACATGACAACTTGCTCCCTATGTAGATATAAAGGACTCATTCTAAGATAGCAAAAACACAATGATTCTCATTTTCATGGGATTATACGCTAATTAAAACATACTTTTGAATTTTATATTCCATTTCGGCCAAGTCCGTTCCACCAGATGCCACTAAATTCTACACACTGGACCTTTAATCACCAGCAAAACTAGATTTTTAAAGTAGAAATGAAAATTGAAATTACCACCATGCTGAATTGCATGCAGCTCTTATGACTTAAAGACATATTAATTAGATTTATTTGGCCACTTTGGGGCAATGGAACATATTGTAATCACAACACTACCACGACATATAATCACCCTATACAGTAAAGTTGTTATGGTAAGTGTACTAGCAAATAGTTGCTGATTTACACATGGAGCAGACACAGAGCAACATTAGCATTCATTTGGAGTCTTACTTGTTTCTGGCCATCTGATATTTATTCTCCTTTTAGAACTGGTTTTCACTAGCTGAGGGAAATGTCTTGCTCTTTAGTATCTGCTAAATGTTCACCAGCTTGTTGCTAGCTTTGTCTGTCTATCATTTGGTGCTGTGCGAGTAAAGTATATTCAGTTTATCTTTTTTTTGTTGCTGATAACAGCTGCTGTTGGAAACAAGGTTGATGAGAGTGGTGAGAGTGAACCAAACATTGTAGGGGGGCTGTAAAAGATGCTTAAACGCTCCATAGTGCTGCAGGGAATTACAGAGTCGGGTAATAATTTTCTTTTGCAGCATTACGAGCGATGGCTTTTACATCATACATAGTCATTTAATTCATTTTTGATAAAAAAAAAAATATTGATTAGTGCAGCTTTAATGTTGCAATGTTTCATACTTATACAAAGTTGAAGTCTCAAGACAAATTTCTACTGTGGTGCTGTATTCTAAGTTCTGTATTGATCTTTCTAATCCAGGTCAATGTTAAACCTCTAGAGTAGGTTGTTTGCTCACCATTAAATTTGAGCTTTGATTATCCTTAAAACCAGCCATCTTATTTCTATATTTTAAAAATCAAAAATGATTGAGGCTATGATTTTTCTTTTGCACAAAGCTTCGTTTCATATCGGTTCACAGAGTTTTATGGTTAAATTGGATGGAAATTTGGAGCAGACTGAGTGACTCTTTTCCACTTTCCACCACTAAAATAGTCAAACTTTCAAAGATGCTGTGTCATTTGTTTTGTTTTGAGTTATGCAGCAGTGTGTGATGCTAAAAAAGATGCTAAAGTTCATTAAATGTCACCTGTTATAGACTTTAAAATTCATGACCGTGTTAAACAGAGTAGATTCATTAATTTATTCACCATTAAATATACACTTCTCTTACCCTCAAGCACAAAACTACTATCACTAACTTGATATTTTGCACACAAATCATCTTCCGACAGATAGAGAAACTTATCTGGTGAGCACATTTGTTCACTTTCTTGTCTGATTCATATCAAGTTAAACAATGCTAAAACCATATATACTGTATATAACCTTTAAGCTTCTATTATCCTGTTTCTGACTTTAAACACGTCTGTAAGTATGTTATCAGTTGAAACATGTAGTTTATTTTGGTTACAAGCAATAATATATCTATAACCTGGTGAGAGGAGGCGTTTTGTTATTGTCGGTGATTACTGAGATCTGTGGGTTAATCTCTGACACTTTTTCTTTTCTTTAACTTTCTGCTGTCTTCGCTCTCTAATGTCAATGCAAGTGTCAAGGTTTTTATTCCTCTCTTATGGATGCGGGTGACATATTTCTCGCTGACATGCAAGTCACATATACAATTAACTTATGACCCGCAGAGTAATCAGCTCTGCTACCACCACTCAGGAGATGCAGAATACTGAAAGAGACAATTTTCTTCTTCCTGCAAGGAAGGCAGCAGAAACTGGCCTCTAATTTTCACTCAGTGATTAGAAAAAGAGTTGAGAGGGAAATGATGAGTTTATGGGAGTAGCTATAACCTCAATAAAGTAAAAAATAGAAGTGTAATCAGGATGGAAAAAATACCAGACTTAATTTAAGGTTGTGACCATAATATTTCATAGTGGGAATTGTGACAGCTACATGATTTGATGAATTATAAATGAGAATAAAGACTGTACGGGGGAGAAAATATAATATAATAACATAATAACATATACATATCTGATCAGTTGATTTCTTTAAACTTGCATAGTATAGTCTCATCAGCTCTGAATTATTTTCTTTACGTTTCCTCAACTATAACTTCGGTCTCAGACAACACTTGTGTTTTCAGTGCAGCAATGAATGAAAATCCAATGACACACCATCAACGTTGCATCGACTGAGAGTCAAAAATCTATACAAAGTCACTTTGGATGAGGTTGAACCTTCAGTGAGAGGTTTGTTTAGCACAAAGTCAAACTTTATTACTTTTTAAATTTCTGTCCTGCGCTGTTCTCATTAAGAATGATTTACACTGTGTTTTCATGCATGTCACAAACTAAATCCAGTGTTTGTAACTTAAGCTAAGCATGACGGACTTCTCTGCACTCTTTGCCTTTTACTTTCCCTTTTTTTTTTTTTTTTTAAAGGAGTTGAGAAATTTACTCCTTGGCCCTAAAAGAGGAATTTCACCTCATCTTGGCTCTATGTTTGCCTTCAGTTCATTTTTGTTATGCTCAGCTCAGCTTTCCAAGCATGAGGAACGGCTGAAGTCGGACGCCAACATCTGTCTCCTTGTACCCATAAACCCTTAGATTTTGGGTCGTTTACTGTATTTGTTCAGGATTATCTTCTCACTCCTTTACAGACCGCACTGAAGTTATCTTGTTATACTGTACTTATATTTTGACCTTCTCCTTGTGGTTATTTGATGTCATCTGAGTACAAATAGTATTAAAGACATTAACTCTCCAGAGTTCAAATAAACTACTCCAGGCATGCTTGTTTGAATGTCCAATCAGTATAAACATACAGGTTTACATGATGTTGATACACCGTCCTCCCCAAAAAGGACATCAGAAAAGAAAAATAACTGGTCAGTCTGGTCAAAAGGTTCAATGGATCATGTTTAAAGCTTCATTAATCAGTTTTTTTTAATTAACAACCAAACAAATTATACCTTTTCTAAGTGCATACATTTCAATTTCATGGGGCTGCTTATAGGAACAAACTCACAGAGAATTATCACTGATTCTGCAGCTCTTTTTTTTTTTTTAGCCTCTTTTAACTCATAGTTTTGGTTTTACAGCACATTTACTGTTTTGGATCAGTCTCAGCACTTTCATCAACCCTGTTTCCAGAAACAGTAGCAGGCAGCTGTTTTCAGCTGATAAACCCACTGTACGCTACCTGCCCAGCACCAAAATGGAAGACAAAGTTAGAGACTAACTGGTGAAGAAAGTAAATAAACATTTAGCAGCTAAAGAGCCAGATATCTTTTTGGAAATTGGTAGAAACCAAAACAGAGCTAAAAGGAGAATGGCTGTTGGACTTGGAAACATGGCGAGAATCCAAATTAATGTTTACATCTGGATACCTGAACACTTTGCTTTTTAAGGGTGAAACCATATACAGACATCTTTGTTGGGGGCAGGGGTTTGTTTTGGGGTAAGGGATATGAATATATTTCTTTTTTTGTGTGTGTTTTCCAACTTCTGCCCAATTCTTTCTATCTCTAATTATTATTTTCTGTCTATATCCGTCCCCCTTCTCAGTCAGACTCTGTATTTCTCAGAGGCATTAAAGGTGTTGGCCAGATAATAACACTGCCAAGAGTTGTGATCTTGTGATATAGTTATGATATGCTGCCTATTATTCCAGTTGTATTATTATTTTTATTTGTTACTTACTTACTTTTGTAATCACTTACACAATACAAATTACTTATTAAAACAGTAATTTCATTAATTTACTAATTACTCAACAGCAAAAGTAGTTACATTGCTTTTTTCTTTTGAAGGTTTTTTGAAGGTTTTTAAACAACTTCAAAGCCTCCGCAGCCATTTATTCCATCTTTTGTGTTTAAAGAGGACATATCATGTACATTTACGGGTCTATATTTTTATTCTGGGGCTCTACAGTTCAAAAAAATCCTTATTTATATCTTATACTGACCCTTTATGCAGCCCCTCAGTTCAGCCTCTGTCTGAAACAGGTCGCTTTAGCTCCTGTCTCTTTAAGGCCTGCCTCCCCATGAGCCCACTCTGTTCTGATTGGCCAGCTTCAGGAAGCTTCCTCTGGCTCCGTAAACAAACCATGCAACAAACACTAGTAGGATTTCACTACTTTTTATCATTCTTTACTCAAAATGTCAACTTCTTAAGTCAACATTTTCAAGATGAACTGGAACACTGACTGTCAACCAGAAATTACGCAAACATCACTAAAATCTGTTGGAAAGTCCGTGGTACTGGAATAAGTTGTTCAACGATCACTTGTGGGTTTTATGTTCACATGTCTACATACTTTTGGCCATATGATGCCATTTTCACATGATCCTATTTTTTTGTACAGTATCAAACCAATATTTTTACCAGGAATTTACTGTAAATAGATGAGATAATCACATACAATTAAAGCCTAAAGCTCTCAAGATACCATTAATGGGTGTTAAAGGAGGATAATTTGAATATAATTTTACATAATTTTTTTATGTTTTACATCCAGAAATTTGTGCTTTGATGGGGCAGTCTTAAGGATAAATTGGATAATTCTATGAATTTACAAAAGAATACTGTATAAAACAAGCCATTATTTAAATTAGGTAATTTCAAGGTATTTCTGCAATGTTTTTCATTTTTGTGCACATTTATACATTTATTTAGCATTCTAGCAATATTTTTTTGTTTTTTTTTGTTTTTATTTTACAACAGTTGGACTGTAAAAATGCAGATAACATCTACAATAAATATCTGTATTTTCAAAAAAAATTCTTTGTAGAATAACTATCCCATTAATGGTATCTTGAGAGCTTTAAGCTTTTATTTTATGTAATTATCCAATCTATTCACAGTAGATCCCTGGTAACTGTTGGTTTTATACTGTACAAAAAAATAAGATCATGTGATAATAGTTTACAAAAACATAATTTTAAAAATGATTACCTGATATAAACATTATTTGACAGTAATTCCAATATATTTACAGGCTTTTCCCATAAATGTATGGGATTTACTTTATATAAACATTATTTGATCTTATTTAAAAGCAACTGTAAAATATATCTACATACATTTCCCCATTAATGTATGAGGTTAACTTTATATAAACATTATTCAACAATAATTACAAGCAGCTCTCCAATATATTTTCAGGCTTTTCCCATAAATGTATGGGGTATACATTATATAAACATTTTTTGACAGTAATTGAAATCAACTCTCCAATATATTTACAGGTTTTTCCCATTATTGTATAGGGTTTACTTTATATAAACATTATGTGACAGTAATTACAAGCAACTCTCCAATATATTTACAGGCTTTTCCCATAAATGTATGGGGTTTACTTTATATAGATGTCAACGTTTTTGCCTGTATTTTTTTCAATGTACACACAATGGCAACTTTGCCTCCGACCCTCACAGCAGCTGCAGAATTAAATGAGGTAGTTTTAAAGTATTTCTTCAATGTTTTTAATTTGGGGCGCGGGGCCCTCGACGGCTGCCCCGAGAGCCTGTGCTACCCTGCGTTGTTGTTTGTTGTTGTTGTTGTTGTTCATCTGTCATGGCGAAACATCAAAACTCAACGCCATGCCACGGCCACACGCTTCAACGAAAGATAAATCTTTTGATAACTTTTGATCATACACTAGCGTAGATGACACATACTGATTTCGAAGGCGTTTCGATGAATTCTGTAGGAGGAGTTTGTTAAAGTACGCAGGCTAAAAACGTGAAAATTGGTGTCAAAATGGCAACTTTGAACCAAAATGGACGACTTCCTGTTGGATTTAGGGTATGGCTCCAAGGGAGTTTTTGGTGCGTCCGGTCATGATATATATGCAGACCAAATGTCATTGTTGTACAGCGATCTGTATTTTTGTAGGTGGCGCTGTGGAGCCATTTTTGGCCGCATTTCGGGGGCGGGGCCCTCGATGGGTGCCCCGAGAGCCCGTAGGATAATGATTATTACAATTATGTTTTTGTAAGCATGATCCTATTTTTTTGTACAGTATCAAACCAATATTTTTTTTACCATGAATTTACTGTAAATTCAACAGCCAGTGTGGATGTCCACATAAGAGGATGTACAGAACGGATGGCTGTTAATGGACATGTTTTTTCTACCTTGCTGAGGAACTGCAAGGTAGAAAAAAACATCACAAACGAAGCGCTCAGATCAGGTTGAAGTCCTGTATATTGACTTGCAGGGAGCATTTCTACATACGTTAACCTCAAGTTTTGGAATGTTGACCATGTTTAGCATAGATATCCGACATCAGAACAGTAACAGAAAAATCATGGAGAAATGGAGAACGGAGAAAGCACCGGTTTAAAAGTGTTTTGTCAACTCAGTTTAACCTGCAGGAGTTTTTGAAAGTTTGTGTAACATCTTTCTTTTTTGCCACAGAGGAAATAAATTCATGAAGAGTGAAAACAAGTCCAAATCGTCTTCCGACGTCTTTACTGCAGAAACAGACTGCGGACTGAATAATCTTTTAAGCTGCCAATTATCGCTGTCTCACAGTCCATAAGGAGCTCAAAAAGTCAAACAGACATTCTGAATAATGCAAACTGCTGGAGAAAATAATTTTGACCACTTTCAAGAGCCCGGTAAGAGAATGTGTAGCGTATATTCAAAAGTATTTTTTCAAAAACAGGTGTTGATAAAGGGGGTCGTCTTATAATCAGGGCCACCTTACATTTGGGCCAAAGCAGTAATCGCTGAATATCAAATTGCAATCCCTTACACTAATAGTTACTGAAGAAAGTAATTACATTACTAATGTGTTAAAAAGTAATGCATTACTGCCCACCACTTTTATTATATTCACTTGTACCAGTAGTACTTTTGAACCTTTTGACCTTTTGAGTCATGTTTTTCTCTTTTAATAAGGACACAGTCGGTCTGGCAGGACAGATTTCTGCAGACTGAGCTTTTGGCTGACAGTTATCACTGTGGAATGGTCGGGTGTGGCCTAAACAAGTGTGCTGGGGGATTTCCAGCTGGCTCCAACAGGGCAATAGCTGCGGTTACATGGACAATATTTCTTTAACCCGATTGAAATCATTCTGATTAGAGATTCATTTAATTTATCTGTTTACATGGACGCTAAATAAAGTGATCCGATAAACTGTGCGGTTACATGCCTCAAAGCTATTTAATCAGGATATAACTTTTGTGACATGTGCAAAGTGGTTCCGCCCGCTGTGAAGCATCTAATCTGCTGGAAATATAACAGAAGAAGAAGTGGTTCAGCCTGTTGATGCAATTTTCAAGATGCATCCACATCGTGTGCTGGGAACAATATTTGCGTTTCTGCTGTTCTTTATAATTAAGCAGCAATCTCAGCAGCACATACTTCTCCTGCAGTCCTCAAACAGGAAAATAGAGACAGACTAGACCAGTTTTGTTTTGCTTCCGCCATGTTTCTGTCCCTCCTGGAAGCTCGTTCACGCCACCTAATGTTACCTCCATGTGAGGCAAACGTACGCAGAAAGAGTCCAGCTATTCCAGAGAGAAGTGATTTAATTAAGCATTTACATGGTTATTAGGCACTAATATTTTCCTACAGAACAGATTATCAAACCACCCCTCTCAACCCAATTGAAAATTCGTTCTCTTCCGATTGAGGTGGTAACATGAGGCCTTTCTATTCCAATTGGGCTATTATTCTGATTATTGGTGGAATATAAGGGTCCATGTAAATGCAGCTAGTGATGGAGGCCAGCAGAGGAGAGGTGAAGTGGGGGGACTGGTGAGGACAGGTGCAGGATGAACAGGTTATGGCAGGCAGAGAGAGCGTGAGCACAGATGAGGCTGCGTGTGAAATCAGAGCGCTCATGGAACAGACAAGCACAGGTGGGTCCTTGTCTCCGGGTGAAAGTGTCTGAACTGCTGAGTCGAGACCTCTGCTTCGCTTGACCGTTCTGGATTAAACCAGTAACAGACACACACACACACACACACACACACACAGAGACACGCTACCGGGTCACTTGGGGTGTGTGAGGCATCAGGCCACGACTGCCTGGCATGCCAACCATATCGCATAACTGCCTACTGACCTCAGCTCTTATTGTGGCAAAGGGAAGTGCCACAAAATACAGGGCAGCCAGCCAGCCAAAAAAAATAAAAAAGCAAAATATACTGTATGTCCTTACAGTTTACAACCTTAAAGCTGCTGTTAGTAACTCTACACGTCGGTGAGGAGCATCAATTTGAATGTTAAATGTTTCTGAGTGTGTTGTCACTTACCACTAGTGCTCTCCAGCCGTACTTATAGTATATTGTGCTGAGGTTTAGAGAGATTCATCCCTGAGCTTTCTGTCACAACACAATGGAGGTGATTTGAATTTTCTTTGTGGTAGTCAAAGCATTCAAAAATGACTTTGAAAATTTTAACAGCGACATCTCTTTCCAGATACAATGTCCTAGTTATGCTGGATCATCCACAGACCTCTCTGCAAACAGTTTTTACTTTCTACTTCCCAGAAACAATGTCATGTTTGTCATGTCAGGTGCTTTTTTTGTGGCTCTTTTGGATTTTTGATGTCCTGAGTAGTAAAAACTTAGCAGTGACCAGAATTTCATCTGGGTAGGTAAAGCAGTGTCTAATGACATATTCTGTTGTAGCTTCTGTCATGAGCTGATAAGACTGGTATATTTATATATAAACAAGAAATGAAGGGGTGAGATAATGCCACACAAATGGAAACAATTTTAAAATAAGTGATTCAAGTGGAAGCTGGAAAAAATAAAAAATAATAATCTCATCCAGCACGCAGGTTCTTTCATACAACTTTAACGTCCCATCTACACATGGCATCAACATGGTCGACAAAACAAAACTATTTTTTAATAAACACGTCAAAATACACTAAGATATTAAGGACAAGACGACAGAGGTAGCCTAATGGCAGTGTGTCATTATTGGTTATCACTGATAATGTTTATTACCTGACAAAACAGACTTTTTATATATTACTGAGGTCTTCTGCTAAATTTGGCATTATGTTTCATAAAGCAGAACTCTGGTTTAATGAAATCACATTATTAAAATTGCATGGACGTGCTGACTGGTGGTGTTTTACAATGTCAAACAGCAGGCTAACGTTACACATTTTAGGATACTTAAGTTTATTTAACTTAGTTCACAGTGGAGTTGTTAAACTTAAATGTCAGCCAGAATGAAGTCTTTCTTTAGGAGTCATACAAAGTCATATGTTAAGATTTAGGAGTATCATCTGTGTAACAGGGAACCAAGATCTGTTAAATTGAGCAATATGTTAACGGAGTGAGGGAAGCAGTAAGGCTGGCAGTCAGTGAACTCCAACAGCTCCACAGTTTGTATCTTGGGAGTAATGCACATTTGTTTTCGGGATAACGGGCTGTCAGACTAATGGGATTTCGGTCCAACGGGACATTTTTAGGACTATTGGGGTTTCGGAATAATGGGCTGTTGGACCAATGGGCAGTCCCCTTTGGCTCACACTGTTTATACAATATGTCATAGTGCTAACTGACTGCATCAACTTAAACAGTTCACATTCACTGACATCATATCACAATGTAATATAATGCAAATACAGTAACACTTACTGCAAAACCCATGATCAGATGTTATTATTTGAGGTAAAATCACATTTGTGATAATTCCCATTTTCCAATTTAAACAGTAGTTTAAATTTTAGAAACACATTAACTGTTGGCAACCTTTCCAAGATGAGAGAAAGGAGGCTGGGAGATGTAGTAATCATCAGTAACAGAGTAGATATGAGTAGTTTGTGACTTTTCTGCATTAAGGTTTGTTTTATTATGCCAAAGTGAAGCCGTGTTCCCTCGCCTCTTCTTAGTGCTTGTGAAAGGAAATGACACTTGAACAGATTTGAAGAGACTGAAGAGAAACGACAAAACATTCTCGAGGGAAATCCAAATGATGGAAAATGAAATTTCATTGTCAAGGTATGAAAAAACTGTTTTTTGTCCGACTTTCTCTACTGAGATTGAAATGAATCTAAAAGTCACACACGGTAGTAGCTGAGCTTTCATTTTGCCATAACAGAAGGTTTCAATCTTACGGCATACAGAGAGGATCAGGGTGTGACCTCAGCACTCTGTATGTTAATCTGTGATTCTGTCACATAGCCTTCCAAAAGAAAACCATAGGGACCTGTTATCCAGCTGCGGGTTGTATCTTATTTTCGTGATCTGGCAGATACAGTATCTTCTGTCTGTTCAGAAAGACAAAATGTTTGCACATGATGAAAAAAAACATTTAAAGAATAAGGCTGCTGATTTTCTATATCTTTCTTTTTGTCAACAAATCATGTATTCAGAGCCAAACCAACAATGATCTGATCTACTTACACGCATTATGTGTGTATCCAAAGTCTCATATATCTTATTCCTCTGTGCCATAGACCTCCGTTGTTGTCCAAAAACTATTAAAGGGAACATATGATGCACATTTCTAGGTTTATATTTTTCTCCTGGGGCTCTACTGGAATATCTTTGGATGATTAACATTTCAAAAAACTCCCTATTTGTCTTATACTGGCTCTTGATGCAATCCATAAGTTCAGCTTCTCTCTGAAACATGCTATTTTAGCTCCTGTCTCTTTTAGGCCCCCTTCCCAATGAGCCCACTCTGCTCTGATTGATTAGCTTCTGGAAGCCACGTCACGGCTGACTTCCGGCAACTTGGGAGGCAACGTCAACAAACTATAGTAGTAGGATTTCCCTTCTTTTTCTTGTTCTTTACTTGAAATGTCAACTTCTCAAATACATCTGTACATGTTCGAGCCAGAATCTGATCTGAAATATGAGGTAGAAAAAAACGTTGCTAATGAAGCGTTTATGGCAGGTTGAAGCCCATACTTCTGACATGCAGGGAGTATTTCTACATATGTTCACCTCAAGCTTTGGAACTTTGACCAGTTTTAACACAGGTTTCCAACATCATAACAGTATATACATGACAGAAAAAGCATAATTTAACTATAAAAGTGAAGCACCTCCTGACACTGAAAATGCAATCATTGTTTTTAGTCCTTGGAGGCATTTCTAAACAAACTGACATAACCAAAATCTTTGTAATGATGGAACAACAGTGCAGTGGTGTGGCTCGTTTGATGTTTTTAATAGTTTTTGGACAACAACGGAGGTCTACGGCACAGAGGAATAAGATATATGAGGCTTTGGATACACACATGATACTAATAAGACAAAAAGTAGAAAATCGCCAGTCATATTCATTAAATGTACTATTCCTGCAGTCTCTGCCTGCTACTGCTGCAGCCTGAGTGATGGACTTAAAGTATCTTTCAGCAGGCAAAGTGAAGTGGCGCAGTTTGTGTAAACATTGGATTTAAACGTGACAAACCAGGCAAACATTTTATTGTTCAGGGCAGACAGAAAGCATCTGTGAGATCATGAATGTGCTTTTGAAGATGCAAGGTGCTGCTGGACAACAGGTAAAAAACATAGACTGAAAAAAAAATGGCCGTAGTCACTGTGATGGTTTGTGGACTCCTGTTTTGAAGCATCAAGTTTGGCAATTTGACCATTGCCATCTTGGATTTTTGGAGCTAGAAGTGACCTAACACTACCTGCTAGCTCGGTTAGCACAGTGCTTACAATCTATGGTTAACTGCGTTAATGTTAATGCTAATTTTTGCTAGCGAAAAACAGGCTTAAAACCATTAAAACAAAATGTACTTACTGGAAAACTGAACATCCAACTCCTTAGAGGGTCTTTAACTACAACCACAAAAGCTGAACAAGACTTTTTTAGGCGACCAAAATGTTATAATTAACTTTCATGAGCTGAAAATACACTGAAATAGCAACAGCTATGTCTATACTCTGTGAATCTGAGGTTACGCCAGGGTTACGTTACCTAACCAACGTTGTCGCTGTGGTAGCGACTTGTGAATCACAATGTAGACACACTCTAAAGCATATCCTGCTTTATTGTCTATTTTACTCTAAATGGGACCATAATTTACAAATTAACATCATGCTGTATTGAAGAAGACTTGAAACAAGCGATTGAGACCATAAACTCATTAGAAAAACTGTTTCCTGAGGTAATAAATCAAGTCAGAAGCTGGGTCAATTTCTCGTAGACTTCCATACAATCTGACTTCTTTTTGGAGGCAGTGGAAGTGCCCCCTGCTGGCCATAAGAGAGAATGCAGGTTTAAGTCACTTACACATTGGCTTCACTTTTGAGACCTGGAGCTACCCGCTTGGTAAATAAGAGACACTTATACTTTTTGCTGAGTCGAGTGCTGAGGTCACAAATGGGCCTACATCCAAGCCTGAATAGATTTTAGCCAAACACAGCACAGACTGCTCCTCATTGAGCCAGCCACAAGATCCTCTACAAAATGTGCTGCAAAAAAGGCGGTCTGGTAAACCAGTAGTTTGTGTAATGGCTATCGCTGATGGAGGTAAGACAAAGGGCAGGGGAGGACAGATGCTGCCAGGATCTGCTGAGAGGTAGGTCAGTTCAGAATCAATGCTAAGCTATGACTCAGTAAAGCAAATTACTTTGTGTAAACTTACAAGCACAGAGGTTTAATCAGCTACTTCTGAGACTCCTGCCCCACAGTAGCCAGAAGGTTTTTAATTGTTTATCCGCTCTGGCTCAGTCTGCTCTATTCGATCAGTTAGGAAGGGTTTCATAAGAAGGACTGTACCCTCTGATGTTCCTGGCAGCCGAGACATCGTATAACAACTGTAATTTCTCCTCTTGTTCGCCTCAGCATAAAAGGCTCTTTCATGGAAATGCCTATGCAAAGGCGTATCAGATTGAGAAATGTAATAGTTTTCACTGAAGCCATTTTCGGGAAAAAGGAGTCGGTATTTGGCTCGGTGGGGGGGTGGAGGGGGTGGGGGGGTGTTAGGGGGAGGCAGCGGATGGACGTCTTGTCACTGTGTGCTGGAGCTCTATGTGTTTCTGCACCAGTGTTTATGGGGCATTTAAAAGCCTCCAAATGTGCTGCGGTTTGCGGCCTACAAGTCCTCCCCAAAAACCTCCGGGCAAGCTGCCAACGCGGGCTTACAGTTAAAATAAACAGCACAGACACAGTGGAGTGAGAGTTGTGGTGGGGGGGTTGCAGGAGAGAGTGAGTTGCAGACTCTTTACTTGGCTTGTGAAATAACAACTTCTTTCAGTACTTTATTTTTATCTGACTGATAAAGAGTATGTGGGCAATCTAACCAGTTTTCTTTGGTTGTACTTCCATGTAAATATTAGGGCAATCTCCAAAATATGTTTATAAGGCTTACAAATCCTTATTTAGCCTCCACTTACTGAGGTGAATGAGCAAAATTTAAAAGGGTTCAAAATCGTTTCATAGTGGGGCATGTGGTCCTTCAATTTACAGACTGTGTATTTGTATAAGCTCAAATGAGCACTTCTAAGTTGGCAGATCCTGGATAGCAATTTATGCAGCTCACATCCTGTTGCTATTCCTCATGGTTCAAGTCCCATTTTGTAATTATATCGTTGCTCTGTACATTTTGTTATAGATGTGAGATTAATAATGGCACCAGATATAAGATGATCCTACAGACATTCCTGTGTAGTGTGTCATGGAGGAAAAGAACCAATTTTTTGCCTTCTTGACAACATCTACAACATGCTACATGACACTTTGGACCTTGACATTCCTGATCCCGGAAGTCTGCCTGCCCGATCACCTTTGCACATCATTCTGGTCTTGAAAGCCTGCAAGCTATGATTGGTCAGGGGTTCATTGTACAGTCAGACATCGGACGATTTTAAGGTCATAAATTCTTGCTGTGACTTTGCAGAGGGACATGCCAGACTACGTGCAACTTGCTTGACGTACAAAGATGATTGGTAAGGTGCCAGGAACCAACTTTACTGATCCACCTGACAGCACAAAAGCAAATGGTGACATATTTATAGGGCTGCAACTAACACTTATTTTTATTATCAGTGAATCTGTTGATTATTTTCCGGATTAATGGATTTGTTGCTTGGTCCATAAAAGGTAAGGAAATGGTGAAAAATATCTATCACTGTTCCCCAAAGTCCAAGGTGATGTCCTCTAATGTCTTCATTTGTCTCGCCAACAGTCCACAACACAAAGATGTAAAGTTTACTATCATAGAAGACTAAAGAAACCAGAAAATATTAACATTTGAGAAGCTGGAATCAGAGTTTGGCTTTGTTTTTCTTAAAAAATGAATCTTTAATAACATCATTAATAAACGATTAATCAAATATCAAAATAGACTGTCTTCCCAAGAAAAACAACAGTCATCAGTCATTTATTCCCCAAAACAACATATATCTTTGTTCAAGTGACAACACCCTCTAGTTGAGAAAAGGCAGAAATCACATGATGTTATTGGTTGGTTGGGTGGAAGGATTGATTTAAAAAAAAACAAAAAAACATGACTATGATCATCCCCAACCTTAATCAGATGGCAATGTTTTTTTTTCATATTTTAGCCTATTAGCTATACATTTGTATGTACTTTTAAAAAATTACATTATTGCCAATTAACAAAGGCTTTTTCAACTTTTTTTTCTCCTTTCATACATCCAGAGGTTCCATTCATATCAGTCAGGCATGAAAATCGACTGTAATTCATCACAACGAATAATTTCTTCCCTCTATTTTTGGTGAGTTACATTATTATTTATAGTTAAGAACAGTGATTGTACTAAACTTTCTAATCAAAGGCGTCATTTTGGCAATAACACTAAATATGAGTTTGTTATGATGATGGACCTACTAAAGGGTCTGTGTGGTTGAAGTAGTTAAAAGTTCTCTATTTTTCATAGATTTGTTTTCAAATGCACTTTGCCTCATTTGAAAAAAGGGTTCTTCAATTTAGTTTAATTAAAAGGGTATTTACTGGATGAATTTGAAGGCTAAGCCTTCAGAATGCTCGACCCTGACTATCCGACAGCAGTACCTTCTCTAATTGAAAGGAATAAACCTGCTGAACTGACACTTTTCAGTTTAAACACTGGAGAGTGGCCTGATTGGACAGATTTCAGTATCATGGCAGCAGCATGATATGCAAATACTTGACACTGTTTAGTAAGAGAGTTAGTTTAGAGCAGGGACTGAATCTTAAATGGTGGAATCAAATGAAACAGAAACAATTTCTAAAACATGTTTGACCATAAATATATACTGTGTTAATGTGTGTTTGTATTAAAAGGCCCTTTAATTATGCACATACCTGTCTGAGATGATAGGATCATAAGGATCATTACATTAAAAGAAGCACTCTCCCTGAATCTAAACTTTATTTAGAATTAATTCTGTTTTTACTTATGATTGTAATTTCTCATGCTATTTTGCATAATTTACTATGTTTAGGTTGTTTGACTTCTGTATTGCAAACTTTTCCTTGTTTTTATCTCATTTTTTATATAATTATTACTTTGTGAATTTTAATATATTTTTATGTAATTTTAATATATTCTTAATGTGTGTTTATCATTGGTATGCTGTGTTGAATGTTGTCCTTGCACAGTAACTGTTTGTGTTGGCCATTTATGTTTAGAAATTGAAGGCCTATAACATTCTTCACATGAATCATGTATGAGTCACATCTCAAGCTGAAAACATGTTGCCTTGTATCAACTGTTCATATGTGAAAAATGCATCCAATGCTTGAATAAACCCGTTGAACCTACTGTTTTCATATGTGAGACTTTGCATGTACCATAACAATCTCACATGATTTTTTTCAGTTATATTTGGAATGATTTTCATAGAGTGCACATGTAAAAATGTGTTTTTGACAAAATCCCTGAAATTGCTGTTTACTGCAATCATCTTAACCTAACAAATGTAAATTGATTTTTATGTGATGTAAATACTGTTGTTATTGAGAATGTCACTATTTATCATGAGCTTTATTTAATTAATGTATTTCTGGTAGTGATATGTTATGACTATTTTAAGTAAAAAAGCCTAACCAGGGACAGGGGTTGCAAATTAGCCTTGGCTATAAATCCTATATGCAATACATCTGTTTCGTGTTATTTTAACCTGTTACAATGTTTTTTGCATCGTCCCTGACAAATAAACTAATAATAATAATAAATGTCAGGGAGAGAAAGAAGTTTGTAATAAACGACAAGTAACTTCATCTTGAGATGGTTTATTAAGGGTAAAAGAAATCTGTTAAAAGATGTGATCATGTTGCAATAGTATCAACACAAGAGAGACAACTAAATTGTCACTGTAAGCATATTTAAACATAAACATAATCTTAAAATCACCCTTCCATTTACCATCATTAAAACTGAGCAGTGACCAGATATGCATCTCTCACAAAAGGCAAGAACTGATTTATATCTTTTAAGATATAAGATTAGATAAGTTTTGTATTTTTCCTATCGCCCTCTGGAATGACTACACTCTTTAGCTCAGTAAAACATCAGCTAATGAGAAAGACATTCCATCAAAAGTTTGGTTCATTATGGCTTTTAGCATCCCAGGAGTTATAGTGATGGTGTTTTTCTACCTGCTGGTCCTTGGGACCGGCATCTGGGCTTCCTTCAAGTCCAAAAGGGAACAGAAGAAGAGTGCAGCCACCAGAATGGAAATGGCCCTGCTGGAAAACCAAAGCATCACCTGGGTGGTGGGCATCTTCACCACGTCAGGTGAGTGCACTGCAGACTATACTAGGGTCAAAAACTGTACAAAACTGTACAATGTCATGATTACCCAGAAATTGTATTTCTTCATGACATTTTTGGTTTTGGATAGTGGGATTTCTGTTTTTGTAATAAGTTATGAACTCATTCGTCTGCCATGCAGGTCTCACTTTGATAAAGCCGCCCTCTGTGACTAGGAAGCTATTTGGGGCCGACACTTGATCCAGCTGTTAATGCTATTAATTAATTACACATGATCACAGATGTATCACAGATGTACTTTTTCATGCACACCCTGCACAACATATACACCCTTTTTCCTAAAGCTGCACCACTGTAACAACACAAGTTAGAGGATATTAGGGTTATTCTTGCCTATCCACACAAGCTGCAGGAAGGGAAATAAACCATGCTCAAAGGAAATAAACTTCCCTGCCATGAAAAGTTTATACGAAGGAGGCACAAAAGGAGAAGTGACAAATCAAATGGCTTTGATTTGATTTGGCAAGTAAGTCCATACTTCCTCCAATTATGTATGTCCACAACCTGTTTCACTCAATTGGTGGTTCATATAACCATTTGGTGCTCATTCAGTTTGCATACAACAACGCTGAGTTCAGCATCAGGAATTCCCTCCACCTCCCCAGCCTGCTCCTGTATTAGGTTTCACATAGTTTAATATGAAGCGCCTTTGATGTTCTTTATCTAGGGAGCCAATGATTGGTGTAACGTAGTGAAATATAAAGTAAGAAGATATATTTATGATAGAGGCAGCTGATGCAGCAAGTATTGTGACATTGGAGAGACTGTTGGGGGACTATTGAGATGCTACTATCTTAAAACTCTTATGAGATTTCACTTTATAATGCTGTGAAAATGATCTTAACATTCTCTATTTTTTTCCTTTTTTGCCATGGATATGTAAAGTCATGACACGCCTGTTTTCAGTAATCTGCTTTGTTTGCAACAGGTGCTCTTGTGGTCACTGCAGTAATCTCTACTACAGAGAATATATACTATTAAGAAGTGACTTAAGGTACAAAGTTGTAGGTGATGACTTATTATTGGCCATGCTTGTACATACCAGACTTAATATAGGGAAGAATGTACTTATAAATTAAGCTAGGGTTTATTGAAAAGTTAACCTATATAGACACTTTTATCATGATTGGTATACCATGGCTAATGCTCCTATAATCTGTGGGCTATGCTAGCAAAATTGTACTGAGTGGTCAACTATCAAACAACAGTAATTTGTAAAGTGGTATGCCTTTCCAAAAATAATAACAATAGTAATGAATAATAATTATCAGAATTATCTGCAAGCTAGTGTCCCTAAATTCCAGCTATATGAAAGGTAAAGGTAACTTTAAGTCATTTTTTTATGCAACTCTATTAAGTGCTATTTTGTAGCCTTAGTCCTAGATGCTGAAAAGGAGGTTTACATTCAGAGCTATTGGAGTGTGAGGCCCTATGCTGTGACATGCATGCATCAAAACCAAAGTTGCAGGGCACAAATTCATAAAAATGTACTGGAGTTTGAACCTTCACATGTGTTAACAGCTCCCTGGTTTTCACAAATTTGGAGTTCTGGTTCAGAAGTGGTGCTTAATGCTCAACCCTACTAGTATTTGACCCATATCAGCGCATACCTACTTTTTAATTATACTCAGTTTGATATGGTTGTTTATAATGTGTTATATACCATAACTTGTACTGTCAAACAAATCTGTCTTGTCTCTTAGACTGGAACCTGACTTCTTATGGCTCTCCATCTCCATTTGAACGGGGGGGGAGACGGTTCTAGTACTGTCCATCACCCTGCAGCACCTCACCCCATCCTACATCTCCATCTTTGGTATTGGAGCCATTACCGCTGCTGTTATATCATCAACTGATGCCGCTTTGTTGTCTGCAGCCTTCATCTTCACCTCTAACATCTACAAAAACATCCCGAGGCATCAGGTTTGCTCTTGTTAATATGTACAGTGTAGAAGAGGTAAGGAGAGAAGTACATTTAGAGAAGAGAGGTTTATAAAAATACACAAAAAAACAATAAAATGGAGGTGAATGGCATTTAATTTGTGTATCTTAAATAATGTTCAAATGATGGAACTACTTTCTACTGAAGAAACTGAAACTGAAAATTGTCCATTGCAAAGTCTGTGGATTATAAGACATTTTTAATGTTTTCCTATGTGACTTTTTGATGAATATCACAAATAAAATTTTGCTCATATCTCAAAAACTCTAAACATAAAACAGTAGATATCTGCATGGCTAGATACCACCACTGTAAGTAAGAAAATGTGTATTTTGTGTGTGTGTTTTGGCTGAACAGGCCCTTTAACTGTCACTCCTGCTTTCTATTCTGTGCTCAATAAGGCAACACAAAGAGACCTCCAGTGGGTCATCAGTGTTGCTGTGGTGATAATAGGCCTGGCTGCTATAGCACTCACCAACCTGAAAAACAGCATCCTGATGTTGTGGTTGTTTGGTACTAAAGTGGCTTAATCTTTCCTCAACTCATCTGCGTCCTCTTCTTCTTCAACATCTCCAGTGGTTACGGCACTATTATGGGTTGGGTGGCAGGATTGGTGTTAAGACTGTTGTGTGGAGAGCCATCGATAGTGCTAGCAGCATACCTCCACTTCCCAGGATGCACTCTTGAGGATGGTATTTATGTCCAGTACTCTCCAGTTAAGACCATCTCCATGCTGTCTGCCTTTTCTGCCATCTTGTTGTTTACCTGCTTGGCTGCTCTGCTCTTCAAGAAAGGCCTGCTTCTTAAGAAGTGGGATGTGTTCAAAGTGCTTCAACTGTCAGTCACCTAACATTGGCTATGCAGAAAATGAGAGAAAATAACAAAAACAAAACAAAACAAAACAAAAAAAACAGGACAGGAAAAACAGAACTTTTACTTCAGGAACCATGGACACCAGAAATAACTCCAAAACAAGTAAAGTAAAAATACTTCTTTTCAAGTAAGTATTGCATCGAAAATGTCACTTAATTAAAAATGTGCAAGCATTATTAGCGAAATGTACTGCAAAATGTTCTAATCTAAACGACAGACAATTATCACCTGACTCTGCAGTTCCATCAGCTCTATGAAACATTTCAGTCAAGCATCAACCACCAAGGCTTGAATACATTTTTATATTTGAACACTAATAATAACCGTAATGACCCCAGGAAGCTCAACCTTGACACCGTGATGACATCCATCCCACTGGGCAATCGGTGACATTTTAACACCCGTCTTCCTCTCAGGCGTGAACACACATAGTGCTTCAAAGACTTGAAAAGTTAATTAGAAAAAGGGACTTCAGAAAAGTTCTGCCCGGCTCCTTCACCCTGCTTTCACAATCCATCCTGACAGGGAAAGATCCAGCTGCCCGACTTAAAACTGAAAACTTCCTTTACTGTCAATTTCAGCAAGTGGTTTCTGTCACAAAATGAGATGAAAGTCGTGCCGGGGTGTTTAACAAGCTCAAATTAATGCTCACTTTAATGAGGCACTTTCTCAGATCCTTTAAATCGAGTCTTGAGGGCGAGTAGAAAATGCAGCCTTTGCATACAATCCCGAGAGGGAGCTGAGGTGGCCCAACCAAAGAGCCGGTCCCTCAGTTAAAAGACAATTTAAAAGAGAGAAATTGTCCTTTGATCCAGGATGACATTGTGGATGATAATGACAAAGCTGACAGTCATCAGAGACATGCTTTGGTACTTTGGATTGGTGGTTGTGGGACTTGGTCCACAGTGAAATATCTCAACATCTAAACCACCATATATACAATCTATTACTGCTTGCTTGGTATGACAAAATTTAGTCCTCAGAGCTTAAATTTGCAAAATTAGGGAACAGGCATCTTAAATAAAATTACTAAAATGATGTTATTATTAAGTGATGAAATAAAATGAAAACTCCTTATCATTCATGTAAGAGCAGTTTATGGAGTATGAGCAGCATTTAATGCTTCACTTGAATCTTCTAAATAATAAATTTATTTGCTCTACCATTTAAGTTTATTTTATCTTGTTACCCCTTCATTTTGACACAGGAAGTGTACAGGACCATTAAGGTGTAAAATGAAGGGGTTCTCTTCATTTAGTGCAAACAAAATTACCTGTTTTAATGACTTTAAAGCACATTAATCAACTGTCTCACTGAAAGCCAAAATAAATGTAGTTAATGATAAAATAAATACGGTATGAAAACACAGCATAAATAATATGTAGAAAAGACAACTGAGAAGTCATAGTACATATTGTAGGAATGTGGTACAGTATCATCAAATTATAGCTTTGTGCTAGAATGCTTGAATATTGAATGAATGTTTAAACCTGCAATTACTCATTTTCTGGCCACTTGGGGGCAGCAGAAATGCACAAAATCATCACCTTTTAAGTTGATAAAGTGAGCTGTTAGCAAACTAATTTCTACATCCAGCAATTACGGAGCAACATTATCATTCATTTGGAGTCGTGTCTCTGTCCATCTGGTGAATTTAAGTCCAATATTCATTCTCTTTTAGTTTCTGTTTATGCTCTCTACCAACTCCTGAGGGGAATATCTGGCTCTTTAGCTGCTAAATGCTCCACTATGTTCACCAGCTAGTCTACAGCTAACTGTGTCTGTTTGCCGTTAGGTGCTGAGCAGATAGTGTACAGTTGGTTTTTAGAGCTATTTCTCTGAAACAGCAACACTATGAGAATGCTGAGAACCAAAACTGTAAAGTTGCAGCCGGACAGTTAAACAATGGGATGAAACTCGCTATAAAGTCGAGGGGAGCTGAGGAGTCGCTGATATTTCTCTGGAGGTTCATCACTATGAGCCACGGCCAAGACATTACACACTGTTATTTGATATATTGGTATTATAAAAATATTAATTATAGATGCTTTAAAGATAGAGTGCAGGACTTTTGTCTCCCCATTCTAGCAGTGAGAGTAAAGGGGGGTGCTTGGCTGTGATTGCCTGACACAGGCATGCAACACGCTCTCATGTGCACCCTGATTGACAGGCTCACACAGAGGGCCGGTAAAAACAGATGTGTTTTGATGGTCCACCGGCCAAAAAACATATTTTCTGATAGTCCGCTGGCCCATCAGGATTTGTCCCTGTATGCCCCATGGCCAGTACTGACTGTAACCTCCTGTTATGGTTTTAAAACGGTGAATAAATATTTTTGAGCGTCACACAAACCCCCATGAAATGACTCGTTTCACTATTAGAATGTGTATAAAGTGTCGAAGAGCTGCATGATTAATGGTCAAATGGCCAGCATGGGACTGTCGCGCCCGACATGACATTTAAAAACTGTGTATATTGTGAAATACAGGGAGATTTTTCTGGCAGTGATAGGATTAATCAGCATTGTGTAAACTCGTTATGTAAAAGTTCTGCACTGCAGGTTTAAACAAATAACAGATTAATCAATTAGTCAACCAACAGAAAATTAATTAATACAAATTTTAATATTTACTATGAGCTATTTGTTGGAGTCATTTATCAAGCAAAATACCAGACATTTGCTGGTTCACAGCTTTTGTCTGTTTTTATATCAGTGCTAATTGAATAACTTTTGGTTTTTCAAATTTAAGTCAGAAAAAAATCAAAGCTGCAGAGTCGGGTGATAATTCTCTGTAGTCTCATCACTACAAGCAACACCTCTGACATTACACACAGTAATTTTATACACTGTTAATACTGAAAAATATCAATCATAGCTGCTTTAAGGAAACTGGGGAATAAATCCTCCAATCAAGCTGTGAGCAAGCTTAAGTTTCTGCTCCAGGGTTTATGAACACACCTCTCCCTGACACTCATCAGGCCAGGAAGAGCAACACTTATTCTGGGTTCAGCACAGCCTCAGTGTTTGCTGGAGGGCGAAAAGTACTCTAAGATTATACTTTGAAGCTGGTGACAGTGATGAATGAGAAAATATGAAGAGGGGCCTTGGAAAAACTCACGAAATGCTGACGGAGTGCAGGAGCATGACCTCACACAGGGGCCAAAGAAGAGTACGTGTATCCCACAGCCAGCATTAGTGTTTTCCTAACATCTGCCTGTTTTATATGAATGAAAATAAAAAAAATAAAATAACTCACTGGCAACTTGTCAGTGTCAGTGATGATTTTACTGACAGGTCTCGATAGTGAAATATGGTGAGAGCTTCTCCCTGGCTCTTTGCAGCTTTTTCCGGCACAGACATAATGAATTGTGATGCCAGCTGTCAGCGTGCTGCTGCCAGGGTGCCGACACGGGGAAAAGAAAGTCATTTCTAGGTGCATATACCACGTTTCCACTGGAGATGTATTTTTTTGGAAGGCCGGAGGGTTGTGAGGAAGGTGCCGGAGGTCACGCTGGAATGGCTGACAACACAGAAACCCATTTAAAAGGAGTAAAAAATCCAAGGAGTCACTGGTCAGACAGATTAAGGGAGGTAGGGGACCATGTACTGTAATTGGAAATTTTTTTCTCTGTCAGTCACACCATGTGAGTCACACACTATGTTTTCATACATAGTTTTCATTTTGTTTTGTTTTTTTGGGTTTTTTTTTGAACATCTAAACCATCACAGACGAAGTTAAAGGATTAGAGATCGAAATTGTCTGCAGGAGAACCTTTCAGAGGTTGAGAAATTTTGAATGAGAGATTTGGACATAGCTCCAGGCTAGACAAGAGGCCCGTTCAACCATTTTTACATCTCAGTTGGTGATCCTGGAAAGAGAAAAAAAAATGCCAAGGATATGACAACATAATAATTCATCTTGATGGTCAAATTTCCATTCAACAATTTGCCTATTCAGCAATACATCAAATTGCTTTTGTGCACCCTATTGCCCCCACATATACATATATACTGACCCTACAGAGGTTAGCTGCAGCTATTTGTCAGTATCTATATAAAATTTGAACTACCATATACCAAATTAATGAAATGTATGATCTGTAATGTACGGAATTCAAAATTCATTATTATATAATGTGCACACAACCCCCACAAAATGACTCATTTCATTATCAGAATTTGGTCCATTTGGTCCAGTAACATTTGGAAAGTCTAGAGGAGCCGCACGATTGACAACCAGACGGCCAGCGCGGGAATGTCGCCCCAAACATGAGATTTAAAAACTCAGAATACTGTGAAATACAGAGAGATTATCTGGCAGTGAAAGGCCTAATCAGCGTTGTGTGAACTTATTTGGCAAGGGCTTGAATGTAACAGACATTCATTAATATGTGAAAGTTCCACACTGCAGGTCTATACAAAGTTACCTTTAAGAAGATTACTGGGTACTTTACACTTTGTCTTTCTTCTTAGTTAGAGTTTCTTTTCTGGAACTTACTATGATCTTTTATATCGGCATTTCCACCACGCACGACTGAAAATGTACTCTTGCAGTGTGTGCAGAATGTAGCATTTACGTTGCCAGGTACTTTACGAAGGAAGGAGTAAGACTGCTGGAGGTCTTTAGAAAAGACCGACGCTCTCTTTGGCACAGCTAACCGTTAGCATACTGACAGGTTCTGTCAGAAAGAGCCGCAAGCATCGTTGGCTAGCAGCAGCCTCGACAACGACACATTAATCCATTGACACACATACAGACAAATCAGTGTCAAATTCAGATGCGTGGCACATTGTTTATGTTTTTATATTGGGTTAATTATTATTTTAATATGTGGTGAACACAGGGACAATTTGGTTGTGAATGTTGAAAACCGGCACATTTTGTGTTTTACAGATATGTTGGGACTCGGGACACCCAGCTTGAAACCAGGACAATCCAGGACAAACTAGACTGTCTGGTCACCCTATGTCATGTCCCAACTGAACACACATTTTCAAGTGGAACATTGCGTTCCAAATTAGTGAAGCAATCACTCTAGTGAAATGATATTTCCTTGTGCAGGACAAGAGTTGAACGATAACCTCAGTGTAGGCTTATTTCCATCAGCACTCGTTCATCATCGGGTTCAGGTGACTGCTCTTCATATTGTTACGTCTTACTGTGGTTTGGTCTTTTCTTCTGTCAATTAGGGCGTCATCAGCTGCTCTGGAGGGATTCCCCTGTGGTCAGTGTCTCCGGACCGCCCACCTGTGTTTGTGCCCCAGTCTGCCCCGTCCTCAGCTGGTCTTCCCTCTTTTTTTTTTTACTGGTTCCAGCCACAAATTGCTAGCCTGTCCGATCCAGCACTCAAGACGATAAAAGCCTCTTTGTGAAAATGCCAGGAGCTGCTGT
Source organism: Thunnus albacares (assembly GCF_914725855.1). Taxonomy (NCBI): domain Eukaryota; kingdom Metazoa; phylum Chordata; class Actinopteri; order Scombriformes; family Scombridae; genus Thunnus; species Thunnus albacares. Next base: position 29,720,587 of record NC_058113.1, read on the forward strand.
GATTTAACCAGAGCAGTCCGTCTCTGTCTCCCCCTGTTGTAATGTTAACTCTTGTGATACTTAGCTCTGAGGTTAACTTCTTTCGGTGTGTAAAATAACGTTAACTCAATTGAAACGCTAGTTTAGTGGTTTTGGGGTCCGAGCAGTAGGCTTACTTTGTTTGTTTGATTTTCATACAACCATTATTTCGGCACCACACATAGGTAATTAGACTGTCTGGTTGAACACGAGGACTCATGGGTGGCTGCTAGTGTTTTATTTCGACAGGTAAGATAAGTGCAGCCAGTTAGGGTTTTATCGTGTTTCTTTCAGCTGTTTCCAGCTGTGGTGAGTCAGTGGGGATCTGTTGGGTTAGAAAGCACGTTTTGTTTTGTTTGTTTCATGATTTGGTGCTACCTGTAGCCCTTCCCCTTTGTTCCTCACCTCACTTGACTCCAATTTCTGTTGCTTATTCCTACTTAACTGTTGAGCAGAAAGCTTGTACTTTTGTAACTTTTATTATCGGTCCACCGAACAATAAATGGCAGTGCATGCCAGACTATCCCTTATTCGTAGACATCTGCAGGGCTGTAACACGGGCTTGAGAAAAGTCCGACCGACCTCTTTGAGACTGTGGGCCATCGACTGGTGTTTTGTTGTAATCCAATAATTATGCAGCGGCTAATCGCTGTCCATTATCCAGCCTGGGTTCAATTTCCGACTGCAACAAAGACCGTCATCTCCCAGTCACCTCCTCTCCCCATAATACACGGCTAGAGAACACACTCACATACACAGACATGATTATCTAATAGACTGCGGGGAGGATAATTGCATAAACTAATCGATACCACCTCATTAGGAGAACTGTTTGGGATAAAAGGTCAACTTCACCACCCATCAGAGTCATTTCACTGTATATAATAGGAGGAAAACATAATTTTGCTTGAACACCAAAATTGGTTTATCCAAGAACACCTCCGCAGTAAATGCATTTACAGAGAGACAACATGTCCAATTGAAGGACGTTACAGTAAAGTTCGGCTTATGTACTTCCTTGAAATGGCAGAGTAAAGCTGCTCTGATGGCTGTTTTGCTGCTACTGGAAGTCCTTCACATTTGCAATCAACCAGCACAAACCTTGAATAGAGGTACCTGTAGAGAGTTCAGCTACAAACACAATATGAAGATGATTCAAAAATGCGCTTTTCTTGCAATGTTTCAAAGCAAATCTGTGCTTATTTATTTCCTGGGGATGAGCACAGTTAGGTGTGATTCATCCAAATGACTGAAAAAACATATTTTCTCATTTACCTGTAGCGGTATTCAGCCACACAGGTACTTTTGCTTATATTTACTCAGCTTTCATATTTCTCTCACCAGCATAATACAGTGGAGGTGAAAGGAATTTTGAGATTACATTCAAAGCTCTTTCCAGAAACGTCCCTGTTACTCTGTATAATCCACTGAAAAGTCTGTCAACAGTCTTCATTGGCACTACTTTGATACTTTTAATGGAGATATAATACAAAATTCTCAATACCTGGGCAAAAAAAGCCCAAAACTATTTAAATGTCCACATACATCTTGTGGTTTGTGAGAACAGTAAGATTGATCTGGTTGTTAAAATGACTATCCCTGAACCAAAACGTCTCAGATACACAATGTTTTCAGCAACCAACATAAATCCCGAAGAAACGTCTCTCAAGACAACGAAATGTCTCTCCCCTGCACCTCCTGGCTATTTACTCACTCTAGGGTTGCATTCACACCAGGATTGTTTATCGTCTCTTATGTAATAGACTGCAGGGAGTCTATCAGTCAATGCAACTCTGCAGTTAAATTCAAATTTTGTCCTGTAAACACTCCAGAGCTCGGTTTGTTCAGAGTGGGAACAACACTATTCGCTCTGTGGTGGAATCAAATAACAATGGAGTTGGATGTTCCACTTAACCAAAACTCTGTCCAACAACTGAGCTGCTTTTCAGTGCATTTGACTTTCAAAGAGGCCGGCTGCCCAGTTCATAGTTAAGTAAAATCTGTAAGAGCTCTTTTAATTCAAGTCCATTCTATTCAGATAAATTCCTGATGGTTTGTCCCTGGAGTAATGAGACAGCAGAGAGAAGAGACTGTTATGACTAAGAGGCCCTTCATGACGTACTTATCAATTATGCTAATTTGGTTTACTGGAGGCATTGAATAATTCTGTCGTCATACTCACCTTCACATGGATGGTGTTAAAATAAATGTTCAATTACAGTCAGTAGCTCAAAGAAATTAAGATTTGTTCATTAATATAAACAGTTTATGAAGTGAGGTGCTTCAAAATGTGAAGGGATCATCTGATTTATAGGAGGAACATGGAGGTACTTTCTATTAATTCATGTTTGACATTATGTTCACATAGCATTATTATAAACCATGTGCTGTACTGTGACAGAGGACAAACATAAGCAAGATAATTATTGGATGAGTGTCTGTCCCAGAAAATTTGCTGCAGGTTGTACAGAGGGTGGACAAAATAAAAAGAAACACCTGTATAATAATGGAAAGCACTCGGAGAGGGTGTACCTCCACCAAGGCGGCTCAATGTTCAAAATATTATATTTAAATAATAGAAACTGTCTTCAAATGACATGACTGCTTTGTCTACGGTAGAAAAAGCAGTGACACTATAATGACATCCAATTATCTGTTTTTATTGTATCATATTTTTTTCAATATGCCAACTTTTCTACCTGTCAGTCAAGCATATGAACTTTTTTGAGACATTTTGGCTTTTTTCTAATTATCTGATGGTTATTTTGAGGAGAAGTTTTAAATGCACAAATTGAAAATGTGCCCAATAGTTGGGTGCAAACATCTAATGTTCAAGGAATAGTTTGACATCTTGGGAAGTGCTTTGTTTGCCTTATTAGGGGTTATGTCAGAACAGGATTGGCCAATCTACTGCCTGGGAGCCAAATCTGAATACTTACTATGGAGGAACGTATGGTACTGTAATGGCTTTGTGCTGCTCTTGATTGGATGAACTTTTAACTGAAATCTCTTTACAAAACTCAAAGCCTTCAAAAGGGACAGTTTGTCTGAATACATGTGATAAAGCATAAAACTGACTTTTCTGTGGCTTGTTCAAGTACGTGGAGTGTTCTGCCTTTGTTGTCTCACGCTGCTGTGCCAAGCTGTTAGAGGCTCATTGCTGCCCCTCGCGTATTAAAACAATGAGCATTGGCACTTTCTTAAGACTGCAATAGTTGTTTTTTTTCCCCCACTGGACAAACACTTTTTGGACTTTGCCCATTTTTAACTGATCTTTTTATACAACTCAGACAGCAAACAACCCAAAATGTTTTAGTATTCCTTTAAGAATTTTTTTTTTTTTTTTAAAATGCACCAAAAAACAAAAATCTCTTGTTCCTTGGCTGATGACCAAACTTTCCACCACTCCACTGACATGTTTTTGAGACAGCCTGACAGACAAACAAGTGGGACTGAAGACCTAACATCCTCGGTGGAGGTAATGCAATCCAATGTAACACTAACTACACTCACACAATTGACCACAGACTTAAATCAACACTTGGCTTAGCTTCTACAAAAACCGCACATAATAATCTTCAAAAAAAGTTAGTACAGTATAGGGTTATTGTATTGAATTGCAGTCCATTACACAGGAGTATTTTGACACATTCACCAGTGAGACACTTGCATCATATTTTTATTTTATTCCTAGTATAACAGACATACAATGGTATTCTGTGAGACCAAATTCATAGTAATTCAAGAGGCGAAGCCTGGAAATCAAACAGAAAAGAACATAATACTGAATCAATGAGACCCCGCCCAGATAAAATGTATTTACACCAAATCAAATACTGATAGAGCTATTAGAGGCGAGACCGTTCCCTCTCCTATACAATCTGTCACCGGCAGATTAAAAAAAAACAAAACACACTTCCACTCATCAAACACTAGCTGCAACAATTCCTCTTATGACACATTATGGTCATGACCTTAAATCAAGTTGGATGTTTTGTATCTGTTGTTCGAAAGGCTATTTAACGCTCTGCTGCCTGTTAATTCCTAAAATCAACTTTTTTTTTTTTTCCTTTCGACAAACGTGGTCGGCCGTATTTTCCTTCATTTACTGGAGTTTGAGTATGAATAGTAAACTTTTCATTGGGTCAAATGAGCTCTGGGAAATTTCAATCAATAAACACCACTTTTCAGATACAGTAAATAGCGTAGTGCTGTTTACACAAAATTGATCAGGGTTCCAGTCAACCGTGGCCAAAGTGGCTCTGCTGAAAAGTGCAACAGGGAACAGTTTTGAAGGTGTGATATTTCTGAGGCAGAGCCAATTGGCATCACCATCCCTGAGGAAAACCCTCAGCAGGTGTTTGGCGGCGTGACGACCCGGGAACCAGTTCCATGATCGCTTCCCAAGTATCGATCCTAGAGACAATCTCAGCTTGTCGGATCAGAGATCATTGCACTTCTCCGTGTTTCCACACATTTCCTAAACAGAAACGTTATCTCCATTCTACTTTATTTGCTTTCTTTATTGAAGTTGACACCTGGTGACACAGGTAAGTCCAAATCTACAGCAGTAACCATTGTAGAAGTCCAGTTTCACACTTTCTACCCAACAACACATTATGGTGGTGTATTTTTCTCAGCTATTTCTGGTAAATAAGAGCAAGAAAGTATTTGAATATTTATGAACATGAAGACCATATTTGCTGCATCCATCAGTAAAATGTGACTTCTACAATGGCTAGAGGTCTGTAGGTGATAACTAAAGAGGAACTGTGAACTGCTCCTTTAGAAATCCAAAGATATGCTAATGCTACTGCTAAGAGGAAAAAAAAAAAAGAATATGAAGTCAACAATGGCACCCAATGAAACCCAGTGGAAAGTGACATAATACGGAGGCAGTCGAACCTGAATATCTGCAGTCTGTGGCTGTCTACTTGCTTTGCCCAACACTCCCAAAAAAAATCTGCAGGCTCACACTTCTGGGATTAAGAAAAAAAAACAACAAAAAAGACAAATAGAAATGAAGGGTTTCATTCCAAAACACTGTATCCATTCAAAAATAATCTGGTGTTTAATGTTTCTAAAAATTAGATGATAATTTGTAGAAAAAAAAAAAAAAAAAGGCTCAGTATACAAGATATAACAAAAATACTACTCATTAGTGAGTGTTACAATCATACTCGCAGTTATCAATTTATCAGAACAGGTGAGAAAAAATTTAAATGACAAATATCTCATTCTGGAATGAAACTCTTCAAATATACAATAGATACTGTATGACACATACTGACGACCATAGAAAATGAAACACCTACAATATACTGTAGCATAGTAGCCATCTGAGCCCCTTGCATTAACCCCTACCCCCATGTCACACACTATTATTAAATAAGGCACACATTTACACATACAGTTAAAATTTGGCTAGTAATTATTCCTTTATTTACAACCAATAGCCACAAAGTTAATAATTATAATAACTGCAGTCCGTTCTATATTTTATGTTCATTCTCTCAGATGGCATGGCATGTTTGTCTTGTCCTCTTTGGGTCCAAAATATTTTAGTGGATACAGTATTATTTATTTCCATTTCAGAGGATGTTTAGACCCACTACATTTGTAGAGCACCAATCTTATAGAAACATTCTCAAGGAACTTAAATGGACCCGATTAATTCACCTGACATCTGCTGGGACGGGAAATAAAATAAAATACGAGTATAGCTGCTTTGTTGAAGTGTTTCCTTTTTTTTGTCAACACAAATAAATTCTGGTTCATTGTTTTTAGCCAACTGACAATGAGTTGTGTTGATGAAGTGCATGATTTGGTGTCCCTAAGATATTTCCTAGGGTAGGGGATCGTTTAATATGCCCAAAGATGAAAGAGTATAGTAAGGCAAAGACATAACTACTTTCAGGGGAATTTGCTGACTTTTCACCACAGGTTACATATACTGCATATGTATATGTATACATATACGGTGTGGATATAAACACACATATATATACACACACATGCATAATATAAACACATTCGAGGGTGGGGCGGGCAGGGACTGGTTACCAACACTACATCAGAAAAGGTTAAGCAAAAGCATGAATCTAAGCATTGCAGTAGCCTCCGGCTTATAAGTCTTCAAGATGACTGATGTGTAGTTTTTCCAACATCAATGCGTCCAAAAACTTAGTTGCATTGTAAATCCACACTGAGGACATTGGCAGCCTAATATAAGGAGGTGGCGTCACGTCACCCAAGTCAGCGGTTCTATAATAAGCAAGTAGCTGAGCAATACCAATATGGTACAAAGATATTCGTTGGACAAAAAGAAGGGGAAAAAAACAAGTTTGGTTGAGGCTTTTGTCCACAGTGACACTGGCTGCCACATGATTGGTTGTGTTTTCTGGTGAAGGTCTGAAACCTCGAACCAACTGCATTTCTTCAAAGGGAAGTTCCTTTAAGAAGACACAATGAGGGAGACTCCCTCTCTAGTCCAGGAGTTTACCTCCTCAGTAGTTGAACTTTCCCTGTTGGTTAACGGGGGACGTGGCAGGTATGAACAGGGGCTTGGGAGGGACATCGGGTTTGAGAGAGGAGGCCCGGCGAACGATAGCGCCCCTGTGTTGGATCTCCTGCTGCTCTCCATTGTAGCTGTGCTGGCGTGTCAGGTACCCATTGGGGATGAGGGGGTAGTGAACCTCGCAGGCACTTCCCGTTGAGTTCATCCGTGCTAAGAGGGGAGGTGGCTGGTGGGGCCCGCCATTTCGTTGGCTGAAGCTGTGCTGGCGAGGGATCATTCCTCCTCCTCCAACCCCTCCTCCACCTCCATTGGGCATCTTTGTAGCTGCAGCAATCAATGAGTGCCTCTGGGAGGAGTGCCTCCTCTCCAGGGTTGACTGGTGGTGCGGGGGGATATCCGGAGGAACATCCATGCGTCGGGTAAGGCTGTCTCGGGGTAAAGTGGATGAGCTGTAGTAGGGGGCTGATTCTGTTTCAGGTATCTGAGGTTGGATGCGATTGGCAAAGGCTAGCTGGCATCCACCACTAGCCATCAGACCCGACGGACTAATTAACTGGGAGTTCTTGCTGCTGCTTGCCTCGTGGATATGCTTCAGGAGCTCATCCAGTGAGGTTACCTCCATCACCTTCTGTGAGTAACCGGGGTAAGGCTGCTGAGATAACACGCGTTCAACGTTGTGGATTTTGCGTTCCTCTGGATGGAGGTGACTTCCTACTAGAGGCTGCCCGTTGGATAGGCTATGGGAGTAGGGGAAGACTTGCTGGGGAAGCAGTGCAGAACTGGGCCTGGAGCCAATGTTGTGAGACTTTGGCTCCTTAGCATTGTTGCAATTCTGATTCTTCTCCCACTGGTTCTTGAAAGCTTTCATGCTCTTGATAGGCAGTTCCGGGGTTGAGTCTGGTGTAGGCAGACCAGAGAGCTCAGAGGAATGGTGGAGGTGGTGATGGTGAGGATGGACCAGGTCTCCCATGGTCATTCCATGATGGCCGTTTCTCCTTGGTTGGTGATGCTCCTTGCCGTTGGCAAAGAAAGAGTTGTAGATCTTTGGAGATGACACCTCCAGCTTGTCGTCCTTACTTTGGCTGTCCAGGAGACCGTTAAGTTTGGCCAGGCTGCGGAGTGACAGGGCATGTGGGATTGGAGCCTCAGGATCTTTTGTCAACTTCTTGGTCTTGTGACCTGTGTGGTTACAGTAGCAAGAGACCAGGAAGCCAGAAAGGAAGGCGCCAAGGACGAAGGCCACCAAAACACAAGCGATCAGGAGCGTATAATGGACACTGTGATGGGTCTTCTCCAGCTCTGGAGGCCGCCTCACACCTTTAAAACAGAAAAAGATTGAGAAAAGGGTACTCAAGTTAGAGCTTTTCTGACTGAGCCAGAAGAAAAAAAACACTCATTTTCAAGAGCTAATATAGGTCAAGTAGCAGCTGGGACAGACAGGTTGTGTTTACAGGGGCTTCACTATGTGGGGAACAGCATGGGAGAGTTGTTTGAACTAAGCTCTTGGCTTCTTTTCCTTCCACTGTTAATAGATCAATACAGCCTTTCTTTCCAAGACCTGTGCTTTCCCTTCAGACTGGCAGAGGCCAAGAGCTCCCCAGTCAGTGAGAAATCAACTTTGAAATGAGTTGGAGCTTTAAATATTGATGGGAGGACAGCAGCAGGAACCTGATGTCATTTTCACAGACTTTGCTTTCCAATGCGAGGATCAGGGGCAAGAGCACCTGGTATGATGAACGAGCCAAAAATAACAGGTCTATCCAATAGCTCACTGAGTGTAGCGCCTTTGCCAACACAGAGTCAAATGAGATTGTCAAATTCTTTCAAAATGAAGCCGAGGGGACAATCTGTGCAACAGTGCACCAAAAACACAAGGTTATTTAGTTAAGGTAAATCTAGCATGTAAATGTCCTTGGGTTTTGTGACCCTATAACTGTGTTACCCTAATGGCATGAAAGGCAGCGATGATAACAGGAGCGAAACCTGCCACCTCTCGTAATCAGAGCTCATTTGCAAGAGGCTGCTGCCATCTGTGGTGTCAGACCCTTCTCTCCACCCTTAATGACAGTTTCTGTGAAACTGATTAGTTTGCGGAGGGGGATGGCTGAGCTGCACCGAGGAGGGAAAAAAATACAGGTGTTCCAAACAAGCTAAATTCAACAGCTAATTAAAGCTTCGTTGAGGAAGGAAAATGGAAAATGATGTCTAAATCAGGCTTAATGATAGTTCATGAGATGTTCAGAATGATGATGAGGATGGCGACTGGTGGATGAGTAGAAGTGAGACCATTTCAATAATTAGGTCTGCATTAATCTTTCCTCGAAAATAAGTCACCCAGACTTGAGAGAATGAAGGCTCTTTGCTCCAGAAAATTATTCTTGTGAAGAAATTTATAGAAATTCATGAAAATACTCTTCTGGGTGTATATGTTATGTATCTTGGTAGTGATATACAGTATACCCTGATGTGGTAAATTTTCAGGAAATTCAATTGAGATTGTTCAGCGATAATATAACCAGATATAAATGTCTGTTGCAAACCAACATAAGCTACTTCATCACACTGAAGCAAAAAAATCGTATCAATCAAACATTGCCATTAAGCTGTCCTGTTCTTTGATTTGTAATACTGTCCGCATGGCCTCATACAACCAGGAAAAACTGAAGGAAAAGCAAACTCTGGAGACAAAATGTAGAAAAATCTTTATTGTCTAAAGATATGCACAGTATAATCTTATTGTCCTACTCTCCCAGGTGTGTCAAGATTTTTCAGTTAGTGTTGTGATAAAGCTTGAGCACACTCTGAACTCGCCAAAAGTTATGAATTTCTACAGTCCTTTTGAGACTTAAAAGGATCTCATTTTTAGTGGGATGGAAAGGTGAGAATAAATGTGAACCCCTGAGACAGTGATATTAAAGGTAATGTGTGTGTGTTAGGACCAAAAAGGTCTTTCTCACTCTCTGTATGCAATTGGAGATAAATATTAAAATATATATTACAGAGGTAGAAAACCTGATCAAAGACTTGCTAGACTTCATTCAAATCTTATAAGAAATCCACACGAGACAAAAGCACAAATGAGTACAATCTAAACTCATTGTCTTAATCCTCAAAAGGCACCTGACACAATGGTAACTACACGACTCATAATATGGAAAGACAGCTCATTTACCTTATGTCATCATCAACCTTTAATTTGACAGAATTTTGTTACAAATGGGGCAGGCTACGGTAAAATTAGAATCAAACAAGGTTGATCTCCCTTGTCGTGACTGATCTGTATGTACACAGTTTCCGGCCATTCGGTTTTTCAAAAGTGTTTATTATTTAGGTCACGAAGTTGATGTGTGAAACGTGTTTAGTTCTTTTTTGCTCTTCATTATCTGGAGCTAGACTGTTAGCAGGTGTGCTTGTAGAGGTGTATCTCATTGTCATGTATCACTACATTCGTTTTTTTGAGGAGTGCTTTGCATCCGTTTTCCCAACAAAGACAGAGATACTGTGGTGCGCTATAATCTTTCTGGAAATAATGCTTTGAATGGAACTTCCAATTAACAATCCTCAATTTTCAGCCATTTATTCTTGTGATTGCCTTGACTTATGACCACATTAAAAAGTCATAAATCATAATTGCAATCCCAGTGGGAGAGGCAATCAAAAGTGATGCTGCAGTGAGCCTGTTAATACCTCTTCTTTTAATCTTGGGACAGTTTTTTGGTCTCATTACACAGGCCGCCAATCAGCTCTGCAGCATGTTCGTGGTTCCAAGTTTTTCGGTTCTAACCGATCAGTGTCCTGGTGGTGGCGGCGCTGTGCAGTTTTTGTAATGAGTGGCTGTTCTCATCTCACTGTGCTTTCTGCCTCCTGTCACCCCTGTAGCTCCCTGGTACCTGTGAGTCATCTGCTCCCTCTGGACCATGACACCCCCCCCCCCTCCCTCGCTGTGGCTACAGGCCTATTGAGGGGTCCCTCCGGGTTAAGGAGTATGAGTCAAGTGGCACGACGGGAGGTGAAATGTGCAGCTAAGGTAAACAAATCCAGAGCCTACGAATGACCTGTCACAACATGTTTCATGAGCAGGCTGGATGACTCAATCACTGGGTATGCGGGACATATGGTGCCACCGGTCACAGTGAAATTAATACCCTGTGAATCATACCGACAGCCTGGTGAGCAGCTAGGTGGCGCACAGGAGGTGTTGGCCGACTGCACATTCGGGCTTTCTTCGCACAGCTTGGATACTTAAAACTGGGATTTGCATTTACACAAATGTTCACTCTTAATTTAAAAAAAAGGTCTTTTAATGGGGGGAAATTGTCATCTCAAGGAGAGGCGATAATTAACGCTACTTTACACTCGTTTCACAACTTCCCTTCAATGTTTACATACGTAACTTCAGAGTCAGTATTCGTCTCTAACTTGTCACATTATATTTCTGTGTCAACTCAACATGGTCTCAGCTCAGCGGAGGCTTAATATAGAGATGCCCAAGTCTGCCAAAAGGTAAAAAAGACAGATGGGCTGCATGAGAGGAGGCAAGGGAGGGAAGGGAGTGAAGAGGGAGAGAGAGAGATGGTGACAGCCAGGGGGGGAAAAAAAAAAAAAAAAAAGAAGAGGGAGATGAAGGGATGAAATTCAACCTTGCTGACAAACTGGCAATGAAGAGGGGAGTGAATGTGAGGGGACTCAAAGATCCAAGAGAGACAGGGGAACGAGAGCAAAGAAAAAGAGTGGGGATGAAAGCCAGAGAGCAAAAAAAAAAAAAAAGAGGAGATGGAGAGAATGTATGTGCGAGGAGCAGATTTGAAGGAGGAGGAGGAGGAGGAGGATGGGGGAGAGAGGCAGAGTGACAGACAGACGTGATGGGGTGAGTGACAGACCGTCACTCTGCTGGGTTTTGAAGCCTGCGGCAGCTGTGATATCGTTGGAGAACAACCCTCATGCTCCTCCACAGCGCCGTAGGAAGAGAAGCACTCTATGATTGTATCCATATTGTTAAAAATAGACAGCGTGGTAGGTTATGTAAACAGGCAGGTTTTGTACAGCGTTGCCTGTGCCGCGTCATACTAATTGGCGATGGATTTTGCATAAGGGGAAAAAAAAAAAAAAGTAAGCAGGCCCGGCTGTTTTTACGCGCATGAGGTGCTTTTTTTTTTTCCTGCAGGTGATGAAGTCGAGTCTGAAAACAAATTACAATGGAAGTTACAACTTCTCTTAAGCATGTAAGTGATTAAGTAAATGGCTGCTGTCTTTTGCAAGCTCTCGCAGACATCTTAAATCGACTTCATTAACAATACAACACCCATAAGCTTTTCCATGACACCAATTACTGGTAATCTGAACGCTTTGAAGTTTCATACTTGCTCAATTGTATCAGAAATCTACAAAACCGGAATTTAAAATATTGCCAGAAACGACCGGCTACTTTGATTTCAGACAGCGCTTTCAAGGTCAGATACAAATCAATTTAAAACATAGGAGCAACTTTTTCTTTTCTCCGTAACTTTTCCCAGAGTACCCGGCTTTTCTCTAGGGTTTATTTAAATACTATGTAACCTGGAGAACTACTTGTGTACTACTTTTGTGCATCAAGTGAAGACATTCTAAAATAGCCTTAATTAGTTTCTGCTTCTGCAAGCTTACAAGTGCATGTAATTGTTCCCTTAATGGCTACTCCATCCCAATGAGAAGCCAACGAGACGAAATGGCCCCAGGCTTCGTTGGCGAGCATTACCCCTCCCCCCACCTTCCCCTCCACCCCTTAATGCTTAAGATTTACTTCTTCTACACTAAAAATAACAATTTAACTCTTGAAAGACAGCCTGAGGTTAAAGATTGGAACAAATGAATTATTTTCCCCTTTTTAAATGCGGGTAAAAAGCAGAGTAGCTCTGCCCCGTTGCTGCGAGCTTTAGCAATTTGACAGTTTTAATACCTGATGTCTGTGCACTGACAGACATGGTTAGCAAACGGAGCATGATTGTGCGCGTCAGTGTACATGCGCGCACACACACACACACACACACATGTGCACACAGTTTGAGTATATGTGCTGTATGTGTGCACGGTTCTGGCTGTTGACTGAGTGAATTCAATCATGTACACTTGTTATTAGGAATTTGCATAATATTCCACCTCAGTGCTCAGCCAATTGGATGCGGTTTAATATATGCACACGAGCTAAGGTGATATGGTGTAATGTAACAGATCCATTCCAATTGAAAAGTAGTGGTAATGAGCACTGCATTTCATTCCAGGTGTGCTGATGCATACAGAGCAAAGATTTCACTACAGTTTTTGATTGAATACTGGTAAATTAAGCGTGCTGCGGCATCTGGCAATCAGAACCACACTGTCTGCAGGAGTCCTTCAATATTTACACCTGTGCTTTGAAGGGAAAGTCAAGTTTTCAAGTAGTAGTATACATTTTGTTTCAAACACTCAACAAATAGTTGGGTTAAAGGGTCTGCTCAACACAAATTACAAAAAAAAAGCATATTTTCATCTAATTCTCATGCAGATAGTTTTGCTTTATTCGTCCAGATTTTAAAGATATCCATCTTTGAAATTTATGCTGCAACTTGGCAACTCTTTTAATCACATCACAAATCACATGAAAAACTCAAAAGCACTATGTCTATGTCTAGCACTATTGGAAAGACACACTGCAGCTGAATTTTTTGACTAGCAAATACAAATTCTCATTCATCTTGATTTTATTGGATGGAGGCAAAATTTTCAGAGGCAGATATCTCAAAATATCATAAAAATTGAAATAAAATCAAACTACCTGCTAGCAAATATGTTATTGTGTAATTTGGGTGATCGGACCCTTTTAAATGGCTTCTGATTAACTTGTCATGATTCCTTAAACCAGGCAGAGCACATGCATCTGGTTTTTTTATTTGTATTTTTTTTTTTTTTTTTACATGCAATTGCATTAGAAACTTAAAAAAGAAGAAGAGCTGTTTACTAGCCATTCAGTTACTGGTAAAGCAAAATGGTTCCAATGCAAACTTCCAACTGTTGCTGTGATGACGTACGTTTGAAGAAGGAAAGGCAGCACTGGAAGGATCTTGGCTTTTACCAACCAACTTAAAGAGACAGTCCACACCAAAGTCAGTTCTCTCAGATATGGTGACTTTTTACATTTTTTTTTATGTTGGTGCTGTAGCTTAATACATGAAGAACATGCACAGAACAAATAAATAAGGAAACTGCCCCTTAATAACAAAGGCTTTTTGTTCAGACACTGATACTGTTCATAAGTGTAATATGTATTTTCCCCAATAATCTTGTCTTTCTGCTAAGATCCACATCTATCATTGTGTCTTTGGAGTGAACTGCTGCTTTAAGAGATGGAGAAACTGCTCGCAGGCCACTCAAAACACCTGCGCACAGTTTCAAACCATCAGCTGTAAAACCCAGGAAGGCAGATCATAAAAAGACGGTGAAAAGGGTCGGTGAAGAGAGAATTCAACAAAGGAGGCAGGTACAGCTAAAGGGTTAGTCCAACTGAAAATTGAAAATAACAAAGAAAAAGAAAACAGGCAGGTAAAAATGGGAGAAATACTCCCCCAGAGGTCAATGAGACAGATTAAAGGGTAAGGGGTTAGGGCTAATAGCCGGGACAACTGCGTGGGTGGATTTGATCACTGTGGGCCCCGTGATCGCTGTGACGTCCATCCTGACTTTGAGCTGATCTTTAATAGTCATCACGGAATAAAAACCCATTAAAAAAGTGCTGGTTATGGAAAGTGAAGTATTCGGTATGTGTAATCCCTTTCACGTTAGTTTTTACAGCGTACTGCAAAGCGTGTTTTTGTAGCAAAACATGATGTCACCGATAATCGCCGTAAAGTGCTGGTGGGCCGAGTTGAGGGAAAAATGGCCTCGTCCTGTATGACCTTTAATGAGTGCCATTACACCACGACTATGACTCAGGGAGTCTACATTGGCAGTAACATTTCAAAAGCTGAGGTAAATGTGTGTTGTGTGTGTGTGAACATCACGGCCTGACTTGTAATAAATCATGTAAGAGTAGCCTGTCGGGTCAAGACGTTGACGGGTTGAATGGGTTTCCGTTGTCTGCGGTTGTATTTAACTGTCACAAGTTTTGGATACGCAGCTGCAATCTGAACCTTAAAGATCTAAAAAATGTATTCATTATTTTAATGTTCAACTTCACATGCTGTTTGAAAGAAGTGACAGCTGCTCTCACAATTACTGCTGACATGAAAAGCAAAGCTTTGGGAAATGTGGTGAAGGTCATTTTTATCAACACTGCTGAGGACTGGATGGTATTTATTTTTCAACTAGTGAGAGATGAAAATGATTATCTGATGCTGTCACTTTATTGCTTTTCTTTCTTGTTTCTTTGTGGAAACTGTGGTTAAGTGTGATTACTATTATACCCCCCCATGTTTTCATTTTTGTCATGTTATTAAAAAGGTAAAATAACAGATTAAAATATGAATCATAAAAAAAAAAAAAAAAACAGTGATGTGAAATGAGGTCTCTCTGAGAAGCAGATATTGTGACGGTGGTTAAAGGGGACACACAGTCAGAGCTCTATCAGTGACTGGATGATACAGGCGGTGTCTGTTGCCATGGTCTTTAGAACTATAAATAACTCTTTAGAAAACTAGCTGGCGTCGATGTCCCCCCCAGGACGCCAGCCCTTCTTCATGAAAAGGTTCAGCCCGAGTTCACTCTCTGCTCTCCTCCCGTAGTGTTTTAATGAGTTTGAAAACACCCGCTTCACTTGATTCTATTATCGAGCTATCTCCCTGTGCTTGTCAGCTAAATTAGCTGCTAGCCTGGCTTTTTAGTCCATCCCACGCTGGTTGATCTAAAGAGTCAAGGAAAAGGTCAAATCACAATAGAGGGCAGGGACAGGGGGTGAAAACAAAACTAGAGAGGTCTAGAACCAGGAGTCCAGTGCAACATGGTTTTGCTAACACACGGGTTTCTGTGTGTTCACTCACAATGGAGAGGTGGGCGTATTCCCCAGCCAGAAACTGTTCTAGTGGAACCTGACTGCTGGCATTTTTCTAAATAGCAGCAGGTCAACAGGTTCCCGCTCCTGCCTTTTAGTCTTTCCTGGTGTTTATATAATGTAATGTACCAACCCACATCTAAGCGAATATTTCACCTCATGGTTTTTATCTGTCAATAACTGTTACATTAAATATAAAAACAAATGTGGGTAGGATTAACAAGGTTTATGTGTTAAGTGAGAGACTTTGTACTTTTTTATTCACAGCTTATAGCATTTATATCTCGCTTGGCTTTTATAAAGTGGATTTACAGATAGTTTATTTCTACTCATATGTTCTTTAAGAGATGTTTGCCAAAGGAAAAATAACCTTCGGGGGAACTTTTCTGAGCAGCATAGCCGTTTCTAAACCTTTGGAGGCCAAGTTCAAGTCAGGTCTAAACTCTTTTCAAAATATCAGCTGGGCAAACATGAGACGGAAGACTGAAAAAAAACATGGCTGAGAGTGTAGACAGCGTGTAAGTGTTGAGTAAAGTCTCAAGTTCTTTATGGCGAGTCCAAGTCAAATCACAAAGTCTGCATTAGCAAATAGCAAGTCAGAATGCAAGTCTGAATGCTGACTATTAAGACCACACGGCATTTGAACAATTTTCTTTGAAGCTATCAAATGTTTTTAACATGACTGAGAACATTTAAAATGAAATATGCAATGCAAATATGTCACTGAAACTTGTTGATCCAGGTTCTGACCCTAACCTTAACCCTAACGCCCTAACCCTGACGCCCTGATGCCCTGACCCCCTAACCCTAACGCCCTAACCCTGACACCCTAACCCTAACGCCCTAACCCTAATGCCCTGATGCCCTAACCCTAACGCCCTGACGCCTTAACCCTAATGCCCTGACGCCCTAACCCTAACCCCTTAACCCCAACGCCCTGACGCCCTAACCCTAATGCCCTGATGCCCTAACCCCAATGCCCTGACACCCTAACCCTAATGCCCTAACCCTAATGCCCTGACGCCTTAACCCTAATGCCCTGACGCCCTAACCCTAACGCCCTGACGCCCTAACCCCAATGCCCTGACACCCTAACCCTAATGCCCTAACTCTAACGCCCTGACGCCCTAACCCTAATGCCCTGACGCCCTAACCCTAACGCCCTGATGCCCTAACTCTAACGCCCTGACGCCCTAACCCTAATGCCCTGACGCCCTAACCCTAACGCCCTGATGCCCTAACCCTAATGCCCTGACGCCCTAACCCTAACGCCCTGATGCCCTGACGCCCTAACCCAACTTTTCTAAATTTACATTTCTTCAGTGTTTGTTTACATTAACTCTTGTTAGTCTGGTAACTTCGCCTGATGGCTATTTGGTGAGCTAACTCTCTGTAAGTAAGTGCAAAGTAGTGTTTTTTTTTTTTAATTATATGTTTGATGGTGTTAAGGTGCAGAGAGACAGGAAACAGGGGCAGAGGGAAGGGGTATGATGTGGAATGTTTTTGAGTAAAGACTAAGATTAAAGACAAGACAGTTTACCTTCACGCTGACCCATGGAAACATTGCATATATCCAATTTAATTTAGTGTTATTTCAGCCACAGCACAACCTTGCTCAGGTATCTTTGTTTCTGACTTTGCTCTATATTTGGCCGCTAATCTGTGCATTCTTGTCTACCGGCCCACCTGCCCGGTGGCTGCTTGGAGATTTGTGACACAGCTGCAGAGCCTCTACAGAAGGTATAGACAGAAAAGCAGATATCTGGTGAGAAATGGACAGGAAGTGAGAGAGATTGGAGGCCCTCTTGGAACTGTGATGCTGTTAGTTCCAAACCGGCTCCTCTTCTGCCTTATCAACCCGCCCGCCCAGCTCTTCTGATTGAACCAGCAGGGTCACAGTCTCTGGCTGAAATAGATTGCGTTGCTGTTTCTATTATATCCTCCACCACCGCCTCCCTCCCTCCTCTTCTCCCCCCCCCCTGTTGTCTGACTCCCTGGCTCAGGCCCCTGCTGGTTATTTATTTGTTATGGGCTTTTCTCATTTGAGCCTGAGTAGCTCATCATTGCAGCCACAGAGTCTGTCTGCGTGAAAGGAAGCCTCTTTCACTCGCTGAGGATTTATGGACTTCTGACATGGTGCCTGAGCAAGCAAGCAAGCAAGCAAGCAGCATGGAGAGGACAAAAAAACCGCTTCCTGCTGCCTTGTCCTCCTTGAATCACATCCAAATCAACCACATCTTCTTCCTTAACTTTCAGGAATATGCTCTAGTCTTCCAAGTGGGGGGAAAAAACTCAAAACATTCTCTCTCTTACTCTGCAGCTGTTGTTTCTTTCCATCATTTGAGGGTCATAGAGACATTTCCTTGCACTTTCCGCTATGCTTATTTAGCTGTTTGACTTGCATTTCCCTACTCTTGGGTTCATGTTAATAAGTATGAGGGCTGTCAAATTAAAAATGTAAGAAATAATGAGAGTCAAACCTATGAAGATCAAGATCTAATTAAATATTCAAGAACTGGTTGGGATTTTATAGGTCACGCCGTTTATTTGGGCAGCTGGGTGGTGAAGTGTAATTGTTAAAAGAGTCTGTGGTGTCACTGGAAGATTAGAGGTTCGATGCGACGAGTGAATCGAAGGCTAAAGTGAAACCGGAATGTTCAATTCCAGAAGTAAGGATACCTCATTTAAAATCACTTTGATCATTGTAATTACACAAATTATGGAACCTTTAGCACTAAAATGATCAGTCAGTAAATTCATTTTTTTCCAGCAAAATGCAAAAGATTTGATGGTTCCACCTTCTGAAATATGAGAATTTGCTGGGTTTTCTTATCTAATATTATCTTGAATGGAATATGTTTGGTCGGATTAAACTAAATATGTTGTGCGGTTCACTCTTTATGTCTAGACAAGGTAAAAACATAGCTAACATTCAATATTGAGGCTAATTTATTCATGTGTTTAGTGGCCTTTTCCACAAACCCAAGACTGTCCTTGCCATACTGATAGGCCTTTGTTATTTGTTTTTTAGGGAATTCATCCATATTTTTGTATTCTAATAGAAGTTCTGTTGTAATTTATCTTAGAATATAGATCGTAAACCTCAGAAATACATTTATTTGATAACTTGTCATAAGAAGTAATTACAGAATCTAGTGTCCATGTTGGCTGCGCAGGTTAAAAACCTTTGCAGTATTCTCTATAATGAAAATAAAAAATGATAAATGTAAATGAATGAGCTCAGAGAGAGACAGAGATGCTACCTGGCTTGTGCTTTGCATTTTTTCAGTGTGTTGGAAGACATTTAGGGAATATTTGTGTGTGCTGACGAGCTAAATAAAAGATGAGGAAAGGGCTTATGGGAGCATGTGTTGTTTAGACTTAGACAGGTTCTCTACTTGATTTGAGGAGTTAATTAGAGCCAATGCAGTATCTATTTAAGGGATTAAATCTTTCACATTCTTGGCTGCTGTGCTGAGCACATCTAGAGGTATGGCTGAACATAATGGGACGTGGGAGATCCTCTGATGTTCTTCAAGCTCTTTAGACTCGTTCTCTGCCGTATCCAATCCGTGTTTATCTCCGTTTAGTGAATATACACGCTGCGCTTTTCTGTCACTTTGAGTACTTGTGATTCGGGACTCTTCCATCTAAACCACACTGAGCTCTAAGTCAGTGGAACCATTAAGTGAAGCTGCCTGGGATATTACGCATCACGTCATGTAAGGTTGAGTCTAATGGAGTGTATGGATTAAAAAAAAAAAATCAATTAGCAATACTTGCTGCTTTTCACTAAGAGATTGGTTTAACTAGAGAGTTAAGTGTTAGTGAGCTAATGAAAGTGATATTTCACCCTGGATGAACATTGACACACATTAGTATGACACAGGAGTTCTTTACTGGTCAGCCTTTACTGGTCTGGACTCATCTTCTCATCAACTATTTCAATCGGCTATTATCAGAAATAGCAAAGAGACAAATAGATTTTTTTGAGAACTACAATATTGGACAAAGAAGATAAATAATAGAGTTGATTTGAATTTGTCATTACTGTAATTTTTATATTAGCTGTTTGAAATGAGAGCCGTTGCCATAGAAATGCGTGCTGAAAGCGGGAGACTGTTTAACCAGAGTGAAACATCGGTTTTTGTTAGTGGTCAGTCTGGTTAGTGTATACGGTGAGGCGTTCGGGGCCCAACAGTGCAATCCCCTGCAGGTCAAGAGTTCACTGAGGACAGACATCCCTCCCCCTTACCCTCCATCTCCACACTGATTGGCTCCGAGTCAGGTGACCCTTGTTCCCCCACGGAGGGAGGGCCATCAGGACCTGTACCTCTTTCAGGGTCACCTGCCTCCTTTGGGAATGTTGCCCCATGATAGGTTGTGCTGGCGCTTGTGGGTGTGGTCTTCCCTGTGGTTGTAGCGAAGGGGGGGAGGAGGAGGAGGAGGAGGAGGAGGAGGAGGAGGAGGAGGAGGAGGAGGAAGGGGGCAACAGAGTGAGTGATTAGTGAAATGTGAAACTTGAATCAGACTGGAGAATCAACTTCAGAGAAATGAGGGTGAGTCCTGAGTGGGAAGAAAACCGTCACCAGTTAACATAAAAAGACCCCGAGATGATTGTGAGCAACATGATGAGCAAACAAACACAAGTTAATTCATCCATCCTCAATCCTGTCAGCTAAATTCCCCGCAGATATAACAAAGATTTAAAGCTCTGCGGTGTACTTTACCAGCTGCTTAACATCCACATTGAAACTCTCCAGGAAATTGTGATTTTGGGAATCCGACATTTGCGAAGACATATCCGCGACTGTCCAGAATATTTCTTGCTGCGCTTGCTGTCGTCTCACTCAGAAATAGCCGACATAGTTTATAAAAAAATATCTCACAGCACATTTTGTGACTGTTTAAATAACATAACACAGCTATCTGGCAGGTTTTCATCTCAGCTTAGCAGACACTAGACTGATAAGGTATACTAATATTCTTAAATGGTATTTGAATATTTAAAAACCACTGGCTTCCAGTTTTCAGACTTTACAGTTGTGTCTCTGAATCACACAGTCAGCAGGTTTAATCCAGGTTCCTGAGCAGATTTTTATAGAAACACACCCCCTCCCCCCTTTTTTTTTTCTAACATGGCCTTGAACTCTGACCACGGTTAAAACTCCTCTGCGTCCTCTCTGCTAAGTGTTTTCACAGATAAGTGGAAATAGATACCGGTGGTTGGCTAAGTAATGGTTATTTTTCACCACAGCTCTTTTCCACTACCTCACCCAATCTGTTTTAACAGGAAACTCCGTCACCTTGAGGGCAGACCGCAGCAAAACGTTATGATGGCCACGTTTGGAATCATTTCAAACATATGCCAAGAAACGCGCCGGGCGTTTGCTGCCACGGGCCTTGTATTATCAAACATATTTATCTTGATGACACACTCCACATCTTGATTGCATTATTAGCTCTCTGTTGTCCTTGAGGTCATGTGAGCAGCATGCTGCTATTGGCTTGTGCTCCTGCACTAATAAGCCAGCCATAATGTTAGCGTTCTGCAGAGCTCGCACCCAGACTGGAGGAAAAAAAGGGCTTGTTCTCTCTCTCTCACTGTGAGCCAATTGACAGCGTTCACTATGAATGAGGTGCCCCGTCAGTTCACCATCTGCGCTGGGCAAATTAAAACTGTACACCAGGGGGTGTTTGGCCCTGGCACCTTGGACAATAGCTCCAGGACTTCATCATTACTTTCATTTATCACAATTGTGTTTCTTCTGAGTGTGTGCGTAGGATCGTATTGTTTGTCCTCTTTTACTGTTGATAAAGTACAAAAAAAAAAAAAAAAAAAAAAAAAAGGTTATACAACAGAGGAACATTTGATTACCTACGCAGCCAAGCGTTTGTCTCACGCCCTTCCCTCTGCTGGCTGCGATTGTTTGGGTGACAGGGAAGTGGAAGAAAGAAAACGTCCCTGCCTTTGGTGTGCTTTCGAACAGGGAATGGAGCCCCCCGTGTGACAACAGCTTTGTTCGGCATATGGGGTGTTTTATTGTCTAGGAAAGCTGATAATTGATCTTCAGTGCAGAGACTTAAAAGGCTTTTTGTGTGAATCAACTAGAAAAAAACAAAAAAAAAAAAAACTGAAAAACAACAGAGACAGAATCTGACTGCGTGTTGAGAACTTCAAACAGTGCAGTGAAGCATTGGGGTGGTGAGAGCCCCGCAGGATTAAGCAGCAGGGTTGCTCATCAAGTCTTGCTACCAACTGAGTGGTAATTCCTTCAGCAGGGAGGCTTTACAGACTACTGAGGCACCGTGGGACTGTGGAGGTCCAGGGCCGAAGCCTCTGGCAGACAAAGTGGCCTCTGTTCTGAGAAAGAGACTGAGAGAGAGAGAGAGAGAGATGCAGGATGGATCGCTCTGCTGAGTCGTAATGGCCGACATCTTCCAGCGTGATGGGCTCAGCGCTGATACTAATCACTGTGTTGGATCAACCACCGCCATTAACTCCCCCGTGCCCTAATTTGTTCAGTGACAAAAAAGGGATCTGACTTTGTTCAAGTCTTAAAAACTTCTCAAAAAAGTTGAGGCGGGGTCGTGTGTGCGTAAAAAGCGAACGAGGCAGGCCGACGGCTATCTGATTGAAAATGACTAGTTTTGAATGTTGCAGCGTTAGAAAATTGTCCTCACACCACCTCCTCAATCTTATCTGAGAGCGAGCCAGCTTGGCGGCATTTCTATTTCTATTCCGGCCATGCCAGGGGGCTGCGCGGTGTGGCCGGCTGGGGAGTAATGGGACGTGACAGGGATGATGATCCCTCTTGATACAGGGCATTAGGCAGCCTGGCCAGCATAGCTCCTGGTCCATCAAAGGAGTGATGCTTCAGACAATGGCTTCAATGTTTAAGCTGTCAGTCTGGCTGAGAGAGAGAGAGAGAGAGAGAGGGAGAGAGGCGGCGACGGCCATTCGGCTGCCTTAATAAAATATACTGTAGCTTCCCATGTGTGTAGAAACATTTACATTTCAGGCATATAACTGAATAAAACATACAGTTAAAAGGAAAAGGTGAGCGAGTGCTGGAGGTCGAGGCTCAAGGTCGAGGAGATATTTAAAAGAGAAATTCAGTTAATTAGTTTTTTTATGATAGGGGCCTTATTCTTGTGGTTTCGACCATCGTTCCTCCCACGGATGATGATGTTTTACTCACTTTGGCGACAAATAATCAAACAGGGAAGCAATTTGACAGACAAGTTGTGAACAAACAAAGCAAACTATCACCTGATCTGGCTCAGGTAAAGGTCCGGTTTGTTTGAGATTTTACACTTTCTGTTTCAGCTTTACTCTACTGTACTGTTACTGTAGCTGCATGATTTACCTGCACAAGCAGGGGACTATAACACAATCAAATAAGACCCAGACTCCAAAACAAAATCTTCTTATTTCATGTGAATCGTAGCTGTTGACGAACACAAAGCAGCAGCGTTTTTGGTTTCAAGTAGCACTACCTTTCTTTAAAATCCTTCTTATTGTGTTCAGTTTGCTAGCATTTAGCTCGTCAGAGCTCAGTGGTGACCGGTTAAATGAGCTGAGGCAGTTGAATAAAAACATAAAAAGACATGTCCACTGACCATACGCCGAATCTAGCGCCGTGTTTTGCTTGCGAGTGGTCGCCAGGACATCTGGAGATGAGAAATACAAAACAGAATGGTTATTATTTGTTAAGATTACTGTTTTCTGGGTTACAATTCATTTATTTCTAATAGTAGATAAGTATAGTTGTCCTGTTTGTGCTTCTGATCACATCCCAGACTCATGCGAAAGAGCTATAAACAAACCCGCTTTGTCTTACAGAAAAAAAACCCACATCCACCAGCAAACGCTTAATTAACATAGAAAGATTGAGAACAGTATTCCAGCAGGGATTGTGAACGGGGGCGGACAAAACTACACTTCAAGCTCCTTCAACATGAACTGAATTGCTACCCTTGTTGAAATAAATACATCGTAATGTTCTATTATAATTCGTTAGATCCGCAATCACTTGTGCCTGCTGTCGCTCTGCCAAGATCTGATAACAGTCAATAGTTTTTTTTTTTTCTCTTTATTGCTTATGTAAAAAAAAAAAAATCACTGAAAATAAAAATGATGTTTCCATCTCACCGTGGCAGGTATCAGGGTGCTGACGGTAGCCGTTCTCCACGTCCTGATCGAACCCGCCCCTGAAGAGACAAACAAAGACAGACACAAAAACAACAAAGACAAAAGAGAGCCATTAGTAAATTTGCATCCGTCCATTTCACTGATTGTCCGTTTGTAACAAAGCACCTCGGTGATTCTTTTCCAAAAATTGGTTTTATTGAGGAGGACTGCTCGGAAACGGAGAGGATAAGTGCAAGGTAACGAAATTGAATTTGTTTCGTGTCTGGTCGAGGTCGCAGCGTCTGTGTCTCGGATCTGTTGTTGTTGTTGCTGAGACACAATGATGGTGGCCGAACCTGAAGGGAAAATCCACCTTTGGATCTTCTTACAAGGTTGTCTATCATCAATTTTATGGCATTCAGCGGATTTCAGGAGTTTATTTGTGATGAAAAGTTGAAATTGACTTGTGTGTCCTTACTTTCCCTTCTGCCTTCTCTGTTTGAACTGCAGTAAGTAATCCTCCTACATTTTCCAGAGCCGAGGTTTCTTCTTCTTCTCTCCATACATGACATTTTCTGTGGCTCCGCTGTATTTTAGTCTACTGAGGTTACTGCTGGTGAAATTGGTACCTACACTATACCTCCTATACAATGAATGTCCCGCTGTGTGAGTGTTGAATGTCAGTGTGAGAAATAGTCTGGAGGGGAAAGTGTGTTGATTCAGAGCGTCTGACACCGAAACATTCAGTCGTTTACCACTGATATTTTCAAGAAAACATTCCTCGCACACATTGCTGATGGCGTAGGAAATGTCTTGACAACTTTATTTTTCTTTCTGAAGGAATAAGAAAAAAAATAAAGAAATAAAGAAAATGAACCTAGAATTGCAAGTGACATTTTCAAAAGCTGTTTTTTTTTTTTTTTTAATAGAATTATTTTTGAGTAGATTTTCAAGAGGACGAGAAGTGCAGATTGAAGAAAGGAGCGTTAGGTCTTGTTGAAAACACTTTTCACTACTTAACTGTCTCATTGCAAGAGTCTAGTGACTGAAAAGTGAATAATTGTAAACCTTATGTAAGGATGTGCTGCTTGTTTTCTACATCTGTGTAAATGTATGGCCCCAGTGATTAAAACTTATCAACGTGAAAACAGACAGTTTAGCGAAAAGAAAAACAAAAGCTCAATCGTGTCAAATAAATCCTTCAAAAATGTTTTTTTTACTGTGCAGTTTCTCAACATGTTGCTCTGCAATCTTAATCCTCTCAATTCACCTTTTGAACCACTCCTCCAAACTGACAAGAACCCCAATCTGACAATTATTGATTTTCTGCTGCTCTAGTAAAAAATGTGCCTACGATTGATATGCTGTTCTCTCTCTCTCCCTCTCTCTCTCTCTCTCTGATAGACGAATCATCTTTCACCTTCGACTCAACCGGGGGATCGAGGCTCTTCCAGTCGCATCCGTTCGACGGTTGAGTAATGAGATTTAGCCGACGCGCGGTGGAGCGGAAGCCCTTCTAGCCGAGCGGGGCTTTTTGCGTTTCGACGCCAACAATCCTCCCACGCGTTGTAATGAAGCAAATAAAATAGACACGGGTTCATATGCTGCACACGAGCGTAATGATCCGGTATCCACGCACAAGCACTTTGTATAAGCATGCATGCACACCTACTCTATAACAAACTAATTAGTTCCTTATATAACCTAAACACAAAACCTCCATCTCACACAGATTATATGCAAACACACAGACTTTCCAGCCACCGTCTATAATTAGAAAACTCGTCTCACACTCACACGCATAAAAACTTCCATCAAAACACATGATCTTGCATATAAATGATTCGAATTCTTTGTGGAGGGATACGATACGATGCCAAACAAACATGCTTTTCAGCATCTCGGAGAAACAATAGTGCAAATTGGAAGCAGAAGCCGGTGAACAACCGGAGCAAGAACACTGAACTCAGCTGGAAGGAGGAGAAAAAAAAAAAAAAATCAGCTCAAAAGAATTAATCACTTCAATTTCTTCAGTGCGTGTTAAAGCAGAAATTCTGCCGTCGACTGTCAGGTTTAGAAAATGTGTGTCAGTGAAAGCTGTGAGGAGGCTGGTTGGTGCGCAGATACACACCTGGTGCAGTAAATTACACCCTGTGTTACTCCTCTAAAACCCCGGCTCTCTTATAGTGAGTTCCTTTACGTTTCCTGAGGGAGGAGGGATCAGTGTAAGACAGGAGGTGATTATCAAATCAAAAGAAAGTCAGGCTGATGCTCGGTGTTCGTGTGGAGAATGAAGTAGGTCTGGGGGAGAACAGACTTTTAAAAAACAATGTAATTCTATCTTTAGAGGATGTATTTTTACAGCTTGAGCGCTTGACGTCACAAGATAAACGCACCATAAATGGTCTGATCGCATCTACAGTTTGTTTTCTTTGGTACGAATCACTGTGAAAAGTTTTGGGTTTTTACCTTTTTGGCTTGTGACTCCTTAAAGCAATGTTAAGTCTGCTTGCGTCGTCAGAGTCTAAAAGGTTGTGACCGGTTCAAACAAAGAGTGATAATTTCTGTTACGTCCTGTGTGTGTGTGTGTGTGTGTGTGTGTGTGTGTTCTGTGTACCTGCCCTTTGTTAGAGGGAGCTGACACCAATCATTGCTTCTGTCCAATCAGTGGCAGCTGAGCAACCTTCCTCCACATCCTCAGTCCCTGTCTCTCAGCCAGCAGATACTGCAGCAGCAGCTGAGTCTCCTCCACACCACATTATTTGTTGTTTCCTTTGTTTGTGTATTCAATAAACCAACTTTTGTTTATCTGGTTCTGTTTCCCTTCGTTCATGTTATTTCTCAGAGCTGGGTCGTCAAAATTCACTCTTAGATTGTTTCATCTAACACCTTTTAAAGGACCGGAGAGGTCAGGTTGGGTCAGGGGCTTTAGTAGCCAACAATTTTACAGACATCTCTTTTATAACAGAGACGTTTATATAAATATAAAAAGCATTTTACAGAAAGACCGCCTACGAGGAAAATGCTTTTTGGTGCTGCAGGGGATTTTTTTTTTGCTGCAATACGGCGAGTGGCCACTAGGAGAAACTGGAGCGGCGCTGTATCCAGTTCTCTTAATACATCCATGCTTGTTGCACATCACCCTCTTCTCTATCACCATAGCAACTGATGAAAACACAGAGTGGATCAACAAGAGACAAATAGGTGGGAAGCAGCCTTGTTCTGATGTGTCAATCTTACTGGTGCTCAATGAATTATGTCATCTTGTACTCTATAATATATTTGATGGCAAAATGCACCAATTTCCATCTTCAAACTTTTGCTTGAAAAGTAAACAACAATTACCTGAAAAATAACTACTAGTACAATGGGTGACCGGTTCCTTTCAGCTCATCAAACTAGCAAAGCACTGAAAACATGGAGGTTTGTGGCCGAGCATGCTCAGTGACGTCTGCCAGATGTGGAGGGACTCTTAGAATAAAACACACTTGCAGGGTTGATAACAAAGAGGTTATACAACCTAATTCAACAGTTTGTTTCTGGAGCTCTACAGCATGAAGGCATGCCTACATATTTGTTAGCAGGATACAGATTATTGGTTTTAATAAGACACAATAACTCAGATTTATCTTTTAAAGATCACCCCAGACATGTTTTAAGACATTTAAAAATAAGTCCAGAATGTATGATATGAATATACAACTGTTTTTAGTTTCAAAAGTTTAATTGCTGAACACAAAATGTCTTTTATTTCACTGAAAAGTCCAGTCTGTCAGTGTTTGTGCACTGGTGGCTTCAGGTTTCCACATCACACTTGTTCAGGTTGCATATGTCAAGTCACACTCACGTGTCCATGTGTTACACAGAGAAGCTCTCAGCTTTCAGCAGATTAATGTGAAAATACCCTCCTAGTGTCAAACTCTGCACAAACATGCGTGATTGTGCACGGTGAAGGTCAACCGTCCAGGTGAAGGAACAATAAGAGAAACACGTTTCTGAACGGGAGGCGACTTGAAAGTTCACGCCGTGTGTTGGAAGCGAACCAGAGCTTGTAAACAAGAGTTTAGTTAACTAGCGGGATGACAGGTCACCTTTACGTTTGAAAGAGCATGCCAGACTTTTTTCGGCACTCTTCGCCATAATTGACCTTCTCTGTCTTTCTTGCACATGAATAAACACTGAACACGACCATCAGGCCACGATTCATTTTGTTCTGCTCGGCTTTCCAAACACAAGGAGCTGCTGGCTGTCAGATATGAACATCTGTCCGCTTTTACCCATAAACCCTTTCAGTCTGGGTTCATGTCCTGTAGCTGGCTCCGTTACGCTCTCACTCATAAAAAAACATCACAAGATGGTTGGGGATTTAAATTTTTTAGGTGCTGTTATGATGCCATCTGAGTATTAATGACCTTGTTCTCTAACAAACTGGAGTGAATGCAGTCTTTCCCTCCTGGTTTGATAGTTTTGGTGTGATTAGTTGTTATCTTGGCACTGATAATATCAGAGCTTTGTGCTTAGTGGCAATATAGATTTTATTCCACAGATCAGAGGAAAAAAAAAACTTTTTTTTGCTGCTGTGGCCTTAACTTTAACGAACACTGTTGGCTCAACCTTAAATAAAACGACACAAAGAGTCAAGGTGAGTATCTGCACAAACTGATCTGCAGATGAGTCCATAAACACAATAATGATTACATAAGTAGCCTACATGAAAACATGAGCATGAACTGTTTCAAAAATGGGTTTGGGCTTGAGTGCTAGAGATGGACAGGTTTTTATTTTTCCATGGTGTTTGTTGACAATAACAAAAATATTAAAAAAAATCAGCAGCTTAATCCTGAAAAGTGTCGACCGGCACCATGCAGCTAACACACTTTCCCTTCCAGGATCTTTATCCAGCTCTGTCCTTGGCTGTCTTTTCTTTTGGCGTTGTGGTTTTGGCGACAGCGATTATGTCAAATACATTATAGATGACATACAAATTATAACACCCAGAAACGGTATGAAGCTGAGCCTTTTCCGGCCACAATCTTAAGCTCCTTTCACACATTCACTGCAACCTTAAACTTATCCGGACATTACCCGGAGGGGCTGTACTTGAGAATGCAAATGTCCAAATCAGTTGGACCGGACATTAAAACGTACTTAATCCCGCTGGCTCCCGTGTAGAAAGTCTGTGTAATGTCCGATTGAGCTCATGCGTGAATACAGCAGGTCGTTTTCTAGGGGAATTCAGAGTGTAGGCGTGTTGATGACGTTTTCTATCGTGCAACTGGCGTGAAACTAGAAGAATAGACGGGTCATTTACATAAAGACGCCAACAAAAATCTCCCGACTGGATAGATGACGAGATTTGGGAACTTACTGTCTCTTAAGTGCCGGCGCCGAACTCATCAGACAGATTCAAAAGGAATGGCGAGAGACTCGGTTGTTTATGACCAAATTACGGACCGGCTACATGACCGCACATACCAGGCGCCATTCCTCACCTAAACCAATCCAGTTAGTGAGAACACGTCTGACATCCGACGATCTCCTGATGTGTGCCACATGTCTTTAAAAAGGCGGCAACTCCAGACAATGTCCAGACCTGATTGTCTGGACGTTTTCAGGAGTTTTGTATGAGAAAACGGCTTTTCGGTATGAGAGATGAAGAGAGAGAGAGGGCTGTGAATCCTCTCTCCTAACCCTCTCCTATCCTCTGGATCAGCCACAAATCAGTCATTAAAATTTATGCCACCGCTGGTTGAGAAAGGAGAAAAAAAAAAAAGGAGACTGATAGTCCATGAAAAGAGTGATGTGAGAGAGGAGACAGTGAGAAACAGACAGAAAGAGAAGAGGAAGTCCCAGGAGGTGGATGACTTTTGAGCTGCTTCATCTCAAACTCCGGTCAGACTCTTTTCTGCTGCTCGATTAACATCAGTTCATCCATTTTTCTCGTTCCGTCGCTGTCCTTTTTTATCATACACCTTCTTTTCTCCTCTTTCAACATCTATTCATCACCTCTTTTCAATGATCTATATATATATATATACACACATATAAAAAGGTATCACTTAATGCAGGTTTAAAATCTGATGTTACTTCAGAGCCACAGAGAGAGTCTAAGCAGACCGTTTCTTGAAAAGAAGAATCTAAATGAAAAACAGATGTTTTGTACTTTGGAATCAGACTGATAAAAATTCACTCTCCCCGTCCTCCCACTCTTTCTCCTTTCACCCCTTGTTCCTTTTGTCTTTATTTCTCTTCCCTTTAAACAATCTCTCCTCTCTTAAGATTCCTTCTCTCTCTCAGTTTCCATCTTTTTTGATCGTCTCTCTCTCTTTCCTTCTTTCTTCCTCTACTCTTGTTTGCTTTGTTCTTCTGTCCGTACATACTTCTCTCTCCGTCTCTGGCAGGGGCCTGATAGTTGAGTTTGGACAGGATATTTTGGCTGATCTCTCTCTAGGTTCTGTTCCATTGATTTCCAGTGTGTCTTTGTCCTGAATGCTAAACCTCCGGCTCATAAATCAAAGCTCGGCGAAGTGCTCGGAGCACCTCGCCAGCGTTAAGCCACATCGGCACTTCCTCTCTCTCTCTCTCTCTCTCTCTCCATCACTAATAGGTCTAAATGTACTTGTGAGGACGTTTCAGTGACAGCTACTAACTCCTAACCTCAAACCTCAACGGAGGAGGCTCATTCATAGAGGCAGAGGACGAGGCTTTTTGGGAAACAAGAGGGAGATAAAAATAGTTTTTAAAAAAGGAGTAAACCATTACAAAAAAAACCCATTATTGAAATTCTGATTAAAAAGCTTCAACAGCGACACCTGCAGGGCAGGTAAGAGGAAGAGAGGGCAGTCAGAGGAGGCTCCTGCTGGATCTCCTATATCAATTTAATGTGCTTCATTTTCGTCATGCTTATCTATGATTGGCCAAAACACATAAAATGATGCTACTAGTGAGGACGTCCTCTCTAACCAATCAACAACCAGAATACAATATTGACATTGCATTGGTCCAATGATCCATATTTCAATTCCCTATCATTGTATGCGGTAAAGCCATAGATAGCACATTAGAAAAGAGATTATAATGTGTAAATTGCGAACACATCAATAAAAATAACATTTTATTTCGGCCTTTTCAACAGAGTCCAAGTTTCCTGCTTTCATATATACATTTCCCTTTATTTACTTTATTTTTCGAGCAGCAGATAGCTTCTTATGTTAGGCAACACAACAGTTAGCTTAACAGTCTTTAACAGTCCTTCAAGGCTGCTACAACAAGCTAACGGATTTCAGCTGTCTGGGCTGGAAACACGGTGGGTCTACGGTGACGTGCTGCAGCCCGGCATGTTGCTGCTCTGAAGTGAACTCTTCTCAACAACAATACAAAGTTAACAACATAGTTTAAATGAAACAACCAGGAGAGTTAACTTGTTTGTCATTGTTGCTAATGATATCAGACTGGTTAACCAGCAGCCACAAAGTTCTGTTAACTAACAAACAAGATGACCAACAGCCACAAATACAAATGGATGTTATAACATGGATACTTCATCTCCATGATAGAAAGAAGAAGACGTCACTTCTCTCTCTCCGTCTCTTAAGTCGCTAATTTGTTCTTTGATGGTTAAATGTCTCTCTGTGTGGCTGTTGTGTGAATTTATTCTGCACACTGAAGCTGTTGAAGAGTTACAGTGAGCTGTCTGGACTCATTCATTCATGTGGAATTGATCCAGTTTTTAATTGAGTGGTTGTTCAGTCACCTGTTGATGTTGTGTGATTTATGAACCTGTATCAGATTATAAGCTTTGTGGTATTTTTTTTTCTGTATACTAAGAAAATACACAGGAAACACGTGTAAATCATGTGATATGTTGTCTGTTTTTGATGAGAACATAAATCTGTTGTCACAATAGAACAATACTATAAATTTGAAGTTAACTTTGTTGGTAAAATGAAACATCTGAATCACTTCAGGGCTAAAATGAGCACTTCTTTGTTTAGAAACAATATGTAGAAATGTCTTTAAAGGAGCATTTTCACCTCTCAGGGGTTTTTGTTTTTGAAAGCAAATTGTTTTATATGCCATTCAGTGAATATTTGATGCTATAATTCAACAGGTTATGCTATAAATTATGTTGCACCTGCCCCCTAAAGGTCTCTGCACGGTCCTGCATTTGAATATAACAACATAACTTGAACATAATAAAGAAGAGATAAGTAGCCGACTGGTGTAAAATAACATGACGCCGTTCTGTCCTCCTCAATTTTTTGACTCACCAGCCGCCAACTGAACCTCAGATACTGAACCCTAATCTTAATTACAGCTTTCAACCGATCCTAAGACTTAATTGTAATGCTTACCAATTAATCCACTCCTTCAAGTCACAACAAAATTAAAAAAACAACTTTTTCATCTTGCTTGCCAGATTTTTTTTATGCCTTATTACACACACACACACACACACACACACATTTTTAATAAACAAAAACACATTTTCTAACAAAATCTCATTACTTTCACTTGCTTGGAAGCAGTGCATCTTTAATGATTATCTCAGTTGTGTACCAGGAGGCATAAATAAAAGTTCCAACGCAACCATGCTGCCTCTCGCAAATTAAACTCTCTTACTACATGACATCCTGCTTGTTTTTAAATAATTAAATGACCTCTCACTTCACGTTATTCCACCTCAACAGGAAGTAGAGAGAATCAAATCAACCACTTCAACCCTCTATATGCAAAAAACCTTTTTGAAAAGTATCACAGAGCATGTTAAGCACCACTCAGAGGCCGACTCGTGGCATTTCCGGTTAGCTTAGCTTAGCATAAACTAGCTAGCTAGCTTGGCTCCGTGCAGAAGTAACAAAACCTGCATACCAGCACCTCTAAAGCTAATGGATCAACATGTTATATTTTGTTTGAATAATGCACACAAAAGCACAACAAGTTAAACAACAAGTTATGGTTTTATTGAGGTTTTGTGCAGGACTATTTCTTGACCAGGGTGCAGTGACTTCCTGGAATTTTATCATCATTGTGAGGTTGCCGAGAAAAAATACTTCAGGAAGTCACAGCACCTGATTAAGATATAGTCTGATACAAACCTCCCGTAAAACCACTACTAGATGTTTTTTAATTCAGTTTATGTTAAATATGCTGCACTCATATCTACCGTACATACATGAGTGGTATCAATTGTATTCTCGAACTCTCAGCAAGAAAGAAAATAGATTTGTAATATTTCTTTTAAGTAAAAAAACTG
The DNA here is from genome assembly GCF_914725855.1 of Thunnus albacares. Lineage (NCBI taxonomy): Eukaryota > Metazoa > Chordata > Actinopteri > Scombriformes > Scombridae > Thunnus > Thunnus albacares. Next base: position 29,753,510 of record NC_058113.1, read on the forward strand.
ACTGTGTTAACTATATTGGTTGAAATTACAATAATCCAAATAGTAGATGCTCTCCAATGCATAAACAGAAGAGGTCACACAGAAACATACATCTAGAAAAAAAAAAAAAACAACATAAAAAAACAAAATCCCTCTGGCCTCTGTCTGTGTGAGGGCAGGGGAAGTAATATGTCTGGGTGACCAAGCAGAGCATATGCAATAATTCCAGGTCGGCACATTTTCAGCCATCAAAATAATCTATTGGAAGCCAGTCAACAGTGGAAGTGGTGCTTTGGGTGTGTGTGTGTGTGTGTGTGTGTGTGTGTGTGTGTGTGAGATGAAGGGGTAAGGTAAGTGTAGTGGGTTGTCAGTCCATAGAAAACTTCCACACACACACACAGTTTACAACCAATGTACATAGAGGTAAGAGAAGGAGAAAAAAAAACCCCAGCAAGGTGATTTAGCAGCAGGTTGTACGTCAACCACACAGGAACGAGCAAAGTCCTTGACTGTCAGGAAGCGCGTAGAATGAGAAAATAGTACTTTTAACTGCCTCTGCTCCTCCTCCTCCTCCTTTACCCTTTACTGCATCCATCTATCTGTCTACCTATTCATCTATCCATCTGTCCATCCATCCAACCACCCATCCGTCTTTCTTCCCCATTTTCCCCAGACAGCGCGGTACACTGCTGCGTGATTGAAACACATGCAGCTGACCATCACTTTTGATTTTATGACACAGGCTTTGAGAGAGTAGGAGGGAGAGAGGGAGGGAGAAAGGTAACTTTAGTGCAAGAACGAATCACAACCAAAGTCCAAATGAAAGGAAATTTCATTATCTTTTTTTTCCTCCTGCTATAACATTCAGATCTGCTCAGTAAAAACAAAAAAAATTCTCTGCTCTGTTTAGAGAAGAAGAAAAACATCAGAGATGCACCGACTGATTGGCCACCAACTGAAATCAGCTGGTTTTCAGCTAATCGGTCATGACTGGTGACCGGCCCGATCAGTCTCATATATCCCATCATATTTTCCTCACGGAGCTGCACTATGGTTCCTGTCGCGCACACAGCTGTTACAGCACAGACGACACACACACACACACACACACACACACACACACACACACACACACACACACACACACACACACACACACACACACACACACACACACACACATGTCACTGGTGTGGAAGTTCTTCAATGTAAATGAAGACACAAAGCCCCAGTGAACATGTCCGATATCAAGAAGAAAAATGTGAGTTATTTAAATAGTAAAATGAACATGCAATTGAATTTTAATATTTCATTAAAGAAAAGTTACAGAAATGTTTGTGTGTGCTGTCAATTATAGTTGTCAGAACTTCTTTCTTATTTAATTCTTATAAAGAAAGAAAATCATCAAAAAATCGGAATCAGCCAAGAAAATTGCAATCAGTGCATCTCTGATCAGCATGCAAAAGGAGGAAATTTACATATTTTATTCTTGGTTTCATGACAGCGCCCCCTGTCTGTGCATTAACCAGTCAGAAAGCTGCTGTTGGGCCGAAAAACAGTTTTCAACCAATAAAATCCTCCCTTCCCTTCTATGTCCCCCCTATTTCACTTTAACACTGTTATACATTGAGATACAGTATGTCAGGACAGCCACTGCAACCTTATCTACCTTCTCTTCTTATCTACAAACATGGACACACATCTCGTGTTGCACCTCTGCTTGTTGAACGAGTGACCGAACAAACCTCCACCAGAAAGAAAGAGCTCTGCTAACATCACTTTACAGACTAGATCACCAATTATCTGGTCAGCTGAACAGCTGAAAATCTCACCTGCAAATGTCAACATCAGCTGATTTGGATGCTAAATGTTGTGGTTCTTTACTCTAACAAAACGCTGGCTGTCTTTAGCTTATAAGCTGTAGTTACCAGCACAAACTGTATCTCTGAGCCGCCTCAGCTGGCGCGTCCGCTCAGAGGCCTGAAGGCTGAAGGAGAACTCCTGATATCTCTGTAAAGTCCTTTTTTTTTTGTGAAAAGGTTGACTTCTGTGACTTCAGTTGGACTTTTACAGTCACAAACATAAATTCTGCTTCTAACACTACGGGGTCGGTGGGTGGGGGGTCGATACCGTACTGTCAAATGGCTCCCTGACAGTTTACAGGAATAGATAAGTAAATTGGGTTCTTAATTTCCTCATCGACTTGTCTCCTCCTCCTCTACTTATCCATGCTCCCCCTCTGACATCCTGCTCTGCACACACACACACACACACACACTCACAGAACCAATAAAATTAGAAGGTACCACTTAACATGTACAGGCCATTTGTGAATAAACAAGATAGATTTAAGTTGTAGGTCTCAAAAGGGACCAGAGAAGTGGTGTTTTAGTAAAAAAACTGCGAGTCAGATATTCATCATGCTGCCGTTGAAACCATGTCTAATTCTAGATTAGTTATTGATTTATCAGGAGTGCATCGCCCCGGTGAGTGTATACAGGTCCGGTTGATCTGCACAGTGCTGAACAATTCACTTGAGAAGAGAGAGAAAGAGAGAGAGAAAGAGAGAGAGAGAGAAAGAGAGAGAGGGGAGATATGAAAATTATTGCTTTTTGCTCCTGCTTGGAAACACATTATTGACTAAGTTACAAATCTGTCCGCTGCGACTGTGAGTTAAGAGAACTAATCAGAGAATTAATTCAGATTGACCAAACACAACAGTGGCTGATCTCACTAATTAGCTGAACTTCATCCAGAGGGGAATGAACAACTGAAACCTCCTGCTGGAGTGTTTGATTAGAAAGCAAATCTGCATACTTTTTGTCCCTCGGTGCTTCATGAATAGAGACTTCTCAGTTAAAGGTTGAATCAACAATGAATCACATTGGGCAGAAAATCACTGCTGCAACCGTTAATGGGACTAAATCTTTTGAAGTATGTTTTACTTTTGGCTACGCCCCGGTCACTGATGTTAAAACGCAAGTGTTTGTTTTTTTTTTCGAGAGCTGAGAGGAGAAATATATGCTGTGATGTCACCGGTTGGAAGCGTGGCCAGATGTGCGAAATGTCAAAAACAAGAGAGCAGAGAGCGGCGACGGCTTTCTGCCCTCTGTGCTCGAGTGTTGATTGACAGTTTGGGATTTGTTACCAGATAATAATCACTTTACACCCGGTTTCTCCCCTCCAATTTTCATCTCAATCATCTTATTCCACCCAGTCTGGACAGGATCACATGTATATTCTCACTGGATTCCTCCGACTCTTCATTGAAACTACACATAGGATGTTTAAGTTCAGTGAAATACTCAAAAACAAAGACACATGGCTGCACCACTCCATCCATAGAACTACTCTAGATGTCTTATAATCTTATAATTTAGCCTGACACATCTGGTATCTTTGGACAGAGTTTGGAACGACTGACCTAACGAGCAAGTCAGCTGGGTTTTAAGAGGTTTATCTCTCCTCACAGTGAAATTTAATCATCTCAAACCACAAGTCTAAACATAATAACCTCTTAACTGTGTTCATAAACTTCACCATCTTCAATTTAGCGCGTCATCGTTCTCTGCACCTGAGGCTTGTCCACCTTCACTCGGAAATGAGTTTATCACTCGCTAAAGACCCGACGATGACCTTGTATAATGCAGAAAGGGTTCGGCGCTGTGACTTAGTGAGGTGGAAATGTAGATACTTAGCTGTCAGACACTAATCTGACTTTATGTGAGCTTTGCTACCTTTCACCGGGCATTAAAACCCGCTAAACACGGTGTGCCGTTTTACTGTCGGTGTGCTGTTAAAAGTGTTGCCCCGCAGAGTGTTTTCATTTTGTAAGATGAGAAGGAGAAGAAGAAGCAGTAAAACATTGTTATTGTTCCCAATATGAAGACAAATAAAACAATAACAACGGTGATGAAATAAACACCAAAGTGCTTACGTCTGTCAGTTTAAAAATGTTTAAAGCCTGTGTGGATTGTTATTCTTTATTCATCACTATTATTCATTATTACATGAAGATTTTTCTCACATCTGGATGAATAAGGACTGGTGATTTTGCAGCATGCAGGAACAGGAAGACAAACCTGAACAACCTGAAGGCTGTAGTGATGTCATTCAGCCTTCCTCAGATCTACACTGGGTAAGAAGAGGATACCCCGACTTATTACCTACTGTGTGTGTGTGTGTGTGTTTGTGTGTGTGTGTGTGACTTACTTGAAGCCAGGTGAGACTGTGGCACAGCTGCCTGACTTCAGCCAAATGCAGTAAGGGTCCCGCGAAGACAAACAGCTCCTGCACGACAAACAGAGAGACAGGAAGACAATCGGTGACGGAGGGAACAGTAGCGAGCACATTGCCACACGCTGAATCGTGTGAAATTTCGGTGCTTCATAAGGTGAAGACAGAGAGGTCAAAGACACCAACAAGCAAGAAAAAAACCCACATTATATCATCAAGTTTTGCGATTAGAGTTATTTATAAGCGTCTCTAATTGACAAAACAAAAGCGGCGTTATTGTGAACTCGCAGCATTAATCTTTACATCTCAACTCCTCATGCGACTCCTATAATCTTGTTTTTATGCAAATAAACTGATTAGTTGACAATATCTGCTGCCACACAGACGCGTGCTGTTTAAATACAGCACAGCTACATCCTTTTATATGACTGAATATCATACACGTGGCATTTTACGACTCACGTCGCCGTTTCTGCCGAGATTCTATATATGAATAAAATATGTAATTACCAATGTTTGCTGACACTGTTTGTGAACGCTGACTAACAAGTATCCCGACACCGCTGCGTTCTTCATAACAGAGATGAATGCAGACAGTTATATAAAGAGACAAAGGCAAGATCACTATTAGATTAGTTTCTGATTACAGATAGGACTGTGGACGTGTTTGGTTTACTTACTTGAACGGATTAAAAAGCGGAGTTCTCTCTCTCTTACAGGCTTTAAAGCATCGATCTATAATTGGTTTGACCATATAAATTACAGATATTTACTCCTACATAATTGAAGAGTTTAACTTGTGGATAAAATGTCTGCATTTTGTGATTCTCAATTGAACAAAACTGAAAAAAATAGACCTGTTTGTCTTTAGAAAACATACTGAAGTAAACAAACCATCAGCCTGAGAAAACAGAAGAATAAACTAAATCCACTTTTTCGAGTTATTAAATTACACGTAAACTCACTTCATCGTACAATCAATTTATTCTGGTCCTTGTCTCGAGTGTTCACTGTATTAACCTGCAGCTGAGATGCAGTCATCACTCCTGTTTGAGAAACATCTGATAAAACTACAGCGCTGAGTTGTATCAGGAATTTACTGAGCCATGAATGCTGCAGATATGGACGTCAGAAAGTACTGAGAGACGTTGGTTTTTGGTCTGTTCATGACATTTATTGATGATAACAAATAGAGCCTGATCCTTTAAAAGATCTGTCAATCAATCAGTGAATCGTAGCAGCTTCCAATCTTCCAATCTCTCTCTACATGTGGACTGTACCTTTAAATGAGGACCATTCTGGCCATCATAGTGCCTTTCTTTGACCTTTCTTTGACCTTTCTTTGAGTTTTGCCACCAGTCTCGTGTCAGCAGACGAGTCAGTCACCTGCTCCTACTAACTATACTCAGAACTGTTTACTTCCTCCCTTTAGGAAATTCAGCATTAACCACAATCAATAGACATTAGTCACGTTCCCTACGGTAGAAATTCCCGGCTGATTCACAGCTTTCGGTACTATGAGACTCAGACATGTCTGTTGTTGATCTGCTGATCGGTGCTTCTGCCTCATGTTTGCTTTTAAATCTGCGGTTTTAAAACGCTGCACTCTGAAATGAGTTGAAAGGATCCTCGTGGCCTTTATCCTGCAACTTTACAGCTGCAAAACAACACCGGTGTCAGTGAGAGAATTACCGTTATTTTTTCTTGCGCTCTGCAGGTCGGCAGCGTTCACCCAGCAGCACCGACATAACGAGCATAAAATACATTAGGAGAAAAGAAAGACTACCGATGCTTACCTGCTGCCTATCTACACTTACATAAGAGATGTTTTAACCTGATCTTTTAAATAACACCATCAGAAATAAAAGTTGCCAGATTGCTGGCAGTACTTCTGGGTGCAGCTCCATGTCAAACCCTTTATGGCAGTCAAGGAATAAATTGTGCTGAGTTTTAATGAGGACTCCTGCGATCTGTTTTTAAATATCTAAAATTATTTACTATCTACAACCTGAGCGCGCAGGTGTTACACCACCTTCACCCTCAGTCTGTAAACATTACAGAGAAATCCCACCGAGAGCAGATCAGTGTGTCACTCTTACAGAACAGAAGGGAAGTCAAAAGGAGCTGTTTGCAATCCTACACCGCCTGCAGCTGGGAACTCATATTAATGCAAAGTATTTATGAATAAAGCTACAGCAGGCAAGATCTCTCTTTTATTTTTACCTCAGTTTTCTACTGCTAATTGGCACTTTACGGAAACCTGTGGATGCAACTGACATATGTAACTAATCCAGACTAATATAAAGGGATGCACAAATCCACCAAAATGACAAAATACTTAAGTTTGTCATTTCCGCTCCTATTGGCAGGATATCGCTTGTCGATCCTTCCATACGCCCCGACCTCCATGTGCAGTTTGAGGCTCTATAATAATGTCTCCAACATCTGCCTTCGCTCCTGACAGACGACTCATAATTCACACACCTTGCCAAATTGTTTTGGACCTTTTCACAAATGAACTGTGCTGTCATTTTCTTGGAAGGACATTCTCTATGATAAAAATAATAATAATAATACAAAAGCCCTTCAATAAATACGCAGTTAGTGAAGCTCGTAAAGTTTATTGTTGAGACTGTCAAAAGGTGCTGATTCGACTTGACAGTAAGAGAAATAACAGGCCTGTAAGTAGGTGTGTTTCGGCCGCTGTTTGGTGAGGATTGTATTCCTGGTGAACAACCACAATATCCTCATTTTCAACAGCATGATCTTTGATTTTCTTGATTGTGAGTAACTTTTCTTATCCCAAAAAGGCAAAACTCATTTGCACCGAGGGCACGACTACAAGAGATGCAAGTCCTAAGCATATCAGAGAGACAGCAAATACATGATGCACCCAAACTGGAGGGAACATAATAAAAAGCGGGAGGGTTCAAGTCATTTCAAGTCAAAAAGGCGCGAGTTATTTGTGTTCGGGTCAAAGCTGCGAGGCTTTTTTTTTTTGAGTCTGTGAAGTTCAGTTTAAAGTTGTCAGATTTGGGACTGGAAGTCTGTAAAATTCAGCAAAAACTCTGTAACGTCTTACAACAATCAATCAAAAACTACTGTGAACTTCACAACACTGGCTTTTGCTGCTGGACTATTGTACCGAATGAAAATCATGAATTGATTTTTTTTCCCCCCCTCTCTCTCAAAGCATTGCAGACTGACAAAGGACCTCTGGGTATTAAGGTCCTAGAATGACTCTTGCCGCCATGTGTGGCTGCCAATATGTGACACTGCATAGTGTAGCTTTAATAAATTATTCATAAATTAGCCATAAGGTATATATGCATCTCTCTCTCTTTCTCTTTCTCTCCAGTCTCCCTCCTCCTCCTCCTCCTCCTCCACGTCACTGCATTCCTCTGCAGTTACAGGACAGGAATGAACCTCAGCACTAAAGCTCTATGGGAAAAGAGCCCAGTCAGGTCCAGCTGTGGTTTGTTTGGTAAGAGACACGTAGCAAAGTCATTTGTTCTGTGTTTGACATTGTTTTCATATGTAGAGTTTATACACGACGTATGTGTCCCTCGTCATTCTTTAACCCTTCAGACTTCTTCTGCCATCTTGCTCTCATTCTGACACGCTATGATGAACACATAGGTGTGTACGTTCGCCTGCAGCTACACTGTGTGAAGAACATCCATTAGCTGCTGAGAGGAGAAGAGATTTATCCATTTTTTGAGACCGATGCTCATAATTTCCAGTTTAGCAAACATCCTGGGAAAAAAAAACACAACACTGACTTACTGGAGATGTTTAAATTGATGCTGGTGAACAACTAAACACCAAGATGCTATTCAAGAAATTAAAATTAATGCAATAGATTCAATTGCAGCAGATGTTTGCTGTTATTTTATCATTAATCTTTTTGTTATTCACATATAAATTAGTAGGTTTCTTCTGTTTTTGTGAGAAACTGGATCTTATTTTCATACTGTTGGCCATCATTCTTATTGGTAATAATACTGTGACACTGAACTCGCCAAGTTAATAAATGAAATCCATGAATGTGGCGACGTTGCTAAAAAGAACACGCATGCAATGAAGCCATCAGACATGTTGAACAAACTCCCGGAGCAGCATGTGTGCACACGTAGCTTCCTGTACAATGACGGATTATTACTGACATTTACCCCAAATAAAGAGGTTGATATAATCCGGTGTTGTTTACAACTTGTTTGATCATCTTGACTGCTTGTGTTTCTTGTCCTGATTTCACCTTCCAAAAATCGCAGCAGTTACTATGACGAGTACAATGTTATCATAAAATGCTAGACAATGTCATAATAAACTGGAATTATCTGTTAAGGCACTGATGATGCACATCTTAAAATGAGCCAGAAATGCTTCATAAAGTAGGTGACAGTCAAAATAATGTAAATGAATTCATCCTAGACACTGAAACTGTTCATATAAAAAAAAAAAAGACATCTCCTCTGGAGTTGAAAATCCCTGGCTCTACAGATTTTCAGAGTTTGAGGTCTCTTCTGCCCTTTCGTTGTTTTTTTTTTTTATTTTTATTAAAATTCCCACTTCATACATTTCCTTGCTGCTGTTCAAAACAGAGTATTTTCTGAAACCTAATATTGGCAGCAGGGCCTCGAGTGAAAAAAGAAACCTGACGATGCAGACTAAAGTGACGGAGAGAGAGAGAGAGAGAGAGAGAGAAGCCAAGAGTGAGAGACACGCGAGGACTGAGAGAAAAGAGGCAGAAAACAGAGAAATGGAGTAAATCTCATCTGGAGTGAGAGACAGATTCATTGGTGTGGTAAAGGAGGATGTGGCGGCTGAAACCTGACCTCCTGGCCAGTGCTGATGAGGCTTACGGGGCCCCTAATCCCAGGATGAGGTGTGCTGTAGCTCTAGTCTCTAAAAAGGATCTGGGGGATGTAGCCGGCCAGTGAGTTTCACAGGCCCTATCCTTTCTCTTCCCCGTTCCTTCTTTTCCTCCTCTCTCTCTCTCTCCTCCGGCTTCAGGAAAAAAAAAAAAAAACAACAGCGGCCACTACTGCTGGCTCTTAGCCAATCAGCTGGATCCAATTTATGACTAAACGATGTTGAGAGCTTCTCCGGGTCTTTGCAATGAGGGTTTAGCATGCTATGGGTGTATATGTATTCCCTGGTGGAGATGAGGAGAAATCCTTCCTATGGGTTGGAGGACTTTTAGAAAAGGGGGGGGGGGGGGGTGCATGGAGCCAGCATTCCTCCCAGCCCCAAAAATAGAATCTGAAGCTGGGGAGCAAGTACATTAGCTGTGGCTAAAACATCGCCTGCAAACAAAAGCCTGTAGACAAAGAGAGATGGTTGAAGGCTCTGCCACGCTCTGCTCATAAACTTGCTTTAAAACATCATGTATGTAAACAAGCAACCTGATTTCACCTCCAAATAAAGAGGTTAATATAATCTGGTGTTGCTTAAAATCTGATTGATCATCTTGACTGGTTGTGTTTCTTGCCCTGTCTGACTATACTGTAGTGATTTCACCAAGTTTCCAAAATCGCAGCAGTTACTTTGATGAGTACAAAGTTATCATAACTGATAGAAATGATGGACAAAGCTGCAAAAATAAGACAATGTCACAATAAACCGGCATTATCCGTTAAGCCATTGATGATGCATATCTTAAAATGAGTTAGAAATGCTTAATAAACTAGATGACAGTCAATATAAATTAATTTATCCTAGACAGGACACAAAATGCTGGTAAAATATGCAAGTAGCTGGTAGATTTGCTTCACTCACAACCCCTCACCCCTCCACCCCCCCAAAGGTAATCTATTGTGGCTGGTAAAATTTGAATGTTCACAAGCCGTTTGGCCGGTGGACAGAAAAGTTAATTTTAAACCCTGATCCTGTTCATATGAAAAAAAAAAAAAAAAGAGAGACATCTCCTCTGGAGTTGAAAATCCTTGGCTCTACAGATTTTTAGAGTTTGGGGTCTCTTCTGCCCTTTTATTGTATTTTTTTTATTAAAACTCCCACTTCATACATTTCCTCGCTGCTGTTCAAAACAGAGTATTTTCTGAAACCTAATATTGGCAGCAGGGCCTCGAGTGAAAAAAGAAACCTGACGATGCAGACTACGGAGAGAGAGAGAGAGAGAAAGAGAGAGAAACAAGCCAAGAGTGAGAGACATGCAAAGACAGAGGAAAATGGAGGCAGAAAACAGAGAGATAGAGTAAATCTCATCTAGAGGGAGACAGATTCATTGGTGTGGTAAAGGAGGATATGGCGGCTGAAACCTGACCTCCTGGCCAGTGCTGATGAGGCTTACGGGGCCCCTAATCCCAGGATGAGGTGTGCTGTAGCTCTAGTCTCTAAAAAGGATCTTGGGATGTAGCCGGTCCGTAAGCTTAGGTAAGACAGACCCTATCCATTTTCTCCCTGTTCCTTCTTTTCCTCCTCTCTCTCTCTCCTCCAGCTTCAGGAAAAAAAAAAAAAAACAACAGCGGCCACTACTGCTGGCTCTTAGCCAATCAGCTGGATCCAATTTATGACTAAACAATGTTGAGAGCTTCTCCAGGCCTTTGCAATGAAGGTTTAGCATGCTATGGGGGTATATATATTCCCTGGTGGAGATGAGGAGAAATCCTTCTTTTGGGTTGAGAGGTTGGAGGACATTTAGAAAAAGGGGGGGTGGGGGGGGGGGTGCATGGAGCCAGCATTCCTCCCAGCCCCAAAAATAGAATCTGAAGCTGGGGAGCAAGTACATTAGCTGTGGCTAAAACATCGCCTGCAAACAAAAGCCTGTAGACAAAGAGAGATGGTTGAAGGCTCTGCCACGCTCTGCTCATAAACTTGCTTTAAAAGCAATTTCAGCCTCTTGACAGCAGTTCTTTCAAGGGTTTATTTTGCATCATTTACATAATTTACACACAACAGTGGTGTTAAGTTGATGATTACACATAATTGTTTTTAGGTCTGCAACTAATGATTATTTTCATAATCGATTAATTACTTTTAAGGGTTTTTTCCAAGTCACTGACTAAGAATTTACTCTATGAAATGTCACGAATTCTCAAAAATTGCATAGTCCATAGCGACATCTTTAAAGTGTTGCTCTGTCCGACCAACAGTTCATAACCAAAGGGTATTAAATTTACAATAAGTGTGTTCATTTGCACTTTATCTGTGTTCACTGGCTTTTGCAGTGACTTAAATGTCATGTAAATGAGCAACTTGGTTTCCCTACTCAGGGTCGAGTATTACTGATTTTCTCAGTTTCTTCTCTCTTGGAGAAAGTATCACTGTGACAGCAGAGTGGGAAAGGAAAGATGAGTAGATGTAGTAATGCATCCTTGTTTTCAAAATAGAGGGAGTGTCTAAACCGCACGGCTTATCTGCAGGGGTTCCTCAACAGTCAGTGCTCGGTCCCCTTCTCTTCTTAATAAACACCACCTCACCTGGTGCAATCATCCACTTCTATGCTGATGATACCCAACTCTTCCTATCATTCCTGCCGAAAGACCTCACAGTCTCAGCATGGGTCTCGTTGTGCCTTGCCGATATGAAGGAACGCCACCTTCAGCTTAACCTCCTCATCGTCCCAACCAAGCCTCTCTATACAAGAACAGATGAATAGCCAGCTCGAATTTGTCCAACACTTGCCCACAAAGTCTGCCTGAAACTTGGGTGTCATGAATGCTGACCAAGTAACTTTAAGGTTCACATGGCCTTGATAGCTTGGTCGTGTTAATTTCCCCAGTACAACGTCAGGAAGATCAGACTCTACCAGTTTGAGCATGCACCACAACTCCTGGTACAGGCTCTCATAATATCACGCATTGGCAGGTCTCTCCACATGCATGTTCATACCTCTGCAGATGATCCAGAACGCAGCAGTGCATCTGGTCTTCAACCAGCCCAAACCAGCATATCACTCCGCTGTTCATATCCCTCCCCTGGCCAAATTCAAAACCCTGACACTCACTTACAGAATAGCAACTAAAACGGCTCCCACCTACCTGAACTCCCTCATTCAGGTCTATGCTTCTTCCCGCTTACTACACTCTGCCAATGAAAGGTGCCTGGTACCACCACCAGAACATGGCCCTAAATTGCTAGCCAGACTTCTCTGTAGTTCCCCAGTGGTAGAACGAGTTACCAAACTCCATTTGATCTGCCGTCCCTCTTGATCTTTAAGAAAGAGCTAAAGACCCAACTCTTCTGCCAACACCTGATGGACTCATTAAAAAATAAATAAATTATCTGCTTCTATGCACTCTATGCATTGCCTGTTGGCACCTACATCCTATTGGACTTGGCACTTACACGCGTTGTTCTCTTCTGACTAGATCCTTGCTTGTGTTGTATTAACTCTCAGGTGTACATCGCTTTGGATAAAAGCGGCTAGCAAATGAAACTGTAACATTGTAACCATTTCGAAATTCACACACATTTGCGCTGTAGGGATACGTCGTGCGCTTTCACTACAGAGCTTGTCCTCTCACTGAGCCGTCAAACCTCCAACACACACAAATGAAAAAATAAATAAATAAATAAAAAAAATTCAGGAGGCAGTGTATTGTATCACTACTAGAGTTGAAGGTGCCCTGAAGAGTTTTCTTGTAAAGAAACAAGTTATGTTGACATTCATTGTTACTCACCAAAACTTTTTGTGCGTGTCCTTGTGATCTACAAATGTGTTGAATACATTTCCTTCCTCATAAAACATTTGCTGAACAAATTTTTTTTTTTAAGTATTTCTGCATTGTTTACATTCATGTTAACTCGCTTGCAGTCTTCTTCTTCTCTGCCTTTGTTGGTGCATAGATGTGTTTCTTGGTGCATTACAGCCATCTTTAGATCAGGGGAATAGTGTGAAATGAATGGTATGACTATGTATTGTGCATACAAAAACAGGGACCCACTCATAAAAAAAACTGCTCCATAGCGACACTAGAGGTCAAAAACTCCACAGGGAACCTCTAAGATAAGTATGTTGTGCTTCCAAATTAAGGCTGGGAGTTGGGGAGAAATCTGTATACTGACTTTCTCTGAGCAACCTGGTTTACTGTAAAAATACTGAATCATATAAAAACAAGAGTACTCCATTACTTACAAACCCGATGAATTCCAGTTTCTTTCTTAGCCCTTCGTACCAGTTAGCATCAGCTGTCATGCCAACTGTAAACCTCAGGGATATTAAACTATTATTCTCAAAATTGCACACTTAAATGCTTTTTATTTCAGCTGTATAAAAACATAGGATCACTTACACTCAAACATGAACTTCAGGCAGAAAACCGATCAGAATTGGCCTATAAAAACGTTCAACCTTGCTTGTAACCACAGCATATCTTACGTGGCAAGCACAGCATACATCCCCAGTGCTCGGTTTCATCTTACTCTCACTTACCTGCCAACACCACAAATAACCTCAGAGTGCTTTTGGGGGGAAAGTGGGCCCAACCAACTCTATGTAACAGGCAGATAACAGCATAACATCTGTTATTTGGTACGGGCCTTTGTCCAAAAGCTTCTGACAGCATCATGAGTGGACACATTTCTTAAATTGGTGGCTGGAGAGGAAATTGAACCAGCCTTAATTGCGTTACCTGGCAGTGAAACCTTTAAACCATGTAGTGTTTTTGGGCCGTCTCACTCTTCAGGCTGGTTTTGAGATGTTCCAATATCTTTGAATTGTTGTGTTTTTCTGACTTTTGACCATTTTCCTTCATCTTTACACATTTTCCAAAAGATTTGTTTTTTTTTTTTCCATTTGTATAATCTTTGCCTATTTCCTCCTAAAGTCTGCTGCAAGAACATCTACACAAACTTCTGATTTGTTTAAATTTCTGACAATGTACACACTCTTAGATGTCCTGAATAGAAATCCATTTGCTCCATTTTTCTAGGTTTCAACAGGGTTTTCATGTTTTTTTTTTGTTTTTTTTCACTCGACTAAATCTGGTCTTGAAATAGAAGACAGGTGTTCGGACAGTAACTTATGATTATTTTCATTGATACATCTATTCAATTTTTCCTATCAATCATTTCATTGTTTAATCTTTTGTCAGAAAATAGAGAAAGTTCCAAAAGCCTGTGTTGATATCTATAAATTGCTGTCCTACCAGCAGTCCAACAGTTTTAAACATATCCATTTTATCTCTCCTTCCATTGTTGGAGGTTTATATTATATGGGTCCGGGTTGCCGAGGCAGCAAGATAAGTAAGTGTCCCTCCAGTGTGTTGTGGGTTTGCCCTGGGGCCTCCAGCATCCAGGAGGCCTCCTGATCAGACACTAAACCGCCTCAACTGACTGAATCTAAATGTGACATAGCGGCGGATGGTTCCACTTGGGACCTCCTTCTATATGTCCAGGCCCTCACTTTGTCTCTAAAAGTGAGCCCAGCCACTGTGCAAAGAGACTCATTACCCAAAGCTCATGAGCATAGTTGACAGTTGGAAAGTCGATCAAAATAAAATAGAAAACTTTACCTCTAAGGCTCAGCCCCCTCTTCACCACAACAGTCCGGTGCAACGTCTGCACCAACGTAACAACTCCAGACAACTTCCAGTTCATCTCTACCCCATTAATGGACAAAACCCTGAGATACTCACGCCCAACCATAAACAATCCACTGTTTTCTACCAGCACCACGGTCACCAGTGTGTACTCACTTCTTGCAGTTGGTGTAGTCGGAGCAGCGGCTGAGCGGCACACGGATCACGCAGCTGGAGAAGGCCACGAACAACGCGTGATGATCCCGATCCAACTCGAGACCCAGCACCCTCCTGTCCTCCCCCCGCACATTGCATCTAGGAACACAGGGGGAAAAACATCAACTGTCACAATCAGACATTTTCAATTTTTTTTTGTTTCATTTTGTTAAAATCATCGCTACAGATGGCTGGCACAGTCTGAAAAATTATACAAAGAGCCGGCTGTGAATCGAACTCTATGCAGATAGACATTTCAAGCTGTGCAGTCAGAAAACAAAAGACGACACTGGGAGAAAAAAAAGAAAGAAAAAAAAAAACATCCCCTCGAGCTGTACAGGGTGATGCAAAGTGTTACAATAGACCAAAGAATGGGTGGGCAGGACAGATCAAGGCAGAACACAGAGAGGAGGAGAAAAAGCAAGAAAGGCGATAAAAGAAAAGATCAGAGGAAAAAAGTGAGAGAAACATACAAAGTAGAGGACAAAGAAAGAAAAAGGGAAACAGACATGAAAAAAAAAAGAAAACGAGAATGAACAAACAAAAGACGAAAAGAAATACAATTAAGGAAAAAAGATAGGGGAGAGCTTAAAACAGATCCGACACAGAAAAAGACAAGACAAGATTGTCTGACTTGTTGGGGTTGTAGACGTCAATGTCCTCCAGGAGTTGGGTGCTGAAGGACGCGTTGGTTCCCTCGGTGCTGGCCAGGATCTTCAACACGTGGCCGTTGTCTGAGCCGAGGAAAACCACCGTGTAGTTCTTGTTGGGCCCCGCCGACGTGTCCACCGCTATCTGGGTCAACTTGAACCTGCGTTATATAAAAAAAACAAAAAGAAATTATAAAACACAACTGTGCTAAAAAATTGATGTTTGTGGAAAAGAAAGAACGGAAACGCCGACTTATAGAATCACATTTCGAGTAAAGAGATCAGCTAAAATGAAGCAGACGGTTCTCTTCAAACTGACGTAACTTAGAGGGGGCTAACAATGTCAACGTGCTGCTTAACATGTTAATATTGCTTTGTTTTATCAAAGTCAATTTCCCATGGTAAACAAAACAAACAGTGGGCGAGTGCTGAGCTGATTGTATAAAGCATCGGCATGCAATCAATCACATCATCTAGCAACCCACCAGTCCCTTCCTCCATCGCCTACATCCTTTAATCCCTTCATCCTATAAATTCATCCATCCACCCACAGCCACTCAATCGATCCATCCTTCTTCTTGTTTATGGGACGAGTATCATGTCATGTTTAAAAATTGGAAGAAAAAAACCTTTGAAAGCTTGAAATTTAATAAAAAAGTTTTGAAGGCTTGCATAATGTTTTGATAGGATGAAAATAAATTTAAAATCTCTGCAAATGTTATTTTGTATTTGAGTTTTTCCTTCTTCACAAATGCTGCGTTACTTTTTAGGAGTGTTTCTCCAACACTAGTTTGTTTTCCAGGTTTGAAACTTTGTAAACGGTGATCTGAAAACTGCTGCTCGTATGTTGGGAAGAAAGTTTTGAAATGTTGAGACTTGAGTTTTTGAAAGGGCGAAGTTTTATTTTGAAACTTTTATGGATGTAGATATGCACCCGATGTACAGCCTATCAAAACATTATGCAAGCCTTCAAAACTTAAGTTTCAATCTTGGAAAACCTTTTTTATTAGATTTCAAGTTTTCAAAGCTTTTTTTTTTTTTCCAGTTTTGAAATATGACATGATAATCATCCGATAGTTCATCTTCGACTGCTGTCTCTTTGATCTCTTTCACGTTTTCTAGTTTTTGTATGTAATGATATCCAGTGAACTGCTGCTTCATTTTCAGCACCATCCTGCTTCATATTCATCCGACTCCACAGTCACACCCGGGAGCTTCCCAGTATCACCACAGTTGTCTCCTGCTGGCTCCACTGGAGCAGCCGTGGATTAAGAGCCGTGTTGAAGGGCACCTTGAGTCCGGCGGTTGTTGACAGAGGGATAAGCTTTACTTATTCATTTCCTCCGTCTGCAACTCTGGCCCCGGGATTCAAACAAACAAACTAACTCTAACAAACCCGGCATGTTTCTGGCGTCACGTTCCTTCTATAAAGGACGCCGGCAGAGACTCCTGTGCCCTCACTTTTCTCCCGCGGTCCCCTCCGTGTCGTTCCCATAGAAGCTGGTGTGTTTACCCACATGGGCTCGACCGGCACGTCGCCGCACAGGCTCGGTAGTATTGCGTGATGCACTTCTGGTTAGATTTCATTTATCTAGCTCCTCTCTGGGGAAAGACGAGGCAGATGTGATGTTTTTGGCGCCAGATGTGTAGCGGCGCATGTTTCCCCAGTGTGGAGCCACTGCAGTGTCTAGCTGGCTGTCAGCCTGGCTCTGCTTCAGGAGGCACGGAGGAGGCTCCAGTATACTGTGTGTGTGTGTGTGTGTGTGTGTGTGTGTGTGTGTGTGTGTGTCTCTCTAAGGCTGAATCTGTGATGTGTATCAGCTGTGTGTGTGTATATCCATGTCTGAGCTTTATGCATTACTGTCTGAAACACTTGTGACACTTATCACTGATGCAACATTCAACCCATCATCATCCCATATCAGTAGATTCTCAAATGTCACAACACACACACACACACACACGCACACACGCACACACAAACCGGTGACTTCTTCACTTCTATGCAAGCTGTAGAGGAACATCTGCAGGTCGAGTCAGCGCTCAAGGAAGATCCCATCCCTATGCGGCTTGTCTTTGATGTGGGCCGAGAGATCGACCGTTGGAAAAAAAAAAAAAAAAAAAAAATCCGATGGGTTTTAATGAGGGACAAGGTTGTGTGTTCCACCTGAGCTCACTCTTCGATACCAATCACAGCTCAGAGTGTGGAAACACTGCCGGTACATTATGTTGCTACAGAAAATAGAAAACAATACCTGCATACCAACCGTAAAAAAAAGGAAAAAAGACCCTGGTCTTTCCTGGTAATGGTCTGTTTCATAGCTGCAGCCAGCCTCTGAGGTTTAACAAAAGCATAAAATGCTTCCCCCTCACACCCATTTTTAAACATTTCTGTCCACCTCTTGTAATGTGAGCTGGGACTGGGACTAGTGTACATGAACTAAGTTTAGTCCCTGGTGTTCCAGTCGAATAGCAGGTTAAATTGAGGGCTTGTGTTCCTGTGGTGGAAATGCTCTATAAATAAAGTTTACCTGATGAAGCTTCTCAGTCAAAAGCTTTTGATTCAGTAAGGATTTTAAAGATTCGGCGAAACGTATCTGATAATTTCATCGTTAAATAAACCCCCGTACCTGCTGGTGGTGCGGGTGAAGTAGGGTCTGTCGTTGACCGAGGGGACGGACTCGTCCATGAGCGGGTAGGACTTGATGAAAGTCAGCGTGTCGTCGGGGAAGGTGGTGGACGACTTGTAGGCAGCTGCTGAGCCCTCGCCAGCGCAGCAGCCCGGCCTGTACGACAACAGCAGCAGTTAGAACAAACAAACAAAAAAACATCAGGATTGAATCCAGTTCCATGGGCACAGATGTAAAAACACTGGCAGCTGTTTGTTTTTGGGGATGATCAAGAGGGAAAAAACAGGTGTCTTGTGTGTGGCTGCTGTTTTTTTTTTTTTTGTTTGGAGATGTCTGTGCAGAACAATATCAGCAAGCAGCTGCAAAAAAAACTCCACTGTCAAAGTTAGAAAAAAAACATGTTCTTGGAAAGTGACAGTTTGCTATTTAAAGATGTGTCTCTTACCTCGGTTTTGGGACCTGCTCCTCTGGAACAGGTGTCCACGCCGACTCGCTGTTCCTCTGCTCTTTGAATTTGCCACTGAAGGCCTTCTCTATGTCGTCCATATAGAAAGCACAGACTGCTGAGCCGGTGATGCTGTTGGAGCGGCCGCAAAAAGAAGACGACGTTACAAAGAGCAAGACAAAGGTTTGAAATCCAGAACCTCGTCTCCAAGCCTGGAACAACCAGGCGATTCAGGAAACCCATATGTGGTCACATGTACATTAAATATTGCTTTTTTGTTCTTGTTCCTGTAATTTTCTTTTTATTAGTTTTGTTATCATTGTTAATGTGCTATTAGTGAAGTTTTATTGTGAAGGAGTGGAGTGTAGAGTAACCAGGACTCACTATAGATTATTTAAACTACTGTGTATGAAGGCTGGACTTTATCTTTATGTGTATGTAGGTTTTTTTTTTTCTTTCTCACAACTTGTTTCAGCTTGAATGAGTGTTTCATCGAGGTTACTGCCCACATAACACACTTGGTGGTCATCCACATTTCCTAGAACCATAGTTAAATACCAACTCTTATTGTAACATCTACATCAGCTGCCTGATAGCTGCGGTTTCACTTGTGTGTGACTCCGAGCGTCTTTTTTTACCGTTAAACATTGACTCAAAAACCGAGGTACATTCCTGACTCCACCTCAGCTTCACTTCAGAAACAAATAATACAAACCTGACACCCGTCTGTCCTTACTGACCTGTTCGCCTGTGTGGTGAAGACGCCGAGGACGGCCGGCCTGTGGTTGATCTGCAGCACGTTGGTCAGCGACTGCAGTACGTCAAAGTAGAAGAAGGAGTCGCCGGGGACGGAGCAGTTCAGCCGGGCTTTGAGGAACGACGTCCAGTAACGTTCTAGCACCCTCGGGGAACCGCCGTTGTCGTTCTTACAAACGCGTGCGACTCTGGAGAAAACCACCTGAGGGGGACAGGAAGTCCGAAATCTCTTACAGGTGACACAACTCATAGATCACGCTGTTTACCACAACACGCTCAGGCAGAGCTGATGTGGAACACTGACGCAGTTAAACATCTTGTAGGCGTGCGGTTTGCAGGGCAGGCTAGGGCTGTCCCGAATACCTTTTTTTAGGCTTCAAAGCTTTGGTCGCAATATTCAAATCTATTGGATATGAATAAAGCTTTGTGGAGGGGGGTGGAGAGAGAGAAGGAGAGACGACGGAGGCAGCAGGGGAGTATCACGGTGCAGGTACCTCCTCCTCCTCGGTGTCGCTCGTGCTGCTGGTGTTTTGTCGGTCTGCGTCCAGGAGGTACCTGCACCATGACTTGCTCTTCCCTAGTACCTCTATCTCTCTCTTTCTATTCACCCACCCCTCTTCCTTTCAAAAACCGGGGGGGGAGGCTTCAAAACATTCGCTACATCCCTAACGGCGACTAATGTTCTACTTCAATCCTCTCAGTGACCAAACACTCACCGAACCGCAAGCCTGACGAGCTTCTGGTCTGGTAAAGAAAGAAAGACTAAGAATCTCTCACCTTGCCAAGAGTGGTGTACTCCACTGCGATCTCGCTGAAGAAAAAGTACACGTAATTCCCGTACTCGATAGCGTGGAGGAAATGGGGCTCTGTGGGAGACAAGAAGAAAAGATGTGTGACAAACACACTGGCACTGATGCCTTATTTTCCTACATGACAGTGTATTGTGAGGAGGCAGGGAGTGGAGACGGGTAAACACAGATGCTCAATTTGGAAAATGGGTCCAAGGGAATGCAGGACGACTGTGTTCTAAATTTGCAAATTTGAATATTACTGTAGGATGGAAAACATTCTTACAGCCACAGAGATAATGCTCAGTTTTTTTTTTTTGAAATAGCAGAACTAGCGCCGCATCAGTGCTGATAAAAGCATCATCAGCTGAAGGCAGAATTCATACAGCTGAGGTTTTTATATCGTTGAATGCATTTTGGTTTAGATTTGAACATTTGTAAGTTACTAAAGTTATAAAACTTAAAAGACATAATTAAGAAGGTTGAAGCACTGCAGCTCAGAGTGTGACGTCGCCCCGCTTACACCTTATTTGTCGTGACCTACTTCCTCCGAATATACTGCCATGTCCTGATTCTGAACCATTAAACTGATATGCTTAAATGACTGATATGATATGGTTGAGCGTACGGCTGATGTGTGTGTGTGTGTGTGTGTGTGTGTGTGTGATTGCAACTACTGAAAATGAGGTGACACGATCAGATTGTTTTCCCCTCTCGCAATTACAGACGGGTGTTAGAGAGTGATGAGTCTTTCTCTAACAAATTATCTTTGGCCGAGTTCAGACACCAGCTTACAGAAAGCACAGTGAATAAATATTAGCCAAATTATATTGTGGACTTTGGGGAAGTTACTCATGGAATAAACTTTAGATCTGCTACGGCTAGGGCTAGCTAAACATGAGAAACCTGCTACCTCAATATTTTGCACATTGCTCTTTGCTGATAAAAACAAGAGAAAGGACAAATAAAAGATCTGATAAGAGATTAATTAGCATAAAAGTTTGGCAAATCTGGGTGTTTTGCACACCTAGAACCACCGTCACTGAGATGTGACGCTGTTGTCCATGAAGACTTCCCTGTTGGCCGTACCACGTGCCAAACTAAAAACCAAAGGCGACTGTGCTTTCTTTGCCGTGGCAACCAGACTTTTTTTTAGAATAGCTGTGTCTGTATGTGTTCTTGAATGTGTCTTTCATGGTTTTTGTGTCCTACTTTGTCCCAACGTCACTGTAAAGCACTTTGTAACCTGTGTTAAAAAAAAGGTGCTATATAAATAAAGTTTTACTTTTAACCACCTCACAATGTGCCACATGTAAGTTAATTAGTTAAGATGCCTGATTCTCACCTCGCAGCCATTTAGAGTCATACTTGACTGTACGTAGAACAGGGCTACTCTCTCCCAGGCTGCGATAAATCACTGCATCGCTCGCCAAGAAGTCAGTCATGGTGGCTGAGTAGAAATCTCCACCTGAGAGAAAAAAAAAAAAGAGTAATTGGATTTATATTCAAGGATCACAATTCCAAAGAACAACCAACTTCTCTTAAGTGTCTATTTTGGTCACAGGTGACTTTTATTGCCCTTTAGTAAAAAAAAAAAAAAGAGGCAAAAGGAGAACAGATGTAGGAGAACGTTTCAACTCTTAATATCAACCCCCGTGTGAACTTTGCATAAATGTCAGTGGAAAGCTGGCAGGATTGAGTGCAGGTTTGGCTCTCCCTTCACTCTTCCATGAACTTGACCCAAACGTGTTCGCAAAGTATCGGCTTCCTTCGCCGCTATGATTAGTAAGGAAGCTGTGAAATTTAACCTCAAATCTGAATCCATCAAGGGGGCAGATTGAGATTACACCCTGTGTTGATTTACATCATTTACAGAGAGACGTATGGTTAGTAAACATCTACAGCAATTTAGTCTGTTATTAGATTCTCATTTTTACGTGATATTTTTAAAAAAATCTTTTATCCGCATGTGTGAGATAAAGCAAACTGAACTACATCGCTGGCAGTGTGTTCCCTAAAGGATCATACCAGTTGTTTTTTGCATGTTTAAGCACATTCACTACAATTTATGTGTATTTAACATCATAGCAAATGATCTTGACAACCATGCTGCTGTGTTTTAGAAAGTTTGTTTTCCATTTCAGGCATCCATCCATTTCTATTCATTTCTATTCATTCCCATCCAGCAAGAAAATCAAAACAGGCTCTTGAAACTTTATTTATACTGTAATGGATTACACAACTTGAGCAAGTCTTGTTTGTCAAAAGTTACATTGTCATTATTATGAAATAATGTCAGAGCTTTCGAATCAATCTGCATTTAAACAGCATTACTGCTTAATAATGTAACATTGACTGAAACTGAATGCAGACTTGATGGGTCACTGTGATGGATCACAACGGTCTGCTGATTGCTTTTCACAACATATGAAAATTAATGATTTATTGTCCTGTCTGACACTGGTAATGGTGCTTTGATGTCCAGGAGGTTGCTGACCTTAATGAGATTTTACTTGGTTAAATAAAAAATAAAATAAAAGGAAACCAAATACTTAAACTGTATAAGCATGCATTTGAAAATGCTCAGCATGAAATATGGCATAAAAGTAATTTGTATTCAACGAGCTAAATCCTGCTAAAAACACTAGTAAACTACCAAACGTTCCACTGAGAGACACAGAAGGTCGTTTCTGCTGGCGGCCGTCGACTCTCTGCTGCAGAACGTCATATGATTTCCCTCTTCACACAAATAACTGATAACTGGTTAACAACTGTAATACGTAATTATTATTATAGTTCTGCACAATCTATAATAATAACAATGTTTCTATGGCACACCTTTTAATAATTATAAATCTATTCTTAATTTTATTTTTTTTATCATATTTCATTATATACTATGTATAAAATCATTGCATGATGGATAATAACTATTTTTATCTGTCTCACAACTATCATTTTATTATATACTACATATATAATTACTGCACAATGTATAATAACCTTTTGTATTTAACTATTTATTTTATTTTGTGATTTTTGCTGGATGATGTGACACTTCGATTCCCCTCAGGATTAATAAAGTATTTCTTATTTTTATTCATATTCAAAAAGTCCTTTACTTATAATCATACAGTATATGATTGATGATGTGTAATATACACACATTTTATTCTGTCCTTAATTCAAGACTGACTGTATTTTCAAACAATTACACAAGACTGCATGACCTGATGCATCACCTGTAGAGACTGAAAAGGTAAATTAGCTTCATTTGACTTAGAAAAGGTGTTTATGGTCCAGTATAATGATCCAGTTTGCTTTTACTGGTGAGAAACACCAGTTTAATTTTCAAACCAATATAAAGTGTGAACTGCGGTGAATTCTGAATCTAAATTATAGAAAGTGAATAATGCTGAAACTTTACGATCAGCCCCAGTAGGAGTTGAACCTGTAATGTTTGTTTTGTCGTTCTGCTTTATTCACCTGCAAAAAGTCCGACGTTGGACTGGCGGGACTCGAAGGGGCAGCGAGCCTGTCCCACCACCTCCTCCCCTTCCTGCTCCAGTGTCGACATCTGAAAAAAAAACAAAAACAACCTTCATGAGACCGACTGTAACGCTAACCCAACAGAAAAATTGGGACATAAAAGACAGAGTTACGACTGTAAACACAACAACAACAACAACAGCTTTACGGTTTACACCTGTAAACCCACAAGGTCGCCGCCTCTCCGACTGCAAAAAAAAAAAAAAAATCAATCTGCCTCAAACCTACAAAAGTCTTAAATATAATAAGTATTGCGGTTGAATGCGAAGGATGCACACACCGAATCAGTGATAATGAAAAGCAAACACATGCATTATAAAGATTAGTTTCTTATTTGATGTATTGTATGTGTGTCAGCTCCATAAAAGATGTGTGTGAAGTTGGGAGTCCTGCTGTCAGGACCAGAGAAGACAGTTTATCTCTCAGCCGCAGATATTTAGCTGCTATTTTCCGACCTGCTGTTAACAAGGTTGTAAACCTCAGATACAACAATAAACAAATCCCAGCGGTGTGTATACGTATGTGTGTGTGTGTGTGTGTGTGTGTGTGTGTGTGTGTGTAGGGACTGGAGGTCGAATGCATGCAGAGCAGCTTCAACGCGCTGTATCAACAAGGACACACACACACACACACACACACACACACACACACACACACACAATGTTAAGTCTATTAACACACGGCTCGGTTTATGTGATGCTGTGTCTTCTGACACGTGTTTGTTATTCTGTCAGAAAACTCATTCTGTACCTTCACTGCAAACCCCCTAATCAGGGCTGCAGCGGTAAATTAAAAAAATAATAATATTGCATAGAGTTAATTATTTCAAATGAGGATTATCACTAATCTTGTTATTACTGTTGGCAGTTTGTACATGTTGGTCATAATATTGTGTCTGTCCTGTCCTGTTTATTTAGCTGCAATATGAGATGAGAATCTCCAAATGTCAGCCGTAAACATGAGATGATTGGACTTTTTTAACAAACTTGTGAACACGTCTGAACAGAAGATCACAAGACGGGTTTTTAATTGGGGGGGAAATTTTGTACGAACGTCTTTATTTTGTATGTTTTTCAGTGCAAATTGTTCTCTATGTGTAAGGAAAGAAAGCAAATCTAAATCACATGCGTAGCCTTGCAGATGTTTATTTGTTGAACCTAAGAGAGGAGACAAAGTTCTTTGTTTGCAATGTAATGTTTTATGTAACAAGTCATGTTGTTTCACCCGCTGCACCAGTACCGCTGGTGTCATTAAGTCCATGTGGGCTGGAAACAACAATTACTAATACAACATGAAATGTCAATTGGATCTCCCGAAGGACTCATAATACCGTCATCTGCTCCCATTAAAATTTCTTACTTTATTAACAGAATACATCAATGCATCATCATCCCTTACACACGCACACAAAAAAAAAGATCTAAATTTCTTCTTCATAGGGTTCATGAAGTTCACTATTTCACTAAATCAAGTAGAGTTTAACTACAGAGCTCAAAACCGCTAGTTTGTCTCATAAACTAAAGTGTGTAAAACAAAAAGCAGCTGTTTTCATTATATTTGGTTGAGATTTAACAACAGTGGTCGCAAACTTTAGTAGCAAACGAGAAGTGATGTTCGGCTGATTAGTATTCTGATGCCGCATGTTTTAAATGCCGTCTGATCTGATGTGTGTCCTGTCCGACCACCGCTGTTTCTACCTCCGTGTGTCCCGCAGGAGGGACGAGTCAATTTTTTTTTGTGTGACAATGTCGGTGCAGCCGGGGATTCGTTTGTTTTCGTTTCAACCTTGCCCAAGTGGGTGGTTGGTTAATGGTCGCTCTGTGTGCTTATGACAATACGATGTTCCTGTGGAGGAGAAAATAATTCAATTCCAAACCTTACAATAGGACTTTGGCACATAAACTCTGCATAAATTCTCTGAGGGATTTGTAGAAAAAACATGTCAGATTTTTGCAAAGAGTTGGGGGGGACATGTTTACTCTCCACTACACCCCTTGAACCTGATGCAATCTTACTCAACAGCTCTGTCCTAAATATCACCACTCTGAGGTTTTAAGAGTTCACTTATTGTTCAGATGCTTGTTTGTGTTGTTGTAGAAATAATTTCAAATATGTGGAGCAATTGTGTGTTGTTGTTTTTTTTATTGTTTCCACTTCTTGTTATGAGCTTTGGTCAGATTTAGTGGAAAAAAAAATACTTTTCACACACACACACACACAAAAAATGGATAAGTTCAGGAAGTGGCAATGACTAAGTGCTTTTCCAGGTTTGCTTTTTACCACATGAAGCAGATACATGAGGAGAAGCAAAATATGAAACATGTCCAAAAGAAGAAGAAGAAACATGTGACCAAGAGAACACATGACAGCAGGGTATTCACTCAGATTTTAGTCCCACATGTACATTTTATTATATCAATGGGACATCCACCAATTCAGATTCTTTTTTATTGTGGTAGTTGCAAAAAGGGTAAGAAGTAATATTTTTTCCATATACATGTATTCTGCTAACCAGAGAGCTTGTTTGTTAAGTATTCTTGTACCTAGAAAAGTCATGTAGCTTTAAGTGACAAGTGAGAACACATAATATAATCAAGGTTGTGTCCACAGAAACAGAAATAAACACGGTTACGAAAAAAACCCATTCAGTCTCTAATCAGTAATCACAAGATGTGTGTTCTTCAAATAAAATTAAATTCTGTTTCTAATCTGATTAGAAAATCGACAATATTGAGCAAACTTCTTTTCCTTGCGGAGTGACATGATTTGAAGTGAAACAGCAGTCTGTTAATCGCAGAAACAGACCTCAGATGTCGGAGAGAGAGAGAGAGAAGTGAAGGATTCAACAAAGCTGGTGCCGGTGACTGCGGGATCGTTACCCCAGTGGGCAGATGAAGACAGATGGATTTGACGCTTCAAGGTTTTGTTGTATCGCAAACGAGTGTTGAAGACAGCCCTCTCTGTTGTCTACAGACCAGCTGTCTCAGCAGTCTGGTCAGTGAAGCTGCGTGTTCATGGCTGGGCATCTATTCATGTCTTAGACTAACACACACACACACACACACACACACACACACACACACACGCCTCTCACTCAATCCCCTCTTGTCCTCCACAGATTTTTTTTGTGGAGTCCCAGAGACAGATTCCTTGATATGATTTACACTTCCTCCCTCTCTCCCCAGCTGTCTGGATAGTCATCTCTTGTACTTTTTTTTTCCAGACAGGGGAGAGAGAGACGAGGGAGACGAGGGAGACGAGGTGGTGGGGAGGGAGGAGGGGAGGGAAGAGGGGAGGGGAGGGTGGGTCACAGCTGGGGGGCTACAGAGAGAAAAAATGTGTAGATGTGTATTTTTCGATGAAAGAGTAAATCAGCTGCTCTCTAGCAAAGGGAGTGGATGACGTGTGCATTTAGGTCAGTATGCAGTTCTTCTAAACAATTTACACGAACCTCACTCTGTGTATGAACTCTCAGACACACTGTGTAGATGATTAATGATACTGTATACGTCCGTTACGACACCCGAGAAAATGATTTGACCCTAAAAAGTAATAATTTAAGGCAGTGAGTTTGTTATTTAACAAAATTCTGTCACTTGAATTGAATAGTTCAACATTCGAGGAAATAAATCTATTTGTTTTCTTGCTGTGAGTTAGATATCACAGCGTCTTGATATCACTCATGTCACATTGTATGAAGCTGGAGTCAGGAGGCCGTTAGCTTAGCTTAGCTTAGCTTAGCTTAGCTTAGCATAAAGGCAGGAAGCAGGCAGAAACAGCTAGCCTGCTTCTGTCTCAAGTTCAAAAATACACCAACTTGCACCTCTAAAGCTCAATTAAAAAGGTTACATATCATGCAAAATGCACTTTTTCATGTCTTTTCAACATCCATACAATCAGACTTCTTTTTTGGAGCCGGTGGAGTCGCCTCCTGCTGGTTATTAGAGAGAATGCAGGTTTAATTCACTTCTGCGTTGGTTTCAGACCCGGAGCTACCTGCTTCGTTGACGACCATCAGTACAGAACTTTTATTTTTCCTATCCATAGTGGGAACCATGCTTGTGTTAATACATCCTCTCACTGTCTAAACCTTTAAATGATTTCCTAATTTCGCTCTGTACTTGACAGACTACAGTCCTCGCCTATCCTGACCTCCTTGATACTGACCAGAGAATAAATTTATAGGTCTGTAAGCTTGAAAAAAAAAAAAAAATCCACTGAAATGTAAAATCTGGAGTTATTCAGCTTCCCTTTGGGCTTCAGTCTCCCCCCACGCTGTTAGATTTACAGTCTGTGCTGTAGGCCCTGAACTCCATCCTCCCCTAATAGCCTGCTGTGAATCACAGTCCGAACCTGTGATGTCACCTGTGAGGCTCCATCACGACGTCATGACGGGTTTTATTCGACAGACTTCAAACTTTGGGAGCTTCTCCCTATCTGTGCGGTATCCGTGTGTTTCTAGAGTATAATGTTTTCACTTAGCAGGCGTCTCTCCCCCCGTGCGCTGTTATTTATGACGAGAGTGATGGAATAACCATGAAGATGAGGTACAGCTGAGAGCCTGCTCTACCGCTGTTGTTTCGTCTCTTGACTCTGTTGTCTATTCCCCATCGTCTTCACGCCTCTCACTCCCTTCCTCTCGTTCCGTCTCCTCCCTCTGTTTGTTTCAGAAGTGTGAAAGAAGCTGTTGTATTGTTTGCTTTCATTGGCGTATCACGTGTCCCTGTCACCAGATTGCTTCCTCTGTCTTGTTGAGCCGACGTGTTATTCCACCAGCATTAAAGCATTTGAAGTCAACTGGCCATGCGAAAAAAAACCAAATATGACAAACAATCACAGAGAAACAGGTCAGCTGCTGATATGTGATTGTATGGATGGTTGCCTGATGTCTAGTCAAGGATTTAACACATCAGATTCCATATATGTCAATAAGTATATTATACCGCACATTAGAGTTTCAGCAGCTCCTCTTTGTATATAGTTTTTTCTGAATTCTGCAAATATTCTCATGACTGTTTAGTCTGTCTCCTTTAATGCATTTTAAAAGTTTTTTTTTTTTTTTACATGTGCACCTGCAGTTTGAGCTCAGAGAGCTTTAGTCGTCATCATTGAAAACACAAACAGAAGTGCTGCCTGCCAGACTCCTTTTATAGCTGACAAATGCTGCATTCGACCCGGTATGACCCCTTCTTTGCAGCAGAGTTTGTGTAGGTGGTTTTTTTTCATAGTAGATGTCCTTTTTCCCCCCCCAAGTGCTGTTAACATTATGTCGTCTATTGTTCGGGCTCTTGTAACCGATCACATGTATGCTCCATCTCTATCGGTGTACTGGCAGTATTGAGAGTATTGAGACTGCGACATGAAGTTTCTAACCTTTTTTTTTTTTTGCCTTATTCAAGATATATTTACTGGTCAAAACTGACCTTTTAAATGTTATTGTTCAATTGTAACACTGTAAAATATTCAGCACAACCCTTATCAAACAACTTAAAGGGCATATTCGCTGCAAAACACCGATATCGGCCTCAAAATTCAGATATCACTCAGGCTCCGCCGCCTACACCCCTGCAGGTTTGCACGTCTCGCGGTGCATCTGGCCCAGACTGAAAGTGTAAAACTGTGACTTCATGCTACATTTCGCCCGTTTTTTCGCTGATGTATAAAACATCTGTTCCGCGTCGGCGTCTGTGACCTGTGTTTATGTGTGCGTTTATGACATGATATCCCCTGTAACGGCGCTTTCACTTTCAAATAAAGCCGGCGTGGTGTTAATATGATACGAGTTTCGTCTGCGGTTTGTCATTTCCATTAGCGACTTAAATAATGGGGTACAACTGGCTGAACGTATCTCATAACAGCTGTAATATGGATACAGATGATAGGGAAACTGATAATATCCCTTATCTGTAATTGAGGCCAGGAGGCATAAAAAAAAAAAAAAACAGCAGCGCGGTATCTTACCTTATAGTTACGGCAGGTGGGGTTGAAGGCGTTGGTGCCGCAGGCGAACAGAGTCTCGTCATTGCGTGGCACCAGCACTTTGATGTAGTTGTAACATTCGTCCTGTCAGGAGGAAAAACAGCTTGATGTTATATTGTACATCAGGGACAAGGTCCGTGTTGGCTCCTGGCACGCCAGCGACAGAATCAAAGCAGGGATACAATATGTTTTACCAGCTGAATCACAGACACACACATTTTCTCTGTTTTACACTCATTATCGTAATCCCCAGGCTGATTCTTGTGGTTTCGACGTAGCTCTGGGGGAGGAAAATGTGTTGCAAAAAAAAAGCCACATTTTGTCCCCCGACGGCCGTGGCACTGATTCTGATAAGCAACTTTTGCACACACCACCTTCGCTTATTGCAAAAAAACTTCACTGTGCAGGAAACGAAGGAAGAGAGAGAGAGGGGAAAGAGAAATAAAACCGAGAGCAAAAAAAAAAAAAACAGAAAAAGAGGGAGGTGTGTTAGTGTCTGGAAAATAATACTCACGCTGTTTTTCCCTCTCACAGTGCACTTCTCCACATCCTTCGTCTTCCAAGTCAGTTTCTGAAAAAAAAAAACGAACAGACAGCAAACTGTCAGCTCAAAGACAAGCTGTTTCTCACCATCCCAAAGCTTTTCTTGCTCCAAATCGGTCAAGTACTATTACGAGACAGCTGTGATGAAAATCTCATTAACTTCAATAAACTGTCGTGGAGAAAAACAAACAGATAGAGAAATATCAGGAATGCCTGCGGCGGAGGGCAGCTAAAGATTGTGGTTCCTCAGTGATAAAAATCACTGCGAGATAAGTCTGGATCTGAGAACACACACACACACACACACACACACACACAGGAATCAAAGAACCATAAATGATATTTGCATCGCTTCCTTGTCTATATGAGGAGCACTTAATTAGCCTCAACTAACCTACTGGGCAAAAGCTGTGCAGTCATCCTGCACGCACACACAATCAAGTGTCCAGTGGGCCGTTACAGAACAAGACAAGGTCAAAACCTAATATACGGCTGGACCGTGTATGAAACGCTAGAGGGCTTTTAATTTGAAACGACGGATACAGGAAGTGGCGACCGAGCCCCCAAGGAACTGCGCCGGGCTTTGAAGCCAACTTGACACGGAGTCTTTTCTCAATACCAAGCACGCCAAGTTCAGACTACTTGCTACTTCGCATTTGGCAAGTTGGACTCGGTAGTATAAACATCCGAAGATGAGAGGACGCAGCACGATTGTTCTGCAATTAGAATAAAATAATCTCAACTCAAAGCTCCACTAACACTCTTTTCTAACAAAAAAAAACAACCTAATTGACAGAGAGGTGAAGTAAATTATGTTATTCAGTCTGTAATGTAGCTGAAACAGATGTTGACCGGCTGATCATCTCAGGAATCGAGCTGCTAGCAGCTGAGATGACCGGCCGGTCTCGTCCTCACATCTATGAAAATGTCACAGCAGATTTATTGGTGTTACTGGTATATAATGGTTACTTTCTCACTTGAAAAAATGTTGAAACTTAATAAAAGTGACATATTAACAGTCCTACGGAGAAAACTACAGCAGCTTTTAGCCTGGCTCAAAATCTGCGTCATTGCTGCTAGTTGGTGTGAAATGCATTCTGGGATACTTCCCAAGCTTCATCCGACCAATGGTGTAATTTCACCACTCAGTCAGTGACTCAGGGACAGACATTTGTGTTTATAGGGCCGGTCCCTGCAGTCCAGCCAAAAAAGATCCATCAATTTGTTAACAAGCTCTGCAGTTGAAGGCTTAATGCGCTCCCATCCGCGGTCGGATAATTTACTGACCCCCAATTTTCTCAGAGCTCATCAATACCACTGAGGACGTTCCTCTACAGTCCCTGTTTCAGTTCGAACCCGTTCAGAAGATCCCCTTTTGTCCGCGGCTCCCGACAGTATGTGACTAGACTCGCTCCTGTAGCAATGCAGCAGCAGCAGCAGCAGCAGCAGCAGCCTTATCTGGTCTTTGTCTTTTTGTCTGTAGTCTGACCTGGAGGTAACTCTTCTGATGTTTCAGGCTCATCGTGTTTTAACATGAATGCGGCTCAGACACGTCCTGGTTTCAGACACTTTTGAAAGTTGATTCCAGTTTCTCCTGTAAAGCTAAAGAGTTTCAAATATATACCTCAAGGCTTTTTTTCCCCCAGACAGTCTACATTTGTTTTTTTTTTCTGTTTCTCATTTTAAATGCATAGAAGGTAAATGTTATGTATATTTTTATTCATTTTCAGGACACTGAGTCCATATTTGTGTTGACACTTGACGGGGATAAAGAGACCAAGATATTTGCATTTGTAAATAATGAGATATTTAATTATATAGAGTACTGTACCTTCTCTGTATGAATACTTTCAAATGTCCTTTATTTTTCATGTCCTTCTATCTCCATCGAATGAAAGAAATGAAAACAATGTCACAAAATAGAAAAAAAAATAAGTCAAAGTCTTGTGCCTCGGATGCTGAAAAGTATTATACAAAGCTGGAGGCAGGTTGTGAATTTGACTCAAGATGTTCTTAGCTGCAGGCTCACAATAAGCCGCCCCGTGGTGTGATACATTTTGATGCCTCATTAGAGTCGAGGGGTCAGTCCTGTTGGGCCATAGGTCCCCGAAACACAATTTGTCCAACAGGCCCCCAAGTGCTCCCGTCTTCTGCTGGCTTTCCAATTTCTCGGATGGCTTTAAATCTAGCAGTTAAATCTGAGACAGGTGAATCCACTCTACCTGGTAAATGAGGAAACTGGCAGTATTCCTGCTGAAGAAGAGGAACTTAATTGTGGAGGGCTTGTTGCTTTATATATAGAAACATAGTAAACCAACATTATTTGGTTTCCACTGCCTATAATGAACACATTAAAGAATATGGTTGGTGTTATTCTGTATTTTTCTTGTCCCATGAAAGGAAATTAGTTCATTTCTCGAACCATTCTGACTTCCTTCACTTGTCTTTGGCTCTTAGCCTCAAGGTGGCCAATGGTTCCTACTGAGAACATACGACCTCTATGGAACAAGCTACACATGCAACACTTGTTAGATTTGTCACTTCCTTGTTTTTATCCTTTTAATAGGATTTATTGACAATAAGAAACAGAATATTGTTTTATCCTTTAATGGGAGGCCTTGGTTTTACACATCCTCCGTCTATTTGATGGTCATATTATTATGTAACACATAAGATCTACAAATATTACAATCAATAAGCGTCTTCTGAGTGATTAGGAAGAATGTATCAATCATTTTCTGAGCAGTCTGTGACACCCTCCTTGTCGTCTCTGATTTTAAAGCCTGCACTCTTCCCTCCAGGGTCCATTCGCGTAGAACATCTCCGGCACGACTTTGTGAAGATCTGACATGATTCAGCAGGAGTCAGCATTATGGTAATAGTGCTCTGCCTTGTCCACGCTCAATTTGGTTTACTAATAATTACTTATGGCCACCCAAGCCCGGGGAGATCAGTGAAGGGGAGAATGTGAATGATCGCCCCGGTGTGAGAAATGAAGCCGGTTTAAAAACGAGTCAGGAGTGAAGGAATGGATCTGTGATGATGAGGACGCTCAACGCCATTTTCCTGGTGATACGAGGCGGTCGCACGTTAACGATCGAGCTCAGATGGATAACGGGGGGATAGGGGGGGGAGCGAGAATGTCACGGCGGAATATGGGGTAGAGTCTTCAATAATTTTCCACTCGGTTCCTCGCTGTCACGCTGGAGGCGGCGGAGTTTCGGGTGAATGGTTAAAAAAATGCATCGCACACAAACATTCAATATCTAAGTTCTCATAGAACATAACTGGAAAAGATGGACTAACATTGTAGTGCTCAGAAGTTCCCCCATTTCTTCTGCACCGCACTCTACCCAAATCAATAGTTTAGATCTCTTCGACATGGAGCGGTGGCCTTATCAGAATGAATATCCCTGTTTGCTGCTAATCTAAATACAAACAAACAAAAAGTCCAGGCCCCCGAGGGCTGTTATTTAAGTGCAATCATGTTTGACAAATGAGATTCAGATAGGAGGGAGCATGGCACTTCAAAAGCCACAAGAGCCCCCCCCCCCTTCCCCCCCCCGCTCCACTTGTATTGGATATATGACAGAAGAGAGATTGCTTAATCCTTGAATGGAAAGACAGGCAAAGGCTAGAAAGGAAAATAATGAGATAGAAACATTTTCTGTAAAACCAGGCGGTGTGGGGTTTTAAAAAAAAAAAAAGAAAAACAGAACAGAATTGCCATCTAAAGTCTAGAGAGCACTGCCTTGCATTTAACCCCTCTTTAGAACAGGTACAGGTCTACTACTACTAGTGATATATTATCCAGAATATCACTGTTGACATGCAAAACCCCCACCCCACCCCCCCCCCCAGTTACGTGAAAGATTTTGATCATATTCTCCTATCGTATATATTTAATGACCACCGAATCCTAGAGCCTTAAAACCTTAATCACAGAGAAATGTCAAGGCTGGGTAATTTAAAATCCCTGCTGGTAACTTACAGATTATTGGTATTGATTTCAAAAAGGATCAAGGAGGATCAAAAACTCCCTAAATGCCAGACTCTTAGAATAAGAATTCATCCTGGATGTGTGAGTTTTTTTGCATTTTTTTTGCAGAGGAAATCAACAGACTACGGTGCGGTGGTGAAAGCAGATGGCAGGTACAAGCTACACATGTAGAAAGAAAGGTTATACGTTGGACCGACATACAACATTTTGATACTATGTAGAGATTTTTCAGTGGAAACCGGACAGACTTTCCTACCTGCTGTGGGATTATCTGCTGAGACGAAGAGGCGAGATTGATGGCAAACACATGGTCCCTGCAAGAGATGAAGAGTCAAGACACCATTAGTGGGGCCTCATCTCTCTCTTTTTTTTTCCCCAGCCTTCAAGTTTTTTGTAAATTCAAAGCTCCACAAGGGATCTGATTGAACCATTTCACCAAAACATGCTTTCCAAAAAGATACTTCTATTTGGCTCGATAGGATTGATTGAAGCCGAGTGTATAAGGTGGATTTACCAGGCAAAAGTTTATTGGCTTTTTAAACTTCAGAAAAAAAAAAAACAACTTTCCAACACCGAGAGTTTTTCCCAAGTATCGACACAACCCGTATGAATCACTTTGTGAAGCGAGGCGTGCACTTTTGTTGTATGCAGCTGTGGAAAAATATAAGTCCATTTAGGTACATTAAGATTTTCCATACCTTTTTGGATGGGGCTTCTTGGCAGTGAGAGTACTGCAGTTTGGGACGGAGCCAAAAAAACTGTAGCAGAATTTATTTTGTACAATGAAAAACCGGCAGAGGAGGAACAACCTCGTACTATTTAGATAATTAACCTACGACATCTTGATCAAGAGTGGAGCAACGTGTAATTAGGCTGAGAGATGCGCTAGAAAAAAAAACATGGAGGAACGCTGCTGCCAAAACTGTGAACATGAAAGCGGCTCGGTGTGGAGGTTCTGCCTGAGATGCCTTACACAGTCATAAAACTTTAACTCTGGGTAGATTCAGGTGTGAATTGCTCACAACAATAATAAAAAAGGGATTTCTACTGAGCCTCTGGAAGGTTTAGATTCCCAAATGACTCACTTCAAAGCTCCATCACTTACACAAACATTCCTCAGTTAAAGTATTAATTCCTTTATTAACGCTTTCACGTGTTTTTATTACAGTCTCTTCTTCTTGCTTGTGGTGTTTTTTTATGATCTCTGTTGACATTGTGTTTACTGTTGTCTTTTGCTGACTGTCTGACTCGCAATTTTTAATTCACCTTATGCTTAGTTGGCCTTACTTTAAAATAAAAGGTGAAACAAAAGGCTGCGTGCATTCTTTCATCCGATTAAAGTGATTCTGGGTTTTTATTGGCTGCTGATCAAGCTATGCAAAAGGCTCCATGGATAAAAGTCTGAGCTATAGCATCCTGTGTGCTTTTTGAATTTCAATTACAACAATTAACTGAGGAAATTATTGAAATATGAATCAATAATAAAAGAGTTCGAGGAGAGCTGCATCAGATCCTGTGTAAACTATCAGGTGGGTGGGAACGACTGACCGAGCAGCGATGTAGAGCATGTGGTTGATCCTCAGCATCCTCTGGAAGTCCAGGCCGAGACGGACGGTGTCGTTGTCCGACATGAGTCCCTGGAAGCTGGGGTAGAGGTAGGAGGCTGTGTGGAGGAATGACAGAGAGAGAGAACATGTTCATGTACTCGTGATACCAGAAGATACCAGCTACAGCCTTCATATGACAGATATCCCTTTGAGGTCCTGGTCATGACATTTTTTTTCCAAACCAAGGAATAAAACTTCAAGCTTACATGCTTATTTCTGCAGGTTTGTAAGAACTTTCAACTTTCTAAAACTAAGCTGAAATGAGTTCAGTGAGAAATAATAAACTTCCAGCAGGTTTCCAGTAAATATAATTCATTTTGAGTTGTCAATATGTCAAACAGCTCAGTTGTCAGTTTACCATTTGTCAAGAGAAAGTAGGGCAACAGGGCTAAACATTTATTCCCAACAAACAAAGTAGCTTAAAAAAACCTTTACAGTTTAAGAAACACTAACCCGAGTTTCTAATGTGGCCTATTATGCTGAGAACTAAGAGTATATACACTGTATGCTAATTCAGACTTATGGGAGGTGGATGTGCAGGAGAAAAAAAATAGCATCTAAAGTTGCAAATGAGATGGTTGTGTCATAGAAGTCACACTCATTTAAATAAAAGGCTTCTGGTGAGCATTTTTTTTTTTTTTTTTTTTTTTTAAACAGACACGTCTGGAGACGGTGCCGAGTGAGGACAAGGAGACACATCAAAACCAACTGCTTGTTAAGTCTGTCTTGTCTGGTCAACAGATTCAAATGGCATTCACCTGTCTCACAAGTCACAGAAGACGAGGTTTGCATTGTCACGAGTGTCTTTCAAGTGCCTGCAACTGGCAAAACTGCCCTTTTAGATTAGACAATGATATCACGTGGTTTAAAAAAAGACAAAAATAAAGAATCTCTGTGACTGCAGGCGTTATACATACGAGTATACAATCCAATGCAAATCAGGTGTATTCACGCATAATAAAAGATGAGTTTGTGCAGCATGAAATGGCACAAAAAAACTGCAAGATAAGATGAACTGAGAGAAGTGGTGCAAAGAGAAAAGAGCGTGATATATTATCAACCTTTTCTGCATTTTAATTGCATTTTTTTTTTTCTCTTCTGCAACTCAAACAGTGTGACTGAGTCACTGGAGAAATACCTTAATTTAAACAATGGGAGGTGGTGTCCAGTATATTAAATAAGAGAGTGACAGCCAGTCAGCAGATGGACATGCCCTGCAAGCGCTTGATTAAAAAAAAAAAAAAAAAAAAAAAAAAAAGGGATGCTCAAGGCAGACATAAAATTAGCCTGCTCAATACTGACTCCAGACTGTTTTCCACATCACAGAGACTTCCCAGGCCGTTTCCTCTCTTTTTTTTTTTTTTTTTTTTTTTTTTTTTTTAAAGATTCAGCTCAAGGCCACGGCACTCTGGATCCGTAAAGTAGTGTATTAAGTGCCCTCCAGCCTCCCATCTGACCTGGGCTGCTGCTGAATTAGCAATCCCCGCTAGAAATACACCACAATCTGAAATTAGTCTCTCTACGGGGAGCCGTGCGTCCCCCCCCCCACCCCCCCCCCCCCTCACCCTTAACTGCTCGTCTGGAATCGACTGTTTAAAGATTTAAACGCCTAATGTCTGGCTCAGCTCTGGACCTTGCTGTGCTGTCTGGTGAAGAGACTCCCGGTGGCTCAAAAGCCCACCCCTACTATCCTCCTCCCCCCTGGCGAATGAGGATTTCTAATTACTCTTCAGCACTTTCACATCCTATAAAAGGTGGAGGAGGGGAGATCTCTGCCTCTAGAAGCACATCTAACGCTGACTGAGGACTGAATCAAACCTCAAGCTGAAGTAACATCAGCACTACGTCATAAAAAAATCGAGCCTCTTCATTTATTTTAATTGGACCACTGAACTGACACACTGAGTGAGTGCTCCGGCCAAAAAAACTCAAAATTTTTTACCTATCTCAACATTTGATGCATAATAAAAATAAATGCAAAGTCATGTCGCAACGTGCTTCGTCGGCTAATATATGCAAGTGCATATTGTAAAGTGAACGGCCAAGTCCTACATCTCCACATGAAGATGAAATGAAGCCGTCTTTATAAGCTTCTAGAGTTGTAAACTCCTGTCTCAGAGTATTATTATAAATTGTTGTATAGTGCTCTGGCATCTCATAAAACTGTAAAAAAAAAAAAAAATCATGGATGTATTACTCAAAACTGGACCTTCTGGATTGTATTTCATCTTTTCACCCAAAACTTGTAGCAAAAAACCAATTTAACCCCTTACCTACGTGCTACAGTTGAAGCGATATCCTGATTTACATTAGAAGCTACATAAGAAACCGTCTGTAAAGGGACAAAGTCAAACTGCCTTTTATATATTTATTATGACATGGTTCCAAAAACTGCATTTCTTTATTTATTTTTATTACTGCAGAGTAAATGACAAGGCTTATGGTGCTTTTAATGCATCCCGACTCATTAAAGAATTTCATGAGTATCGCTGTCATTGGAAAGTTAGTGTGGCGTCTAATGTGTCGTTTAAATCAAAAGTTCATGTTGAGTGAAATTGTCTGATACAGTCTTTGGGTTTTGATGAAAACTGTTTGATAGCAATCACCGGAAAATAATTTATGAAGCATATGAATCCTGCTAAGAATCCAATTCTAGGGGGGGGGGAAAGACTGAATACTTAAAGTTTCTATATGTAAGTTTCAGAAATTTCTTCTCATTAGTTACACTGGTGGCTGTTGAGTGAGCTGCGTTCAGCGTCCTGTTGCTCGTGCGTGTGCTCACGTACACTACATATAATTACATAAAAGAATCAAGAAATACAAGAAAGCATCTCTCAATCCCAATCAGTCAGCCCCTCCCCACTGCTGTACTGTACAAACACACACACACACACACACACACACACACACACACACACACACACACACACTCCTGCTGCACACCGGCCAGTAGTGATGCACGGGTCAGGCTTTTTTTTTTTAATACTCGCACCCACTGGACCCCGTTATCAGATCTAATACGCATCACCCAACCTGCAAAAATATGCATTAATCAACCACCTGAACCGTCAACTTTGTTTACCGACCGTGTTTACGCGCTGCGGCCGGGGGGGGGGAGCGATGCGCTGGGGCTGCATGATTGTGAAATGGGCGGTGGTCGACGGAGGCCTTCTCAACCTCACCGAAAAAACAAGAGACACCGTAGCCAGAAACGGAGATAGCTGGCACGGTTAGGCGGCTAGCTACCACAGCCAACCTGGTGGGAAACAGAGCTGGAGAGCCAATATCTGCTGGGTGTTTCTGGTCAGATCGCACCTTTTTTTTTTTTTTGTGGTGGTGGGGGCCGGTCGAAATCACTCCACAGGCTGTTATAAGAAACTGAGAAAGTCGGGAAAGGTCTCACTTTTAAAGAAACATTACAATCCGTTCAATCATTGGCAATAAAAAATGATTAATACATGTAAATTGCTTCACACTTCTCACACATAGCCCCTTTAATACATTAGACAGCTCTGTGCATTAGCAGCTTGAATATGAAAATGTTTTTACTGGCTCTCGAAACCTAAAATCGGTCAAACCTTCCACAAACTTTTCCAAAAAAAGACAAGATGCTGAGGCGAGTTTTCTTCCCACTTTCCTTCAAAAAAAAAAAAAAAAAAAAAAAGTAGTTCCTCTGGTAGGATCTCATTGACTTCAGCCCTGACAAAGTATTAAGATTCATAACGGACGTCGCGCAGAGCCGTGCAGGACCTTCTGCCATGCTGTCACCTGCTGGAGCCAGAGGTGACAAATTGCTCTCATTACACCTGGGACGGAGCTCCACATATAGCACTATTAGCGCAGCTATTTCTGCTAATGGTTGCGTTACACTGTTCCAGATAGATCAATTACAGTGTGTGTGGGCCATGGTCTCAGCCACCTCTTAAATTAATTACGGGCCATTACGTTTAGCGGACAGGACCTCTTCTGGAGACCTCCCCGGTGATTGGGTGCCGTAGATGGGTCCCTTTGGGTGGTCTGATGAAGAAGTGTCTTGAGAGTGTCACAGATGTTGAGGAAGCTCCTCAGTCAAAATCTAATCTTAACAGCTGGTGCTTGAATCTGGGGTTTTTTTTACTTTTTCATGCTGCGGTCACATGAAGAACTGGGTGATAATTTAAAATGATTGACTATCACCAGAATTGTATCTTTTTACTGAATTCTTTTGTTCGAATGAATTATTCCATGCGAATTGTAATCAAAAGCTTATTAAAATAGTTATTGACATTTTTGTTTTACATTTCGTGGTATAAATCAATATCTGATGACTCTTTCACACCTGGTAATCAGTTCAGTTGGGCCACACCAAGGAAAAAAAAAATGATGCAATGATCAATTATTGCGCTTTTAGTTCTGGTTCATGTCACGTTCACGACTTGTTGCAAACAAACCAAGAGGAGTGTTCACATGATGTCATACGAACGCACGGTTAACTCGTTCCTGACGGTTTTTGGTGACTCATCTTTTATCATCGGCATTAGATGCAACCGCAGAGGAAAATAAAATACTGGTGACTGTTTGGCCCGCAGCAGGATTTGATTGACAGCTTTCACAACTTAAACAAAGCCGGAAAAAAAAAAAAAAAAAAAGAAAAGGGCACCAGAGTTGGTTTGAACTGAACCAAAATGGATTATATTGAGTCACATGTGCTGTTTGTTTTCTTTGGTCTGAACTAATGTGAAAAGATTTCCTGTATACTTTGGCTTTAGTGAGTTTAAGTTCACAATGATCACTGTAGATGAAAGTGAAAGATATGTTGAAAAGGTTATAGCAAAAGGATTACATGGTTCCGTATTATACTCTCATTTTTCTAACAATCCACACCCTCGGGTCTGAATCAGCCGTGTGTTTTCAGGCATGTTTGTGCAATTCCTTCCTGAGTTGAAACAGCTTTTTTTTTTTTTTTTTTTTTTCACACCAAGTCAACAAACAGAACTAAAGGAATAAATATTCCAGCAGCACAATAAAACCTCTACAAATTTGCTTGCTGTGAACATGCCCTTAAACACACCCACCTCACTAAGCTGCGTTCCCTTGCAATGAGATATAATACCTTAGTGACCCCTCGCTTTACTTTCTTTTTTTTTTTTTTGTTACATCTACTCTTGCAACAAAAGATCACCATGGCAACGCAACAGATTTTGAGACTTACATTCTCTGCCCACGACGCTGATCGGTTCCAAGTCTTGGGGGAACGGCGTGGCTCCTGAGGACAGCTGAGGTAAGAAGGCGGTTAAGGTGAGAGCCAGGAAGGCTGGCAGGACGGGTCGAGGCGAGCCGGGCGTCAGCCTCATTTTGGCAGAAGATGAGACCTCACCAGATACGCATGGCCCACGGCGGATTCACCTCCCACCTGAAATGAGACGAGTTTTCAGGATTAGGAGGGTTAGCGTATCAGTCTCAAGTTTTAACAATACTACTGTGAGCAGACGATGCTAGAAGTACTACTGAAAAGTTTGAGTACATCACAGTACTCCGATGCCTATAAATAACAATATTCAGTAGATACATCAAGCAGCTAAGTTCTTATTAGCATGCAATACCTTATGTCAATGCAGCAATGTGATGGAGTGAGCATTAAACATGTGTCTCTCTGCACACTTGCAGACAGACGTATAAAAACAAGGTAGATGGAGCCAGAGAGAGAGAACAAGACACACACAAGGAGGAAACAAGGAGGGGAGGAGGGGGGGGGGGGGGCTCATTTACTGCCAGCCGCCTTTCACAAGTGACTTAGCATAATTAACCTTCGCCTACACCAAGGACGACGCCACTCTCCACCTGTACCGACACCGGGCATTACCTTTAACCAGCATCTTTTCTTTCAAACTTCCAAGTTCATCCGAAAGAATTTGACAAAAATAATCAAAAAAGGTGAAAAAGTGGCTGGTTAGCACTTTCACCACACAGCAAGAAGGCACACTAGGTTTAAATTCACTGGTTAGCTGAGGGCTTTCTAGTTGGAGTTTCCCTCCATAAGCTCAAAGACACGCAAGTCAAGTGAACTGGAAACTTCAAATTATCCAGAGGAATGTGGTATTCTGTCCATTTGTGTTAGCTGTGTGATAAACAGGGAATGAAGAAGAAAAGTACACAAATGGAAAAAAAAGTAAAATAAAAGGCAATATACTTCCACCAAGGCTGCTATTATTAGAAAAAAGTTTATATTTCTTTATCTGCATCTGAATATGCATCAAAATACAGCAAAGATTCCTGATATGCAGATCCTTTTCATTCAAGCAAGTGCGGTAGTTCACTGATTAAAAAAAACAAAACAAAACAAAACAAACTTATTTGTTGCACCACAGCCAGACTTTCAATTATTGAAAATGAAATGAGCGCCAACTATCAAACAAACCAACAAAACAGGATGAAAAACAATTACTCTCCCTCATGGTAAGCATGAAAGTAAGGTATATATATATATATATTAATAATATGAAAACACACACTTTCACACTTTATTATACCAATTATATTTGCTGCATTTGTTGTTCTAGACACCCGCTGCCAAATACATAGATGTACACGCCGTATACTTTCAGAAAAAGGTTGGCTGGTAAACAGGAAGTGATTCATTCATTTTGTTGTTCCTCAACAAGAGAGAAGAAGAATAATTACAGGAGCTACTCAGTAGGTAAAACACAAAGGCCAGTGCCAATAAAAACATACTTTTGTCAACAGGAAAGTCAAAAAAAATAAAAGATGTTACAAGAGCCCAGACTGTATTTGACAAGCACAGAAAAAACAGAACAAAACAAGCAAATAAAACAATGACAGCTTTATAACACAAGGATGTCGCAAGCTCACCTACATGAAGTCACCGGTTACTACTTACAATAAACTGTTTGACAAAAGAAACCAGAAAGTTATGATAAAAAGTTGGAGGAGTGGAGTGTGGGAAGAAATAACAGCTCCGGTCGTTGTGCAGCAGCCTGCAGAAATGTTAATTTTCACATCTGTCTGATATCTGAGAGAAGAGACAGCGACAGATGGATGGCAGAGGGATTGTCTAAACAAACTTCAAACTGCGATGACCTGTGCTGAACGCCAGCTTATTAAGGACAATGTGTCCTCCGCAGGGGTTCTTACAAGCCCTTCCCGAGTTTATGCAATGCACCGTTTTGGCAATGGAGACTTGTGCCACATGGTTTTAAGTGGGAGCAGAAAATTAAGTCAACAGAGACATGAACTGTCATCAATATTGATAATAGTCTGCTTCATTTAAATGCAGGGGAGAGAGCTGCATTTAGCAATGAGGCCAAGCGATGATCATAATGCCATAAATCGAGGGGAGTGGGCGGGTGTCTGCTTGTGTTTACTTTGTGAATTACAACAGCTTGTGTGGCCAGCCTTAGGCAATATACAAGGACAATATA
Source organism: Thunnus albacares (assembly GCF_914725855.1). Classification (NCBI taxonomy): domain Eukaryota; kingdom Metazoa; phylum Chordata; class Actinopteri; order Scombriformes; family Scombridae; genus Thunnus; species Thunnus albacares. Next base: position 29,796,790 of record NC_058113.1, read on the forward strand.
CCTGATGGATTAGCCTCATATGCCATGATTTGGCAGTTTTTTTTTTTTTTTTGCCTTGCCGAGAAGGACAGCCATTTGAATGAACAAATGATGCTATAGTGATATTGCTCCCAGAGACAAATCCATAAGAAAAATCCCTAAAATGTCAAAAACATTCAAGGCAACCAAGAAGGTTTGAATGAATCTGGGTCATTTAAAGTCTTATATTACCCACAAAACAGTTGTTAAACACAATGCGAAGAGTCTCAATTACCAAACAATTCACGTAACTTTTGGCTTTTTTTTTTTGGTGATGAATATGCACAGACAGTCGCACATAAACATAAGCAGCCGTGGAGGGAACGTTATATCCTTGAGAGGAAGGAAAGCATCATTTATTGACAACCTACGGGGTACTTAGCCAAAGGAAGGCAGCCAGCAGAGTGTGATAATGATGCATGCAAAACAAGACAACCATAGTACAAGAGTGTATGAAAGATCAGTCATATGCACAGAAACTCAAGCTAACACTTCCACTAAAAGCCAGGCAGTCACTTGATGACTTTATCATTATCCAGAGCTGCTGCTGCTGCTGAGACGTTTTTGAAAGCTTTACCACATTTAATGGTGAAAGTAAAAGCACTTCAGCCACGAGGAACTGCGCGATGACGAGAGGAGAGGACGGGGTTTTGCCTCTAGGCCGTATCAAATTCAGGATTAAAGAATTGATTTTCATAGATTACAACACTTAAGAGAACTGTGTCAAGTAGGCAGCACACTAAACACATACGGACAGAAAGTACACACCATCACTGAGGCAATGCTGTAAAAAAAACTACCTCCCCTGGTTGCCTGTTGCACTAGTACTGGTTAGTCTGAACTGTCATGGCCTTTAGCAACTTTCCAGATGGGTAAAAGGGGAAGTTGGCTAAATAGGAGTAAAGGTCTGTGAGTAAAGGCCTCCGGTCAATTCCTTTAACGGTGAGGAGAAATACTCTATCAGGATCAGATCCTTCCTTGTTGTCCACCTACTTCTAAAAGGGCCCAAATATTTACATGGTTACAAAAAAAATACAGTTTACAGAAATGAATCTCTATTCATAAACTGTTTGAGGGTTAAGAGTACTGAATGAGACTCCAAAAAAGGCTGACTTGAGTCATGGAGATGGCTGACCAACAAAAAAATATGTTAATCTTACATCTGAAATACACTGCATGCATATATTCTGTTTAATATGTCATTTGTTTAGTGTGCTACATATGAAATGTCTGCCTTTGCCTATGTTTAAGCTGTGCTGTCATTTATGTAGGTATTACTAATAGGGGACATGAAGTAAGTATGTCAGGCCAAGTGGTGTCCCAGGTGCAACATCAGTTCTGTTCTCATTTTAGACCTGCTGATAAACACTTATTAAACACAGTCTTGACATTTTAATTAGGCTCAAATATGCAATAAACAGATTATTTGACAAAACCTTAACAACACACATTAAAAAAGGTAAGACTAATTTGGTTCTGTTCCAGCTCTGGCGTCGTCCTGGGAGTACAACTGGAGTAAAATGGCTACGTGACCTATTTGACCTTCTCGGTACAAATGGATGCAGCAGAAACACAGATGCTGTCGCTGAGCTGCCATATTTACCTCCCATGTTAATGTGTCAACAATGCGAACTCCCCTGTTGAATTCTTTCTTAATTTAACCTCACACAAACAGTCTAATCGGTTAATGATTTTCTCTGACGTCTGACGAGAGATCGGACGGCTGATGAGCTGACAGGTGTCGACCGCTTATCCCGTCCCATGTTTGCTCTCTGTGTTCTAAGGGGTTTGGACGGGAGGGCTTAGAGATCATTTTGTTTTTAATGAACTGGACTCGTTAAGCCATCTGGGAGACATTGGCAGTTGGCCCTCTTTGGGTGATAGGGGTTTCTGGGACACTGGAGCGCTCCATTGATTATCTGACATTCATTTGGATTAAGTAATAGCGCCACATCTGTGAAGACGTATCCTCATAGGATTTTGGAGTCCCGAGGCCTTTTTACTGGGTTAATGCAGAAATGAAACTTAAATAAGAATAAGAGTATCTCGGCCTTTATTGGTTGGCACGGATGGAGGCAGCGGAGTCATTTAAATTCATACATAAACTCTCGCAAGTAAATTTTTAGGTTTCACAGTCCCCGTTTGGCCGGGGATAATGGCCTCATAAAGTCACACTTAAAATCTAAATTTTATCCTCAATCAACTGCATTGCACTGTATGCACCTGTCCACTCTAGGGACGTCTATTTTCTGCCAACACCTGCTGCAACACGACTAAACCGCAAGAGCAAAAGCCTAATGCAGAAATCACCCTCTAATATTCCCAGACCTCCACCAGTGCTTCAGTGGCAGTGAGGCTAATCCACTCGTTTTTTTTTTTTGATAGTCACAGAATAGAGCACACTTCTCATACCTCCCACCTCTGTGCACTTGGATATCTCAGAGCCTCTTGGCTGTGGACATTTTTAAGCCCCGCCATACTCGACTCTTGACATGTTTGTGGTACACACTGGCCTGCATAATGAGTGAGTGTATCTCCCCTCGGTCTCCCTCCATCATTTCAGACACAATTAGCTACATTAGCCCTTGCTCTCTGCAGACCATTGCAAAAACAGATTCCTATGTTGGACGGCATCATTACACTATAATGATGACGACCAGATAATAAGGTAGGTTGAGGACACAATGGTGAAGTTTTCTATGACTGTATTAAAGCAACAGAGATCATTGAATGAGACAAACATGGGTTGTAGAATAAACCAAGAAGGTAATAATGTTATAGAATTCCTAATAATCAACATATGAAGTACTATGGTGGTGGTTATGGAGCTTATAAATACATTAGTTGACATTAACGTCAACTAATGATCCGCTTCATACTTCAAACGACTTGCTTCAATGACACATACTCTTCCTAAGTGTGTTGTAAAGATATCTTTACAGAAGCTCGTACCTTTAAAGTGGCCGTGTATAACGCCACATATCGCAAAAATGAAATAATGTGAGAATTCTGACGACTAAAAATTAATTTTCCATTAGCATTAGGAAATAACAGGGTGTCAAGTTGTCAAGCTTTTCTTTGCTTTGCCAGGCCAGTATAAAAACCTGTCTGATGATTTGTTTGTTTTTGTCAAAACAACCTCATGGGAATTTTAATGTGACAGGAGGCAAAACAACACATGATATGAATAGTGCGTGGTGAGACAAACGTTTCGTTGTTAAGGCCTGAGCCAACATATTGTCCCCCCCCACCCCACCCCCCTCCCCCGAACTCCTTTTGGAAGGTTCATCAGACCACCGATCTCATTGCAGTCCCATGACACGAATCACACAGCACATCGCCGTCTGCACAGAGCTCGTTTCTCTTCCCAGAGTTCACTGCACAAACACTCATAGTTGACATTCTCACATAGAAGATGATGTAAGAAATAACATTTCTTGAGGGAGGTAAATATACTAGTTACATCAATATTGTTTCCACAAAAAAAAAAAAAAAAAAAAATCAGCTTAAGACACTTTTGTCTCTTTGCTGAAATTCTTCCCCCCCTTTTTTACCCGGCAGTTATTTCAACTCTGCACTCAACCCTCTCAGACAGGAGAAACTTTGCTAATTAGATTTCCAATGGCTAACCACGTAGACGTCGCCGCGGCAAATTGGAATTGGGATCAAGGAGCATTGGGCAATAATTGAGAGAACAACCCCCACAGGACACAGAGGTGGATGCTGTGGGCTAGTTTTCAGACGGGTGTTACAAGTGGCGCAAATGAGTTCATTCTAGTGTAGTTACAACCAAGCTCCAATTAAGAATGCCTTTAAAAAGATCACTACAGTTTATCAAGATCTGTAGACTTTAGAGCTGCCTGTGGCGCTTTTGGGGTTTTTTTTTTTTTTAATCCAGAGTATGCTGAAATGATAAGGGTTCAACATTTAGATCAAGAAGTTAATTTTACATTTCTACCTTGATGAGCTTCTAATAAAAATGCTCATTAAATGTTCTTTCAAAACATTGTGTCAGACCTTTTCTATGACAGTGTTTCTTTTCTATACTAAAGATATGGTTTAAAAAAAAAAATCATTGCTTGTTTGTATGGAAATGGTTTGATGATATGAGTACAGTACACCTGTAAACCCACATGCATAAACAGTGTGAGTAGCTTTCTAACATTATTTGGCGCCTTCCTTTCATCCTTAAATCAGACGTAGAGTTTAGACTTCTAGCGTTACCTGTCGCCTGACCGGGCAGACGCTGTGTATTAACACTTGACACAGCTGAGACATCGAAACTGGGCTGTTGAATACAAACATGTCAGATGAAGGAGCTCGGGGGATTTCGGTATACTTCAAAAGGCCCTGCAGTTGCAAAAAAAAAAAAAAACAGAATGGCTCAGGGGGATCCTGCAGCAACATTTTAAAAAGTCCATTAGCATCTCTAGTCAAAGTGGAGTGATGGCTGGCTTCTTGCCTTTTACCAAGAATAGAAAATCAATGGTCCCCACAGTCTTTTAGCTCTTGAATTAGTATGTCGGCAAAATGTAGTCTCATCCTCATAGTGTCTGCATTGTGGCATGGCAGGGAGAGGGCAAGATGGCATCCAAGATGAGATCTGTCTGTCAGAGGAGGTTGGGACCTCCTTGCCATCAATGCCACTCAGCTTGCTCCCAGAGGAACGCCGCCTTAACCTCAGCGCCCACAGAGTTAAGACAAGTGACGGGTTGTCCTGTCGCGGAGGCCATCGATTGTCACCCCGTGTCAGACTACTCTACTCTGTCCTCATCAAAGAATCCCCACAGATTAGAGCTCGGGTTTATACTTGAGCTTCCGTGAACGATCTTTAGAGGATTGATGTCAAAGTAAAACCAAACTGACAGCGAGAGCACACAAAAGTTGTGGAAATTAGAAATTCAGCCCTGAACTGATATGACACACGCTATCAGTTGTGAGAGCGAGGATACAGATATCGGTGTCTCAGTGTACACCTAGAATTCAGTGGAAATCGTTGGCTAACACCCACTGATTTGTGGGTAGCACTCTCGGAAAAATAAAGCACCACTGCCTCCAGTCGGGCCTACTCTCAGGACTTCTTTCTACAGAGGGCGAGTTGGCCAGACTTCAGAGGGATCTATGCAGGACTCAGACAGTGAGACAGCTCTCTGATCGATCTGAAAAACCGCTGCAGGCATCATCCATCGTCTTCATGTCTATTTGCAATGGGTGAAAAAAAAAAAAAAAGCCCAGAGGGCTATCAGTGGAAGAAGGATCAGGCTTGCACCAGTGGAACACTCTTCATCCGTCTGCCTGCTGTTAATTATTTAGATTCATCTTCAGAGAGGCCTATAATTCCCTGACTATTCTGTGCTCCCCTGTCAGTCAGGATCCACCTTCAATCTTCTGGGGTCCTTATGACATTTTCAAACGAGTCGCACCTCAGGTCACCTAATCAAACAGATCAGTTTAAAATATGCTGGCCGGCATTTCTGCGAACCCATCTGCCTCATCTCTCCTTCTCTTCTTCATACATAAAAATGAATGTTAACTACCCCCCCCCCCCCCACCCCCCCCTTCTCCTCTCAATCTCTCTGTCATCAATAATTCACAATGTTATTGAGAAACACTACCTGAACCCTGTATTGACAGAAATCCAAGCACTGTCATTCTCTCAAGGGCGTCATAATTGGATACCCCCAGAGGCTACTGCTGCGAAATGCAGAGCAAGAGGGGAAAGCAGGCTGAGTGTTGTTGTTGTTTTCTGTATTTTTGTGTGTTTCCATTTTTACCTCTCTATTTCAGGGATTCCAAATCTGACCCGACAGTCGGAGTCAGCCAACTTATCGACTCGAGCGCAGTCCCTCGGTTACGTTTAGGAGGGTGGGTGGGAGAGAAAATGTGAGTGTCCTAACTTTAACTGTAACAGGAATGACTAAGCGAAGGGCAAGTGTGTTATTTCATTACTTGGCATCTACTTGATAAAACTATATGAAATTTAAAAAAAATCAACATCACATAATCACATGTCATGCAGCTCTAATCCCCGAGAAAAATGAGACACAGCAGCCAAATTTTCTGTGGAATTAAATACGTCAGCGAGGATGATATTTACAAAGCGATGAATAATATATAGTGAAAAAGGTATTTCCAAGACACAGTTTCCGAAAATAAAACCCCCTGTATAGTGATAATCTGTATGCACGACATAGACATACAGCACTCTGATGCTGCACGCTGACAGTAAAACAATGGAGGAAGTGGCTGATATAAAACAGCAAAGAGCAGATATAATCTCCTGTCACGGCACACTTTACACACTATTGTGCTGCCTGGGCCTGTCATGATTCCTGCAGAACTGCTGACCCCTACAAGGGCAGAAAGAGAGGAACAAGCAAGCAGGATGTAGCAGATATTCAAGAGTCCAAAAAAAAAAACCCCTAAAAATAAAGTGTTTTAATATACTGAGTGTGGAAAGATAGGTGAGAGGAAAAGTGGATCTTTCTTGTTGCCAGGAGATGGATATTAAAACCGAACCAAAGCTAAGAGACCGCTGTCGGTTTAGGCTCTGAGTCAAAGCAAAGCAGGTGGTTAAAGGCTTTGGAGATGTTTGTTAGTCTCCTGCATCCCCCCCGGGTGTAGATACAAACCCAAGGGAAGGAAGGAGCACAGAGCCAAGTGGTTTCCTTCCTTTTGATCAGATTTGGTTTTGTATGAGTGCCTATACGTGTATGTGCTACTTACCGATATACCTAATTAATACTCTGATCAGGCAATGTGGAAAAAGGTTTTCTAGATGCGTTGCTTGGCAAGCCCTCATTGTGCTGTCAATACAAAAGCCAGAAACCACTCAAAATAAATCCTGGGCAAAAAAAACAAAAAAAAAAAACAGCTCCTCACACATCAGCAGAGCTGTGCCAGACTGGCCACAATGACAACAACTATTAGATGTGATGTATAGTTGTCTAAAAGCCAACTGACCTTATAACTAACCTTGAAGTGCGAGTGGGAAGCTTATCGTGCTTTTGACGCTGTTACCTGCGCCTCAGCTTGACTGCCAAAATAAAGTAACAGTATGGAGTGTAGGAGGGCTTTTACACAGATAATATCATCATACAACAGGAACAGGCGACATATCAAATAAGAAAGCAGAGCAGTGAAGACTCCCAAAAGGGAAGGGAGCTTGATCTTGTAATACACTGTGGCTGATCAGATATACAGTACAAACAGTATTGAATCAGCCAGGCCGATATATCAGCTGTTAATAGCTTATTGAAGATGTATCATGTTGGTGTATGTCGGCTAGTGGATAACACGAATTTGCAGTATAGAAATGCCAACTGTGTTTGGTGTAACAGTGTCGTCATTACATCGTTTGTCCACCAGAGGGCACTAACAAGTTGATTTTTCAGTAAAATATCCTGCCTGGTATGTGTCTTGGTCTTAATTAAAAGAAAAAAAAGAAACAAACAAAAAACCTAAGGGATCTGTATCAAGATTGTTGTTTATGTTTTGTGCTTATGTTTTTAGAAATGACTATTGGCTGATAGATCGTCATCAGAAACTCCCAAATATCAGCATCTACGTCCTATCGGGCCCAAACTTAAGCTTTATGGCACGTACTCGTGTAGTTGTCTCCTGACTAGATCCTTGCTTGTGTTGTATCAGTCTCATATGTACGTCGCTTTGGATAAAAGCGTCTGCTAAATGAAAAATGTAAATGTAAATATCGAAATCAGCGTTGGCCTCAAAAAAATCCAGTATCGGCCGTGTAAGTGCTGTAAGTGCACAGAAAGCTTTAAAAGGGTCAAAGCGAAAGCTCTCTGACAAAAGATGTAAAAAAAAAAACTAGAAAAGACCTCGCCGAGCACCTCTTCATAGCTTCCATTTACATTTGACTCAATCCGAGCCAATTAATACAAACCCTGCACAGGTGATACAATGAGTGGAAACACATGTAACTTTCTCTTTGCGGTTACCTCGGATGCTTCGGCTGAGGACCGCCACTTTGAGGACTTCATGGTGGCTTTGTGTCCATTCACTCAGCGGCACACACACACAAAAAAAAAGAAAGAAGTGAGACTTCTCTATTAACACAGAGGCTCTTTGATCTCTATCTCCCCTGTGGTACCAATTAGCTTGCTGCACCGTTTGCATTTCAAAACTCTGCGCTTCCTATTTTGAAAGATGTCCTGCATGAATTATCAATCTACCGGAACTTTTATTCCCTCTCGACGGAAAAGCGAATCATGAGTGACATATCTGTAAAGTTTGGCGCATTCAAAACGAGGGAACTTTATGAACGCTGAAGGGATGAGATACCTGGTTTTCCCCCCCTGTACTGATCGCTGCTGCCTTCACGCTGTGTGAAAATCTTTCATTTCGCTATGATGCAATGAGGAGGCCTCCTACTTAATTCTGTTAGTCTCGACAAAAGAAGAGGTCCCAGTTTCGAGAGTGCCAAACCAGAGCTTTCTACTAAAAAGATAAACACACAAAGGCAAGAGTAGTTGAGAATTGATCAAAGGGAGATAAATAGCTGTGAAGATTCTTCCACTGCCTTTATCCCTTGTTAGCAGAGGCAATCACACAGCCGTCACCCAGAAGATCCATCCCTGTCACATTACCACAATGAGATTATAAAAAAAAAGAGAGGGAGGGAGGGGAAGAAAAGCTACCAAGGGAACGTGTGACAAAAAGTACATTCGGTGAATTTCAGTTGAACAAGAACAAAAGCAGTGAGCCCTGCTTTTATAAATGAATGATTTTTGCAATCTGAGTGGTCGATGCTCATGAAGGGAAATATAAATCAAGGGTAAGAGTGAAGCTTCGCAAGGAGAGAGCCTCGCAAAGATAATGGCATCATCATGCCTGTGTGGTTCGCTGTTCCTGGTAAGATTAAACACTTCATCATTGTCTTTGGGACAAACAGTCTCTGCACGCCGAGCATGCATCCAATTATTAGACGCCTTTTCCACTCAAACCCAACATCCACGCGTCAGCTTCATCACACACACCAGAAGCTCTAAGAGGAGAGATGAAAAGAGACAGCGGTCTTATCAGGACACAGCTACCTTTCAGGGTAGTAGCCCACAGTGGCAGCTGACCTCACTTTTATTACCGCTGTCTCACACTGATGATATCATCTAAACACATACTGAAAGACCTGGGAGCTTTCAAGCTCAGTTTATCTCATTTTATGGCTCTAACAACTCTGTCTCTCCCAAGAAAAGTCAATGGCCACAGGCGATCGTAGCACGACGAGGAGAGCGGTGTGGCTCTTCTTACCTCATTCAAAGGCGACGCCGTGTCATGAGACGTGGCGAGGGAGGCGGTAGGAGCGGGGCCCATGAAACGGGAGGGACGGGACATGAAGGGTGACAGTAGGGAAGACAGTAAATCTAAATGAGGTAGAGGATGGGGAGGTGGTGGTGGTGGTGGGGGGGGTGACGGCGTCTCACAGCTCACTGGTCTGGAATCAGTCAGACAATCAATTCCACCACTCAGTTTCAGACTGGCACGTCCTGCTTCGACAGCACGGAGCGTCACAAGCGTCAACAGTGCTGAATTACTTTCATGATGAGCCAAAGTAGTCAAATGAGACAAATATATGATGATCCATGAAACACACTGCTCTTAAACTAACCCTTGTGTTAGGAAAGCCTGTATTTAGCTATCAGGAAACTGCCAAATTGTAGGGCTGGTCGATACATCAGTATCCGTATTTGTCAGCTGGCAGAAATGTCAAAAATATGTTAAAAGCAGAGAAGAAAAATGGCGGCATGATAGTCTGTCTACTAGTGAGTCATGAGTTTTAAGGGTTTTTTTCCCAGACTATAAAATATCCAGCTAAACATATGTGTTAGTCACAATTCATTGGATATATGTTAACATAAATAATAAAGATTTCCCACTATTGTTAGCAGATGTTTTCAAATTCTCAAATATCTGTTGCTATGGACAACTTTCCTAACAACAAACTGAGCATTACAGAGCATCCTCCAGTTGTTCAGACAGGACGTCAGAATGCAACGAAGCAGAATCATCTGTTGGATCGAACTCTGTTTTCTTTCATGAAATGATCCGTTGCTCTGCAGTTAGTATTAATCCCACGGTGAAACTTATTCAGGGTGTAGTACATACTGTTTATCCAGATAATATCTGACTAATGTCCCTCTGCACTTTGGGTAGTCTCACTTGTGTAAATACATATAAACACACAAAGTTAAAGTATTTCATGTGAAGCGCTGACACTACCTGTGTGTGTTTCTTTTCAAGTTACTTAGCGAGAGACGACCGGCGGAGGCGAGCAGATGGGTTCTTTTTGATAGGATTAGCCAATGTTTTCTGGAGAGCTGAGCAGTGTGTGGTGACTGCAACCTAAATATTAAACTGAATGATTTAACGGAAAATATATGTGTTTACATGAAAGTGTCGTCTTTGAGTCTTTGCTACAGCGTTGGATTTTAACCTGGCATTGCTTACGCTTCACAACTTCTCAGGTTGTTCAAACTATCTCGATACAACAAGCCCATAGACATTTATGCTTGTACTTACGCTGGGAGAGTTCTGGTTCGGCTGTGAATGAAGCGTCAAGGTAAAGAGACAGTTGTGAATTATTTTCTATAGAGGCAGTTAAATCTAAAGCAACACGACTCCCGAGTTGACAAAGCAAACGACTGTTAGATGAACCATCCGGAAGAGACCTAAATGATATCTGACAGATATAATCCAATTTAATTTCCTCGGCGGCGTCAGGGTGCAGTAGTCATTGTTGTCCATTGTTATTCTGCGAACGTTGCACCTTTTACCCTCTCGGCAGCACTGAAGTGTTGCTAAGTCAATGTTGGCTGCTTGTGTTCTTGCTTCTTTCCATCTAATGTGTCCGAGTTGTGTGTTAAAGCACAGCCCGGATCTCGGTTTAGATAATGTTGCCTTTCCAGCACTTAAGAAGGATAATCTCTTACGTCTGTCTAAATCCCCAACAGTCATTAGAGGCGGCAGGGCCTGCTTAGAAGTCCATCTAATTAGGGCTCAAATCGTCCTTCCCTTTCTTACGATATGAAGATCATTGCGTTGGAGTATTTGGGTTACTTCTACCTTGACTTGAGCAACTGCTGAACTCGTCTTTATTAAAAGCTTGAGATTGTGATTTAGGATTATAAAAAAGTAGATATCACATAAGAAGCTCGCCTTAATAGATCAATGTTTCCCTCTGAACCGTTAAATATAAGCAATACGCTGTCTAATCATTTGAAAATCCATGTTTCCTTGTCAGATTCTTCTTTTTAAGTTTCTTAAAATGCACGAGTCCTTGTGCAAAGCTCCGTGTCACCCCGCAAATAAAAAAAACAAAACTTCATAGAGGAAGATCAAAGCGGCGCATGTAGTATTTTTTCTGACGACTGCAGTCATCGTTCCTGAGCCGAAGCGTTCCACTCATCTGCATTTTAGGTTTTTTTTTTTTTAAAGAGATGAGTGACGCAGACACAAAGAGAATAAAAGAAGTTGTGAATAGAACCGATTCACGCTGGGAGGGCTGGGAAAAAAAAAAAGATGGACAGGAAGAAATAAGACAGAAGAAGAAAAACAAAAGCTCTCTTTTTGCCAGCAGACTTACCGCCGACTCTGATTCTATTCTTCTGCGCCTCCTCCTCCTCTACTCGGCCTTCATCTTTCCAATAGGTTTGACCGAGCGGCTATAATAATAGGAAAGCGAGGGGACAAACGGGGGCCATCTATAATGGGGCTACATACTGGCGTGAGCATGCTGTTGAGCCTGGGTGGCGGTGTCATTAAGTGTGAGTGCGTGATAAATGCACTCTGCTTGTCGGATTTGAGATTCTCATTAGTCTGTGTTCAGGAGGAGACCTGGGGCCATTACTCTTGTGGCTGCCTTGACAAGAGGCTGAATGTGTCTGTGTATAAGAGCGAGAGAAAGCGTGTTGCTGCTGTTGGGATGCTTGCATACAGAGAGGCGTTTTAGAGGCACCCTCTGACAGTTTTTAGCTCTTATGCAACAGCTGGTTGTATTGATAACATGACTCGGCAGTCTGGATAGCATGCAGTAGTCATGATTTGTATATGTGATGTATGTGAATGGGAAATTCCCAATTAATGTGTCTGAATTTTGTATTTATGCAATATGAGCTTGTTGGTGGCCATTGCTGCCTTGGTATGAATATCAGAATTTGTATATTCTGCTTTTTGACAGGTTTTGTCAAGTTAGAAGAAGAAAACTGAAGGTTGAATGAAATATAACAGAAGTATTTGCATGCAGAAGTTCATTGGTCTCCAGTTGTTTCCATTTGAATTGGACACCCAAGCGTTTCCTGTCTCTGAGGCGTCATGACGACAAATGAAAACATAAAAAAAAAAAAACCTTACATGCAGCAGTAAATGTTTCATCACGTTAGTGCCTGAAATTATTACTGTGCAGTGATAAAAAATGTTGCCGCTGCTGTCTTTTGTTAAGTTCAGGAATAGCTGCTGTTCGCCATATTGTAAGCACTATAAATGTAAACAGCAGCACATGTAAAACCGTCACCTTCAAGAGGAAGTGGAAACCATGTTTTTCTTAATGGATCCAGAAGTCTAATATGTTTAGAAATTATTCATATCAGCATTCTAGGACTTACTATTTAATAACCCCGACTCTCTTGGAGCTGTGCTTTGAGACCGCAGCCGACAACAAACCACCGCTTTGCTATGTCACGCTAATCATACCTCTTACTTTATTCCTTCCTAGCAACCTTAACTGAAATGACACCCACACCACAACAATCCTTTCAGCCTCCCTGCCAAGTTCTTACGCAGTTAGCCATTATTTATGTACAGCTTTCCCAGTGAACTGTGGCTGCCAAGAGGTTTGTGACACAAAGCCTCTACGGGGGGAAAAAAAAAAACAAGGAAACAAGCTGTGCAACATAAGCGCTGTGTGAAAATGTATATTTAAGCTGTCTGTGTGTCTGACTGACACAATGGGACTCGCTATCTTTTTTAAATGTGTGATAGCTGTATGTACACAGGAAACTTATTCCTTTGTCCACAGGCGCTATGTGACAGTGTCACAGATTTTCACCACTGTTCCTTTCAGCTGCAGCGGTAGTAGGTAGCCCACATGCCGGCCCGGCCCGCTCCGCCCGCCTCCCCCCGTGTCAGCGGCGGTTACAGTCGTCTGGACGTCTGGCCGGATCGATACTCAGAGACAAGCATCTGCCTCGGTCTCCTGTTACCGCGCCTCTGTCCTCGTGGCCTTCTCAAGACCGTGCCGCAGACAGCCATGTGCTGCTGGCTCATATCAGCGTCGGGGCTTATCACAGAACAGCACAGGAAATGTGATGCCACGTAGGGCGGCCACTGACACTTTAATTTGTCACTGGTGATAGGGTTTGTCAAACTATTCCTGGAGTTCATCAGCCACCTGGCCTTATTTTGCTCACTCGGCGGATGACTCTTTCAGCCCTCTTGAGAAATACTCCACCAGAATGACCTTGATGCTCAATCGCTGCATATTTTTCATTATGTCCAAGCCTCTGCGGAGCGGGTGCCATGTTGTTTTTTCCCCCAATTCAAGACTACGTGGTGGTTACTGATGAACCTGTGTGAGAAACGCTTTCAATAATTGTCTCTAAAAAGACGGGTGATGAGATCATACAAAGGTGTAAAAACTAGAAAGATGAAAAGCCCGCAACCTCAAAAGCCAAACTGAGAAGGGGGATACAAGCTTTCAGGTAATTCCACATAGACTGGAGAGAAAAACAAACAGAGAAAAAGAAAGAGAGAGAGAGAGAGAGAGAGAGAGAGAGGCAGACAGGAGGAACTCTTGGTGGTTGAAGGACTCCTGTGACTGTAAAATTTTGGAGAAATTTGCACATGGTAATTCAAGCAAAACAAAACAAAAAAAAAACAGTTGTGTATCCAAAGGGACTATGAGAGGGTTGCAGGTTATAATACATTTGCATTGTTTGTGAAGCATTAGTGCTCACATACAGTATTTACACTATGTTTTCTATGATGCCATAGTTTGTTAGGAGTATCTATTTCTGATACAAGACATATTTATCAGTAGTAGACATGATCTTCAAGGTTATTTATGCATGTACATGCAAAAATCTTTATATTCTATACCGTTTATAACCACTGCTAACATAAAAGAAGATTTTGGTGTTTAATATCGTCCATCAAGCTGATAAAAGCCAGATTTTATTGAGAGTTAAGATGCTGTTCTTTGTTAACTTGCTGCAATAGCGCCTTGAAATAAATCAGAAAGTTTAACGCAGAAGCAAGAAAGCAATAAAAAAAAAAGAAGTCCTGCCTGGACTCTGTGCGTGAGGAAGAACATTTGCAATTTATCGGTTTAATGTTTGCTTATGTAAGTGTTTGACAAAGTATCGTATATCATAGCACACACCCAGGACTCATAAACACTTACTCTCTTCAGTGTACACTGTTAAACTGTGTGGAGCTCTTTTGGTGCCCTGAATTTTTAAACTTTGTGGCCTGTGGTTTGGCTGCCATCCAAATCAAAACAATGTGGGTTTTTTTTTTTTCAGCATTTTCTTCTTCCAGCAGAAATAAAGAAAAACAAGAGACTTTAAAAAAAAAAAGAAGAAGATGCTGTAAATATCCGTACCATTTATAGCAACACCTGGGCACGATAACAGACGCTCGGCTTCTCCAAACAGGTGCTGGCGTATTTACAACCAGAAGAAGAACACAAATCTGTTACCGACTTGCTCATTTGTTACCTTGTAGGGTGTTTTTAAATACATTTACAAATTAATCTAACACTATGATTAAAAGTGTATGCTCAAACATTTGACTAATAACATGAATAACTATTTGAATGCAAGTGCTGGTATTCGCAAACATTTCTCCACAAGAACAATGAGCCAGATTTCCCCCTTTTTTTTTTAATCTGTGTGATTTCATTTCCTTGCTTCTGCCTCAGTAATTTGGAACTGCAGATGTCTTCTCTCTATGCTTAAGCCCTTCGGCCATATGCCACCGCCACCCTGACCGTGACACACTGGGTTGTTTTTTTTTTTTTTAATCAGTCTTCTCGATGACGGAGCACATTCTGTCATTTAAACACAAGCCTTTGAGGCTTGCTAGAAGCCTCTCTCGCCTCCCAGTCTTCTTTTTTTTTTTTTTTTTTTGGCTGCTGATCGCTACATGGCTTATGACGGCTACATCTACTGCTGCATTGGGGAAAAAAAACAAACAATACTCACTGTTAGGATAAAGAAAAGACCCTGAAGTCTATCATTTGATGAAATTGTCCCCCCTTTAGTTGCACTTAATTTGTTTCTGGACCTCGTTGCAGACAAAGATAACACTTGTAAAGCTGTTGATGCTACAAACGAGCTATAGCCACTAATCTAAAGCTAACTGGTGACTGGAAGCATTGGAGACCAGACTGGAATCTACCTGATTTGGCACAAAAAACAAACAAAAAAAAGAAAATCCCAGTTTCACTTAGGCAAGCACGTGCAGTGAGACAATGTCATGCTGACAAGTGCAAACAGCCAAAAGCTAAAAAACAGATCCTTTTTTTTTTTTTTTTTCAACTCAAGCAGCTATTTTGGATCCCGGCCAAGTGTCCAAATAGATCAATTTTAATGTGCGCAGGAGTTATCTGAAGGGTGAAACTGACAGAACTTTAACAGGCAAATATATGAACTTTATTATAATTGAATTAATTGGGTTTTGCCCTCAAAGTAAACATTATTCAATAGCGTAGAACATTACCATAAATTAAGCTTAATTCCAACCAATTCTAAAATAAGATTCGCTATCTTTTGACCTTTTTACGTGTCGTTTAAGACAAAAAATGTATTAAACTGTTGACCCTTTGGCTCATTTGAATTGTAATTATAAACAGCCTTGAGTCGGCTTTGGAGGGCTTCCTGACTTTCACCTCAACTTCCTAGTGATCCCCCCCCCCCCGTCCTCATTATCCAAATTTACTAAACGTTTCAGAAGTGCACGCGGGGATGAAATTGCCTAGGGGAAGACGGATTTAAGGTTAAAGTAAAGCACACATCCGCGGCGGCTGAATCTTGTTCCTGACACAAAAGTTTAGGGTGAGTGGCGTGCAATAGGTGCTGCAGCCATGTTTGCTGACATTGTAGAAGCAGTTATGCTCTTTTTTTTTCTCTTCCCATTACGGAGGAGATGATTTATTTAAACTCGGCTGCAGATTTGTTTTTGCACTCCATGTTCTGGGAGCTTTTTTTTTTTTTTTTTTTGTTTCTCTATGAATATGGCAAAATGTGAACACTTGTCCTGGTTATGGGGAGTTAAGGCCTGCAGATTGTTTGTGCTGACAGTGAAAGAGCTGTTATCACAAAACGGAGGGCTGTTTTTCTCCTCACAGCTTGCTGTCTCTCTCTCTCTCTCTCTCTCTCTCGCTGCTCGAGCGCAGACACGCAAATGCATTTATGTGTGTCCTTGTAACAAACTGGCTGCTGTCCAGCATCTCGGAGAGTCTGATAGCGTGTGGACATCTCATAAAACACTGCATGCTGTGCGAGAGGTTTGTACTTTTTTTTTTTTTTTTTTGCTAAGCAGGCTAGTTTAACGAGCGCCGAGAAGTTGCATCACTTAAGCTTTCCCACGTGAGGGTAATTAGCCGTTGATAAGCATGAAAGTCAGCAACAAAGTTTCGTTTGAAGTCCGAATGTTAGTCTGAAAGGCACGTTTCAGAGGAAAGTCGATTTGCTTCTCTCTGTAGTTATAAAGCTCATCAGATCGCTGCTGAATATCAGCTCGAATGGTGATCAATAACAAAATTATTCTCTTCATTGCTTGAGAGGAAAAAAATCCTCAAAAAGAGGAGGGAGGGGAGGGGGAGGGGGGGTTAAGCATCTGAGAACTTTGCTCTAATGTTTTCCCAGTTTTCTCCCATGTATCTTTTATGTTTGCTGTGGCAGCCTGAGGGAGGTGAAGGAAGCATCACAACTCCCACTCGGATGACTCCGCAGATGCCTGTTAGGAAGGCAGGGAATATATATCACACATCTGCTGATCGATATCCCCCTGCTTAGGACTCGCAGGTTGGCTGAATATTAAGCAACCGTGGGAAAGTTATCCTGTCACGTTCCAGGTGGGGAGAGATAAAGCCGGCAATTATTTCATCCTTCCGCCCACAGAGCTAATGCAGGTTTTTAATGAAAAGAGAATCTAATCAATTAAAACCCCCCCCCCCCCCCCACCCCTCCCCCTTCATTTGAAAACCTGTACTTTTATAGTTAAGTCAATTTGGAGCCATAATCGACTAGCAGACTGGTTTCACTGAAAGAGCTGGTGATGTTCATTTATGAGTATAATTTGTTGTTAACATGGCTCAGTATTCAAAACATATCAGTTACCCGAGACTGATGCGGAAACCTAAAACCTTTTAGTTGCAGATGTTGGCTTCCTGCCTGCGGATTGTCACTTTTGGTGAGCTACGGGAGGGTTTTTCACGCTATGAGTAAGACAGATCCACATGTGCACAACTATAACTATTCACCACTGTTCCCAGGAGCTGCACTGGTGGTCCAGTGAGACATGAAATACAAGAGAAAGTCCAGCTTGAGTAACAGATCCATGAGCCTGAAGGCTTACCAGAAGAGTTTATAATAGTCTATTCAGTAGTAATCTACCAGGAATGCACACTTGAATGAATGAGTTTGATTGGCCAATGAAGCGTCTTGTGGGATGATGCTGACTTGCGTTTTGGCTTAAGTTGAGCAATGTCCACTGTTACCGGACAGGAAATAAAGCAAACTGACATTCATCAATCGGACATGCTGCTTACTCTAAAGGGTCAAGAGAGTCGACATCAACAAGTGCTTTTGTTTTTTGCCCTTTAACAAAGTTTGTCTCTTCATGTTTCATCCAGAATCAGCTTTATTCTGTCCTTGAGTCCTTGTACGTTTACACATACAAGGACTCTGACTCTGGTTTCAGGTGACTCTCAATGTTCTTCTAACCTGACGCACCAGATGGTTTATTACACAGAACCATCTGAGAAGTCGTCCATGGAAACCGGTTGGAAAAGGGCGAGCGCTTTACTAACCAACTACTTAGAAGGTGATTGGATGAACCATCTGTCTATTCCTGTTTTACCTTGAGAGGCAGCTGGATTTGCGACGCCGATTGGTCCGAACCACCGGCGGTTCAGACACCATTGCATAACTTGAGGCCTGCGCAACATAAATGTTCTTCCACACCGTTGAAAGAACAATGTTTAGGGAGATACACATGAACATACAGCCAAAACAAGGAGTAAACACTGACATATCACTATTACATAAACAGGGATACAATGGTGAACATTTTTTCCCTTTCAATGAGATGTTCCCTCTCGAAGCTCCACATGATTTAACCTAAAACTGGTGTATTTTTAAAGATCCAGCTGTAAAGGAAATGCAATTAGGGAACATTTTCACATCCCAGGGACACAGCCTAATGAGCAACGCAAGTCCTATCAGACAAACTATGATCTTACCAGAAGTCATGTTACACTGAAAAACACCCATGGGGATTTTTTTAGTCAAGCTGTAGCAAAAACCTCATGGGTAAACATTGTGAAGACAGCGAGCTCTGTAAATAGAACCACCGCCCGGCTGACATGTACAGTACGTCAGCGATGGCATGCGTGTCTATAGTAGGCCATGTGTTATGGCTGGTGAGTCCCACCAGCCTACCATTAGTCTGAGTCTCTGTCTCTCTGTCAAAATCCCTCAGCATCCCTTCACCTCTCCAAGCGGAGCCAAGCAGTGAGCCTCTTGACAGTCTCGCGAGCGCCTCCGCTGCACACATCATTGATACTAATGGGGACGGAAAGGCTGGTGTAGGGTGGCATGTATGTCAGAGTTTGCTGGTGTACTGTATGTGTGTTTGCATGTATGTGTGTGTGTGGGGGGGGGGGGGGTAACCAAAGTCAGGATTACAACAAATGGAGCATGTGTGGTTGCTCTCTTGCAGCACTGAGATCGGTCCGTGTCACTGCAGCAAATGGCATGACAACCGGTCTCCTCCCCGTCACCATCTGCCTCCTGTGTGCCAATTTGTCACAGCACATCCAAGTGTGGCCATGCCCTCATTTAACATTGAGCAAGAGCACAACTCAGGGAGGAGGAAGAACAGGAGGAAGGAAAAAAAAAAAAAAAAAAAAAAAAAAGGAAAGAAGGAGAAAATAAGGGCACCGACAAAGACTGCAGCCCTCGGGGCGAACAGCGAGAGAGGTCAACCGGAGTTTATCAGAGGGCAAAGACAAGAAATATACGCAGGGGTGCGGTGGGAAGGGGGGGGGGGTTGGGGGGGGCTTCCTGGTGACTCAGCTGGCTCATGTGCAAAACCACATACCTGCAAAAACCCTCAGGTTCAAATCTGGACCAGGACCTTTGTCGCATGTCTCTCTGCCAATCTTTCCTTGTGTGAGCTCTTACAAAAAAAAAAGGTAGAAATGCCAAAAGACTTTATCTAAAATTAATCATTAAAAAAAAAAAAAAAAAAATATGGAGACAGCTGCATTCTCAGTGTGGCACTGCTTTGAAGGAATGTTTTTTTTTTTTTTTTTTTTAATTGGGTAGCTAAAAAGACAGGTGCTAAAACTAGATTCCTGTAGAGAGGTGATGGGGTGTAGAGCAATAAAAAAAATAATACATGAGATTGGTAAAATATACGACTGAGTGTCAATCAATCTCATTATGCAGGAACGAGAGTTTAGCTTGTATTCTTGGAAATCTGAGCAAACTTTTGGTTTCGTATACAAAGATTTTCCTTGTTTTGTTTTTTTTTTCTCTGTAAAGCATGTGGGCCGCCAGCGCACAATCATACATCCGAACTATGCATAAATCTATAGCGACACAGTGGCAGCATTGTCGAGAGAGTGGGTGACGAGATATGAAAGTTATGCCACTCCGTCTCTCTTTCTGCCTCCGTCCTCTCTCTCTCTCTCTCTCTCTCTCTCGCTCGCTCACATTTTTTGGCGTGATAATACCTCCATTCAACTCGGCGGTCTGATCATGTTTCACGCCTGTGCACCGGCATTGACTGCCGTTCTGTCCCGTTTCACCCCCGTCGATACGGCTTTGTGTCATCGATAATGACAGGCAGGAAACGGCTGTCCACGTTGGGTGGGGGGGGGTGGGGGGACCCTGATGCCACCGCCGTGCCAGCCCAACATCTCCTTCCTATATAGTCAACCTTCACACCAAACCATCGTGTGCTGTTTCCCCCGCTGCTGTCAGTGGAGAGCGGTGTGAGAGCGGTGGGCTTCTATTCACTTTGACTGACACTCGGTGGTCCACAATGGCCCCCGCGTCGCATGTATACACGGGCAGCCAAAAGGGGGGATCACAGCACAATAGTGGCGCTTTGAAAAGGTGTGGGGGGGGGGGGGGGGGGGTAGAATAGAGAGATGATCCGGTGTGAGCCTTCGTACTGTCAAATTGTTACAAATAAGAGCTGCTGGGGACAAAAGCTCGCCGCTAGCCCCGCAAAAACAATGTGTTTGTGTAATATAAAGCCTTTCAACGTGTTTATTTGACTACCTGGCTGTGTGTGTGTGTGTGTGTGTGTGTGTGTGTGTGTGTGTGTGTGTGAGGCAGAGCTGTGATTGAAAGCTCTCGAGAGTCTTTTCGCCACTTTGGAAGAACACTTCAAAACGCTCCGGCTTATACAATCAGGTATGGGTGTAATAGGGGGGGAGGGGGGGGGGGTGGGGGGGGGGGGAGGCCATTAACTGGCAGACGGTTTTCTCTCCATTACTGTGGACAATCTGAGCCTTGCAGGGTGTGAACTTGAAATTATAGAGCGCACAAATATGTCATTATTTCCTACATCTTAACAAGCTGTGTGGAATTTTTACCATTTTATTGTGCGAATGTGTATATAAAATGAGCACACACACACACACACACACACATATACACACATATACACTGAGGAGGAATGTTAGAATGAACATTAAACACTAAAAGCTTTGGTCAAGATATTGTGATAGCAGCTACATTGTGTTAGTAAGTTAACGGTAACATGAAAGGCAAAAAAGATCGAAACATGAAGAGGCTGTTTAATGCAGGCAAGTTGCCGTCAATATGAGATAAATCATTTTTGAAATGGAGTAAAAGAGATTCAACAAACACTATGAAATGCTATTATGCCTCTTGAAAATCAATTAGAGAGATTTCTGTGTTTGTGTGTTTGTCTGTGCTCTTCTCACTGGTTTGAAGTGGTCTGTGCTGGAAAAAGGTGATGCCATGAGTCTGATTGTTGGTTTGCTTGCTAATGTTGGTGAGAAACTGTCGCTGTCGATCAAATCTGACCAAACAAATTAGATTATTATAGAGAAATAGGTCGAAATGACACCAAGTTCAGGCTTTAAACCAGCATGTGATGTTGTTCTCACTGGTTTTTTGTGTGTGTCGAGTGTTTTTGCTTTCCCACAAGGAGGGAAATACTACAGAACAGTCAGAGCTGGGAGCATTTAAAGTGCAAAAGGAGGAAACAGGAGTAAAAACAGAACTTACAGTCAGGGTTTTTGTTACGTGCAATGATCCACAGCTCCCTCCAACTTCTCTTACGCAATGACCTCAGCCGGAGGGGATGTAGGAGGCGGGGTTTTTGAAGATGATGAGGGGGCGGCGGTCGGTGGGGCAACAGGGGTGAAAACCCCCCCTGTGAGGTTGAACCCTCTCGAAACGTTCAGTCTTCAACAAACTTCCTGTGAGAGCGAAATACAGAAAACAAAAACAATGAGAAGGGACAACAAGACGAGAGGGACAGCTGCGCTCTAAACAGGAAAAAAAAAAAAAAAAAACCTTCAGGGGTTTGTCTCTTTTGCTTAAAACAGGGGCCGCTGACCTACGGAGGCCCCCCGTGGAGAGGGGCTCTATGTCCTCTTAGTGTAATCTCCTCAGTCACTCTGCTGTCATAACATCACTGCTAACACAAGCAGAGAGGCCGTAAATAGAGCCAGATGTGCTGGGTTACAGTTGCAACGTGGCGACGATAAGAAAAAAAAAAAAGAGCCAAAGAGCTTTATGAATGTTGAAGAAACTTTTACTCCATCAATACTATGAAAATATGCTGAAATATATACAGAAATGATATCAAAGTGTGTGTTAAAGTCTCTCAGCAAATACAGACGAGCAATGAGTTTATGATTATTCAGCTCTCGTGTCCAAACCTCCACCCACAATCTTTCTGTAAAAATACACCAGGTGTCGGCTATTTTACTGCCGACCGAACACACCATGTGGTTTAACAAACCCACGCTGATGATAAAAGTGTGGGCTTTTCACCCTAAACTTGTTTTCATAACCGACAATATGGAAGAAATATTGTGCAGAATAGCAGAACTGATGTACCTGTTATGAAGCAAAAAACAATGCAGATTCCTCAAAAAAACAAAAAAAAAGAGCAAATAAAGTGAGCTAGAAAGCTGCTCACTTAAGTTTCTGACACATCTTAACCAACAACTTCTTTTAAAGCTACCTCCGTTCCCCCCCCCGCTTCACCCATGTCAACAGTTTTCCTCAAAGGCTTCTCAGGAGCTTATCATTCATCAGGTTTTTTTTTTTTTTTTCTCACACAACATATTTTTGGACTTTTCAGGACTTAAAAACTTTCTTCGTTCGCCTGAAGCTTGTCTCCGCTCTCAAGAGACTCATTCATGCGGCACAGCTGGGGTTTAAACCAGCTCCGCTAGCTCGTCGTTAGCTCCCCTCACTGACTGTACTGTCATCCTTTACCCCCGGCCTCCCCGTAGAAAAAAAAAAAAAAAAACCACAATCACACTGAAGAGAATTCATGACTGATGAACTTCCTGTAAATCTATTCTTGAGAGTTCAGTAACCCCCCCCCCCCAGAAACGCACAGATTGCCCCTGATGACCAGTGCTGACTAATGGTGACTGGTCCACGAAGATTACATCCCATTAAATGGATACAGACTTTTTTCCACCTACACACATACTCCTGCAATGGCAATCTAATGAGAAGAGGAGGGGAGGAGGAGGAGGGAGGTTGTGGCCACAGAGTGATGCCTCACATCCTCAGCCATAGATCCAGTTCACTGACTCACTCGCACAGCCGCAGCAGATGAGCCGCGTCCCTCCTGAATGGAGGGGGGGGGGCAGCTGCCTGTGAGCTCGACACCGCCGCTGACTCCCCGTCGTGGCTTCACGAAGCCGCGGAAAGGTCTGTAAAACACTTAACAACCCCGGCTTTGTGCAAATTAAGCAGAGCAGTGTGAGTGTGAGAGCCCTGGCACGGTGGCATATGGTGACTTAACCTGTGTGTGTGTGTGTGTGTGTGTGTGGTGTAAAGACAGGGAGCGGCGTTAAAGTCGGAATGCGTGGCCGGTTTGTGGAAAAAGGTTATGGTTGTTGTGTAAATTGACACCGGGTCTTAGTTATGGGAAATGGCCTGGTGGAGTAAAAAGAGAGTGATGTCACCTCTGAGAATGTTTTTTTTTTTTTTTTAAAGGCCACTAGGCTCCATTTACACACAACCTCTGACCGCTCATTTCCACCTTCTCACACACACACACACACACACACACACACACATACCGGACTCGCTGGTCACATTGTGGGCTTGTCAAAAATCATCACAGCCAACAGGGCTGGGCGATGTGGTTGAATGAATGTTACAAGGTTACAACAAATGTTTGTTTTTCCCTCAATACAACAAGTAAAAACCAACATAGAGTTTCTTAGTGAGTCATCATGAGCTTCCAGATCAGTTTTGGCGCTCTTAGCATATTAGCATATAGCTTTAGCATATATTCTCCAAGTCTGTAGAAAGGTTGAACATCATTTCTCCACAAGATATTCCTTAATTTGGTGTTTTGATGTTGGTGGTCGCCTCACTGAGTTGAGATATGGTGAATGTGAAGGCTGTAGCATAACGTAGCCTCTCACATAACTTTGATGACCATGGCCGACATGGAAACATTCGCCATTGTTGAATTTCTTCACTAAGTTCTTCAGGTTTTTTCTTAAATGCGTCTATACAATAAATTCTGAATTTTAAAATGCTACGATATGATCATATTATCACAATTAGATTCCGCTGAAAGCTAATACGCAATAATATTGAATTATTGCCCGAGCCTTAATCACCAAAAGTTTTGACAGCGTGTCCTCAAAAACAACATGTAAGCTGGATAACAACATGATTAACAGCCGTTGGCACAGAGGTTAGATAAATTAGGGTCAGAAGATTGAGTTACAGAGCACACACACACAGCATGACTGTCTGCTCGCTGGTAGCTGTTGCTGCCTTCCACATCTGACAGACAGACAGACAGACAGACAGTTTGTGTTGTTTTGTTCTGTTGTCTTTATTTTTTCTCCCCTTGCCTGCACAGAGTAGGTTGCAATATCGATTTTAGCCAATGAGATCAGCTGGTGTGAATGTTATCAAGCTCTTAAATTCAGCTGCTGGGGCTATTAGACCGGGTGCTCATATAACGCATGGGAGATGAAGTGTAATGTCGCCGTGATTGTTTCATTGCCACGCTGCCATCGTTGTGCCCCACCGTTAGTGGCGTCCTATAATTTTTAATCTCATTTTCTAGAAATTGTCCCGCAGGGATCCTCCCCCCTATCCTGCCATAATAGTTTGGAGGTGAGCCCCATTAACCAAATGAGCTTTTTCGGAGCACAACATTCCCATTAACACCACTGGTACAATCCCTCATCTCCTCCAAAACGTGCACCGTGGACTTCCCTGCAGACCCTAAATGCACCACCGAGTCGACGTCTCTCTTTTAGGATTCTTGCACGCTCACACTCAACCTCCCCTGAGCTAGTTTGGCATATTCCTTCCCCCCAAATTACCCTAAAGCCCCCTAAACAGATTCATCCCACACAGACTGACACAGTATATTCCCCATCTCCATTCCCACTATTTTATATTTCTCACTAGGCCTCGCAGTGCTCACTGGGTTGTGGTAGTGATCAATGGCCCCTGGCTGCGGGCGTCAGGGGGGCCCAGGGCTCCAGGAATGGAGGTATTAATAATGTAAGGTCCAGGCCTGCCATATCCTCCATTAGCACAGAGGAGGCAGGAGGCCCAACGGCTGATTGATTACTAATTAGATTAATTGCCGTCTTTTAGAGAAGGAGGAGAATGAAATAGACTGGAGGGGCCTGACAAGTACGAGGGTAGAGCCACTATATTCACTGAGGTTGTTTAAAAAAAAGGACTTTTCAGATTAGGAATGCATGTTTCTCCTCTGAGATGAGTGTACAATTCAGGGCAGGATAGCCTGAGTCTGTGTAATAAACAAGAATTCAATCAAAGTCTAACCGACTACCTATTACTTTAAAAAATGTCTAATAAATTGCTCAATTCTCTGCAGGCTTTCCTCTACAATGCATCTGCGTAAGCTAAAAGAAAACAACTCAGCTGCACACTGACCACGCCGCTAACTGAAGACGACACCGGTGTTATTCTCTGTTCTCATTTGAGACAATTCCCCCCCCCCCCCCCCCCCCCCCCCCCCCCTCCTCCCATTCCCACATTTGTGTCTTGTTAGCTATCACTATCTGGGAAACATGACATGATAAGGCCCACTACTCTCCAGTTTTTTCGTGTAATGTGTGTAATGATAGTGTTGCTGAACACAGTCATTTGCTAAAGGGTGCAGAGGTTTGTGGAGATGGAGTTCCACTTAATCTCCCTGCTGTCCTTTGGAGATAAAACTAATAAAACACACATCAAAGCCGTGCCACGCACACACTCTCACATATATTTGAGTCTAGGGGAGGGGAGGGGGGGAGAAGAACTTGTAAAAAGGTAGAGCTGCTGAATCAAATTCACATCATGTGTTAAAGTCAAAATGTTTAAGACACTAATTATTGTTCTAATTCAGAAATTGGTTTGGCCATATTTTAGATTTTGATTAAGAGTCAATTACTGGCCACTTAGTGTCATTGTAAAACCTCCAACATGATGAATGTGATGCATTTTTGTTTGAGGACATATTAATTGCAAAAAATGGATCAGGAGTAAACTTATGAATACATTTCTCTGTGAGAAGCACTTCAATTATCTTTCTTTATCAATGGACAATTCAATCGTCAAAAACTTTTTTTAGAGAAATTAAATCCAGATATCTAAATGATCAGAAAACACTAAGCACATGTTTTTTTCAAGAATATCAAAATCAGGTTTCAAAAATCCGAATCATTCGAGCTCAGTAACGACATCGCTGCTATATTTATTTCTGTCAAAATCACATCTTAATTCCCAACAAGTGGCGAGGCAGGCATGCATATGAGTTTCTGAGTAGGAGACTAATTGGCACATTGGTATGGCCACACTCATTACACACGCCCACACTCAACATAAATAGCCTCACACTTCTGAGGGGATAATGCCTTCCAAATAGGGAGCTGCATTATTTGTCTCAGCCTGCCTCTGCACCAGCAGACCATGGAGAGTTGTATCCTCCTCTGCTGGCTCCTGCCAACCTTGGAGGAGAAGAATCCCAGCATGCATTAATATATTTAGTGCAATAACTGTGCTGGGTTTTTTTTTTTTGACTTCTGGGTTAAAAAAAAAATTTCCATGAAGCATGTAGAGAACATGCGATTGGCTGCACTGCGAGGAAAACCTATTACTGTATGCCGCAATGCAGTCCGTCGTCCATCTCACAGTTCTGACACAGTTGTGTCATCTGTGAACCGGACAGTTGATGATGTGCTCTTATCTCATGTCATGAATCATAAGTAGACTGGTCTTCATCAGTAGAATGAGACGGGTCTTTATGTTTTCTTGTCACAAAGGCGCACTTGAGGGGTTGTCAGGATGACACAGAACATCAGACCAAGCGGAAACCTCCGGGGCTGAAAAATGAAACCAATGAGCAAGTGCCAAAAAACTGCGGTTCCTTCAATGGTCACATGAGGCTCCCCCCATGATAAAATGCCCAACTTTACAGCAGAAATAAACATGGTCTCTGTAGCTAAATTCCCCGTTCATGACATCTGTCCGGGGGTGAATTTCACCTGTTTAAATCTTTTTAAGGCTTAATTATGCATTATTAAGAGCGTGGCCACTTTGAGTGACAGTGGGTGCCATCACAGGCAAGTCGTTACCACGGCGGTGTTGGGAAATGTAACCATGGTACTAGCAAAGGCGTAGTCATAGCTGTCACTATTTCAGTGTGTTTTCAGTTCATGACAGTTCATTGTAACATCTTGTTCAGCCTTTGGTTGTACTAAAAGACCCTCTAAAGGAGTCAGATGTTCAGTTTTTTCCCGGTAAGTACATTTTATTTTAATGGTTTTAAGCCTGTTTTTCACGAGCTAAAATTAGCATTAGCATTATCCAAGTTAACTGCAGACTGTAAATGCACAGTGCTAACCTAGCTAGCAGCTAGCGTCGGGGTCAGCTCCACTCTCTCATCCAAATATGATCTTTCTGGCTCCAAAAATCCAAGATGGAGATGGTCAAAACGCAAACCAGTCCACAAACCAATGGGTGACATCATAGTGGCTACCTCTATTACTTCTTACAGTCTATGTATTAGACCCGTTAATTATTCCACTCTTCCATCCTGCTGGGAGGCACTTCTGAGTTCATCTCTGCCAGACTCCACTGCTATAGCAACAAAAGTCTAAAGATGGAGCTTTGTTGCGCTGCCATTACTGGAATATGTTCGCACATCATCCCGAAGGACAATATAGCAAACACACTCATCGGGTATTCAGAAACTGTCAAGAGTTGCTGTTGACCTTTAGATGCCTTTAGGAAACACAAAAAGGCTGAGAAGAAAGTAAAATAGCATCTAACTTCAGAGAATTGGGCCAAAATCATGAAAATCTGGAAAAAAAAAAATAAAAAAAAAGTCTTTGAAAGACGGCGGGTGTGACTAACCAGCTCCAACACAGACATCATCCACCTCAGCTTTCAGTGGGTCAATACTTCAGATTTGGCAACAGGCCAAAATATCTGATTTCCACATGTCACACAAGCAGCTTCTAAGCAAGAAAAATACATATATTATCACAATTTTTGTCTCAATTTGCACAATGCAAGATCTTACTCATCAATTGTGTAAAACAAACATGCATTTGTCTTTCTGCCTTCAGTTCTGTCTTCAGTCTTTCTTTCTTTCTCCTTCTCCAAGCTCACGGCTGCCCCCCCCCCCCCCCCCAACTCCTCAACTCCTCCTCTCAGCCCCTGTGGCTCACTGCAGTGACGACATGCTGTGCTAATTGAAAGCGACCCTGACTCGTCCTTTTTCCAAACCGCTCTGTCTGATGCCCCGTTGTTTTTCCCTCCGCCGGCGGTTGACAACTGGCCTTTTCGGGCTGCGGCGCTCCGCGGTGTGAACTCTGGCCTCGCTGTGTCGGCCTCTCGCCGTTCCTCCTCAGCAAACGCGAGACCGGGTCCAAAGTCACACAGAGCGAGAAGAAGAAAAATGCAGACTTGCACCTTTTTTTTTTTTTTTTTCCCCTTTTCTGCAGCGGTGGTTCCAAATTGTTCTGGAGAGAATTGTTCCAGAATAAATGGAAGCTGTCCTCAAGAGGTTAAAAACTTTTTCTTTTTTGGCTGCTTCATGCAAGTATAACTGATGCATAATACAGCGATGTTTATACAATAAAAGAGGGGTTTACGGTTTGAAATTCAATGAAAGATGAAAACAATGCAGAGCCATCTTTCCCCTTGAACATGCTCTGCAAACTCTGAAGGACAAAAAGCACAAACGCTAACTTAATAGATGAGCTACAGCTGCAGCACAAACAACATGATTAGATTATCCTCATACTTAATTCCTTTATCAAAAAGCAGTGATATTCCACTAAAACAAAACGCTTGTACCTGCAGTGTTTCAATAGAGGTGGGCTGTTCTTATCACTCTCACTGAATAGGACTGGGGCCCTTAATGTAATAGCTTAGCAGGGCACTCATAAATCACCTGAAGAGGCTGTATGCCACATGCACTGACACTCCCAATCTGCCAACCTGTGTCTTTATTAAACAGCACCCCCCCCCTCTCCCCTACAGTCACCCTGCTATAAAAACCTCAAATCATATATTTATGCAAACACGACGATACAAATACTTTCCTCTGCAGGCAAAAATTCATTTCTGTGAGCTTTTTCTATACAGAATGAGTGTGTGTGTGTGTGCGTGTGTGTGTGAGACACACAGACGTCGTCATTGTTTCTACATCTTGTCACCCTTCTTCACAATTACAGCAATTGTCTCCCTCCCGCTGTGAGTGACGCACCGATTTGGATGTATGAATATCTATTCATATCTGATTCGCCTTAGTAAATCTCTCAGATGTTATTGGCCAAATAGCGTTTACAATGGAAGTGTGTGTGTGTGCTGCTTTGTTGATGAGTTGTTTTTTTTTATTTTTTTTTATTTGTCCTTCCAGTAACTTTGACAGCTAAATTGGAAAATGTCAAAACCGAACGTCATGTGAGGTGACAAAGGAATAACGTCGAGGCGAGACGTGGCGTTGGTATCGAACCTATATGACGACAGAGATGAAACATTCGGTCCTTCAATTTGTTCAAATCGAGACTTCAGCGCTCAATCAGTTTCACAGAAGGTACGTTTCTGTGAAGCTTATGGTGGCTTTTGAAGAAGATCTCCGGCCTGATTAGCACCCTGTGAAGTGAAAATCTTTTAATAAACCTTTACTCTATTATCATAACCTTCATTTAAACAGGGAGCGCCATAGAGAGCGAGACGCCCTGATTACAGTAAATATAAAATGTAAATTCCCTTTATTATCAGATAGTGCATAGAGAAATAAAATGATGATACAGCATTTTGAATAACAGTGTTGTTATTGCCAATCAGAGGATGATTTAGTTGTTTGTAACTTTCTTTCATGCAACGTTTTCCTGTTTTTGACTCTGAATTTCATAAAATTTACATACCTGTCT
Organism: Thunnus albacares; assembly: GCF_914725855.1. Lineage (NCBI taxonomy): Eukaryota > Metazoa > Chordata > Actinopteri > Scombriformes > Scombridae > Thunnus > Thunnus albacares. The sequence continues at coordinate 29,826,710 of NC_058113.1, forward strand.
GCACTGGAATTAAATGTTTTCATAAAATAATCTAGTTTGGATGAGGAATTGTCATGATAAACCCACTGTAGTACAAATCAAAACGAAAAAAAGCTTGCTCAGAAGTGTTTATAATTCCTTTTGACAGTGATACAAGGTTTGGGTCTTTGTAATTTCGTGTCACGGATGCATGCCGGTGGACAGTCGTCACTGAGGTCGGGGAGGAAAAACACCACTAGATTTATAATTGGTTGAGGTCTGTTGGTTTAAGATAATATCTAGAAGTGTGGCCTTTCCTGCATTTTTTGGGATCCGGCCCAGCAGGGGAACAAATAGGCTGTGTGAGACTGAATTCATTGCATAGATTTTTTTAGATGATCAGAAGCGTTAGATAAGCAGTTAATGTTCCTATCACCCGGGATAAGAACTCCTGAATTTTCATAGCTGGGTATCAAATCAAATAAAACATCTATCACACCCGCAGGTGCGGAGGCTGAACGATAAGACCCAATGACTAGTACCTTTCCAGGATTATTTTTCCCCCCTCAGACAAACACTTGCAGACCAGAGTTCAAACTATTTTGTTTTAGACACAGAGGAAACGACAGGGACAGATTAACAACTCTTTACAAAAAAAGGCGACACCTCCTCTTTTAGTTGGCCGATCACATCGAAAAACAGTTATCAAGGCAAATATCAGCATTTTTAACTTTGTTTGACAACCGTGATTCAGAAAACAAAAATGTCAGGGTCAGTTTGTTGCACCCACACTTAAATATAATCCATTTTGGATACAATAATATGCACGTTCATATGAACTATTCTCATGCCCTTGTGTTGCAAGAAGCTTTGCAGGCTAAAAATCAACATTTTGAGTTTCCTCCACATTTGAGTCACAACCTCCAGAGATGCTTTTAATAAGCTGAGAACATAGTAACGGATTATGTTCTCAATTCGGGTTCATGACCCTTTGATTTACTTCCTTCTGTGGAAAGTAGGGGTGTGTCCGAATACAAATACCTTATTCGGCAAAGCACAAATAGTGGGTTTTTTACGAATATTTGTTTCATACAAATATTTTTAGAATTATTTGTTTTTGGGAAGAAAGAAACAAAACATGTCAAATAGCAGCGAGCAGGTCAGTTATAGTCGCTATCTCAGTGTCTCTCCTCTGCTCTGCTGTTACGTCTATCAGCAGGTCTCAATGAGGGGAGTCACATCCACCCGCTACATGACGCACATTTCTTAATTAGGACATCAATTTAATTTTCATCTTTAATTTTCTAAAATTACAAGAGTAATAAAAAACAAAAACAGGATTTTTAAGCCTCTTTCCACTTTTATTCGAATACAAATACAAATAATTTTGCTGCCTCGACAAATACAAATACAAATACTGGGTCCTCTGCACATCCCTGGTGGAAAGCAAACTGTCTGAATCATGATCAAGTTAAGACAGGAGGCTGTGAGTGCCTGAAGAACATTTGTTTGCTGTAATCTTTTTTTTTATTATTATTCCCTCAAGTCTCAAAAACTACTGTGGAGGGGCTCTTGAGCAAGGCAGTGAAAGAGCAAATGGCCTACTGTTAAAAATAAATAAATAAATAAATTTAAAAAAGGGGAATTTGATGTTTGTGTGTAGATTCAGCTAACGCCACATAGATGATTATGGTTAACAGAAAAAAAAAAATCATATATTTGGAATAACACCACAAATAAAATAAAACCTGTAGTACAGCCCTGTGTGTGTGTGTGTTTTTGTCCCGTCTTTGAAGCCTTGAAGCCTGCTTACATTGGACTTGGACTGAATTAATTTCTTGCTTTCAGTACTGCCTGTGATGTTGTTTCTGTAGCATGGCTCTGGTCATTTGTTAAAAACTAAGAACCTTTATGTTCAGCTTCTACAGGATTACAACACTCAAACAAACAAAAAAAAAACTGCTATAGGCTTTGGAAATTAGATTATCAAGAAAAAAAAAAGCTTTAATCTGAATGCAGCTGAGCTTTATATGACGAATCAGAAAGACTTCAGATATTTTACGGCTAAATGTCATGTTTCATTTTCTCTGTTGGGTCTTTGAAATTACAAGGTCAATCTTTACATGTTTTGCTCCCATTAGATTGAATGAATGGTTTTCAGTGTTACTGTCAGTGTACTATTATTCTACTCAGCCTGAAGAACGCTGCTCATCAACTTCTGCAAAGGTTTTTTGTGCATGTCAAAAGATTTGACATGCACATATGATATATATACGAGTGACAAACAAGCCTTCTTGAAGGAATCCGAGATATCAAATCTCTGCCTGCTCTCGGAGCTATCCAGCTGTGTGTGTGCCAAGTAAATGCGACTACAAAATTCTGCAGGCTGCCGCTGTGCTTCCAACCGAAATCATGCAAATGATGAACAGGAAAAACACTAAATCCCTTTTCTCCCACTCAGTTCTCGCAAACACAAAACATACCCCTCAGTAAACACCTGCAGCAGAACACATCCTGCAGTGTTTTACGTTATATACGTTTTGCATAATGTCCTGCAGTCGCAATTACACGACTCTGCGGCGCCGTCTGCTTCACTGCAACTCACAGCGATCGGTCGTCTGCTCTCTCTTTCTGCTTTAAGGATGAGCGACTGGAACGGTGACAGGATGTCAATCACTCGCAAAGTCATGACAACCAAATAAACAACAGTGCTAGTACAGCATTTTTCTCCTCAGTCAGTGAGACAAACAAGGCTGAGGATAGGATGACGTTACCCGAAAACAAGAAAAAAGGTAAATTTAACTAGCTAACGTTAAGTTAGACAGATTTTACAGTTTGTATAAACATTTGTAATGTATTCTCCATTGATGTTTATGGCCAACTAATTATTATTAATATTAATAATATATCTTGGAATAATGTTCCAGCTAGCATTAGCGAACTGAGATTGGTAACATTACTGCAATAAACGGTAAAATGCTTGCTAACGATGTTTATATAAGCTACAAGCTACATGGTTTTGTTTACCCTGTTTATAATACTGTATATGACATTATTCTAATAATATATTTATTGTTCATTGTCTTTAACTGCTTTGTCTTGATGATATCTAAGTCCATGGAAGACGTTGTACAACACATGAGTTCTATCACACTTTGTCTACAGGATGGCGGCAAAAAATTAATAATAATTAAATAATAGCCTGTAATTAGCCTCCATCCTGAACGAACTGGACAGCCCAACTATGGAATGGGGAAACCTACAATATGCACTCTTGGGAAAATATTAACTCTATTCCACAATTGTATTATTTGGTATCCAACAAATTATTTGACAGCAAATATACACATTCAAATTGGAGACATGTTGTTAATAGCAATTCACACTGTAAACACTGAAGTCTGGCTCTGCCTACAAACCACATAATCTATTCAAGATATACAGATTAGATTAGCGTACTACGCCGGCGGCACGCACGAACCACCCAGGTACAACGAAACCCTTTTCCCCCTCCGCTGCTGGAAAAAAAAAAAAATCCTAAAGGAAACACTGAGGAAAACCTCACCGCTGAGAGACACAAATGTTAACAACTCACAAAAGCACTGTAGTTGTTACTCTATAAATACAATGTTAAGGATAGGGATTGAACAAGAGTGAGAATCAGGGCCTGTTCGTTGGAGCTTTTTCTTCTCCAAACTCTTGTGGCTGTAATCTGACCAGTGGCAGCAGTCCAAGCCAATCTCTGAGGACCGTCCTCACCCACAGAGCTGCTGATGTAGATCTCTCTGACCATGTGCACACGCTGAGACTGAAATATGTTCAAGTTTTCTCTCCATAATTTACTTGAAACTGATGTTTTCTGATCAGTAACTGCAAAAAGCTACACAGATGACAGTTTTCAATTCAAATAGCACCACATGGACCGCATTAATAAATGGAACCAAATTGGATTTTGGGGTAAGCAACCTCCAAACGACATACTGTACTTATTGACTGCTCAAGATGGAATTTAATAAAGTTGATATAAACAATATAGAAAAGGACACTGCGATATAATAAAGAGCTTCCTCAGGTCTACTTCACTTAACATTTGTTAAACTGAGGTCATCAAGTCCTGGTTCTATGTTTCTCTTTGTCTTCAGGTCTCTCTTGAAAGTCAATGGGACAACCTATTTCAATAAACTATTCAGGGGTTCTCTAGACTGGTACGGTGCATGAAAAGAGGTGAAAACAGAAGTAAACTCCAGCACACACAACTGGTCTGCAGATAAAAGTCTGGCTTTTTCAACGGATCCACATTAGCTGTGTTTATCTGGGACAGTTGACCAAATTCCTATGTATGCAGAATATGTAAATACCTGTCTGAACAAGCTATGTTAAATGACTGTCTACATAAATAGCGATGATCTGCTTGTTCAATAAAATGTTCTAGTGTTTGCGGGACCTTCTCTCATCCTTTTCTTCTTCTTGAGTGGTTTACAGATACACCTGCTCCCAAATATTTTCATACAGGTGTGCAGAAGATCAACTTTTGTTAAATGCTTTAACGCTGAAATGTGAAACAGTTGTGGCATCTTTTACGCATATCTCCTTTACGTGACTAGAAGAAGATAACTGCAGCAGATCAGGGTTGCATCTTTGAGTGCAGCAGATAAGATCAGGACGTAAACAAAAATCAGATATGATTAGTAATATGATATGGGCCGTGACTGGAGCAACACGTTCTTTCCGTCTACCAAAGTTGCCTCAGTCTAGCCTGTCCCAGCTATTTCAGGCTCCCTTTAAAGAAAACTGGACAGGAGAGGATGAGCGGAGGGAGGGTGAGATATCTGGGCTCCCGCTGCACATATTTTGTATCTTGACAATACAGATCAAACACAGTCTCGCAGCGGTTGAGGCTGAGTCGCTGTTTGTTATCTTGTCTGATGTGGAACGTGCGACACGCAGACACACGGCGAAGGAGAGCGAAGGCAGACAGGTAATCCAGGATTACAGCGCCGACATGTCATTTCCGTGGACGTGTTATTCCTTCTCAATCGTCTTTTGTGTGAAACGTAGGGTGCAACCCCATCTGTCTGCTCCAAACTCTCCTCTGGCACCCATCAATGGAGCACCGTGGACCAGCATAGACAACGAGATAATGAGCTCCTGTTGCCTTGTCAACGCCGTCCCCCTTTTTTTTTTTTTTTTTTTTTTTTTCCTTTTCGACAGCCACACTCTTAAGCTCCCGTTTTCCAGTTTCCTGGTGTGCAAAGCTCTTCAGTAAACACGGCATCTAGATGGTAGATGAAATTTCATATTGTCTTCAAATCCCTCCAATAGTCAACCACAGATGGACAATCCAGCCACAAGTAGTTTGTTGTTTTTGTTGGGTTTGAGTTGGGGAGATTTAACTGCTTATGAAGTACTTTTTTTTTTTTTTTTAACACCAAGACAATAAAAACATATTTCAAAGTTATTAAAAAGTAGAGGTCAAGGTTCACACTATATCTGAATCCAAGGGGCTGGTGATGTCCTTTGAGTTCAAAAGCACCAAACAGTGGTTGCACTAGTTCACTAAAGTCATTTAATGCTAGAAAAGGTTATTCTAAAAATGAGTCCTTAAGTGTACAACTCCACCAGCTTGTTATTAACTACAAAAACAGCCTGAAATTACAGACACTAGTCATCTTAAAAGGCTTTTAAAGGACAGAAATGGGCGAATGGACCCATTAAAAGTCACTTTACTCTTCGTGGAATCAGTGTGCTGTTAGTATAGTTCAGTATATGACTTTTACATTCTCCCCATCTTTTTCTGTTTAATATATGGTTCAATTCCTCTTTAGGTTTTACCTCTTAAATTTACCCCCCCCCCCTTCCTTTTCTTCACTTCTCGTCCATTAGCGCACAGAGTCTGTGTTCATTTGTGTAACAAATGTGCTGCCACTTTTTAGCCAGGACTCCATCACAGAAAGGATATTTCAATGTCAAAAGACCGTCCTGGTTAAATAAGGGTCAAATGGAAAACTTACAAGTTTAACAAATCTACTCCCAGAAAAATATAAGTTTCAGACTCAACCAGTGGTATGTATATTACATTCTTGCTAATGACTTCAGTGTAGTAACTGTTTGACTGAGGTTGTTGTTGAAAAATCTCTTTTTTGTTAACAGAACTAACTTCAAAGAAAAGATATTTACATTAATACGTCCCAAAACTTTATGTCTGAGAGATCAAGGTGGCAACTATCAATATATATTTTAATTTGCCCTGGTATTGATGGTGACATGGTTACATTTATTTACTCTATTATTTTTAAGGCTGCAACTAATTATTATTTTCATTATTGATTTATCTGCCAATTATTTTCTTGATTAATCGATTGTTTGGTGTATACGAATTCAGAAAACAGTGAAAAATGTCCATCACATTTTTCCATCATCAAACGCCTTGTTTTGTCCGACCAATAATCCAAAAGCCAAAGATATTCCATTTACAATCATTTAAAAACAGAGAAAAACATCACAGAGGAGATGCTGGAACTACTTTTTGCTTAGAAAATGACTGAAACGATTATTAGATTATCAGAATAGTGACTGATTAATCAACTAATTGACTAACTGTTGCATTCAAACTGTTGAATAGTTTTAAGCAACTACTGAATATTTACCTGATTGTGCTTCTTTGTTAATTTGTATAATTATTTTCTTTTTTTTATTGAATTGTATCTTGCTGTTTCTGGGCAACAAGTGCTGCTGTCCAGTTTATTTTTATGTTGGTATATTTCCATGAAGAGTCATCTCACTGTGGAAAGAACAACAGTCTAAAGTTCAAGGTTATAATTTGAGTCCCTGATTTAAAAAACTAGAAAATCACATTTCCCTTGTGTTCACGGTACACAATCATCTATAATGAGAGTTAAAAGCCTGCGACTTCAAGTAACGGCAAAGGTTAAATTGCTCATAAGCTCATACACAGCTATAGACTAAGTGCTCTAAAAACAGAGAAGACAGACATGATAAATAATTACTTACGCTTCTTTTTGGTGTTTTGAGCTTGTTTCAAGTCACAGAGGAAACACGTTTTATTCCACATGACGCTGTTACGGTTTAAAGCGCCTCACTATCGCTCATCAACAAACTCGGGTAGTTCGAGGAAGAGTCGGGCGACATTCCTCGCTCTATATCTACATGGGAATCGTGACATTTCCTGTAAAGTCGCATTCTCTCTCTCTCTCTCTCTCTACCTCTACCTGTGTGTCACTGGGGGTGTCAATCAACAAGAGTGTGAAATTCCAAAAATACACATCCACACTCACACTCACACTCACGCTCTGTCTGCAGCGATGAGGCAACTACTTTCAAAACACGACATCACACACTTCAGTTTCTGTTTTGTTTACCGGCTATAATCATGCACTGAAATGACGCCAATTTTCTCTTCCGTCTATAGCAGAAAAAAATTTCACTCCACCAGTCGATTCTGCACCCAGACTACCCCCCCCCCTCCCCCCCACCACCCCCCCGCCCTCTACCAGCATTTAAGAGCAGTGTTGTTGTGCTGTGAACCTAATCTTCAAACTATCAGCGCCGATGCTTTTCCAACCAACCGCCTTGTTAATAAAATGTAAACTCTCCCTCTCTCTCTCTCTCTCTCCATCAATATTTACACTGCATCAATCCAGATTCATCTTCGCTCAAAATGTCATTTTGGAGACAAAGTTGCGAAAATCAAAACATGATTTCCGAGACATCCTTGTAAACATCTCCTTGGTATATTCAGTGTTATTTTACAGTAACTGTTGCTGTAGAGTTCTGGCACATCATTTAGAGAAGCTAATGTTTCTCCCTCCTCCCTCCTCCCTCCTCCCTCCTCCTCCTCCTCCTCCTCCTCCTCCTCCTCTCTCCGTACTGACTCTTTATTTCTGTTTGAAAAAAAACAAAAAAAAAACGATATTTCCTTTGCAAAAGCAGCTGCTAAAACAAAAGACACAAAAGAAAAACACTGCACTTGCTGATGCCTACCAAACTCAGTCAAAAGGCAGTAAAAGCTAACCTCTCACCTTGTTTTATCAGAGAGAAGCTCAGAAAAAAAAAAAAACCTGTTCTGAGCCGGTCCATGCCGTGAAAGTATGATTCTAAATCAAAATTATTCCAAACTGGCAGATGTCCAGTAAGAGAAGGATAGTCGGAAGATGGATATGAGTGCAACAACTGCTTCACATGTGTTTTTAATTTAGCATGTGCATGTGAAGAGGGGGCCCTTATTCCAAAAAAACTTTACTTTGTCCAGATTTCAGTATTAATTATGACATCAGTCTTAAACTGTAAACACTGGGCGGTAAATAATAACATAATGCCATTCAAAGCGCATATTTTTAACTCCCGCAGAGCCCCTTCGCCAATTGCATGAGTCATGACGGTTAAAAGAAAAAGACGACCTCGACCCCCTTCTTGTTTCTTCGTAGGGTTTGTTCGTTAATGACTGGGGCTCGGCCTTATGTCGACACGCCGGGCCGGTATGGCGGCGAAGGCCAGAAAAGGACGTGAGGTGGTGCTAACACCTGCCGTCATGTCGCGGCCTGGCAACGGGCCTTTTGTTTTGGAACGGAGGCTCATGGAAATCAGTGGGGTTTGGCCCTGCTTCAGTCCTGCCTCTGTCTAGCTAATGGGTTTCCAAGTTTGGGGCTTGCCATTTGTCAGCTTGACTGATGTCCACGCCGCGATGATCAATCTCTTTCCATAATCCATCTCTTCACCATCAGAGGGAAAGTACAATACGCCGGCGTGTTGGGCCAGAGCGGAGCGGATGTGCTCACTGTAATCAAACTCCCCCCAAAAATGAAAAAAAAAAAAAACACTTGAGCTTCAAACTTGCAGGTAGAGCTGAGTATTGTGAGGATGAAGGAATTTTTTTTTTTACTGCAGCGACTGAAGTGAAGAAAAAGAGGAAACAAAAAAGAAACTTGGCATTCTCATTTTGTACATAATGCAAGAGCATCAGACATGGCCAAAAACCACAGAAAAGCAAGACGGGGCTGTTGAGATAGGCTGTTCCTATTCCTGGAACATTTTCAGTGGTCCATCTCTTCTTCTTCTTCTTCTCTCACTACATTAAGTGATTCTTATTGAAGCCTTTGCAAACCGGATCCAAACAGGAATCATTAACTCTCTGGAGGAAAGAGAGAGAGAGAGAGAGAAAGTAAAGAGATTCTGCCTACGTGAGAGAGTGAAAAGAGCAAGCGAATGAGGTGTGGCGAGCGAATATATAAAAAGCGGAGATGGAAAAAGAATAAAACATAGTCGGGGAGCAAACAGTGCGAAGGGAACAGCTGAAAGAGGTTGCGCCCCCGGGTTAGCCCTGCGGTGGGTCATTTCACAACCCTGTAGGCTGACTAACACTGACAGGTCAGGTGGAAGACTCGCTTGCCAAGAGAAACCCTCAACAGGAAGAACAGGGCACAGGGGCTGCACCTCAACTCTCTCTCTCTGTCATGCAAACACACATACCTTCCCCCCGTGCCTGCACCACAAAATCATTTCCTTTTCAATCTGCCACACAATAAACCGAGCCGCTGTTCATTGACCTTTACCGCTTTTTCACCAGGCGATCGCTTCTTTGGCTAGAGGCGCCGGAATAAAGCCCTGCGACTGTAAATCCGACGTTGTACCGCCAGCTTTCATACGTTCACAGCTCAGCATCCGCGTCGAGATGTGTGGCAGGCAACCCGGGGGGGAGGAGGGGGGGCGGTGATTGGATCATCAAAGAGACAACTTGATGTTATAACCGTCATTAGTGCGGTAACAAATCAATTAAAGAGAATCACAGCGCTAAAGGTTTGTGTAGACACACGAGTGCCCTGAGAGGAAGCCTGTACTCACAAAAACAACGTTAAACGGTCACAGTCTCTTCCAGACTGGAATCTGGCTGCTGCCGTCTAATTTCACAGCTGTAAATTATCTGAACTACAGATAATGACAATGAAGTAAACCGAAGAAGCAGGTCAAACTGGCCCTTCCTGAACAATCACAGGCTGCTTCAGTGACACACGTTAAGAGAATTACTGGTTTGTTACTGGTCTTCTTGTTACCACCTTTCTCTTCAGACTCCATACAGAGTCTGAAGAGAAAGCTTGTGTGTTTGATACCACTTATAGGTTTGAATGAAACTCAGAAATCTTTAAAAAAAGCATTAAAAGCATCATATCTGAGAATTGAAAGTTGCTTAACAACTAAAACGATTCATTAATTATCAAAATAGCTTGTTAATTTTCTGTTGATCGATCAATTGACCAGTTATTGCAGCTCTAGTTGTCAATTTTCTATCAATTTTTTACTAGAACAAGAATTACCCTGACCTCCAGACACTATACCAGCAAAATCTGGTTTGTTTGGTTTTTTTTTTGGAAAAAAAAAGGTGAAATGAAAATAAATTAAACATTTTGTCATTTCAAAAACAGACTGACAAGGAGCAATTTTACCACTCAATGGTTTGATTCTTTGGAGACTTCTACATTTGCTGTTTGTTTCTAGGAGATTTGGATGCTCTCCATCCTTCCCAGGGATGAGAATTAGAAGCGGTGAGGCAGCGGCGGCGGCGGCGGCGGCAGCAGCGGCGGATCCGTCGAGGTGGCAACCTTCCGCCGCCGTGGAGTGAATACCGGTGACAGCGCGAGTCCTATTTGGCTGATGAGCAGCAGGGAAGCAGGTGGGCAGGCTGAGGCTTATCTGCCAAAACAGCCGGGGTTACACCACACCTCCCGCCGCAAGAACTGCCACGACTCAGCGACCGCACGCAGAGAGAATGAGAGGGTAGCAACAGGAAGGGAGAGAGGAGAGAACACAGAGGTGGAGATATATAGCAGGTTTTTTGAGGAAGAGATCAGAAACCCACACAGAAAAAGAGAATGATTAGATCCTTTGAGGTGCTAAAAGAAGGTGCTGTTTGTAGAAAAAGACAGAAAATACAGGTGGAAGGAAGGTATAATAAGACAGAGGGAGGTGGGGAGGTGTGTTTGAAGATGAGGTGGACTATATTACTATAATCTATCATGGTATATGAAACTTTATATCACAGTAGTATTACAATAATACTCATGAGGATTAGGGTTGGGTATTGTTTTTCCCTTACGGGTGCAAATGTGATACATGAGTTTCTGTGTTGATACATTGATTTGAGGAATATCTAAATGTTTTTTCTACACAACCCTTTTTTTTTTTACATTGAACAAAATGTGCCAAACTTCTTTTTTCTTCAGTTTTTAACGGTGTTTTATTGTCAAGCAGCCATACGAGAACTTTACCTGCAACAAAAACACTGTTTAAAACTTTCTTGATATCCTGAGGATATGTCAGGATACATCTGATCAAATAATAAAAGACTGAAGAAGAATCTGATGAGACTTTCAATACTGACACGTTTCCATAGGTACGCAGTAAGCGCTCAGGTTTGATTCTTGGCTCTATTTGTTTAAAAAAAAAAACAACAATATTTCATTGAATTTCGTTTTCGTTCAATTGAAAACGTTTCTCAATTGAATTATCAGAAAAGGTATAATATTCTGTGGCAATTTGCTGCTGAGGATTTAGGAAACGCTTCATAAAAGAACACTCAAATAAGCTGAGAAAATTCAACTGTAACGGATCCTTAATGAGCTACTCCTGACAACAAGCAAGAGAGAGAGAGAGAGAGAGAGAGGAACACCACAGCCAGAGAAGAAAACAGGAAAAACTTCTTAGTCCTGTTCTGCTTTCTGTACCTGTCACCTGGGGAATGACACCGGCCTTGCTCACCTGTATTTGCCCCGTGAACCCCTCCGCTGCTCCAACACACACACACCGTCACTCAAACCGAGGGCGTCGTACCGAGCCAAACTCTTCTTTCGGGGTTTGTCCTGGCTCCCTGGCTCACCGTCAGGGAGCTCTGGTCTCTCGGTTTTTGTGACTAAGTGTGAATGCGAGATCCCCCCGGTGTCACTTTAATTGAGACCTTGATATTGCCGTCTGAGCAAAACAAGAAAATTGTAGGGCGGATATGCGGAAGTGGGGGGGGGGGAACTCTGAATGAAGCTCAAAATAAGAACTTTATCCAACTAAACGTTGCACTGATGCACTCTCCCAAGTCACGTTCCTCATCCCACATGGAGAGAAGCATTATCCAAACAGCTTAAAAAGAGAAAAAAGGGGGTCTGTCTGCTGCATATAAACAGAGGCTCCTCATTCTGCAGTGTAACAACATTACAGCAGTCCTTCCTCCACCCCCCCCCCCCCCCCCCCCCACGCCCCCACTCCTCTTCTGATTGATGAAAGTGCCATGTCTGCAAGCGCCTCTTTTACATAGCGGAGAGCCTCCACTGCAGCCCGCAATTCATCATCTGACAGTAGGACGGCTGCATTCATCTTAATGCATTACAGACCCAAACGGGTTTGAGGTCACACACTGCTGCCACGAATCCTTCTGTCTGATTCTAAAAAGGGAGGAGAGATCGCCATTTTTTTTGGGGGGGGAGGTAGGGGGAAGAGGGGTGCAGAGAGATATGCAATAACTTCAGTTTAATGTTTGTATCATCTCACCTGCTTCAGGACAGGTCATCGATACAGGCTGGTCTGAAAGGTTGGAATGTTTTATCAACATTTAAAAGGATGAATCCACCCTAAAAAAAAAACACTTTTATATTGTGACAAACTACCAGCATCAGCTTTCTAGTCATAAGGAACACTCCACAGCCTGCGAAATGTGTTGTGTAACTTCTTCTGTGGCCCCGATGATCCTGATGACGTCATTAATGATCTCGGATTAGGCTTGGAGGCTACAGCTACATATCAGAAAGCCTGTGTAAAAAAAAAAAAAGCCTGGGGTTGTGTGGAGTTGTGGAAAGACATTTAACAAGGCAGGGGAAGTTCTGATGAACGGTGTTTTTGTTTTCATTGTGGGAAAACATGTAAGATCGAGTGTGTTTTTGATGCTCGAGGTGAAACAAGTCAGGATCTCTTGGCATCTTTCAGAGACTGATTTTTTAAAAAAAAAGAGTATTGTTAAAAATCAAAGCATCAAAAACCTCAAACTTTATTGAAGTGCGGTACTAAAAATCACTGGAGGAAAGCTTTCATGTTCCAAGCAGATGAATGGGCGACATGGCATCACGCTGCCGGTTTTTCCAGCACGCCGTTAGAGATTACAGAGATGAAGGTGGCGGAAAAACATGGACGAGCAGATTTGCAGTGTTTTTTTTTTTTTGTCACTGCTGCTGTGGTCAAAATTTGCAGCTGGATACAGATGTGACTGTGTAGTGAGAACTGTACAGATCAGTGGCAGCTGCTGTGTTGGCCTTCCCATTTACCAGACCAGTAAAACACTCAAGTGCACAGTCATGATTGTACATATCTTACAACATAACAAGCTATTCATATTTACTCACCATATTCTCTGGAATTGTTGCACCACAAGAGTAAATTACTACCCTACAGCACAAACTAAGGGACTGACTGTACATGCTCTCTCCATTTTTAAAAAAAAACATACAACCAGGTGAGTCCAGGTGCAAGTTATTGGCTTCAACTGCTATAACAAAACCTGTCAAGAAAAGGTTTGAAAAAATGGGAGGTAAAGGAGAGTTCAAAGCCTCAGGGGGGAAGACGATGGAAGCAGATTATTGTTCAGTAATTCCTCAAAGTGTGTGAAAGCAGTATATAGCTCACAATATCCTAAAAACAAACAATTCTTTGCTGCCATGTGGATTTTCAATTCAGGATGTTTTCCCAACGCTTAACTTCTCATCATTATACAAAACCTGTGCGAAGCTTAACAGTCTATAGAAAATTAAAAATGGAAGACGTGATGAGAAAATATCTGGAGTGAAATTAATTCAACCCCTAAAAAGTCACTCTTGACATTCTTTCCATTTAGTTTTTTTTTTTTTTTTTTTCTCCCCATGGCTCTGCGGAGCGCGTACGAGGTAAACACTGTGCAGCGAGCTAAATAGTTTTAAGATAGATCTGAAGCTTATACTAGAAAAACAGAATAAATTGTCAAGATGTCCGAGATGTGGTGAATCATGCAGAAACTTCTGTTAACAATCTTAACAGCGAAGCAAAATGACCATGACGAGTTTAATTAAATGAATCTAGGGGTCGTCCGTAGAATATCACACGGCGTGACTATCCCCCCGCTACCTATGGCACTGAATAAGAACAACACTAAAGGCTAAAGTGTTTGCCTCAGCAAGTGAGCAAATACTTTCTTTATTTTCTTGCTTTGCCTGCTCTTCTTGGCAGGTTGGTGGGGGTAATTGGCATGCAAGCTCCGGCAGCGCGGTTAGACGAGCCAGGTCCCGAGCTCGGGCACAAAGCACAACGGCTCTGCTGTGCCCACAAAATTAGTTTAAAGCTGTGATTCAGCAACAGGCTGAGACCTGTACAGTGCCACTGATGCCATCCATCACTGCAAATCCATTTCTCTGGCAGAACAACTGAGCCACACTATCACTCCCACCTCCCACACACACACACACACACACATGGCACAGCAGGCAGGTAGACTAGAGATTCGACGAGAGCAGGTTCTGCAGATACAGGTTTTTTCCATATTGAAGCAGATTTTTTTTTTGGGGGCGGAGAAAATTGTTCAGAATCTTTAAATTTAACAATCTTCATGCCAGGATTTGTATTCGCAATATTAATTTATCGTTATCAAGGTGAAAACCTTCTACGACAGAATTTAGATTAAAACAGGACGCTGTTATACCTACTTGTTATCTTCTGATAATTTTGGGTACTGGCCGATTTAAAATTTGTATTTCAGAGTTTTAGAGTGAAGGTGGCGCCTGAAACAACAACAACCACCAACGCTACAACAAAAAACTAGTTCACTTTTATGTAATTTAACATTAATCTTAAAGGAAAAGGGCAGAGGAACTATTTCACACAGCAAATGCCTTATATTTGATAGGTTTAACAATGGTTTAGGTTGTCTTCAACTGATCACATGACAAGATGCATCAGGATCAGGTGGCTTAAAACTTCTTACAAAACCTTTTTAGAGGTTATTAGGTTTATGGAATTGTATTTTATTAAGTGTTATAATGAAATGGCCTAAGAAACGGTATTTAATGTGGATCAGCCACATCTGTTCAATATCTATTGTAATGTTGGAGCTGTTTACACTGGATTGGTGGATGATTAACTGAAACTCAGACAGATAAATCATTGAGTGCAGAGTGACCTCACTAAGATAACTTCTCAGACTAGATCAATGTGGTTGTATTCAGATAGAAACTTCCATGGAAGATGACTGGGGTTCAGGGCGGGAATGGAGATCAGGAGCCACTGTCCAACTATGTGAATGAGTCAAAATAGAAGTGGGAGGAAGACAATGGCAAGGTGAAGAGGATGGAGTCCAGGAAGGTGGGTGGAGGGGTGGTGGTGGTGGGGGGGAGGGGGGGGAAGCCAGCTGATCGAATCTTCTCATTAAGTTTGCCCAGGCCTGGGGAGAGGTAGAAAGAGGAGGAGGATGGAGGGAGGAGGAGGGAGGGAGGATTGGTTTAATGAAGACTCCTGCCGCGAGGGTTCGTCTCGCCTACTGTGCAGCCCTGTGAATAAACCTGGCAGACAGATGGGCTGAGGAATTGATCAGTGGAGACAGTCCACAGAGACTTGCGCGGGCTGAGAGACAGTGTTTTAGTTGAGGTGGAGTACACAATCAAGGATATCAAAGACGATGAAATGTCACCGGAATGCGCTACCAGTGGGAGAGAACTCCACCTACAGTAAGGAGCGCAAACTAACAGACGCACGCGGTCGAAATTAGAGTTTCATTTGAACTGACAGGAAGGGAGGGGTCCCAAAATATCAAAACCAAAAAAACCACTCATGCTTATTATTTATCAGGCTTGGATACTGAAACAGAGAGCGGGCTGCTGAACCAGTGCTTCAAAAGATCTGCTCAGGCCGCTGACTCTGAAGCTGTGGACATCTAGAGATAAACAGTATTTG
Source organism: Thunnus albacares (assembly GCF_914725855.1). Taxonomy (NCBI): domain Eukaryota; kingdom Metazoa; phylum Chordata; class Actinopteri; order Scombriformes; family Scombridae; genus Thunnus; species Thunnus albacares. The sequence continues at coordinate 29,842,634 of NC_058113.1, forward strand.
GTATCTTGTCCCCTTGTCTCTCTGTTGTCCTTCTGAGAGCTGTCCCACTTTCCAGCCCGGGCTCTGTGTGGCATCCATCTTTCACACAAGTGACAACGCCCCCCCCCCCCACCCCCCCCCCAACCCTGCGCTGCCACTCTCATTTTCATCGTCTATTGTTCCAGGCTCAGAGATTCAGCCCAGCACAGCCAGCCCTGCAATTCTGTCATCTCCACAAGCTCAATACTTGCCTGCACTGCTGATAAGCAGCCAAACACTGAGGTGATGAATAAATCACAATACAGCACACACACACACACACACACACACACACACACACTTACTGACACCAGGAGACGGCCTATTTATCTGGTGTATTTTTGGTTATTCTGCAAAAATTCTGAATCAAATCTGGTGTAGTTTCATGCTGTATCATTTGGATAAGGTTCAAAGATCACTGCTAGTCGTAACAATGTGTGTATCACTCTTATTAAATGCTGCCCACACAGAAAGCAAGATAGCAAGCAAATATATTTCAACATTCTTATAAAATGATATCACTTTATATCATTTATTATGTGAAGGGTGAAAGAAAGGGACTTTTTCCACATGAAGTTCATAACAAATTTGGAATTTCTGCAAATTAACAGCTGGAAAAGTGAACCCTCCTCTTGAGCTCTGAACAGGGACGGGAACTCTACAGCTTTCATTTCGATTCTTCTGTTCCATCCTGCTGCCTGCCCACTTTCTGTATCATGTACTTCTTTTTTTTTTAATGCATGTATCACAGAAGGTTATCTGAATGCTTTTAACCTGTCCTGCAAAAAAAAGGCTGAGATGACATTTTTAGCTTCTAAGTAGCACACGTGTATAATGCTGCGCTCTACACAGCCGCCGTCCGTGTTCCCTTTTGTTGTCTGTAAATTTTTTTTTGACATGCCTTTTCTTTCAGTTTTGTACTCGTTGTCCTGTTTGTTACACAACTCTTGTGTTCAGGCGCTAAAATTATCAGCTGCTTGTGGACGGCAATGGTGTAAGTGAATGCAGATTTTTTTTTTTTTTTTTTTTTATTGGTTTAACAGATGTTTGATACAAACAAGGCAGAAATCAAACAGGCTCCGAATAAAAAAAACATAAAGCGCCTATGCCAGTTCTGGCCTGTGTGAAATATGCAAAAATGTTCATGTTTTTGTGCAGAAATTTGGTGTGAAAGAGTCTTTAGGTCTTCAAAATTGGTTTTGTGGTGATGTCAGCTGTGCAGAAAATAGCAGTAGGCATGTAATTAAATGCTCCTGTAGATGCACATATGGCAATAGTGAGTCAACCTGTAGCTAGTTCACGTTCAAGATTTTAATTTTACTGCTCTAAACATCTACATGGTCATTTCTGAGAGAGATTCTCTGGTGCGCTTCTTCTCAGATGCAGCGACAGCTTGAGATAAACAGTTACATGTGAATGATTAGCATGAGCGGCAATGATAATCGTGGCAGAACTAAAAAGAGAGCACCGCCTACGGTGTGACTACCTGTCAAAATTCATCAACAGAGTGAGGCAGGCTGTCACGCTACAACCTGCAGAATTCGACAGATCTCTGGGAAGTACAGTGTGATAAAGACATCAAATCACTGTCCGTTTATGAACAAAAGATGGCACTAAATTGATAAAAGAAAGGTTTCCATATGTGCTATACAAATGGAAAGTCATATCAGAGCTCTTAGGCTGCTGTGTTGAAGTACGGTTGAGGGCCTTGTGACACATTTCTTTGACTTTTGTCAGAGGACTGTAACCGACCTGGCAAAGTAAGTGTATCGAGCCCGACAGATTCTTGTAGTTAGATCTGTGGTGCCCCGGGGGCTCTAAGACCTCCAACAATTCAGGCCTAACACCGTCACCATGGTTACCACTGCCTGACACCTCTGGCAATGGCAAATAGAGTGACCACAGTGGAACATTTGAGACGACACTGACAGAGCCTGTGTGCGTCGTCACAAAATAAAGACCTCGGGGCGTGAGGGAACCTTCACCGAGGAGCCGCTTACATTTAGAGGAAGTAAAGAACTTCATGGACAAACACGTCCGATGGATGGAAAAAAAGGAAAGAAAGGGGACAGCGCTGGCAGGGTGTCCATCTCCAGCTGGCATATCGTGGAATGTTAATTAGGCCTGCGAAGACAAGACACCTCCGTCTTAAATGTCACATCCTCGTGAGAGCCGGGGGAACGGCGGTCGGGCTTCGTTGACTTCTGTCGACCGAAGGGTTGCTGTGGTTTGTTTGCTTTTCCAGTGGCAATTTTCTTTTCTGTTCTCTTTACCCCGAGCATTTTCTCTTAACATTCTCCTGCTCTTTTCTCTCGGCCCTTCTGTTATGCTGTTTACTCTGTGATGAATGGCTCTATTTCAAGTTGAGCTTTTTTTTTTTTTTTTTTTTTTTTTTCCCCTTTTAGCTGGAATAGATTACAATCTGTGCAATTGTGCGGAAACAAGATTGATCTAGCTAAGAAACATTGAGGAAGGGGGGGGTGAGGTGGGGGGGGGGGGGGCAGCAGAGGAAGGAAAACAGACTGTAACTGCACTTCACTCTAATGTAGAAATTTTCAGACCCATTTCTTTGATGAAGGCTTTTTAGACCGCTACGGTCCTTGCAGAAACAGGTCTTGATAAGAGAGCGGGAGAGGAGTGTAAACAAATTTCGCGGTGGTTTGTAATGAGACATGACACGGTGAGAATACTGTTGCCTTTTAAACGGCGGGCGTCGTTATCGGCCTGGGCGGGTTTCAAAGTCTCGGAGGGGCCGGAGATTCGGATAATGGGGCATCGTTAATGAAGGGTTGGACGGGAGACCCGCTGAAACTTAATATGAAAGGTTTGCTCGACCAATGAGTTAATGTTACAGAGAGACTGTACACAGTGTGCGGTTTTTACCACCTACATGAATCACAAGAGGTTCCATTCTGAGAAATACTTTTCTTAATCAGGTTTCTGGCTGTGCGTGTTCCAGCCTTGCTATTTTTCATGATTTATAGTTAATGTCTATAGAATGGCCTAGGGTAACCACTGAATATTAAGCAATACCTAAAATGACTTGAAATAATAATTGCCTCCCTTACAATTCACCCAAAATTAATCACACAGGGCAAGTGGATTGGAAAATGAATCCCTTCTGCTAAGGTGGAAAAAAAAAAAAACTTGATGTTCAGCAGGGATCCAGGGCAGTTTTGGTCGTGACAGTTAATAAGAAAACTAAAAGGAGAGGTTTTTTAAGTTTTTTTTTAATAATCTTTGTAGAGGCATGAGCGGAAAAATGAGTTTTTGTGCAACCTTTAATTGAATTACTTACTTAAATGAAGGAAAAGTACGAAGTAAAAAGAGGAAGGCGGGAGGGATAGTGGTAGTAGGCGTTGTCGGTGCAATAACTCACAAACCTTCAGGTTGCCTCTTCTTGAAGTAAAAGAGAAATGCTTTTACATTCTCCAGCTGGATGCCAGGGGGAGAGTGAAAGGAGAGGGGAATGAATCTTATGGAACTGTGAAAAAAAAAAAAAAAACTGTCCAAGGTCTGAGGAGTTGAATGGTTTACACGCTGGCTGCCAGCTTACGTTTCGTCTTAGTGTCACAATTTGTTGGGGAGCATCATGGGCGCTCTAAAAAGAGCGGGCTCTCTTCCCAAAGCCTCCCCGGCGGCTGAAGAGTTGCTAAACGTCACTCACAATCATTCAACCACCAGGGAGAGTGAAGAGAGTAAACAGAAGAGAGAGAGAGAGAAAAAAAAGGACAAAATGAAAGAAAGAAATGGAAAGACAGTGACAGAAAGTGACAAAGAGTGGTAGGATGGAGAGGGGAGTTATGGTGGAATAATAAAAAAGAAAGTAGACAAGGGAGTAAAAAAAGTTAAAAAATACTCATGCATGCTAATCCTTCTCTCCTGCGGCGCTCTCTTTCTACTGGTGAGAAAAAGGGCTAGTGAGCTGCAAAAGCTTGGAACCATCAAGGGATTGGACACGTTTGCCATCCGAGCGGGGAACACAAACAACAACAACAACAACAACAACAACAGGCCGTCCTGGAGTCTAGCAGTTTATGGACATCTTACAGCAGCGCCCAGGTTTCGCTGCCGTGTTCACGGTCGGAAACAAAGAAAAGAAAAATAACTTTGGGTTCTGTCAAACTGATGCCGTCTACAACAGCCGTGCCAATTTTTTTTTTTATCTCTCCTCCCCCAAGGTAGCAAAGAGCGTGGGAACTGCTTTCAGAGCGTTGAGCGGAGGCAGAAAACTGACCCTGACTTATCGACCGCTGCTCGCAACAGCACATCTTCATGGCTAATGTGGCCACCTGCCAAATACAGCAGTCCGTTTAAAAATGGAAACTATTGATTTGAATAAACTTATATACGTTTTCCCACCAGTATTGACACTTTAAGAACAAAAGTGATGTTTACACAACACAATGTATGCTTAAATTAGAACACAGATATCAGCAGATATTCAATATTGAAGAGCTTATATTCACTGTATGTCTCAGTCAGGCATGTGATTTATCATTATTTTCAGTATGAATATGGCTACTCAGATATTTATCATTTGGATTATCAGTGGTACTATTCATGAACTGTGAAATTTTTGCATTTTTTTTTTAAATGAGAAAAAGTTTTATGTAATAGAAATTGCATAAAACACATTAAAGACTTGTATATGTCTGCAAAGAGGAGCGTTCCAGGTATATATGAACCATTGAAAACCACAAATGGGACTTTTTGAACATTAGTTCTGTCCAAAAAGTGTCTTTTTTCCCCATTTGGAATAACTGTGGTACAAGTTTTAGCATTAAAGCTCCCATCATGCTGTCAGTGATCCAAACAGGAAGTGTCAAGGTCGCCATGGAGTCACTGAGTGAACTTGAGTGTTATTGTTTGCCTACATTTGTTTACATTTTTATGATTTTGAACTATATTTCGCCCCCTTAACATATGGTTAATGGGGTGGACAAAATATTAGGAACATTTCTCACTGTAACGCACTCCAGCCCACCACCACCATCCACTACAACAACATCACCAAAAACTGAAAATGTATACACTTCATAAAAGTAGAACTTATGCCATTTATTTTATATTTATATTTATATATTTATTTATATTTATAGACATGTATCTTAACAGACATCAGAGAAACTTCTATCTTGAAGGAGTAAGTCGGGTTGATTTCAGCGGTGAACGTTCCACTTTGCCTGTTCTATGAAACTCAGTATTAAGGGTGCAATTTGAGGACAAATGCATCAATCAGAGCAAAAAGTCAATACCCGCTGTGTCTAGGTGGTTGCAATTTAGCTTGATTCAGCCCAAATGTTCCCTCCAATCAGTCTTTAGGTTTGTGCTTCCAGAGGTGGCCTTGTGAACCAACACAGCTTGCCGGAGTTTTCCCTTCAGTCAGAGAGCAAAAGCAACATGTTAAACATGGCATCAATATTGAGATGCTTCTCTTGTAGCATCAGCCGCGGTGAATGACAGCGAGGCACTGAAGAGGCCCCTTTCTCTGAGCTGACACCGCTGATTTGAATATCAAAACATGATGTAAAATGGTGATTAAAAGCCAATTACAGCTTGCGTCAATGAGAAGTCAATTAAGTGTTTCAGGGGCTGTGAACGGGCTTTTACCAAGGTGATGACAGAGAGAGAGAGAGAGAGAGAGAGAGCAGACAACAGACAGGAAAGGGAGGGATACAAAAAGGAGAGAAAGGGAAGTTAAGAGGCTGAGAGCAAACACAGCCGAGCTGAGGCGGGAGCAGGAGCCAACATGAATATAACGTCGCACAGTCAAGACGTGCAAACATCATCTGCTATAGAGAGACAGGATTTCTTCCATTCCCGTCACCATGCGCTCACTCATGAATTATGAACAATTTGCTTAAAGGCAGCAGCCAATTAAGAGTGAAATCCACTGGGAGCATGAGTGGGAATGTTTTCTGACAAAACCTCAAAAAAAAAAACAAAAAAAAAAACAAAAGCTACTCACCCTCTTATTCAAATGTCTCCATTATAAAGTCCCAGAGCCTCCCTCCTGGCCAAGTTTCAGCTGATTGATCCTGCATTACTTATTTATACACCAGTATTGAACGATAAATATGAAAAAAAGAAGAAAAAAAAACAGGGGGAAAAAATTATTCAGGCACGGTGCGGTTGCCAGGTTTTTGATCACCCGCCTGGAGCCTGCTGGATCAGCCGTGTTTGCCGTGTTGAATCGCAGCGGCGGTGACACGCTGCTGCTGCTGCTGCTGCTGCTGCAGCCGTGACGCCCTGGGAGATGAAGCTGAGGTTGAACACGCTGCTGCCATACCTTCATACAATGAACCAATGTTTGGTCCCAACGGGCTCAACCGACAGGAAAAAATAAAGCTCTTAGAGGCGAGCTAGTGCTGCTTAACCCTTCGCTTTAATTATTGAGAAATGCCTGAAATTGCCAGAACGCACAGCGCTCTCAACTCGAGAGGCTTGTTAGAGTAATGAAGAGGTTTGGAACGAGAGGGGATCATTTTAGAGAGGTGCCAACCTGGGGAAGATCTCTGTTGAGAGGATCCGTGTTGTAGTGTTTTGTATCTTTTCTTGCTATTGTGCTGCGACTGACTTGTTTGAAAAAAGGCCCCAAAGAAAAGATGAGTAATGTAAAAAGCTTCGGTCCGGTCTTGAAATACAGTGTTACTCTACTCAACTTGGCAGTCAACGATTCCACTCTCTGACTCGATTTCCTGTGTCGCTGTATCCCTCCCCTCACTAATTCACACAAATCACCACCAATCAACTCGTGCACACAATCAGCAAGAGCCCATTCCACTCACACACGCACACACACACACATAAGTATGCGACTGTAATCAAGCACGCAACCCAGTGTTTACAACAGAGCGTTTTTTTTTCTTCGTCCAAGATCTGAGGCTCAGAGAAGGGTTTGGCAGTAAAGACTCGAGTTATTTAAAGGAAAAATTCGACAGCGTATCAGTTGGGGTCAGTGACACAGCGAGGGCCAGATGGTCATCTAGTCTGGCTTGTCCTCTCTCTCCCTCTCTCTCTCTCTCTCTTTCTCTCAACAGCTTCTGCCTCTGTACCCAATTTGTTCAGCGTTATTTCCAGGAATAAGAGCTGGATTGTTGTTCCATGCATTTCCTCTTCATGAACTCTTGGCTATGTTGCCCTCTCTCCCACCCCGAGTACAAGTAAATAAATTAGGAGTTTCATCACAAAATGCCTCGATATGATGTTCACCACTTTGTATCATTTCGTTAGGCGCTTCAACTGATTGACAGGTAATCGATTATGAACAGATACACGGTATTTGAATAAGCTTGGTGATCGGCCAAGTGCTGCTTTAACCGCTGGCACGCGAAACGTGTCTACGCTTGTTATTTATGCTCGACTAGAACTGAATACGAGCCCTTCGATTTCAATGTTTAATAGAGCGGACCCACACCTTCATAAACTGGTCCGGCTGGTTTCAAAAATCAATCCTGCCAAGATTATGTCAAGATAAGAGAGACAGACATCACTTTCTTTTGCTGACCGGTGTTGTTTGTGTTTTGTAATTGTAGTTCTTTGCCATTTAAACATTTAATAAAAACTGGAATATACAGTATATGTAGCCAAAACGCTGCCCTATGAATTTGTTTCCCTATATATGGTAAGAGTTGAATGCATCAGATAGAAGCCAAAGCCTTTATTGCCTTATTGAAAACCATCATGCACCTGGAAGTAATTTGAAACCTGAACTATCAAGTGCACACAAACATTTAACAACTGACTGAACCCTAACCCTAACCCTAACCCTGGCCCTAACCCAAAGCTATGATTTAGGAATTAAAGGATAGCTTCACAGTCCATTTATTTCTTTGTTCTGTGAGAAAATGCTTTCAAAAATATAGCCAAAGCTAAAATAAAAATAAAAAAAATTAAAAATCAAGTGGATACCTTCCAAGGTTACATTCTTTTTAGTATGAAATTCCTTTTTGTGTTTCTCTTGGCAGGGTTTCTGTGTTTAGTTGCAGTAGTGGGATAGTGACACAAAAAGGGAGTTTTGTTCTGCAACTATGGAAGATATTCACTTGATTTGTCTAACTCAGACTGCTGAAGCATCGCATTAGCTTCATCTGAACTTCAGGATGTGTTTTTCTACAGAGAGACTGAGGATTTTGTCCCCCCGCCCCCATCACTTACACTAAAAATCGCTTCAGGCAGGAATCTCTTCATGTCCAGTATGGAGAGTAGAACCAATTACAGCAACCTAAAAGTACAGCTATGTACACATAGGCATGTGACCTGAAAACATGTCAGCCTGTCCTCTGCCTAACATGAAACAGGAAGTTGTTGTACCTTGACTTCACATTGTCCAATCTGCCCCGAATTTCTCATGTTTGATAAAGAGTCCAGGCCTGAACTCATCTACATGTCAATACTGAGACATAGTCAAAGCACCAGCTACTGGCAAAAGGCAGTCAGCCTTATGTGACAAACATAATACGATTTACATGAAATTCAGTATACACAATATACAGAAACATGACGTATAATTAGTGGGTGTTCTCTCGCGCCACATAGTGGAAACAGGAAGTAATATTTTACCCATTCACACAGTGTCCGATAATCCTGAAAATTCAGAAGCTCCAGTAGCGATACCACAGCTGTTGCTCCCTCCAACAAATGCGTCGAACAAAACTTATGAGTTAGTTTTTGGGTATCACTTACCGTTTGTCTGTAATTAGTTACTTTTGAACGCGGGCCATAACTCTTCAATGCTAAATTGGATTGCAAACCAATTTGGGAATGTTGTACATACAGCCACACAGCACAAGTGTGTAATATTTGATACAATTCTACCCACAGGGAGTGCTACTATAATATTATAACATGATAACAGCATGGCACCAATAGCCCCACCTTGTGGCCATTAGTGTGTGTGTGTGTGTGTGTACCAGGTATTCCTCATGCTGTGGGAAAGTAAATCTGTTTACATAGTCATGTTGTGGGGTCTCACCTCCCTTATGAGGACAAAAAGCAAGTCCCCATAACATTAAACAATCATTTTAGGGTGAAGACTTGGTTTAAAGTTAAGGTAAGTTTAGGGTCATGTTAAGGTGAGGTTAAGGGTTGGGGTTAGACGTGTGGTGGTCATGGTTAAGGTTAGGATAAATCTCCAGGAAATGAATGCAAGTCAATGCAATGTCCTCTGAAGCAATGGAAACATGACTCTGTGTATGTTAGTGTGTATGAGAGACTGAGTGAGAGAATACCAACAACAACAACAACAATACATTTGCTGTTACCTTGTTTACAGAGTGGGTGTGCAGCAGGCAAACCCAGTGATGCTACTGGTCCCTTGACACAAACACTCCAGCAAGCATTTCAAAGACACGCTGCTTGTGTACCCAAATCACAAATGCTCAAGACCTCACTGCAGCCCTTTCATATTACATCACAAAGGACATGATGCCATTTCAAATCATTAGAGGCCTGGCTTTGTGAGTCTGACGAAGGTTGCCGAGCCTCGCTACAAAAGGTTCCATCATAAAGACTGTTTTCCAAGACCTGAAATCCCAAACCTGAACAACCAGGTTAAAGCTGATGTTGGAACCTCTAGATGTTGACCTCTAGACCAGTGAAAGCCGGACTGGTCAACGTTACATCTACTTCACTATCCGTTACCTCCCCCCAGACTGGCAACAGACTTTTCTGAGCATATGCTGGAAGAGTGGGTGATCAACAAGAAAGACCTGGTCTGCATAAGCACAAACAACGCAACAAACATGACAAACAAGGCTTTTGAAGACATCTGTGACTTGGGTGCTTTGGCCATAATTTGAACCTGGCCACCTCAAAGGCTGTGAAAATTCAGAGAGTTGACACAGCAGTCGAGGCCTGTCGTCATCCATGCAAGACTTCTCACGGAGCTGGAGGAGAAGGAGAGAATAGAGAAAAGCAGCTGCCCTCAACATGCCACAGAAGGTTCTGATCAATGATGTGGTGACGTGATGGGGATCTCCACAAAAGATGCTTGAACGATTCCTCAGCCGACAGCAGCCAATCTGTGCGACAATGGCTGGAGAGAGAGGAACGCGTCATCTGATGCTCGAGGATACAGATAAGTGTCATGAAGCAACTATGCCAGTTGAAGCTCTGAGCAAGTTTACAGATGCATTTGCCTCAGAAACATGAGTGACACTGTCAGCCATCAAGCCTGTCCTGGTCCACGTCACCTGTGATGTTCTGGTGGAAAAGGATAAGGAGAGATATATCCAGAGAAGGCAAAGAGAGTCATACACATGGCTTGTTTCATTGACCCACATTTCAAAACAAGCTTTTTAAATGAGCCTGAGGCTACAACAGTTGACAGCTGAGTCCAGAAGGCTTTGAAGCTGGCACCTGCACAAGTCAGAGAAGAACCACAAAGCACCAGCAGCACCTCCACCACCACCACCACCACCACCACCCCCCACAGCGACATCAGAGGGGAAAAGCCTGGCTGGGTTGCTGAGAAAGATTACCTCAACAAGGCAGCGGAGAGGTGAACAGGGTCAGATTCCGACTACCCCAGAAGACAGAGTGAAAGAAGAGATCAAGGTCTAGATGTCTCTGCCGTCCATTCCAGCAAAAGAGGATCCACTAGTGTGTTGGAGGGGTCACGCATCAGAGCTGCCTCTCCTTTGCCAGGGTTGCTAGGAAGCTTTTGTGCATCCCGGCAACCAGCATGCCATCAGAGAGAGAGTTCAGTGCCAGCGGGCACATTGTCTCCCCTCACACATCACTACTTGAAGTGGACAAAGTAAATATGCTGACATTTTATGTTTCAATCTCAAGTGAACAAAGATGCAAATACATACAGGATGTTAGGTCAGCAGCGCCTTATTTCTTTATGAAGGAGAGAACAGACATACAAGCAGTGCTGTTCATTTGATTTATTTACATATGTTTGTGTTGGTCTTACAGGCACATTGCTTTGTTTATAATGGTTATGTTGTTTTTATATGCACATTTAATTTGCTTACTTAAGGTTTTGTTCATTAGAACTTACACTGAACAAAGATGTATGTTGAGATGGACTGATTGCAATTTCCTGGCTGATTCTGACCTGCCGATTCTGATTTTCTTTCTTTATAAGAATTTAATAAGAAAGACAGATTTAACTTTCTTTATATATTAGCTTTCTTTCTAAGAACTTGACAGCATACAAACGTTTTTGTGACTCAATTGTCTGTTCATTAACTATTTAAATAACTTACATTTGTCTTCTTGACATCGGGCATGTTCACTGGGGAGACGGTTTTTTAAGTGTCTGATTAAGTCAGTTGTTCCAAATGTTTCCAAGGTTGTTCCTTCACTGCTTATTATGGACTTAAAGGTATTAGAAATTGCAAGCTTTGTGTCTTCTTCACTCACCCTGAAGAACTTCCACACCAGTGACTGTGTGTGCGTGTGTGGCTGTACTGTCTGTGCCGCAGCCGCCGCTGTGTGCTCAATGTGCATGTTGTGTGTGTGTGTGTGTGTGTGTGGGTGTGTGTGTGTGTGTGTGGGTACACTGTCTGTGCCACAGCTGCTGCTGTGTGCATGACGTGAACCACAGTGCGGCTATGTGCGGAAAATATGACCAGCAAAATATCAGCTATATGAGACTGATCGGGGCCGGTCAGCAGTCGTGGGCGATCAGCTGAAAACCAGCTGATTTTAATTAGTAGCGAATCAATCAGTGCATCTTTAGATGTATACGTGCAGGATGTTAGGCCAGGAACGGAAAAACAACCATTAAAAGAAATATTATTAGTCTATGTGTTATATACTGTGGTTTTCAATAAATAGAACCTGCAAGTATTTTCTTTCCTGTTTTTCTTGCAACAAGGTTAAAAGGTGCAGCATGGAGGATTTAGTGGCATTGGTGGTGATAAACCCTCTCTAGAGCCAGTGTTTGGTTTGTCCGTTATGGGCTACTGTAGAAACATGGCGGTGCAACATGGCAATTAAAACATACTTATGAATATTATATTCCATTTCTGCCAAGTCTGTTCTGCTAGATGCCACTAAAATCTACGTACTGCACCTTTAACAGATCACTGCCAGTTTTAAAAGCACTGCTGCATCTGTTAGAACTCAGCCTGGAAAAATATTACCTATTTATTATCTGGCAGCTGTACTGACAGCTGATGGTTTTGGGATGAACGGGCGAGGGAGTACTTAACAGAAGATAGTTGCATGCAAAATTATGATTCTTCTTCTCTCTGAAGTTGTGATCGTGTGCACGCTGTCCACAAACCAAACACATCCAGACAGCAGACACGCAGGAGCTCAGCTTTTGATCGTTATTGTCTGTTTCTTTGGCTAAACAAGCTTTGAGAAGAGAGATGGTGAAACAACCGATGATGTGAGCTGTTTATGTTACACAAGAGGCAAATTTGAATCGATTCACTTTGTCATAGTTTGGACGGTTGTCAGTGCGCTAGCATGCAAGCCAAGCAACAATCCCCACATACCATCAGTGGTTTTTGTCAGGCATTAAAGTGGGGAGGTGGGGGTATATAGAGGGCACAGAAACTGGATTTTGTTCCATTATGCATGATAACAATAGCCAGAGACCCGTGGTGTATTGCGGTAAGCTGCTGAGACTGTGGCCAAAATGATTCGGCCACAAGGAAAAATTCTCTGTGCCTGCTGGGCCAAACCTTAAAAACTCTGCATGACCATCCATAAATTCTCTTCTGAGAAGAGAGAGTTCACTTCTGGCTGAAGAGCTCCAGCATGGTTCAGTCCCATTACCATTTGAAAAGGGAGGAGATGAGTGTTGTAGAAAGAGGAGGGGGGTGGGTGTGGGGGATAGAGCAGTGTGCAGAGAGAAAGGCTGAAGGGAGCGCGGTGAGGGAAGTGTGGCTGACTTGTTGAACTTGGCTCACGGATGAGCTTCATTCGTCAACAGAGCACTAGAGCTACTCCCTATTCAGGTTTTTGCCCTTGAGACAACATCGGGCCTGGTCTAAGTCAGTATTATGCAGTTGGAGAGTACATCCAAGCTCATGCAAGGAACTGAGAAGAGACAGTAACAACCTTGGGAAAAAATAATCCTCCTACTGCATCAAACTCATAAAAAAAAAAAACTCCCATGCTGCACTTTTACATACTTCTACCCAACTGTAATATGACACAAAAAATTGGAATTTTAAATGATATCTTTATTGCTCCTGTGTCCGTTTTTCTGAATTATGCATGCAACCTTTGGGTAGGAGTAAAGTGATGGCTCATTTATGAGTTTATGGCTTAGTAGATTGCCAGAGATGTTAAAACTGGTAGCAGGGCCCGAAGGAATCAGTAGCAGCAAACAGGTCTGTGTGGAGGGAGGTTACAGTGCAGTCAGAAAGTATTAGGACGCTGATATGTTCTTCATTGCTTAAGCTCTGTATTCCAGCATACAATGAGGTTAAAGTGCTGAGTTTTAGCTTCAGTTTGAGCGTGTAGGTGAACAGCGTAGAGCCTTTAAAACATAGTGTCCCAATTTTTTTCAGGACAACGCTCCCAAACATGCAGACAAGGAATCCAAAGAGTTTTTATGGTCAAAACAGTGGCATGTTCTTCACTGGCCGAGTCTTTCACATGATCCCAATCAAACCGATCATGTGTTTCGCTGCTAAAAGATCAGACTTGAGGGAAAAAAAAAAAAGCTCCCAAAACAAGCAAGAAGTAAAGCTTTGAAGATACCGAGCGTCTGTTTATGTCCGATGGTTTTCAGAGAAATATATCAAATAGAAACTATGATGAGTTGTATTTATGTGCGGTTAACGTTTCCAGTTGCTTTCTGCTCCCTAATATTGTGTGATTATGTGTTAAAAGGAGCTATAATGTGGATATAAACACGCTCCAATTAAAGCTGAGGGTCAGCTTTAACACTCAGAAAAAAAAAAAGGAGGGAACCTGTCAGATGCAAAAACTAAGAGTAAGAGAATTTAATATGCTCAATATGTGCATGGATGCAGGCGCTGAATAGCATGAAGAACACAGAAAAGACTTGGATCAGCAGCTACACTGGATGGTTTCAAGCTTGGCGCTCTACCTCAGGCAGCATTCGGAGCTTTAACTCATAGTCACTGTTTAATTTCAAGTTTTCATTCCAACATGCGTGAGGAGAGAAGCCAATACAACAAACTAGAAACACCACCTCATGGTTGAATGCCTCCGCCAACCAGTCAAGTAGCAGTTTACATGCGTGTCTGTCCAGACTCATGTGATATTAGTGAAGACTTTGAAGGGTTTTAATAAAAAGTGTATTAAGTGTATTTTTTCCTCGTGTGTGTTCACACGCTCGGCCAATAAGACTTGGCGACAGACGATGCTTCAGATATGGATGTTGCTGCGAAGATGCTACAAATTCTAAAAACGTGGATGATTCACGCACATCTTCAACCCGGCGGCACAGATCTGTACTATCACAGTTTCCTGGTGGGCACCCGAGATCAGTATCCAACCAAATATGAAATATGATCACAATCACTTGTCAGACATTTGTGTTAAACTTTGTCATAATTAGCATCTGGATTCTTGAGTTATGGCCAAAAAACATGTTGTGACCTTGACCTTTGACCACCAACATCTAAAATCAGTTCATCCTTGAGTCCAAGTGGACGTTTGTGCCAAATTTGAAGAAATTCCCTCGAGGCCTTACTGAGATATCGCGTTCATGAGAACGGAACATAATGCCTCCGGCCAAGGCTGTCGCCAGCGCAGAGGCATCACGTGACGCTCTCTGACTTCATGTGCAGTATATATGTGTATATGAGATACACTATAGTCCGTATAATAAGTAGATGACAATGTTATGGATCAACTTTGGGGACAAATAAAGAATACACGCATATACACAGTTATGGTGAGTTTTCTGCAAGTGTCATTTCTATTCAAGCTGCTATTCAATGACAGAGTAAGTATCTACCCATTTTTTGATATTTCCTTAATACTAAATCTCAGGTATAACTGCAGTCAAAGTACCAGCAGAGGAACAAAATGAGGGGTCATTACCGAATCACCATCTATGACAACTGTGCTGAAACTGCAAGGTTCTGCAGTTTGAAATAGATTTTTACACTTTTATGAAGGAGAAATGAGCAAAAAAAAAAAAAAAGTGTCCTTTAAAGAAGCTTAAAGAAACTTCTCCAAGCTGGGAGGGGGGGGTTGGAAAAAGTAAAAAAAAAAAAGGTGAACTCCCTTGTGTTGCCATGTCTGTGTCTTGTTTTCTCAAGAACCAGTTTGTTTCCAGCTTGGGGGCAGGTGCTTGCAGCCAGGCAGGTAGGTAATGAAACCTGTTTCTACCTGCTGGGTCGAAGTTGCTCCCTGCCAGCAGTTTCCTCCCTTCTCCCTTTTTAGCACAGTCCCACGTCTGTTTGGAACCGGATGGAGCTACACATCACACATACACACACACACACACACATACAAAATCTCACACCAACAAGCCTGCAAATGTAGCCAAGCTATTTCATGGAACGCTGAAGCACAAACACTGGGCACAGAAGGTAGAGTATATGCTGCAGAAAGACTGGTGATAACAGTTGGTCAGTCTACAGCAGAGAAAATTTACTGAGCCTTTGGGTTACTACTACAGATTGATAGCCATTATGCTAACATTTAGGGATTCGTTTCAATGCCAGAAATAAATTCATAGTTTTCCTCAGAATGACAGAAAAGCCTATTTTTTTTTTTTTTTTTTAAAGGCATTCTGACCACAAACGGGCCCCCAGATTTACATTATCAGACTTAGCAGCTCTTTAAAGTACGATGACTCACTCTCTCTTTTCAACTGTACTGAAATAATACAGTGATATGAGAAGCCTTTTTTTTTTTTTTTTTTTTTTTTTTTTAAAAGAGACCCCCTGCAGACATGTTTTAAACCATAAAAAAAAAATCTTCTTTGACTTATAATTTGTGTTTAATACAGTTTTTCCCACCAAAAAGCTCAATTTAAAAAATTCTTAGAGGCACATCTACTCTTTCTCTCTTGCTCTCATTTAAAAATCCAATCTATGAATATGCAAATAAGTTTAACTACTGGTCACAAGATGTCTCCATTCTCAGATTTTAAGTTTCTACATCACACTGGACCACAGCTGGCTTCCAAACTAGTCGTGATGGATGTCATGCTCTTAAGTCCACTTTTTAAAAAGGATGTCAAACTCTGCACAGACCTCATTCTGCACAGTGAAGGTCAAAACTACTGAATGAAGTAACAATAAAGGAAAACAAATATTTGAGTGGAGGATGTAAATATTTAATTAGGGCCTTAGTTTCCGTCCTCCTGCACGCAAAGGTGCCGCTTCCAGGAGCTGATTTGTGACTGACAGCTGAAAAAAAAAAAAAAAAAAAACATGTTTTAGCATGAAGAAGCTGCGAGCGGATCCAAGGACTCCTTGAGAAAAAGCTAAATGACTCGTGACACCTCCTCAGCTTAAAAAGGCCTCATGTGTTGACGACTTGATCTGAAGGGCATGAACAATCTTTAGCCTTTAGTGTTGACAGGAGGCTGGGAGCCAAGCATTCGGACACCGCCTTGGTAAAAAAATGTGCCTGACAGGGCGGCGTGAGTGTAATAGATTTGAAGTTCTACACTTTCAGCTATAGAGAGAGAGAGAGAGAGAGTGTCAAATCACCATGGAGACCGAGATAGCTGTTTGGCAGGTTTGAGCGGCTTTTTGGTTTTGAAACACTTTTGCTGTTAGAGGGCTTCAGTTACGGCGCTACTCCTCTCGCACTTATATGAAAAACCTCCAATTGCACGCCACTCTCTTTCTCTGATCATCCTCTTTTTCTTTTTTTTTCTTCCGTCTTCCTCCCCCCAGCTCAGTAAAGCAATCATCACAGCCCCGCGGTGCGAGAGAGAGAGAGAGAGAGAGAGAGAGCGTCTTAGCTATGGCAGATAAAGGCTGGGAGATTGTCAGTAATGACGGGTCCACCAGCGCTGAAACTTCCCAGAGCTGCTTGTTTCAGCAGTAATTACGATGGAGGGGAGGGTGGGGGGGGGGGGGGGGGGGAACGGTGCACCGTGACTGGCTCTAAAAAGCTTACCAAGCCTTTTGCTTGTGATGCCATGTCAACTTTTTTTTTTTTTTTTTTTTTAACGGTAGGCAAGTCAGTCGGATAAGTAGGAAAAAAGGGGACTTAAAAGCTAAACAAAATGTGTGAAACAAAGAGGTAAAAAAAGCAGATGAGGCAGGCGAGGTAGAGAGTGATGTGGAGGCTGGGTGGGGGGGGGTGGGGGGAAGGGTGTGGGGGGGGGAGGGGAGGGGGGAAGGAGAGGGAAAGAAGTGCTCTGAAGTCTATGAATAGGGATGAGATTGGATCATTGGCGCTCAGTGTCATCCAATCACAGCTCCTGTTGAAGGTGGGGAGTGAAGTGATAAGACAGGTGAAAGGGAACACAAGTGAGAGGACAGAACAAATAATAGGGGAGGATGATGGGCTCCGAGAGGAAGGATGAGGAGTGATTAAAAATGACCGCAAACAGGAAGAAAAAAGGACTGATAAGTGTTTGTGCATGTCTGTGTCTGAAAAGGTTCTGTTGTACCACAAAGAAAGAAAAAAATCTATCATCTCTGCCACTTTCTCTGAAGCCGGCCCTCAGTAATCACCTTCTTCACCCTCTCGACGGCTTCATCCTCGCCTTCTGTTCTCGTCCCGTCCTCCCACTCTCATCCCCCTGATCTCTGAGCCACACAGGTGCTTATGGAGGAGAACGCTTAACCCTACCCCTCTCTCTCTCTCTCTCTCCATGGATCAGCCCCCGCCATAGGGTGTGTGTGTGCTGATGTGTAGAGAGAATCCAGAGAGAGGATGTGTACGGCTTCTTCATCCCGCAATTGGGCAGAAATTGGATAGTGAGTGCAGGGGCGAGGCCCGCTGAGAAGGGATGAATGAAGATGAACTAATTTGAAACTCCCACACACATGCAGTACGTGTAGGGGTATGAGATGGTCGATATTATGGAGAATAGTGGGAGTTAGAGAGGGGGGGGGGGGGGGGGGGGTCTTGGGACAGAGGGAGATTTAGTGGACGTGTCCACCTGTGTCGGCTAACATAGAGAAGTCATCTATCATGGGTCAGTCGCACCGTGCAGAGGGTAGTCATGATAAAAGGGCCGCTTTTTTTTTTTTTTTTTTTTCCTTTTTTCTTTTTTTACGTCCGACTGCTCTGCAGAAAAAAAGGCATCAAGATAATTGCATTGATTGCAAGAGCAGAAGTGCAAAACTAGGTAGTTATTTATAGGTTTACATGGATATAAATATACACTTTTACAGGAGTAAAAGCCCCACGAGACTCGGAATGTTTTTCCATACATTTAAATCCCATTAATAGGAGTTGATGGCATGTTTTACTGTGGAACTATGAGAAAAACAATTTAAATAGCAGAATACACACATGACCAAAGACAGAATCTGTGATAAAACACTGAGGCGACTCATTGACTACTTGTTCATGGTGCTCGGTGATACAGCCCAAAATCATATCTTTCAGGCTCAGTGACAATTCACAATTTTAAAATCAAATTTTTCCTGCAAAACGCAGAAAGACTAAAACTAAAACTTTATGTATTCATGAGCAAGTTAAGCATAGTTAAGCAAGAATTATAAAACATATGGTTATGCATATTCAATAAATACATGTTATCCTATACAGCTACTGACTGTCAGCACCAGATAGGTCAACTAAGTAGACCGACATCCACTTCAACTATGAGTTTCAGCACAGATAGTATTTCTCAACACCACGTCAGTCTGATATCTGCAGACATCTGTTAGCTACCGTTGGCTACCTGGCAGGTACATGAACTCCCACAGCTTCGCCTCTTATAACCACATAATGCTTCGTTACACTTTTCAAACAAACAAAATCAACATCGCCAGAGTTAGCTAGCCACCTGCAGTCAGGAGACACTGAACTCTCAACAGTCCTGAGCGCTGTTCTGACTCAAGATAATTAATAAAACCAGGCAATGTAAACATGTTAAACATGGTGCAAAGACAACGATTTGAATAAATTTTATACATTGCAGAGCCCTAATTAATCACTAGGAATGTAATATTTTCATAATAGATTAAATGTTTTAACAAGCAAGAACACCAAACAGCTTTTCAGATGTTGGATTTGCTGCATCTCTCTGTTAGTATCATTGTAAACACCGTTGTTGAATATCTTTGGTCAGACAAATCGAGCAATTTAAAGATGCCACCTTGTCGTCTCTGAACTAGTAATGAGCATTTTTCCATATTTACAGTAATCTCATATTTTAAATGAATTAATACATAGATTAAGTGAGAATTAGATTTCACCCCTGTGCTGTTTATTACTAGTATTAGTGTTCAACCTTTAATACGTCTCTTAAAAGATGTGGTTGGATAAATCCATGTAACTGGATTACCTGCAACAATGGGGGAAAAAAACGACACATCGAGTCCTTAAAAGCAGAGGGCATCACTTTAAGCGTCTTAATTTATCAGCAATAAACAAACTATTAAACCCAAGCTGAGCACATTAACATTCCAGCAAACAGCTTGCAATTACCCGTTTAGATGGTATACATTGGCAATTAATACAGCCTTAATGCCCCACCTTGGGAATTTGTAAACATCAATCATAAGAAATAGAAGAGCCTCTCAGATAAACAGCTCCATGCTCTGCAGCAGTCACAGCGTGATACTGGCAGTAAAAAAAAAAAAAAAAAAAAAAAAATTAAAAAATATCTAACTGGAAGCTAATGTGTTACATCTCCAAAATCAACCACCTCCACCAAATCATTTTCAGAGTGGGAGAAATTGTGGTGGTAGGTGTGAAAACTACCTGAACCTTTGCAACTAAATCAGCCTGGCGCTTTCTGACCAACAGATGGGTGGGGGGAAAAAAACCAAAAAAAACTGTCTTTAAGTAGGTAAAGAAATGACCCAGCTCTACTGCTCTGCTGCCAATAAGACTAATCAGACTAGTCCATCCACATGCAAACAGCTTCCGGTCAATAACCCACATTCAGCATCAACTGTGCCCATAAACCAGCGGCTTTATGGTCGATACTGTCACTCTTCAACGTCGTCCTGACCGCCCAGCGGAAGATGAGACTAGTGGATTGGAAGCCCGGATGAGAAAGACTCAATAATCTCTTAGAGGGCTTTCACGATTGATGGATCTGTCGATGACTTTATCCATCAATTGTTTTGTCTATAAAATGCCCCCCGAAAAAATGTCCGCTATAACTTCCTAGAGCGCAAGGTTAAGTACTGACTGGTTTACTATCATATATGATGAATAAAAGCATGAAATTCTTACATTTGAGAAGCTGGAAAGCAAATGTTTGGTATTTTTGCTTTAAAAATAGCGTAAAAAGTGACGTAAGACAATTAATTGATTATCAGAATTATTCACAATCGATTCATTGTTGAGATTTTTTTTTTATTTGTTGTATTTTTTCAAAAAATTTTTACAGTCAGCTGATTGTGTTTTCAGGTGTCAAAGACTAAACTGAACTAATCAATTAAATGACTTATACTTGTGTTACTTGTAGTCTATTGGCATCGATTGATGAGTAAAGCAATTCTAATGTGCTGAAACAAATGTGCAATTAATTCATTAGCTGACTGACAAATTTTTGATTTTACCATCAATTTTTTTGGAAAAGTGAGGGTTTTCTGCTTTTCTTTGTTTTATAAATCACTGCATCTTCACTACCTTTGCTCTGTTTGTCGAACAAAAACAAGTAATTTAAAGATGTCACCTTGGGCTCTGGGAAACTGTAATGGGAATTTCTTATAATTAACAGACTAAATTAATAATCCATTTATTGAAAAAATAATCAAGAGATTAATGAAAATCATGATTAGTTGCAGTCTCAACTCTAATAAAAAATGAAAAATAAATGGAAAAAGCACATAAAAGCTCATTTCTGTGATTGCGCTTAAAGGAAAGTTTGTAACGTTTGTTTACAACTGGTTGGTCACTGCTATTTGGGCTCCGAGTGGCTAAATGAACCGTACAACAAAAACAGAAAATGAAGTAAAAGTTTTCGTCTACGGTTCAGACTTGAGTAAACAAACTGAAACTCTAATTGCACCCCGAGCATATACTGATATCATCTGAAATCCATTTTAAGTAAGCGCTACTAATGACATAAGTTGAATGGAATAAGATAAAACTCCATCACAGCTGCTACTAAGGAAGCCATAGTTAATGACATAATCCTCCTTGTTGAGCTAAAGCTAACTAACCTTTACGAGGGGTTACCCCAGGGTGAAGATTTAAATGGCTTATTGACATCTTGCGCTTAAACGATGTGTGTGTATGTGTGTGTGTGCATTAAGGTCTGACTGAGTCACCGTATATATCTACTGCACACTTTTCCGAACATCAAAAAGGGAATTATGTATAATCCTTTACCCTTGGAGTCCGCTTAATTTAATTCAACAGATATACGTCTACATGTGCAACACATAAATGAAGCGAGGTGATGAATTCCTAGATCCGAGAACGTTGCAATCATGCTTCATTGTGATCGAGGCCTTAAATGAGTTGAACCTTTTGAATTGTTAAAGCAATTAAGACACTTGATTAGCTGTATTCAACGGCGAGACAATAAAAAGAGAAACACTGGGCGAAAGGGGTCGACGGGCTCTTAACGAGGAAAAGAATGCAGACGACCGTTTAATTTAGAAAACAAAAAGTGTTGGATGAAACTTCGAGTCACAGCAAATCGTCTTGTGTTTTAATTTCTGATACAATAAATAAGCCCTTAATGCAAATTATGTTCCCAATTCAGTTGCTAGTGTCAGAACATGCTCAGTACTTTTACACAAGGCGCCAAGAAATCCACCAGAACAAAACTCCATTATTATGCGCAAAAAATATATAATAATCAGAGAATTTTCCTCATCTGGCATGAATTGCTCTACTCATGCTCAGTGTTATCTGGAATTTAACAGGATCAACATCTTGTGAAATTTCCATCAAATTAGAGAGATTTGTGAAGGAAAAAAAAAAAAAACAATTGGGCCCAAAAATACTGGACTGAAACTTTCTGGCTGAATCTCTAACAAAAGAGCCCGAAATCTCAGACATCCAGACATCCTCTGAATCGAGCAGAATAATATTCAATTGATGAGACCTTGATAAGATTAGTCCCAGACAAAAAGGATGAGGTCAAGGAGGAGAGAGTTCAGAATCCGCTGAACTCTTTCAAAGTGAATTAACTTTCTGAACAATGGGAAGAAATTTGTCAGATTAATTTGGAGTAATTGACTCTTTCTTGCACTGTATATTATGACAGAAGCCAAAGTCTCTTGGAGTTTATAGAAGACGTAACACCGACTGCAGACCTGTCGGTGTTTTAACATTGTAGAGGGGAAAGAAAAAAATATGGAAAAAAGTTGTTGTTTCCTGTGTCATGCTTCGATGTTATAAATAGTATCTTGATGGTGTTTCACGCTGTATAGAGATATTTTTGTCTTAGGGTTAGGGTTAGGGCATCAGGGCATTAGGGTTAGGGCGTCGGGGCGTTAGGGTCAGGGCGTCAGGGCGTTAGGGTTCGGGCATCAAGGTTAGGGTTAGAGTTAGGGCGTCAGGGCATTAGGGTTAGGGCATCAGGGCATTAGGGTTAGGGCGTCGGGGCGTTAGGGTTAGGGCATCAGGGCGTTAGGGTTAGGGCATCAAGGTTAAGGTTAGAGCGTCAGGGCATTAGGGTTAGGACATCAGGGCATTAGGGTTAGGGCGTCAGGGCGTTAGGGTTAGGGCGTCAGGGAATTAGGGTTAGGGCGTCAGGGCGTTAGGGTTAGGGCATCAGGGCATTAGGGTTAGGGCGTCGGGGCGTTAGGGTTAGGGCATCAGGGCGTTAGGGTTAGGGCATCAAGGTTAAGGTTAGAGCGTCAGGGCATTAGGGTTAGGGCATCAGGGCATTAGGGTTAGGGCATCAAGGTTAAGGTTAGAGCGTCAGGGCATTAGGGTTAGGGCATCAGGGCATTAGGGTCAGGGTTAGGGTTAGGGCGTCAGGGAATTAGGGTTCGGGTAAGGGTTAGGGCGTCAGGGCGTTAGGGTTAGGGCGTCAGGGCATTAGGGTTAGGGTTGCGTTTCCATATCCAATATTGAATCTGTGTCACTTGTTTTGGACAAGTGTTTTTGGTTATTTTACTGTATATTGCTTTTGACATCATTAAAAACTAAACCAAAGTGAATTCATAGCTGGACCCAAAAGCTCAACACACATCACCACCACCACCACCTTCAGATCTTAAGAGACTGTTAATGGCCTTGTCTTTCCGATCAACAAAGTCTTTCCCTTCAGACCTCGAATTTCTCAGTGTCACCTCAGGAATGGCACAAGAAAAAAAAAAAAAAAGCTGAGGTGAACCCTTTGCAGTCTTTGCTTGCGGTGGACCTCATTTTCTCCCCACCTCTTCAAGTCCCTGTATCCCTGTAGCTTTGAAGTCCAGCCAGCAAAGGGCTTTGAAAAAGCCTGCAATCTCCCCCACCATGACCAGGCAGAGGATTAGCCAAGCCCTGCAGGACAGAGTGGAAAGAGGACGGAAGAGGGTTGGAGGAGGAGTAGCGCCATTTCCACAAGGGCTGTGTATGTGCGAGCGGCTCTCCCTCCGGCCGGAGCTGTGGGGGATTAACAAGCTACTAAGAAAGCAGAGAACAGAACTCCAGCCTCCCCTTTTTTTTTTTCATGAGTTCCACAGAAACCAATTTATAGCTGAGAACTGAGGGGAGGCCGCTAATTCTTCCCCACAACTCGCCTCCTACTTCCAATTCCAAAATCTTTGTTGTGTCACTCACAAAAATCTGATTTTCAGGATGTCCGAGTCAAGGAAGCGCGCATCAACGAAAAGCTTCAATTATTGATTACAGGAACTTCACTGACTCAAAAGTAACATTTCAATTTCCACAGAGCGGGGGGGGGGGGGGGGGAAATGAGCACTTAAGCTCCTAATCTCACCATCAAGACTGAGATACGATCAGTCACGGGGGGGGGAAGTCACCCTGGAAAGTTTGTTTTCCCTTGTGAGCCAAAACAAGAGAGATTATTCCTCTTTTATCCGTTCTGAGCTTCAATATTTGCCTACAATTTGAGCTGTAAATATTTCATAAATGTTCTGCTCTCGATACATTTCCAAGGCGTGCGTTTGCTGGCTCCCAACCAGAATATTATGTGCGTATCAAGTGTATGCTGTCTAAATTTGTCACTAGAATGGATAATGCAAAAATCTGTAACATCTTAAGGAAACAGGAGGAATATCTTCTTTTACGAAGAGTAAATGAATTCAACGACATTATCAACCAGTCAGCAGCTATGGTAAATATGTTACATTGTTGCTGGTGTGTCTCATTCAAGTGCAAATGAGTCAAAATCTCTCCAACATCTCAGGATACTGAAGGACTATCAATAAGCACTAGCAACTTTAGATTACCAGTCAGAAGCTGAACAATAGGCCTTGATTCCAAAACAGGCAGCTCCATACACTGCTGCTTCCCCATCAGTGCTTTTCAAGTAATGGGGTCTTTTGTCTTATCTGTGACTGAAAGGAGCTTGAGGACTTTGCCCTTCATCCCTTTGTTGTTACAGAGTCTCTTGTGGAAATGGAAGATTGGCCCATAGGCGTGGGTGTGTGCAAGGAAGAGCTAGGCGACCGTGCAAGCACATCAGACTTGAGCAGTCTTAATAAAGCTTCCCTCTATCCACCCCAGAGATCTCCTCACCCCAATTATACGCCTGACACCTCTACCCTCCTCCACCTCCTCTCATTTCTCACAGCCCCCCCTCCCACCCCCCCCACCCCCCCCCACCATCTCACCATCCAGTTCCCAGCTCTGATCATGGCTCTCCCTTTGCTGTGCTCTGAGCCCCCGGAGAGGCTGAAGAATATCAGGCTGCGGGTGGCGACTGCTTCCCAGTCTGCTGCCTGAGTTACTACGGGAGGGAGTGCATCTCTTCTAGTATTGACAAAAGATCACTACTGTTCAGCCGTGTGACCGTGTAAACTTCACTAAGTCAACAACTTCATTTGATGAGCAGAGTGAGTCTGGCTTCAGTGATTTCTTTAGTAATTCGTTTTGCAACATTTGTATGATTTTACATCTTTGCACGCGAACTGTCAGTTTAATCTAATCCGATAAATAAACATAACACCCTGCAGTAAGGTGCAAAGGCCTGCAGAGGCATGCCTTAATGTCTCTGAAACACTTTGAAATAATCAGAAGATCAGGTCTGACAACTCTTCTTCCATTATTGTCAAATCAAACCGCTTGTTCACATCGTTCATGTACACTGAAATGTTTAGTCACTAGCTTGTCTTGTTGTGGCTGCTGAAAACGAGAGTTAAAACAATAAGTGATTAACTGATTGACAGACAAACAGCGACAAGTCATCATATAAACAAAAATACAAAAAATTCACAGTTTCCAGCTTGTCAGATATTATAGTCCTCTGTGATATGAATCTGGTCTGTTGGTTGAACAAAACAAACAACTTGCATGTTTCAACTTGGGCTTTTGTAGATTACAATGGTCATTTTTCTGAAACTAATTCTAACTGATTAACTGAGAAAATGATTGTCAGATTAACTTTTAACAAAAATAATGGTGAATTTTCTCAGAAGTGCTTCATTTCTAAGAGACAATGTCAATGTTTTCTTAAAAAGTATTGTGTGTTCTCTTGTTTTATTGAAATCTTGAATCCTATTTAAATATGTATCTTTGAAACGTTGTTGAAAGGTGCTGAACAAACACACTTACCTTGCCTAAAGAACAAGGTTCACTGCAAGCAACAGCGGGAAAAGGTTTTTATGGATATAAGGAGGTGGCTCCTGACATCTGATAGTTACCAGTTCCTCATGCTTGGAGAGCCAAACATAACATAATGAAGCAAAGATGAAGCACACACGCTCAAATAATATTTATATTCAGCTGCAATTTCATCATGTGCTGTTAACTGGTACTGCATGAATACCAGAAAAGGTAAACTTTGGAAACAAGCTTAGATCATCATTCTGACTGCAACCTGAATAATTTGACCTCCTTGCGACACCGAATTCTCAACCGTTGCTGGATGAAAGGTTAGCAGAACCATTTCCAATTAGTAAAAGCTTTGTGAGTCCATTAATCTGTTGTTTACAAGCCATGGTTCACTTGCAGCTGAATGGTGTGAACCAAAACAAACCGAATTACAACATGCCGAAAAAATGTTAACTTCTCTTATGAGAAGGTGCACACCAAAGAAAATTAACTGTATGCATGATCACACCTTAATGCGACACAACAACAACAACTACCAGCATAACAAGAAGTTTATAATCAGAATAGCTCAAGAGAAACACACAGCAAAGCACAGAACTGCCACTCCTGATGTCCGTCGTCACTTGTTTTTGAGACATTTTTTTGCTGGTTTTACCTTCGGATGCTTTCAAGGTCACAGCAGGCCTGCATCTGGCCAGCCATCTGTTCCCAGCCTTCCCATGAGGCATCCTGTCATCGGCGCTCCTTGGCCCTGTCCTCTACTGTCCACATTCAAACTCGCTGGGGAAATGCCCCTACAGACACAATCGCTTCTCAGTGATTCTACAAGTTTCTGATGCTTTTCTGCTGTTGTTTCCTCGTCTAATACCCGACAACGTCACAAGGGCGCCCACCTCGCCGGAGAACCTCAACCTTTATACGCTTCATTACTATGCAGCGTACACACCAATCAATCAATGTTGTAAGTAGATTCTTCAATCTGCAGCGCAGAAAAAGCAACTGCAGAGGTATCGCTGTTACAGGACAGACGTAGTGCGTACAACAAATATAGAGAGTGAACAGATGTAGCAGTGGTTGAATTACAATGTGGGAAAACAAACAATATATACAGCACAACAAAAATACAAACTATTAGGAATGCAGAATAATAGAAGTATAATTTATAACCAATAACTGCACAGAAACAGAGCTGCATAGTAGCATATTTACAATATATCCACCAATAACTTCATAAAATAACCAAATTTACAATTTTGTAATGCAATTTTATGGAAAGATTTACACATCATCATACTTCTATGCAATCATGATAATACTTGTGTGATGCATGTATCATCACTTAGCTCTCGTCTCATAATAAAAACTGAGCTGAAAGCTTAACTGAAAGGAAAACTTTGGTTCAAATCATCATCTTCATCAAAAAAAAAGAATTTATTAATAACACTTAACTAATCTGTTTCATTAGGACTGTGTGTGTGGATGGATGAAATCTGATCAGGTTAGCGAGAAAACAACCCCACAACTGTCATCAAATTCTCATCCAAATGTTGCTAAACTCCAACTGGTACAGGGAAATATGTGACATCACCTTTTTTTCCGACCGAGCTTTGCCAACATCAAACCAGCGAGAAGAGCTGAGACAAACACTCGAATACAGAGATCTCTCGTGTGAAATAACCAAAACCGTTCCAACTTTGGCAGAAAAATAAGTGTGCTCATGCGGGACCTTATTGCACATAGTAAAAAAAAAAAAAAATGATTGAAGAAACACGTTTTCACAGCCTTTAAAGTGGTACTCCTCAAACTAATTCATGGCACTGCATATGTAGTCCTGATGTATAAGACGACCTTTTTTTGACCTTGGATTGACCAAAAAAAACTCTTCACAAAAAAAAAATCTGCCAAATATTTAAAAGCTAAATCCCTGACATTTGATTAAAAAAAGAGCAGATAAGTAATTGAGTAGATGATATTTAATTTAAAAAAGCTGCTTCAGTAGCAGTGTTTCCACAAAGCATCCATTAATTAAATGCTCTCTGTAGATTTCTCCTGTAAGTAGACCTTACTCTGTCACATTACATCCAATTCATTCTAAATACTGCAGTTGAAAGCTCAGAGACTCCGAGCTTCCCTCAAATCAAATCTTATTCAATTATTAATTACACAGGATCCACTTCAGAAAGAAACTGCATTGGTACCGTACCTTCGCTTCCAAAAACAGTCTGACTGCAACGATCCACCAAGGAGGTAAAGTATAGCAGGTCTGGTTCAGACAGCAGCTGTCATCTGTGTGTATCTGTGAAGGGAAATTAAGAGATCACTATAACATCTGTGTACGTCTGAGACATAATGCAGGACAGCTTACGGTGATGCAACCTAAAGCCTCTATGAGCAGTCGTGTTGTATTTTCCTTCAAAAGGACTCCAAAAGTCCAAACTATTGGTAACAGTGACAGACCATTAATGCTGGATATACTATTCACTTTCATCAGGAAAAAGCCAAAATCCTAACATCATAAAATGTGAAGATACTTTCAACCGTGTTGGGGGGGGGGGGGGGGAGATACTCAGTTGGAGAGGGTTTTGCATGACAACAGGTTGCCTTTCCAGTAAGTGAACAAAATCTTTTGACAAATCCGAAAGCTGGAACTCGCCAAATCTGATGATGGCATCTCAGTACACAATCTGCTCTTCCAATCTGCTCCCAGTAAAACATCTTCACCTTGCCAGTGCACAACGCTTAACAGAGCTTCATATGATATTACAAAAAAAAAAAAACAAAGTCATCTGCAAGCTGATATGGAACAATACCAGCAAAGTGATATTTTTTTTAAATAATTGACGACCTCACAGAGTCTGATAAGCAATTTTCTCCACTTTCGAAGAAGCTGACTCCTGGACGTATAGTAAATGTATTTCATTTCCTGCTCCACACGGCCACTGCTGATTAGTTTTCAATTGAACATAGAGCATAAAAAAAAGCCATCAGAGGTTTAATCTCATGCGTAACCTCAGAGGGATTTAAGTGCCAAATTCAAATTGAGAATGACGTCACAATAAGTACTTTTTTTGTGTAATTTGAGGAATTCATTAACCTGGCTGTTGCACTGTGAAAGCCTTGAGTTAGTAACCAATAATTGAAGACATGTTAGTTGGGCCATCATCATGCATTAAGCCCTTTTTTGGGTGGATGCTGTTAAAAGTAATGACCTAGTTGGATCCTGACCAGCACAAAGACTAATTCTGACAAATGGTGATGATGGAGGTTTTGACCTCGAGCCCAGCACATTTCCAAGTAGCAGAGCCCGGGAAGACTTGCAGAGGCAGCATCCTCTGGATTAGCGAGCACACCAGCTGGCAGCCACATGCTGATGACGGTTCAGTTAAGGTTAAGGCAAAGCCAGCTCGCCAGCATATTTTTTCTCCTCCTCACTATAAGTTCTGTATCAATCACTGCCTCTACCACGTTGCTCGATGCCATTGGGTATGTGGTCGTTATTTATTGTTTCACTGGTATATAAAATGAAACGCTGATCGACCAGGACTTGTGTGTACCATGTGTAGTAACTCTGAATAGATCAGCCCTGAACTTGACTGGACTGCCTGGGAAACAACCCAAAACATCAAAAAAAAAGGAAGATAAGGGCCTTGTGTGCAGTGAAAAGCAAATTCCAGTGCAGGCACAATGGACGTTCCAGATTATCTCTGAGGCTCTAAAAGTTCCCAGACCACAAATTGCCCCTAAACGCGTTGAGATTAATTTAGCAGAGTGTGTTTGTGCTTTATAGCAGAACCAAGAAGGGCTCCGGTAATGTGGATCAGCTGGCAATCAGCTAGAATCATGTCATCCATTTTTGATCTGTGTAATTTAGCATGTAGGGGGGCCACAGAATAAGGGACTGTTTAACTCTTGGGAAAGTCTTGATTTTGCAAGACTCAGAAGTCAGCACCATTGTGTAACCATTGGTGCCAACATTTCAAATCAAAATACATCTCGTTTTATGAAGTCTGTTCTCTGAGCTGCCACCAGAGGAGTTACGTTTGTAATTATAATTAAAAGAACAAAAACAGTACTAAAAGGGAAGCTTGCATGTTACGATGTTGGGTTAATCTGATCTGACCAAGAATGAGACATACTCCAGTCCAGCCCGGGCTCCGCTCTGACGAAATACATAAACACCATCCTTCAATGTGAACAATTTCAAAAACCACAAGTTGGAACCACAACTGAGAGCGTAATCAAATCAATGCTTAGCCTCTGGACCGGATGTTTGTTTCGCTTATTTGTTTTGCTTGGGCTACCTCGGGGGTTTTTAACCTAACGTAATCTGCAGAAATCGATTATGGATGCATTGACTCTTCAAAAACCTCGCACTTTGTGGAATGACTCGTATTGATTCGGTAAATGGATGCAAGCCGGTGGGACAAGAGAGGTTACCACAACCTCTCTGGTTATGCCAGCTTCCATTAATGGCTCAAAAAAAACCAAACAAAAAAAACACACACAACATGTATTCAGAGGAATGCAGGAAAGAATGATTAACTCCGTGTCAAGCAGCACTTGTTCACAACTGTTTATTTGAATATATTTAAAGTACCAGTTGGAGGTTTGCATGGGGAATAGAGCGCTAGAGGGAGAGATCCTCAAAAAAAAAAAAAAAGCTCCCCCTGCGCTACCCTACCCTATTAATACTACCCTGGCAGCAGTTTGATTAATCAACTGAGCCCAATGTAGGAAGATTTAGACGCTCATCATCCTGGATCAAAACTCCAGGGTGCCGATCTGGTCCGTGGATCAGCGTTAGAAGCTTCTTCGGATCATCCACAGCTCAAGACTGGTACACTATTACTGATCAGCCACTCTGTAAAGACTTCTTCCTTTCTTTTCAGCCCTTATTTCTTCTTTGTCTTTCTTAAAAAAAAACATTAATTAAACCATTCTGTGTCCACATGAATATTACCTCCCTGCTTTTGGATCCCTTTGCTCCTGGTTTCTTGTGATGTAGGAATTGAAAGAGGTTTTAATTTAAATCTAAGTTTGTACTTTTTCTTGAGTTTTTTTAATAGATATTCATGTCTTTTATCCATCTACAAACAAGACAAAGCACAAGGAACGGTCCAAAATACATTGCGTCAGAAAGAATGGTTTTGCTTTTGATCGATACTTTAAAATCAACCAACCAAAACCATAAAATTTTGGATATTTTGTGGACTGATTACAAGTCGGTCTGGATTATATCTTAATTTAACAATGGGGTTTTAAATGTCCTCATTAATCTGGGGTTCAGTGAAAGGACACGATGATGCCTCTAAAGTTTGGTGCTTCTTCAAGCAGAGAAAAGTTGAAATATCACAGCCACCCTGAAATTCAAGGTTTGAAGGTGACGGTTGAGTTCTCTGTTTCAGTCTTATTTGTGACCTTTTCTATTTCACTTGAGGAGATGGGAGACATTTAAATGGCATTGTGCCATCGCCGATTAACTTTTTTATTCATAATTATGGCTGTCCTCTGGAAAGGCATCAAAATTAGCCACATGTGAGCCCTACATCGCTGCTCAAATATCATGATATATATCAACGGCTCTGGAAAAAAAAAAAAAAAGTCAAACCTCTGAGAACTGCTGGGAAAACACAATCTGTTATACTTTAGTGGCTTCGTGTCTGACAGTGAAACAATCACCCTGACAGAAGACGATTAAGATTAAGTTCAATGCTGTGTACAATTTTCTGGGTAGAAATGAATAGCAATAAAATAAAACTACAAAGGGTAAAAAACAGTGACTCACTGCTGTCTTTTCTCTTTTTTTTTATTTTTCTATCATTTTAAATCACAGTTTAACTCTGTATCTCCGTACATTAGTCTTCCATTTCACTGTCTACGTGTATATTTTTACAGTCTTAATTAGTTTAAAAAGGAAACTCCCGGTTTATCGTTGTTTTGGCCATCATTTCTGTTGGTTATGATAACATGATACTCACCAACATAAATCACTTAGGCCTGGGAACTTTGAGACCGGTTGTAAGAAAGCCAACAGTTGAGTTTGCAGGCAAGTTGTTGCATCTGAAATGTGTAATAATCACTATAATTGCACTGAAATAACGTACTGTATGGCTGTTCACAAAAGAGTTAATAATTTCACTGATGTTTTCTTATTATTATTACTGATAGGAATGATGACCATGGTCAGTAACCCGTAAAGCTCTTTGAACTGCACTAATTGCGTGATTGATATAACTGACAGAGGCCACCATGGTTGTGCATTTTTTTGAACAACAAGTAATAAATCCAGCAGAGGGACTGGGGGAGTGTGGCCTCTTCTGTCTTCTACCAAATGCCAACAACCCAGTGATCATCTGGCAAACAGAGCACACTCCTGCCCTTTCTCCGCTCAGCTGTCTATTAAAAGGAAAACATGTGGTCTAGTGTCTTGTTTCAGGGAAAGTGAAAACACACACCCGCTGAGGTACACAGTCGAGCAGAAGAGCCGGGCGTGTTGTTACTCCCAGCGTCTTTCCCTTTGCTTTGTACCTCGTTCCCTCACTCCACATCACCACAAGGGGTAAGGGGGTGGGGGGGGGGGCTTGAAAGTGGCTTGACCCCTCCCTGCTATCACCATGCAAAAGGCCCCCGCTTCCTTGACACCCACTCAAGAAAAATCAATCAGTATTCAGGTCATGCCACAGGGAAACCCCTCCCCTTCCCACCCCCCCTTTAACACATGACCCCTGACCTGAGCAGCGTTCACCGCGGAGAGCGTGACAGGGATTTGTCTGTGCTGCCAGTGTCTGCTCCATGTCCGACGCTAACAAAGTCCTCGTGTTGAGGGGAGGAGCGTGGCCTGACCCTGTCCACCTCCGACACAATAAATCCAGCTGAGGAGTTCAAGGTGGCCTGAC
The DNA here is from genome assembly GCF_914725855.1 of Thunnus albacares. NCBI lineage: Eukaryota > Metazoa > Chordata > Actinopteri > Scombriformes > Scombridae > Thunnus > Thunnus albacares. Next base: position 29,875,279 of record NC_058113.1, read on the forward strand.
CTGTATCCGACCCCGTCCCTGGAGACGGGGCAACGAGCTCCAGCTGAGCCTTTCCCCTCCTCTTCCCCCCTCAATCCCCCACAGCTGAAGGGTAAAACAGAGGATGTGCTTGAGTTTAATGGGCACCACTGGTACGCAAACCAACACATTTCCTCACTCTCATTTCATTTTATCCAACTCTGTGACATCCAAACAGTTGGGAAACTTGTTCCTGTCATGGGAGGCGCATGGTTGGGGGTGTGGGGGGGGAGGAGGGGTGGCAGAATTAGCATAGCGTAATTACGCTGGGGAAAGATCTAGACTCCAAGGAGCAAGACATAACCCATAATTTGCCATTGTGCTCCCTACGCAATTGACAGTCGGTCTATGATATTGGAGATAAATGTCGGAATTCAGGATGTTAGTTTAACCGGTGGTGCATTCAGTATGATAATAACCACAGTCTTGCACAGAGTGAATCTGATGAGCAGTCCCGCAAAAGCTCTTCACCACTTTCCCTCCCCTCCATGAGGTATTATCATGCTAATCTAAAAGAGAAGAAGAAGGAGGAGGAGGAGGAAAAAAAAAAAAAAATACATTTTCAGTGAATGAGGGAATATAATGGAAAGCAGGGACCTCTGGAACCGAGGGTAGACAAAAGAGGGTATATTCACCCTGCTCTGCCTGAGCAAAGCAGGGGTGACAAATGGACACAGACATTATGCTGGCTGGTTAATTAAAAGAACATAGCCTAATTAAAAAGATCTTCCCGGTAAATGGACCGCTTCGACGCAGTAACTGACCTGTGTCTCCTGCACATGTTGGGCGCAAGAGCAGTTGGTCTCTTTTTCTATGCATTTAATTTTCACATCAGAGGGGCTCTGACTGACTGACTGACAAACACCGACGAGGACTGCACTGCAGGAAGTGTGGCCAGATCGTGGTGGGGGGGCTGTTGCTTGTTAAATGAGTCATGATTTCCATTAGGACAGTGAATGAAACTTGCACAAGAGATTTGATTATATGCAATGTCGTTTCTATTCGCAGAAAACCTTTCTTAGAAATGGTTTTTCCATCCAAGTACAGTTGTGGTATTTGTTCGGTTCAGGATTCATAAGCTTGGATATGCAGAACATTAGACTCTGATGATACCTTGAATTGTAAATACTGTATTTTAATTCATTCTGTGATGTCGACAAAGCAGATATTTTAATTTAATTGAGTGACAGATTGATTCTTTTAAGTTTGTGAAAGCTTGATAAGACAAAGAATTTACTGTTGGGTGAAAATTAGCTTGTTGTCTACCTTATTAAGATAGGAAAGAGTTTGTGTTTTAACAATGTTTGACTCATGAGATATTGATCCAGGAAGTCCAAATATGTGAATATATTTCCAACTTTACTGAGGTGCTGTTTGGCGTCCCCTCCGGCACTTGTACACACGCACGTAGCGGCGGCGCTGCATTTAAAAATGGATTTGTTTTTTGTCCGTTTATATTTGGCAGTTTAAATATATAATAATATATAAAGTATTGACATGATTTTTGCTCCTGTTGCAACATCGTACACTACATTGGCTGAGCAAATTCATGCAAAGATCCTACCCAGGTGAATTCTTTGTAGCATTGTGCTCATTTTACAGTTAACCTTGCAGGAGAAAATTATTGCAACAATCCTGCCTCAAAGAAGTATTAACTCTGCAATGTCTTTGTGCCAGATAGCCTTCAAACTGGACTTCTTGGCATTTCATCCTCTTGGTACCTGTAGCAACAAGCCCCCCCACACTAATGCACAGTGTGTGTGTGTGTGTGTGTGTGTGTTTTGCTGGAGGGCTGCTGTCAGCCTCAGACGTGGCCTAAGACTGAAAGTATGGGAGTGTGTGTGTGTGTTGCCCCCCCCCTCGCTCCTTTCACCCAGCCACCTGTCACTGAGCTGTGACATTAAAGCAATAACATGGTTTGGTGGTGGGTGCTTTGTTTACCCCCCAGTTGGTTTTCATGCCATCAGTCAGCAGAAACTGCCCCTCGGGGGAGAGAGAGAGAGAGAGAGAGAGAGAGAGAGACGGCGGACGCAGGGAGGAAACGCAGGGAACCAATGAAGAGAGATCAAACAGCAGAGGAGGCTTCATTCTCTGGACCGAGGAAGTGGCTTGTGTGACTGAGTGGGAGGTGTTTTGTTGTGTTTGTGTCTCTCTGGGGTGGAAATAAGTTTACAGCCTGAGAGTAAATTAATGAACATGTTTTTTTTTTTAAGGCTCCGAGCAGCTATCCAGGGCAGCACAATTATGGCAAAAAAAATTATAATCAGTGATTACTCTGAGATTGTGCCTGTGTTTGGAGGATCCCTGTTTGACAATGATCCAATTTCCTGACAAAACAAGTTGACCCTCTCCATCTACAAGCAGATATTAAACAAACAATAACATCCTTCAAAAGCCGCTAACACTGATAATATCAGATGTGGAAACTATCACAACGCACAGATGGAGATATAAACTCATACATGCGCTCGAGCTTGGAGCGTGAGTCATGTTTCGTTTCTGTATGCTTTCTTCATGTATGACCTCATTCGCAATAACAATCATCAATATCAAGAGAAAGGTCAGATGAATTTACTGCGATTATCGTTTTATCGAATGTGTAACAACTGGCAGGTTGAGGTTTGTTAACAACATGCTTCGTTGCCCGCGAGGTGTTTGACATGTGTTAGCAATTAGTCAGTAGACTAAAAAAATGTGTCATTTATCAAGCAAAAATGACAAACATTCCCTGCTTTGCTCTGCTTTACATCATTGTAAACAGAAAATGAATTATCTACTTTGATAATTGATTCATGGTTTGTGTAATTTTTCAAGGAAAAATACCAAACATTTCAATGTTCTGGCTTCTCAAGAGTCATTTTTCTCATTTATTAAGCAAAAATGCCAAAACAGCTTCTCAAATTTAATGCTTTAAGCAGTGCAGTGTGTAGAATTTTAATGCATCTAGTGGAAGAGACTTGGCAGAAATGGAAAGTAATATTTATAAGTATGTTTTAATTAGTGTCTAAGTCAACTGAAAATAACTCGTTACCTTAGAATGAGCCCTTTACATCTACATAAGGAACTAGTCCTCATCCATTGAGCCCGCCATGTTGCACCGCCATGTTTCTACAGTAGCTCAGAATGGACAAACCAAACACTGGCGCTAGAGAGAGCCTTTCGCGTTTTTTTGCGAGTTTTGCGGCCACCGTAGGTTCTCCTACACACTTGGAAGAGGAGGGATGGGGGTGTGTTCAGTTTGTTGCAATCTGCAACCTCACCACTAAATGCCACTAAATCCTTCACACTGGTCCTTTAATACATGATACTAATGGTGTAATGATCGTTTTTCCACAATTTTACATCTTATAGACCAAACGATTAATCGAAAAAAAACTGTCAGATAAATTGATAATAAAAAATATCATTAATTGCAGCCCATAATTACAGCATAGGACTGTAAGTTGGGCAAAACGTACAATTTAAAGTTTGACCTTGAATATTTTTCAAAATTGACATTGTAGATTAAACAATTAATTGAAAAAATAAGGTAGATTAATGAATAAAATAGTAATTACATTAATCACCCTAGCTCTAGTCATCTTAAAGTTATACAAGGTAAACATATTGTATTATTTGAATCTACAATCTCAAGCTGTTTATGTTATTAGTGAACTTTAACAACGTGGGAATACATCTGTGCTGTCCAAACACTTCAATTTAAAATAACTTTTATTTATTTAAGTGATATCTAAAAAAAAAAAAAAAATCTGATCAAGACTTATATGTGTATCAATGCTGAATTGCTCAGGAGAGACTCATGATGCGTCTACAAAGAATCAATAAGCTGCTTCTCCTCCGATCTCACACACACAGACACACAGCTGCAGGGGTGAGTCAACACATAACTTGTGTTATGTGAAGAGTTCATGGCACTGGAAGGGGGGGGGAGGAGGAGGAGGTGTGTTTTACTCACCCTGGACCGTTGCCTGGTTTGGATTCATATGACACTAACTAAAACCCTCCCCAGATAAACAACCTCCCCCACCTCACCCTCCCCTCCTCTCCTCTCCTCCCCCCTCCTCCTCCTGCAAAGACCAGTTTAAAAATAGCCTTGATTCGATGGAAACAAGCCCGGAGTTCTGAGAAAATGGAGGAAATTGACCAAGCTAAGTGTAGGCGAGCAGACTTATCTTACACCGTGTTTGAGCCAAATATTCACTGCACATATGGTGGCCGCTAATATATATACACAAATAATAGCGTGAGAGCTAAAGTATAGATTAAAAAAAACAGCCAGCATCCACCCCCAAATGCCTGCAAACAGGTGACACTACAAGCACACACACACACATTCAGAGTTAAATCTTAAAAGATGCATGGCACAGTCTAAATTTAACACATTCCAGATTTAAGCACAAGGGTACGCTGAGTGTTGTTTTTTTTTTTTGCGGAAAATCAGCCACAATTCCTATCTTCAGAGCGCAGAGTGCATGCATAAGAAATCGGATAAAAAGATCCTGAGGGGTGGAGGAGAGTTTGGAATTCGATCAAGAGTTTTTATAAACCCCATCAATAAACCTTTCACCCCGAGAAATTAGGGCTCGCAGAGTTTAACTCCGTTCACAGAGAGTGTACAGTTGCAGGAAGGTGCGACGGGACTTGGCCAACTTTTAGAACAAGGAACAAGGTCGAACCTGCTCTCGCTATTTTTGGAAAGTTTGGAAATTAGATGCAGTCGGAGCTCTCATTGAAGGTACGCATGTCACATTACACTGCTTAGAGTCAATTTTCAAAAAAATTGACACACACAGAAAAACAAATTTTCTCTGAACGCTTAAATAAATTAAATATGTGAATACCTGTCACCTTGTGAGTGTGTGTGTGTAAAGCAGGGATGGGATATGATGGGGCATTACTGTGTGAAGGCAGCAGCTTTGGGATGAAGAGGACAGAAAAAAAAAAAAAAAAAAAAAAGAGCTTATCTTAGGTTTTTAATTTCCTGCTTCATTTCACGTTTCAGGACCATAAAAATTCTCATTTCGAAAAACTGCAATAAGCAACAATGAGACATGATCATAACTCTGAATTACTTCTATAGTAACTAAGCAGCAGATCCCCCCCTCCACCCCCCACCCCCCACCACCACCTCCTTCCTCATCCTCATGCAGTCAGCCTAATTGCTTTAGCCAAGATGTGACAAGCCAGACAATCGCTGTGCAACGGATTATCAAAAGAGAAGCCTTAAAAAAAAAAAAAAAAAGATATCAGATAGGCTATTCAATGGCTGCTTAGTCTCACTCTGCCAAAAACTCTTAACCGTCATTGCTTTGCATCACCGGTTTTGTTCTGGGCCTCAGGAATGGGGACTACTTCTCCAACAACAACAACACTTTGCACACTTCCTTACACGTCTTCGTTCAGTTCAGTGGATTTCTGCTGACTTTCACTCCAAGATGTAAAACATCACCAAAAATAGTGATTCTTACTACAAATATTTGGCTAAATAATCAGTTATCACTGCCAAACCTCTCAAGAAAAAGTGAGGATTTGCTTGTTTTTTTCCCCCCTATTTTTATACATTGGAATAGTTTTGAGTTTTTTTGACCACTGGTCAAAACAGGACTGGAATTAAGGATTATTTTCCATTATCAAATAAACTGCAGATTGTTTTATTAAATCATCAGCTGATCATTTGGTCTCCATAATGTCATGTGAGGACATGAACTCCTCAGTCTTGTAGAGTCGACTGATACCGGATTTTTGGGGCCGATACTGATATTAGGAAGTAAAAAAAAAATTCCAATATCGATATATCGGCCGATAATTAGAATGCAGAATATATACATAAACACATATTTTTCACCGTGATCCCTCAAATGTGGTTATCAAACACTTGTGATAAAGATATGTAATAGAAGCAGGATATTTTATTGTATAAAATGACGTCAGTGCACTTAAACAGTAAACTACACTGGGATTTAATAATTATAAATAACTATAAATAAGAAAAACATTTATATATCAAACTTGAATTAACAAAAGGATTAAATACACATAAAATGCTGCTTATATAATTTAAAAAAATTTAAAAATTACAAAATATATACATGGGTTGACTGATATTATCGGCCGATATTCTGACATTGGATTATTGGATATGTTGTCCAAAATGCGCCAATATTTCTTTTTAAATTATATAGTCAGCATTTTATGTATATTTTTTTATTTATTTAGTAAGTTATTTATAATTATTAAACTCCCAGTGAAGTTTCAGTGTCTCGGTGCACTGATGTCATTTTTTACAATAAAGTTTGTTGAAGTGTAAAACATCCCGCCTCCATTATCATCTTTATCACAAGTGTTGTGTTTGAGGGTTAACTGCAAAAACATGTGCATGTATGTATATATTCTGTATATAAAAGACTATCAACTGATATATTGATATGAGAATTTTTTTAACTCCCTAATATCGGTCCAAAAAAATCCAGTATCAGTCTACTTGTAACAAAGAAAAGCAGCGATTCCTCACAATTAAGAAACTGGAACTTGGTATTTTTTTTGCTATTGTTGTTAATAAAACGCAGATGAATAACTGATGATTAAATCGTTGCTGTTTCATGTATAGCTCAAACAACGGTTTGTTTGAGATCATTTTAGACAGTAATTAGGGTTCTGGAAACTTGTGACAATTGTCATCATTCATATTTGACGTTTCGTAGAGTAAACAATGCATCAAAAAGTAACTGACAGATGAATTAATAAGGAAAAATAAAAATGACTAGGAGATCTAACTCTAATGTAAATTTCAGCAGATCTTTCAGTGTCACAACTTGGCTGCTGTTCATTCAAACTCGCCTCTATCGAGCTGCCTTCACCAGATTACCTGCATTACCGCTACATTAGAAAAAGTTTTCTTATCTTAAAATTGCACAAAGCGGGAGCTTAGGCATGCAGCTGACTCCTAAATAAACCCAAAAATCTTAACAGTCTGGCAGAGAAGTTTGTCCAACTCATTTCAGTTTAAACAACAGACTAACGAATAGTCTAAAAACAAAATTGTGCCAAAACAGACATGGCTGACAGCAGATTCTCAGGCGTTGTCAGCCAACTTAAATGAAGCCAACCTGTTTTCTCCATCGAGCCTGAATCAACCTTGTTTTCTCTCAATTTCATCATTCCATCAGCTGGGAGATTTCACTCTGTGTCACCCAAAAGCAGGATGTGTGTTGTTTTACTAATGATGAGCCAAGAATGTCACTTCAGGACAAAGTATTCTGTTTTTTTTTTTTAAAAAAAAGGACCATTTCAACAGAAGAGAGATATGTTCTTATTCAAGGCAACATGTGTCAGTAACGAACATCTTGTGCTGAAAAGGAAGACGAATGTCTGCTGCGCCGAACCCTTCTTTTTAAGAGTTTACATCGAATCGAGAGAGGTGGTGAGAGGCCCTGGGTGTCTGGTAGGTCTTTCCAGGGAAATAACCTCTGGCACAAAGATGGATGGTTACATTTCCTGCAGCAACAACAGCCGTTTGTTTGGAGGAAATAGGAGAGTAACTAGGCTGTTAGTACAAGCTGTGATAGCCATCATGGCTGAACAGGCAAAGAAAATAACTCCACTAACGGAAACGAAAACTTCACAAATTGAAAAATCCGAGGAAGAGAACTGTTATCGTGCAGCCCTGCGCCGTTTGATTGAGAGCTGATCTCTGGGAAACGAAGCACAGAAAAACACTTAGCAATGAAGACGAAGATGAGGGAAGAGATGATGGGAAACATGAATAAAACTTACTACATTACCAATATATATGTATGTGATATAGTACATATTATGGAAACTGAATCCATGAACTGTTAATTGTGGAATAAAAGAACCAAATGGATAAAACCTGAAAAATAAAGTCCTGTGAATCCAACAAAACCACTGTCCACAACCTTCTAATACAACCTTTAGTGGTTATTTTGTCATAATCAAAATCCACCTTAGGAGTGATATTTACACAGGTCAGAGTTCACTGTCTGGATAAGATGTGTCAAACTCAAGTTCATCCCGGGACACGTCAGCATCACGGCTGCCCTCAGAGTGCCGGTTGTAAATGTGAGACTGTATAAATGTATCTACTTGTTATCATATTACATTCCAGCCTCTGCATTTGATGTTGGTTTTAGTAATAACTTAATAATAACGAGCTCTGAAAGCAGAATTCTAGGAATAATAATAGCGAGCAGACCTTAAAGTGAACAACTATTAGAGCATTTATTGAAAAAAATGAAATAGGATACCAGTAAGTAATGAAGTCATCCTTTTATGTGTGTTTTTCACTGTGAAACTCTTTTTCTTATCTTATCAAGCGGAGCTCCTACATTCCTCAACAACCTGCTAACCGTGGCGACTAGAGTGGCGGCTGAATGATGACAGCTGAGGTCACGTGACAGCCGTGTGTCTCTCAAAGGTGGTCCGGGTCCAGGTTGTGGTTGTCAATTTTGTTCCAAGTCTGGATTAAACTGTTATTCATCCGGATCCGGACCAGAGTCCATCTATGAAGTATGTATGATATAAACATTCTCACAGAGTTTGAACTCAGAATCACCTGAGACGACCTTTACCTTCACATTTATACACCTACACACCAACACATGTCACGGACCACATGTAATGAGGTGCTGGGCTGGATTCGGTCCACAAGCCTTGAGTTTGACACATGTTGTCTTGATGTATCTGCGTTTCTCTTATGGTTTAGTTGGCAAAACCAAGAACAAAGAAATCATGGCTGCCTTTTCTTGCTGTGGTCAAAAAACAAAAACAAGAAAACTCTCTCCAAGATGAAGCCCGTCGGTCCGATATCTGCCAATAGAAATAAACCTGGAGGTGCTCGTAGTGCTACAGAACTCACAAAAAAAATGAATCAAATACTCCAAACAAATAATAAATCACCAGAACTGGAGATAAGGGCTTTGTGCTGACCAATAAACCTGTAATAATGGATGATGACTCTGACTGTTTGGGAGAGAACAGAAAACATTTAGACATTTGTTTGCTAGAACAGAGAATAGAAATAACCTTCACATGTCTTGCAACTATAAAAAAATACTTTTGAATAACACTTTTATGCCTCCTTGTTTTTCAATTCATGTGCATTTGATGTCATGCGGAGGCTTTAGCTGATGCATATGTAATAACCTGCTGCGTCTATGTGCGTTTTTTTTCCTCCTCCGTGCACTCGTCATGTTGACACGGTCATGTTTCAGGTGAAATTGCTTTTGTGCCGCTAACTATTTTCTTGTCAGCGTTTACCTTCATCTTCTCCTCTATCATGTTTATTGAAGCCCCAAAAAAAAAAAAAAGGATCTTCCTCAGTGTAACAAAGCTTCCTCATCTCATCTCACGTCATCTTCCTCATCTCTGTCTATGTGAGTGAAGCAGCGTCAAGGCGTTCATCTACCAAACACACCAATGGGTGAGTTCATTTTTGGTTTATTGCAGAGGCCCAACCAGATCATCTACAGTATAAAACACTACAGCAAAACTTATTTGGTCTCATTGATAAAACTCACACGGTGCCTTCACTTCCAGCGGGAAGGTCAGGACTTGGGGAAGTCGGGGCGGCTTCGCTCCACTTTCAGCCTGGCTGGCTGGCTGATCAATGATTCAGGAGGTCTGCCCTCATTATGAAGTGATTAAGAGATCATTTGGAGCAACAAACCAATGCACCTTTGCATCCCCACCCCCCCCCCCTCCCCTCCTCCCCTCCCCACTCTGCCCACCCGACTAAGAGTTCAACGATCAATATCTGGTATGTATGGCCGGAGGCTGCTTACAGAGACACTTCCTTTTATAAAAAAGCACACACAGAAGTGAGGAGAATGGTTTGTGTAGTCTCTCCGTGGTGGCGAGAGGGGTGTCTGTTCTATCTTAATCTGTAGGGAGTTCATATTATGCTACTGAGAGTTTTTTTTTTTTAAATGAACTGGATTGTGGGTATTTCGGGTGACGCAGCTGAATGGGAGTATTTGGAGGATCTTCGCGCTTAGTCATCAGCTAATACGCTAATCCTTTAAAACAATGAAAATCCATGCACATATGAAGCCGCATTAGCTACTTCTACACATAAAATATGCATGAAATATGACAAGGATTCTTTTTTTTTTTTTTGGATGATTCATTTTCCTTTCAAGAGAGATCCCTTTTTTTTTTTTTTTTTTTTTTTTTGTTGTTGTTGTGCATGCTGCTTCCACGCTGCCCTGTGGGTAGCGCGAGCATCCTCGTTCGAATCAAAGCGTGCGTGTGCCTATGCTATGTGTAGGTACCCTTTTCTTTCATGTGAAGGGAAACTGATACGGTGGAAAAGAGAGGGAGAGAGAGAGAGAGGCAGAGAGAGAGAGAGAGCCAAAATACATAAATCTACAAGTATTATGAATCTAGACGGCAGCGTTTTAAAAAACAAAACCACAAACAAAACACAGAAACCTCAGTGCATGACTTAACACAGACATTTAACAAAAAGGAGAATAAGCCTTTTTAAAAAAAAAAAAAAAAAAGAAAAGAAAAAGACAGCTGAGGTTTCAAATTTTAAAGATTCTCTCATGTGCCATAAGACCTTCTCTGGTCTAAAAATATCAATCTGAGGCGGTTTGCTGACATTGCCAGCCACAGGTTAAATTTTCCCCCTGTAATTGCTGGACTCCAGCCACTGTGCTTCATGAAGCGGAACAGACAATCATCCAGTGTTCCTGCTGCGCTGCTTGTGGCTGTGGCGCGGGGTTTGGCGAGCGGAGCCCCCCCCCCCCCCGGCCCCCCCGTGTTCGACAAGGGGTTAACGTTTCTGAAGAACAGCTCGACATAAACCGCAGGAAGACAGCCAGTCTGGATGGCCGGACCCGAGGTCTGTCGCTTGTCCAGTTTGTGGTCTGCCGCCGCCGCCGCCTCCTGCCCCGGCTTTTTTCTTCTTCTTCTTCTTCTTCTTCTTCTTCTGCCTCTAGCCTTTCGCTGAACTCAAAAGCTTTTCCTCCCCGAAAATTTACGCACTCATCAGCTCGGCTGTAATTTCCAGTCCTGCGCTAAACCGCACCAGGGCCGCGGCGGGGGAAGCCGCTGCACGCCTGTTTTTGGAATCAGAAGTAATTACGAGCTTGCCAAGGATTCGAATCTAATAGCGGATGATTGGACTGGTGGGACAAAAAAAAAGGTAGTCAGCGGTGAAAACACCCACCTTTACTTCCAGGAGCCTGCAATAACAGGCAAACAGATACATTGGCAGTACATATCATGTCTATAAATGAACTTTAAAAACCATGCAGGCCGCTATACCTGAGAGATACAGTGCACTGAATCAGCAAAACTGATTTTTTTTTTCCAGGCACTGTAACAGAGTTGTTTCTGCTCAGTTGGAAAAGTGGCTGAAAACCATTTGAGAAAAAAAAAAGAAGAAGAAGAAGAAGAAAAAAAAAAAAGTCACATCCAGTCAGAACAGTGATTGAGGATCCACTTCATCCACGCTGCGAAAAGGCACGAGACGAGTCTGCCGGCTATTCTTAACCCTCCCATTTGTAACGCTTGATGCAACATGTTAATGTGATTTCTTACCAGCTGTGGCCAAACGGGGCCAAAACCTGGAGGCCAAGGCCCGGTGGTCTCGGCAGATAGCCTAGACTGGCCTGTGCTGTGTCAGCCCTGGATTATGGATGGAGGGGAGCCTGTGGGGCTGACAGGTAATAATTCACTCCCCAGGGGTCCCACACCCTTCACTGGACACAACACAACCAGCCAGGAAGCGGTGGAGGGGGGGGGGGGGGGGGGGGGGGGGGGGAGTGTGGAGGGCCTTGGAGCTCACACCTTCACAGCCAACACTCTTCCCCCCCTTTTTTTTTTCCACCCACACACCATCCCCTTCAAGACGCGGGGCTCTCATTGGCTGCCCCGTTGCCACGGGTAACCAACCGTTATCGAAATGAAATATGAGGTGTCACGGACCGGGTGCCTCTCTCAGGTGCAGGGCCAAACAAAGTCCCATATGTCGCGGATGAGGAGCTGAGATTAACTGTTGCTTCCTGAAGCACGGCGCCGCGCCCCGGCCCGTTCCTTTTAGACCTCGGCGGTTGCAAGACGCCGCCGCCGTGTGCTTGAAGTCTGAGACGCCTCAGACAAATCGCTGTTGTCGAGTTGCCACAACAATAGTCCAAAAAAACATCATCCGACGCTCTCAAGTTCTGCTGAGTTTCAAATGGGGGGGAAAATGAGCACGAGCGCAGCAATTCAGCGACTGCAAGTTCGGCTGAGCGTTTAATGTAACGTGTCTTCGTGTGTCCCAGTGATGTTTCCCTTTTTTTTCCCCCCTCCGGCCAATCCAAACTGCAGAGCAACTGTGTGTGTGTGTGTGTTTGTGTATGAGTGTTATATGTAGCTATGTTCAGATATTGAGCACTTTATCTCAGTGATGAAAATGGAAATGGGCCTGCTGAACCTCCCCCCCCCCCCCCCCCCAGGGCCACAGTCCTCAGTCCTGGTTAGGAGCCTATTTCAAACATCATTACCCTGAGGACCATTAGGAAGATGCCATCTGCACACGCGGGGGCCCCCCTCCATCGGGGCCTCTTGTCATTTCAAACTAAAAGCAAGCGCCGAAATGGAAATCGGAAATAAAATTACACACTGGGCTAAATGCACCATTAACCATGCTAACTGAGCGATGAACCTATCAGGGCCTGAAAATGAGAGCTGGACGAAGAGCGAGCAATTTTCAGCGGTGACGAGGAAACGAATGCCACCGCTGGTACTTTGCTCAAATTTTTTTGACTGTAACTCATCCATCAGCAGAATGTGACTTTCCAAATGGTTGCTGTGTGAAAAAAAAGAGGAAAAAAAAAAAAAAAAACAGAGGAGTTGATTGTGAGCGTGGGAGACTGCCACAAACGAGGGTTGAATGCAGATTTGTATGCACTATGTATAGTATAAGAGGGAGTGCAGGGAAATATGCCGGCTTATGACACAAGGCTCCAGCAGCACCTCTCCTTGTCAGCACAACAGCAACATGTCAAATAAAATAACCTGAAACCACATTGCAACGTCCTCCGAGCAGCACAGAGTGCTAAGTCACTGTACAACTGCGGTGGGGAACCGCAAGCCATCAGTGGCCTCTCTCCATCCTGTGATATCACTGCAGCAGCTGAGAGGAGCAAGGGGTGGGGGGGGGGGGGACAAAGCAAAGAAAATCACAAGATCCAACCACACTGTCTCCATTTAAACATCTGACTGGTTGGAGCAGGAAGTGCATTATGTTGCCCTCTTTCTAAAACAGCCACAAAAAAACAAGAGGAAGCACATTGTGAATGGGCAGAAGTTACCTCTGCAGTTCAATCAAGGCAATGTAACCCTTAAGCTAAGCATCAATTTTTAAAATGCCTGCAAAACTTTTGCAAACCCAAGGATGGATCAGAGAAAAACAACAGGACCAAAACGCCTTTGAGTCAAGCAGGAAGGTGCAGGTTACCTTGCAACAGGCCAACATTGAAAAAAAAGTAGTGGCGTAGTCTATCTCTGTTTTGTTTGCACAGAAGAGATTTATTTATTGTTGAAATGTTCTTAGCCTCAACTGAAACTGAACACCCACTGAGGGAGATGAGAGGGGCTAATGCACAACAGGCTGAGACAAATCATACTCCCATTTCTGCAGAGGATGCCTCAAGAGCAGCTCCGAGCATCTATTTCAACATAAATAACCACCAGCGGCTCCTGGGAACGTAATGAGAGAAAAACACAGGTTTCTAATCTCTTTGTGCATTGCTGGCAATACCGAAGTCCAATACTGACTGCTGCTGGAGCCCTGCGTGCAAAAAAAAAAAAAAAAAAAAAAAAAAAAAGCAGAAACCTGTTAGAACAATGAGCTCATCGTTTTTTTCCCCTCCTTTCCCGAGTTTGGCATTAAGATAGAACTGCAGCTGAAGTAAGCACGTTTATTAAGCAGGTAAAATCTATGCAAATTGAAAGGGAAATCTGTGGTTTCAATTTAATCGAACAGTCACGCAACCACTGTGTGTTTTTTCCTCTCCCCCCCCCCCCCCTCCTCAGGCACTCGAAAGCTCAAATTAATTTGTTAATGTTATCTGCTAGTGGAAAAAAAAAACAGAGCAAATTCCCCACTAGATGCTTATTTTCTTCGCACAAACTGATCCTGAGTAAACAGATTTAGTGTCTTTCCGTTGTAAAATAAACCAGAGTATCCCAATTCAATTAGTGTCATGGGCAAGATGCCACTCAAGAGATCCGTATCAGCTGTTAATTCGTGATAAGTTGCTGAGGACTATAACAACAATCGATGTAAAGAGAAAACATCATTTCACTGTTGCGGGTTTTGATATAATGAGACATTTAGTTGCAGCCGAGACAAAGCATATATGTATATAAATCTGCGACTGGGTGTCAAAACCCGACCACAGCGCGGTTAAAGAGGTCTACAAAATGTATTTAATAGCTCGCAAAAAAAAAAAATCAGTGTAACGTTAGCTGATACAAGCTTGTAATTACTGCTATTCATCCGCAGTGTGAAAATGTCCAACACCACCACCCCCCCTTCCCAAAAAAAAAAAAAAAAAAAAAAAAACAGCCGAGAAAAAGAGAGACAGTGAGGCTTTTCTGGAGCCCAAATTCAACTTGCAGAGAGTGAAGGAAGAGTTTGAGCTAAAAAGACGTGTCAGATATGGTGCGTTTACGTGACTGAAATGTATGTGGAGGTTTAAAAGGGCTGCACACAGTTAAATAACCTCTGCCGTGGCAAACTTGAAGCATAAGACTCTTAATGAGCAAAGTAAGCGCAGCTGCAGCAGCAGCATCGTAAAGTCTCCCAACTAGCAAGCACTTCTTACCTTTATTGTTTCCTTCGTAGCTCCAGTGTGTGTGGGGGGAAAAATATATATTCGTCGTCTGTCTGAGAATAGACGAAGATGTATAGTCGCGGTGGAAAAATAAAAAGACAAAGAGTATGTTAGTTAAAGCTAGTTTTCTTCGCCAAACGGTTAGTATTCCCAGAGCGCCAGAGCAACGAAAAGGCGCCCCTCACTACTGTGACAAGACTGAAGCCAGACTGAAATCACAACACTTCGGCAGCCGCTTAGGCCACGCCCCCGCGGCATACTTTGACAGGCGTACCGACCAATCACAGGTGAGCATAGGGTTTCATCTCGTGTCTGATTGGTCAAGAGAATTAGCTTTTGTTTAGCGCCCCGCCCAGCCCGGCTCACTTTTCTCCCAGATGTTGAATGCTTGAATAACAAGGCCCCGTGTAAACCCAGCCCGCCAATCACAGCGCAGGATAGGGGATTTAAACACACACATTAGTGTCACTTTATGGGAGGAGTTAAAGCTATTTAAATAAATGTAAAAAAAAAAAAAAAAATCCCACATTATTCTCCTGTAAATTATATTGTATTACACCACAGTGGCAAATGTGTGGTATTATAATTATTTCTATACTAAGACATTAATCAGTTGTCATAATTTCACAGTTTTCAGTTCATGTGTTATACTATAAATTATAATAGCAATTATTATTTATTATAGTCACAAGTAATTTCTAAATGTGACGAATGTGCTGATTCATGAGAATATAATAACACAGTTTGTACAGTTGTATGAAGTCTACAGGAGCAATTATTATAATTAAGTTATTTTCGTCACTGATTAATCAGTCAATCCTTATTGTTTTGGCTAATCAGTCTATTGTATTGTATTACAGGCTAATTTTGTCTATGAAATGTCCTAAATTAGTAACATAATACCCACCACAAGATGTAAGAGCTCAAGGTGACGTCTCCAAATTGTTTGTTTCATCCACACAAAAAACTGTCCAAAATGCAAATATATTCAGTTTACAATGATTAAAAAAAACAGAGGAAAAACTGTAAAAATCCTTGGCATTTTTTCTTGACAAGTGACTTCAACTATTCATTTAGCAGAAATGATCATCAACTTTCTGTCAATTGACTAATTAATTAATCAGCTTTGATTCAGCACTACTACTATACAGTGTTTAGTCCACTCCAAACCTATCATCATGACATACTGCATAAATAAACATATATAATGCATGTACACAGTGACTGTCTCTTTCAAACACATCGTGTTCCTATAGGTTTACTTTGTAGATGAGACACAAATACAAACTGCACGTTCTCTGCATGTACTATTGTTTACAGAATGAAAGCTGAATATAATTTGAAAGCTGAGGACAAAGTGAACCAACAACAGCTAATTAGTCGGTGATGGTGATGCGTTGTACATTCCCAGAAACACTAATAAGACACCTGCGCAAGAGATGGCAGTGCTGAGACATTTGATCTGACTCTGCCTCAGCACTTGATGATAATCTAATAGATGGACACGGTCTCACTGATTCATTCATCTCTAGTCTTCATCTATTCCATTTCAATTTCAGTCAGTCTTTCTTGTCAAAATGTTCCTATGTTATAAAAAAAAAGGAGTACAGTACAAGTGGCTTCTGCAAGCGATTGTCCACAGTAGTTATGATATATATACTGTTAGCCACTTGGTAGTCAGATAAATAAAATGGCCTCCTTTCAGGTCATGCTTGTTCATTACATTCCTCTTTGGCCTCAAGCCGCAGAAAAATGGTTGTGTGTTTTTGGTTAGCTCTGACTCAACCCTGATAGATTTGCTCCAGTCATTTCTCTTGGCAGTGTGATGCTGCCTGTTGTGGTGAGATTCTTTTGAGGGAAGGGAAAGGACAAGAGCTCAGAGGGCCATGATTTGCGTGGACACACTAAATCTCTGGCCACCCTCAGTCCACCATAACACTCTGCCAGTAATAGTTTTGGCAGAACAAAGTGTTGATATATTATATTAACAAGCTGTTTTTGTTTAGAATTTTCTTTCTTTTCTTCAGACTAACATTAGAGTGGCTGCATCTCTGAGCACTGGATGCAAACACCTTTAAAGCCTGGGGGCCTGCTGCTTGTCCATTGTAGACCTCTTCATGTGCGCACAAAGCTATTCTGACAAAATGATTGCTGGGTTGATTGTTATTGGTATTATTAAAGAACCAGTTCAATGTTGTGAACAGTATGCTTTATTTGCTCTTTTGCTGAGAGCTAAATGAGAAGTTTGATACCACTCTCAGATGAGAGTGGTATCAAACTTCTCATTCAGTCTTGCCAACAAAGCACATTTCCAAAACGGTTCCTTTAACAATGATGCCCTTTCTTATAAACCTTTTTTTTTTTGATAATTGAGCTTTCAGTTTGTGGGTCCAGGAGTTATTTTGTGATGGCATTTTGTAACTTACTCCCTCACCCTGGCTCGTCAACTTCATTTCGTGACTTTCAGTATACAATGGGGACTGAACTCTTTGCCTCTTTCATTCTTATCTCGCAAAACCACACCTACAGCTAAAACAACAGAGGAGTTGAAAAATTTGAACACAATAATTGGTTAGAAAAGGGCAGCAATGCTGTGGGCTGTCATCATCATTCAAACTGGTGCTCACTTGTTTGTATAGGACCAACAAGGAAGTTGCTACAGTAGCTCAGCAAAACTTGTGTCAAGGCACAAACAACACAAGTGGATATGGGCATATGTTTGGCAAACCAGATGTACATTTTAGTTACTTTTTCCTAGTTTTATCTTTGTTTACCCCAACAATTTTAGGTGTAATAGCAGCGTGATAATCAGACTGAATTGCCTTCTTGCTCTGGTCGTGAATCAGGCTAGGTTTATGTGTAACAGGTGCATTAAAAAATGCAGCGGCTGGCACAGTAGTTTGTGAAGACTGGGCAATGTGTTATTTTCATTTTGGAATGCACTGAGAAATACAGAACCTGTTCCATTGTTCGGGCATTTTTTGCCATGTTAGCAGCATGAAATGTTTCAACAGCTACTGGATGGATTGTCACAGAGGATGAATCTCACAGACTTTGGAGATCCCCTGACTTTTCCTCTGGCACTTCAGAAGGTCAAGGGTTTCCTGTATCCTGTTACATATCTCAACATCCACAGGAAGGATTGGCACATAATTTGGTGGAGATATTCATGGTTCCCAGACAATGTATCCTAATGACTTTGGTGATCCTTTGACTTTTCCTCTAGCACCACCACGAGGTTGGTGGTTGTGGTTTTTCATGAAATGTTTTTTGAAATTTTGAATTGATTGCCATAAATTTAAATTCATGTCCACCTCAGGATTAAATGTCATAACTTTAGTGATTCTCTGACTTTTCAGAGGATCAGTTTGTCCAATACTTTGATTTATGACCAAATATCTGCCAAACTAATGACATTTCCATCAGCCCCAGCTGTCCTTTTTGTTTTGTGCTAACTAGCAAATGTGAGCATGCTAATGTGCTAAAGTAAAATGGTGAGCATGGTAAACATTAACATCAGCATTTTAGCATTGTCACTGTGAGTAGATTAGCACGCCGACGTTAGCATCTAGCACAAAGAACCTCTGTGCCTGAGTTCAACCACACAAAAATGCGAGCATGGCTCTAGACACTCAGTCTTGTTATCATACACAAGAACAAGAAAAAAAACACCATCAAATAATAAAAGAAGTGCAGAAATGTCAGTGAAGTTGAAGTTTTCCTTCAGATTTTATTTAAAAGAATATCACATGCACCATTAATTATATGACCTCATGTGAGTATTTATTTTCTCATTGCCTCATTGCCTCTCATTACCTGCCCATAAAGCACTTACTAAAGCACTAAAGCACAACGTAAATAAAGGTTTTTTTATCATTATATCTTCAGTGTATTTTGTGCAATGCTCACAGCAACACTCTTGCAATGGTCTAATAGCACCGGGCCTGTAACCCAAATACCAAACATGCTAACAAACACAAGATGTTCTTGTGACCATGAGAGGAGTCTTGAAAACTGGTTCTGCAACCTATAGATTGTAAGTAAGGACTGACAATCATCCCGCAGTCCGTCAACAAATGCCTGCATTGAGGGTGAAGCATGTGAGCACAATGGCTGAATTCAAGCCGCTTGTTTTGGAGTCCACTGGAACGACTCGAAGACTCGCGTCACCTCAGAGCCAATTATGAGAAACACACACACAAGCTATATATTTCATGTTTTGGTCCCATGGGTCTCTTTGAGGAAGCAAAAGCACTGAAAGCTGATCAGAACAGAAAGGGAGAAGTGTGGAGTATGAATCCAGCATAATGATGACAATGTTCCACAAGGCTTTACTGTCTCATCCTCTCACAGGACTGCAAAGACAGTCTGTAAACCAGAGAGAATATCTACCTCTGTTTACCAGGGAGCTGGGAATATCCTGCTTGTCAGTAATCATTAATATGTAAATGTATTAGTACCACTCCTTTGGGAGAATACAATAGGAACTAACTTGGATTAATAGTGTGAGCACACAGGCTAAAATAATGTGCAATTAGTCGTTTTAAACTCTGGATTTACTGAATGTGTGTATGTGATTGAATGGTGTGCATAATATAATATGGTAATGTTTAGGTTTGTGTCTTTGTGAATGTATTCAACTTGAATTGACATTGAGTGACATTGTTATTCTGTTATGGTACAATGTGGTGAATCTTATCATGTAAGGAGTTTTAAGCTCAGTATTTTAAAACATAGCCCAGTATGAACTTGTCAGTATATGCTGCGTTTGAAACATGACATACATAGCGAACAATGCGCTCCGTAAATGACAGGAAACATTTTTCGCTGTTGGCTCTGAACATTTGCATATTCAATTTAAAATGAAACAAATTCAACTGTCATCTTTAATTTTACATCTTCACCAGTTGAGCTGAACTGCTGTAAATTAAAGGCGTTTATATACTGTGCATAGTCATTCAATTTTGGGGGGGACCAACGTCTACTGGGAACAATTTAAGATTAAGAATCCCTTCCAGTAGTGTTTCAAGGCATATCAAAATACTTTACTTTGGCTAATTATTTGTGTCTGATTTTCCACAAAAAAGTTGAATTACCCAGTTAAAAACTATTACAGTTACAGATGAATTCTTCTCCCTCATTGGAAAATCAAAAAGTCTATGAATATACATATTTTGTAAGTTGCATACTGGACCATGATTGATAGTTGTGATGTCACAAATCATGCTTGTAGGTACATGCCTTAAAATATCTAATTCAAGGCGAGCACAGGAAACTACCCCTTTGGTAGATGAATGTTAGAGCAGCTTTCTAGTGTCAAACTCTGCACAGTGAAGCTCAGACAAGTGAAGAAACAGTAAGAAAACACATTTTTAAGTGGAAGGGAACTTAAATAAATATATGTCTGACCCACAGACATCAATGTACAGATGGTATCTTCCCTGGTGATGCTTCAGTCTGGTCTCAACCATGATGCCATGCAGCAAGAATGTTGCCAATGTTTTAAAGAAGATATAGATCTGTGGATTAAGTTTGGTTACAGTTAGATAAGTAAAACACTTGGTAAAGGTTGGAACAAAATCTTGGTTGGTGTAAAAAAAAACCAAAAAAACACCCCTTAAAAAGCAGTGTCCCACCAAGCATTATTTAAACCCACTGAACTTTATTTTAAATCTAGTTGAGATTGCATACCAGATATGTCTACAAACTCAAATTGAAGCTGTATAGTCATTTCAAATCAAATTAAATGTGCTGGAAAACAATTTAAACATGACACTATACAGACTGCACCATCTAATGTACAGTCATAATCACATCAGGCAGCGCTGATGTAAAGTGTACAGTTCCACGTACTATAGAGTGAAAGCAAAACATACTGATGGCGTCTTCCTACATCTGATCTAAATGTTAATATATTGACCGCTCAGCTAAGTGATGACTTATTAACACGAGCAGCCATAAGGGGAGACTGGAAACATAGCCATTTGGCTGCATTAGCGATACGCTGTGTGTATCTGGTGTCTGTGTGATCTTAATCCAATACTGGGAATCATAATCCCCACCAGGTTTCTCAACTAAACAAAGATTAAGAGAGATTTGGTTGTTTGTTTATCATCTGAATTAATGTCAGAGGTCAGCTTCAGGACAAATAGAAGCAAAACAAACGGAGCTCTATTTCTTCCTCTCTCTCACACACTCGCCTTCCGTCTCTGCCAAAAGACACTGAGCCTCGGACAGAAATCTAATGCTGTCACAAAATGTCCACTTGATGTACTTCACCGACTCACACACAGATGTAAACACGTACACATGATACCCCTCCGGTGCATGCAGCGTTGCATGCCAATGATTTTGTGTTAAGCCATCAAACAGCATATGGTTGAAAGAGACGGCCGTTAAGCTCCTTCTGTTTAAACAGCATTTCTACTGCTACTACTAGTAATAATAATAATAATAATAATAATAATACATTTAAGTTGTACTGCAATTTACATTCATAGTGAAACTCAAAGTGCTGCAGTATTAATAACATAGAACATAAAGAAAATAGTAGTAAGAGTTATGATATATCCTGAATAGAAAGGTTTTTAGGCCTTTATTTTTAAGGGTCTAGGGTCTGTGCTGTCCTCAGATGGTTAGGAAGGCTGTTCAACAAGCGTGATGCAGCAGAGCAGAAGGCTGGATCCCCCACGGTGCGGAGCTTAGTACTGGGGGCCCTGGAGGAGCAAGCTACTGGCAGATCTGAGGGTGAGGGGTGAAGGTTTTGTGATGTGATCAGTTCCTGTAGGTAGGGAAGATCCGTTGATGGATTTGTGAGTATCAGGACTCTGTATTTTGCATTCCTGAAGGAGACGGGGAGTCAGTGCAATGAAAAGAGAATTGGTGTCATATGCTCGTGTTAATAAAATGGTAATATCATCAATAAGCTGGAAAACATATTTATCCCCTGAGCACAGAAGCTAGGAGCATCCGCAGCTCCTCAGATCCATTATGTGGAGGTTATGACTCACTTATCTCGTCATCTCAAGACATAAAGCCATTACCTCATCATCATGACTGGATTATTTCATTATCTCCAGATAACACTGGTGCTCATGTTTATATTTCTAAGCTCAGTATCTCAATATAACAATACAATCATGATTGGTATTTCAAGGTATCAGATATTGTTGTATTGTGGTCACATTTTAAAAATGTCTAATTATTTCAGGATAATGGATTTATATTCTTCATTTATAGCTTATCCAAGTCATCATAGAGTCATTCCTCCCAGCTGTGAAAGAGAAAGACGCCCCAGAGGAGAAAAGTGACAGATGAAAATGTAAGAATCCTACACATAGATATGATAATGATAATTAAATTTGCAATATTTCAACCAAAAGCTAAATACCTACAGGAAGGAATTGAAGCATATATATAGAAAAATGACCAGTGACATCATCTAATCACATTAATATGTGTCATATGTGTATCCTTATCAAAGGGGTATAAAAACATTAATATGAACAGACATTTAAGTATGATTTAAGGGAGTCTTGCTCAAATTTACAAATGATACAATAATAATAGAAATATCAAACTTAAGTAATAAGATGGGGGCAGAGGATGACAAGACACTAGGAGGCAAGAAGAGTCATTAAAAATAATGTGTCAAATATTCAGTTCATATGAATATGAATAGACTAGATAGAATTGAAGAGGGATATCACATGCCATGTGTGGATATACAGTAGAGGAAATCAGAAGAAAAAAAAATACTTTGGTGTGTATTATATGTGTCAGAAGCACTAGAAACACTAGAAACAGTATAATTAAATCATTATCACTAGACAACAGTCTTGTAAAATAAATATAAGCATCGCAAACACTCATCAAAAAATCTTTTAGTTCAGTCCTCAACCTCGCTGTTGTGGTTCAGTCTTTCTGCTCTCATCAGGCTCGTTTCCAGCTGCAGCAAGCAGCTGTTTACAGTGAAAAACCTGCCCAGCACCAAACATCACACACACTTCATCCGGATATTTACTCAAGAGTTGGTGAACAAAACAGAACTAAAAGAGAGTGAATATTTGACTTAAGTTTGTCAGGTTGCCAGAAACACCAATCTAAATGAATGTTAACGTTACTCCATGTCTGCTGTATAAGTAAATAGGCAACTGTTAGCTGACAACTTTATATTTAATGTCATCCAAATGTATCTTGATTTATGAATGTGAACTGATGCATCCATAATAATGCAAACCGCAGCATAACTGTCATTTTGTTCACATATATCCAATCAACACATTATTCATTCAATCTCATATTTGAGTATTTAATCCCAGTGTGCTTCATACTTGTAGATCTTCTCTGTCTGACACACAAGAACACTACAGGAAGGTGGAGACTTGCTGACGCTGCAGTTTGAACTCCGGTCGTCTGGTTTAAGGACACGCTGTGTGACCTCAAACCCACTAGTCTACCCATCATCCTCTGTGGCTAAAACACCACATCCATGTGAGTGAACACGAGGGATCTCATGACATTCAGCGAGGTGCTGGCCCGATGCACGAGGTAAATGTTTTTCTTTTGTCTTTTTGGCATAATAAAAACACATCAGAGAGCAGCACAGACCCAAAAACCTTTCTACTCAGGAAGGCTTTTTTTTGTCTTAACTCATATTACATTATTATTAAATGTATTATTATTATTTATCCTTCTATGTATCTGAACACTATAAAATCACCTAATTCGGAGCCATATGGTTTTCAGAGAACTGTGACAAAGCTACTTGATGGAGAAAGCAGGAGCCAATTAGAATGATATATATACAGCGTCGACTTGATTCAATTAGTTCAATCTCTTTATTCTGTTAAAAGGAATACGCCGCACATCCGTCATCCTAAAGTGCTCCAGCTTTTTGCATCAGTTACATTGCTGCAAGGTTTCACCTAATAAAATACTATATGGTATATATTTCCCCTTGAGGCTTTTCTTTCTTTCTTTCTTTTTTTTCAATCATCCATTTTCATTTACAGTGAAGGCCTTTAGCTGACATATTCCAGCGAACCCAGCAGTAGAATGAACCTCACTTCCCAGATCACCATCATTACAAGAAACCAATACTAAGAAGGTCAGAGGTTAGGGCCACAGCGCCCTCACAACTGTGCGGTGACAGAATAATGAAAGGTCGAGGCAACAGACGGTAAATAGGAGCTAAGTGGAGAAGAAGAGTGGTTCCTGATGAGGACGTATGAGAGCGTAGAGAGAAGAAAGATGTGGAGAAGGGATATGACTCAATGTTTTTTTTTGGAGGAGGCACTTCTTGAAGAGATGAGTTTCCAGTCTTGCGTAGGGAGCGACTCCTCTATTATGACTAGAACAGGAAGGTCATTCCACTGTTAGGGAGTCGACCCGAGGCGGATCGATGACCAGACAGGTGAAGGAAGGAACTAAGTGAGAGGAAGAATACAGAAAACGGATCGGCATATTGAATTGTACTATAAACTGAAAGGTTAGAGTGCATCGAGTAACAATTTGTACACCCAAATTAGCAATTCATACCCCTGAAATAATGATTTGTGTGCACAAATTAGATGAACATTAATCTGTTAACCTGTATACATTTATAACCCAACGCTGTGTGGTGTATCTGCCAAAGCCTTAAGTAAAGTCACGTATCTCAGTCCAAAATCTGCATTAAATCCTGTCAGCCTGCTGAGATTGTCCATGATCTGACCACGTTCACTGTTTAATTTGCACTGCATTAACAACAGCATGTGTGCGCCTTGAACAGCAGCCAAAGTTGGCACAGACTAAACAAGGAGTGCCAGAATGACGTCCAATGTAGCATCAAAATGGAATGAGAATAAAAGTGTTGAGGCGAGTAAAGTACAACATGCTCTAGTTGTTTAAATTCCTTGACTTAACCTTAAACTTTAAAGATTTGCTCTTTCTCAGGAGGAACCCTGCAGGAACCAGAGATCGAGCCAGTGACCTTCCAGTTAGAAGCTTCAGGCCGTCTGACATAATGTAGCATCTGTGCGTTTATCCGTCGATCTGTTGGGTTTTCTGCTCTGTTGTCTGGAGAACTGAGTTTCAGCATTGAGACTGAAGCTTCTTTTGGATAAAAAGAAGCTGGAAGTTATTTGGAGGCAACCTTAGAGGAAGTGAATCTTAAAGAAATAGTTTGACATTTTTGGAAAATGAGCATATTTGTTTTCTTGCCAAGAGTTTGATGAGAATATGTGTAATTGCCAAAATATTGAAATATTCCTATCTGAACTTTTGCAGTGGCTTCAACACTCAATATGCACAAGTGCTATATGAAGAAGGATGATGATGATGATGATGACTAGGGATGGACTCTGATCTTATTTTTATAGCCTGATACCATTTGTTCTGGGTTATGCAGCTGTCAACGCTGATATTTCAAAATGTTTGCTCTGTGTTTAGATTTAAAAGAATAATTTATGGACAGTTTTCATTTTTATGACAAAAACAGACTCTACCTTAATAAAAAAAAAAACAAACAAAAAAACAAAACAACAACAGACAAAACCACAAATGAGAAAAATGAAAACACTAAACAGGACAAAGAAACAGAAACACTAAAAACAAACAAGCCTTTCATAAACTTACAAACAAAACTAATCAGTTTCTCGAGATGTTATCACAATATGCATTCACAGTTTTCATACAGTGATTCTGTTCTCAATCAAATTTTCTTTTCGCACGCTCAACGTGACATTGAAAATATTGCACAACAAGCTGTTGCACAACTCAGATGAAGTCTTATTATTTTCAAATCTATAGATCAAAGATCCCCTTCTTCTTGCCTTCTTCAGGATGAAGAACCTTTGATTAATAAAACTGAATATAAAAAGATTGCATCAGAATCAGGAGTGTGCAGCTTTCTCTGCTTTTATTTGATGTTGGACTATCTTCACATTAGAATATATATGTTTTACTTCAGTACTTTAAGATAATATTAGACCAAGCGGTGCATCAAAATATTTACGGTTGCTAGCCTCTTACAGCTGCCACCCATGAGCAGGTTTAGTGCGATTATATCATCATATTCTCAGTATACAATATAAAGATTGTTTCCCAACTCCTTCCTCACCCTTTTGTCCCCATTTGAAGCATCAAAAGACAATCTGACCTGAAGGCATGCTGATTATTATGAGCAACCATAATCCTCCAAAGAGCCACCTCATGCAGTGCCCCTAACTTTGTTGACAATTCTTGGCAGACTTTCCATTTCGAAAAGCGAAAACACACAAAGTGGATTTCAGAGAAAAAAACCCCCCCAAAACTGTTCTGCTATAACAAGATCACAATCTTTTCTGTAAAAAAGCAATACACAAAACAGAAAAATGACAACATGAAAGTGGCTGAAATGGGGGATGAGATGGGAAACGAGTGGGGTAATCTGTGGGAGAGTGTTTCTCAAAGGCACTTCAGAAAAACCATCGTCTTGGCAGGCGAAGGGCCCAATTTACAGAGGAAAGGATTACAACACAGATTATCTCAGCAGAGTTATCAAGGCTGCCCTCCCAAATAGCATCATTACCCATTTGAAAGAAATCGAGCGTGGATGGGGAGATGGAAGAAGAAGAAGAAGAAGAGGAGCAGCTATCTTCACATCCCCTCTGTTATTGTGCGCTGGTGGATCTGCCTGATGGTTTTCAGGATTTCGGGGATTATTACTCAGAGAGTTGGGCGAGAGTTCACAGTAGTTTACAGCTGATCTTGTACACGAACACATCACCTGCATACACAGCAGAAAGTTTCAATGTATTGTGTGCTCACAAACTAAAATAAGAGCAGAGCAGAGTGCTGAACTGTGACTGAAATCCAAGTTCCAACTCAATACCTAAATTGGAGCAAGTGATTTTAAGTGTTACATTTGTGTGTGAGAGGAGAAGAAGTCCAGTTGAATCAAGTCAACTTTATGTATTTAGCTTAATAAGGATGTGCAGAGGGCCCAGTATTTGTATCTGTATTTGTTGAGGCAGCAAAATTACTTGTATTTGTATTCG
The DNA here is from genome assembly GCF_914725855.1 of Thunnus albacares. Classification (NCBI taxonomy): domain Eukaryota; kingdom Metazoa; phylum Chordata; class Actinopteri; order Scombriformes; family Scombridae; genus Thunnus; species Thunnus albacares. Next base: position 29,902,166 of record NC_058113.1, read on the forward strand.
AATAAAAGTGGAAAGAGGCTTAAAAATCCTGTTTTTGTTTTCATTAAACTTTTAATTTTAGAAAATTAAAGTGTCACAATAAGTGTTCATGATGCTTGTTCATGTGTCAGTAGCTCAGCTTTATCTCTGGGGAACAATCCCAACTCCGGGAGTGTGATGTCCAAATTAGGAAATACGCGTCACGTTGTAGGTGGATGTGACTCTCCTCGTTAATACCTGCTGATAGATGTAACAGCGAAGCAGAGGAGAGAGACTGAGATAGAGATGTAACCAACCTGCATGCTGGTAGTTGACATGGTTTAATTTTCTTCCCGAAAAATATTTGTATGAAACAAATATTTGTAAAAAAAACCCCCACCGTTTGTGCTTTGCCGAATAATGTATTTGTATTTGGGCACACCCCTATAGCTTAATATCACATGTAATGTCTTTATGGACTTTACAAACAACAGCAAGTGTTTCTGACCTACGGTAGGCATCAGCTTCCTAACAACATAAGGAAATGGAGATTGAAAGTTAAACCTTTCAGCAGTCTCACCAAAAGGCCCATTTAGTAGCTGCTTTCTGGAGCTTTTGATGGTATATTCTTCAGCAGATGAAGCAGTTGGAATTGCACACGGTATTGTAGATGTTCAGATTTCCATTTTAAGGACTTCTCACACAAGTTGACTTTAAACTGGAGAATGAAAGTTTATTCTTGACCTTTTTAAACAGGAGTTGGAAAAGCAGTCTCTCCAGAACAGCTACTGAGTGGACCCTGTGGTGAGACTGTTTGGCCATATGCTGTCTCTAAGGTCAGAATAAACTCTGCTCTGAATGCTTTGTTTGCAATGTTACCTCTATTTTCTCCTTGAGATGACATCAGATTGTTGCCTTAGTTGCCTTTGTTGCTGGGGTTGTTTGTTCCTTGGGTCGTTCACGTTGTCCACTTTCGGATCGGATTCAGGCTCAAACATGTAGGGATGTATTTGAGAAGTTTCCATTTTGAGTAAAGAACAAGAAAAATAAGTGAAATCCTACTACTACTGTTTGTTAATGTAGCCTCATGAACCGCCTGAAGTCTGCAGAGGAGCAGCGTCTGAGAGAGGCCTTAAAGAGACAGGAGGCAGAGTCTGAACTGCATAAATAAGAGCTTTTTTGAACTATAAATCATGCTCATAAAGATATTCTAGTAGAGCCCCAGAATAAAAATATAGACTTTGAAATGTCAATGATACACCCCCTTTAACAATGACTATAAAGTGATTATTTTCTCCTTACATTACAACTTTCTAGCGATATGAAATCACACCCAGTTTCTTGATTAATTCTCATCGCTTTAAGTCATTTTTCAACTCTCTTTTCTGAAAAGCTGAGTGATGATAATGTTTTTTTTTCTCTGGGTTTGTATTCTAAGATAAATTAATATCTATTGCACTGGACGGTTAAATGTGAAAACCTCATTATTCAAAAATGGATAAAATGCTTCCATTATTTTAAATGGCAACACAAACGACATGTAGTGTTGTTATTTGATGCCTGAAGCATACATCAGACCATCCGTACAGTTAAAAGTAGGAAGTAGACAGAGAAAGTAGTCGAGCACAGAAGGTGTGATGTGCCGATCTGGGGACCGGATGTAATAAAACTGCTGTTTTTCTGGAGCGTTGACTCTAAATAAGACAGTGACGTATGGAAATGCAACTGGTGTGTAGGCTCAGACAGAAAACAATAGACCTGACACACATTGTACTTCACCACTGTGCGTTGCCCTTTCAACACTTTGAACAAAGCATTGTCAAAACCTCACAGGAGCTGTCCAGAGCGAGGGCTTGGGAATATCTCCGGAAGTCTCATCAGCCAATATCTCAAAATCCGGGGTAAGAAATCATAAATCGTCTGGTCAGATACCACTAGGGGTTAGTGGGAAAATAGATCTTTGTTTGTAATTTGGGTGAACTGTCAAAATGAGCTTCGTATTTGTATTTCTTCCAGCTTACATCAAGGGCCTGAGACTTGACTCAGATACTACATTAGTGACTTGCGGTTAGGACTCCACCCTTGATGATCTCCGGCCCTGGGCTTTCCTGTTCCCTCATCATAATCACTTTTTGTTTGGTACAAAGAGGAAACAGAACTCGCGGCAGTGTTTTCTCTCATGTAACAAAACAAAGGTTTTCATTCGTGTTGCCTGTCAATAAAGAAACACGTCTAGACGTTGTTTTCCAGCGAACCCGTCATGTGTTCGTCATCAGGGCTTTGTCTTAACTGTTTACATCGCTCGGCCGTGCAAAAAGAGTCGGCCGCATGAGAAGCCGCTGTGGGCTCGCCGCGACGGTCGGTTTGTCACAAGGATTACAGCGTCATATCCATCAAACGCAGCTAAACAATTGCAAGAAACAGCACATGGTGAGACAGCTGTGGACCTCTCTGAGGTTCGTCAGTGACACATGATGCATCTCACTTCGCAAGGTCACCGAGGGAAAAAAAAAAAAGTGTCTGTTTGATACTGGAAGCACTTTTGCTCTGTGTGTAAAAAGTTCTGAAATTTATGATCAAAGGTGAAGCGAGGTCCCTCAAACAGAAGCATTAACACATGCTCATCCACCCACCAGCTCCACAGTGAGATAGGTGTTAGAGACACAGAGAGGCTGGCATGGATGTCGATAGGCAGGCACTGGGCCCTTAAGGGCATGTGAATAAAAAATGAGAATGATTTTTTAGTGGGAGTTAGGAGGTTGGTGGGAGATTCGGCTGGCTCACAGCCCCGTCCTCATCTGCCGGGCTGCGCCTGGTGGGCTGCGGGTCGAGGCTGGGTAAAGGGGGCCTCTTACACCTCTCCCCCGGGATGTTTACCAGCCAGGCTCGGCAGCTCACATTGGGTTGACCTTCCACTGCCTGCTGGCTCCCTAACTCCCTCTCTCTCCATCACTAGTGGGCAGTTAAACAGCGAGTCGCGTTACAAAACGAGCCAGAGAAGCCCTCTTGCCCTGGGCGGATCAAGGGCGGTATTTTAAACAGATCAGATCGCACCATTTGCAGCCTTCTACAGTGCGGGGTGAATAAATCTCTGAGCTTTTAAACAGCGGTGATTAAATGTTTTACTGCGTCCGTCTGCCATGCCTCTGGAGTGGGAACTGGTCCGAGAGCAATTTTTTTTTTTTTTTGTTCACCATTTGTTTAATGACTAGCAATAGGCTATTGATGTTTTTTCGCACTGCAGAGAGTGACTAGAGTCAAATATCGGCCTTGTTATTAAAAAGCCTAATCTTCCCAGCCCTCAATATCAGTTTTCCCACGGAAAAGGTTAGCCAGACGCTCCAATCTGTGGAGGGTGAAAGGTGCAGATGAGCAGAACGTAGTAGTTTGTCAAGATAATGTCAAGATATTAATATCAAGAAAATGTCAAGATAATATCAAAGCCGATAAAACATGAATGGTTGGCTCTTTGAATTATTATTCCTGAATGAGCGGTTTTTGTTCAGGAACTTTATTAACCTACACAGAGAAACTGGATGAATGCCAGAACAGATGTTGGAATTCATTATTGATAAACTGGAGATATTGATTCGGATTGAGGTGAAACTTGAATGAATGAGATCTTTTCTAGAGACAGAATATGCCGATAAGAAAGATTAGATCATAAGCAATTATACCACGGACATACAGAGTACTTTAAAACTGATAAATGAACACGCTGACCAGTAAATCTGTCAATCAATGAGTCATTAGGATCTGAATTATGTGACATCTGCTTGGATCTGTGCACTGAACAGTAAAGGCTGATCTAAGACTGTGTTTTATTTCTGCTTCCTTACTTGAGGAAATGTTGAGACAGACTTTTAATTTAGATTTAGTTTGGCCAACAAAACAAACAAAAAGAAATTCTGATCAGAAAAAAATCACTTACTTTGTACAAGTACAAAGTCAATCTGCACTTTGATTCCTATTTTCTGCTCATAAGAAAATTAAAGAAAGATTTTGCTATATAAAATGTAAAGGCAATTACTTTCATAGAGTATGTGCAAACATGAGATGTGATAAATGTAAGTTTGTTTTGTTATCAAATGTTTTCCGTCTATACCACACACGACTAAAAAGTGCATAAAAACTTTACTTTAATTACTGTTTCAATGTGGTAACTTCCTATAGTGGAAAACCAAACGGTTTCTTACTATTCTGGACTTTTCAAAGTCTTTTTCTATCTTTGAACGTCTCCTATCTAAAATTCCAACATCATACAACCTCACAGCAGGAAATTACAATAAACATCCTTGTTTCTGAGTCGTCACAAGCAAAAATTACATCTCAAAATTGTTTGTACAGGTCTTTAGATGTAGTGGAAACACACACAAATGGGCTAAATAGCCTTTTGTAACTCTTTTTGATCACCGGAACTTTTTAGGGAGCTTGGGAACCTTTTGTTTGTGTTTCAAACGGAGGAACCAGGTTCTAAATTTAGTTTATGGGCTGTGATGTCGTCCCTCCTGGTCGATTAAAAGCTAACAGTGTTCATTCACACAGTCAGCAAGAACACATAGCCGATAACATTTTTAAAAAATGTTTATTGATGTTAAAAAAAGTTGCAAAAAAACAGTTCAGCTCTGTGGACACATTCGAAATAACTAAAAAAAAAAAAAAAAAAAAAAGGTCACTAAATTAGAGTGCTGGCGGTGGAGTGGCTCACTGGAGGATCCAGCAGCCTGCAGAGGCCCCGGCTGGTGATTCAGTGTTTATTAAATGACAGCGGTGGTGGAGCAGTTCCAGGGGTGATGTGGAGGGTGAGGGGGGGGGGGAGGTTGGGGGGGTCGGGGGGGGGGGGGGGAGAGTGAGAGTAGAACATGGTGCTGATTAGCAGCAGAGAAGGCGTTGATGACCCATAACTCATCAGGGCATTTTTCATCCGCCCCCATCCCCACCCTCTTGTAAAGACCTCTGTCCTTCATGGCCCTGCGTACCTGTTTACGACCCCGCCGAACACACACATGCACAAATACATACACAAACACACACACACACACACACACACACAGAGGCGTGTTTGCTACTCAGAAAGACTAATTAGACTGTCAGAAAAAAAAAGAAAAAAGAGGGGAAGGGGGCTTAATGTAACACTACCCCCCTTCCCGTGGTGAAGTGACACCAATTAATGTGCAGTATTGCATGTTACTGTGACTGCCCCCCCCCCCCCCATCCCTCTCCCCCACACCCCTCCACCTCGAGGTGACACGTCACATCACACACACATCACTGTAGCCTGACTCTTTCTTCAGGCTGTTGTGGAGGGAGAAAAAAAAAAAAAAAACAGCAAACAAACAAGGAAGAAAAAACTTGTAGAGGAAGAGAAGTGGCAGCAGTGTGATGATGTGGGTGAAACATATTGCGTGTCCTCGACCGCTCCGTTTTTTTTTAACCTTTATTCAGGCAGGCAGGTTTTGGCACACTGAGATCAGCAGCCTTCACACTGATGAGAATGGATGTGTTGGAAATGAGAATCCTTTATGAAGAGGTAATCCGTGACATACTGCTTTATTTCTTTTTTTTCTTTTTTTTTCCCCTTTTTCATTTTGTCTCCATCTTTGTTGCTAAGCGCTCATCGCCGTGGTGTTCCTGTGCTCAGATTTTCCCCTCAGATCAACTGTCAATCAAACATAGCGGGCAACATGTGAAGGATTCTTCCTCCTTGTGATTTTCTACTGATGCAAGTTGTGATTCTGCAAGGTGGCGCTATTCTCTTCATCTGTTTAGACGTGGTGTTCATCACCACTCTTGACCACACGGTTCTTCTTCTGGTTATTCCAAACATGACAATATGAAAAAGGATCAGTTCTTGTGCACAAATATACCTTGAAACACTCATTGTGCATATTTAGGTCGTGATTATGAAGACTTTCTTGAACCGGATCACTTTGCTCTGTATCAGCTGCAGTTAAAATGTACAAAAATGTACATTATATTATATTAAAATGTCACAAATTGAATATTTCACCCATGTTTTAGGCTTGGGATTTCTGCACACTGGAAATTGTGAGCACTCACTGGTGACCACATTGAAAAAAATATTTACTTTACCTGTATCCATTTGTATATTTAGCTTTCTCGGTGTCTTCTGAAAGTTCCCGACAAGTTTCGACTTCTCTCACTTGTTTCATACTTACTGAATTGACAGCAGTAAGAAATGATGTCAATGGAAACCAAAGATCATGGCAAAAAATGTATCAACGTCTATTAAAAACATCCGTAGAAACATTTGTCCTGCAGGATAATCCACTTCTCCAGTGTTGTCCCTTATGTTCAATTTGTTTCAAACACTCAGACAGAGCTAAATAACTTCTGTCGTGCTTTATCACCTCCTGGAAGCTTAAACACTCCAACAGAAGTACTTTGCCATTTATTAGTGGAAGAATGATTGTTTGCAAAAAAATCTGAATGAATCAACAGCAGAGAACTGGATTAAGCAGTAGGGGGTTTGAGAAGTTTCAATGGGTGTGTTGATGTATAGTATAACACTTTTTTTTCCCTAGGTCTCCGTTGGAATCCATTGTAACTGGATCAAAACTCACTAAGTTGCAAAGCTAGACACTTTTCAGAGCCACGTTCCTGCGGACTACAAACGGTTAAGGATTTCATACTCAAAAGATGTATAATTCATGTTCGTATATGCTCAAACGCTGAACATAACATTTGATATGAAGGGAAATGCTGACCAAAAGTTGGCAAAATTTAGTAGGAGCTGTTGTACTTAACATCCGAGAATTTATTAAACCTTTAACTCTAACACCAGCAGAGACTAGAGAGATAAACCCTTTACATTTTGGCATCCTATTTTATTCGCAGCTTTTTTTTTTTTTATCTCTTCTTCCCCTTTTTGCTGGTGAAACAGCTATTTTATATCTGACCTTTATTTGAACACGTACCCATAATTCTCTCTTTGCTGTCTAACAACGCACCATCAAACCTACACCCCCAAAAACCACCACATAAGCCTTTGAAAGGCAGAGGAGGGTTAGTAGCCTATCAGCAAATCAGGGTCAAGGTTCAGACATACCAAAGCACAGACAGCCTCCATATGAAGTCCTTCACAGTGTGATGCCACCCGGTAGGAAGTGATTTTATGCGTCTAACAGAACAGAGTTTCCCTGCAGAAACAGTTTTTGGCTGGTGGGAGAGACCCATAAAACAGCATAGACCATGAGTCACTATAAATTTCACTGAACCCAACACCAATGTCATTCTTTTAGGTAGAGTGCCAAGTCCTCATAAAGAGAGGTCGTTTTCAGCACATGCTCTGGAACATATATATTTATTTTACTTAGTAAGCATACAGTGTATAAGCATAAGTGTTTAATTACTATATATTAAGAAAACGCTTTAACCCCAGATGACTCTTTTCTCATAATCAGCTGTTTTGACACCAAAGATTAAACCACCAACTTGGCTGCGCTGTGTGGTGTTTTAAACCAAAGGAAACATGTCTGAGTCCATCTTTCTCTGGACAGAGGGCACGTTCACTACAAATAAGGCAAATCCACTTTGTCTTCTTTAGTAAGGACGAGATGCTCTTTTTAGTCATTCAGACAGATAAGACGACCACATCTGTAGGTTGAAAATCTTCTTCTTGCAGCTTTAACGTGACCAGAAGTCTCAATGAAATATGATTTGAGAGAATTCTGATTCTTGTTTAAACAGGATGTTGGATTGGATTTAACAAAGGGAGAAAACATTTAAAATGTGAACTGAAGAGATAACTTTTTAAGGTATTTGAAGGGAGATTCAACTGTATTGGGTTGTTCAAAAATCTATGATGGTTTTATTAGTTGAAGCTACGTTTCCATCGATCTGTTAAACCTGAGTGAGAACAGTGGAAATGTGGGGAAAAAAGGCGAAATATCAAAAACCTTTTTTACGCTTTGCTCAGAGAGAAAAGTTGATGTATTAATAAAATGAAAATGGAAACACAGTTAGCATGTGAAGCACGTGACTTAAACATCACTCAAGCTTCTGCTCGACTATCGGATCTGTGTGGAGCGATGAGGAGACAGTAACGCTTGATGTGGAAATTTTCTTCAGAAAGAAGCACATAAAGAAACATTAATACTTGTTGAAGCAGTTGTAGACACTGCACAATCCATCACACCATCAGTAACAATTATATAAATGTCCAAACACAAACAAAAATACAATCATCTTGTATTTTTGGAGAGAAAGTATGTTGTTCAGCTGACCCTTTCTCTAAAGATTGTGAACCCAAACTAGACAGTCTGGTCTCTAAATGGACACTTCCACAAACCTTCTTACAAACAAGTATGGTCACACGATCTAACAGACCTCATGGTCAATCAATAACTTCAAACATGGACATCCTTCAACCTTAGCTTGTCTAGGTACCTCATGATCCACACAGTCTCTGAAACAGTAGGTTTAAGACAAAGATATCTCTAACTAACCCCAGAGGTCGGCAAGCAATCCTCAGATAGAAACAGGTTCAAGAGTTCAACTGGACCAGGAGCAGGATTTCCTCACCAACATGTATCCGCAAAATGACAATGACATTACATCACAGTCATTGACCCCTTAGTTTGAAAACATTTGTAACATATGTACAAAAGATTTAAATTTTCTTTCACACGCTCCTCAAACGGATACATGAATCACACAGAAATCCCATATTTCATCATGTTTTCAACACGGTTTTCCATCGTTTGAGGTCTGACTCCTGCTGACTTACTCTTTAATGAAGTCATCTCGTTGCGTCCTCTCCTTCTGCAACAGCTTAATGACACCAGACCGGAGAATTAGTGCAACCGACTCATTATCTTGATACTCTTTATATTCACATAACGGTAGCGGATAGAAACAGACATTAATTCACTTTTTTTTTTTTTTTGCAGATGAAAGGAAACTCTGTTAAAATTTGCTTTACATTTGGATGGTAAACTTGACAACTGACTTCAAAAGGAAAGGACGGAATTGGACCTTAATATGAAAGTATAACGAAATATGTTTTTTAAAATGTACTGATAACTAGGTTTATATTATGTAACAGAAAAAAATTATCAGCAAGGTGTAGAATTCCTTTTCATTTCAGTCATCATTTGCCTTTAAAGCTGTAGATATGCCAGTTCACTCCATGGTTGCTAAACGGCTGAGGAAGCATTTCTAACCTTTATTTATTTTTTTTCTTTTCAGTCACTTCACAGTTATACATTCTCACATATCTATAGTTCAAGGTAGTTCAAACTAGGACACTGTCACCGTGGCATTTGACAATCATAAATTACAATAATGTGACTGTCAGCAGTAAAGCGGCAGTAAAATACATCAGTAATCACTTCTGACCTTCTTGTAAAACTTACATGACTTTGTTTTGCAAAGTTTTAAAAACCCCCTTACTCTTGTCAGAAAATGTGATTCTTATATAACAAAACAAAACGGAAAAATTCGATTTATTTTGATTTAGGCTGATTTATTTTCACTTTTCTTCTGTATCTGACTTCTATAGATGGATCGCTTGAAACGGCGATAAGAGCTTGATTTGGGAATACATATGAAATTTAGTGAGGTGCTGTTTTTGGGCGTTTTGATGATATCTAAATAATATAGATCAAAGTATTTTCCATTTTTTAATAAACCGACTTCGCTGTTTTGCCGCAGATCTATTTGACATTTTAAAATCCATAACAGCTGATTAGTTTTTGTCACACCATTTCTTTTGTCAGGACTCGAGGGTGACTGAGTAAAAAAAAAATGCAAATGTCGGTTATAAGAATTACATTATTTAGTAGAATGGAGGAGTATCCTTATCCCCTTTGTGTTTGTATTCATTTTGTGCTTTGAGTTGTGGGGAAAAGAAGTCTGGATGCCAGAGGTGACAGCATCTCTCTTTCAGCTGCTGATGTTGAAGGATGACACTCGTGAGCTTTTTGGATGAGTGTTTATTAGAGCAGACAGCAGATATCTGTGATTTCACACACCACATAAATGGTCAACTGACTGAAAATGTTTCTTTCATCGACTCCTTTCTACTGTTGCCCTCTGCGGTGACTCCTCTGCTCGGAGCTCATTTTAAGGCAGGGCACGTAGCCGCAGACCCTGTTGTACATATTCTCTCATATAATACTTCAACAGCCATAATACAGCCTTTTGCCCTGTGTACCGTATATATCTGCATAGAAATACGGTGACTGTTTTATTGCTGTGTAATTTTCCACAAATCCCAGGCCTGAGCTGCAGCGCGGGGGTTCAATATACCTTTGATAATTGCCGTCCTTGTATGTTACCTTGATCAAATGAGGGTCAGTTAACTTAAGATGGAGGAGCTAAAGAGAGCATGAAATAGACTAAAGAGGGGTGGAAAGATTTTAAAATGTAGAGATTAAAAAGAAAAAGAAAGGAAAAAGAAACAGCCTGAACAATCATGGAGGCTGTCAGTTATACATAAATAACAGCTGCGTATACATCAGCGGGTTTAGATATTGGAGATATTCACCTGCATCAAGCAATATTTTTAATATTAGCATACAATCAAATTACTGTGTAATGTGGAAGAGTTGTGTGTTCTCTGCTCTGCAGGTCTGTGCAGCTTTTAATCCCTTTAAAGTCATTCATGCTGCATTCACACCATGTTGGCAGAAGGGGAAACGTGTCATTGCTACACCTTGGTAGTGTTGCTCTATTATTGCTAACAGCTACATCCGGCGCATGTAGTTACACCAGACGGAAATTCAGCCTAAATGAGCTAATTAGCTTTTTTTTTTATCAAGTTACAAATTAGTAGTAATTCGTTAATTGGTTGGCATTAATATTAGAGCTTCATACTTAGACTTGTGTCAGACTTAAGTCACAAACTAAGAACTGAAGGCTCGACTCCCTAAAAAAAACTGACTTGAGACTTGAAACAACAACATTTTCAGCAGGACTCACTTAACAACATGTGTTGAATATTTATATTTTTGGCTTGAATTTAAAGGACACAGTGTCAGACATGTACAAAACAAAGCAAAAACAAAACGCCATCAATACTGTTTAATGCTGTGTCATTTTAATAGTCGGAGAAGTTGATGTACAATATGCTTGTAAAGATTTGTGGTATTTCTTAGACTTGCCTGCTGACTCCTACTTGTTATTATGACTCGGAGGCTGATAGGAACAGATTTCTCTCAGCTTCTATTTATACTCTGTATGATATGATGTGAACGAATGATAAACAATAGACTTTATGGTGTAATCTTATGGCTCTCATCAACCCTGCATATAAAACAGTAGGGAGCTGTTTCGAGCAAATAAGCTCAGACAGACAAGAGTGTTTGCTGCCTGCCCAGCATGGCAGAGAGCTGTTTGATGAAGACAGCCCAGAATCTAGCAGCAAAAGACTTTTTTTTTCTTTCTCTGAGTTGGTGGAGAGCAAAACACATCTAAAAGGAGTGAATATTGGACTTACACTCATCATGTTGTTCTGTGCCGGCTGAATGTATAAGTAAGCAACTATTTGCTACGCTTAGTCATATGAAGCTTTATGGATAATTAGCTTTTCACAGCCATTGTTCATACGTATATACACATAGATATGGTTGCATTAGGGCGCCAAAACCGACACAAGGGATAATTTCGTGGGCGAATGGTTATTTCACATTTCACACTCTACTGTCACCAGCATGTTGAATTTAATATACTGTTATCACTATAAGAAATGTTAAGTGGCGTTTCATTTTGCAAGCAGGATTGTGTTAGTCTATTGCAAATTTGAGTGAAGTGAATTTGTAGCTTCCATTTATTATTATTATTATTATTATTATTATTATTATTATTATTATTATTATTATTATTATTATTATTATTATTATTGTAGCCCGTGGATTTAGATGCCACACAGGACACAGTTACTTCCAGGTTTCTTGTAGCTTTAATTTTTTTGTTGACCACATTTACAACAGGTCATTTTAACAGAGTGTTTAAGCTACTGAGTCCTTTTAGGGAGCAGCTCATGTGCTTTCACAGCTTGTGGCAGAGTTAACACACAAAAAAAAAATGATTTAAAAGAAAAATAACAAAAACAAAATACGGCAGTGGGCTATGACTATCAACAGAAAACATAAAATAGACAGATAACAGATAAGTACATATTTAACAGCCATAAACCTACAAAAAGTAGCCTGGCAATGTACAAGGTATACTTGCAAAATACACTTACATTTTTCACAACATGAATGTAACACCCGTACATTTTCTCTAGTAACAAAATACAATAGCACGGTGTGGCTTTATGCACACTAACGTTACCTCGACGTCTGGCGCCAAAATCCCAGGACATCAACTCCAAGAGCGTCTAAATCAAACCATCTCGTTAAAATGTCGACAGATAACGTCCTTTAGGTATTTGTACAGGGATACTTTACAAGATATGTGTATATTTACCTGCTACTTTACATGGTGGAGTCACAGCACCCACCGCTCTGCAAATCTCCAAGTTGTTGTTCACGTGAACAGGGAAAAAGACCAAGATGCGCTTGGCGGAGCGACAATAATATTGCTCAACACTTATTATTATTATTTTTATTATTATTATATTTCTGGACAGAAAACCTGGATACTAGGGATGTGCAGAGATCCCAGTATTTGTATTTGTATCTGTATTTGTTGAGGCAGCAAAATTATTTGTATTTGTATTCGAATAAAAGTGGAAAGAGGCTTAAAAATCCTGTTTTTTGTTTTTATTACACTTTTAATTTTAGAAAATTAAAGTGTTACAATAAGTGTTCATGAATAAACAACCTAACGAAGGAGGTCCACACATCGGGTCTCTAACTGGAGTCTCCCAGATCATAGACGACTGCGCTCACTACTGAGCTAAAACTTTACTCATCGCCTCATTGCAGATAGACTTTTCATTTATTGCCTATTTTTTACAACCTAACTTTGTGGAAAGGAGACGGGGAACAACAGGTTATGGAGAGTCCCTCGGGAGCACTTTGCGTGTGTCAGTAGCTCAGCTTTATCTCTGGGGAACACCCCCAACTTCAGGAGTGATGTCCAAATAAGGAAATGTGCGTCATGTAGCAGGTGGATGTGACTCCCCTCATTGAGACCTGCTGATAGACGTAACAGCGGAGCAGAGGAGATAGAAATGTAACCAACCTGCATGCTGGTATTTGAAATGTTTTTTTTTTCTTCCCCAAAACAAATAATTCTTAAAATATTTGTATGAAACAAATATTCATATAAAACCCACTATTTGTGCTTTGCCGAATAATGTATTTGTATTCGGGCACACCCTACTGGATACAGCCACATGGGAGTCAACCTCAAAGAACGATCTCCCTCAAAGAATAAACAATGTTTTCACGTTGGCTAAACTTTAAACATTGGCTAAATTTATATTGATCATATCTACACACAAACATGCACAAATCATTTTCCAGCTACTTTTGGTTTTGTCTTTACAAAACACTTGAGCAGAGCGTGAAACTGTTACACTGGAACTGATGATGTAATTTACTGTATGAATAATTTATGCAAATAGTGTGGGTAATGTAGTGTGTGTGAAAAGATGAGTATCATTAGAGCAGAAGTGTGAACAATGCTGACATGCATTAACATAGTTATTACTGTTAGAAAAACGTGTTGAGTTTTTATCCTTTAGTTTTTAACATCGCAATATAAACCCAGAATATACTACTAAAATAATTACAAAACATAGGCTCAACTTTAATTTATTGCAGTAATATTAGTCGACTGTTACTTTGCATTAGACAGAAGTCTTTTTAGTATAAAAACCATAATTTCTGATGAACAAAGTATTCTGTATTACACATATATGTTGTAGATTTTGTGACAATCCAAATTGTTGGATAATTGATTGATGATGCAGTGAGTTATGTTAGCTGTATGAGCACAATATACCTGTTTGCATTCTGGGGGGGTGACTAGATTGGACCAATATGGCAGCTGCGTTGACACATAGATTTAATAACTTGCAACGCCCGACATGGTATCTATCTGTACATATCTATTGGAATGCAAGCCATAGACGTCCAATATGGCCTCCGGAGGATGTATTACATTACCTAAAACCTGCTGTAACTCATCTTTTCATCACAGCCAATCCAATATCTTTTGAAATCCCATTACTGCATAAAAGACATCATGAACTTTACATACAGACAGGTTTCATTTCAGCTGCTTTTCCGTGCCGTCGCCTCATACCGAATCCACGCCCGTGATATCTCGCCGCGGCCCCCGCATACCTCATAACATGCCACTTCCTGCCGAGTCATAATTCAATAAGGTTGACACGGCAAACACACCACAGCTGGCCGGTCACTCAATCTCATCCCTACCCATTCTCCTCATTGGCAGATAAGAGACAGTGATTGCACTCTGTCACTTTTATTCCATCAGTCTGTGAAAGAGAGATGGGGTGGTGAGAAGCGAGGGGGGTTGGAGGTGTGTGTGTGTGGGGGGGGAGCGAACTGTAGCCGCCTGCTGCTTGATCAAATCAGCCCTACCGCAATATCCCCCGACACCAGCTCCCCCCCTCGACTCCTGTGTGCCTGCTGGCTTTTGAAATGTGAATCTCTCGAGCAGCAGTGGAGAAAAGTGAGAAGGCAGTCGGTGTCAAAATGGTGGCATTTATTGTGCTGCGATGTCTTTCTTTTCTCCCCTTCAGAAGTCATTTTTACATTTTCTTTTATACTATTTTGACTGATGCATTGTCGTTTTTTTTTCCACTGCAAGAGCTGCCGTCGATGCACACACGTAAGCTTTTTGGAGGAACTTGAACTCACGACCGTCCGGTTACAGACAAATAAGAGCAGGGTCAGTCTCTCATACACCGGTGATACCTTGAGCCATTACCTTTTAACCTTTTGCTCCACAGAGACACAAAACGGGACAGGAGCCAAGCCTCGAGTCAGCTAACGAGCTGGCGTATGTGTGTGTCTATGTATGCACAGCTGGGAGTTTGTGGATGTGGTAAACAGGTATAGGAGGTGGTGGGCACAGAGGTGGAGGAAAAATATTCAGTTATGAGTTGTGTCTGTCTGTGTATTTTTGTAACTCTATATCCAGTTATATAGTATAGTTACCAGTTTGAGTAAGGATATTTTTGGTAAGTGAAGACAGTTCCTCCAGTCCTCACTTCTTTAAAGGACTGATTGATGGTTACAGGATAGTTGAAATTTATTACAACTTGTATTTTGTAGTTAGTTCTATTTATTATAATAATATTCACTAGCAAGGACCACACCATCAACAAGATGCATTTGGATGATTTATTAAGGAAAACAATAGATATGCATAGTTCTTCTGGTTGCTGGCTGCATTGTACGGACCACCTCAGGACCCCACGAAGGAGAGGAGAATCATGAAGAAACAGGGAGAGAGAAATAGGGTGGGGGGTGGAGGGGTGCAAAATACAAGAGCAGAAGAAGAGGAGAGGGTTAGGTGGTATTTATAGGAATGCTGGAAGTGGCGTGGTTGAGGTGCGGTCCTGCTCCTGAAACTTCGCTGAATAGCTTTAATTATGGATTTGATGTCTGGTTGCTCGTGTTTCTTGCCCCGTCTGACTTCTTTTTAGTGATGTTTTGGTGTTTCTAGATCTCAGCAATGAAGTTGGTGAGTACAATCATATTACCAAAGGAAATGATGGCCAAATCTACAAAAAATACACCTGAAACTGCAACTGAAATGGAGCTTTTGAGACTTAAACCTGCATTAGTTTATTTTTTTGGCTAATTGGGGGCGTCATCACATGCGGCGAACACAACATTGACATATTATCACCTTATAAAATTGATATTTTGAACTTGTTAGCAAACAGCTGTCTATTTACACATCCAGCACATACACAGCAACATCAGCATTCATATGGAGTCGTGTTTCTGTCCACCTGGTGAATGTCAATCTGGTTTTGGTTTCCTGTGGGATACATCTTGCTATTTATCTGCTAAATCATCCACTATGTTCACGAGTTAGTTACTAACTTTGTCTGTCTACTGTTTGGTGCTGTGAATATAGTGTGAAGTGGGTTTTTAGGGATTTTTTTTTTGGCTGAAAACAGCTACCTGCCACTGCTGGAAACTGGGTTGATGAGATTGGTGAAGATGAAAGATGTTAAAAACAATCTGATTCACTGATGGGAACTGCAGAGTTGGGTGATAGTTCTCTGTAGGTCACTATGAGTGTTTGTGTGTGCATGAAAGTTACCCTGCATATCCTGTGTTACTGTGGCATGTTGGTTATGTATGTTTTTTTGTGCAATATTAAAGCTATAAAATGCAATTAAGCACATGAATGTTGGTGGAACTATATCAGTACATTACGTGAAGCTATAAGCAGACTCTGAATAAATTACAATAATGACAGAAAGGTCTTCCTATTTATTAACCTCTGTGAGTGTTATGTTGTTCAAAAATTGGGTCTTTTCAAGAAAATATACTGCTGGATCAGGTCCTGATCTGCTGCCTGGTGGATATACTTCTCAGTCCTCCAGGTACAAACAAAGTATGGAGGCGAGTATGTGAACAATGCTGCTTGTGCTGCAGCTGCTTTGCCTACACATATGGTAGGTGTAAAAAGTAATCAGCAACCAAATCAACATGCAAAATGGCAATTTTCACTTCTATCACGGATGAAACATTGCATTGTGGGATTTTTAGCAGTCCATGTATATTCAGTTTAGTGTTTTTGAGTCTTTGAGATATAGTATGTATATGTAGTGCAGGGAATGATTTCAGACTGGTTTCAGGGTTCAGGTTAGATTTGTGTAAAGGGTCAATTCACTCAGCTTTTAAAAAGAATGGAAGTATGTCCTCACTTGTACCCGCTGGGACCGGGCCACGCAGACAATCTGAAACTGAAACTACTTTTGCCGGAGAAATACCGAGGTCTGTGAACTATCCTTTGATCGCCACACCTATGAAATGCCATTCACCTCCACTGTATTGAGGTGACAGGTGAAAGGCCCGAATCACAAAGCCTTAACTTTGTTGTTGCAATTTTAGGTGAACTGACCCTTTAAATGTCGTGTTAGTGGCTAGGGAACGCATTACGTCACGGAGGTGTCCTCACAAGTGTGTGTGATGAACAGCTACACGGGGAGTTTGGTAGACAGAGGACGTCAGCCAGGTCACTGCTAGAGGAAAAAAAAAAACATCCTGCCGAGTTACACGTGTGTGTTTGGATGTGCGTGTGTAGTCTGCACTGTGTGTGTGTGTGTGTGTGTGTGTGTGGATAGAGAGGACACATCACTGCTGCCCTGAAATCCTCCAAAGACAACCTGAGAACAAGATAATGACCTGCTGGCCTCGGCCCAAAAAAATACGGCTGTCTGTCTCACGCTGTGGGTTATAGAGGAAAAATCAACCCTCCCCTGAACAGATACAGGCGCTTCACCCGGCGAGGAACCTCAATAAGATTCCTACACAATTTCAAAGATGAAATAGCATGTCATGTCGAGGGGAGTGAAATCTCAAAAACCTCATTTAAGGTAAAATGTAGAGACTTATCTTCAAACAAAACAGACGTAATGATGACCAGTTTAATGTCAAACCACAGAGCTCCAGATCAGCCTTCCAGTCACGTAGAATATGTGAAACAAGGAAGTGGCACACGGTGCATTCGATTATGGGCTTCTGACTGACCTTTACCTCTTCTGTGTGGAGAAATGAGAATCTATTTCCCATTGTCTCTCTTTCTGCCTCCTTTCCACCCCCCCACACACACACAACCCCCCCTTTCTGTGGAGCGTGCAACTGTGGCCAGACCGCCAGTGTTCAACACATTACTCATATTCATATTCATAAAGTCTTGCGTGTCAGCCACCTGTTCGTCATTGATCAGCATTTATTGCGGAAAGACTCACAGATGTACAGAGATTTGGTGTTTGAGCAGCTCCGCCGTGCCCCGGCGGAGCTCGGAGAGGAAGACGTCTCACCTCAGTGTTCACATGTCTAAAGGTGACATTGCGGGAGTTACAGAAGTTTATGATGATGTTATGTTTTATCCTGTGTTTGCCTACATTTCCCAGAATGATTTGCCTCAGCCTGAAGGGGAACAGGTGTGAACTTGTGCTGCATTTACATGCTCCTCAGATGGTCCCGTTTCCCGAGGTGGGAAGTTGTTCTTCCGACTTTGGTGTGTTTATTGAGGCTTTTAAGTCGTAATGTGGAAACAACATGGATGCTACAAAAAAGATGGGTTGTATTTTGTCCAAGACTTGTTGCTGCACCAGTACATTCCCTAAAAACACTAAAATATAACTTTACCTGACTTGTTATCAGGGTTAATGCCAATAAATTACTTTTCTAATTGATCTCTGCATGGAAAGAAGGTAGAGGTGTAGGTGCAGGTGTTGACTACAAGTTGGTCTTTGTGTCTCTTACATGTTGTTCTTCCTGTATGACTGGTGAATATCACTATTTGTTTATAAAGGAGTGGTTTAAAGATTCCATGAAATGGCATTTGTAAATGAGACTGCCCTCCAAAGGTTTGGTTTGAAGGTTTTACAATTATTTCTTTCCAAGAATATAGCTCTCTTTTCTTGGGAAAACTATAAATTCTCACTGTAAATGAAGTTTGAGCACTTAATCTACGGCTAATTAATCATAAAGTGGCATTTACTCTTATTCTCTGATGTTTCTGATCATTTCATATACATGTGTTAGATAAAGACTGTCCTCCCAAGAAACATGACTCATTTCATCAAATGCCCTAAAATTACATATGTTTACATTCCAGTGACAAAGACCCATAGATTCTGGAGGAATTATGATTCTTGTTTGTTTGGAGCAAAGGAGGAAATGGTGCGACTTTGTTGTAGAGCTAAACGGCTCCAGACGGGGTTACGGATAGGTGAACAGAACATCAGACTATGATACAACAGACCAGTGCTCCCTTCCTGTTTTCTACAAACAGTCAAAATTGGTTTCTTGTAACCAGGACCACAGTCATTCTCTAACCTTAACAAAGAAGTATTTTTAAACCAAACCTTTCTTTAATGCTAACCATCTGCCTAGAGCCACTCAAACCTTAACCCTTTCATGCACAGCGGTCACTACAGTGGACAGCTATTCAAAAGCTGTTTTCTTATATATGCATGGGTTTTTGATGGTATATTTGCCATTACAGTGGACGCTAGTGTGTCATCCCATACGCTGCCATCCATTAGTCAGCCTTTGTAAGTGCAACACATATTTCTCAAAACCAAGATGGCCGCCAGCTGGCTGGAAACGCACAGCAGCTCGGGAATATCTTGCCAATCTGTCTATGGTAGAAGACCCTTGCAGGTAAATAAAATTTTGTAACATCAAGTAACAACCAAGGAGTAATACAATTGTTAAACTTTCCAAGTATTATTTTATGTTGGGAGAAAATGACGATTAATCATCTGTCCACTAAGTTGGACATCATGCATCGCTGACTGTATTACAACTACAATTATACTATTACCGCGGCTTTGTTGTTCTTGAAAATACTTCATCTGCAGTAACTTTTTTGGCTGTAAATTAATTGATTTATGTTATTAGAATGTAACTTGCAGTTTTGAGGGGGCTGAGGTTACTGAGGGAGCTGAGGATGCTGAGGTTGCTGAGGAGGATAAGGATGTTGAGGGAGCTGAGGATGCTAAGGGGGCTGAGGGGGTTGAGGGGGCTGAGGAGGCTGAGGGGGTTGAGGATTCTGAGGATGCTGAGGAGGATATGTATGCTGAGGGAGCTGAGGATGCTGAGTGAATGCCTGGCACCTCAAAAGAATGTCTGGATTAGAAAAGAAGGATCTTCTGCATTTCAAGTCATCTGTAGCTAATGTGCTAATAAATGCAGTAAGACAGAGGGAAGAGGCTGAGGAGTCAGGAACAAGGTTCAGTGTTTTTCATTGCACCGAACAGTATTAGGATATGTTAAAATATGTTAAAACATTAGTTTAACAACTTTGAAAATATATATTATTTTATAGTTTTCAAATAATGTATAATTTTATTCATTGGTTTGTTAAATACATATGTCTTCAGTTGAAAACTGAAATGCATGCTGTCCACCTGAGTGGACATGTTTTAATATTTTTTTTTCATGCCTAAAGAGGAATAAAAACTTACACTTTGGAAAAAAATCCTGACTGATGTTATCATAATTCATGCATGAAAGGGTTAAAGACATACTATGCAGGATTTTCCTAAAAAAACAATGTATAAACTCATACAAATATAATCCCTCTCAATCATCACTTAGAGACTGTGTTCAGGATGCTTCTGGACATCAACCTTTGGGCAGTGGGTGTGTATCCCTCAGCTAATAACAGCATGCAGGTGTGACGTTGGGACTCATAGTGTAGCAACCAGGTCACATGTCTGTCTCCGTCTCTCTCTCTCTCTGCTCTCTGTTTCTATGTCATGGATGTATAAAGAGCTGCAGCTCTGTGTGTCTGCTGAGCTACACACACTTGAAAACATAAAACTCACTATTAGTATTCAGGGAATACAAACCCAACTTCAGCAATTTAGCAACTATGTATTTGGCAATTGTTAAGACCACTTTAGTGATTCTGTGTTTTATTTTTATTTTGGGAAGTCATTAGCTACTTTTAGTGAAGAAAATCTCTGTCACATTTGCCTTTAGTATAATGAAATTACTACACTCTTAGCACCAAGAAAGAATGTGATTTCATGAGCCCAATGAAGAAGTAATAGGCAATCAAGACGTAACATAAGCAGAAATCACTGATTACAAACAGTCACTGAAAAAGCTGGAAGTCTGGTAGTGTGGGCTGGTATTGCACAAAAATGAAGTATGGGGCACTAAAAGAATAATCATGACTCTATTTTTACATTTTAAGATGCCTCAAGACAGCTTTGTTTGTACTGGCCGACAGTATTAAGGCGACTGCAGAGTATAGACTCCATTCATAGTTCATAAAACTAGCCATGCCTAGTCTTGTTGGCAAAAAAAACCCCCTTCCAACCTTGTAAAGCCAGCTTAAATCTTGCAAGCTCAGTTTTCTCTGTGTAATTTGAGTCTGAAAAACATCCAGTTAGAATCAGTTTGCCAGCTGACAGCCGGTCCAGTCAGCTCACTATGTAAAGAGAGAGAGGGGTTTTGGATGATGATGTGACTCTCTGAGTCTTGAAATTCTCAAATTTGAGGATAACCATTTAAACCAGGCTGTTTAGATTTAAAATGAGGAATTATTCTGCAAGTGCATGGCCTATTTGCAGCCACAAATGTATTCAGAAACCAATTCTGGTGAATAATTTAGGAGAAATATGATAAAAAATCTCTCTAAAACATCCACTGTATTCTTCCAGTGTGAAAATTGGAAGCAAAACCACAATTACTGAGGGACAGTTGCTACATTGAAGTTGTTAGGTCAAACTAACATATTAATAAAATCATACCCACAATAACTTTATTGCTACATTAGTATTACTACCATAAATTAGATGAGTTTTACTGCAGATGACACAAAAAATACCAGGGATAGAAGGGAGCAGCAGCATATTTTACCACATTTTATGAAAGATCTGTAATTGTGACAAAAAGAAAATGCTTCGTGTTACAAATGTTAACACCCTTCTGTTGCCCTTTTTGTCTGTGTATTCTTTGTGACTTACTATCTTTTTTTTTTCTTTCTTAGATATAGAAAACCTAGATATAGAAATTGCACTTTTCACACTTTTCAGAAACATGTCTGCTTGCTGATTCTTAGTGCAGTTAATGCTGGAGGCGTCTCTGGAGGCTCGAGAATACATCAAGCTGAAAACAAGAGTTACTATCCTCGACGCTGAGATTCTCCTTAAACGCTCACGAAACGACAATCTTCATTTACATCATACTGTTCATTTGAAGATGATGATGTTTGTTTCCTTATGTTTTACTTATGCATGAAAAGAAATAGCACTGTTGTTGCCATTATTATTTCTGATGTAATGTGATGTAATGTCTGACATGGAAAGATCATTTTAACGTTGTAGTTGGTCAAGGTATAGCTAAGTTTGAATAATAACTACAAACTACCAACCAAATTTTATAAATCAATCGTATGTTTTGTATATTATATCCTTATCTGTAATCTGTAACTGTAACTACGGTCTTCAGCTTTCAAATAAATTAACTGAAATAAAAAGTACAAATTACCTCCTTAAAATACTCAAGTAAACTACAAGTTGCTCAAACTGTACAGTATTTAAGTGATTGTACTTATACTGATACTGTATATACTGAAAATTTATGAGGTAATAAGCTATGAATTCATTAATGTACAGATTAGGCTTTACTGTGATTTTATGATTATTACTTTCTATAAATATACAACTTTTTACTTCACTCTTCAGTACACAAACACACAGGCACACAGGTATTTTTCAGAGGAAAAAAAAAAAAAAGTATTTTGTTAATGGATAGCCAGAAAGCAGTTTGTCTGAATACCAAAGAGGTGCAGCCGAAAGACGTATTTGATAAGAGTCTAATAAGTAATCATAATAAATGAGGAGACAGCTGAAAGAGAGAAATTGAAAATAATCACTGGAGGGAAAAACACCCCTTGGAGCGGCAATTTCTTTCTTATGACTCAGCTTACTTGATTAATTTTCCGACATTAACAGTTGAAAACTGTAAATCACTTTTGCTGAGCAGTAGCTGAGATGTTACATAACGGTTGATCAACATCAGCCGAATTCTGCCTGCAAAGAAGTTGCGCCGGCCTTCAGCGAAAATCTCGCTGAGCAGCACTCTCGAGTTTAACCTCCTGTCAGAGAGTGACAAGTTTCCGCTCCCAGATGTAGGAGTGATCAGAGGAAACTAGCCCTCCTCAAACATTACTGGCTTCAAAGAGGATGTGAGCGGAAGAGAGGAGACCAAAGCTCCTCCAGGAGAGAAAAGGGACTCATATTTAATTCAGCAGCGCAGAAACTCACCCACGGGTGCATGCTTAACAAGAGTTCATCTTTGTTTTTGTGTTAAACAAGAGGATTTTATGGATCCATATCATCTTGAACTAACTCTGCGGTTGCCGCACAGAGAGACCACTGAATATTACTGCATAACCTACTTTTCAAACGTTAATGTAAATTTCAAGGAGGAGGAAAAACTGCCAGACTATGAAAGGCTTATTTGTTCCCCCGTAGTTTTTTTTTAAAAACTTTTCTAAATATCACATTCTCTTTTGAAAACTTCATGATGATCAAAAAGCTGAAGAAAAAAAAAATAAAACCAGTGATGATGCAGGAACCCGAATACATCGTGTCTCCACAGCTCCTCCAGAGAGTTCCCCGCTGCTTTCTTTGTCGTCTATTTATGGAGATCAATCTGATTCATCGCTTTATTCTTATATGTTTACACTGTGAGTGACTATTTGCATTGTGATTGACTTTGGCCAGCGTGAGAAAACGGTATGGTATTGTCTTACTTCTTAAAAACCTGGGTGGCACGGTGACTCAGTGTTTAGGACTGTTTACCCACAGCAAGGAAGTGGTGAGTTTAAAACCCTGCTAACTCTGAATTTTCCACTTTCTTCCCACAGACTAAAAACACGTGAACTGAAGACCCCAAACCACCCACAGAAAGGTGTGTATGTTAAGAATAACCCAGGAGGGGAACCACAAGTTATATTTATTGTCATTTTTTTGAACCACTAGAAGTTTAAATAAGTTGGTTTCCTAACTTGAACAAGAAGACTGTTAGTTAAATTTATTAAGTTTTTTTTTAAACATCAAAATGAGAGTGAAACTGTATTTGACCAAGTGTAAATGGTACAGACATCTGCATGCAGAGAGCATATAAACCAGACAACAACTAAAGGACACTTCACACAATGAGATTTTGAGCTGTCTGAAGTGAAAGTTACCAATCATGAGGAAATGTGGTAAAATCTTTGGTCATCAATCCAAAACAGTGTCTTAACCGATTTGGAGCTTTGGTGATAAAAAACATCCTGATGCAAAATTCAAGAAAAAATTCCAGACAGTGTGACTGCTGCTATGAGCCCACGTCTACAAACAAACCAATCAGAACGCGACATGAAATGACACAGAACACACTGTCCGATGTGCAGAGGTCTCCTTCTCTCCAAAACAAACGGACCCGGTGATTACAGGTAAAAACACTGAATAAAGCATTTTCACCAAAAAAAATCAGTGTTTCTCCGACGATGTTCGGCGAGCACCAGACGTCCGGCACGGGCTGTTAACTGAGCTGCTACCAACATTTGTTTGGTTTATTTCTCTGATAACTTAAAATCCAGACGTCCGACAACTAAAATCCTTCATCCGGCTAAAAGATATAGTTAAAAACAACCTAAATTTATCACGAAAATGTGACTTAAAACTGAATAAAAGTCAATTTATAACAGTTTCTGTTGAACAACCACAACGCCGATGTATTATCTTGTATATGTGTAAGTTACTCTTTAGTAGACGCCATTGTAGCCGACAAACACAACGCTGAGGCATGAATCTTGTGTGTGTTTACTCTTTGGTAGAGGAGGTATGACGCCATTGACAGGCGACCAAATGAAACGGTTCGTTACTTTGATTAAAATTAGAGATTTCTCTGGATTTGAAAAATGTTGGAAACATTTGGGATAATGTAAGTACACAACTCAACAATATGTATAACATCGGTCTAGTTGTTTTTAGACATTTTAATGTGGAATAATTTCATATCACACCTTTAAGAGGTAGTTTATAATTCGGCCAACTCACAGAATTGAGGTTAACTATTTACAGCTGATGAATACGGCAACAGAAGATATTTTTACTGTAATTAACCATCACAAACTATACTTTAAGTTTTTCACAGCTTGTCAACTATGGAATTAAAACCTCTTGTGATTGGAAAATTGCACTCTTTCACACTGCGACTCGTTATAGTTCAGAGGGGTCTTTTTGTACATTTTGAGAACTGGCGATGCTAATGAGTGTTATTGTGATGTGTAAGTGAATGTACAAACTAATGACCAGTAAAATAAACTGAACTGAATTGAAAGTTTCTTTTGTTTTTTTTTTTTAGCAAATTAGCACAAATATTGTCACATACTTGTATTGTGGAACCACAGAATCATGTCGCTCTCTTTTGTATACAGAAACCAGAAAAAAAACCAAAAAGCAGCATCTGTCATACTATTGAATTATGATGTTTTTACTCCAGAATAAGTGGTTGCCTTCGGTAACAAAACACATTAACCGCTACAACTCAAGGTCATATTTATACCATTTGTGTGATGAATACTTTGGTGGTTTGACATCATTGTATAAATTTCACTGTCTCTATCATAGAAAAACATCCATTTGGTAACAAATGTCACTGATTTACTGGGGCACTGATATACTAAAATACATTAAAGGTCTTCTGTGTTTATGCTATATGGATGTGGTAACCTTTCTCGCCCACACACAGGCTGCATTCTCACAAATAATGTCCTCACTCGGCAACACTGTTTATCTTACTAACCTGCCGCTTCTGCCAGACTCAAGGGTCTCTGTTTATGGGAGGAAAACAATGTACAGCCTGCTTTAAAAAAAAAAAAAGAGCATTGAGCCTTTTATTTTCATATGACACTGTATGTGATGATACAGTTGGCATAAAGTTGCACAGACTCATGAAAGAAGGAGAGAAAGAAGGAAAGAATAAGAGACAAATACAGCGTGGTGAGCGTGTTTTTCATGAGCAAGACAACGAGGAAGAGATGTGCTGAGATGAAGCAAGAGGTCTGAGAGAACAGAGCGAGAACCGAAAAGAGAAGAATAACACAGCAGAGGACACACCAATGACTTTTTTGTTAGGAATATTTCCCTGATCTTAAAGTCTGTGGTGGAAAAATATTGCTTCCTTATTATAAACAGACTGTTTTGTTTCCTGTTTTGGTGCCATTTCTCATTTCTTTTAATGGTCAGAAGTTATTTTAGGGAAAGATGGTGTTACTTTACAAAATGAAAAAAAACAAGACTGCATTAAAAGTATTTCCCTTAGTGTCTCAAATGACTGATAGCTCAGACTATTCAGTAATCAATGATATGTCTCCAGAATGGAAAGGATATGGGCTGTAAAATGTCCTGGGAGATCTTTCCCTCACTCTCTGTGTGTTTAAGATTTAAGCTTCGGGGCTCAATTTCATAATTTAATTTTCGAAATTACTTTAGAAGATTCTTCCTGGGATTTTCCCCAGATAGATGGTTCACAAAAGCCATTCAGGTCGATATTTTGCAACAGCACAAAGCTGCATCTTTGTTAATAACAAAAAAGACCATTTATCTTTAATAATGGTAACATCATTTCTTAAAATGATCTTGGCAAGCGACAAAGTATACACTTCCGTCTATAACATCACCAGGCAACCGTTATCTAGCCAACAACGACTGGCCAACAACATTTTAAGTTAACTAGCATGTTGTCATCGCTGGCAGCACGCAGTCTAATCCATCAACTCTGTCTCCTTTTTCATTACGTTCATTATTACTGAATCGCAACGGCAAACGTGTTTAGCTATAAACGTAATGCTGGCTAAATTCCCTCTCAACATAATGAGAAAATGTTGTTGATTAAAATAGTTGTCAAGTTGCAGAAATTTTGATATTGAATATATGAGCAAAATGTTCAGTGACAGTTTTTTTTCTTTTCTTTTTTCCACCACAATATCTGATGTTGCAGTGCAATATCTGCTAATATAACAGCAGCAATATTAAACTTTTTATATTTATGTTATGGCACTGGAGGAACTTTGTTAAGGTTAGAGAAAGATCATGGTCGTTGTTTAATACAGGAAAAAGTCCACAGTGAGCACAACATGTTTATTATCCTTTATTAAGCAAAACTTCAATCTTTCACTAACCTCAAACAAAGTGCTATTGTTGCTTAAACCTAACCACACCTCAGCCCACCACGCCTCACCACAACAAAGTAGCACAGGAGGTCAGGAAACGGTCAAGCCAATCAGAGACCTCCGTACAGTCTGCACTACATGATGCAGTCCGGACTACGCTCCAGGACACCACCGTCCACGTCACTGATGACATCAATGGATTCACTGAGTCTGTGGTGGATTTGATTTGTGAAACAACAGAAGCAACTGTATCCAAAACTACAGTTAAATCATTACACAACCAGAAACCATGGATTACCAGAACCATGCAGGAAGCCATAAACACACACACACACACACACGCACACACACTGCAGCCTGAAGACATGAACAACAATTATAAAGCAGCAGCCTACAATGTGAGAATGTGGAACTACATTTCCAGGAGGGTAATCCCAGAAGCATGTGGCAAAGAGTAAGAACCATGACAAATAGTATGGTTTAAACCATACTTCTATCATATTCCCCCCGCCCCTCCCTCCCCACAAGGTTGTCTTTTCTATGTCCATCTATATGTTCCATGTTTCTTTAACAGGGAACCATGTCTTTGTCAAAAATGTTCCTGTCTTTGTAAGGTCTGTGTATTTCCTACAATATCTATGTACGTCTAATAGTCAATAGTCTATTATATGTTACATGTTATGTGTATTACACTGTTTTTGAAATGTGGGGGTTGTTAATACATGTATATATCACCTATTGCAAATAAAGAAAAGAACTATGACAGATATGATACATATGATTGCCATCATATAGCGATATGATCTCTGTGCCAAACTGACTGGCAGCCTTGGTAATATTTGCCACGCGCTGCCACTGCTTAACGATAGTTTGTCATCTGCTGGCTGCATTTAAACTTCCACTGATTGTTCTGTTGTCTTACAGAATTAAGCAAAAGTCATCTTATTGATGTTTCTTTTCTCCTGTCTTTATTTGCATATTTTGGTATTGAAGTAACCCAAAAGTAACGGAGAGTAATCAAGTTACATTACTTTAATATTGTGATACTTGGATTAAGTTACTGATCACATTTTAAAAGTAACCCTTCCCACCCTGCTGACGGGGAACATCACCGCCTGGTATGGAAACAGTTCCGAACAGGACCGCCAGGCCCTGCAAAGAGTGGTTTGTTTGACTGAACATACAACAGGCGGTGCTTTAACCGGCCTAAAGGATATTTACACCAGGCTTAGGGTTAAGAATCATTAACCCTCATCCTACCAACATATTTAACATAAAAGGACTACAGACTGGAATCCCCAAGACTCTCCAAACATTATTAGTCATGCAATTAATGTCATCTGGAAAAAAGAAATTATTATTATTTTAGGAAAGTTATAGTTAATTTGAACATTGTGTACAATAAACCTTTCTTTAATACAAATTGCAGCTTTTATCCCAAGTACAATCTTTCCACAAAGCCTTCAAAATGACTGACAGAGTGCCTCTAACCCCCTCCCGATAGTGTGTGATACTTTAAATTAGGACCCATGGCAAACATGAACTCAATAAATAGTTCCATTATTAAAACTGCATAGGCGAAATTGGGTGCTTTTGACTGGGGTCCCTCAGGACCCCAATAAATTGGTATTTTTAAAAAGCACTAATTAAAACAGGAACAGAAAACAATGATATGAAGTCATTAGGAACAAATTGATTGACAGAGTCATGAAAAATTGGAATGACAGAATAAAGCACCTGCGGGTATCCCAGTTGGTATAGGATTAAGGTTAAGGATCCCAACCACCTGGATAACGCTCTTTTCTCCCAGCTGCAGTCGGGAAAAAGACACCAGATACACCGGACCAGCACCCTCAGGCCACTAGGATCCTAAACATATATTTATTACTATTCCTGTTCTATTTAAACTCTTTTTAATGCACAAATTGAAAGAACTGGTGGGATTACATTTCACTGTGATTGTACCTTACATGATTAAATGTGACAAATAAACTGGATTGATTGACTGATCTTTTGTTTGTTGTGAGTATGTGAGAGCCTCAATTTCCTGTGTGCACTGCGTCGTAGGATGAGACGTGTATATCGAGTGCACACTCAAAAAAAAAATCACTGTTTTTCAATCTGCATAATGACATTTTACTACATACTCAAAAACCTGCTGAGAGTCACTATGGGATTGGGACACAACTCAAGTCTGTGTGATGAAGGCCATGTTGGAAAAGTGCCCAAAGCTTGATGCGTGCATGTAACTGCTTGTCATATAAACCAGTGGTTTAATAAATAATAACAGTAATGAATAATAAATAAAGCAAAACATACACAGTAGAAACTTATTTTTGACCAGTTGGCAGCTTAGAAATTAGTGTTTATGTGCACATAACAGACGCTGACATAATATTTGACCCATTAAACATGAATGTCGTGAATATAGTCATAAAAAAATAACATGTTGTTCCCCAGTCTGAGGCTATTCTGCCTGTAACGGAAGCTGAAATGACAGATCCGTGCTTCCCCACCTTCACTGCACCACTTCTTCCTCTTATATTGCTGCTATACCCTTTTTGCTGCAATGTCCTAGTTGGAAAACACGTAGACCCACATATGAAATCTTTCATCTGCTGCCACTGGTAACTGATGGGAGTTTTTGTTTCAACAGTGAGTTCCAGCCAGAAAGTTATAGCCAGAAATCCCAGCAACAGCGAGCGCAGGCCAGAAAGTTAAAGCCAGAAATCCCAGCAGCTTGGCCCAGCGATCATCGATTCCCTGGAATTAATCAAAAACCCATCAAGCCGGTGCAGATATATGATCATTCTGTGTTGGAGGGCAGTAAAATCATACTAACTGCTCATTTAAATAAAAAAAAAACAAAAAAAACAAAAGAGACAAATGAGACAAACAAACCAGAAGGCAAACAATCAGTAGTATCATAACAATACAGAAGTAAAGGCCAGAAATACGTCACGTGGGAGGGAAAATGCAAAGCAACATATGGGTCCAAGGCCGGTGTGCAGCGGTAGCCTGAGGTTTTTGTAATGATTTAAACACACTGAGAAACTGTGGGGAAAGAACAAAGCCAAAGGCCAGAATAGAATATTTTGACATTTCCACACATATCACCAGCTTGAATGCAAAGTGGTTATATTCACTGGAATATTTTAATAAATCTTGCGGGCTTAAAGCTAGAGATTACTGTACTAGCTGTGTAATTCAGCAAGCCGCGACGCTGAACTAAGCCAGTCTGATCTGGTGTCAGAGACATGAGGACAATTAACACACACAGCAGCGCAGACAGAAAAAGATGGCCTTTATTCTATGTATAGCTCATTAAACAACACTTAAGATGGGCTTATTAGTAGTTTGCACTTGGCACACATGAGAGGAGCACACTAATTGAGCTATGGCTTAAACATAAAGACTCAAATAGGAGGAGAACGCAAACGGACCTACAGCTGTTCCCTGCATGCAAAAAAAAAACAAAAAAACAAAGCTTGTATGTTGGAGTTGTTAGAACATGAACAGTGTCCCCAAATCCTTAAATATTAATTTGAAGAGAAGCTGGAGCCCACACAGTGTTGAATAAGGCAATTAACAAGTCCTTATTGTAAACTCCAGTTCTGTGTTTTAAGTCAGTGATTCCCAACCTGGGGGGGGTCAGGACCCCTTCAGAGGAGCATACAATGATTAATGGGATTAGAAAGAAGAGAAAACATTGAGCTGCACAAATTTGTCTTCATTTTTTTCTGATTTTTCTTCATTATTTGCCTTTTTTTCTGTGAATTAATAGATAGTTTTACCACTTAAGATATTTAAGAGTTATTAAAAGGAACAATGACAGAAGTTTTATAGTAAATATCTGCAACATGTAATGAGCAGTCGCACGTAAACACTGCGTCAGGCTCATGATATATTTGCTGTTTACCAATCTGTATGTGTCATGTGACAAGGGACCATTCAGATAAGTGTACTTAAATTTACCTGGATGATTAAAAAATAGTAGTAGTAGCAGTAGAAAGCTTTATTTATACAGCACATTTACAGACACATACACATGCAAAATTGAAACAAATAGATTAATAAAATACAAACAGAGAGAAATCAACCAAACTGAAATAAAACAGGACATCTACTAGGTGAGAGATCAGGGCTAAATCGTCCTTGGCTGACACTTTTGAGAGCTTTTAATTTTGCCCAGTCTTGACATATGTAAACATGGCCACATGTGAACCGATGTTAATGTTGAGATCATGACAGAAAATGCAGTAATGAGTCTATTAGTTGAAATTTCACCCATTGCTGTGGCTTGTTCAGGTTCTGCTGCTGCTTATTGCAGAACAACTACCTTTTTCACATGTGCATACTGGGCTCAGGTGCATTTTTTTGATCTATCATAAGTAGGTACAAGGTTGTTTATAATTCTTTAAAGTACATAAAAGGTACAAGGTTACTAAACAAGGTAAAAGGTAGCGCATATACATTTTTCTCCACATCTCTCCAGGTAAAAAAAAAAAAAGTTCATCTCTTGGCAGCGCTGCTTCTGTTACATTCTCCTATACTTCACTTTTTTACTGACATTGAACAGCTGCACAGAGCATGCTATTCTGGTAAATGGAAATTCTAAGAATACTGAGTCAGTCATGATGAACACATCTTTATGTATGTACCACACTGCAGGGTACGGGAAGCGCTGGTAAGACATTCCCATAGTATCTCTAGTTAAAAGTCAAACTCTTCACCCCATTAAAGAAATGACCCGAAGCCTCCCCCCTGAAACTTCAGAGCATTTCGGTGCCGTGTGCACAACAGCCAAGAATTTTAAACAGATGCTTTGTGATTGAAGCAGTTTTTCATCAGATATGAAGATTTTTGGAAAGATAAATTGTGGAATACTTAATATTAAGATGTGAGTATGAGCAATCACTGGGATATTGGGGAGTGACGCTGACAAAATTTCCTCTATTCATGGGAAAGTGGTTGATTTGTGGAGTCTTGGCTGCATGACAGTTAAATTTGATTTTAAATGACTTTTAGAATATTTTTTTATGAGAAGCAGATTTGTATGTCCCTTCACATGAAAAGGCTGTTGTGTTGTGCTGGTATTAAAAAGTAAATAACAAACTGGGACCAAATATAAATGATTTGATTTTTACCCAAACTTTTAATGTTAAAAAACATATAAACATAAATCCTTTTGTTTTACAAATACAAAAGAACTGGAAATAATAAGCCATTGATATTTATTGTAGAGAGTAGAGTAAGTTATGTATCTGTTTAGCACCACAACATCAGTTGTTTGTCTGAACTGGCCTGCAGGTTTCACTCCATTTAATCTATAATTGTTTCTTTTTCAAATGTTTTATTGAAATGTTTTTAATTATATTGTCCAAAAAGAACCCCCGGGTTTGCATAAAGAAATACCATAATTGTCTCAATAGATTCAAACTCAATTTATCCTGTGTGTTGCTGTTGATTCATCCTGGCAGCCAGCAGCAGTCGATGCCACACTTCCTCTAAAAATGATGTTATTGTCGGTTCGATAGTGTAAAGTGAAGTTTCTCTCTGACTCAATCTTTATCACATTTCGGGATGAATGATGGATGTGAGAAGCTAGAAAATTACTTTCACTAAACTCCTTTCGTTCTGCTTATGTAAATGCAAGCCTGGATGCATTTCAGACATATGACTTTGTATCTATGATGCATCCTTTGCTGGTTTAGCGGCTCCTGAACAAAGCAGGACTATGTTTTCCACCTGAACAAGGACTTTAGAATTGTTAGTGCTTATCGTATTGTCACTCTTTGCAGTCAGGGAACAGAATACCACACTAATAATAACACCATACACATAATTCAGTGATATTAATATCTCCCAGTGTCTCAAACCAACAGAGATACCACACTGAGACCACGAGGACTGTGATTGGTCAGCTTGGGCTGCTTTCTGATGTCTCCAACATGTTTCTGATGCCTCTGGTTTTTGTTAATAGTAAAGACAACATGGAGCGAGTTGGAAAAAAGCTCGGTAATCTTCTCCTATTTAGAGTCCAATGAGTTTTTTTGTGATTGAGCAAGAGTTTTTCTAGTGCAAACTTTATCCTCGCTGTGATCATGGCTATCACAATGCACAGAACAGAGATAAATATGACTATGTAAAAATGATTGCACATGATGAATGGTTTTGTGTTTCAGTGACGGTTTCATCTTTTGCTAAACTATGTATCAAATCCTATAAATTGAGACTTTTAATACCTGTTGTCCTGTTTGATTTCGGTGAGTGGAGCGCTCAAAACACATCAGATTCCAGTAACTTCAACCTTGTCTTTGACTTTACAAAAATTCACCTTGAATGATGTTTATACTAGCCAAGAACAACATGAATATGAGAATCCTTTGGGATTTAGTTTTTGGGGCTTTAAGTTTTTCAAACATGCCTAAGTGTTGGCTATCAGATATCACCATCTGCATCCCTGTAGTGTTATGTGTTTTGGCACCACTTCCTGTAGCTGGTTTGGATCAGATTCTCACAAAAAACACTGAAGTTTACTTGGAAGACTACATTTTCAGGCATTTCAGTGTCACCCTTCTGTTATTTTTCTCACTTGCTTGAACAAACCAAAGAAGGAAACTCCAAACATGCCCCAAAGTACACATGAAAGAGCTGCTGATGCAGCTTCAAGTCTTCTCTCTGCTGTTCTACTGTACACACTGAAGGAAACCAGCGACTACATGGAAGAGTTAATGAGGTTCAGAAGCTCTTTGCTGTCTCATCAAACTCTGCAGGAAGTCGTTCTTTGCATCCTGACCAGCAGCCGGCCTCGGTTTACTCACAACACATCAAGTTGGTTGATAATGACTGCTTCCTAATTAGAACCCATGAAGCTCGTTATATGTGGAGAATGGTATTAAAAATTCCAGAGTTAGGGTCATAAGTGATTCCTGCTGGGACCACCATGGTACCGTGAATCACTTAAGAGAGCTTTCAGGTGGCGCAGCTACTTCCTGTGATGGCCATATTGGAGGTTCTTGTTTGTAATTATTCTGAGTATCGCTATATAGTATACTATGTAGCTGTTTGTTTACTCTTTGTACATTTTGGGGCTGTACTTTTCTGGTGGTGTTGTATTGGCTAGCAGTATATTGAAAAGTGTTTCTAATATTTTGCCCACCTCATTGGGAGGTGGGCAAAAAAATCAGAAAGCATATGACTGTATAATACAGTCCAGTGCAACAACAGCACAAACTACATTAAAGCCTCAAAAATTACCTCACAGATGAAACAGCACAGTGTAAACAAAACCACCTTTAAGTGATTTTGAGTCACCCAGCTGCTGTAAACACCTCAATATACCAAATGTGTATTAATCCGCTGCTGAAAATAGTGCCCACCAAATGCAGCATTTACTCCTGTATGAGAAATATTTGCTAAAACTACAGTGCCTAGCTTTTTTTTTTTTTTAGGAAATGACTGAGCCTTTCATTAAATATAATTGTGACCACTTTTTGGTTTGAATATTTACGTCTTCAGTAGGAACCAATGGGCTTGGCACTGACTGCCACAGACAGTGGAGGGAATTCAGAAAATATTGAGAGACTTATATATCAATAAGAGAAATATCATATAACACTGGTCTTATCCTTTAAACAGAGCAAAAGAACAATCCAATAAATAATATTTAATGATCCACAGTCCACCTCTAAATCAACAGTTCTTTTGTGAGGGCAGCAGACAGACTTCTGTTATATTATTCTGTTTCAGAATTTGACACAATCGCTGTTAGACAGTACAGTCAGACTGATCAGTTCGGCTAAAACTTTCTGCACCTCATTGCACTCAAGGAGCTTATTCCCTGCTGGAAGGCAACCACAGAATCTGCTCTCTAATAACAGCAGTGGTGACGCAGCACACGGGCTTGATTCCTGACCGGCAAATCAGCGTGACAGCTACTTTAAGCTGCACATCACCGCTTCAGGCCAGGCCCCCCTCTGTCATCGCCGGTGCCGTCCCATGTCACTGAGAGAGAATGTGGCATGAATTAAGATTCCTCAAACTGCTGTGTTATACGACATGACTGAACCACCCAGTATGACTGAGAGCTAGGGGAGACGGTCGTGGGACTGTTGGCGTGAATCCATGAATTTGCAATAGTCGCTAGAAACACTGTCAGATTAGATGAAACTTTAATGGCTACAGCCGCAAAATTGGGTCATTGCTGTGGGTAGAGATAACAATATTACAAACAGAAAAGATCAGAAAATAAAAAACAACTTTACACAGCATATCAATGAAGCTCATTTGTTTACCAATAATAAAAAAGCATACTGAGAAAAAATCATGTAAGGACACTGTTTTCAATTACAATATTGTAGTGAATTGATACATTTTCAATTGGCACAATAATGTGAAGGAAATGTACTGTAGATTACCAGACAATGACTGATATATTGCCAGGGCTGATATTAACACCTGAAATTAGATTATTACAAATCTGAGGTATCATCATTTATAATAAATGAAAGATATAATATTAATACGATTTCAAAAGAAAAATGTATGTAAAGATATTTTATGTAAATAATCAAATAAATGCATATTCATAGTGTAATTACAAGCAACTCTACAGAATTTACATTAGATTTCAACTTTATTGTCATTGCACAAAATACCGATACAACAAAATGCAGTTTGGCATCTAACCAAAAGTGCAAAATAGGGCAAAACAACTGCAACAGTTACAAACATCATGTACAAAATGCATCTATGTTATTATATGTTGGCAGTTATGCAAAAACTATTGTAACAGCAATTGCAGTGCAGTTTTAAATTTTAACAATAAATGTTATTAGGCTGCATTTTAATTTATATTTATATTCAACCATTTATGTAATTATTATTCCTATAAATTAAACTCTTTGTGAAATATACTAAATTTACTCTTATCTTATATTTCCTGTTACTATGATCTTGAAATGTATTGTTGTGGGACATGGAAGCGTTTCAAACCAACTTCATTATACGAGCCATGAATGATGTCCTGCCATCTCCCAAGAACCTCAGCCAAAGGTACGACGAACACCCTACTCTCCATCCTCTGTCCATCTCCAGCAAACCTGAGGCACATTCTTGTCAGCTGCAAGACAAGCTTCACACAAGGCCGTTACACCTGGCAAAGTGTCTAGCAGCTATGCTGGAGAGCAGACGGACAACCATCAACCATCCTCTGATATCCCATCCTGCATCTGCAAGAGAGTTTGTCTGTGAAGGTGTCAAGCAACCCAAGGCCTGTGCTTCAGAACCAGAAGCCGGGCAGCTGGGAGCGGCACAGGACTAGAAGTTACTGGAACAGATGCTCTGCTTCCCATCTGAGATCACCATGACAACAACAACAACCCCAGACTGGATCTCGTGCTTTGGTTCTCCTCACTTCGCACCATCTACATCATAGAGCTTACAGTGCCCTGGGAGGATTCTGTGGGCAAGGCCTGCAAATGTAAGAGGCTAAAGTACGCTGAGCTGGCAGCCACCGCTGAACAACATGGATGGAAAGGTTCTCCCTGTTGAAGTTGGCTGAGGAGGCTTCAGGTCAGATACCAGGCTGCTTAAGGACACGAGATTCCAAGACCAGGCCCAATGTCAATCCATCAAAGCCCTCTCTGGCGCTTCTGAAAGGGCAAACCAGTGGCTCTGGATTAAGAGGAGAGACAACACCTGGGCTCCGAAATAACACCAAGAATGAGATGACGTCAAAGGTGAGTCTGGGACACATCAGGCCTCATCACTGAACCGTCTGGAGGTGTAGCGGGCTCATCAATGAAACACTGAGGAGTGAGGGCTCCCACTTGAAAACCCTGAGATTCCCACTCACAACAGCAAGGTCTGAAGGTATGTGCAAACAAACAACCTAGTCCTAAATAGAGCCTCAGCTGTAAAATATCATGCCCCACATATATCTTGATCTTTAGACTTTTTAACAACATTTCTTCATTCCATGGTGACCCTACAAGGAGGTTTATGGTGATAGTTACAAATAAAAAAAACAAAACAAACAGAAAAATAAAGTAAGTGGACAGCAGCACTTGTTGCCCAATGATGTAAAAATACATCTTAACTTTGTAATAACCAAAATAGAAGTATATATATATATATATATATATATATATATATATATATATATATATATATATATATATATATATGTGATATATCACTGTCAGAGTTTCTTCAAATTTGATATCACTATCAATCTTAAAAATGAAGTATTGTCAAGTTATATAGTTGCATGACAGGAGTTGTTATACTGGCTTCACTGGACACCTTTAGCATGTTTTTCAGTTTTCTTTCCATCCATTTTATCTACATAAGCCACCAAACAGTGTATCACACATGCAATAGTAACCTAAAGTGTTGTCTAATTTTTCTTGTGTTATGTGCATAAATATACTGTATATTATTGTGTTTTGGGCAGTAAGCTTTGTGTACATAGTGCTATGACTGAACAGATCCAGACTAGCAACTGATGGAAAACTGCAGCTGCTGCTGACGTACTCCTTTCATGTGGACGTTGTAGATGAGATGTTACATCTAATGTTGGAATCATCAAGTTTTATGAGTCCAGATTACATCTTATAAGCTAATTACTCAACCAGATACAGACCAACTGGTGAACTATTAAGAGTCAGATGATGACGCGACCCACTGCCTCTTGAGGCGTCAGAACCTCATTAACAACCAGATAAATGTTGAAGATATAAAATGAAGCATGATTCTGCAACTAAATGGCTTGTTTCTCACCTCAAATGTATTCAGAAAGTGGGTTTTATTGCATGAGTATGGAAAAATGTGAAGTTTCCAGGAGAGCTGACTTGTTTTTCCAGTTTGAAAATGAAAAGCAAAGACCAAAACCAAGTTTGGAGAGAGGTGTGATTATACTAATGGACAAATCATTCATCATCAATCATCTATTGTCCAGCCAACTCGAAATAACATCTCTCTCAAGCAAATCCATCCAACCACAACACAAAGAAAGATAGTCTCTCTTCTTGGCCTCTGTATTTTTGAGGTTTTTTGTTACAATTACCTCATAAACACTGATACTGATACTCTAAAACATAACGTTGGTGTTATCCTCTTATGCTAAGATAGGCCAAGTCAAGCTATTCTGTAACAAGAACACAAAAATATGAAATAAATAAAAGCCATTCTTATTTTTTTTAAACATTCATCATCTACAGCTACACTAGCATGCTGTTAAAACAACAGTCAGGTGCCCAAATGAATACTGAACTTGTTTTTTCTTGCTGTAATCATTCCTCCTGTTCATACTGGCCACTAGAAGATCCCTCCATAATGCACTTATGATGTAAGTGATGAGGGACAAAATCCACAGTCCTCCCTCGTTGCAAAAGTGTATTAAAAAACTTAATCTAAAGCTAATATGAAGCTTCAGCCGTCCAAATGAGTGGACACACTGTGTATTTTGGCCCCCATCACGTACATTGAAAACGCATGTGTACTTATATTTTTATTTTGAAATTAAATAAGTCCTGTTCTCAGAAAAAATCTAAAGTTTAGCCCTCCTATGAGTCCCCATTTCTCAGAAATATTAAGTCATTCAGCCGAGGTTAGGATGGTTCAAGTAGACTATGTTAGTGTAATAAAATGTTATCTTTATCTTGATCACCTGCAGAACCAGACCTGATTAGAACAAAGTAGGCTAACATAATTAATACTAATCCCATCCCTTCTACTTGCAGCTCTAATACTGATGATGATTGTTATCAACGGGAGGCGGCACGCTGGAGATGACACATCTTTAATCACGAGTCTGCGTCAGGCTCCAAAGTTCTGGGGGTTTTGGGTACAGCGGAGAGAGGTAATTAAACTAAAGGCTGACAGAGTAAAAACACTTTAGTTTGACCTCTTGACCGCAAACCGACTGGAAGTAACAACACCCTAGTCCCAGTGGAGACTTCCTGGGGAAAAAAAAAAAGGTAGAGTCACTAAAGTAAATACATAAAAACCAGCAGCTCTCTGTTTAACAGGCACCTCCTGCCACCAGGCTGAAAACTATACAGTAAGAGTCCCAAAACACTATACCTGATACTTTTACTGCACACACATATACACACACACAGAGAGCACACACATGAAAACACACACACGGTATCCATGTGTACTGTCGGTACGTCTATACATTCTCACATGCAGATACATGTGTCAACACAGACACGATCGCACAGACAGAACACACATGTGCTTTTAATTTACTATAGTAGGAAGGACATCCATCGTAATTATACATTCCAAAGACCCTAACCTCAACCACAAAGAGTAATTCCAGTAAAGTTTATTTTTATTGCTTTATCCATAATTTCTATCAGTTATGATAACATTGTACTCACAGAGTTAATTGCTGACTTCTGGGAACACAGTAAAATTCAACAACACAGTGCGACTGGGCAGGTAAGTACACAAGAGGGTCAAAGCTGAAGTCGGTCTGTAAACTGTGATGGATGTTAGAGACAACCAAGCGACAACTATCACAGCTTGAGGCTGAAGCCGATGTGCTTAATTAATCCTCTTTGTCCCTGGGCTTCGACAATGTGCCTCCATCTAAACTTGTCTTGTGCTGCATGCTGTGTTATGTCCATCTCCTTTAACTCAGCTGTCACAGTTCGCCACCAAGTTGTTTTGGGCCGTCTTTGCTTCCTTTTTCCCCTGACGGAGTCCATCTTAGTGCAACATTAGGGATTCAGTCCTGGGCCGTTCTGAAGACATGCCATCGAATTTGGCAGCGTGTCATCTGCAGAACCACACTGTTGCACTAAGTCATCCTGTATAGCTGTTCATTTGAGATCTTCTCCGACCAGAGGATGTGGCAGATTTTCCATGAGGCATCCATTGTGGAAGGCATTGTTCTGTTTCACTCGCCACACAACAGCGCTGATTTGACGTTGCTGTTACTTTGTTCTGTACTGCTTTGACCTCCAGATAGGCTGGAACGTAGCAAAAGCACTGCGACCCTTCCCCAAACCTTACTCTGACGTCCCTTTGTGCTGCGTTGTCTTTACTGGTTACTCTTTAACATGTTCTACCCTTAAAGAGTCAGTTTGCCTAACTTTCAAAAAGACATATTTTCTCTCTTACTTCTAGTGAAATCTGGCCATGCAGATAGTTTTGGTTTTATTTGTCCAGGTTTCCAAATATTAGTCTCTGAGACTTCTGTCTCCACCCCGATGTAGTGGAGTTGAATTTAAATTAATTCGTTGTGCTCACAGAATATTAAAAAATTCTCAACAAAATTCTAGAGCAGAGTCTCGGTAGAAACAATGTCCTGCTTATCATGAATAATCCAAACACCACTGTACACAGATTTCTTTATAATTATACCAGAGATGTATGTCTTAAAACATCAAAGTGAGAAAATATATAAGTATATGTTTTGCAATTTGGTTGAACTGAGCCTTTAATCCTAAAAAACAAAGTTGGAACCCTCAAACAGCATTTCAAAGGGAAGCGAGAACCAGCCAACATTTTCTCGGTTTCCCAAAATATCACGCTCAAGGTGTGAAACTCAAATTGGTCCTCACAAAGATAGAATTAAAAAAGCACACACACACACACGTTTCCATCACTTCAGAGGACATTACACTGACTTATATTCATTTCCTGGAGGCTTATTCTAACCTTAACCACAACCACCACATGTCTAACCCCGACCCTTAACTTTAAACCAAGTCTTCACCCTAAAATTAATGATTTACAATAAGGGGACTTGCTTTTTGTCTCCATAAGGGAGGCGAGTCCCCACAACATAAGGAATGCCTGGACCACACACACACACACACACACACACACACACACAGTGTCCCATTAGAGAAAAGGGGGAGCAGGAGGTAAGTGAACAGCCTCAGGCTTGCTAGCAAGTGGCTCGATATAATGAAGAACATGTGGTTCAGTTAGAGGTGTTTGTGTGTGTGTGTGTGTGCGTGCATGCATGTGTGTGAACCTAGGGGCGGTGCTTGCTCAGTAGTTGATCTGAAAGTCTGAGAGTTAGTATTTGGGGGAGGCAGAGCACCCGCGGGGATGAATGTTTAAATAGCAGTGTGGGAGTGAAACTGGTGAGAAGTTTTCCCCGATACAAGATGGCCCCTTATGTGCTGACACGCAGCGAGGGAA
This sequence comes from Thunnus albacares, assembly GCF_914725855.1. NCBI lineage: Eukaryota > Metazoa > Chordata > Actinopteri > Scombriformes > Scombridae > Thunnus > Thunnus albacares. The sequence goes on from NC_058113.1 coordinate 29,943,122, forward strand.
CCTAAATTAGCCTCATGTTCAAAATAATGGCCCTCAATTCTTAATTGGAAAGGGAAGAGTGAGTCCTCCCAGGCACCATTTTGACATTAGATAGAAGTTGATGTGACGGCCCACACCAGCGGCGAAAACCTGTGCAAATCTAGCATCTATGTTCATAGTCATTAACAGCTGCAGACTGAATGACTCTGTGAAACTTTTACCTAAATTAAATTTGATATGATTTCAGAACTCTAATTTTTCATGTTGTCATATGAAAAATTCATGCTGTAGAACTTTTTTTTGCATTTATCTTCGGTTAAAAGTCGGACACGGTTTGCATGTTGCAGTCGATAAAATGCTCGTTAGGTTTCTAAGTTACTTTGAATGTCAACAAAGTCAGTTACACATTATAAACATGTAAATCCTTGGTGCATTAAAGGGTCAGTTCACCAAAATCACGAGGCCACACATTTTCTCATTCATCACTAGTGGTTTTTTGAGATTTTTGCGATTGTGATGAAAATATAATATAGTGCTACTTTTATACTTTGTTGTATTTTATTGCTATTTCTATCCTACAATATTTGACTATTTGTCTATACATTTGCAGTGTGTGTAGCAGGAGACTGCACTTCATTGTGCAACCTGGTATTGTATATTGCAATAAAGTTGAACCTTCAACCTTGATTTCTGAGTTATACATTTCATAGATTGCTATCTCAAATCCTCTGAACATACAGTAAAACCAAAATTATACCCATGGATCAGTTCCACTGGCGCTGCCTGATACTCAGACTGAATTCTCACCTTGTTTGGCTTCATTCATTTAGCCTTACATTGTGCTCATGGTAGCAGATTTTGTAATATAGTTGTGAAGTAGGAGGATCTTTTTTGGAGCCCCTGGTTCTGGAAGTAAAAATCCTGTTAATTTTTCCCATAGACAGTGTTATGTTACTCACTTCTAAGGCTTTGATCGGCATGAAAGTCTCCCGGTTAAATCACCAATACAAAAGATGAACAACTGTGTTAGAAAATATCTGGTTATTTGATAAAAAGTTGAAGGTACGAGATTTCAGGCTTCTTCTCCATAGTAATGGCAACCGAGGCTCATGGGTATTGTAGTATTCTTATTATTACTATTGTGGAACTGTAGTGAAGAGTTCAAAACAAATTTTCCCATGGGGACAAAAAAAGTATATCTTGTATCTTATCTTATCCATCTCACATGCCAAAATCACAGAAAAAAAGTGATTTCTAAGACATTGAGTTGAAATAATTGAAACCTATAGATTGTTACGTTATCCAGGAGAGTCCTGAGTTGTGTTCAGTAGCACTGAGGAGACTGTTTAAAGAAAAAACAATGAAATAGGAATACAGAATGAGGAAAAACATTTCCAGAGCCAGTGGCCTTTCCAACTTCGCAAATGTATTTCAGTTTACACAGAGGCTGTGGTAGCTAATATAACATGTTTTCACATCATGAATAACATGATCATAGAAATACTGATTAAAGGAGTTGTTATTGCCACTTTTCTGTTGCTATTTTTCATAAACGTAGTTAGCATTCCATTCCTACTTCCAATGAACCGCGATTGGTCAATTTTTTAACTAACGAGGGGGGGGGGAACAGCCGTCAATAAACACAACATCAGATTTATTTGAAATGTTGAACAGATCTGAGATGTGGGCGGCCATTCTGAGGTCGGGAACCAAGCTACTAGTAGTGATAAGTGAGAAAATATGTGTTTTTGTAATTTAACTGAATTAAACTGACCCTTTAAAAGACCCAGAACTTTAAAGTGGTCAGTCTGTCTGAGTCACCCTCATATCGTGCAGAGTGGTTTTCATACATTTAAACATGCTAAAGAAAAGTCCGTGTCTTGAAACAATTAGCATACCACAACAATATAGCCATCGTCATCATAATTTCTCAGTACGGGGAAATCACGCATCAAAGACAGATGGGGGAAAAACAGAGCTCTGGATTCATTAGATCCTGACGGTAAACAAACATTCTGTAGATTCCAGCCCTTTAAAGAAAAAACAAAAGCGCTGCCAGATACTATATGTGACTGTCACACAGATGTGGGCTGTAATTTGAACTTGCGGTAGGACTTATACATTCAAATCAAGTCTTCAGACAGAGGAGCTCTGAGCACAGAGAGAACGTGACAACGGATGTGAATCGAGACTGAAGAGTTTTTTATTTGCCCTCCTGAGACGTGACACCAGTGACGCTTTGACTCCAGGACGTCTGTGAATGTTTGTTGGGGGGATTTTGCTGTCTATTTATATGATGACTTATGTTTGTATTATTTTATGTGTCATCGCTGCCCAGTGAAAACCATCAGTGATTGTCAGATTTACTGAAGTATCTTCCTTTATGGGTTGGGAAATTCTCTCATGGCACAAATAAACCACTTAAGAACCTCTATGGATTATCTGATAAATGCGTTGTCGCAGTGAAAACAGGGTGTTTTTACTTCATGAGACCTTTTAGAGATACATGGTCTCCACAGGACTGCAATGATATGAGTTTTAAATATTTATCACAATATTAATTCACTTATTTTTAAGATAAAATTCACTAACCGAGACCAAGCCAACAAAAATATGGATTTGAAATAGTTTAATTGAGAATAATGAATGAAAGAGAGCTGAGATGTTGAATGATGGATGGGTTGGGGGGCCGGAGGAAGGGATTAGGGACGGAGGGATGAAGGGGTGAGGGTCGATGAGGTCGATGAGGGTTCTGATGTTGTCCAGGTCATGGTGAATAAAGGTTAGGTAATGTTGTTGTCTGGGATTCCTTGTCTTGAAGTGGTGGAAGCAGCTCTGATGCTGAAAGAACTGGTCAGGGGGTATATACCGGATCTGATGAGTACTTGGCGCATGTGGTGGTGACACCAGAAGCGTGTTACTACTTTGCCCGTCTCTGTGATGAACAGAAAGTCTTGGGAGGGGAGGCTGGACTGGTATGGTATAATTTTTCCAAGACTTATGATGTGCTGAAGGGAACAAATGGCAACGCAAAGTGATGATTATCAATATGTTAAGTTTTAAGCATAAGTATGGTCTATTGTTATTAATATGAAGCACTGTCAATCATAATGTATGTACACGTCACAGAATAATCAATGAAAAGGGCACATAATATGTTAAAGATAATCACACCCAGGACACTGATGAAATTGTAAGCATGTTTTTATTAAACTTTAGAAATAATGGTGTAAAATAAACCTGAACAAAGCCATGTCTGAACAAAGAAAACATGCCCAGACATGTCCAGGCCCACCTACAACCTATTTTTAGGACTTTGGGTCTGCAACAGGTGATGTAAAGAGATTATAATGGTGTAATTGGTTAAATATGAAGAGGTTGGACAATAGGTGTGCCCTAGACAAGTCAAAAAGGTATAAAAACTGAGGCGCTGACCCTAGCAGGGCAGAGCGTCTGGTGGACCTTGTGACCACTGTAACTGCTCTCCTTTTCTGCCGGCATTAAAGAACATTTCGCTGCTCAGAACTCTGACTCCTGTTGATCCTTTTTTTGAATCCAAAAAGAAGTTTGTCCTTGAGCTGATCTGAAACTTTTTCTCAACTGAGATCCAAAGATTTATTCCGACACTGGCTAATCTTGTGTTAACGAATTCATGTATGGGTTTGAGGTTGACCGGATTTGTTGATCTCGCTGCGTCTGAGGTGGTAAATGAGAGTGTCGGCAGAATGGACGGAGAGATCGGACAATGTAGCACATCGAGAGGGATTGAAGACGTTGGAAGAAGCGGTGAAAGCTGAAAACTTTGTCGATGTAGGGAGTAGGGGTGTGCCCAAATACAAATACATTATTTGGCAAAGCACAAATAGTGGGTTTTATATGAATATTTGTTTCATACAAATATTTAAAAGATTATTTGTTGGGGGTGTTCCCCAGAGATAAAGCTGAGCTACTGACACAAGCAAAGTGCTCCCAGTGGACTCTCCATAACCTGTTGTTCCCCTTCTCCTTTCCACAAAGTTAGGTTGTAAAAAATAGGCAATAAATGAAAAGTACAAAGCAATAATCGCCTTTGAAGTTCCTCCCTACACATTACATGGTGTGCTGTCTCTGTGTTATGGGTGTATAAATAGGTAGAGGTCTGTCTGCATGAGGTGATGAGTAAAGTTTTAGCTCAGTAATCAGCGCAGACGTCTATGATCTGGGAGACTCCAGTTCAAGACCCGATGTGTGGACCTCCTTCGTAAGGTAGTTTATTCATGAACACTTATTGTAACACTTTAATTTTCTAAAAGTAAAAGTGTCATAAAAACAAAAACAGGATTTTTAAGCCTCTTTCCACTTTTATTCGAATACAAATACAAAAATTTTGCTGCCTCAACAAATACAGATACAAATACAAATACTGGGATCTCTGCAAATCCCTAGTAGGGAGACAGGAAGCCTGTGCGGAGAACGCTTATGCAACAGGCCAAAAGGTCTGAAGTTAGGGGTGAGCGTTTTGGCGTGGGATGTGGTTCGGCTTTACAGAGACCATTGTCATCATTTGTCTGATTTGTTATCATGTTATTTACCTTTATTGTTGTTTTAAAATGTACAGTATATGAACTAATTTTACATTTATTAGATAGTAGAGAGGACAGGAAATGATGAGAGAGAGAGATGGGGGATGAAATGCAGCAAAGATCCCTGGCCAGACCTAAACCAGGATCATAGTGATTACATGGTCAGTGTCCTAAACCCCTGGGCCATCAGAATATTTGATTACTGGTTGTTTATTTATTTAACAGCTGCAGGACTTTCAACAGATAAATATCCAGAAAGTTTGCTCAGTAAAATCAGATGTTAATTGGACCAAAAAGAATTAATCAAAAATCCTTATTGACAAGGTTGTCTGGTACACCAGGGCTAGACCCAACAACAGCTCCAAAAACAAAATCTTTTAATTGCAGGTTCGGTACACGGGCAGGCAGTCAGCGAAGGCAACAAGACCAAAAGGGCTAGGCAGAGGCAGAGTCAAAAAACACTAGAGACTATAACAGAGAGAAGATAATGCTGGAACGCTTGCTACAAAGGGCTAAGACGAACTGGCACAGGGAGCAGGGATCACACAGACTAAATACACAAGAGGAGTGAGGGTAATGAGACACAGGTGGAGGATATAAGGGGATGATGATGAGGACAGGAGCGGGAAACACACACAAGGGCAGGAAGTGGATCTGAAACGAGAGGAGAGTTAGCAACCAAAATGGGAAAGAAAAAACAAAACATAACCTAAAGACAAGATGAGTCATGACACATATCCTTTTATTCCAGGTTGAACCAGCTCATTTGATAATATGCATGATTTCTTGACGTTACCTCACAGTATTTCTGGGTATTGAAGTCTCAACATCATTATTTGCGGCATTTTTGCGCCACCAACTTGGAGAATTTACATTCCTTCCTCTTGTCTTCTGATCTCTCCTCATTCTCTTTTATTCATATACAGTTGAGAGAAATGTGGTTAATTTGAACACAAACAAATTTCACAGAATGCACAAAACTTCTCACAAAACTGTATGTCTGTTTTCATGAAAAAGCATGAATATTGGTAGAGCTGTCTGCATTAATCAATAAATTAACGTGATTTTTACAGTATCTGCTGTATGAAAACCTTCTTCTTCAGTTCATTAAACCTCTGCAGCCACCTGAAAGCAACAGAATATATATATATATGTTTATATCTCTGCAGCCTCCCATTCGAGAAATGCCATTACTGCACAGTGTGTAGCGCCACTATGTTTACCTTAAATCACATTCAAATGACAGCGAAATGACAACACGCACCTCGGCACATCATTTTCGATTATAACTCCGTATTCTGTTCTGATTATGTGCAAGACGTCTGATTCATCGGCTCATAAATCCCGTACTTTCTTTTACGCAAAAGTGAAATCTCATATTTTATTCTAGAAACTCACGACATTGAAGACACTGCAGTCACATCAATTATGACGACACTAACATTTACAACATGAGCAGCGGTAGAATGATTGCTGAAATACCGCTGGATTGATGCAATCGTATAAACAGATTCACCGACATTATTATTATTTATTTCTAACATTATTGTACTAATGAACTCTCTGGCTGCAAATGTGTGGTGCTGTGTGTTCACATCACATCTCTCTGCACCATCCAACAACATTCAATTCCTGAGGAGGCGTCCTTCTATTTGTTGAGCTAAATGTCATGCTGCACTGAGTGTATTTATTGATCACGACGCCCTCCAATCTACAGTATGTTCCACTTTACCTTCACTTTCACACATGCGGTACATGAACCAAAATTGCAGGTGCATGTGAAGACGCCTACGCTTGCGGTTTGGACTCGCAGGATTAAAATAGGGCCGTACAGCCATGCTAGAGGCTCTGTGTTCTTACAGTGCTTTGTCAAAATGAGAACATTTAAATTTAATGTGTCTCAGTGTCTACTTAGTGTATCCTTCTGCTTTTGTATCTTACGTTTTCATGCTGCGTCTCCTCCTCCGCTTCCCCCACCAATCCGATTCTCCAATGTGACTTTGGTTTCATGCTGTTGTGTTTTCCATCTGTTGAAGATCGATGAAAAAAAAAAAAAAAAAAAAAAGTATCTTGAAAGTCATACACGCAGCGGTACAGAATGTGTTGTATAATGGAGAGCAAATTTTTAAGAAATCTTTTTCAGGTGTTATCGCTCCGTGCTGCCAGACCAAGGTCAATGGGAGTGCACGATCTTGTCTCTTCATTTTCTGAAAGCTTAATAAATCTCCTCATAGACCTCTACCCTTCTTCTGTGGCCTTTTTTTATTGCCCCAACACACCTAAGGCTTTTTCCAATGCATACACGATAAGCCAGTTTTTGTGCAAGCGTCAAAGATAAAGAGTCTTTTTTTTTTTTTTTTTTCTTTTTCTAAAACTTCTGGGGAGAAACAGTCACACATGGGGGTGGAAGATATTACAAATCAAAGGCTGTGGGATATGAAGATTGTAAGGGTGGTGTGTATTTGTATGTGTGCCCTTTCTCTTTGTTATTGGTTTTTTGTGTATGTATGTATGTATGTGTGTTTGTTTGTGATAAGGGCTCTGATCTGTCACTTGCTTTACTGCAAGTATAATAGCATTTGTTGAGTAAAATCTACAGACAAGAACATGTCACTGAAAATAATCACACCGGGTTTGTCAGCAGACTCAGGACAGTCCAATTTAAACAGAGGGGGTATTACAGTAATGAGAACAAGAATTGTCTAGTCTTAGGCTGGATTTCACAGTCAAAGATAAGTACTGCTGAATTTGGCTGTCCTCGTTGCTTCACCAACAACTTTTAGTAAAAAAAAAAAAAAAAAAAAAAAGCATTCCCTCTTTAACCTTAAACCTGGTCTGCAATCTAATTTATTTCTTAAATCTGATGGTTCTGACTGATCGTCCACACTTAATCTTAAAGTATTAGCATGTGATCAGGTTCTTTAAATGTTGCTTAAATCTTTAAATCTTTTTCCATGTTGCTGACCTTCCCAGCAGTGAGAAGGCGCTGAAAAGGTGCACTATAGAGCAGTTTTATTTATTATCTAAGTCTGAACAATGTTTTATTTTGAAAAATGACCGGATTCTCTCGATTACATCTGTCCATGACATAGACGGATGTGATGGACGGTCCCTTCTAGGCCCTAGATGGGCTCCCACTGATTCAGTGTTATGTCGAGTTGTATTTTTCATGCACTTTATATTTGTTTTTGTGGTGTATCTTATTTTGAAGGCATGTTTAAACATTACCATAGTGACCAGAGAGTGTTAGGGAGGCAGAGAGGATGTTACTCATGTTATGTTGTTGGCGCAATGTTACGAGGATGCTGCTAATAAAGTTGCATACGAGTACACAGTGGATTTAGGTTTATTATTATATTTAGAAAATACCACAGTTTTTATGGCGGTCGTATCATTTTAGTTTGTTGTATTTATCCGCCGCACCTCAAAGGCCGGTCTGTGAAAATACATTAAACCGGTTTGGGGACCTCTGCTCTAGAGCATTGGTTCTCAATGTTTTGGCTTAAAGCAATTAAGCAATGTTATAGAAGACCCCTTATCATAGGTTGGACATGTCTGTGTGTTGTTGTATTTTTAGATCCAAATAATTTGTGGGAGTCCCGAAGAGGTGTATCCTGTTAGTCATCTTGTGATGGTTCCAACCTATGTAGGTTGGAAAACAACTGAATTGAAAAGGTGACTTTACTGTTTTTATGCTGTTGACCCCATTAATGTTCATGCTGCATAATCTGAAGCCAACATTTCAAGACCGATTATGTCATATTCATACTTGTTATGATGCATTAGCATATCAAAGCATTGGTGGCTTTCATATGTTCTCCATTGCTGTTTAACAACCCATAACCCAGAGCTTCCCATCTCAACCTTTGAGAACTTGTAGGGAAAAGGTGGCAGGATCGGACATACAATTTGAAATTTTTTGTTTCTAACGTAATGGTTGTTCTTCTTAGCAGACTTTATTGGAAACCAGTCCCACCCAGAACAAGCGCAACTTGACAAACATAATCAGACTTTAATTTCCACCGTCCAGATTTGATAAAAGCTGGATCCTCCAAATATTGGATATTGGCTGCCAGTCTGCTCAGGAGATTACAGTTTTCCTTCCTTTATTGTCTGGGTGTGTGTGTGAAAGCTAAGGTGAATGTGTGTATGAAGTCGGATTTCGACCAATACTACAAAGAATAAGTATTTGTAACCACTGCCACTTTATACCGCAGCACAAAATGACCATGCATCTGCAGGAGGTTGATAAGGTTGCTTATCAGTTCCAATGACTAAATGATTAAACTATTTGGTATTCAAAACTCTTTTCTGGAGCTAAAATTTACCAAAAGCTAAAGTTCTGTCAACTGCCCAACACTAAACTCACATTAACAGCCTACACGACTCACATTTTAATGCATCTGTGATCTTCTGTGATGTGAAAATGTCAGATTTCAACAGTCAGAGAATTAAAAAATGTTTTATGGTCATAGCTGATGCATAGTGTGATGTAGAGGTCTTCACGGGTCCACCGGTCAGACTAGGTCCAAATTCTACTAACCCTAACCCTTAACTGCTGCGGGTCTCAGGTCTGTATGTCAATAGGCTGATGTCCAATTCCAATGGATCCGAATGGTCCCGAGCATACACGGTATCGGCTCTGATCATGTGGTATGTCATAATCACTGAAACCAGAGAAACTGGTGTGTTTTGAGTGAGAGGAAGAATGTAAACTGTGAAGTGAATCGACGTGAAGAACAAATAAAAGGAAAAGGAGGAAACAAGGAGGAAAAAGCAACTGGAACATCAACTGTTTAATCCTGTTTTATGCAAATAGTCGGCAAAGATGAGAAAAAGGTTCTGACAAGGAAACTGAAGTTATATTATAAAAATCAATCGTCTACAACATTTATGCTGTTAAATTAATTTTGGAATTTGATTCACGGGTATTACATTTATTATTCACTTATATTAAATAAAATAAAGAGTGTTGTTGTTTTTGTTTGTTTGTTTCATAAGGTTTTATTGATGGTACAGGGGGTTGAATGGGATTTTAAGTTATTATATTATATGTGATCTGTGTGTAAACAAATTATTTTAGTTTCTATGACTTTGCATTCGTTCTTAGGGTTTTATTATTATAAAAGCCTGTTGCTGCTCTTTCCCACCGCGGCTGCTTGTTAATTGATGGGATTAATCGATAGTGCATCAGGCTGCTCTTGGTGTTTGTGTTTTCTCTCTGTTCAGGTCGACCGCATTTGGGATCAGGTCTGTTATGTTCGGGTCTATTCTGGTCTATTCGGGTTTATTTGGGTCAGGTCTGGCTGTGCTTAGGTCCCCCTTGGGTCAGATCTTTCTTTTTTGAAAATTACTTCATGCACATAAGGGTTCAGATAGGTTTTTCATGGGTTGGATCCAACATTTTGAAACATCTGAATGTATCAGGTTCCCACAGTCTGTGAATTAATTAGTGTGTATTCAGCAAAGAAAAAAAAAATCCAAGTGTAGCCTGATCGTGCACAGCTGCTGACAGAGCTGTCGGATGAAGCATCAATCATACAGGAAACAGTGGAGGAGGTTGTAGCAACGTCTGATTCAAAAGTAGTTTAGTCGACTTTGCTGCATTCATACGGAAGAAGATTAGCGCCAAATGTGAAAAAATTATTTGAGTTCTGAGTTTAAAGTCTAAATTTTTCACATGTGGCCCTAATCCTCTTCCATACATTCAGCACCAGAACTGAGAGTGTCACTGCAGCAAACAGAAATGAGTCCTGATGAGATAAAACATAGACTTAAAAATGAACAAAAATAATTAAAACTTCAGTAAAAGGTAGTTTATGTAGGAGGCGATTGTTAATACAATCATTTCTAAGATTGTCCTAAGTTCTGGTGCTTTTAGGAGACATGTCTTAAGTTTAAGAAGGTTTATAAGTTGGATTCATCATTTTAGCCTTGAGATGCTTTTGGGAAACGCGGCCCTGGTTTGTTGAGGTTTGTTTTCTTTTGATATAATTTCACCTGGGCTCAGAATAGCGCTACTGAATTGGAATATTTATGTAGGAAATGATTTAGTATAATTTAGAAGTACTCTTTATTGCTCTCACAAGTAATAAAAGGGCAGGTTTTTTAAGGTTTACACATACAGATGTAACGTATTTCTCAGGATAAGTATCATTGTTGAAATATCCTGTGATACCTTTGTTATCCATTCTGACTTCATATACCACAGCGCTGCTGGTTTTCTGCCCTATCAGGTAGTTAGTTGCACTTTAATTGCATTCACCTGGCACCCCAGGTGTAAATCTGCTCCCCAATTAAATGGCTAAAATTACAAAACCAGCAGGACTCTGAATGTTAAAGAGCAGCAGTAGGAACCACTGCTCTGACACCTGTTCTAAATGAAAATGCATGAAATGTACAAAATAAATCAATGCACCACAGCGGTACTACACTCTAATCAATGCTGTGAAAACACTGCACACTGTGCATGCACGCTACCTTGAGAAAGCGAAAACCTTGAACTGTAAGAATGTAAATTTATGTATTATCTCTGAGTCTGATTTGACAAGGTTTGGTCTGAATTAAGACAGACAAAGAAGAAGAGGATTAATCCAACTTCATATTGAATAGTGAGTGTGTGTGTGTATATATAGGTGTGTATTGGATAGCACAGTGACAGAACAAAAGAAAATTCATGCCACACACATGCAAGATCTGGGCTGCAAACAGAGTCGGTCTCTGTTTATCGAGTGGTCTGACAGCAGAGCGACTGGAGGGTTTTGTGATGCTGAGAGTAAATAAAAACTGACTGGAAGAAATGACAGGCCTGTGATGGAAAATTATGACAAGTGGATTTGGAACTGTATCCTGTATTTGTGGTCAAAGCCTCTGTGTAGGGAGTAAGAGGGTTTTAATGCTTAGACTAAGTAGGACCAGTTTTCTCCTTAAATTTGCCCAAAGTTTGATACGTTTGGTGAAGTGTGGAAGCTGTAGTACAGTTCAGAAATGTGCTGGCGTTGGCTCTCAGTGAGCGTGTCACACCGGATGTGAACGCCAACTGTCGACTGCATGTTTTACAATGTCATAACATGCAGGACAAATTGTGTAAGCACTGTATCTGTATAAGCTTAAAATGTGACATTGAGGCTTACAAGTGTTGGAATGGATGAACGCTGCCCATTTAATCCATCATTTGAAAGGATTCTTGTGTGTGTGAAAGAAAAAAACCTATAAAGCCTGTTTGAACTCAAGTATTTGATCCAATCCCACCATAAAACTAATTCCTGTCGTCTCACAAATCACATTCATATATTAACAGTTGCAAATACATTTTGAAGGAAACATATTGCCATCTGAGTTAAATTTTTTGTTTTTCTGCATGATGAGGAAATGTTTCTACTGAACAGAATCTGTAAGCTGTTCATTCACACTGAATGTACATTTACTGCCAATGTGTTTCATTTTGTATTTGTTTCAATATCTCCTGGCAACTAAAGCAGGATTTATGTTTTTAGGGATGGTGATGTTGGCTGGCTGGTCCAAACTGAAACACCTCAACAACTATGGGATGGATTGCCATGTAATTCATGTCCCCAGAGGATGACGGCTATCTTAATGACTTTGATGATCCCCTGGCTTTCTAGTGCCACCATAAGATCCACATTTCTGCCTTTGAGTGAAATGTCTAATCAACTATTGGATCCATTTATGCCCCCCCCCCCTCAAAATTTTACTTTGTACAATATTTCAGTTAAAAGATACTGTAGATACCAGCAAAAGTAATGACATTTCAATCATTCCCATTTTTGTTTAATATTGAAAATATCAACGCTGACTCATGAGACGAGTTTGGATGCATTGACCTTTTCATGTGGGACGCAGGACGCAAACCAAGTCTTTGGTTTCAAACTCTTGTTAATTTGTATGTCCAACCATCCACCCTGACATCCTCCCTAAGACTTCAGTGCAATAAAAGAATATAATACTTCATGGACTGGAGAAAAGTTTAAAGGGGACATATCATAGTTTAAGTGATTCATATACATTATGATGCTTGATGTTTCTGTTAAACGTGGTCAAAGATCAAAAACTTGAGGTGAACATATGTATAAATGCTCCCTCAGGGCTTCAGCCAGCTCTGATACCTCTACTTCCATCTCGTGATGGTGTCAGATTGTTTGCCCACAAAGGCGATCCATTTCATAGTCTTTGTTGCTAAGGTTGTTCTACGGGTTGTTCATGTTGTCCACTTGCAAATTTTGGATCGGATTCGGGTTCAAACATGCACGGATGTCTTTGAGAAGCTTCCATTTCAAGTAATAGAATGAGAAAAAGAAGTGAACTCAAACTACTGCTACTGTTTCTTTACGTAACCTCCCGAGTCTGCCGGAAGTCAGCTGAGACACAGCTTTCCAGAAGCAGGTCAATTGGAAGGGGGAACTGACTAAAACAGTCAGTATAAGATAAATAAAGAGTTTTTTTGAACCATAAATCAAAGATTCTCCAGTCGAGCCCCAGAATATCAATAAAGACACGGAAATATGTATGAGATGCCCCCTTTAACAGTGAACGTCAAGGATGATGTGCAGTTGTTTGTTAAGGAGTAACACATGAAGCTGCTACAGCTGACATGAAGCAACTTTTTGTTGTTTTTCATACGTCTGTCAGGTAAACAATTGAAATGTAAATCTAAAAGATGGCACACCTTTTTAAAAGTGTTCATATTCACCCCCGATAATCAGACAACAACTGAGCACTACCTCTGCAGTCACGAACTCACACCATTATTAAAGGCACCTTTTAGACCAGGTCTGCTTTGCTTTTGGCTTTCATTTTATTTTTTTTTCTTTCTTTTTAAGAAATGCAAAGCTACAGCTCCACAATAATGTGCCTCTCACTCAGTTTTACAATCATCATTAATGTGTTCCTGTGATCGGTGGAGGAGGCTTTTAGGGAGCCACTTTTCATGTCCTGAAATTACCAAGTATATATTTTTAAACCCAGCGAAGATTGTTAATGTCCCATAAAGCAAAAAGCTATTCAATGCACATACAATCTATATTTCACCATTGCCCTTTTACAACTCTGTTTTTTATCCAGACATAAGACTAAGTGCCTTGTCTCTGTCCTTGAGAAACGCCACCAAATAAGAGTTCTTGATTCTTTCAGTCAAGGGCTCTTCTCTTAAGCTGAAAAGGACCTTTGATTGGGTCACTAAAAGAGGCTTCTAAGATCCTTTGATTACACTGAAAACAGGAACAATCGATGGAGTGTCGAGCTTGAGCCTGATATATGTTAAGAGCATCTTACAGTGTATGTGTGAAACAGGAAAAAAGACATACAGAGTAAACAAAGTGACATATTCCAGCGTTCTGTCCTCTTACTCTCATGTCTTGCGCTTTGTGTTGTGAATACTAAATGGAAAAAAACTTTTGATTTTAAGTGCTTGATGTGGCAACAGCAAAACCGTCTGTGGGAGCTTTTTTTTTTCACACTTTATCTTAAGTTGTGCAACTTTGTCAACACTGACGGGAAACCATCACCGTCATCTTCCAGTATGACAGACATGAACAATGCATTTGAACACGTATTTCAGGAAAAGAGAGTGTTGCGTTTCGCTGATTCATCCCTTCCAGTACTTCCACGCTTTTAGATGAAGAGGAAAAAGTAATAACATTTGCGGTGTCATAGAAGGACAGAAACTCGTGTTGTCTGAGAACTGTTTCTTCCTCGGGGCAAACACAACCTGAGTGAACCAAACTTACAGCCAAAATACGGAGGCAACTTCAATCAGACGGTTTTGTGTGGGTGTGTGGGTGTGTGTGTGTGGAGAACAACAACTCCTCTTATTTTAGATTTTAAATGTTAAATTGATGGAAGCGGACGTCATCCAGTGAGAGAAAGTGGATGATTGTTTGGGCCAACAGTCGCACATTTTCTCTTATTATACTACACCGTGTTCTACAATTGAATTGTTTTGTAAATTCTGTTTTGTTGTTACTATCTTTGCTATTTAATGCTTTTAATGTGAAGCATTTTGCACAACACTGTGTCCTCGAGTTTTCCCAATTACGCTGAATTGGCAAATGCAATTGCTGCCTGGATTATCTTCACAGGCAATGTTTTTTTTTCAAATGAATTAAGCACTACAGCTATATGTCGCTCTAGGGTTGTGGGGAGGAGGTCGGGGTGGATGTACGAGTCGTACAAGACGAGTATTTTTTGGTGTAAAACAAAAAGAATGTTGTCACCGAACATTTCACACATACGTTAAGTATCAACATATTTACAACTTGCCAAATATGTTAATTGACAATATATTCTAATTATGTTGGGAGGAAATGTAATTCAGCCAGCGTTACGTTTCTAGAAGAACGTATTTGCTGTTGCAATTTAGTAACATATGAATGTTTTTTTTTGTTTTTAAAGTTTATGGTGTGCAGGTTTCTTGAAACTTTTGTTGTTTCTGCTTTTGTGTTTAGTTTTTTTTTAACGTTTTTGTAAAAAAGGAGCAGACATCCTCTACCCACCTTAAATTTTACAAGTTTAAGCTTTACAATCAGATCTGAAATAAACAATGACAATGCTAACATGCTAACATGCTAACATGCTACATTTAGGTATAACGTTTACCATTGTCACCATCTCAATATAGCATATTAAGCTAACATGCTACATTTAGGTATAACGTTTACCATTGTCACCATCTTTATATAGCGTATTAAACATTTGCTAATTAGCATTAAACACAAATATACACAATAATAGAGACAATCTCAAACAACAAACAGAGGTGATAAACTGCATCATTTACATATAAACTTAAAAAAAGTGACTCATTCATTAATTTATATGTATAACAGCAATTATATGTCACTGCAACTGCATTTAGTCTGCAATGTATTTATCAGGTTTAATGTTTTTATATTTCTTAAGAACTTCATTTTATTTTTTAGTTAAGCGAGTTAAACAAATGTTGATATTCAACCAGAGAAAAACCACATAAGTTCTGATCTTGATTGTTAAAAGTTATAGCACAACAGTGCATCCTTTCCCTAAGAAAATAAGAAAGGGGGGGGGGGGGGGCTGTTGCTGAAAAAGGAGGATCCTGATGGACTCGGTGCCTCAGGGAACGTCGCCTCCCTGCCCCCAATCCCTCATCACATCTTCCTGGATGACAGGAGCCATTACAAACCCGGAGAGAAAGATCAGCGGAGAGGGCGAGGAAGAGATTAAGGGGACAGGAAAGTGAAGAAGACAGGGAGAGAAGAAGAGCAAAAGGAGGACCAGGCGTTGACAGGAGGAGAATGGGGGGGCAGGGAGAGGGGGAGTGACACAAAATAGCAGAAACTGATGACGGAGAACAAAAACTGATGATGGGGGACAAGACTAAAGGTTTTGTATATTTAGGTCTCTTTCAGAAATTAATACATTTTGGTTTTAGATATATGCACAGATGAACACTTTGACATGAAGAGGTAGCTTCTGTTGTAGCTAGCGAGGTTAGCAGGTGATGTTTCTAGACCAACGTGGGCAAAATATAGCTGCTTATAACAAAGTTAGTTTAATCAAATTCTTCTTAAATATTTGTTTGGAACATATTGTGTATAAAGATCAACATCAGAGAAATGTATTAATTTGCAGAAGTGGTTTGAAAAGCTTCTCTGGGAGTTTTGACATGTTTTTATTCAATTTCATTGTGATTGTTGTGGAATACTGCAGTAAACTTCCTCCATTAAAGGAATATAGTTCAACATTTTGGGAAATAAGTTACTTATCAATAATGTTAATCAGTAAGCTTTGGAAGTGCTGGTAGGTTGATTATTTCTTGCCTTTAGATCATGGATGTATTAAGGAGAACTGGACACTGCATCCATTCATTCCTATGAAAGTTGCTCAGTCGTGCATTAAGCCAAAAAAAGTTTTCTTCCTCACGCGTCTGCATTTTGGGCCAATAGAACATTTGCACTACAGTCCTTCTCAGCTCATCCGATACTTCTGCCGGCTGCGCTAGCTCACTTCCTGTTGGCTCCTTGTTCACTTAAATGGGGATAAAATAACTTAATTATGCGGCTCTTTTAGACTTTATAAATGCTATTGGACTGAGTAGATCAAATTCTGATAATAAAACACATCATTTCACAGGGGTTATGGCACTCAGAAAAATGTATTCACCATTTTATAGCTGCTCATTTTCCACTGATTGTTTATGGGGAAAAAAATATTTTTTGGGCCAGTGTGCATCATGTGATGGACCTGGAAATTGTAATTACATGGTTTTGACACTATGTCAAATTGGCTTCACAGCCTGGCGTTGTTCCTGGGGTCTTGCTTTAGACAGAGCCAGACTAGCCTCTTGCTAAGCTAAGCTAAACAGCTGCTAGTAGTAGCCGTAGCTTCTTGTTTACTGTATGTATCATAGTGTGATGAATAAAAATGTGTAACTTGTCTGCTTTAAATTCTATATTGATGTAGAATCAGAGGTAGAAACAGGCCTGCTTGTTGCTTTTTTGTTTGTGAGAGTGAGGACTTTTGCAGTTTGCGTGGTGAAACAAAGGGATGAGGGTGTGTGATCCTCTACTCAGTATTGAACCTGAGCAGCTGTAGCCGCTAGTGTCCTTCAATAGCTCTAACTCAATTATTTGCCCCACCTAATACAATTTTTCTGCTCTTTCATTTGATTAGCAGAACTGAGCGAGTAATCCCTCTTCATCCCGTGCAGCCACTGATCATTCACTTCTGTTTCTGTCTGTGTGGAATGTGTCTTGAAAGGTCACCGTGCCATTGTGAAGGATAGAGCGGCGCTGCAGAAGCTGCTTGTGTGTTTGTACACTGATCTTTATCTTGTGCAAGTATGTGTTTGTGTGGAATTATGTGTGTGTTTTAATTGCCTTTGTTTGCACCTGTGCATGCGCTGCGTCAGTGTTTGTATCGCTGTAATCTCATCTTCCAGGGTCACCGCCGGTGTGTGTGTGTCTGTATGTGTTTGTGTGTGTCTTTGTGTTATCTGTGGTAAAAATAGCCTGGCGTGCTCTGGATCGTCAGTGAGTGGACAAGCCTTCATGTGCTTCACCTGCCTTTTTCTTCCTCTAATCACAGCTTATTGATCACATGTCTGCTGGATCAATATTTGTTATGCATGGCATTTTCCATCCTCAGTCAACATCTCAAGTCATCGGAAATGATTCCACCAGGGACACGTGCACCAGGAAAAGGATTATTTGTCCAAACAGCAGGTGACATTGGCAGAGTAAATTTGTATTAGGAATCATCCTCCTCTGCAACTCAGGCAATATGTCTGCCTCGAGGCTGACTTCTTAATATCTGCAGCAACAGTCAAATGTGGTTATAAAAATATCAGCAATGATTTTATGACATTATTCAACAGTAATGTGAAGCTGTATTAACATTCTGGTGGCGGTGTGTGTGCTCTGTCACGGCCGAGGCCACAGTCTGTGACGCAGACAGCCATCTGAGAGGCAGAGAGAGAGGAATAAAGTCAGAGACTTTATTTGGCGAAAGCAGCAAACACAGATGAACAGGGAGGAAATGTATGAGTGAGGATTGTTGAAACACTGTCCTGGGGGAAAGTCATTTAAGTTTGTTCTCTGCCATGATTTCATTCCAGTGTATTTCTCTATGGGCGTACAAGAGGAAATAATTAGTTCATAAACCTTTACATACTGCAGCTTTTTGGCCGCAATTCAGAATTATTCATTTCCAATTATTGAATCTAAATGGCTGCATGATGTGACTAAAGTACTAATTATATAGATATAGCGTGAATGATGCATAAGTCTACAGCAGGAATGCATGCACACACACATGGGACTTGTATGTAACACACATGTATTATTCTTCAGAAATAATTATCATCAGTTTGTGAAATACAAATATATTCATCGCAGTAACAGTGATTTGGTGATTTAAAAGACATTAAACATTCAGCAGCATTCAGATCACTTTCAGAGTAATTTTGGAAGAATGAAACATTGGATGAATGCTGCGTTTTGTTCCCAACGGCAATTTCCTATTTTGCTGCAGCTCTGATTTGCATTTTAGCCGTGGTGGCAGAGATTCTTGGGTATTGTAGTATTTTGAGCAATTTGTCAGGCCAATCTGAACCCTTCAATAACATGATACCTCTCAAAAACAAAGTTGAAATAATTAAGACGGATAGTTTCATTAAAGTATACAGAAAACATGTCATTTCATGTTCTATGTTAAAGAAAGCTTTAAACAGGGATTGCTTTATGGTGGTAAAAACCCTGCAGCTCTTTGCACTTTCTGGTTTCTGGTTCACGTCACAAAAGGAAGTCTTTAATTACAGTTCAACAGTCATATGTAAGCCAGACATAAGCTAGACTTTTCAACCACATATAGCCCAGTTTTACTAAGATGCAAACATGTGTTTTTACCAGCAAATTAGTAAATTAATGGCTACTTATTCAATCCTTTGTACTTTATACCAAATGAATTTGCTAACCAGTCAGTGTTGTGAACTGTGCTCCTTTGCTTGTATTGACATATGTTATGGCATGTTTTGCCTATAAGTCTGGCTGTTTGGGATTCTGGGTTTGGTAAGCAAGATTATATTAGGGAGAATACTCTTTGTTTCCCAGCTGTTCTGTTTCTTAATAATGACTCTGTTTTTAATTTAATGTAGTCTCACAAAGACTTTCTGTCTGCAGCTAAATAAGTTGCCAGCTGTCTACTGGAAGTCCCCACATATGTTACCTCAGAGACAGCGGTTACTCCCACAGTGTAATATTTATTCAGAGCAAAAAAGTAGCCAGAAAATACAAACCAGAGGCTGAAAATATTGAAATATAGTCTGGAGAAGCAGGAAAAGTGAAGCTTTTGCTTGGTTAAATTTATCCTCCTTTTTTTTAGCCTATTTTGTAACTCGGTTTGGGATCAGGACGGGAACTGTGATGTCTAATTATTTGAGACTTTCTTCCCAAGAAAAATGACACAATAGCTCATAACGTCAGTCGCCCAAAAATGACATGTAGTTACGTTTGAGTGACAGCTGCCATCTAGCGGACGTAGTAATTATGACCCGCAGCGGTGGCGCAGGTCAGATGACGCAGCTACAGATTGCCTCATTCAGAAGAGGAAGGCATTAACCCACCAGTGGACTTGACCACAGGAAACTGCTGTTCGTCTCCGGTTTCCAACCGCGAGTCAGCTACGATTGTCCCCTGACCTTAAACCTGTGGTTATTATTGTAGCCGTGACAACAAGGGTTGCCTAACATTAAGGAAGTAGTAAATTTAACCCACATCACAAGTTTCTCTAACCTTAACAAAGTGATAATTTTAACCCAAACCATGATCTTGAACTTAACAAAATATTTTTTGTGCCTAAACTTAACCAGACCTGAACCACAGTGTTGTCACTTCATAAAACAGTGATTTGTAACAGTTCTGCAAAGCAGACAAATGATGTTGTCCTGCCAATTACTGCTGATAGGGGATTGGAAAAGGCTCTTACATGTTGTTCTGCAGTCACATGGATAAACGATGTATCTGGTTGTTTAATTTGGAGGACTGGTTGGATTATATCAGTGTGTTGTGTGTGGTCTGTGGGATGAGAAAAACCCCTCTAAACCTGTAATACCTCTGTTAATGAACCCCAGTGTCTGGGTCATTAACCTCTGCACCTTATCAGAAAACAAACAAACAGACGGAAAACAATAAGAAAAAAACCCCCCAACTCCCCCTACCTGACTTGTTTCATCATCACACACACTGCTTTTGTCTTTCCCAATGAAAAAAATAAAACAAAAACAATTTCCGCTCTAATCTTCCTCTTGGGTAAGCCTTCATAAGAGTCAACAACAACAACCAAATCCTTAATGATGAGTAATTGCATCAAAAACTCATATCGGTTTCCTCCCAAATGAGTCAACAAAGCAAATCTCCTGAATAACAAATGGCGACATGCCAGTAATGGTTAAGCTATTATAAGCGGATGGGCTAATTACTGTACATCTGCAGAGAGCAGGGGAGGTTGCCATTATTGCAGCAGATTTCCCACTGCTGTCAGTCTAGCTAATGGGAACCTGCGCCACAGGCTCACAACTTTGCTACTCATTTAATCTCCTGATTAAGTGCTGCTTGACCTGCACTTTAAAAAGTATGATAGGAAACATAACTTTTTGTCATCTTTATCTTGTTGTTGCTCCTCATTTTGAACCCTTGTAAAAGCGGAATAACTCACAAGTGTCACGCAGTGCGGTAAGTGAGAAGCTCATCAGTAATCCATACAGCCTTCGGATGACATACATTTACACTGTAAACACGCAGCTGATGATTTTATTCAGTGTCTCAAAATAAATGAGCAGGAAGGACGATCCCTGAACGACAGCTTCCCTGCTGTGGCATCACATAACGTCTCACTTGCAAGTAATTTAAAGATTCATGATATGCAGGCTCATGTGTCAATATGATACAACACAAGACATTAAAGGGTTTGTGACACATTTGTAACCAAGCTAAAAAAAAAAGCCCTCTGTAATCATTTATTGCAATTTTAGTTTTGTTAAACTGTTGGATTACTTAAAGAGGACATCTCCAGGTCTATTTTTATTTTCTGGGAGTCTACTGGAATATCTTTGAATGATTTACAGTTTAAAAAAATCCTTATTTATCTTATACTGTCTCTTTAAGGCTCTCATGATGAGCTCAATCAATCTTCAAGACGCTGCGGCCGACCTCCGGAGGCTACATGAACAAACAAACAGTAGTGTTTCACTTCTTTTACTTGTTCTTTACTCAAAATGGAAACTTCTCAAATACTGTATCTGTATTATATCTGTACATATTGAGCCCAAATCTGAATATGTGAATGGAAATGTGAACAACCCACGGAAGAACCTTAGCAACAAAATTAGCAACAAAGCCTACAGAACAGGCGGCCGTTTGTGCGAACAATCTGACGAAGAGGAAGTAGAGGTAATTTTGCAGACGAAGTGTTCAGAGCAGGCTGAAGCTTTTGACTTTCAGGGTGCATTTCTACATACGTTCACCTCAAGTTTTGCACATTTCATCATGTTTAACACAGACATCCAACATCATAACATAGTATATAAATAACAGAAAATCACAAAAAGCAAAGAGTTGACCACCTTTTCTGCGCTGTTTCGTCATAATTTCTTCGGCTTTCAGTCTTGTTTGATTTGGCGACACCTGCGGGGTAATTATAGAATGCAGATATATTAAATACCTGTTGCTAAATATGATATGATAATGTTTGATATGATAAAAATCTTAAGGATTATGATTTAAACACTGGAGGAAAATCCGCACAGTAGCTGAGACAATATAAGCTGAGCAGAGAGCTCAGCAATGAGTCGGAGGATAGCAACTCAGCTGATGAACACGTCTGAATTTTGCCCTCAATAATCCAGTTTCTGTTGAGGAACTTTTTTTTTTTATAAGATAAGATATAAGATATAAGATAAGACTAACTGACATGATTGAAGTGGCAGAAATATCCAACTGAATCCAGTAGCACAGTTTCTAAAGCCAGCCACTGAAAATAACGATCTGAGGAAGATACTGTTCTTAATATTTTTTTTATGGAGGTTTAAGCACAAAAACTATGCACGGGGGCAGACATTGTGAAGACAATAAGAACCTATTATATAACTTAGAGGTCAGAGAGAACACCAAGGATATGAACTTTGAAGCTTCTTCTGTTGTTGACAATACAGAGAGTTTGATAAACTGAGATAATCCAGGATAATTCAGCAGCATGTTCGGCCTGGAAAAAAAAAAAAATGCTTTTAGTTTGTGCACAAAATACTTTGCTCACTTTTTCACACTTCAAGTTGGGAATTGTTCATCTCTAAGCAGAAAAACATCTTACATTACCACTGCCTTTTCTCTATGGTCTGTCACATGAACTGACCATAGAGTTCAAATATCTGTACAGCGATAACCTCGGGGCGAGGAGGCACACACATGGACATATGTACTCAACAAATTGTGAGATTTTACAAGCAGTTACACAAAATCCAGTAGAGTACCAAATCAGAAACGAATTGTTGATTTATGAACAGGCAACAATTGGTCATTGTTGTGGTTTTGAAAGTCTTGACAAAGTCCAGAGGAGCAAAACTTTGATGTTTATCTACCATAAAAGAATCTGCTCGCTGACGTTAGTGTCAGATCTGCTACAAAGACATTCACATTAGACAAAAAGTTAGCGTCCCGCTGACTGTGTATATCTCCAACTTTCAAAGGGTTCAGGTTCTTGATAACTGACGTGACTCATAATAGAGTAAGTCTGATAAGAGAGATTAAGACAACTGTGACAGTAAACCGTCTTATCTTGATGCTCATATCATATGTGAGGAACAGAAGAAGAAGCTTCCCGTTTGACAAAAATGACACTAGATTAATAATATTATGTTGGCTTCAGTTGACATATTCATGAGTCTTCAGGTGCTTCTTTGTTATTTGTCACCTTACTGAGATACTGAGATATATGAGATATATATCCTAATAATTACCATTTGGGTGCTGATGCAAATGGTGTTTAATAATTGGAGGTATAGTTAAAGGTGTCTTGTGAAGCTTTCTTGTAACTAACAAAAGTTATTTTT
Source organism: Thunnus albacares (assembly GCF_914725855.1). Lineage (NCBI taxonomy): Eukaryota > Metazoa > Chordata > Actinopteri > Scombriformes > Scombridae > Thunnus > Thunnus albacares. The sequence goes on from NC_058113.1 coordinate 29,966,258, forward strand.
ATAATCAGTGTTTCTTACCAAAATGTGTTGTTTGTGTCCTTGAGGCCTAAAAAAAATGCTCATTGAAACATTTGCAAATGTGATTTTTTCAAAAACATTTGTTTGTTTACATCAATGATCGCTTGCTTGCAGTTTTCTTCTTCACTGCCTTTAGTGGCGCATCGTTCATGCTTCTTGCAGCAGGAATGTATTTTGCGAGCACATGCTCATACATGTGTGTCCTCCTGCACATGACGATACAAACAAAACAGGGACCTACTCATAAAAAACATTCCTCCATACGTTACTAAGGGGTCAGAAACTCTACAGGGTACCAATAAGCTGCACAAACTGTTAGCTGGCTAACTAGCTAACTGTAGCTAAGAGGCACATTTAGCAAAATAAGTTGGTTTATGTAATGGTTTCAATGTGCATCTCTTTTTTGTCATTAACTTTGTGCAACGCATCTATTTTTGTGGGCCCCGATGTTTAATTGAAGGATAGAATTGAATTTTCTGAGGGAAACGCTTTTACGATACAATATTTATCCACAAAAAAATCCTCCTCCTCTCCTGCAAGGACAAGACGATATATTCTAAGTGGTATTATTGTTTTATAGTATAAAAACTAGTCTAAAGGAGTTCCTCCAATACCAATTATGACAATACCAAGAACTGAAAACAAGTACAAAACTGCCGAATGTGGCTTGAGAAAACCACAAGATGGTGAACAGCTCATGCTGTGTAACCACAGGTTGTTTTATTTGGTCCTTTGTGTCACTGTGATACTTACTGCACATACTAATTAAGTTTTCAGTGGATATTTCACCTTAAGCATGTTAACGTTAAAATGCAAGTGCTGCCCACAAGTAGCAAGTCCAAAAGATGTCTAACTTTATTCAGTATCATATATATCAGATGTACTGGTCAGACAAATCACTGAAATGCAATGCATAGTTGTATATACGACAACACAATGAGCTGTCTGCTGCTGCTGTTGAACTGTGGGACCTCCAGTATGGCTGCCAGAGGGTGTATTACATAACCCCTCTGTAATATATCACATTATTATCATATTATTCAAACAAATGGATCATTCAGTCTGCTAAATGTCATGAGTTATTATCATGTGAATGCGCTTATGGGAGCAAGTGTTACAAAGAGTTACATAATGCGACTAGTGTGCTTTCCTGTAACAAAAGAGCAAAGAAATCTTTAGCATAATTGTAGGAGAAAATTCAGTGATGGCTAGTTACATTCCAGCACCTTATGGCATTGTAAAGTACAGCTACTCCATTAGTTCAGTAGTTCAGTATAAATGGATAAAAGCATCAAGCCTCTTTAAGATGCTTTACAGAGAAGTACTTTGAGAAAAATATCAGACTCTACAAAAGAAAAAGAGAAGATGAGGTGAATCAGTCCACAAGGACTTCTCTGTGTTTGTGACAATCACCTCTCTCACCTCCTTCTCATCACAAAATCGATTAGTCCTTCATGTCTTTCAAAAAAGATGCAAAAGTACAGATTCACAGTCTGCACTTTGCAGTGCTTATCCGCATGACTAACAGACAACAGTTGGGAAAGAGTAACACAAAGTGACATCATGCAGTTGGTGTGAACGTGCGGTTCAGCCTTGGAAAGTACAATGTTGTAAACCTCCTTCTACTGTCAGGCAAACGTCCAGGCTTCCAGCTAAGGCTATGATTTAAGAGTAATGTAGATTACAGCGCTGTAATTGGTCTATTCAAGAAAATGTCGGATCTGCACTTTGCTGTGACCGTTTCATTGTGAGAGGTGCCACTATGACACATGTTGAACATCAGAACTTCAGGAAAAAAAGGACTATGCTTTTTTAAAAGTCTGCCATTTAAGCGCCCTTAAATTACAGCCAATTTAGGAAGGATTATAACTTTCTGCAAGTGAGTGCAAAAAAAAGAAAAAAGAACACATGCTCTGTTCTTTGAGGAAAGCACATTGTGCTCAGCTATCGGCCACTTTCTGTAGATAACACCGAGTAAAAACGCATGAAGGAGCTGACACAGAGGAAGATGTGATTTGACGCACTGATCAGTCATCCCTGCTCACACTCCTTCAATCACTGTCTGACTCTTCAGCCTCATTGTCTCCGCATCACCAGGCATGACTTTGCATTTGTATGCTCGACCCAACACACACGCATTTTGCATTTCCATACTTTCATTACAGTCATTCTCTAAACCCTGACATCTACCTGGTTATAGGGATTTTAAGGTAGGATAGGGTACCTTGACAGTGACATACTAATGTTTTATTTGTTTTTTTCTGATGGTAAATACATTTAAACATACACCGGATCACTTCATGTAGTGAGGCAGCAGAGTTCATCTGTGTGTCTTCACAAATTAAGTGGTGCTTGGAAACTTGGTGGTGTAGCCTAAATTATCTCGTTTTTTCTCGAGGGTTCATTGATAAACTAGCTGGTGAGCTGTGAATATGCTAGCACTGGTCAGTTCACTAGCTCTCCAAACTTACTATTTTCTCTGTATTGGGCATAGACTGTATAAAAATATAGACGTAGTTACCGTGACGTCACCCGTTGGTTTCTGAAGAGCAGTTTTGAACCTCAAAGCAAGCCACTACGGCAGTCACAATCTTGGCAGTGCGTGACTCTGCCTAACTCCCAGCCAATCAAAAATGGGCAAAGAGGCGGGCCAAATGGCTGAAACAAGCCACCCAGCGGCTGGCGGACCTGTTACTCAAAGCAGCCATGTCCTTCATTATGGATAACCTTACAGCTTAATAAAACTTAAATGGGTGAGTTATAAAAAAATCCACCCCGCATACAGTTGTCATGAAAGAGGAAATTAGCTACAGAGACCAAAACCGTTGTTTGTACCAGGCTGTAAACATGTTTATTTCTGCTGTAAAGTTGGGCATTTTAACATGGGGGTCTATGGGGAATGACTCACTTTTGGAGCCTCAAGTGGTCATTCAAGGCACTTCCGCATTGGCTTCATTTTTCAGCCCCAGAAGTTGCTGCTTGGTATTGGGCCATTTACTCTGCCCAGCCATCTTGTTCTCAGGATTGCACATCATTTCATTCAATAAAGTTATTGGAGAGGGGAAAAAATCTCCAAACTAGGGCTGAAACTAAGGATTATTGTCATTATTGATTAATGTGCAGATTACTTTCTTGATTAATTGTTTAGGATATAAACTGTCAGGAAATAATGAAAAATGCCTGTTATAATTTCCAAAAGTCGAAGCTGACGTCCAACAGTCCAAAACCAAAAGATATTCAGTTTACAGTCATGTATGACAATGAAAAACATCATCCTTTCATTTAAGAGCCCACAACCAGCAAATCGTTGGCATTTTTGTTTAAAAAAAAAAATTACAATTGACAAGTTGGCAATTGATTTACTGTCGATTGATTAATTGTTGCAGCTCTACTTCACACTATATGCATATTTTTGGCCAAAGCTAGGCTAGCTGTTTTTGCTACCTTCCAGACATTACGTTAAGCTAAACATGACGCCTCTGCGCTCTATTGCTCCAGACTTAGCGCATAGACATGAGAGTGGTAATGATGAAAGAAAAAAAGTGTATTTCCCAAAATGTCAAACTATTCTTTTACACTGGAAAAACAAAAATGAATCAACTTTGAAGTGGATTTGGTCCTTATCTGATCCATCTTTACATGGCTAAATCAAAAGGTTGAAGTACAAGGACAAAATTACACATGCAAACATACACACCGAAAAATCTGGAGATAAACCTCCACAGGGCTTTACATTAGAAGTGTTGCAAGAATGAAAAGGGAGCCATATGCTCTCTGAATTATGTGTGTGCATGCATGTATGGTGAGTGCGTGTCTTTGTGTTTATGAGTGTGTTCGTGTATGTTTGCGTGTCTTTGGCTCATCTGCCGCCTGTGTGTGCGATGCCAGTGACAGGGGCCATAACCCTGAGCCCCAGACCGTTACCAGCAGCCGAGGCAGTGCCAGGGGGAGGGAGGCGCCAGCTGGAGGGAGAGGATGGGAGAAATACCCTTCAAAGTTGGAGTGATGATACAGCCACGCAAAGCCTCTCAACACTTTGTCTCCGCACTTCTCATTATGTCTCAACTATCAGCCGTGCAGATGGGAGGATATGCGGCGAGCATCACTCACTCCAAAAGCGAACAAGTGTGGATTTCCACACTGCCTATCAGATGGTTGGTCTCTAAGTGTTCTTTGAAAGTCTTTGATTTTTGGAGTCACTTTTCACTGAGCTATCGAAAGGCTCGCTGCGAGGGATGCATTTGAAAAAGCACACAGATCTCCTCTGTATCCCGCTTACTTTTATCACAAAGGTCCAGGTTGTGCTGGTCTATAGCCGTCTGGGCAAACAATAGAACAAGATGGAGAATCCTCTTTGTCTGAAAAAGTTTAGTTGTCGGAAAGCAAGCCGCAAAAGACGAATGATGTTGCACTGCTTGTTTACAAGGCTGTATTTATAGTCATGACGGAAAATCCTGGTAGCTACAAGAGACTAACGTCAAAACACCCTGCAGTTTGTGCTACCAACTGCTCTATTTACCCATCGAAACATTTGGGTAACAAACACTTATAGTAATTTCCAATGTCACAGGAGGAGATGGATAAAGAGAGTTTACCTGGTGTTCTAAAGCACATTATCACGCTCTCACTGCTGATCAACACTTCCTGTTGTTTTTTAAGGAAAAATGGCAAAAGTTTGCTGATCGCAGCTTCTCAAATGTGAGAATTTTAAGCTTTGATGCGTCATATATGATAGTAAACTGAATGTGACCGTTGATTGGACAAAACATGACATTTCACGACATCACCTTAGGCTCTAACAAATTATAACGACATTTTTTTACTATTTTCTGACATTTCATAGATAGAGTGATTGAGAAAATAATCATCGTTGCAGCCCTTGCGATGACATCGCACTTAGCAAAGTAATTGTTGAGATATCGGAAGATGGTAACATTGCTAAAAAATGGGTCCAACATGACAATAAACACAAACAGTCAGACGATCACCGATGTTGTAAACATGTCAACAGCTCAGCCAAAGATCAAATGTGAGCACATCCATGATGTCACTAAGAATCACTCATTGCACAGGAAAAGCTGTCAGTAACTATATGAAGTACTGTGGATCAAAGTTGAACCAAGAGACTTGCGAGGTAAAGGTCATGTGACCAACAGGGGTTGCCAAACTGGCACTATCACTAGTGGGCTAAGCAAATGTTTACTGCTGGCTGACCGGTACTGGCTGCGCAAGACTGGGTTTGATAATGTTTTTCATGAGGTTTTATTTGAAAGAGATGGTGCAAAGGACACGTTTTAATAGGAATTATTAATGAAACATATGAAATGTATTAAAATGGCATGAGAGAAACTGGTCAACCATCAAATATTTTGCTATTCCAATTTTTACAAATCAATAAGGAGCACTCCTTTATGGTAATGTTGGATTTTACAGTATTTTGGCCTCAATGTGATGTAGACCTTGAGTTGTCAGGTAATAAATTTGCTTAAACTGCCAAAAATAAACATTTCTATCTGCTTATTTTATCTGTAGATGATTTTCTTGTTGTAATTTCCACAACTCACAATATATATATGTATATTTATATTGCAGTATAAAATTACATTATACCACAGCAGATTGGAAGATTTTTATCCATATTGCTTATCCCTACTTCACTGAAACAGAACGTTATGATCTTTTTGCTGCCGTTTAGCTTGCCAGTTATGATGATGATATTTTACTGTGATGAGACGCTACTATAATCAGCGATTCTTTCCATTTTTCAACACAATACTCTCCAGAACAACCTTGTTCCTTTTGTTTGATCCTGAGAATTGCGCAGGTCAAATGTCAACAAAGGTGAACTTTGACTGAATCTACCAGAGCTGAAGGTCACACCGAAACTGGAGATGCATTCTTGAATTTGTCAGCTGAAATTGTTTGAGCCCTGAGACGTGAATATTCACAGTCTGGAGAAAGTCTGACAAAGCTATGAGTCAAAAGGGGGGGATTGTGCAGACAGAAGGTAGGAAGATACTCATTAGATTCAAAGCTGAATTAGGAGTAACAGCCAGGGGAGTCTGAACAACAGATAGGCAGCGTGCGTCTGCCCGGTCACTAGGCTTCGACGCCTGAACAGTTGTTGACTCTCTCACACGATACCAATCGATTAGCCGGTGCTGACACAGAGTGCAGTGGCTGCCAAAGGTCGGTGTATGTGTTCACTCTGTTCCCCTGCCTCGAAAATTGGATTTGCATTTTGGGGAGACAAGGGTTTCCTGCGTGTGTGAGGTGTGTGTAATGTATTAGATCAGACTGCGAGCTCTGTTGCCTGAGTAACTGCCTGGTTCCACAGTATCACAGTATCGTCCCGCTGGAATGTTATAGGAAGACGCTGCACGCCTGTTTTCTTTGCATTCACACTTCACCTGACTGTAAAGGTACTTTAATGTCACTCCATTGAAGTGAACTATACATGCAGAAAATATGTGTCACTAGGAATTGAATTTGAATCATTTATATTTGATGTTGAATTGCTCAACTTGAATAATTGCATTAAAAACTGAATTTGAATCACATAATTTTAATTTGTAATGTTTAACTTGAATAATTGCATTGAAAAAAAACTGACAGACTGAGATATGACTGCACGAAGGATGAAGTAGAGGACCAGGAGGCGACCAAACAGATGTCCTCCACTGAGACACCCTTGAAAAGTACCGTAGAGGATGCAACGCCCCTGGCGGCCTGCTGCCTCATGACTCTGCTCACGTGGAAGCGCGAGGCAGGGAGGCGGGGCTGCAGTGGACGCAGGACTCAGGTCTCAGCCCGATGCTGCCGATCCAGGCAGAGAAAGCAGGACTCATGAGAGTCTGCTGGCGGCACAGGAGAAGCAGGACTTGCTAGCAGACATGATGAATGAAGGTGAAATCTTCTGGTGAACAAAGTTTGCAGGTGATGATCCGTTCTCAAAGGCGGCCGAATGAAAAAGGGAGATGAGCGATGCTAGCGCTGGGGCTTTATAGGGGGGGGAGGGTGCTGTGCGGATGCTACCCCCGATGGGACGATGACTGCAAAGATTTTTTTTTCTCAGGTGTGGAGCCTCGTAAGGTAAACCGATAGCAAAACCCGTTAGAGGGCAGAGCATGTACGACACAGAAGTAAGATGAAGTGATGCAAAAAAAAAAAAAAAAAGTCCCTGAAAACCTTCTCACTCATCAAGAAATCTTATCAAAACTGTGGAATGAGATTACACCTGAGATAAGAAGATCTATGCAATTATACAGGATATGCTGTCTCTTTTAGGCTGTTGACCAAATCCCTTATGTGTGACTTAGCGGTTGCTTAGTGAACATAATCCATGATTACTCTGCACCTGGGAGGTGGTGTTTGATATATTTCTGTGGATTAAAAATGGAAATTCAAGTCGACATGAGATACACTGCTGAGGAGCATTTCTTTAAGCTGTAAACAGTCATGGGGAAAGAATAAGAATTAGGAGTGAGAGTATTTCTGAAGGTTAGAGGAGCTCAGAGACATGCTGCACCTGCTGAGAAGATTTCAGTGTGAAAACAAAAAAAGTAATGACATTGTTTGAAGGGCACTTGGCCATCATTTTTATAGTTTATTGTAACATTTTACTCACATGGTTGACTGCTGCGATCTGGTCGAAAACAAGTCTAACAGGACAAGTAAACTGAGCAGTCAGACGAACAGGCAGGTTGTTAACAAACCTCCATTTCAGTCATATTATCAAAACCACTTATTTGATGGTTAAACCACCCGAAATGACAATTATAAAACATTAATCGCACAGAAGAAAAATGTGTGCTGATGTTGTTAATAAACTGATTTTTTTTTTAAAGCTGCACAAAGCATTTTTGAGTAATGGCAGCTTCAAATGGCAGTAAAATAACAACTTCAGCAGCATTTAATGGCAGTAAACTGAGTGAAGCTCAATCATACAGTGGCAGAGAGAGAGAGAGAGAGAGAGAGAGAGAGAGAGCTCAATGCACCGCAACTTAAAGCTACAGTATGTGTGTTTTTTCTTATATTTTTTTTAGTTGAAATATGCTCCAAAGCTTATCTTAAGGTTGAGGAGTTGTCCAAGATGTCTGTGACTCAGGCTCACTGAACAGCCTGGTAGCAGTAAAGAGATATACCCTTGTCAAGTTTTTAAGTGAACCTCACCCTTCTAACCAATCAGAGACCAAAATCAGGTGTTGGATGTCACAGCTGTCAATCAATGAGTGAACAAACTCTGTGGCTTTCTTACTCCTCTCCTACTGAGCCTCCAAGCTAGCATTAGCTGCTGGAAGATGTCACTATGTCTGATTCATAGGCTTGCAAGCTCCTGATACCTGCATTAGTCAAATAAAAACCTGTTAGTCACAGGAAGGAATCATTACATCATATAATGAGGATGCAGGTGAAGGGGTGGGCGAGGTGGAATGATTTGCCCTTGAGTCTCCTGCTAGCGCTAGCTTGATTTGCAGAACTTGCTTATTGTAGCTTTGTCTCCTGCTAGCGTTAGCTTGATTTGCAGAACTTGCGTATTGTAGCTTTAAATGAAGAGCAGATCTTCACCACTTTAACACAAGCAAAAAAACATTATCACTAATTTGACAAAGCATACTTGGTTTAAAATAAAAAAGAGGCCACATTCTGATTGAGTGATTACGATATTATCGGCTATACAAATTACTCTAGCATCAGTTTTTAGTGTCACCCAGAAACTTCTATGATGTCATTACATGTACAACTTACAATGTTTCTATATTTTGGTTTTGATTTCTGTATTTGCATGTTTTTATGCCATAAACTGATAAATGTATAAATTGTTGGCAAATTGATGAGTGTGTTTCTTAATTTGCTTGTGTATATTTTGCTTTTGCTTTTATTTATTTGCAACATTTTTTTTTCTAAACGGGATATATTTGTTGTCAAAGTGGGGAAAATGTTCTGTCATTTTCCTTGTGTTGTGTTGCATATTTGTTTTTCCCCAAGATTACAGTGCACTGAGCTTTATCAGCCACTGCACAGTCATGTCTTTCGATATAGCCGGTTGAGGAAGCTTGTAACAACAAAGATACCGAGGGAATAAGAATATTTTGATATGAGGTACCCCCATACTTTTGGGGTTAAGATGTCCCCGCTTCAAGTACAGCTGCAGGGACCTCTGTTGCATCTCTCTCTCTCTTTACTGTCTTCAATAAAGGCTTAAAATGCCCCCCCAAAAATACTTACAAACAAAGAATACTTTGATGTTAGGTTTTGGTTTGTTATTTCTTGTGAGTGTCCACACCCGGCAGAAGTCTTATTAATTTGAGCAAATTCACAGCTTCTCAATTCTTCAAAGTTCTTCAGATTTGCACAGCCATTGTGGAACTAAAGAACTAAAAGAAAGCAAAAAGACTTATAGTACATTGTAAAAGCTCTTGCTCTCGGGTTCATACTTATTTTTCATGCACACAGACACACACTAATGCTGGCAACAAGTAAAGATAGATAGCCATCTGGATATTTCTGTGTCCTCAGTACTCATTCATTTCATATGCCTCTTCTTCCTTTCTTCTTTCCTTTTTTTTTTCTTTCTCAGTTGCTACAGACAGAAAATAGAAAAAAAAAAAACAGACAAAGCTGCAGATAAGAGGGGAAAAGAGCAAAAAAAAAAAAAAAAAGAAATATAAAGAGCCTAAGGACAGTAGAGGATCACTTTGGCTGCTGACAGAGACCCCATGACGAAATGAATCATTTTCTGAGACTCTGAACCTAAATTCATGGAGGAAAGTTGATTGTGTCTACAGCATGGTGAGAGACAGAGGGAGGGGGAGATTAGGAAAATTGAAGTAGCAGAGTAGGTGTGGTTTTTCTATTTTGTAAGGAAAAGTGCATTATAATCAAGATGTGCAGATGCAAAGTCTTCACAAAATATGTGGAAAATGCAATTTCCTCTCCATTTGAATATGTATGTCTTGGCAAATCATCCTCCCTAAAATTTCATGTCACCAGCAACCGCTTCGATTTAAAACATCACAACGGTAAAGAGGTGTAGCACGTTTGTTTCTCTGGCAGTCGAAGGAAATTATAGGTAATTTTATATCTGAGACGGCTGGAAAGTTCATAACCAGCATTAAGTATCGGTACAGCTAGCGTGTAAGATCTGACAGTCATTTCAGCTGAAACCACAATTCCATCAACGGTGGCCTAAAGCCCCCTAACCCAATTCCAATGAAAAGCACTGCTTTCACCACTAATATAAGACAGGATTTTGTACTTCCCCAGACCCTGTACTTCACTCTGATGCAGTATGGGTAATTACAGAAATTATATCAAGATGATGGTGAGTATTTAAAAAAAAAAAAGAAATAGAAATAATGTTATGGTGACACCCTCACGTTTTGAGGCCCAGCTGTGGCTGACTGGGATTTGTATTCAAAACTCTGGAAATCATTTCAATCTGGTCTAGAGGCTCCATAATGATATAACGGAGCTCTAGAGTGCAAGCTGACATGCAAAGGAATTAAACTGCAGCAATGCGGTTAGAGGCTAATCGAGTGTCAAAATCGAGTCAAATGCAACTCTCAAATTGTTATCATAGAGTTTTTTGTTTGTATGTCCAGAATTATAAGATTGATAGTGCAACATAAAAAAAAAATGTTTTAAATAAATGCATTTGGTCTTGCTTTGGGAGATGTAAACAGGAAGTAAAACATTGTCATGGATTGGGTGAGTATGAGGGCTACAACAGCCTGTGTCTGTTTAAATTTGGGCAAATTGGCACCAAGCATGCCGATAAGGCTATTTTCAATTCCTTTTTGCAATGTACCCATAAATAACCCACAACTATCACAGAATTACTTTGAAACTGAACAAAAACATAAAAACATAATGATTCTCAAGCAAGAGTTACTGGAAGCGTCTTTTTTAATTATTTCTAAGCGTATTTATGGATGTTTTATTTGTGATGCACATTAGAGATTGTGATATCGTCAGGTCATGTGTAAGTCACACTGAATATAAAGATATGTGTATCACGTCTGCGTGTTCAGATTTGTGTTTTGACTATAAGAAGTGTACATTTTGACATAAATTGCAGTTCATGTTTCTCATTAGTCCACAAAAGCTAATTTTGTCAATAACAGATTTAACTCAAAGCAGCTCCAAACACCTGCTGTCTGGTAGGTGGAATAACTTAAACTAACTTGATTAGAGTGAAATGCACTCATAATTGCTCTTTCTACGTGCACATACAGATATAAAGTAAAGACCTGTCAGAAAAGGACATAAACTCAGCAGTAGCATAATCATAATTGCATACACACTGCTACCAAAGTGGTTCATATTGAGTCAAATGCAGTGTGGCAGCGTTTGCCAATCAGCATTTAGTTTTAAAAGCGACATGAGATGACTAACACAGCCCTTGTTCTACTGATGTAAAAATACAGCAGCAAAATGTAGTTACAGTATTGCATTAAAGTAGTGGTTTGGTCCTTCTGACTGATGTTATTATATATGACATCATTAGATTATTAATAGTGAAGCATCAGTGTTAGAGCAGCATGTTACTGTTGTAGCTGCTGGAGGTGGAGCTAGTTTCAACTACTTTATATACAGTTAGCTAGTTTAGTCCAGTGGTTCCCAAGCCAGGGGTCAGGGCCCCTCCAAAGGGTCACCAGATAAAGCTGAGGGGTCGTGAGATGATTAATGGGAGAGGAAAGAAGAAAAAACAAAGTTCGGAAATGAAAGCATGTGAGAAGTTTAGAGGGAAAAATCACTATTTGGTGGAGCTGTTAACAACTCATAGACATGTGAAATGTGACCCCGACTACACACTGCTTTTTGTAAGACGTCCAAAGCTAAAAAGGTTGGAAACCACTGGTTTCCTCTGTAACAATGTGTTGTAAAAGCTTGTTATATTATCCATTGTGTCAAATCTTCATCTGAAAAGTAACTCAAGCTGTCAAATAAATATAGTGGAGTAGACAGTGCAATATTTCTCTCTGAAATGTAGTGGAGTGGCAGTATAAAGTAGCATCAAATGGAAATACTCAAGTAAAGTTCAAGTATTATTTAATATGTTTTTATATACTTATGGGCTTAAACTATCCAACTAATGGGTACATGAGTACATAGAGGGGCTGACAAGAGCTGCTAATGGCAGAAGTTCATGGACAGTTTGACCTCATGTTAACTTTCAGTCCTCCATCGTCCCAGAGGGCACAGCCTCCAGTGCCATGAAAAGATGCTTGTTGACTGTGACTTGACTGTGACCTGCTTTTTTTTTTATCAACAATGCTCTGGTGCAGGCTAGCCTGCCACAGCTTACAGAAAGCAGAGAAACAACAGCTACATGTACATGCACACTAATATCCCATTATTACTCCAAATATGACAATATTCTGAATTAGGCCTTATTCTGAATGTAGCATTTTCCGATTAAGATGTGTGGGATATGCAGGAGCATTCTTTGGACATGTATACAGCGCTTTATTGGGGTTTTTTAACTGCAACACACAGCCTCCTGCCTGTTTACTCCTGTGCAGGCAAAATGACTTATAATGGAGCAGGAAGGCAGACAGAAGAGAGGAATGAGAAGAGAGGGGAGAGTTGTTCAGGGCAGGCTGGAAAAACAGAGTGCGCCTTCTCCACGACAGGTACGGAGGGGATTGATTATCCTGACTGACAGTGACGACTCGTTGTGATGCACCAAAAACACCCGGCAGTGTAGTAAACATCATGGGACAACTGAGGTACTGGATGTGCCTGTAACTAATGAATTTATCATATCAGTCATATCAATATCACTTATAAATATCAGGCAGCAGCGCACTAATGTTTTTGACCTTGCTGGTTTCTTGAGATTTTGTGATTCCCATTAACCCTGAAAACCCTGAAAACCCTCTGCATGTAAATGGGAATATTGGTGGAATATTCATTTTCATTAATCATGTAAACAGCTTAGTAGGAATATTGTCTTTATTGGAATAAGGGCAAAAACTGGAATATGTTGTGCACGTTTCACCAACAGTAATAAAGTTGTTTAATTAAACAACATATTTGAGTAATAATCACAAACACCTCACACCTGAAATTTAAATATAATATCAATTGACTGATGTTAGTTTTGTCAAATTAAGTTGTTTTCAATTCTGTGACATCTGAAAAGTGGAAACTATAAATATTAACCCCTTCACATTCACCACAGCTAGTAGCAGCTTGCAGCTAGTCGTCAAACAGCTTGAGGTTGAGGGTTGCCAGATCATCAGGTCAGGTATCCCCCATATCCTGCTATTTCACTTTTTATCATAATAACCCACATTTTGCAGAAAACACACAAACCTGGCGACTCAGCATAGGCCTAGATCTTACTGTTAACATTATGTAGAGTTAAAATGTAGAGATTGTTTGAGCTCTATAAAAATATTGGTGAGGATAATTCAGCAGCACCTTAACATTGGTAGGAAGTAGGGACATGTCCTGACCGTCCCTACCCAAATCTATGTCCATGCGTGTCACTCATTGAATTGAATGGGAAGCCAGTTCTCTTAAAGGAGAAGTCCACATTTTTTCAGCTCTATCTGAAAAAATGCCTCCCATTGAGGGAAAGGGTATTGGTTGCTGTATTCCTCCTGTCCATACTGCCCATATAAAGATCCCTTCTTGATGCAATTTCCATATTAGTGATGGGTGAAAAAAATCTACAGAATTAGATCAATCAAGTATATGTCTCCCAAAGTTACACTGTTTTAGTACAAATTTCCCTCTTTATGTTACTGTCTCACTGATGCAGCTCAACTAACACTGTTTGTGGAAGCAGAAAGAGGGGATTTCATACCAAACTCTGGAAGATAATCACTTGATTTGACAACTCAACTCAGACTGCTGAAACCTTGTATTATTTTCAGATGAACTTAAGAAGAAGGCATTCCATGAATCCCTCACATACATTTAAACCGCTTTAAGGAAGTTATCTTTTCACAGTCAATATGTTCATCAACTTATTTAATGTACATATGGGTATGTGAGTACTCTTTAATACATGCACATACCTGGTGAAAAAAACGAATAGAGTGATGCATTGAGAAGCTGAAAATCTCTAGCAAGCTAGTTAGCCTGAGAGCTGACTTATGTTTTGTATACATTTATCTTTGGACAAGTTCCAGCTCGTTATCAGTAGTCTCGGCTTTTCAACATATGCTGCTATCGCTCTAGTTCCACAGCTGTATGCTGTTCAGTGAGAACAGAATCAGACATGTACCCGTTGCAGCTCAAAGGATTTGTGTCTTGGGAGGAAGCAACGGTATAAATACTGCCACTTTCTCCGAAATAACAAGAGTGGACGATGATGTACAGGAAATCCAACGTCCAAGTGACCCGGCTTTGTTGCAATGTCGTCTATGTTGATTTGTTTGCTTCAAAGTATTTTTCAAGTTATTAATTACACATTCAGACATCCTGCATGCAGTATAAGACGTTCTGTGAGTTCTAGGAAGTTGATAACTGAAGCAGAAGTAAACCAGCCAGGCTCAGAGAAAGTGGGTAAAGCAGACATAAATTACAGCCCATCATTACAAAACAACCCTTAATAGTGTAAAATTATCTGCAGAGCAATCTGAGGATCAAACACTCCTTTAATGTCGATGTGTGTAAATAATTCTTTAATAAATGAAATTTGCAGCCACAGTGGTAGCACCGCTAATGAGTTAGCTGTACTCTACACTGCCCTGATGGTAACCATAGGGAGGCACAGTGGGGGAGGGCTGGCTGTCAAAGAGACATGCAGTGCAGTGCTTCTACTGTGGCCCCATACAGCCGTGATGAAGTGGCTCCATCCATCTTGTTGGCTCCCAGTAAAGAACAGCCTCATTTGGCTGCTGAGCTGATGACAGATGGGAGCCGCTGCAAGCTTTTCTCTGCAAAAGGCCGGGACCCCTGGCTCTCAGATCTGCGGACTGCACTCTCAGTGTCGGAGGGGGCAGAGAGGGTACAGATACACACAGAGAGGATGATGTCATTCAGTATGGTCTGCCTCTCTCTGTAAGTTCTTCTTCCAGTTATGCTCACAAAAAGAGTGACTCATAATGAGAGCTTGGATTCCTATATTGCTAATATTACCAGCTACTAAAATGAATGTTGTCATCTGTTGGGATCATAGATATTAAATCGTACAAATAGGTCATAAGCGCCACAGACACATATGTCAGTTGTAGCTATGGATACCTTTAAACATAACTACTGCATCTATGCTTGTTACTGTAATAATATATTCAAAATATGTTGACTCAAAGCAGCTTGTGTCTCTGCAGTGCCTCTTTACATTCTCTGCGTATTAATAATGATGAGCAGCCGGCTCCCATGATACCTCTGAATGTAACCTAGCATTAACCGCTTGTTATGTGCATTGCATCGTCTAGTGTTATTTCTGCATTCAACTTTCATAATTTGAGCACCGTGGATAGCATTTAAAAAAGCAGTGTGTACGACATCTCTTCACTTTGCCTCATCTCATTGTGATCCTGCAAACTGCTGTGTGCTGTTACAGTACTCTAACTATCCTGAAATGTAACTTCAAATTTGAATTATCGACAACATCGGCATGCTGCGTGACATCTCGCATAATAAATCAAGTTATTCTTTGAACACTGTAAACGTGTAGCCAAAGAAGTAGCATTATCTGGAGCACACATCATGGAAGAGGAAGAGAGAAACAAGTTGGCTGGCAGTGGGAGATCATTTACTCAGTGCGGTTTTTTGTCTTCTTTCCTCCCTTTTAAATTTAACAATGGATGTAAGAGAGCTGGATAGGATGCAGCCTGTCAAACTTTGCCCTGGTGACCGACTGTGGTTTTGCAACAAAAAGTCACCTCCTACCCAAAAAAAAACACATTGTCCCCATAGACCACTAGAATAAAAGCAAAACAAGGTATATTATTAATCTTTGTATTATGACTATTTATAGTATGAGGTTGTTGAACAGATGGGGTCTGGGACAAAACAGCACAATCCACAAAAGAAAAAAGCGTAGGTAGAGTTCATGACGCACTTAAAAAGGTTCAGAAAGGTTCAGAAATTATTAAAACTCTATAATTATTAAAACTATCATTTTTTCCAATATATCCCTCTTCTCCTTTTGAAGATGAAGGGTAAAAGTCATTTTTTCCATTGAGTGAATAGGATTGATTATACTGGTATGAAAGGCAGCTGTGGGATGGTTCTTCTGGAGCCAGCATTTTGTAATAGTTTTTTTTTCAACTTGAAGCAATAAAAAATCTTCAAAAGATGTGTGTCACTTTAACTTAGACCTTTGAGAATATTTCCAAGGTACAAAAAAAAAAAAAAGAAATCAGATTTGATTTCAGGTCTAGAATCTCTGAAACTAAACTACTCACTTCTTTCCAAAAAAGGCTGGATAGATGAAGAAAGCTTAAAAATATGTGTGTGGTCCACCCAAACCGATCCACAACCCCTCCAGCAGGGGTGATGAGATCCACTTAATTTGGATTTCTGCATTGAAAGTAATAAAAGAATGAATCAGGTTCTTTAAGCAGAAATCTCTCCAAAAGAAGGAATTAGTGCAAGTTGACTGGGTGACTTCCACTTCTGTGTTTGATATGTGAAAAGAGTGCTGCTGGTGAATGGTGACCTATTAATTTGATTTCTACTGTATACCTGGAGCCATATTTTGTCTCAACACCATTTACTGTGACTACTGAATGATTATATGAGAGAAAGGAATTGGAAATGACAGCTATGATTCAGAGGGGAGACGATGTGTACTGAACAGATGAATAGGTAAGTTTCGGCCTACGAGTGGAAGACAGGGACTGATTCTATTGTAATAACTGGAGCAGGAAGGTCATTCTGCTGTCTGGGAGTAAAGGAGAAGAGCTGAGACTGAGGGGAGGAAGTCAGTGCAGGAAGCGAGCCAACAGCACAAACTGGACACAATCTTTTTGGCATATCATCCCCCCACCATGAAGCAATACATGAATGTATCTGTCTTCAGCAGAGCCTGCTGATGCCAAAAAAAAATGCTCTACTTGTAAGTTCGGGGTTTTTTTTATCTGATGATCTGTCAGAAACTTTGGAAATTGTTCAATATTTCATAGAGAAATTATGACACTTTTGGCAAATTAGACCTGGGTCTTTGGGGTGGGTAGATTTGTAGGTTGCTACAGGAAACAAAAGGGCTACGAACAGCTAGGGGACATGATAGGCGATTTAGCAAATGACTGTTGGGTAGATATATATTTATATATACACTGGGGATAATGGGATAATGAGGGGAACTGTGTAGGCAGGTGAGGTTCAGTTAACTGGTAAAGTTGGGAACACAAGTTAGAGTTAGTGGAGAGGAAAATGGAATGAATAAATGAATGATTAATCTGATGGAGGTGATTGTGAGGATGAAGTGGAAGTCATGACAGAAACAGATTAGATCAAATAATTCAGAAAATCGGAGAAAAAAAAAATTATAATACATTATATCATAACATGAGTGAAGCTCCAAAATCATGTTTTCCATTCAAATGATTATGGATTAAATTTGCACAATAACACAATTTCAAACTGAGAATTTGCTCTAATGTTTGAAGTGACATTGAAACTCCTGCAGGTGATGATTTCTGGGCGTGTGGAGGTGAAGGGATGAAAGTTACTATACTGTATATGTGTGTAGATCACCTTTGTATACCAAAAAATGAGAGTTTTCTAGTTTAGCCTGAAGAACTGGTGTTGGAAGTGTCGGAGGAATGTGTCATGGCTGCTGAAGACAAGATAGAGAATAAAGAATATACAAAAGCAATTCCACCGCAAAAAACATTCAGCTGTGAAGTGTTTCTCAAAGTAGCAGTCTTCATTTAAATAAAGAGACCTGTCAGATGATGTATTACCTTGTTTGGATACAACCTTTTGATGTTGCATGCTACATTAAGTGACAGAGGAACAGCACTGCTTGAGTTACGATAACTGCGCCTCTGTGCATCAGCTTTATCCTTTTTTTTTTTCCACCACCTCGCTCTCCTCACTGCAACATTACCCTTAATGTTGCAGCAAAAAGTGAGCAAAGCACTAATTAAAAAAAACAAGGACGGGTAATGGCGTCATCTCATATCCCAGACATTCATAGCCGTCACAAACCTCATTTGCGTAATTACACCCCTCAGTTCCACAACACTGAGAGCGTGGCACTAATTGCTTTCTGTGTAATTGTATTACCTTTCTTTGGGTCTCTTTATTTCACCGGAAGAGATAATGAAAGGTTAGTGCTGACCATCTGTACCAAGCAGACAAACCAAAATCAGAGTCTACACTCCTCTGATTACACAGGTACAAATATGTTGCCATTTAACATTGCTAAGCAGCTGGAAAAAATGTCTGGGAGCTATTGATGACAAGTTGTTGCTGAATAATAGGCTTTTGATACAGTGTGCCATGGGTGCATTACACTGTGCATCATTTTTTACTCTTGAAATTACATTATAGTCCTCTAGTCGATATGAAGGACTTGATGAATGCCAGCACAGGCTCCTGAAAGCCTTCCCTACCCCACTTGAAGACACACACACACAACATCCACACGTACATCCAATAATGAGGGGTAATTCATCTTCTGATGAATATTGATCATTTACATTCATTTGTGGTTTAGCTTATTCATCAAGAAAAATATGTAAATGTATTGACAGGGCAAAGGAGAAATAACTGTTATGAATTTGGGTGAAGAGTTCAAGTTAAATCAACAATATGTAGCATCTTGTAAACATTGAAAATGTCACTATAAAACAATGGAAAAATAAATTATGTGTAACCATCTTAATTCTTGCCTATAAAGATATTTTGGAGACATTTTCAGATCATAGTTTCCAGTTGTGTGTCTAACACAGCAGGAGTGCTAGCTCTGCCTTTTTTTTTTTGAGGAAAATGAAGACTTCAGCCTCTCCAGTTTTCCTGTGTTGCTCTATTTGTCATCCACAAATAAAGCGAAGCATGAGGTTTTATTGAGTTGTTTAAGAGTGAGAATATCTCTGAAATTTAAGCAAAATTTAGGAAGTGTACTTCATAATGTTTAATTTTTTCTTTTAATTTATAAGGAAAATAGAGCATTTTTAGTTTGGTTTTTGTTTAGTTGTGAGGAGTTTAAAAGCAGTTGTTGATTTTTGAAGGTATTTACTCAATTTAAACCAAACTTAATATTTATCCATTATTAATTTATTGTGACGTCCCTCGTTTAAGCAGGCGATGAGACATTAGCTGGTTTTCGCTGCAACTTTATTGCACACAATAACACAGGCTACTGTGGGCCGTAGCCAGCGCCAAAATAACAAAAGAGCTGCCGTAACTCTTCACAAGCCTCTCACACTTAGCCTCTCGTAACATAAAAACTAACTGCCGGGCGCCAAAACAAGAAGAATGAACAACCCACCCCCCCCCCCAACTTCTCGCCAATTACAGGTGTGCTATCTCCTGCTGATCACTGTTAGAGGTAGCTCACATGATGGACAGGCTTACAGCATCTAAGCTGACAACGACATGTTCACTGACAGTCTGTAAATATCAGTACTGCATCTCAGCAGACCTTATGTCCGAACTAAACTAACAGTAACAATCATAACAGTTAAACACTAACATGAACACAGTCTGTTACATTGTTATCGGATACTTTACTCTCTAAATACAGTACCAGACAAAAGTTTGAACACACTTTTTCATTCAAGGGAATGGGAAGGTGTGTCCAAATTTTTGACTGGTACTGTATGTTAAAGGACAGATTGCAACAGACTGAATACACCCCCATCCCTCTCCTCTTCTAAGCCTGTAGGAGAACCTACAGTCACTGCGAAACTCGCGAAAAACGTGAAAGGCCCTCTCTAGAGCCAGTGTTTGGTTTGTCTGTTCTGGGCTACTGTAGAAACATGGAGATGCTACATGGTGGGCTCCCTATGATTATATAAAGGGCTCATTCTAAGCTAATGAAAACACAACAGTTCTTATTTTCAGATGATTATACACTGATTAAAATATAACTATGATTATTATATTCTATTTCTGCCAAGTCCGTTCCACTAGATGCAACTAAATTCTACACACCGCACCTTTAAATTGTATGCTTGCCCAGAGACAAATTGAACATTTTTGTATGTTCAACTGTCCTGCTATGTACGGATTAAAAAAAGGAATAGGAATGGATTAATTATCACATTAATGCACCACAGTTTCCATTTAACCAGTAATTAGTGTCAAATGATATGGTGCTGTCCAGGAAACCTCCACGGCAATTGTTAGAAAGTCATCCATTTGTTTTCCACATGCATATTATGGCAAAATGTTATCTGAGTGCTGATGATGTGCAGTTGGGCTGTTAGCATTGTATGATTAGCATACACGCGGGGATAGAAACACCTGCACAATGTAATCTAATCCAAAAAAGAAACAACCCTGTAATTAATCCTACCTTTGTTCCCCAGTGTATGTAAACTGAGGCGGTCAAAACACACCATGCTGCATGTATAATGCAATCCAATATAACAACGGTCTTCAGAGGTCCAGCAGCAGATTATCAGTTATTATTTAAAAAGTGCTCCAACGATTTAGCATTTCACTCCTATGACACCGTCAGAGTCATGATGGACAGTTTAAAATCAATGGAGCAGAACTTTTCACCTATGTTACCCACAATGCAACTCCACCACTATCAGTTCTGCTGGAGATTTGGGTGTGTTATACTAGTAGTGGTTAATGTAGCCTGGAGCTGCTAGCCTCAAGCAGAGATGAGGAGCGGGCTGCAGACCCACAGAGTTTTTGTCATTTTCAAACTTGTAGTCTTCAGCCCCAGCAGATGCCTCAAAAGGCTTTATACTACTTTTTTCATATATGCAGTAGTACCTCCCAAGACCTGTTAAAAAAAGACTTTGATATGTAAAATTGGTGGAATTCTCCTTTAATGGAAACCTGTTACATAAGGATAGAAAAGCACAAGCTTTCAGAGGTAGAGGTCTTCCTGGGTCTTAAATGTTAGGCCCAAAATTCAATGCGCATACATTTATTTTCAACAAAAGAGACAGGGACCAGAGGACAATCGGATCTACAGTATGAAAAATTCAGCAGACTCAACTAGAAAAAAACCCACAATGGCAACAGCATAATGCGCTATCAATTAACAAGCATTTGAAAAGAGCGGCAGTCATGTCATTTTTCCCATGCAATTCACAGCCATCTGCCTTTAATTAAAACACATTTTGTCTCCTGTGATGATGATGACGTGTGTGATAAAAACCACTTGGATCCACTCAGGTATTAGACAGATCCCAGACTCCCAGATGTAGCACGGGACCCTACACAGACCTGACCAGAGTGGACCTGTGATGATCTCTAAGAAACTAATGTCCCCATAAATAACCATAGATTTTAATCAGAGTCACATTTTTAATCTATTGCAGTGTTGTTTTTTTTATTTGGATAGCATTTCATTGTACAAGGTTTCCATTTTCTGAGTCATTGAGTGTAAAGTGTATTATTTGCAGTAACCCTGAACAGACTAGCATGAATCATGTTAGATGTTTGTCTCAGTGTTTCAGTCTCGCAAATTCCTTCCTTTCCTCTTATACTGTCACTGAATGAAATGTTGTCGATTTCACTGATTGTATTTGGTTTTAGTATCTGAGTCTCAGGGAAGCATTTTGTAATGACAACAAAGATGAAAAGCGCTAATACATTAAAGGCCGGTGACAGCTCAACATTCACAAACACAATGAAGGTCAGCGCTGCTTGTTGCACACCGGCTTTGATCATAGCGTATTTTTTTGAGTGCCTGTGGAGGCTTAATAGCCAGACGTGTGCCAATGGGAACACTCAGAGTTCAGACAGCTCATCTAGATACAGTAGTAACACAGAGCTGAGGAGGAAGGAGTGGTTACATACTCTCTATTTAAAGGTGAAAAGTTGTACTTTTAAGTCCTGACTCCACAACACAATGCTGGATAATTGTGGCTTCTGTTCCTTTAAAGACAGAAATAGAGTTCAATCTGATCTGTATCACAAGGAAGTAGAGGATCATTATTATCCTTCAGTTCAGGGAACAAGTGTAGCTCCAGCAAGTGTTATTGTAGGGATGTGTACCTGGTAGAGCTGCAACTAATGATAACTTTCATCATCGTTTCATTGTTTTTTCATTAAGCACATTAAATGTATTCGATGAAAGAAAATTGCAAACCTCAAATCGTTACATTTATAATGAAACAAAGAGAGAAAAGAAGGAAATCTGCACATTTGAGAAGCTGGAACCATGAGAAACACAACAAAACAAAACAAAAAAAAACCCTCAAAGGAATAGTTCAACACACAGTTCACACTTATTTGCCTTCTTGCTGAGTTAGATGAAAAAATTGATACCACTCACAACTATTAATATATAGCTACAGCCAGCAGCCGATTAGCTAAGATTAGCATAAAGACTAGAAATAGCGAGCCCAGCTCTGTCAATGTTATGTCTAATTTCTTAAAGACTCATACAAACAAAGTTATGGTTTTATGGTACATTATGCACAGGATTATCTCTTAGCCTGGAGCAATGTTGAACTATTGCTTAAAGCGATTATCAAAATCACTTAAATTTCTGCCAATCAATTAATTTAATTAACCATCAATTGTTTCGTTACTAAAAGCAGGCAATGAAAAGCATGTATTAAGGAGTAGAAACTGATCTTATAAAAATCTCGCTTGACAGTTCAGTTTATAGTCTGTCAAGCTCAAGCTTTTAAGTCTAAATAGATGAGAAGTCTTGGAGGTGTTCAGAATCAGACTTATGCAATTAGGTTGAAAGCTGCAGAGCAGCTACTAAATGGATCTTGAAGTAAAACTATTTTGTCAACAAAATAGATGCCTTTAATGGCTGTGGGAAGAGGAGAAAAAAATTAATGTAAATGTTTCCCTCCTAGAGTGAAACTTCGGTCGTGGTCGTTAAACCATTTTTTTTCAGCCTTTAAGATTAAGAGTTTTGGAGTTAATGAGGAAATACTACTTCAAAGTTGTTTAAAAATGGAAGTGACTGTTGCGTATGTGCAAAGCAAAGACGAAGCGTCAGTGTCTTGCATCTTGACACCACATCCAGCATATAAAGAGTAAGCCGACAGATCATTAGAAGGACCAGGAATTAAACACTTTTTGGCCAAATTCAGTCTTGGGATTAAAACTAATAAATAGTGTAAGAGTAAAAGCTTCAGGATACATCTTTCCTCTTTTTTTTTTTTTTGCACTCTGTATGCGTGTGCAACTAATAATCCACTATTGAATATTACTCTCCAGTTTTGGCACGGACTGCTGTCTCAACAAAACTTCACGCTGAGTCCAAGCGCATCATGGCCCTAAGAAGTGGTTGTGTCTTTGTATCTCATGCAGCTCATGAAAGTAAACTCTTACACCTGTCACAACAGCAGATGTCAGCTCCGTCAGCGTGTTTTAACATCCTCCTGACGGCTGAAGCTGCATAATTCTACATCAGATGATTCCTCGTCACCACAAGGCATAATTACTGCGTCAGAACTGCCTGATTTGTGGACCATTATACATACAGTAATTTTCTGCAGATCATACACTATATTTTGTACCATCCCTTCCCTTTATATTGTGTCTATCACTGCTACTGAATCTGATGCACTCATTTCACAGTCCTACTTATTTGCTATGGTTACAGTAGTGAATAAAATCATTGTAGCTCTATATGCGGCCATTTTTAAATTATTTTTTGAAACATTTCCCTTCCTCCAGTGCAAAGGCTAGTGTCATTTCAGAATGCTTGACAGATAGTAGCCGTAGACCTTGAAATATGGCACCTTTCCAAACCCAGTCTGCCATTATTAAGGTTGTGGCTTCGCTCCGAGACACACTGAAGTCACACTTGAGGTTAGATCTCATTTATGACAATCTCCGTGTACCTCGTTGCTGGCTTAATGTACCTCAGCGTTCTATTGCACACACCACTAAGCTCCCAATGGCCAGCATGAGCCGCATTTCGCTGAAGGTCGCACAATGTGAATATAAATAGTTACTCAGCTGAGACATTACAGCCACCAATATTTTTAAAGTCCACCTAATGCCAACATTTGTCTCAGGGAGTTACCAGTGACCGCACAGGTGTGTTAACATGTTGCTTGTTGCACAGTAAAGAGCAGATGATGTCTTATATCCGCCTTTTCATGGGCCACTAAACTGCAATTCCACTATAGTATCTTGATTTACGGCTTTATAGTAGAAAGAGAGAAGGTGGGCCTAGGTGTCTATCTTTCATAAAGGTAATTTGTGCAAACCAGAAAAGAGCAATAGGCTTGAACGCACTAAATAACGAGGTTTTTTGTTTGGTTTAGATGTGCTTATGTGAAAGAAATAGGACCAGAGCAGCTGAGAGCAATGAATAATAACACAATCTATCAAAAAATATGCACATCATACAAGTTTCAAAAGGAAAAAAAGTAATTTAGTTTGGATGAAGTTTACCCCAAAACAATAAACAGCACTGAGCTTTGGGCAGATTTAGTGCTCAGTGAATGCATGCAGAGCACCTACTGGATCCACCAGTTTAATAAACTAATCTCACCATGGAAACATCCTGACTGCAGCCAAGACTAGGTCCAAAATCATAACCACAGTATGTCTGGCAATTGTGCCCTCACTGTGCCAAGCCAACAATGAACTCATCATGACAAATGTGAACATGATAAAAAAAAAGAAGAAGAAGAAGTAAGAAATCATTCAAAGCAACATTTGTGCAAGATGTGTATTATTTTTTGCCCTTGTTTGGATTGTTGTGTGAGAGTTCCTGTAGTCGGGGCTCAATACAGTTGGTGGGAAGGCGTCAATACACAATCTCACCGAGGATTAACCATTTTAATTACTTCCACCTCTGTGCTATCACCATCTGCTTTGAGTCTGGATGGCCCTCCTCGAGCAACATGCTATTCAAATCAATTGCAGCAATCTGCACAATGTTACCATGATAAGCCATGCTGAGGTATTTTCTGGCTTTTGTAATCCAGTTTGCGTAGAACAGATAAGGTTTATTACATCCTGCGGTAATCTTTCCATGTTTGGCAACCTCCGGACTAACTTATCCAGCGGGGGTGTTGTTTCAGAAAGGACCCAGTGAAACAAGAACAAAAGGTTTGAGAGAGAATTATATGTTGTCAGATTGTTGTTAATGCATTACAGATTTAATGAGATAACCCTAAATACCAGCTTAAGTCATTATGCTTTCATCTTCTGCTGTGCTGCTGCTGCTTCTGCTTTTAATATAAAAGTCTGTCTAGAAATCCCTTGTTTTTTTCCACACTGCTACAACGGCCACGCTTTTATTCTGTTATGTTTGAGTCATATTTATGCCATTGATTTTATAAGTAGTGCATACCCAACACGGTCAATCCAGTTTCTTGCTTAACACAGCAAATATTGCCCGGCAGTGAATTGTTTAAGGCCAGAACGGTTCACAAACATGCCTGTTGATGAAATGATACTTGATACAAGATGTTGATGTGTTGAACGCCACAAACAATCGATGGTTGCGTGGAGGGAGGGTATTTGCTTGATGACTCGCGGTGCACCTCTCTCACAATAATTACTGGAGGATATACAGTATATTTCATACTGTACTTTGCCTCCTGGCAAGGTTGACCACAATCTACTAAAGCTCTGCTGTGAAATAAATCAATAGTCCTGAAACTCAGTAATTGCTACAAGAATAGGGCCATAAAATCCATCATCCAAAATGTTTACCTAATTAGATTAATTTAGCAGAAATGGCTATGTGGGTGAGTCATGGTGAAAGTGCGTGTGACAGTCTCTACGGTACGGTAAGATAAATGAACTTTGAACCACAGAACGACCAGGCCTGCTGGACAGAGAGGAGTCTGGTTAGTGTCTGAGGAAAATAAGGATGGAGGGCTCATTATTGGCTTTTCACTGTCAGTCTCAGTGGCTTCAATGACACTGAGGGCTCTGTAATTCCTTTTCAGTCTCTCCCTCAGTCTTCCTCACTAAGTCCAAGATAGACAAAAATAGAGAGGGAGGATTAGGGAGAGTTCGGCAGACAAAAACTGCAACGGAACGGAGGCGAGATAAGGAAGGGGGGGGGGCAAAAGAGAGAGCAACACCCGACGATGACATGCTAAGGAGACAAGCCGGGGGAGCAAAAAAAAAAGTTTAGACTATGTCAGTGTGGGATGAACAAGTTCATCAGTGTTACAAGAGTGTTAATGAGGATCTCAGGGTGGGTGAGCCCTGTGGTGAGAAAAATAAGAGAGATTAAAATCTGCCATCTTCAATGGCGAGGGTGCATTAGTCCAGAGATTGCCTTATTTAAACTGTAGACAGGATCAATTGGGCCTCATAGTGCAGCACAACGAGATGGCCTCCTCCGGCAAGAAAGGGTCAAGCACTCAGCTCCGGCGTGCAGAACACTGTTTAATTTGACTTAATAATGCGGTTCTAACCGAGAAAAGCCTTGCATATGCTGCTGCACATACATCAATGGATAAACGCCAATTTGTCTTTGAGTGCTGATGGCTATTTCTTTCTCTCTTTTCCGCCTTTTTTTTCCCCACCATGAATAAGTGCAATGAGTTTGTTGTTATGGAGGCGGATACCAGGCAACAGCAAATGCATATTATGGAGAGTAAAATGTCCATTGTTGCTTTGTTCTCATGCAGAGAAGAGAGCCAGATACAACCATGAAATATACTAAGTACTTTTTTTTAAAATCAGGCTGCACTTTGCTCCTTGAAGCTCCACTAAAAATATTTTTACATTAACATTGAATCAAGTCATCGGGGTCACTCGCAGTGATTCACCTACAGAGAATTGTAACCAAACTCTGCAGCCTTTTAGCCTCTTTTAGCTCATAGCTTTGGATTTTTGGCACACATGTGCACTGTTCAGCATCGATGCTCTCATCAACCTGATTTCCAGCAGCATCAGGCAGCAGTTTTATGCAAAAAAGCTGCGATAAGCTCTGATAAGCCCACTGTACACTACACTACGTGCCCCCGCACCAAACAGCAGACAAAATTAGCGACTAGCTGGTGAAGAAAGTGGAACATCTAGCAGCTAAAGAGTCATATATTTCTCTGAGGAGCTAAAAGGAGAGTGAATATTGAAGGTGGATCTCCAAGTGATTGCTAATGTTGCTCTGTGTGGGCTGGATGTGTCAGAAGGCAATTGCTTGATAATACATTACAATTTAGACAATATTTCCTGGTTGCTCCAAATAGCCATAAAACAATTAATTAAGCTTTGCAAATTTGAACAAGAAATAGCATATTCTTATTCCTATAAAAATGAAAAGTTGGATTTAAAGGCAATAAATCACAGCCATACTCACTTGAAAACACAGTTCAAAAAAAGTTTTGCCACAAAAATCACACTTAAATGTAGGACCAGAGCCTAATGTTAGCTTAGCTTAACATTAGCTAGATATTTGTGTCTGGCTATTACAGCTTTAGTCGTCACTATTATAAGGTTTTATCACAAACAACAAGAGTAAACAAAAACAATTAGTAAAAGAGTTTGTTGTCCTGGATACGGTGCTGTTGCATCTGCTCTCAGTCAGGTCACCAACAGTTTAGCTACTGGTAACTTGTACAGATCATCGTGCAAACAAAATCATTGAAATCACCTGTTTTTACATATGAAGTTTCAAGCCCCCTCTGTTTTATTGTTTTTTTTATTTGTGATTCACTTGTAATTGTTACGGTTAACATGTAGCGTGACATAACATGTTGGTGGCATATGTGGTCATGAAAAAAGAGAAGGAGAGGAGTACAGATTCAGGAGGGGAAAGATCAAGGTCAATGGTGAGGAATGTCTGACAGTCAAACTATTTTTAGGAAATATTTTATATATTAACACATATATACTGTACATTATTCTCTCTTGACACATAACCAGTTCATGGAAAGATCCCCAGTAACTATTCTAAATTCTCATTGTCTGGTACCTTTTTTACTGCATTTCCATTTTACATTTATGTGGTGTGACAAATAAAAAGGTATTTAGTTATTATGAGCAATGATAGCCATCATTACTAAACAGAAAAAGAACAAAACTGATCCTCATTAACAGAAAAAAACAAGGAAAACATATCACAGTACCACCCACACTGTTTAATTGACAGGAGATCACATGGGAAGAGCAATAAAAAACCTCCACGACAATGAGCACTTAGCTTATTAAGATTAACCCACAAAAAAGAACATGTCTGTAGATGCAAAATGCCATTCTTTCTTGTGGGAAACACAGTGTTATTCTGAACTCTAACATCATTTCATGTTCATTTTCTTTATGCACGAACAACAGATGGTCTCTAATTTTTTTCCTCTCAGTCGGTACTGCAGTTCTTTGCAATCGTAATGTCATTAATGAACCCAAACACCA
The DNA here is from genome assembly GCF_914725855.1 of Thunnus albacares. Lineage (NCBI taxonomy): Eukaryota > Metazoa > Chordata > Actinopteri > Scombriformes > Scombridae > Thunnus > Thunnus albacares. The sequence continues at coordinate 29,994,677 of NC_058113.1, forward strand.
TCTACTGACAAATAAACAAAGCCTGTGTTCCATAATAAGTGGTGAACATTGCTGTAATGACAAGATATTTAAGTCTTCCTGTAGGAGACTGTGTTCTGACTGTACAGTACAAGTACATGAGTGTTACATAAAATGTACTGCACTGAGAAACGTCACCCCCGGACTCTGTGTCCGCAATTAATATTCTGCCGAGGGTCTGATGAACTAAAATGAAAGTACCAGCCAAGGATCACTTTTAGTGTCCGGAATAATAAATATCTTCTTGTTAAGGACAAATTGCACTCTGCTCATTTTGGCATTTTGTTTAATCATTTCAAGTACTGTAAAAAAAAAAAAAGATTAGAATTAAAAGAAAAGAGCAGATTTAAGATTCTATTACTTATTCTTATTCATGGTGGATCTTTTGACTTTATTATTATTATGTTAAGTCAGCTTTATTTGCGTGCAGATCGTGGTGGCGATAACTCGCACCAAACTGAGCAACTGTGACCATTCAAGTCATAGTTTTTCACAGGACAGCGTGGCAAAGTCAAAGGCTTTGTTTTCCGTGATGAAAAGTTGGACATGTGTTGGGTTGCAAAAAAATTAAAAAAAATACAGCAATATTAGACTGTCGCCTGCAGCTCTTTATCTAACAGCTCACTGTGACTGTTTCTCCTTATATTATTCCTTGTTGCGATGTTTAAAACTGAACCACAAAATAGAAACAGAGACCTCAGGATGAGCAACAGAGCTCTCTTCCAGGACATGCAATATATATGGTGTGTACAGAATAGATCAATACAGCAAAATAGTATGTAAAAACAGATAACATTACATGACTACTTCAAATTAAAACCCTGCAGGTGGTTCGTCGGTGTTCGTTAATGTTATGCATCGCCGTAACTAAACACAGCTACGATGCGGCTGTAGGAGAGTGATCAGTTAACAGTAAGGCTGATATCTGTTAGATGAAAGTATGATCAGTTACGTAACTAAACCACAGAGATTCAGTTACAAGCTCGAAAAGTACAGAAATTAAAAACAGAGCTCTCTAACTAAAAGCACAATCTCACATGTGTTGCTTCATCAAAGACATGGCTTTGGTTGGAGGGAGAAGACAGTTCCAGGTTGGCCTCTGTCAGCCCTGCTGCAATGGAAATGCATGAGTTTGCGGATTGGCACAGCATGCACAATTATTGGTAGTTGGTGTAGATATTATTTTACTGGTTTTATTAGTTGTATTAGTTTGATCGCTTTTTGTTTTGTTTTATTGTTTTTTTCATGTATGAATGAATTGTAAGGACATTGATGAGTATCTAAGTATTTCTGGACATAAATGCTTTGTGATGCAGCAATGCTGAGCCCAAGAAAAAAATCTCTAAGGGGACAATAAAGTATATCATATGTTATGCTATGCTATGTTATGTTATGCTCTTATGTTATGCTGTGTTATGTTATGTTATGTTATGCTATGCTATGCTATGCTATGCTATGCTATGTTATGTTATGTTATGTTATGTTATGTTATGTTATGTTATGTTATGTTATGCTATGTTATGCTATGCTATGCTATGTTACGATGTTATGTTATGTTATGTTATGTTATGTTATGTTATGTTATGTTATGTTATGTTATTCTATGCTATGCTATGTTATGTTATGTTATGTTATGCTGTGTTATGCTGTATGTTATCTTATCTTATCTTATCTTAACCTATCTAACAAAAGTACTTGGGCCACTCAAATTTGGGCATGTGAGACACCAGGAAATAAATAAATGTAACACAAATTGAATTCTGGTCAAGGTTTAAAAAGGTCCAATGACACTCAGACTAAAAGTCAAAACTGTACTGTGTGTCATTCCTTCTCTTTCACAGAGTGAGACTGACAAACTATCTGTTTTTTGCACAACTGTCTGACCATAAAGGCTAAAAACCCTTTACAAATAAACACAGATAAAACAGAGGTCCTTATTTTTGCTTCAGATAGCACAGCTCCCAAGGTTGCTCAGTGTATTGGGTCCCTTTCTTCAGCTGCACAGTCTAATCCTAGAAATCTCGATGTTATATTTGATCAGGCTATGCAATTTGATCAATATATCAAATCGTTAACACATTCATGTTTTCTTTCATTTAAGAAACATTGCCAAACTCAGGTCTGTTATATATCACAACCTGAAATAGAGATGATTATTCACGCTTTTATATCATCCCTTTTCATCTCAGTAAGTCGTCCCTGGATCGCCTACAAATGGTCCAGAACGCTGCTGCGAGGCTGTTGACCAGGTCCAGCAGGACGACTCACATCACACCCATCTTATCCTCTTTACATTAGCTGCCCATCAGGTTTAGGATTCATGGTTCCTGACCATGCATGTGCATCTCTTACCTGCTCCATCATTATATCACCAGTAGGCCACTTACGTCCTCTGATCTGGGCTTACTGGTTGTACCTTGTGCTTTACTCTTGTGACGCACTTGCCCTGTGAAAGGTGCTATATTGAATAAAGTTTGCTTACTTACTTACTAATAGGGAGAAATCTTCCATCAGCAGTTGGTTTCAGTGGGGAGTTTGTTGCTAGTAGCAACCAATACTGGCACAGTTACATTAGCATTTGCTGTTTCACTGACATTGTGACATTCAGCCTTTTGTCAGTGACCAAGATGATCACTTTACTGTTGTAATTACACTGGCTGTCTGAGGCAAGTGTGTTGCTAACACAGTGTTTACTAGATTAATTACCAGTTGTTTTTTTTTTGCTTGAGCAGAAGTAGCAATAACACAGTATAAAAATACTCCATTACAAATAAAAGTCCTGCATTCATAATTTTACTTGAGTAAAAATGAGTTACCAGCAAAATGTACTTAAAGCATCAAAATTAAAAGTACTCAGTATGCAAAATGGCACTATTCACTATTATTTGACTATTTTTATTGATACATTAACATGTAAACAGTAACTTACACTAATATACTGTTGGGTACTTTAACCTATAATGATGCATCATAAACATGTCATCATGATATGTTTTACATGTAAAGTCTTTATCTGAAAAATAATTAGTAAGTAAAGCTGCTGAGTAAATGTAGTGGAGTAGAAGTATAAAATAGCATACAATGGAAATATTCAAGTAAAGTACAAGTACCTCAAAATTGTACTTCAGTCCCGTATGTTTACTTTCCACCTCTGTTAATTACTGTTTTGTCCTTTTGGAGACTTTAATTTTGGATTTTTCACTGGTGACTCAGTGTGAATAAAATTTTCTTGCTAGTGTACTGATTGATTTTTATAAAAAAGGCTTTTATTGTATCTCATCTTTTCCTAATTTGCCATTACTATCACTGAGCTTCCAGCGCTTCCAGTAAAAATGTAAAAAGTCCAATTTGTGTCTGAGACAAAGGTTTTAAATCAATATGTAACTTTGTGCATTTAGTTCAGCTTTCAGGACAGGAAACATTTTGTTGAGCCAAATAGTGAGCATTTCAATTTGGAGCATAACTTTCTAATGTGCATTTATTCATGGCATATACTCTTATAATGGCTGAGATTGTTAGTAATGGATGGTGACTTCACTCAGTATTAATTAATAGATGACTCCACTTGTCACATTAAGATTTAGAAGGCAAAATGAGCCATCCTGTGATTAATCAAAGTGCTTAATGAAGACAAAATACGTGAATGTCACTGAAATGCCAAGAGATTTAATTGTTGCCGCTAATATGGATAAATCAGAAATAACACACACATTAACGGAAGCTTTTCATCTATTCTAAAGATGGTTTGTTCCAGCACTAGTTTTATGTAATTTCATCTCTACCTTTTCTAAGCTTCAAGTGTCGCCTTTAAAAAGGAGCTCTGCAGAAATCACAACATTTGGCAATGAGCCTAACGTCTTCAAAAAAAATGACAGACGCCTCGATAAATGTGGTTTTGCCATTATGAGGAAATCAAGAATTCACTGGTGTTGGTGAGAGGTTTGAAGTATGAGACACAGTTTTTAGAGTATAATTTTCTTGCAGTGTGACAAATGAAAAGACGCTTTGTTGCCAGTAAGAAAACCGCATGGGTAAGACTTAATTTGAACCCCACGTTTAATATTTACAATAAGTATAGAAGCAATTAAGTAATAAGTACTGTATAACATACATTAACACACTATAATGTAGTTTTAAGCAGATATAATTGAATTATCTATGTATTTGCCAACAACTGTAGCTGTAGAAGCAATAGATAATGAATGATTGACAATATAATATAGAACAATTGTACTTGTATGATGTGTTCTAGCAGATTTAGCACTCATTTTGACATGCATTAATTATATGTTTGGGCATGCTAGCAGCATGGCTCTATGGATACCTCAATAACTAAATTCACAACATTTATTTTCCGTAGATGATAAATCATGCTGACTTTGGTGATCTCCTGACTTTACCTCTATAGCACCACCATGAGGTTGGCAATTCAAGTTTTTAGTGAAATGCTCAACAATTATGGGATGGATTGACATGAAATTTGGTCCACATATCCATGGCGCCCAGATCATGAATCCTAATGGCTTTGGTGATCGTTTGACCTTTCGTCTAGCGCCACCAGCAGGTCAAGCAGGTCACTTATCTTGTGAAATAGTTCAAAATCTACTTCATGGACGAGCACACAAATCTGTACAAGCATTCATGGTCCTAAGAGAATGTATCCTGATGACTTTGGAGATTTTCCCTGTTTTTTTCTCAAGCAGGTAAACATTACACCTGCTTTACATTTGAATGTTAGCATTTGCATGGCAAACATGTTAACGTGCTGACCTTGGTATTTAGAAAGAAAGCCAGCATTACAGTTATTGTACATGAACTTGACACTTTAATGTGGTGGACAAGGTGAATCCAGTTAGAGGCTGTTATCCCTTATTGAGTTTTCCTTATCAAATCAATACCAAACACAGCAGAGGAGATGTAGATAACAGAGAAACCAACTCCAACTAAATATCAGAAAAACCGATGTTAACCTGCTGCAGCCACTGCAGCTGTGAACATGCCACCTGAAATCACCAAAACTCAGTCATTATTCCTGTTATAATGGCAGAAAAACAGCACTCAGTAACCTTGACAACTTCCATCCTTTGTTTGTTGAAGCCAAAAGTTTGGCTACACTTCGGGGCTTTTGTGATGCCTGTGACTAACGGTACCATTTCCCCCTGCCTGCCTCTGTGACACTATTACAGGTAGCAATCAGCATGCCTGAATGGGCCATCGGGGGAAAATGGCTTTAAAAAGAAGCACCTTATTATTTCCAAAAAAAAAAAAAAAAAAAAAAAAAAGCTTTTACATCTCAATCTTATCCAGAGTGACAGCTGAATAAGCTTTAAATTATAGTTCATCATTGTTGCAAGCAGACTAGTGAGCACTTGCGAGGGTCAAATTGACATTATTCATATGGAAATACTCAAAATATCCAAATAGTTCTGACAGTGTTTTACGTTTGCTGGTAAAAGAAATGAGCCTGACAGAAAAATCATTTTTTCCAGGTTAAGACTAAAATCACAGTGAGAACAACAGGGCACTAGGTGACACCATGTTTGTTTGACCTTCATTCATCTTTCCAGACCAGGAAATTATGATAATTATCCAATGATTGTGCTCTGCTCCACAGAGAGTGTGTGGTAATGTTTTATGAAATCAAAATTAAATATAACTATGCTTTCCTCCACCACCTCACACACAGATGATTAAATTACAAGCACGCCTGCACACAACAAGCATACAATCTTATACACACAAATCAGACACAGAGAAAAAACACATAAACAAACATGTGCACTCACAGTCTCTCAACCAGCCCTCCCGCCCCGCAGTCGAGCACATTAAAAAACAATTAGGCCTCTCTGATTTGTCTGTTTTTTCGCCGCCTCGCCTCGGCAGCAACCCGCAGAGTCCAGCTGCTTCCCTCAGGCCTCTGCGGAGCAGGAGGGAAAAAAATTGCTCCTTCAAAGCGACAGAAGAAGATGACACAGAGTGAGAGAGGGAGGACTTCACTGCAGCCAAAGTGGTGGACAGAATGAACTGGTGGTGGTGTTTTGAGTGTGTAATGGCAGTGGAGTAAGCATTCATGTGTGGTAAGTCCCGTCGGCCGGATACTGTTGCTGTAAGCTCTCTAATTATGTTGCCGGGCAGGCTGATGGACAGGCAGGAAAGATGCAAAGCCTCTAGAGAGGTAGGATTTAAAAAATATATACAAAAATAAGATTACAATTACTGACTAAACTATTATGCAACTCAGGGTTTTTTTGCAGGAAGGATGAGTCTGGTTAGTTTCAGTGCAGCTCTAAATGAAACACAAAAGTAAAAAGATTCTTAAAAGGCAAGATTCAAAGTTATTTTTTTTTATTTTGTGTCCCATCTTTGTTCCAAAACACATTTCTGTTGAGTTTCTATTCAGCAGAAATGTAATTTCCAGAGATCACTTTCAATCAAACAGTGAGACTATGACGTCAGTGTTACGCTTGACACTGGAACTTTGAGGCATGAATTAAAGAGAAGGTAACATGCACATTTCCAGGTCTATATTTTTATTCTGGGGCTCTACTAGAATCTCTTTGCAAGATTTACAGTTCAAAAAAACTCTTTATTTATCTTATACTGGCCCTTTATGCAGCTCCTCAGTTCAGTCCTGTCTCTGTCAGTCTGCCCTCCCGATGCCCCTCGGTAGATTTCCACCAGCTCCAACGGCTACATAAACAAACAGTGGTAGTAGGATTTCACTTCTTCTTCCCACCCTTTACTCAAAATATAAATCCAAAATATGTGACTGGACAACGCAAACAATCCATGGAATAACCTTTGCTAAAACCTCAGCAACAAAGGTAACTTTGCAAACGGAGTGTTGAGAGTAGGCCAAAGCTCTGGGTTTTGACTTGCAGGGAGCATTTTTATACACGTTCACCTCAAGTTTTCGAACTTTGACTATGTTTAACACAAACATCCAACATTATAATAGTATAAAAATGACAGAAAATCACAAAAAAACTGTTAAATTCTATGAGAATGCCGGGTGGATTTTGCTTCATTTCTTTGAGCACTGATTTGGTGGTGTTCAATATTAATTGCCCTTTAAATATATGTATTGCTCACATACAGTACATTAAAGCAAGAGAGAGACCGCAGGCAATACATAACCACCCTGGAGCCATAACTGGTAATAACATCAAATGAACACAGTCAAACAATAAAATCTTTATGCATAAAAACGGTTGAATAAATAAATAAAACCAGCGTTCCCATAGGGATGCTATCAGCACCATAAACCAAGAATGATTTGTACCAACATGTATACACAACATTACTGTGTATGTATGAGAATAATAATACAACCGGCGTGTTTGGAGTTGCTGTCACAGAACCTGGCCGTGCAAATTTTCATACTTTTGTAGTTTCAATGTGAAGCAGGTGCAATTTACATAATATAGTTATTCATATGCTGACAAAACAGTAATATTGTCTGAACAAAAACATCAACTTTCCAATCAGGGTCAGCCCAGATTTAATTCAGACATCTTTTCTTGTGAAAACCACAAATCATTCTTTGTTCCATGTTTGGGCAATTTGCAGTACTCATCTGACCCTGCACTGTCCTGTCAGTGTTCAGCTGAGATATGATTCCTCCGTATTTTACCCCTTTATACATATACATTTCACTGTATAAAGAAGATTACAACCAGATTTGAAAAACATCTCACATTATCAGCAATAAGACAAAACCCTCAGTGAGCAGTGCCACACACTCAGATGATCTGTCGCAATAGGTAACGGGACTTAATTGGCCCAACTACTGGGCCAATTACACATCGCAACATTGGCTTCATCTGCTACTTCATTCGACCAATGGGTGGCGATGGTGAACACTTGAAACCTCGAGAAGCATACATATATTCATCAAATGGCTAGAAAGCCTCAAAATTTCATTGCCATCACTGTTGTTTCCTCGGATTTTATGTTGCTGAAGTTAAAGTGTCTTTTCAGCCATGGTTGTCTTCATTGGTCATGATAACAACTCTTACATTTTTTCCAAAGAAGACAGAACTGAAAAACATGTAATTTTCTGTGCACTGGACAAGACTGCAGTATTTTTTTGGGGGGGGGAAGAGGAGAAGCAAATAAAAAAGCTTTCATGAACTGTGTACAGACTGAATAACTATTATATCAGTTGGCAATGGAGAAAAAGAGAAATTACCTGAGAGGTCTTGAGCCATTTCATCTATATTTGAAAAAAAGAGAAACCAAATATCATTGGGGGTCAAACTCTGGGTCATTGTTTTACCACTGTTCACATAAAAATAAAAATATTTAACAGTCAGCAGCTGCATCACTGGTGACATTCTGAATCACACTGTAGGAGAGGTGAACGTTTTCTGGTTGCAGATTGCTTCACCTCTGTCATCCCCAGCTCCATCAGCAGGTGACTTGGAGGGGATAATCCCCGCCAATCAATTACCCTTCACAGCCAAAGTCATCAGCCGGCGCCGGCTGGGCTTATTTCAGCAGTCGTCGAATCAAAGGGGGGAAAATGAAGGGAAGCATTTAACCGAAGTGTGCACATTCTACAAAGCTGTATAACCTGCTAATGGAGCGCCATAGCAGCGAGTCCCATGTGACCTCGGCATTCTTGCAATGATGGATACAGGTGATTTAAGAGTGGCTCGCGACGTTCGATTGCGCTGCTTTGTCGCAATTTCTCTCAAATGAGACAATTTGGTGTTAGGGAAAAGCAGGATTGCTGCGCCTAGAGTCGATAAATAGTTTTCTCCTGCAAAGCAAACAAGAAGCCGGGTCACTCCGCGGTCACTGTGGTCATCACTAGTGAGTTCAGTTACTTACCATTTAGGATTAAGTCATCATTTCGTGTCACATTGCGGAGGTCCCTCACAAATCACCCCACGCTGATCAACTCAGCTCAGCTTAAAGCAAACACATCATGGAAGCGAAGTGAGCGTCCCATCTGTCTGCTGGTGGTGGTGGCGGTGGCGGTGGCGGTGGTGGTGCTCCCTCTCTGGCACACTCTGTCTGTATATCATAATCAGGAATGAACACAATCAGGAATGAATGATCACAGAAGAGACAGAGGAGATGTCTGTGTGGATTCTCAGTCATCCAGATCATGGTTATCCAAGGAGGGTTGAGGATAGAAGATAGCTTTGGATAGACAGAAGAGATATGTATTAGAGCTTGGCTGATGGCATTCATTTCAATCGCAGCCAATTTATTCTCCCAAATAATACAAGCACTAATCTAATAATGACAAGGAGGGGAAATTGCTTTTCACCAGCGCTCTGTCACACAGGCGTACACTCACTGCAAAATTAGCAGTATGTGAACGTGTGTGCTTATGCGTACATGTGTAAGTATACTGTATGTGTGTTGCAGTTGCTTCCATTGTGAGAACATGTGTGGGGATTTTGACTATAATTTTAGTTACAGTTTGCATTTGGCAAGATAGATGATAGTGCGTGCGTGCGAGCGTGCGTGCGTGTGTGTGAATAGCGGGCTTAAACTAATTCTTCTTACCATTATCATTAGACAGGGTGAGCAGAGCTGAGAGGGGATTACTGTCTTAGTCATCCTCTACATCACTTACTTTAATAAAACTTCAAGCCTGTGATTACATTTCATATGCAGATACAGTATGCTGCGTGAATAGACAATGAGTAGTAAGACAAGGTTAACTCTTGTGTCACTCCTCATTCTGTGCTCTCTCTCTCACTCTCTCTCTCCTCATGCAGTAAAATATACTTCAAGTATAAACAGTAAAGGTATATGTGTAAATTTTCTTCAGGTAATCTAGGTTTTTTCTAGTTGAGCAAAGGTTTGGCATTTTTAGCAGAACATACTGTAAGTGTAAGAATTAAAAGTAAACATCCTCGTTATGTAGAACGACTGCTTTCACAGAGTTGTGAATCATATACTGATTAACCTGCAAATCATTCGACATAGCACATGTTGCTATTTCAAACTGTTTACAGCAACAGTATATCATATTACTATGGCTGAAAATCAAACCTTAGTGCTTTTTTTTTTGGTGAAAACCATCCCCCCTCCCTCAAATTTAGATTTCATTTAGGCAAAGTTTTAATAGGAAATAATTTAATAGGAAAAGCTTTATATTTATTTAAGTAAGATATCAAAAAAAGTATTTCTGTGGAATCAAAACTTATATCAGCGATAGTATCAACTAGTATCAAAAAAGCTGTACATATTGTGGGAATTTATCAAATGTTTGCTTTGTAAAACCTCAATCTGACAAGTTACTGTAGCAACTAAAAGCTACAAGTACAATATTTTCCTTTATGTAGTGAAAACGAACAACGCATCTAAAAAATGTACACAGTTACTTTACATATGTGGCAGCCTGTACAGCCGTCAAATACATATAGTCCAGCAAAAACTACATTTCCTTCTTAAATCTCGTGGGGGAAAAGAACAAGTGTCTCTTAAAATGCAAATAGTCCAGTAAAGTATCAGTGCCATAAAGGTGTTGATTACTTGAATAAGTGTATTTCGTTAATTCCCAACTCTGCTCACAAACACAATCACATACTACCAGAAGTATCTTTCAAAACAGTCTTCCATCTCATTGCTCGCTTCCTCCCCTTTTACTGTGCAATTCTCAAAAATAGTACAATCGTGTCAAAGCGACCCGCCTGCATCGGTCTTTTTGACGTGCTTCCTCAGCGGTCTGCCCTCACATGTGATTTTGAGTGTGACCATGTATGTGTGTTTCATGCATGTCAGAGCTGGATCAGTTTGGGTAGAGTGTGTGTGTGTGTGTGTGTCATTCCTCTGACACACCTCACAGGGAGAGGCAAAGGACTACAGCAGAGCTGACAGTGCATGACTAAATGCCCCCCCGTGAACCTGCCTGAATGGAGCTGACTGCTCCAATGAGGCAGGGCAGACGAGACAAAGCACATGTGGGCGAGGGACCGGAGAGCGATGGAAGAGGCCGGGCTGGATGTGTCAATCTTCCTCGCCAGGGGACAAGGAGACTTTGTGTCAGGGCTAAAGGATAGGAAACTCTGCATTGACCAGGCTATAGTGGGACACTGAAAAACCGGAACTATTGTTCCATGATTCGGTTTTGAGGGCGTTTTGTTTCTTTGGAGGAATGGGAAGCTCGGTGACAATGAGCTTGATGGATGTCCGCGCCTCTGCCCTCTAACATCTGTGGATGATTATTCTTTGTGTCATGCCACTTTTTGGGTTTTGGAGGAAACTGGTGAAAAGGATAGTTTTGATTCTTCATCTGATGGGCCTATTGTTCACAGAAAAATCCTGAGAGTTTTTCTCACATGCTGACGTCTATTTCTTCATTGTCATCGCCTGAGATTAGTTTATTATTCTGCTCCAAAAAATCAGCACAGCAACCAAGAAATTAAAAAAAAGAGAGAGAGAGCATTTTCAAATTTCTCCTTCTCTTCTTCATGCAAAGTCAAGTGTTGGTGCTTGAAGTCAGAGTTTGGGCAAACCCATATTGAACTAATCAATCACCTAATTCAGGTTCTTGTTGAAATTGGCTAATTATCCCTGGAGCCCAGTGGAAAAATCAATCCTACTGATGATTTTGATTGGACTAACCATACTCCAGTTGATTATAAAAGGGGCTTGATTGTGTAAGAGAAGGTGTAGACCGCCTGCTACCATGTGAGAAAAACAAAGAACACTGGCTTGTTATTCATGGTCTAAAAAGTTAAATGGCACTTTAAGCTGGACATGAAACACCTTTTCTTTGTGCTTAAATGAGGAACATTGCAGCCATGGAAGCACTTAACTGCTGAACATGGTAAGTGGGTAAATTGTACTTTGTTGTACTGGCTGTGTGCAATGAAACAGCAGTGACGACTTATAGTTTCAGACCATGAGAAACATAAAAACGTCTCAACCATCTCCATGTTTTACTTGAATTGATAAGCCGGAGTCATATAAACAGAGCTAACGGGGCAGTGAGAAGACAAACTGTGCCATCAGATCCTCACAGAGAATGTCTCGGCACTCCCTTAGCTTTTTACTATTAAAAAGCAAAGGCGTGGATTAACTTCATGTATTATTCAGTTTTGATAGATAATCTTTCTTTTGCTGTGGCTGTGTTTACGATCGAGGTTAAGTTTATTGCATTGTCTGGCTTCATATTTTATTGTATTTCCTTGGCTGGCACCAAATAATACAATTAGATTTTTTTTCCTGAGTTGTGTCATTTGGATCATGCTTCAAGCTGACACACTGCAATCTCAATCTCATTAGCAGAGAAGCGGAAGCATGCATATTATGCTGCGTGCTCGGTCGGCAGTGGACACCGCTTTGCCTTTAAACTTCGTTGTTTTTCATGCGTGTATTTTGGTTTATTCATCATTTTGAAGGAAACAACCAATTATGCAAATAGCACTCAAAAGCAACCCATTCAGCAGATTTCAAATGGCCTTTTCTCTGTCTTCTTTCAGTGTTGGTTGTGCTCTTTGTGTATTTTTGATAAATCAAGTAAATCTACAGACTATGGATCACTCTGTGTCATCTGTCAGCAGGAAATGAATGGTTACTTGGAGATTTACACAGGGCTTTTGTATCCTGTTCCCTCTGAGGACAGCTACCATGAGAGAACAGGAGAGCAGAGGTGAACAACAAAGAAAAAAAAAATCAGATTTAGAGTCTCCTCTGAGAAATTCATCTGTGATATTAACATCTGATATCTGAAGCATGGCTGCGTCTGTGTACATCAGGACGAAATACCCTTTAAATTTTCCCAGGACGTGCCACTAAGTCTGGATCGGTAAGTAAAGCAGGGGGAGAAAAATCAATAGAAAACGCTGGGGTCTGTCGCAAATGAGGGAAAGAAGATTCATGCAGCAGTCCACTAAAAATAGATAAAAACCTACAGAGTTGATAGGAGCCAGGCAGCTTAGGGCCAGAATCTCCTGAGTGGCTCCAGTCTTCTTATGCCTTCCTTAGGCCTTTAAATCCCTGACCATGCAGACCATGCAAACCAGGCCGACGCCAGCCGCCTGCAGTGTGTCCATCCCCTCCACCTTATCGTTAATTTCCACTCCCGTCCTTGGAAGGTCACACAGTCTTCAGGTCCAACTCCTCTCCCTTCCTTCACTCCCTCCGCCCCATCTCTAATCCAAGTGTCAAAATTGGCCTTGGAGCGCTTGTTAAACACATAGATGGAGCATGCACATATGGCGAATGGCACAAAGGCAAAGATGGACACTCAATCACACACACACACACACACACACACACACAGATGGATTGCTGACAGAGCTTTCAACATAAAGTGACCAGAACATATGCCTGTTAACACACGCTGTCAATTAAGGGCCAGATTGTGATGGGAGACAGTTGGACCCCTTTCTTCAAAGCACTTAAAACGTATCCATCTTAAAAAGAGATCTAAAGTGCAACTGTGTCTTAAAGGGGCTCCATTGTGGGAATTCATGATTTCTACCATTTACTCACATTAGTAATCAAAGATGTTTCATGCAGGGATTGATATATCTGGGTGGTGAACAAGAGGCTCGATTTAAAGTTATGGAAATTATGAATATCTGCTCTGTTCACCAGGCAGTTTAGTGTAACTCTGGTCTTGGTTCTGGTCAGTAGCAAAAAAACGATTCTAATCAGGGTGGTTTTCAGCATTTCATCTTGGTTCGACCAGTCTGACTCACTGGACCACTGGGATAAGACCTCCCACTGTGACATTCTGCCTCTTTCCGCTTACTATTCTCAATTCCATTGACATTTTTCAATACGAAACAAAAACAGCAAGTGGTCGCCCTCACTGTCAAGCTACATAATGGAAAATGTTGACAAAAAGGAGTATTCTGCATAAGTCAGGGAACTGGCCAGGTGTAAAATATTCCTCAAAAACATTTAGGCCTCTAGCAAAAAGTGGGGAATGTTATTATAATGCTAATAAAGCTTATTTTTATTGCACTTATCAAAGCCAGTAATTACAAAGTGCTTTAGGGCAAGCATAAAAACAAGAAAGAAGAACATACCAAACACACATACATTCCCACATATATAACATTTAAAACTGAATGTAGAGGGGACGTGATTTTCTGCCATTTATATACTGTTATAATGTCTGATATTCATGTGAATGGTGGTCAAAATTCCCAAACTTGAGGTGAAAATATGTAAAAAATTCCGTCTTCAAGTCAAAAACCAGGGCCTCAACCTGCTCTGAATGCTCTGTTTGCAAAGTTACCTCTACTTCCCCATCGAACTGATATCAGATTGTTTGCATATGCCCACAGATGGCCATCCGTTCCACAGCCTTTGTTGCTAAGTGTGGTATATTGATCACATAATGGTTGTATTGTTAAAATGTTTACTTATGCTTTTGGACCTCTGTGAACACGGTAAAATTCAAGGGTTGTAAGTGGTGCATGTGCATTGATCTGTAATGAGAAATATGGCCTTGTAAAGTGAATGAACACTACCCCTGCCTCTGCCTCGTTAATACACAACAGAAACTGGCCCTTGCGGGGAAAGATAGACACTCGGTGTCAGTACTAGTGAGTACAATGGCCCTGTTTAGAGGAATTGACAAGTTCAAGCCAGAAAATGAGCAGTGGTCGGCATAGATTGAACAGCTGCAACAGTTCTTAGAAGCTAACGACATAGCAGAAGAAAAGCAAGTAGCTATGTTGCTAAATGTAATGGGTGCAGCTACCTATGGACTCTTGAGAAATTTAGTGCAGCCCAATAAGCCAGAAGACAAAACATTTGATGAAATAGTGACCATTCTTGAGGGACATTTTGAGCCAAAGCCTTTATTGGTAGCGGAGAGGTTCCATTTTTAGCCAAAAGGCTAACCAGTCAGTGGCACAGTATTTAGCTGAGTTGAAGCAATGCACAGCTAACTGTTAGTTTGGTGTGAACCTAGACTCATCACAACGAGATCAGTTCATCAGTGGAATAAGAAATGAAGCCTGCTAGACGACACTGCTCTCTGAAAATTATCTCACTTTTGCCAAAGCTTTTGAGATCGCTCTCAACATGGAGTCGGCCGACAGAGACACACATGAGAGGAATGGAGAGTGAAAACGTCGGGGCAGCTAGGCATTCACAAGGTGAGGCCACAGGGAACCAATAACTGCTACAGATGCAAAGGGAAAAATCACCATGCCAACGAGTGCCATTTCAAGGAGACAAAATGCCATAACTGTGGCAAGACTGTGCACATTAAAAAAGCATGTCATTCCAAGACACAGACAGAGAGTGTAAGGAATTCTCAGGGCTGAGGACAACAAAAGAAACACACAAAATATGTGGAAGCTGTAGAAGGTGGAGGTGTTCACCATTTTTGACTGTCACAAGTGAGGATGCTGAACTGTAGAGAAAAGCAACATTCTCTGTAGCTGATGTTGAATTAGAGATGGAAATAGATACTGGAGCTGCAAGGAGTATCATATCACAAGGAACATACAGAAAGAAAATCCTACATCTGTCACTGCAGAGAACTAAAGTTAAGCTTAAAGTTTAAAATGGAGGTTACATTCCTATTTTGGGGCAGATCACAGTCAAGGTGGTCTACGAGGGTCAAACAGAGGACTTGCCACTTTTAGTTGTTAAGGGAAATGGATCAACACTGTGTGGCAGAAATTGGCCAAAGAAACTCGGGCTAAATTGGCAGCAGATACAAGTATCTGAACAAAACAATGTGTAGGTCACTTGGTGAAGAGCTGGATAAGTACTCAGAGGTGTTCGGAGAGGAGTTGGGGACTCTTAAGGACATAAAAGCCTCAATCATAGTTAAACTTGATGTACCCCCTAAACTTTGCAAACACAGACCTCTCCCATTTGCTAGGAAAGAGAGTAGAGAAAGAGCTCAGGAGGCTGGAAGAAGCTAACATTATATCTCCAGTGAAGCACAGTGAATGGGCAGCACCAATAGTGCCAGTGGAGAAAAGAGACATGTCTTTCCACCTGTGTGGGGATTATAAAGTGTCAATAAGTCAGGCAGTTGAAACAAACACCTACCCCTTGCCTCGTTTGGAGGAGCTTCTAGCAACCCTTAGTGGAGGGAAGGTCTTCTCTAAGATAGACCCAGCAACAGCTTACCAGCGGGTGTTTGTATATACTGTTAGGACTCGGACGGCACATCAAACCAGTTCTGAATGACAATAAATCATCATAAAACAGCTGCCCGCAGGTGTCCTGACTCCTTGCAGGAAACAGAAGGGTTGTTTTCCTTTTCCACTGCAGCACAACTAGACTGTTTCAGTAACAGTTTTGGCCAATGAGCTATTGTTGTATGTTTACATTTTTCAGTATAAAGGACCAAAATATTATTTTCTACCTTTCTTTTTTTCATGCTGTATTGAAAACGTACCAAACCGTGAGTTTTGTATACTGTTTCACCCCTAGTGTCATCAGATCAAGTCAATAATTATTCTCAATGAGTCTTGGTGGTATCAGTCGCTACATTCAGGCCCTCCGTTAAGTGTGCTGGTGGAGTTACACCAACAAGACCCTCACAGGATGCTGTCATGCAATATTTTAAGTTTAACGTTACGTGATTATCATACATTGGGAGTGTTTGTAGAATGTGAAAGGCAACACACCGCAATTCTTATTTGGAAGGTCCTGGCTCCAAATGGAAAAGATGGCGCCGACCATAAGCAGCAACTCTGGGCTTCAAACCAGCTCCAATGCAAACCATTGGATGACGTCACACCTCGCTACGTCCATATCTATATACAGGCCATGATGTAAACTAAGGCTGAATCCAAATGTCCAGACTTCCCAACACTTGCTGACTTGTTGACGTAGATGGTGCACTCTTGGGAGGTCTGAGAGCGTCAAGGTCCAAATCCACAATTCATGAAGTCCAAAATGGACATTAAGAGGCCTTTCTGTGAACTTCCAGAGAGCCTGCTTGGGGATTTCCTCGGAAGATTACCCATAGTTCATAGCAAACGTAAAAGTTGGAGTTGTCATAATATATAAATAATAATTTAACAACATATATGATAATAGCAGGAGAGCTGAACACAAGTGGAAAAAAGACAAGTTGCAGGTGTCTTGACATTTTAAGACAACTGGCACAGATATCAGAAAATTGTGAGCACTAAAAAGAGAAAAATACTTTTCTGATATTATTTCACATTATATGTCACAAACCTCATGTTCTTTTTAGTACCATTATTCTTAATATCCCCCAATCTGCTTGTCTTGATGTTTCCTAAGAGACCTAAAGAAAAATTCCTCCTTTTTTGTTGACAAGATTGCGATCATTAGTTACACATCTCACGGACTTCTTATGACCCATCAATCATCCATCCATGCTCTATGGGCAGAACATGCACACTAGAGACTTCTGCCGGCCGAGCGGCTAACTTCTGGTTAGTTCTCTGCTAACTTGAATGGGGATAAAATATTTTAATCACGTGGCTCTTCTACACTTTCCAAATGTTATTGGACTGAATGGATCAATTTCCAATAGTGAAACGAATCATTTCGCTGGGGATGTGTGACACTCAAAACAACTTATCCACCATTTTACAGCCACAAAAGCAGCGACAGAGTAGGCTACGATGGAGCCTATGATGTAAGCACGTGTTGACATTGTTAATTATTGTCAGTTGTAATTATTCTCATGGCCAGAAGGGGGAGACAAAAGTCCCGTATCCCAGCTTTAAGCCCTGTCTTAAAACCATAGACTGTATGAAAATATGGATGTAGTTACCATGACGTCACCTATTGGTTTCTGAAGAGCGGTTTTGAAGCTCAAGGTGAGCCGCTCCGGCCACTGCCATCTTGGCAGTACGTGACTCTGTCTAACTCCCAGCCAATGAAAAATGGGCAAAGAGGCAGGCCGAATGGCTGAAACAAGCCACCTAGCGGCTGGCGGACCTGTCACTCAAAGCAGCCATGTTCATCATTATGCATAACTTTACGGCTTAATAAAATTTAAACGGATGAGTTATAAACAAATACACCCCTCATAAAGTTGTCATGAAAGGGGAAATTAGCTACAGAGACCAAAACCATTTTTTGTACCAGGCTGTAAACATGTTTATTTCTGCTGTAAAGTTGGGCATTTTAACATGGGGGTCTGTGGAGATTGACTCCCTTTTGGAGCCTAAAGTGGCCATTCAAGGAACTGCAGTTTTTGGCACTTCCGCATTGGCGTCATTTTAAAGCCCTGGTGGTTGCAGCTTGCTTAAAACACATCTTTATTCTTTGGCTTTTAACTCAGTATGAGAGTTGCCTTTCTTTGTCCTTTTGTCCGTTAAACTGTACTTTGTGTTTTTTACTGTGTTGTTTTATGGCTTTTGCTATTTTGATTGTACAGCCCTTTGGTCAACTGTTGTTGTTTTTAAATGTGCTTTATAGATAAATTTGACTTTGACTTTGAACAATAATAAAAGCAACCAGTGAACTCCCTGCACACAGTTTATAAACTGTTATATTTATTTTTGATGTGCCTGACCTATAACTTTATTGATGTTGTGAGGTTTATATCACATGAATTGTTTATTCCAGTAACATTAAAAAACATTCCAAAAATTTCTTTAAAATGAGTTATAGGGTCAGGAATTTTGATTCATCACATCACTGAATCACTGGCCATTTAAAGATCCCTTTCTAATTCACTTTCAACGTCCTTTCAAAATATGCAGTCTTTGTTATGTGCAAAACTGTATTATTTAAAAGTTTATCTGAAGCTAAAATGAATTAGCCAAATCAAGTGGATATCTTTCAGGGTTAGTCTTTTTAGTACAAAATTCCTTCTTTTTGTTTAACTAGAGAGACTAACAAAAAGAGGCAATTTGGCACTAAAAAGACTATTACTTTGGAAGATGTCCACTTGATTTGACTAATTTAGACAGCTGAAACCTCACTTTAGATTCAGATAAACTTTGGAATACATTTTTATCCAAAATGAGGACTGTACATTTTGTCTTCCATCACTTACACTGAAAGCACATTTTGAAGGTGAAGACGTCATTGGTATAACGCAAGTCTGGAGGTGTACATTTGGATTCAGCCTAAATTGAATTGGTTCTCACAGAGACGGAAGCACAACAGCACACACACTCTTACTGTACAGTGAACTGGGTTTGTGTGGAAACCAACATAACCTCCCAGTCACTGCCACCAAATCGCGCTATGTTCCTCACTGTAGTTAACACTGCTTCAAGGTCTCAGGAACAGAGTTTCATGCATACATAAAATATGAGCGCTAATGACCAGTTTCACCATTACTGCAACGTGCAATTACCATCATAATGATTTGCCATTTATTTGCTTTCACAGCAATGTGAAGAATTGGGTTTAATTAATAATTTGCTAGTGAGGAATTAATTGGAGGATGCGGCTGTCACAGCTGTGCGAGTGTCCCCTGCCTTGCACGGAGGGCACAATTAAGTGATGATTGCCAGAGCTGCCATGTTGAAATGTGACCCGCTTTGAAGACCAAAACGAAGAGGGAGGATGAGAGTTCGGGAGGCAGAAATGACACTGACAGACAAATGGAGGGTGTTAGGTTTAGCTACTGTCGCTGTGTCAGCTCCCATTAATGCTTTCTGCTGAAGTGGGACAGGATGCTGAATGCTTATATTTTTTATACACACTGACATACATACACATGCACTTACATGGTCCTTGGCCCTGTTTGCATTAGAGAGAAACTGTTATGGAGGTTTAGCATCTGAATTTTCAAAAACGCATTAACACTAGAGAGTGAATGTCTCTGCAATCACCGGTGCCCTTTAACATTTTACATTTTGTCACTTCACAGTTTGATAAAGCAAACCTTGAGCTTTGCACTCAAAAATTCCAAAAACCTTTCCTCCATTTTTCATGACAGGAGGAAGATTGAAAACGTGTTTCCAGCTGAAACCTGCCTGCTGAAAACAAACAACGGCTGAAATGGTTTGATTTGCACAGGATTAGCGTTGTCAGGGGACGTCTGTCGTCACTGAAATATGGCAGATCGTTTTCTGTGGATTCTTTTTACAGATTAAGAGAGGATTAAAATCACTGTCCACAATTATCATAAATTAGCGGATGTCCCTATAGGTGATGTTTGTGCTTTGCCAACAGAGTCTGCCTCTCTCTTTCTCTCACACACACAAATGTGCTCACATAAAGACCAATATCAGGTTGCCATTACAAATTTAAGATGATTTTGGCCTTTAATTAACCTCTTGATCCCGTTTTTTGTAGTTAACTTACCTCATAAGTTGGAAAAAAATAAATTTTCACTCACTAATTTATATATACCCACCAAGATATTCTGTATTCTCTTTGTTTTTGTATGGGCCTTGAAAAACCGTTGACTTAAATCTAAAATTTTATTATTATAATTACTCCCACAGAACTGAAAGATCCATGACTTATTGACACGACTTCCTAGTTTATATTCAGAACTGCCCGTCAGACTCTCCTTTGCTTTGTCACATGACAAACTGCAGATGTATTCACACTTAATTTCTGAAATTTCTTGTAGTGCATCAAGAAAGACCACAGTAAGTTAGGCCAGAACCAGTAATGGAGGGTACTTTTTTACAATTTTAAGGTACTTTTATTTTATTTGAGTATTTAAATACTTATTATTTATTGTTACTTCATTCTCTAGTACATTTAAAACAGATATGTTGCAGTTTTTACTCCTCTGTCGTAGTTGTTAAGATCTTACAAAACAAATGATCAACTCATAAAATTTAACACAACAGTACATACATAAGTTAAAATTCACTCCCCCTTGACCTACTACAATATTATGCAGTAATGTAATATAGAATAGCAGAGGCCTTTCTGCATGAGTATTTTTGCTTTTAATACTAAAGCTGCATTAATCAATATTTTCATATGAGCAATGATTTATGATTCATATGAGCAATGGGTCAAATTACTATGTGGGATGTGAAAGGCTCATAGTGACGAATCCACAGAAATATCACCTGATTTTAGTGTCCTCCACAGCTCTACAGAGGATTTTTCATTGTTTTTTTTGTTTTTTTTTTTTACAAAAAAAAACAACAGCAGCTTCACTGTTTGATTCACTCTCACTGCTCTAATCAGCCTCTTCTCCAACAGCAGCTGGGAGTTCAGCTAATGAAATGAATGCTCTGCTGGAGGTGTAAATAGGGAACTTTTTGCCGACACACTGCTGCATTAACTGTATAAGTGATAATATGGCAATTCTGTGTTATGTAACAGTTTAATCCACTGCCTCCATGTGGCCAAAAAAACACTCACACATCTTTGACATATAATCACAATATAAAGTTGAAAAACTATTAGCAAACAGTTACCAGTTTACATAGAACATTAGCATTCAGACACAGCACAACATTAGCAATTATTTAGAGCTGTGTTTGTGGCAATATTCAGTCAATATTCATTTACCTCTAGGCTATGTGTATGTAGGGAAATATCTGGCTTTTGATGCTTAACTATTATCACCAGCTGGTTGCTAAGTTTGTCTGTTTGCTTTGTGGCCGTGAGTGGGTAACATAGAGGGGGATTATCAGAGCTGAAACCAAACCAAAAAAATTAGCTAAAAGACGCTAAAATGCTCTTAGGTGATAACTCTCTGTGAATTTGTCACTACGAGTGACCCCTTTCATATTGTATATAGTAATTTGAGCCATTGCTCATATAGAAATATTGATTAGTGCAGCATTAATTACATTTTGCTGATAATATTCATGTATAATTATACTTATGTGTAATTTTAAATATACAACTTTTAGTTTTTTAAAGGATCTAAATACTTCCTCCACCACTGGTCAGCACTGGGTGAAGTGAACATCAATACTGCATGAGCCGAACACGATCCTGGTGACCTCTTGCTGCAGATCACTGATTGCATACAGTAAAGGCACAAGCAACTGTGTTACATGTGACACAATCAGGACAAAAATAAACACAAATCCATTCAGAATTCTATTAAAAGCAAACAAAAACAGTCAGATTGTGTCCACTTGCTGCCATGTGGCGGTCACTGACCTCAGCGCAGCCAAACACAGAGCTAATAACCAGGTACGTTCCCTGGAGGTCTCCCCTGTGTCCTTTAATCCCTCTGAGACGAGCTGCACTGCTCCAGAGGAGATGAATAACCACAGCACTCGGTTTCAACACTCTCACAGGGGTTGTATGTCAAGATCACACACTACCAGCCTTTCCGTTTATTACATGAGAAACTCTGGACACAGTAGGAACAAAAAAGAAAGAAAAAAACCTAAAGGACAAATGTCAAGATCTGGGAACAGCAGTTCAGAGGTGGACATGCTTTTCTGGACAGAGACAAGTCAGAATTCGTCATCGTGGTCAGGATGAGGGACTGTAGATGCCAGAGGTGTTGCTTGAGTAGATTGTTTATTCCTGCCACTGGTCCGAGGCAGATAGAAACTTGAAAGGATTATGCACCTATTCAAACTCTCCCCTGTAATCCTTATAAAGGACAACAAACACCTGAGGCGCTACGCCTCCACAAAGTCCACAAAGATGATTGTATACAACTCTGACAGGATGTTTGTGACTTAAAAAGCTGCTTTCCTCATTTACATCTCTTGCAAGTTTTTTTCACTCAAGGTCGGACATCTTCCCATGGGGAAACTAGCAGTAGCAATGCAGATGAAAACGAGTCCAAATTCTTTTCTCTGAACAAGCTGTCAGATATAAGGGCCAAGATTGGAGGAACAACATGTCATGTCTTTAGAGGAGATTTTCATGAAGTCATTGTTTGCTTCTTTGCTTTTACGGCGCTTTTATGTGAGTGAATTAACACAAGCAGACATTTGACGGGAAATAAGTCCTTTCCTCCATCCTGCAACCACTTCTGCTGTAAACTTGAGTTTTCTTTATTTATTGGGGAGTGTTTGTTGTGAACAGACACAATTGTGCTGCAGGATGAAACTGGCAATTTGTCTGACACTGACCTATAAAAACGTCTTTGCACTTCCACATTAAAAGGTTCGACTGGTGTGTGTACACCAGTCGCCCTTGTAATTTCTCTGATGATTCCTTTCAAGCAGTTTGGTTTATGGATCACGGAAAGGCCGCCGACCCAAACAGCTTCAGATACAATCAGGGGAGTGCACTCAGCTTTTTTTCAGAATTAGCTGTCTGTGCACTATACTCAGCATCAAATTAACGTAAAAGTAAGAGGCTGGAGCACTGATTCAATTTTGACAGAAAAGGTGGAGCCATATCCATTGAATTTCAAAATCTTCTTGACCTCTGAACGTCCCTGCTGAAACACAATGTTCAGTATAGTCTCACATTAGTGACCTGTATCCTTAGTACGTAGGAGCACTGTGCCAGTGCAGGACAATGGCCTGCCAGAAGTCATTCTGTGTTTGTGTTTGTCGTTTTGTTGTAAGTGAAAGACACATTATGGGTTGTTTTAATTTCTTAAAAAATAGGTATCATCAAGGGCACAAAGTTGCACAAAGCTTCAATCTCTTTGCTGGACAGAAACTTTATACTGAACGGTCTCACAAAAACACAGATTACACTCAATCCCAACATTTTTTTGTGAATTCTTCCTGCTCTGCCTGCAAATGGCAACTATAGTTTGGTTATGGTTAGGCAACAAGAACTAAGGTATGAAAGACATCCATCATGTCTGCACCCTGACAGGACACACTATCTACCACTTCTAAATCTTGTTCTGCAGTATCGTCCAATATGTATGCAGTTCCAGTGGAAACTAGGCTGCAAAGCTCACTGGTGCCTTTACAAAAAAGTGCTTGTGGAAAAATCTTGCACTTGGGTAACTAAAACTTCTCATAACTGCTCAACACACCTACAAGAACATTACTTTTAGATAGTTTTTAGTAGGCTCAATCGACAGCAATGTTGGTTGGTCAGTCAACCATTTTGGTGCCGAATGAAATATCTCAACATGTACTTTATGGATTGCTATGAAATTTTGCACAGATGTATGTGGTTCCCTGAAGATTTATCCTATTCACTTTGATGATCCTCTAAGTTTTCCTCTATAGCTCACATTTCACAACTAATAAGATCACATTGGTGTTTTTTAGTTCAAGGTCTCAACAAGCATTGGATGGATTGCCATGAAATTTAGTAAAGAATTCATGTCCACCTTGGGATAAACTGTGATAACTTTGGTCGTCCATCAACTTTTAGCACCATCATCAGGTCAAAATTTCATTTCATTCAATCCTTATACCTGCAAATCTAATGACATTCCCATCATCAGCTATACTTTGCTAGATATGTTTTAAATTGGCAGTGCTAATTGGCTTGTGTATCATCCTGCTAATGTACATTCTCTCAGTCTACTGACCTGATGACACCCTACAGTTACAGTTGGCAGATGCATTCAACTCAATGCTGGTGAAATTGGATGGATTTTTAATTGGTTGTAATATGGGTTATTATTAGTAGTACTGTGGTCATGTTTTGTTAAAGGCTGCAAGGAATTTGAGCCTTTAAATCCTCTATCCTAGAAAACACTGCAAACACATGGTATGAATGTATGTTATGGTAGTTTCTTTTCTTTTATGTGGTCTTAAATGGGTCCACATCAGTGACTGCCAACTATCCACACATGTCCAGATTGCATTTCAGCACTTCACAAATAATAACATGTAGTCTCAGGTTTCCTGTTGTGTTTTAGTGGAACACAGATGATTTCTCCATGAGAAAGAGTGAGGTTACTAATTAGACAAAGCAGATGGTGTTGTGGAAAATCTGTGCTGTATCACTGTTGACTCATGACACTATGATTTTTTTTGTTGAAAACATGCATAAATGTACACAGTAACAACACTGAGCTCTGCTAGCACCCCCAGGAGGCCAAACTGCTCCTAACACCCAACAAACAAACCAATGAGTCAAAACTAGTTTCTTTATTAGAGTTTTGGATCTTAATACCAGGAGACTTTGTGAGTAATTGTGATTTTACTAGTTATAGGTGCAGTGTGTAGATTTTAGTGGCATCAAGTAGAAAAAGAATTAGCAGTAATGGAATATAATATTCATAAGTATGTTTTAATTAGTGTATAATCACCTGAAAATAAGAATCTTTGTGTTTTCGTTACCTTAGTATGAGCTACATAGTTGCACAGCCATGTTTCTACAGTAGCCCAGAATGGACAAATCAAATGCTGGTTCTGGAGAGGGCCTTTCATATTTTTTGCAAGTTTCACGGCCACCGTAGGTTCTCCTACACAATGGAAGGGGGCGGGAAGGATATTCAGTTAGTTGCAATCTGCAACCTCACCGCTAGATGCCACTAAATCCTACACACTGGTCCTTTAAGAATTTGCATGAAGAAAATAGTCTGTCAGTCAGTCCAGGCTGTACTTTGCTATTTGGTTCATTTCCTTATGCCAAACTTTTCAAGCATGCTGTTGGCAACAGCTGGCTATCACATTTCCTTACCTGTCTCCTTGCAATGAAAAATCCAAATACTTTAAAAATATTTTCTTGCACTTTGAAATCTCTCAGTTTGAATTGCATCATTCTCACTTTGCAAAACAAACTGAATCAAGTCTTTAATATATAGTTTTCTCCTCTTATTTCCTATTAAGTGGGTTTAAGGTTGGAAAGAAAATTACACAGACAGTAACATATATATTCTGTATCAGCTTGTTCTGCTCTTCATTGAAGCTTAATGATGTTTACATTGAGTGACATATTCAAACCAAAGACTCCATGTTTTTATGGTAGCACTGTCCATCAAATGGAAATAATGAATAAATAATGAGTCATGTCACATCATTCTGTGCCATGTTGTGCACACTTTCCTAAAAGTCAGCACAGCAACATATTTGGTATCTTTGGGACCTCCATGAAGTTCTGTTTGGCTGCACAGCATGAATTTGTAATGACTGTCCCACTGGTGATTCAGTGGGGTTTAAGAGGCGTCAAATTAATCAGTGCCAACTCTACTGTTGCGCTCAGAGTGAGCTGCCCTTGGTAACAGAGCCAAGTAAATACAGAAAACGTAATTGGATGCACAGCAAATCTTGTTACCTATGGTGAGAAAGGATGATTGTAGTAAGCATGCTATCCTTTTGCAACAGCAGTCATGTACAGTAAGATTATTTCACAGTGTGCACCATCCTCTGCTCAGATGTTACTTTAATCAAACACTACCACTCTTCACCCTGCATTCATAAATGACAGAAAGATAAGCGTTTTTTGTTTTTTTAAAAAAAAGGCTGCTACAACTTAAATGCAGTGTTTAGAGGAAGAAGTCAAGCAGGAAAGTAAGGAACAGAAAAAGCAAAATCAAGACCACCAACTAAACCCCTGAAGAAATGAACTCAGGCATGCGGTGTAACTGTGCTGCTCCCTGTTTTCCACAGACCGGTGATGGATGGAAGTCAGCAGATTGTTGCAGCCCCAACCGATTCATCCAGGAATGTTGTGACATCTATTTCTAATGGCATCTGCGTTCCACGAGAATCAAACCTAACACCGTCTGACAGAAACATATGTCTCCGTTGTGCCTGTATGACTCCAGTTCTCCAGGCTCAACTCTACTGTAGGGATGAAAAGGGAAGCTTTGTTTCACAGGTACTCGCTCAAACATTCAGTAGCTGCTCCTCTGATCTGCCTGCTGCTCACATGTAGAACAGCTGATTGCTTATTACTCTACCAGTAATAAGCAAGGGGTTAACATCAAACAGAATCCTCTATTCTACATCCTATACGGTGCAGCAACCAGTGCAACAGCCGCTAGTACAGAATTGTCACAGCCAGATGCTGTGGAGATGAATATTAACTGGAAAATTAAAACACCAGTTTCAACCTTTTAAACTGCAACTTTTCAAATCACTCTTGTGGTGGCTTCAAGTGGAATGAAAGGATCTGCTGGGAGATTAGGAGTATGGGATATGGGGATGAGGGATGTGGCTCACAGACATTTGGTTTATGACCAAATACCTGAAAATCTAATGACATTCCCATCAGCCCCAGCTGTACTTATGCCGTGTTAAGTGCTAATTAACATGCTAACAAGGTAAACTAAGATGGTGAGCATGGTAAACATTGTACCTTCTAAACATCACCATATTGTCACTGTGAGCATGTTAGCCACATTAGCATTCTGATGTTAGCATTTGGCCAAACACTGCTGTGGGTTAGGGTTCATTATGACTAATTATAGGGGAAGGAGATGGAGTGCGACAAAGATTCCCGACCAAACTCAAACTGAGGACATTGGTTTATGTTAGGGGCTGAAACATTGTTTTTCTATAAATTAGTCTTTTCACTTTCTATTATCACCTCCCCACCAGAGGACTTTGTTTGCTGTAAACAGAGCTGCAGACTGAATACATTTTTGATGTGTGAGGACATAAAATCAAGGTGAAAATCTGTTTAAAAAGATTTACTTTTATTCCCCTCTTGTGGATCGATAAGGTGTTACTGTACCATATTTTTTTAAAAAGTCAAGAAATTGATGAGCCACTGGAGATGAAGTAGCAGAGCAGCAGTGGCTCGGTAAACATACAGAATAAGCCATCATCTCTAAAAGTAATCTAAATGTTAAGTAAAGTAAAACTGCCATGTTGATGTGTGTTTGTAACTCAGTGGGATGTCATGTAATATAGACACAAACTGTTTTAGTGGCTGCACAGAAATAGTTTGCACATAAGCTAGATCTTTAGATAGTTCTGCATATTTCAAAAGTTCATCCCTCTAAATCCTACAGGAAACTATTTCTGAGGAGTGTTCAGGCATGTGTAATGGGTTGTCAGGTGTCCTTGCGATTTTAAAAATTTATACTGTACTTTTAAAATGTTCTACTTACTTTTGCACATGTATTTTACTGCACTGAACAGTGTATATCTATTTTTATAACACATCCAGAGACAAATGTTGCAGATGAATTTAGAGATCCTATAATCCTAAATGTTGAGTCTATTCAATGAATACTCTATAGTTATACAGTATGTATCTGTTCATTTAAAGTATGAACATAAATTAATTAATAAATAAATAAATACAGTTCAGGAAACAGGGTTGTTGGAGGGGATGTGTAGTCTTTGTGACAGGTGGAGGTTGGTGGAGTAGCCACGTAGTATTAAGAAAAAGGGACACCTGCACACACAAATCTGTATGACATATCTAGGAAAATATTAAAAATGCAATGGAAATATTAAAATCACATGTGATTTTTTTAGATATATCATAGATTTGTATCTGATTGGGGTCGGGTGATGCCCTGTGGATTGTGGGAGGAGTTCAGTCTGAGCCACAAGGTGTAGCCTACTGCCACTAATAAAATGTTTGTGATAATTAGTCACTATGAACCCTGCCTTTAAAGATGTTTATTTCCATTTATCAGCATAAACCTGAAGAAGGTGGTTGACTGAAATGTTGGATATATTAATGTATCTTTATTGAGCAAGTGAAGACAATGTGTGGGTGTCCCTTCTTCTTTTTAGAACATCCCAAAATGATCCCAGCTGTGAAGTTGCGGCTTTGAGCAAAAGCAATTGACATTTTTCATATTCGGAATTAGTTAAATGAAAAAGTCATTTTTCTGTTCAATGTAACTTTAAAATGTAAAATGTCAGATTGGGGATTTAAGGTCATATTTGTTTTGTCACACACCTGAATTTCTTTCTGCTGTAGCAGGAAGTGACATTTGAAAAGCAGCAGAGAGGGGAAGTGAGGGGAAACCTGCGGATCGAAGTCTGCTGTCTGTCTGTCTGCTGTGAGGGAACATGGAGGAAGGCTGTGACACGGGGTGCAAATGATCAATGCTTCACTTCCAGCAACCAGCTCAGAGAATGTGGACGGCGTATCAAAATCATTCTGTAATCTTTCTCTCTCTCTCTCAAAAAAGAAATAAAAAAAAGACCAACAGATTTGTCTTTGAACAACACATTCAAGCCCCAGTTCTGTCCAGTAGAATTATTCAGCGTCTGACAGTTGAATACTGAGTTTGCCTGCAGGCAAAATCCCAGGTAATATACAAACACTATGTGTGTGAGTGTATTTGTATCAATATGGTTGTGAGAACAAACATTTGTCTGCACAGTCACACCATGGGGACTTGCCTGCCATCTGAGATCATAAATCAAGTCCCACCAAGGTTGATCATTAATTTTAGGGTTTAGACTTTGGTACAGGGCTATGATTGGGGTTTGGCTAAAGTGGCAAATGTTAGCCAAAGTGTGCATGTAAAAACTTGACTCTCTGTGGTAGCTGGGTATGTAGAGAGCCTCTGCATCGGCACACCAGTTAAAGCATAAGGACCAAGTTCGAGAGCAGTACAACAGTTTGTTGTCTTGTCCACAGGTTCACAATTAATAGTTGACTGGCAGATTTTGATGGAAATGATGATGATGATGATTTAAAGGCTAAAAAAGGCAGATGAAACAATAAGCAAACAAAGGTACTCCAGTAATCTTAATCAAAACGATAAATCGGTACACAAAGGGCACTTGAATACTTTAAGTCTTAACTCAAACTCAAAAACACTCATTCGGCTTATAAACAAAGAAACCACCATAACTATAACAAATGTCCACAACTTACTGGAAGAATGCATCTGATGCACAGGAGAAGGAAGCTAATACGCACAGCTCACCATGCTGCAGCAGACAATGGGAAGAGACTGAGCAAGGCCTGAGCCAGGCCTCTTATCAGTTCAGGTGTGGCTTGTTAGATGGTGTCCCGCCCACCTCGGTCTGGGCAGGAAGGAGGATTTTCTACAGTGCACGTTAGTGCTAGCTTTGGTCTGAGGTAGCGGGGCGTGTTTCCAGAGCATGAAAGGCAACAGCTCGCACTCCTTATTTGGAAGGTCCTGGCTCCACATGGAAAAGGTTTGGCGCCGACCATAAGCTGCAACTCTGGGCTTCAAACTGGCTCCAATGCAAACCTTGTTATGTCCATCTTTATATATAAGCTATGGGGTAAGGTTGAGGTAAGGATCAGATGTTGGTCAAATATTAAGAGGAGGCTACATGGTGAAGGTGGTTGGGTTCATAGAGTGATGCACTGTCAGGGTGCTACCCCCAGATTACAGTTGGAGTAAGAGTGGGATGTTGGTCAAAGGGTTAAGACCTAATGAGACCGCGAGGATGGAGTTAGGGTTGTGTCAGTATGCTTCAGAGTGCTTGTTTCTAAAAAAAATCCTTCCCTCACACATTTCTGATGTCTAAATTTGGAGGGCTGCATCTTACAACTTTTGTAACTTTCTGAAACAGACAATCCACTTCACACATCGATGGGCCATGAAGGTGAGAGAGTGAGCAGGTTTTGAATTTTTCTCTGAAGCTTGTTTTATTCATTCAACTTCAACACTTTTTGTGTTTGCACAACATGTTGGCAGCCTCAACAACTTCTATTCCAAAATTTTGCTCTTGAGGCTGACCAGCTGGTGGACATACAAGATGCAAGACTCTGACACCATAGACCAGGGTTCACATCCTGAGTCCTGCATGTGGTTCGGTTTAGGCAACAACAGCAGGAGGTGGTGGGGAAGAGCGATGTGAATCGCTGATATATCTGACCTAAAATCCACACACATTTCACACATAGGTGCACAAAACAGTGAAACACTGACTAAAATGCAGTTGCTCTACATTGGAAATAATATACAGTAACAATTGATTTTAAATTGTGTCTAGATATCATTTTCCTGATATCACTTTGTAGAGCTCAGAGGACCAAAATAAGTACTACAACTTCATGTTTTTGCAATTGAAATGTAATCTCTGCTGACTTTTTCTTTTTCCCACAGAATATTTAATCACTAACAAAGAAGTTTACCCTGCCAAACTACTACCGACCAGAGAATTCTTACCTCCTTTTTAATTACAGACAAGGAACAAAATTTAAATAATCTCCACAAAAAGCCTGATGCAGAAAGCATGACGTGATTTCTGGGACAGCTGCATCTGTATTCACAGAGATAAAACACTGAGAAAACACTGCTAAGTACTGTCAGTATAATTTGTTATCTTGACCGAATTTCAACCGAAATACCCAACTACTCTACTCACTCGCAGTCATTTCTAATTACAGAATTTCACATTAAAGTTAAATCGTGCTGTTATCAATTTCACAGGCCACTGCATTAACAAAAGGTCATTCTAGGTCACTGAATATTAAGATTTATCAACGTGCTTGGTCTTATGACATTGCTCGGATTCAGATTCAGAATTGAACGGTATTATCTGGTCATCTCTTTTTCTCTTATTTGATTCAAATGTGGATGGAGAAAACAATTTTACTGATGTTTGTCTTTTTTTTTTTTCACCTTGCAAATCCCTTGGAAGGAAAAACATATTTTTCAGGTCATATTTTATAGGAGATTAAACGAAAGCAGAACTGCTGTTCAAAACATTTTTAATCTAATTTTCCTCTCTTCCCCTTACAATTCTCATTACTGTTGTATAATGCATTTGAGATCTGGCTCAACACCTTTCTCTCTGAAAAGCTCTTTATTCATTCAGAGAAGTGCCACCCCCTGCTCCCACTTTCCCACTGACTCAGCAAGGCGGCATGAAATAACACTGCTTCAATTTAGACTGCTCCTCCAATAACCAGATAGAGTTCAAAGGGTGTTTAATCTCACCTGTCACTCAAGCGGCTGCGAAGGAAGGCCGACATGAATGAAGAACAAAACGGCAGATGAAAGTGTGTGAGGGACAGCGGCACGTCGGGGTGAGCCGGAGGTCTTTGATTACTTTTCTCAGCAGACGTACGCAGAGGAACCATCTTCCTCTTTAGGGAAACATGTTAGCGTTATCTGGTGATTTTACCTCTGGGGTTCTGCCTCTGTCCATCACTTCCTGTTGATTTACACAAAAGCACAAACACGGTTTGACTGTAATTAACTTTGTCATGTTTATAGAGTTGCACAAATAGCAAAACCATGACCACATGACAGTGAAAGCATCGATGTGTGAGTTGATCAAAGTTGGCAATCGCCCCCTCTGACAGATGGAGATAGTTTATTTGAATGTGGAAGTTTTTCAGTCTTAAACAAGAGTCTACAGACATGCTAGCATCTCTGTGATGTTAGCATATTGATGTTTAGCAGGTATAGTTAGCATGCTAACATTTTCTGATTAGCACTAAGCACAAAGTACAGCTGAGGCTGATGGGAATGTCATGGTATGCGGTTTTGCAGGTATTTAGTCATAAACCAGGTCAGAGGATCATCAAGTTATTTAATGTCATCCTGATTGGGACATTAATGTCTGTACCAAATTTTTAGAGATCCATCCAATAGTAGTTAAGACATTTGACTCCAAACCACAATTGTCAACCTCATGGTGGTGCTAGAGGAACAGTCAGGGGGATCATGAATCCTCTGGGGATCATGAATGTCTGTGCAAAAATTCATAGTGATTCATCTAATAGTTGAGATATTTCAGTTTAAGTGGTGGACCGATCAGCTGACCTCTGACACATGGATGTATTAGGACAGCTAGATACATCGCTGCCACTCTGACGCGGACAATTTCTTCCAGTGCACGACTGCAACTAAATCTACCCTACAGCCAAAAATATAGACCATCATTATAAATGTCTGTAAAATTGTTGATGGGAAACTTAAGATGGCAAACAAGGTCAATTATTACTCTGCACCCACTGCATAATTTCGAAAAATGCTAAAAAGTGGACAAGGAACTGAGAGAGGGGATGGGGCATGGATGTGTGAGGCAGGAGGGCAGGAGTTCTTCAGTGACATCCCCTGGCCAGAGAAAAATGATAATAATCATAATAATCATAATAATAATAATAATAGTAATCATAATAATGATAGTGAGAGGAAGACAAACAGTGTGACAGAATTTAAATGAGCCAGAAGTCATTTTTAAAGAAGCCTTCTGTGTTTAACTTGGTTTATTTTCACATGACGACAGTTTTGGCTTTAGCAGCTAACAGCAGTACTGATCTGCTGGTGGAAATCTCTCCGTATGTGACTGTCCGCGGGAGGAAATGCTGCTGGCAGCCACAAAAACAACAGAAAACCTCTTCACATTTTGTCCGGAGCTCCACCGCTACTGAACCTGTCCACTGCAGAGCTGTAGAACTGTGGTCCGCTGCGATCTGCTGCTGCTCCGCATTGGACAGGTTCGGTAAGGATTACATGGTTAGACTGCAATTTAACGTTTTAAAACAAGATTTTACCATCTGATAACTGCAGGAACAGACAGCCGGAGAGTTAAAGAGCTACAGGAGGATGCAAAGAGGATTTCTGTTGTTTTTGTGCCTGCCAGCAGCATTACCTCCTGCGGACAGTCACAGATGGGGAGATTTCTTCAAGCAGGTCAGTGCTGCTGTTAGGTCCTGAAGCTAAAACTGTCTCCATCACCACATATTTGAAAATGAGCGTGGGCGGTTTCACAGACTCACACTCAAGGCTGGGGGCTGGGGGAGGTGGACCATTTATATAAATTTCATGATGTGGAGAACTCCCAAACGGTTAACTTTACATCAGCATTGGCCCTGGATTTTAAACAGCAGATGACAGATTGAGCCATTTCAACCCATGAAATGCCGATTTGTATGAATTTGGTTTTGTTAATATTAACGCCAGCATTGATGTGTTTCATCACAGTTTAGTCATAAAATTTAGTTTACAGCTCAAAAAACACATTTAGGTGTGCAAGGTTTGATATTTGTAAAACGTTCACGCAGCCTAGAAAAGCTATTTTATGTGCATGATGTCATACCAAAGTAAAGTCTCCGGGGTGAGCGGGACCGAGCAGATGGGAAGAGACGGAGAAATGCAAAAAACATTTGCATGTGCAATGGGCCACACAACACAGCACCAAATCAGGAGGTATCAAAACTTTTTTGGCTTATGCA
Source organism: Thunnus albacares (assembly GCF_914725855.1). Classification (NCBI taxonomy): domain Eukaryota; kingdom Metazoa; phylum Chordata; class Actinopteri; order Scombriformes; family Scombridae; genus Thunnus; species Thunnus albacares. Next base: position 30,028,484 of record NC_058113.1, read on the forward strand.
CTTGGCGAGCAATTCTCGAAACGAATGACCACCATCTTGGAGTCCAATATGTTAGAATCAAGCATGCTAACATGCTAGCCAATATCATAGATTACATTACGTCCATATATTATTATCTCACTCAAGTAACAGTTTCTCCAACCTAAATTATAATATATACATATATACATATATATATATACATATATATATATATATATATATTATAAAATGCATGTTGGACTTTCAAAATAAGCGTTTTCTGATCTGATTCCTGCGATGTTTGCAGGACATCATTTATAAGTGCCTTCCAAAAACTGTATGATCTTTCATTGATTTAAGATTTGATTAAGTTTTTAACTACTTGGTTAAAGTTGATTAAAGAACAGTGTTATCAGTTGGTAGGAGAAAGGATGCAAACACAGGACTCAAAATCCCGTACTACCAAATCATCCACCCGGCCTCCTCCATCCTTTGCTTCTGACACTCATTTTTTGCATGATTACAGCACATGCTTGTCAGGAAAACATGAGGAAGATATGAGTGTTTGAACAAATGACAAATGCTGTTACATTTCTGGTGAAGATAGTCTCCAAAAACAGATTTCATGTTTAATGTAAGGCTTTTATCGTGTTTGTACCCTTTCACTGACCCATTTATTTGGCAAGTATATCTGATCTGATCTGATGTCACACATTTTTGCAAAAGTTTAGCCATGTCAAAAATACACTTTTGAGATCCATTGTCATAGAACATGAATTTTAAAACAGCCTGATAAATAGAGCCTCTCCAAAAGCAAATATTTTAACAGAAAAGTAAGTGACTGTGTGAAGAAAAATATCTCTGTTGTAAATAAGCCAGCAGAAAACGAGCGATGCAATTGGGGTCATGGATAGATCAGGGGGTAATCAAGCAGCTTTTACAAAGTATTGGAAAAAAAACTATGAGACTCCAGATCTTCCTTTTTAACTGGGGCTTGTTCATGATCTAAACAGGCAGCTTTTTTTAAAGAGGATGTTACATCTATTCATTTGTAAAATATGTCTTTCTTCACCCTGCAATCAAAAAGGTTTAAAGGTGGAGAGAGCGTCATTAGTACAACGAAAAACTGCTGTTAGTCTACTTCAGTTAAATATCCATCAAGCCCAAATGACAATAGCTGTCTTAAAAACCACTCAAGCAAATGTATTAAAGTAGCTCTTCTGAAGATAACCTTGAGTAATGGTATAATCACCATAAAAGGGCCAATTAAAAAAAATGCATTCATTTATTTGGATCCCCATTAGCTGTTGCTAGCGAAACTGCTACTCCTCCTGGGGTACTTTTCCAATGATGTTGCATGCTAATGGAAACCATTTCAATATCAATACAGTCTACCAACTGATCCCTCTTCAGTTTGTTTATGCTCTCCAAAGTGGTTACCATCTTTTCTTTATCAGAATATTTTCTCATATATGGAAGATTTAAAATGCCAGAAAACAAATCAAACACATGTACAGCAAAATTCATCCCTTAATACTGCTATAATGAGTCAATACGACAAAATACATTAGTTATAAATAATAATAATAATAATAATAATAATAATAATAATAATAATAATGGATATCCATGCAATCCAGAGCAACACTTGACCCAGACCTCCTCCTTCCCTACTTGGAATTTTTCACTCTATAATATAATTTCCTCATAGTGGCACGGAAAATTCATGTCACAATAAAAATTGAGTTGAGCATGATATTTAATCAGAAATCTATGACAAATTAAGTCAAAGCTAAGAATGGGACCTAATTTCAGAACTAGCCCTTGTAAATAATAATTACCTCTGAAAGAGCCGAGCCAGGTTACACACTAATTTTGTCGTCATGTTCATTAGAACCACTAAAAGCTATAGAGCTTTCAGGATGTGGTGCGCTGCTTTCACTGAGATATTTGGGCTCCTCATCACTTTTTATCAACCACATTATGAGTATACGGATCTTCCTTTTGTTGTGTGCTAGCAAATGTCAGCACGCTAACATGCTAAACTAAGATGATGAACATGGAAAACATTACCCTGCTAAAAATTTGTACATTGTAAGTCAGTCATCTGTACACTCACAACAGCTCAGTGGGATGGGTGCTGTATCAGCGCACTATATCAAAGCTCCCTTTAATTTTATTTGCAGCGTTTTGACCAACTACAGGTCTTCTTCAGGCAAATGTGTGCATGTGTTACCCGAGGAAGACCTATAGTTGGTCTTAATCAGCATGTTAACATTGTGATTGTGAGCATGTTAGCATACTGACATTAGCTTTTAGCTCAAAGCACCACTGGCCAGTATGGCCTAACAGAGGTGCAGGTTCAATTATAACAACGAGTTCTATTATAATTATGTAGTCATGCTTTTACATGTTTAACTTTTATGTAACAAGTTCCAGGAAGTTAAAGGATATTGTTTCAATTAATAAAAACATTCATCATGTTATGAGCGGATATTATTGGGAAAATAAATTAAATTAGTTGTGATTAAACGCTTTTTAGATCTGTTTAGTACGAACATTATACAACTTTGCAGACACAGTCATTAATAATGTTTCCTAATTATGTTGATTAAAAACATAATCTGGCATTATGTTCATTTGAAAATGTATTTGCTGTTGTAAATATGAGTGTGAAAGGAAACAGTGTATAGAGCACAGTACAGTAATACACAGTGTTTCACAGTTTAGTTTTGAGGAATTCATTGATTGCTAATGTTTGAAATTATGATGTTTTAGCAGGTTTGATTTAACTGTGTAAACACAAATAATATAAAGTTTAAATTCAAGTGAAAATAAAAATGAGAGCATTGTATTTCATTTACGTACACGTTGGTCCTATACAGCATTATCACTGTGCCAGTGAACTAAAACCCCCCAAGACTGAAGTTGAAATTTTCTCTCTAATGGACAGCCTATTATGTGAGGTGTAGGATCTGCATTAACTGAGCCATACCTTTGTCTCTTGTGTGTGCCTCAACTGCTTAAGACCCATCATTCCTTTCTGTCGCAGCCTGATAAATCAAGGCACCTAATCAGTGTATAAATATTCATGAGTCCAGCTCAGGGTGCTTTTGAAGGTGTAACTCTTCACAATAGCTTGGCTCGCAGCCTCCCGTGTGCCACAAATCCTGCAGCCGAGTGGCAAAGTTGAGAGGTGAGGGAGAGGAGTGTGTGGTTGAATTCAACCTCTTAGCATTTAGAGTAAGTTTTTCACATGGGAGCACCCAAAACTCTTTTTAAAAAATCCCCAGAGCGTACTTTTCTCTCATTCATTTTCAAGATTGAAATATGAGGTGTCAAAACATGAACAATTATGGAAAATCATAAATTTGTGACCAATTTAGAAAAGGGAATGAGGTTGTCAGCCATCTGAGATGTATGCGTTTTCAATTTGGCATTTCTTAATGTCTGCCAGCTTCTCTCCCTGTACCGTTAAACTGCCATTTCTCCTTGTACTAATTGAACGCTCCCCCGTTTCTCTGCCCACACCATCATGTATTGCTCATCTATCATTGTTTGTTGGGAGCCAGTGTGGTTGTCCTTTCCACTGACTTTGAGAGAGCACTTCATCTTATTTGTTTGTTCCCTGACATGGGCATGATGCACTCGACCAGGCTGGCCATTTAGAAGCTGGGTACCGTTCAAGAACAGCCTCCTTTATCATCTTGTGTTACCCAGTGCAGTGGCTTTGTAAAGAGCCTGCACACTCAGGTCATTTGTCATTTGTAAACTAAAACTATTTACCATTGGCATCTAATTTACTTAATAGATAAGCTACAGAAACAGACCTCCGAATGCCACACAACTGTAATACATAAAGGACTTGAAATGGCTCTACAGCAATCTGTATTTTAAAGATTATAAGCCAGAAAGTAATTAATCTACAGCAGACGTCAGTGAAGACATTGTTAGTCAGAAGTGAATAAAACCACCAATGGAAGGTGATGTTTGACAGTCAGTTCATTACACAGAAGATGAATGACAATCAGAGTAATGTTTCTTACTAAAACTACTAATACTGTCACTGATAGTAGTAGTTAGGATGATGATGATGATAATAATAAACATTTAGCATCTTTAAATAGCAATATTTAAAATATGCTTTACAGGAAGTGATCAAAACAGCAGGAAGCAAGATAAAAACAAGATATGAGTATAAAAATAAAAGAAAAACATTGAGATGAATATTCTACATATTCTACATACAGTATAAATATAAAAGACAAAAGTTATACATACAGGAATGTATCCCAAGAGTGCAGGGACATTACTTACACAGACATACTGTACATATTGACCTGATACAGCGACGTCAGGACTTTGACAGACCAGGGTTTGTGTTGTGTGCTCCATGTTTTGTTAGATTTGGGCCACTAAAACATCTGTTTCAGGTTAGGACTGAATCTCATCCCGGGCTTCAAGTCAGAATTTTTCTATACGTAAAGACCACAATCTTTCCTTAACATTAAACAAGTGCTTTCAGTTCCCTAAACATGCTTCAGTTGCCAGTTTTTCAAATATGCTGAATGATAGTATGACTTTGTTCTGTTGATAAAAAACATAATCTGAACAGCATTATCGATGGTCAAAACGCAAAACCTCCTATCTGCAGAATTTTCTGATTGGTGGTTTTCACTTTGGACGATGAGAACGAGGAAGGCTGCTCATATTCAGTCTGTCTGCAAGATAATCCCGCCCTTCGTTGTGACATAAAAGTCACACAACAAAACAAAAACACAACGCAGAGTCTCTGGGTGTGTAGAGAGGCTACAGTACGAGTGAGTTACACTGAACATTCATTTCCAGTGGACCAGGAAGCAAATACACTGAATTTAAGGATTCTAGTATACTACAATGTAGTAACTATTACATTTACTACATCTTTTTACCTGAAAACCAATTTAATCTTATTTTTAATTTAATTTTAATTACTAACTTAATTCAGAGCATCGTTTTGTAGAACCTCTTCCAACTTTCAACAAGTGCAAAAGCTCCTATCTGCACTTTGCGAGGCATTAATATCTAGTCGATATTGTTAACACATAATATAATAATATAGTCCAAAAAACGCTTTAGTTTTCTCAAAAAAGTGCATTTTCAGATAGGCCATCGTTATGTTTCCTACTAAATGTACTTCATAGTGCACATTATTTGTGTATGAAAGAAGGTTTTAGGAGACAATGTTGGACCAGCAGCATCGGTTTTTTTTCTGTGACATACAGGCAGGTGAGACCAATCAGAGTAATTAAAGGTAAGCACTAAACACTGAGAAAACACAGATAAGAATCTTTTTGATGGAGAAGGATCGACCCCAGCCTGCTAACTCCTCACCCAGGAAGTGATGAAACCTCTGACTTTTCAGGTACAGGACTTTCTTACCACTTGGTACTCTTTCCACTTTGAGCACGAGGTTGATCCTTACTAACTGCTACAATAAAAGCAGCAGCCTGTATCTGTGTTATAATGCTGGTTGATAATGGTTTGTATAGAGGGGTGTCTCCTTGTGAGTCTTCTCCCTGCTGCTTTAAATACAGTAAAGCCTGTAAAACATGAAGTTCTCCTTTGAGTTACTGATGTCTGGCAGTCCCGACGTGTTTCCAACTCTTGAAAACCAAGAAAATATAGCAAAGCACCAGGTCATGACAGTTTATTATCCTCTATAAATAGCAATTCAGCTGATTTTCAAAGCTGTAAGTATGATTGGCACCCTACCATGGCTTTTAGAAATAGTCCTGCAGCTTAAAATCCGCCCACTGGCTTTTCAGCATTATGAACTGTCTGTGCATTATGGTCACCGTTTCGATCAGGGTTGTAGCTTCGGGGTTATATGAGGAGAAAAAATTCATTCTCGCTCTCTGAGTCTGTCCATGTTTCTTTGATGATATTCATTGTTGCCAGTGTTGGACAGGGCTTTTATTCTCATGGTTGGTTCTCTCCCCTACAGGAGATGCTGTGAAGGCGGAGCCAGCACTAATCAAAACCCCAGGGCAGCTCTTTGCAGGATCCAATGGTTTCTCTTAGGGAACAGAAGCCTTGGATGGAGGCGAGGTGACCTAAGATGAAACTAGCTCAACCCCCAACCACTTAGACTCGCTCAGGACAATGAAGCTGCAGCCAGGCAGAGACAGTATGAGGGCGAAACGAACCGACTTCAAGGACAATACAGATAAAGTGCGTGAAGGTCAGATGAAATGTTGCTGCAGGAATTAGGCTGCATGCGGGGAAGTCAAACATCTCTGTTGTTGGATATTTTCTCATTAACATCCATGTATCTCTGAATCGGGTTAGAACAGGCTGAAGGGGCCAATGGAGATGATATCGACTTAACATAAAAAAAAAAAACTCCTATTAATATTAATACCAAAAAGGATGTTTTAAACACTGAAAAATAGATACTCATGAGTGAATTTCTTAGTAATGACCATTAAACAATAGAGACTGGAGCCGAAGTATCAAAATTTAACAGAATTTATTTTCTTGTACAAGAAGGAGCGTTTCGCAGTGCAACACACAGGATGAGGTTACAAAGAAAAAGGCGCCTACAATGAGTTTTTATACACCTTCCTCTTTACAAATATAATGCTGAACTTCCTTTAACCTCAGCTAATGAGTCTGCTGATGTTGCAGAGTTGCAGTACAATACAGTAACAATTCATCATGATCTAGGTAAAACAGTAACACACATACACAGTGTAATCATAATTTTTATGACAGTGAGGCTGTTAGATTTTGTCTTGAGGTGAGGCAATTAAGTTATGAGTACATCAGGAATTAGGTGACTAATAACAAGCTCAATGCTAAAATAGAAATACTCTATATAGGCAAGGCAAGTTAGTAAGTTAGTGACTTTATTGTGCACAGTGTTAAAAATTGTGTTTCACCACACAGCACAGACGCAGTTGCAGTATGTGAAACTAATAAACATTTATGTAGCAGTTCTTTACATAACACATAAAAGACATTAAATAAGTAATACAGCATAAAACACAAATTAAGACTCACAGAAATGTAAGAGACAGAGAAAATAACTACAAGTAGATGTGGAGAGCTCGAATTTTAGCCAACAGCAGAAGGGACGTGTTTTGGATGTCAGGATTTAAAGGTGGTCAAAGTCGGGGGAAGTCTTCAATCTGCTGCTGAAACTTTATTCCAGCTTTGTTGAGCAAAAAAAACACAATACTGCCTCTCCATGTTTGGTTTAGACTCTGGAACAGGATGCAGACTGCTAACAGAATTACTAGATTGTGTCTGTGTCATATGTTAAGACTAGCCCTAATAGTTACTGTTAATTTTTTTGACTTATCTCTAAACTTTGCTTTATTGTGAAATGTTGGAAAGTTTTACCTCTTTGGTGGAACTGCTAACAGCTCAAACATCTGTAACATGACAATGAACTACAACTACACACAGGGGTTACAAGCCAAAAAGTTTGGGAAGTACAGGTTTAATCTTTAGCTTTTTTTTTTTTTTGTATTTCATAAGCTTATCATTTATTATTTAATGTAAATTTTTATCCTGAAATGTAACAAAAGCTGTCAAATAAAAGTAGTGGAGTAACAAGTATATAATATATATAAATATTTCCCTCTGAAATGTAGCGGAATGGAAGCATAAAGTAGCATAAAATGAAAATAAAAGTAAAGTACCTAAAAATTGTACTTAATTATAGCATTTGAGTAAATGTACTCAGTTACTGTCAGGAGTTCAGTTCTCACGTGGCTTGTACGCAGTTTATAATGATAACAGAGTTGTGATTTGGGAGAAGCTATTTGGGGTGATCCCAGTTCTGAAACTATAAGCCACGTTCATTTTGAACAGTTTAGACAATGTTACTTGACTCACAGTTGGAGCATTTCCACAACTCTCCTGGTTGAATCAATTAAAACTTAAGGGGAGAAGTTAAGGTGCATTTGAGCAAGAAAAATCCAATCATTGAGTTTAAAAAATTCTGTGGCTTAAAAATTGACAATACAATCTGCAGGTTAAATCAATTTACTTTTAGATTCTGGGTCAATTTTGGAGTAATCCACTTACTACGGTGCTTCGGCTTTCTACCTAAATTCCTCTGTATGAGATCCCATATTTGATCTAACCACTACATCTGCTTTACAACAAAGAAGAAAATGCAGTGTGAGCATTTCCAATGTGTCAAAAAAGAAGGAAGGGTTAGAAGTTTAGTAGAAGAAAGTTTAGTAGCTACATTTACATGCACAAATGGGATTCGGTGTTATTTACAGCGCCCAGTTAAGGTCTTATTTGGATTACAGTGTTTATACGAGCCCATCACACCATGAGATCCAGTGTCTCTGTTGCCATGAGTACAGCAGATGACAAAATATCCCTGTGTAGTGCACACCTGTGGTTTTCCATCCACAGACAGAAGAGTCTGCCAATATAACAGTAGGAAACAAACACATCTGCCAGTTTCCCTGTGCCTCCTGGACTGAGCATGAGGTTACTTCTTATACCAGGGAAAGAAATGATGGTCCAAACAGTAAGTGAGGATGAGGGGCCAAACCTGTAGTTAGTAAGTTCCAGGTGTAAAATGAATGGTATTTTTTATTCTTACCATGCATTCACCCTTGTAAAACCCTACGGTGGCTACAAACAACCCTTTATCCTTTTGTTGTCATTCCTCTTCTGAAACACCATAACTTGTATCATGAAACTTGTTCCACACTGCAAAATATCTTCATCCAATAATGATTGAATATTACTGAGACTTTTCTTTTAAATAAGTGAAAAGTCTTCACTTGTTTAGAATATTTCAATACTACCAATACAAATTAAATACAAACACATATTACATTTTTACATGGATCTTTTAGAAATGAGTGAAAAGAAGCTTTAAGGAAGATTTCTGCACTAGAAACAAGAAAAAAAAATAGAAATGTCTTGAAATTTGATGATTTGTACCAAAAACAGGTTGAAAATGCTTCACTGTTGTAGATTTTTTTGATAATTGGAATTAAAATTGTAAGACTGAAGGACAAAGTGACAAGATGGATGTTTTTGCAGAGCAGATTCTCACTGATATTTCCATTTTATTAGCTATGTATGATAAAACTCCTGGTGATAAACTTTGATATTTACTTTATAACTTAACATAGAGAACCTGAACACACTATTAGTTTTTAACTGCGTCCTAATTCCATAAAACATAATCATTTTAAGCAGGTTTTACTAGTATTTAGTGTAATTGGGAATGGTGTTCTAAAATTGCAGTTTGATTGATGTCTGACTGCGTACATATTGTATCATTTCCTGTTAAGTATGCTGCAAAAACAGTGTACTTTATAGATTAGTACATACTGTAGCACATATACAGTATAATAAGTATGTAGCATGGAATCGAGACACTGCATCTGTCTCCATGTGGTTTGGGAAGGAGGTGAAAGTTCAGCAGACTTCAGGTGGACCACCGTCCTTCAGAAGATCCAGATCTCTGTGTGATTCATACATAAGCTCATATGAAAACTATTCTTAGAGAAAAATGCATTCCCTTTTCCTTCCAGATGGCACATTTACAATGCAGAGACGGACGCAAACAGAGCTTTTGTTTACAAGCAACCTGATATTAGACTGTCCTGGATGCTGGCAGAGGGAACACACTCGAAATAGAATACAGAAGAGAAGAAAAGTCCGATATTTTTCCGCCTTTCGTCAAGGTCTCATTAAATGTGCAAGTAAATTTCTCAGCAGAGGCTTAGCTTTAAATCAGAGGCACACAGTGTCAAGTGCCTTTGTCTCTGCCTCACTGTAACATTCACATAATGATTTGAATGAAACTTGTGCAGCTGACACAAAGCACAACACCGTCTGTGGCTCCCTGCAGCTGCCTGTGGACTCAGGCTGTGATCTACAGTATATAATATCAATATGATATGCTTCATAGCCCACCATTTGAGAATGGCATTTCTGAAAGCTGGAGATGTATGATGCTGTTGTCACACCATAATATGATATGAAATGCTGCTTAATGTCTAATGTCTACATGCCAGTCCCTCCGGCTGGGGGACGCAGCTCTCTGGGACTCCATGGAATCTGGTGACATTTCAATGGATTGTTTATCCCAGAAATGCCTTTACTACAGCTTGAAAAAAAAAACAAGATAGGTCAACAGAATCTGGTGGGTGGGAGGAATGATAAAGCTCAGTTTTCACGGTGAGTTTGGTTGCTGTGAAAGGAGAAGACAAACAGAGCATGGCGCAAGAAGGAATATCTTGAGCTCTCTGCGCGAGCCATGGGGGGTCGTCTCAGGAACATATTAACATATGAATCAGTGTGATATGACTGAGTCAACACTGAATGAAATATGTGATGAACCATATGAGGTCTGCTAATGAGGCAGAAAGACATGGGTGAGATGAAAATAAGAAATTCAGTTTGGAGACGAAACTTTGCCGTCTCTTATTGAAGAGGCTCCAAAAAGATGCAGAAACCGTGTGACGTCACTGTAGACAAAATAACAACATGTATCTTTATGATGAACTATTATTATACTGCATGTAAATATGATGAAGTGAAAAAGGTCCATCACCAAGCTTTTTAGAAAATGTTCTACTTGCTCTGCTTCCTTTTTGCATTACTAAAAAAGTTTATATTGATTTCACCAGAAAAAATTCAAGTATTGTCCCAACACAGTGTAATTGTATAACTATAAGACGTGATCTACCTCTTACTGGTAAAAACTAGTTTGTATTTTCACACTATACAATATGATTATGTAAAAATATACCCTAATTAGACCAGAATAGCTGCAAATAGTGTCTGTAATTTCCTATATCCCTCTGCCAATTTGCCCAAATAATTATCATTACTATTATTATTTTTTGCAGTTAGTGGCAGCTTGTATACACAACTGTTCAGGGATGTGTTGAGCCTCTGGTCATTAGTGTGATGATCAGCAGGTGTGCAAGTTCCAGTTAGTGCATACTACTTAAAGGAGAATGTCAATAATTTTATACATTAAAGTCTCTTTTCAGGTCTTTGGGTAAAAAAAAAGTATAAAGCCTTTTGTGTCTCAAGAGGGAGCTGCCCAAAGTCTGATAAAATTCAGTCGGAGCTGAAGTCTACTTGTTTGAACTTAGCTATATTAGTGGCTACTAGCATAATACACCCGAATCTCCAACAGACTGCCGGCTGTCAAGTTGCATTGTGGGTAATGTAGGTTCCAAGTTTTGACAGGGAATATAAATGCATGGAATAAAGAAGACAATATCTCTGCTTCTGCTGCATTGATTTTGATGCTTAGGGTTAGGGTCCATCATGAGCCATGTTAAAGGAGTCCAATCCTAAGTCAGTGGAAGTGTCCTCATCACAATATGTAAAAATACTGCTTCATTTTAGCACTTCAAATCAAAATGACAGCCGTGATGACATGTAGATGTTTTTTTTCTGGGTCTATTAAATCTTAATCAACGTGGACTCCTTGCCTGTTTTCTCTCTGAATATTTTCACACATAGTAAACAAACTGAAATTCAAAACCACCGCCTCCTCCCAAACAGCACGCCGAACGAACCAGACTTGCTAATAATGGCTGAAGCACTTCATTAACCGTACATTTTGTGAAGAAAAAAACATTAACATGAAAATGTGTGAGACGATATGGTGTCACGCTTCGATACAAAGCACCTTCTCTGAGCGTGAAGCCATATTCAGTGTGTTTCCAATCAAAAGAATTATTTTTTTGTATTTATTTTCTTATCATTTTGTAATGATGCTGACTGTAACTTTTCTTCTGGGTGTTCATTATATACATTATGATAGTTCAGTCAGTCATTAGTGTTGGGAGTCTAGGTTCTGACCTGGTCGCTCTGATCTCACATAGCAGGGATGGTGGAGCAACAATACTTACTCCCCCCAGAGGAAGATGGACTCAGAGCCTACAGGTGGATGCTGGGGTGGAGGTGGAGCTTTTGAAAATGCTATATGAACAGCAGCAGCAGCTGTAATGTCAGCAAGCAAGCATGTGGCAGCAGTTATGCAGCAAAGTGTCAGCAGAGCACTGACGACTTAAATGCGCTGCCATGTTCATAAGGGTGCGTTGGATATACGTTAGATTGAGAAAAGCTCTAGTCGGGCTACTTGAACCACCTCGCAGGCGTCACTTCATTAACTTCAGAGGAAATGGAGGAACATTTCCCTTAAACCCAATGTGCTAAGGCCTATCACAGCCGAGTAACCACTAATTCAAGTAGAGGTTGGACAGAACTATTGATCCCTGAACTATCAAAAGCTAATTACAAATCTTACTCATGACCAGGACACACAGTATATCCAAAATACTGATTAACTATACTGAGGTAATAATTTCCAAATATCAGTGAATTCAAAATGATTAATTATCATCTTCATCTGAGCAGTTTAATTTAGTAAATGGATTAAAGTTAAAATTAAAATTTAAACTAATTTTTGATCAAAAAATGTTTTCTTTATTTTTCTGCTGTGACAGAGACCCTACATTACTGTGACTTTTTTTAGATCAGACTGATGATGATGATGATGATGATCTGTGTGGATGGGCACTAAAAATAAGTTTCTTAAAATCACTTCATTTCCAAACGGCCACACAGGCCATTAATTATAATCATCATTTTGAGCAACTAGCAATTACTTCATATATAGGCCTACATGCTTTTCACACAACTGAATTGCAAGGAAATACATCATAAGTGCACTGAAGTGCACTGAAGTGCACTAAATGAATCTACATTAGTCATATCCTCTTGTGCAGGAAAGCCACCCGCATCTTCTGACATAGAGACTTTGAACTGTAGGCCTCCATCATCTGAGGTGACTTGTTTTCTTTATGATAAGGGAGAGTCTCAGATTTATAAAATGATTTATTTATACATGTATATCTTCATAATAAGCTGTTATTTTGGTCAAATTCACAAACAAAACAGGTGACAAACAGAAAACCAGTACTTGTAGCTCCAGTAGTTTTCACTTGTCTTCCCAAAGGATATGTAGCACTCTGAAAAAAAAATCTTCAAACACTGTTCTGTATGTGTGTGCAGGTCTACTGTGTATATGTATGTTGTGATTCATCATCGCTGAGCCACGCTGAAGTGCACTGTGTGTCGCTGTGCATTTATGAGAGAGACAGAATTTTCACATCGCCTCAAGTGTTACTTTCCTTTTGCCAGTTACAACTGAAGGTGCAAGACACTTTGGTTTGAAGTTAGGTGCTAAATATATGACAGCAGCGCAGATACTCCACAGAGGGCAGAGAGTCTACAGCTTCTAGAGAAGTAAACACAACAGAGTTTGCTTGGGACTTGTTCCTTTTCCTGCCACACATCCTAATTAAGGAGGTCATGTTGGGGATACGATGGTACAGGCATCTTGAGCTCCAAGGACGGTTAGCACAGCGTACCTGAAGAAAGTGGATATTGTTATAAATTGTTACTGAATGAGACAAACAAGACTGCAAAAAGCAACTGCATGGATTGTTAATTTAGCTAAAATTGAGGTTGGATCACCTTCTCACCACAAACAAAGCGCTATAGAGTTCATTTGGGACCGGACTGAGACCACTTCCTCAAAGGGTCTCGGTACAATTGTTTTGGTCTGCACCCAAGTATGATTGCTGTGTTCAGATCTTCCCAAACAAATTGCACCAAAGTGGAAAATTCAATTGGACTAAACAGCACAGGCCTGAAAACGCCCTTATTATGGTGTCAATCCACTTTGTGATATAGCAAGACAATGGAAGGAACTGCATTGTCTCACTACTGAATAGAAGACAAAGGGTGTACAATCATTAATACCAAAGATAATCATGTTTCCATACTTTCATTCTATTTGTGATGGAAAGCGATGTGCAGAAGGTTTGCAGATGAAATGGTTAAAGGAAGAAACTAAAAAGCAGCAGATTACTGAGCATCTTTAACTGGCTTGATATTGTGTTCACTATCAAGAGTTGAACAAATGTAAAAGAAAAACACAAGAAGCCAAGGTGAGCAAACACAATCCTTGCAGTCTCCATGTGTTATCCTCGTCACCACCTTAGCTTGATGTGTAGTTACATGTTTGAAGAGGTGCAAGTCAGCTGCAGTGGAACACACACACACACACACACACATATACACAGCCTCAACACCATAGACTCTTTCAGATTTCATGCTGGTATGGTGTAAGTCCATCTCTAAATTTTGTATAGCTTACATCACTGCAAACCTGCAACCCTGTTTAAAAAAATGTATGGACTTTTTCTACCACTCCAGGCAGCTATTGGCTTACATTCATTTCTGGAAAATATGAAAATCAATTAGCAGATTCTTCAAATTTGTTTGAGCAATGAATCCATCACAGTGAACATCGAGTCTGAATTGAATTCTGTCAGCTGTTATTTTATGCTGACGGACAGGCTGCACAGTGCTAAATCAAATTACTGCTATGGTTTTTGTAGGAGTAAGAAACCACTGCAAGGAAACAAGTAGTGACAGGTGAAAGCCTCCCATTCACAACCTGACAGTCTCCCCCTCTCTGCAGCGACAGGCAGCAGGGTGACCTTGATGAGAAAGGCAAGGTGTCGAGTTAAGGGGAAGATGGGACGGGGGTGAGGAGCTGACGCCAGCCCTCCACTGTGGTCTGTCAGACTGTTATCAATGACGCTGAGCTGCATTTGTGGGCGCAACGGGGAGGGCAGCAAAAGAAGGCAGAGACAGTGATAGAATAACCACAAAGAAGAAGAAAGTGAAAAGACGGAGGGGACTGAGGATGGATGGTGGCAGGAAAGGTGTCTCCAGGAGATGGCGACCATGCAGGGTCGAAGGATGCTATTTGTCCCCCTTGCTGCCTGGTTGTCAGCCCTGCAGTAATGAAGTTAAATGAGGGCACAGACTCAGCAGAGAACGTTCTGGAAATGGGTGATCACCAGTGGCCGGAAGAAAAGAGAGCAACAAAGGAAAGGGTCCGCAGGTGATTGACAGAGTGCAGGAGACGCAGTGCTGGCTCAGTCAATCAATAACTCCTTCCCTCTCAGGCCTAAACCTCCTCACCGGCCTCATCAGCGGCCCCCATCTCTGACCTGACAGGGGCCTCTTTCCATGTGTCATCACACTGAAAGGAAAAGTCACCTTCTTCTGTAGTTTAATGGGATTCTTCAATAATGGGGAGATCTGGGAGTAACAAAAGAGACCTGCCTTTTCATTCTTTAATGGAGCTGCTCCTGGTTGCTGCTGGAGAGCCAGCAAGACTCGGAAATCAGTGCTTTCATTATTCATACTGCAGGGCTCAGGCTTTCGGACAAGGTGATGAGCGGAGAGGCAATGATAGCAAAATGTAGTTTTTGTCATTCGAATATTATAATAGAATGCTAAATTAACCAGGGGAGGAGGTTAGTCTGGGCCAGTTCATTAAAAAAATCAGTGGCATCTGCGGTCGACGCACAGGCTATACATTTGTGTCATTAGTAAGTTATTGCAGTGATTTTTACTTTAGTTTTATATCACATTTTCCAAGTCTCAACACTTTCACATCAGGTTTTATGTCAAGAGCAGATATATCATGGTCGGCTATTTCTCTGATGAATGCCTCAATATCCATTTCCAGGAAATGCTCTGCAAGTTGTAAATTACGGGACATGTCTGTAACTCATTCACTCAGCAGGCAGGTTCCCAGTAAGCCTCGGTGTGGTGATTTCGAAGTATGAAGACACCTTGACAAAAACTGGGCTAAATCAATGACTATGTTGCAACGTGTAGAGAAGACCTGATTGATATTGAAATATATGTAATTCATATGTGAGGTAGAGGTCCAAAGAATATTCACTCAAGTTTTAACCTACATACATATCTGCACATCTCTGAACCACCAAATCATCAGATAAATCCCAGTTGGTGAAGAGTTGTTACAATAATAGAATATGCAGAAGCCAGAAATAACAGTAGATGCTTAAAAATCTAAAATGGTAAATCATAAGCAAACAGTTTTTTTTTTCCAGATGAAACATTTGAGTATATACATATAAAAACAACACACAGGCCTACCCATGCCCACCACAAAATGAGGTGCATTATGTACAAAGTCAATGATTGGTCTAAACCAATTGGGAATTGTGGGATGACACCTAATAAATTAAATATAGGAAAAAACACAGGTTTAACTCAAAGTGAAAATCTGCTTTCATTTTCAGAACTTCAACATCCTAACATCAAAGACAGTTCCTCCTCACTGTACTGTACGTCCAACTTGGTTTCAAAGGTCAGCACATCCACTGCAGCTTGGTTTCTTCCCATCCAATTAGCGTAGTACGACTTGCACTTAGAGGGGAAAAAATACTGTTTAATGCTTCTCAGAATGTTTCAGGAGATGACAATTTTAGTAAATGTGATTTGGGTCATATTGTTGAGAATCCAGACTGGCCAATACACTTCAGACGTGAGAAGATGATGATTAATAAGGACTCACTGAAAACCTGTCTAAATATTGAAGCTAAATTAAAATTTAGACATTGCAATTTGTTACCTTAATGTTTTTCTATATTCAAGTATCTTTCTCATAATAGTCTGTTGTGGCAATTTTGCAATTCCACTCTGACAAAGAGCAACAAAACAAAAATCTCTTCCCTCTTGTCAAGACTGCGTCTTCCAGTAAATATCCCTATCTGGTTTTGGCACTCTTGCTACCCTCTGACACATCATTTCAGCCTTGGACTTTCTAAACAGTTAACAGTTAGCAAATTCAATGCTCACAAGACCAAGATACACATTCTATGAACCCTTCTGTTATGTTACATAGCACCTTAATACTGTACATAATCAGGTTAAAGTTCTCTCAGTTAAAGGGTATATGGTAAAATTAAGAATGGTCAAAGACAGTGAAAATTAAACATGTGCAGTAACTGTATTCACAATCCTCCCTTTTTTATTGTTCTTAATCAACCATAAAACTCAAAAAAATGTCTATGTTGAAAACGGAGTGAGGTGGTTGTGCTGACATTGTCACTGTTCTTTGGTTCAAGAAATAATACAATTGGGACAATTGCATGGACTAAGATCCTAAGACAACATGTTGGCCCCCTGAGACTACAGCCTGTCATCCTGAAAGGATGCCAGGGCCTGTCATCAGGCATTGTCTGTACAATATTACAAGTCAGTGTTTTAAATCAAAAATGTTCTTATCTGTTGTCCAAATAGATTTAGGGGGATCTATTGGCAGAAATGGAATATAATATTCATATGTATGTTTGAATTAGTGTATAATCACCTGAAAATAAGAATTGTTATGTTTTTATTACCTTAGAATGAGCCCTTTATATCCAGACAGGTGACAAATTAAAGAAAAAAACAACGTCTTAGTAGAGTGTTGGGCCACCACATGCCATCAAAACAGCAGCAATGTGCCTTTGCATTGATTCTACAAGTCTCTGGAACTCTTCTGGAGGGATGAACACCAGTCTTACAAAAGATATTCCCTCATTTGGTGTTGTGATTGAGGTGGTAGAGAGCGCTGTCTAACACGTCGGTCCAAAATCTCTCATAGGTGTTCAGTTGGGTTGAGATCTGGTGACTGCGAAGGCCATAGCATATGATTCACATCATTTTCATAGTCATCAAACCATTCAGTGACCCCTTGTGCCCTGTGAATTTGGGCATTGTCATCCTGGAAGAGACCACTCCCATCAGGATAGAAATGTTTCATCATAGGATAAAGGTGACCACTCAGAACAACTTTGTATTGATTTACAGTGACCCTTCCCTCTAAGGGGACAAGTGGACCCAAATAATGTCAGCAAAATACCCCCCATAGTATAACAGAGCCATCGGATCCCCTCACTGTACCATTCTCTTGATATACACCACACATGCACTCACCCACTTGTTGAGAATATAGTGAGGGATGACTCATTTGACCATATCACTTTTTTCCACATCTCTGTAGACCAGTGCCTATGGTTTTTGCACCACTGAACTCTAAAATGTGCATTCATCTTTGTATTGAGGGGTTTATGCACCGAAATCCTATTATAATATCCCCCTCTGGACTGTTCTTGCTGACACAGTCTGATCACATCCTGGATTGACATTCTCAGTCAACCAATGAAGAGTTGCTCTTCTGTTTTTCCTTATACATCGCACTAACGCACAAGCATCATGGGCATTGAATGTGCAAGGTCAACCACAATTTCCGACCCTATTTACTGATGATCTGACAGATCAAAATGCAGATGTCACTTTAGTCACTGTTCCTAGTGAAACACTAGCCATTTGAGCAATCTTTGTTACTGAAGCTCCTGCTATTCGTGCCCAAACAATGAACCCTCTTTCAAAGTCATCTAGATCCTCTTGTCATCTTGATACAAAATCAGAATCAACTGGGCCTGCTCAGCATTTTTATACATGCCAAAGACCATGATTGGATGTTAATTGCTTAATTGTGCCATGCAATGCACCTGTGTGGAAGCATCTGCATTCATTATGTTTATCCACTCATTTGTTCTGGTTTTTCTGTTCATTTGTCACCTATCTGTACTTAGGGAAAAGGTCCTCTTCCACAGAGTCATGTTGTCATGTTGCACTGCCATGTTTCTGCAGTAGCCCAGAATGGACAAACCAAACACTGGCTCTAGAGAGGGCCTCTTGTGTTTTTTGCATGTTTTGTAGCCATCATACGTTCTCCTACATGCTGGAGCTCGAAATTTTGATTAAGTGCACACAGTAATTAAGCTTTACATCTTCCAGGAGGTTTGAGCTGAGGACTTGATTTTCATAGAGGAGCGCCATTCCTGTGTTCATAGGTCTACCAATGAGAATCTCAAATGGTGGCAGACCTGTTTTGGCCCTTACTCTTCCTGCTTTTATCCATGTGAGTCCTGTCTCAATTTTTGTCCCATTTTCTTTTTCAACTGCTCCACTGCTCTGTGGGTGATAGGCACAATGCTGTTTCACATTGATACTCAGAAATGTTGAAAGTTGATTAATAGCATTATTTACAAAATGAGTTCCATTATCACTGCTGATCCTTAGTAGAATTCCCTATCTGGGAATGATTTTTCTCACTAACACCTTTGCCACTGCTGAGGCATTTGCTTTGCCTGTGGGGGAAACAAACCCATTTAGAAAACACAACCACAAGACAATATTTCTTTCCCTCACATGGTGTTAGTTCAATGAAATCCATTTGTGAGTGATCAAACGGTTGGTCAGGGGGAGGATGGCTGGAGGCTAGTGTGTCCCGCCCTCTTGTGGCATTGTTTGTCAAACTTATTAAACATTTTGAAGAAAAAATTTCTGAGTCATTTTTGAAGCCTCTAGTGAACCAGTGTGTGGCTACTGCATTCACCACCCCCCCTTTTGTCACATGGTCTTTGCCATGTGACAATATTGTATAAAAAGGAAACAAACATTTGGGCAGGCAGGGACATCCATCCTCAGACTAGCATATATTGTTTACATATGTACACCCAGCCCTTTTCCAGGCTGCTGTCTCCATGTTATCAGCATGGCTCCATGCTTCAGCTAAATCTGTAAGAAGAGCATCAGTGAGTTGTGACATTTGCAGTATGTTGGTTTGTTGGGCTGCTTCCTTTGCAGCTGCATCAACTCGAGCATTACCTAGAGAAACAGGATCAATATTTATAGTCTGAGCTTCACATTTGCAGACTGATATTGGTGTAGGGAGTAGATTGGCTTTTAGTAAATTGTATATTAGAGGTCCATGTGAAATGGGCTTGCCAGCTGATATTAAAAATCTTCTTAGTTTCCAAAGTGTGCCAAAATCATGAACAACTCCAGAGGCATATTTGCTGTCAGTAAAAACAGTTAATGTTTTTCCTTCTGCTAAAATGCAAGCTCTGGTTAAAGAATACAATTCAGTTGCTAGTGCAGAGCACTTTCAGTGATGTTATTATCACTCTCTACTGCATATCAAACTTCATTTTCTGCTGTGATTGCCTTCTCTCTGACAGAACCATCAACATACCACACATACTCAGTTAGGGAAAGGTGTTTCCTGTAAATCTACTCTTGGGCTGCAAACTTGTGTTATGACTGCTAAGCAATCATGTGGCTCTCCATCAGCTGTGGTGGGGAGCAGAATAGCAGGTTTTAGTTCTGTGCTACATTTAACCTTGACATTAGTCAAAGATAAAAAGCATTTTATTGTATCTCAGTCAGTGTGCTGGAGACAAATGGGCTGTTTTTTGCTCTAGCAGAATGGAAGCTACAGAATGTGGCACTAACAACATGACCGTCTGATATCTCACAGTATCACATGAAGCAATTATTGCTTTTCCTGCTGCACCTACTGCTCTCAGACAGAGATGCAGACCTGATGCTACACTGTCATATTTTGAGGAAAAATATGCTACCTGTCGTTGTTTTCCGCCATGGTCTTGTAGCACTACAGACATCATAAAACCCCCTTTCTCATCTACAGTCTGTGTAAATGATCTGATTGGGTCTGGTAGTCCCAGTATAGGTGTGGTAGTCAGAGTCTGTTTTAGTCAAGTGAATCCTGTGTCAGCGTCTTTTGCCCACATCACATTGTCAGTTGGTCTCAGTCCATGGCCATGCATAATAGACAAAAGTGGAGCCTCCAGGGATGCATAATCACAGATCCACTGTCTACAGTAGCCTGTCACTCCTAAAAATGGCATTGCTCTTGTTTAAATTTAGTAGTTTGTGCTAAATGCAGTGCGAGTGCTCTGAAATGGGTGTCTGTGTGTTTTCATTCAATCTGAATACTGAACTCCTTCTCCCCTATCCTCCCATGTACAATCTTGTGAACACTGAGCCACCCATGGTCCAAAATCTTTCCACTGCAGATCACATGCTCTAGACAGAGACACGTGTGGTGTTTAGTTATGTACATTGAAGAATTTGGTTATAGTAGGTGTTGGCACAACTGTCAATGTACAAATTTGTATATTTGTGTAATACACCCAATCACTAGTCATGAAGTCGGCTTCTTTCCCTTCCTGAAACCAGTGTTTCTCAACGCTGTGTCTGCTCCTTCACTAACTGTGACTGTTCAGTGCAAATCAGATGTCTGCATGCACATGTGCTGTGATGTCATGTGTGTACGTGCTTTCTCAAGCAGATCAGAGATTACTGACCTGGGCCCCAAGGTAACAGGTCCCATTGGTACATGTACAGTGACGTGCCACACCTTAATTGTACATATTGACCGGGGTAGTCTGATACAATACAAGATCAACCCTAAAGCACCCATTAGGTCTTGAGCTATGAGATTTACAGGGCAACATTTGGAAAAGAGGAAGGAATGTTTTTTTTTTTCCTAGTGGCATGGTGTATAATTCTTTTACTGTGGTGCCTGATGCTCCCAAACAGTAGCCCTAGAGTCAACCAGAAATTTATTTTTTTTGCCTGTTACCAGTAGAGTCATTTCAGGCAAAACTTAAAAACTACTTATTTTTGTCATATTAAGTACTCCTTTGTATCTGTGTATCAGTGTGTGTGTGTGTGGTGTTTGGGGTGCATTCACCAGACTCTGGAGTCTCCTCCACCTCTACTGCCTTTCATGCCTCATCCTCTCTGTAGCCTCTTGGGTAAGTGACAGTCACACCACGTGGGGGTCCAGTGGGTCCCCTTTCTCTCCTTGGTTTGGGACAGTCTCTTGACAGGGACTGGACTTGGTCAGGGTCTCCACAATTCCAGCATCTGTCGTCCTGAGGGCATGCATTGCGTGATCATCTGCTCGGAGCTCGATCTCTGCTCAGAGGTGGACCACCGTGCCCTCTGCCTCTCCTTCTGTTTGGTCCTTGTAGAGATTGGACCTGTGCCAGCTAGAGCTTGTCATTAAGATAAGTTTTACTCTGCTGTTTCTTTTTTCTCTGACATTCTCAGTTTCTGCTCACTACGGATGGTGTGATCTTGGACAAGTGACAGGCACCCCATCCCAGCATATGCAAAGTTGGCGTATGTGGTAGTTAATTCGCTCATCTCTATCTTTCCAGTCTATTTTACTTTTACATTTCATTTTTAATATTTCTCCAATTTATCTTGTAGTTTCTGTATCTGACCCACACTCAAACTACCATTTTCAGGAAAACCAAATTGCTTTACCCACAGAGATAGCTGTTTACAGGAGTATTTCTCAAGCATAATTTTGCACATACCATTAGATCAGACTTGTCAGTCAAATGTTTGCCCTAACTTTCTCCCATTTTCTTGTCAATTTGTAGTCATTCACTTACCCAGCAAACAAAAATCTCCTAGACATGACATTCATTGATATTATTCATTATTCCATTTAGGGATCATCACCCCTACAGACTGTTCATTACTCTTTAGCTTAAGGTGCCTTTTATGGTCTTCAACACTGTATTCTCTACTGATGGGATACACAAACTCACAACCAGTCTCTTCTCACCCTGGAAGTTGTTATGAGCCACCCTCAGGGGAGGTAGACTTCCTGGGGCTTGGGTGTTTTTGAATCCCCTCACCAGCAGTGCGCAGATCAACCCGTGTGGAAGGTGGATTGAGGAAAGAATGATTTAGGCATCCTGGATGAGCCCCCAAATTTGTAGCAATTTTGTAATTCCACTCGGACGAAGAGGAATGAGGCAAAAATGTCTTACAGTATTGTCACACTTTATTAATGCTCAGAAGCATGGTACACAGCACAAAGTTAGTTTGTGGTATGCACACTGTACAACTCTTCCCTCTTGTCAAGACTGCTTCCTCCAGTAAACATCCTTATCTGGTTTTGTTCCCCTCTAAGGTATTGTGGCAATCTTGCTACCCTCTAACACATCATTTCAGCCTTGGCCTTTCTAAACACTTAACAGTTAGCAAATTTTCTGTTCATACCCCTAAAGACCAACATACATATTCAACAAACCCTTCTGTTACATTGATTGTACCTTACTATGTAATCAGGCTAAAGTTATCTCAGTTAAAGGTTACATGGTAAGACTCACAATGATCAAACAGTCACAAGACTTATATATTAAGTTTTACTTATTTAAATATAAAGTCTGGGTTGTTGTATGGGTTGAAAACTGCTAAACATCCTGCCATCATTTACATACCCATTTCAGGTTTCAGGTGGATCCTTTATATTTTATGTCATCATGATTCAGCTCCATGTTCATCAAAACAAAGAAATATTTCTTTTGGAAGATGTTCTTTTATAAAATTAGATAAATCGCCGTAAAATGGAGCTAGTGACAATAATTATCAAGCCTTAAGTGAAAATTTCCAAGTGAATGGCAGACATTGAACAGTGCAGCTAAATATTTTTAATTAACTTCAAGCGTCTTGAGTTCTATTGGACCTGTCAAAACATCCAGCCCTCTCTTTTAGCCCTTTAATTATATTTTAATTGAGAACAAGGTCCAATATGCAATAACCACCCAGGGAAAAGGTTCTCTTTAGGCCTTCCAGTGACAGGTGGACAATGTAGATGCCATTGTGTGTCACAATGATACAACGCAAGTGTAGATCACAGCGCACATCCTATAGATGTTTGAGAGAAATCTTTAACAATAATTTACAGGAGCTATTTTCCAAAGTCTGTGTTCTTTGTTTGTTCCCTTTATTATCCTTAATTTGCCATCCATCCAATGGTGATGAGGAGTCTCACTTCGCTTGTTCCATTAACTTTATTGCTAATAATATATTTCATTATGGCCCGTTATTGGAAAGAATATTGCAATCTGCTCATGATAGCTCACGTCCAAAATTGTTAATTAAGTAAATGAATGGTGAAGCACAAATAAATATATAAAGAACACAAATTAGCATACCGTAATTGAATGTCACTCTTGGTTATTCTGCTCTTTGAACTGATGGATGGGTACCATCCACACCATAGGCTGTAATAGAAAAGAGAACGACTCCTCAGCTCACACACACTCACACATACTGATTATCTCCATGCATTAATCCACAGTATTGACAACGACACTCAACACAACATGAGGACTCTGCGGGCAAACAGCCTGTATCTGATGTGTTATACACAGTTAATCGCATCTCAACAGGCTGCTTTCCTATCAATCAATGGAACGTCCAAAAGATTTATTTCACAAGGCCAACGGTCATATGAAAACAGAACAAACACAACAAAAGGAAGATACAATACAATCTACATGGTGCCACTTAGGAACAATGACACCTTGACCTTTCACTTCTGATTTGTAACCAATCTCTTCAGTCAATGTCATTGTAAATAGTAAGCCACATAAACAAAGCTGACATGTTGACTTTAGCATTAAGCTAAAATTGTCAGGTTTTGACATTTTTCTGTATGGATAATTGTAATTTTTTAATTTTTAAGAGTACTAAGTTAAATGATAGAGACAGAGGTGGCAAAAGTATACACATTCTCTGACATGTATTCAAAAGTATAAAAGTGGCTGTCTGAAGGACATTGCTACAGGCTGTTTCTGTGCAAAGCTAATTGAACCTCATGTCATATTAATATAATTTGAGTGTTGTTAAAGTTAAATCATTCTAACTTGAAATAAAATAAAAAACAATATACTTAAAATAATGAACATTAACTTTGCTCCAAAAAACATATCTAAAAAAAAAAAGAAATTTCAACTATAATCAGGATTAGAAAATAAAACACTTTTCACATAATGATAAACTTCCTCATTTAGCAGCTGGATAAACATTTAGTACAACAACATCCTGCTGATGGTCACTTCTTTCACTTCTCTGTAACCTGTAACCTTTTCTGTGGCTGACAGCTTTTTACAAGGCAGGTTTGGGGGTCAACCGGCCCCCCTGAAACCAAGAATGAACCTTTTTTTCCCCGCTTATACTTTCTACATGTACTGTTCACCATTCACAGTTTTCAATGTCAGCAGCAGAACTCGAAACATGAACATGAGAACACTCTTCAGGTCTAATTAAGCCTTAAACTCTTTTGTTAAAAATTCTCTCATCCCTACATGACTACAAAAACCTTTTGTTCAACCTCAGCAGAAGCTGGTTCTCACAGTTCTTTGAATCAAGGCGTGCCCTTTGGGTCTAAAAATCAGTCCTACAGTGCTAAAAAGCCTCTAACACGCAGCTGAGGCAGGTAGAAGTGTGTTGAGCTTGAGAGACAAATTTGCACACTGCTGGGGAAAGATTTCAGGACATCCATGGTATCAGCTGGCCAGACCAGGTAGAACTCAAGCTGCTTGGTGTTTTCTTGAGCATTGCACTACTTGATGGGCAGAAAGAAGTCCTCCTCTGAAGAATGGGAAGTGTCGACTGGATGCACCATGGGTTGCTCCTTCAGACGGCTTTTGATGTAATACCTATGCAATACAAAACCAAAGGATTTTACCATTCCCCCCATAAAAAATAGATAATGGAATTAAATTTTGTTTTGTAAAATGATTTTTGATACACAATTCATGAGAATTAGCAAAGGTTTGTAATTTTGTTTGCACAAGTGAATGTGACCTTTAGTTGCTATTGCATGAAAAACAATTGCTCAGTATGTTATAGATACTTCAAATGCCAAAATTTCCTCTATTATCTTCAATAAATGTAAAGCATAAAGCAGATGGTGGAACACTTACCAAGTTTTCGGATGCCTTCGTCACTTGGCCAGCATGTCCTGAACTTGGGGACAAGAATGGCAGCAGCAATAAGTTCTGGATCAGTAACCATCTGTCCAAAACACCTTTCAAATCCTGCTTGAAGGCCCACAGAACATGGAGGAAATGTGAGGGTGCTGGAGCTTAGCCTTGAGTAGTGTTACAGTAGGTACCAGTGATCCCATCTGCACACTTGTCTCTCCCTGAAGAACATCGACCGCCTTTGCAAATGCTTCACATATTCTTCACATATTCTTTGAGAAACACAATCTCAGCAGGAGTGAACCTGTCAAAAACAGAAACCCCCCCCTATCAAAACTATCAATGGCTACAAAAAGTCAAACATTTTTACACATGACTGCCCAGCTACAACTAAAACTGCCTCTTTTTAAAAGGAGATTGACATCAGTGACTAGTAGTTTGTGACTATCGATACTACTATAGATAGATAGATAGATACATAGATAGATATGTGTCTTTTTTCTGGATAGTATTATTTCATTATTTCACCAATATCTGCATGTATTTCAGGTGAAGCCAAATCTCAAGGTAATTTTGTTTTGTAATGTTAGTTGCCTTAGGTGAATACATATAGCACTTTTCATACATAGTGGAAACATGTTAATTACAAAAAAGCCCATTTCAATCTATCCTTAACTGTAAAACATATATTAATAAATAATATTACCTCATATTGCAGTGAATACATTTTGAAAATAAAGTGGTACATACATGGGAATTTTTAGCGCACTGCACATAGTTATAATGGTTCCTTCTCTTTGTTCTCTCATGATCCTTACAATACTCTCCACAGCCAGGAAATGATTATTCCACCTTGTCTCATTTGGCCTCAAGAGCTGGAGTTTGCCTTTTTCTTTGATTATCCCTACAGCTGTGGTGGATCTGCCGCTCTTGTTTCAGAGAGTCCAGCACTTTGAAAACACTGAAAGCGAGAGCCTCTTATAGACTGTATTGGCAGTTGCTTCTAAGACATCAACTGTTGACACCAGGTTTAGAAGGTGGCAGGCACAGTGATGGTGCTTTGGCAGTTAGTATTCCAGGCCATCATCCTCATCCAACATGGTTCAAGCGTCAACAAACTCAACGCCCACAATGTTTTCCCCCCTCTCCCTCTTCTTCACTGTTATCTCCTTCTCCTGTTTGACTTGGCCCCCTCAAGTGTTTCTGTATCATTGTTTTCATCCATCTCACCATAGACTGGAAATGCTTTTATAAAATTTGAGCCATTACACTGTGTGTACAGTCTTCTCACGGATGTTGTACTCCGCATGAATGTCATTCATGGCACCAGCTAGTGCAGAAAAGGTATGAGATCCTTTGAGTTATTTGCATGCTAGAGCAGCAGCGCATCTCTCCAGAGTTTCAGGCTCTATCCAATGTGCTGTGACACCAATGAAACGCCATCTGTGTGCTGTCCAGCAATCATGGCAGCCTTTAGATTATTCTTCATTGCCAGTGTTGCTTTCTCAACTTTGTTTTTAACTGTACCATGAGACATTACAACCACATCTAGTTGTAGGTGATGCATAAAAACCCTCCTGTTTGACAATACTGAGGGGATGCATATCTTGAATGACAAAGTTAATGATGGCATCATCAACACTTTTCTGTGACACTCTCTTAGTTTCCCAGAATTTAAGTTGCTTCGGTGAAGGGCCTTCCTCTGACATTGATCTCCTTTTCACAGCAGGTGAAGTGAAGTTTTTGTACCTCTCCAGGTGATTCATATGCTTTCTCGAGTGACAATATGCACATGCAAGCCACAGACAGATACACACAGAGATTGATAGAGAAGAAAAAAGCAATTCAGCCAACAGAATTATAATTGTTTTATAAATTATATTATATATATGAATCTGCTCCATCGGCAGTGTTGGCTGGTTCACTTTCATCCATGTCGCTACTAGTTCTCCCTGTCACATTCACTAAACCCAATTTATCTCCGGGACATGTTCATATTAAACATTTTGTTCCTTTTGACCATTTACTGTGTTTTACAGTCTACAGTATGGCATGGCACTGATGTTCAAATACAATCATAATAATGAGATCCTGCCTATCAGGTTATTATTTTCATTCTATCCCAATGTTTTCTCTGTTTTTTTTTGTTTGTTTTTTGCTGTTTACTGAGAAAGATTCATACTAAAACCAACCAATTTTTCTTTTTTATAGGCTACGGTATGGCCTTTTCTTCATTTTGGTGCTTACATTTGACTATAATAAATAATAATAATTAGATATTGGCAATAAGGGTATGGTGTAGATTGTCATTCTTCCCCAGTGGAATTTAGCCCTTGACTCAAATGTGCATCAGCATGGGAATCTACATTACCTGGAATCAAATTATGCACAAACATAATTACAGATATTATTAACTTATATCAGAAAATCAGAATAGGTGTTTGTATGCACGGGCATGTTCAGGGAACATATCATGCAGTTGAACATAGGGTCCTGAGAAAATGAATCCCGACAACATAAAACCTTTTGAAGTTTACTTAACATGTGTTAACAGAATATTGAACCAGGGAACATAGATACACTCCCAATAGCTGCTAATTCTCACAACCAGCAGATAGGGGACAACACTAGCACTCATTTGCAGTCATGTTTCTGTCCGCCTGATGAATTTAAGCCCGATCTTCACTCTTCTTTTAGCTCTGGCTTGATCTCCACCAGCTCCTGAGAAAAATATAGCTACTAGATGTTCAACAGTCTTGACCAGCTAGCTGCTGACTTCTATCTGCCGCTTGATGATGTTCAAGAAGAGCACAGCGGGTTTATGAGAGCATGTTTCATCGAAACTCCTGCTATGCTCAAAAAGGCCAAAAAGGCCTGTAGAGCTGCAGCGGTGGGTGATATTTTGCAGAATTTCAGCACAACAAGCAAACCATGCAGTCATTTGATTCAGTAGTGATCATCATCATTCAACAATTAGTCAATCAAGGTTCAATTAAAGCAGCACCACAATATTTCATTAAATAAGCTGCGCATTAAACAACTTTCAGTAAAATGTGAGAATGAAAGTTAATATATGTACTCATTGCAGCCAATGTTCTTTTCAAGCCCATTATTACTTCACAGTACATTATGGAGCTCAATTTGGCCTTTAAGTAGTCTCAACTTCCTCATACCTGCTCCTTACATTTGAGCAAATCCTGTTTTATGTAATCATGGCTTAAAACTGTGAGGACTATTTTTATGTAGTCATGTTACCTATATCATGTGTTTGCATGTAAAGCTCACTATTAATTATATCTAACAGATATATATGACAGAATAGTATGTACAGTATTTTTCTATGAATTGTGGTGGAGTAAAAGTCTCCCAAAATGGAACATCTAAGAAAAGTCCTGCAGCTAAAAATTATTTAGGCTGAACGGGTGGCATAAATTCAATTCTATTCTAAAATCGTACCTACTGTGGCTTAAACATGATAAACACCTCCATTTTTCACCTTTGTTATGTTGCCAATTTCTGCTGCATCCAGATGGCTGTGACTTCACAATAGCCAAACTAAATACTGACGTTTTGAAATGAGAGAACTGTAACCACCCTTGCAGAATTTATAGGCATGTTAGATACTGAAATGAGCTTTAAAATGTGAAATGACGCCTTCGCTACTTGATTAGTAGCCATTCCTACTGAAATTAAGTTGGCTGCGACTGTGAATACCAAGCCGCAGGATGTGTGAGCTCAAAAAGCACATTTGTTTCCCCTCCTCCTCCTGAAGTACCTTTTTCAGAGCATCAGTATCGCCGGAGAAGATCACACCCTGTATGGCACCAGCTCCATCACAACTCCTGCTGCCTGGCCTGGAGAAAGATTTAAGAGACAAAGGCAAGCGGGATGGCCGCAAGAAAAAAAGGGGGCTCTATGCGAGCGCCTAATGAGGATAAGAAAAAATATGGAGTCTTTTCTTTTCCTTCTTAACTCCTTGAGATGCCTGGGCAGGGGTGATAAAGAGAGTGAGAAAAAATGGTGTTCATTTTATGGAGCTGGCTGCAGCAGAGATGGAAGCTTCCAGAAATAGAAAAGTTTAAAGGTGCTGTCGTCTGCACTGATGGACAAATGTGTTGGAACAACCTTCAGCTGCTTCGCTGCTGTTATTGATCAAGTAAAACTGTCCGCCTGACTTTAAGTGAAGAGTTTGCTGCTTCATTTTCTCACACAGATTTGCCTTTCACCCCTCTGCTAGTTTTCTCATTCCTTTGTTTTATTTAAATGAATCCTGCTCCGGTTGCCCTGTCTGCTCTAAACCTTCAAAATTTAAAACCAGATTCATTTATTGAACAGGGCAGAAATTTGTCCGGTGACAAGCTCTTAAAAACAGAATACTTTAAAAAAGTTTGAGAGCATTTGGAAGACAGAACACAATATTTTGTAACTTAAAAAAGATTAAACAATCACAGGAAAGGGCTTGTCACAGATATCACCATAGTTTAGTT
Source organism: Thunnus albacares (assembly GCF_914725855.1). NCBI lineage: Eukaryota > Metazoa > Chordata > Actinopteri > Scombriformes > Scombridae > Thunnus > Thunnus albacares. The sequence continues at coordinate 30,058,473 of NC_058113.1, forward strand.
GTTTTTGGCTTACAAAATCCAGAAACCTCAGCTATAAATCTGCTTCTGAAAGCACCTCTCCACATGAACTTTGACCTCAGTGTCAAAACACATTGACTTATTGGTCTGAAACACTGAGGAACTGAAACTGATCCAAAAATCACATCCTAAAGGTGATGACTATGCTTCATGGCTTTTTGAGCGCCCAATCAGCAGTTCAGAGGCCAAACTGTATCAGCAACGGCAGTGAAATAATGTCACACTGGGTTGGATGGTAACCTTTCACTGAGCCTGTACACACACAGATACGGATGGGTGACAAATGAAAGGAAAAAACAACAACATAAAATGTTTTAGTAAGGTGTTGACCCACTACAAGTCTCTAGAAGAGCTCCAGTCCTCTGCCCATGAGGTGTTCAGCTACAGTACTGTGTGGTCAACTGTGTTTTGGCCCAATATAAAATCACTGTAGGTGCCTAAAAGGGAAGAAAATGGACTTCAAGCCTAAAAATATACTTTGGGTTACATATTGAGACCTGTGTAGACAGCTGTACTGATTAAAATATAACTGTATCTGTTTCTACAGATGCGTGTGTGACGGATGACTGAAAAACGCAGCTGAAATGCAGCATGTTGCTCCAAAGTCTCCCATAGGTGATATGTTGGGTTGAGATCTGGTAACTGCTAAGGTGACATTATGTGACTCACATTTTCATACTTATTGAACCATTCACTAAGCCCTAATGCCCTATATATTGTATAAGCACCTGTATTTGTTATGTTTCTCCACTCATTTATTTAGGCTTTCCTTTGACTGTCACCTATCTGTATCTCTGCCAGAGTTTTCATGGTGGCTGAGTCTTGAGTTTGCCTTTCTAGTCTGACTTTCCCAGATAGCAGTCATAGCTCTATTTGGTGTACTCAGTGCCAAGTTAGTTTACCTCATTGGCTTTAGTGTTTGTTGTTTTTCCAAGATAAAAAAACAGCACTACAATCTCTGGCCGCTGGGTCAACTGCACTGATAACTGTGTGACTGTCAAATAATCTAACCTTATTTTAGACATCTAGGTTACACTGCATCATGGTCAACAGCTGACTTCACTTCCAAGCTCCAGCAATACCTTTCTAAGAGCTACTGCGGTTTAAAATCCTGTTTAAATGTCTACATTTGTTACTAGGATATCTTTAGCTACTGGACCCTGAGCATGAACTGGCTGTCCATGCATGACTATCACTACTAGTGAGTAACACACAGCACAAAAACGTGAATAATCCCTTTGTTATTCTACTCAAGCTGCTCAGTAACCGACAGTGACGAACTGTGGCTGTACTGGGCAGTGTGAGTGCAAAAGAATGAAGTGCAGAAGAAAATCCACCACAGATCATTTCAGTCTTCTTTCCCTCACAGTCACCTCTAACATTTTCCTAGTAAACACTGTGCAGGGCAAGCTACAGGTGCTGTCCTGTCACTTCCAATTAGATGCCAGCTATCCAAACGTAGAGGTCCGCTAAGCAAGTGTCAGGACATCATTAGCAACGGGTCAAATTGCATTATGCTCAGACACCCCAATCGTTATGGCCAAACAGGCAGGCTTGTCCACAGCACACAGAAAATGGGTGTCAGTGAAAGGTAAACGAGACTTCACTCACACATGCATACAATCCCAGGAAGATTTTTCCCTCTGCAGAGAAACGTACTGTAACGATTTATTCTCTCCTCAGACAATTGCTTGAATGTCCGGCCTCAAGTAGAGCAGCGAGCATTTGAGGAGCAAACATGATGTCTGGCGAAAACTGAAGAACATGTTTGATGTCCTGCCAAGCCTCGAGGACATAAGGAGTGCTTCACCAGCTATTTTGCTCCCGATACTCCAAATATTTGCAGGTAAACCTACTTACTTATGCTGGCTCACTGAAACCCAGAGAAGCCAGTTGAACTGACAGGATAAGGCAGGATGTAAATATGCAGCGTAAGATAATTACTGCATCGCTGTCAGACTTGCAACAAGCAAACAACACAGGAAAAAAAAGTGAGAGTATGTTGTTATAAGACATACACTGCTTTAAATCTGTAGCTTCTAGCAGCGTTTTTTATGGGTCTGTGGTTCCCAAATTCTACACCTGATTTCTTGGATATGCGGAATAAACTAACACTTAAGTTTGTTTCCCTTAAAATTCTGTGTTTTCGGTTGTATTTCTGCAAACACTATAAATGATGTACATGTAGATTCTTGTCATTGCATACTAGGGATGTGCAAAGATCCCAGTATTTGTATTTGTATCTGTATTTGTTGAGGCAGCAAAATTATTTGTATTTGTATTTGTATTCGAATAAAAGTGGAAAGAGGCTTAAAAATCCTGTTTTTGTTTTTATGACACTTTTAATTTTAGAAAATTAAAATGTTACAATAAGTGTTCATGAGTAAACTACCTTATGAAGCAGGTCCCCACACCAGGTCTCGAACTGGAGTCTCCTGGATCATAGATGACTGCACTGACTACTGAGCTAAAGCTTTATTCATTGACTCATTGCAGGCAGACCTCTACCTATTTATGCACCCATAACACAGAGACAGCACACCATGTAACATGTAGAAGAACTTCAAAGTGATTCTTGCTTTGCACTTTTCATTTATTGCCTTTATCTTTTACAACCTTGTGCAAAGGAAACAGGGAACAACAGGTTGGGACTTACCCCTGATAGATGTAACAGCAGAGCAGAGGAGAAAGACCTATGAACTGGTATTTGACATGTTTTTTTTTTCTTCCCAAAAACAAATAATTTTTAAAATATTTGTATGAAACAAATATTTGTATAAAACCCACTATGCTATTCTGCTTTGCTGAATAATGTATTTGTATTCAGGCACACCCCTATTGCATATATGCATACATGTCTGTTTATGTATTTATTTCTGCAGCCACCTCAGTGATTTTAGTGAACTAAGCCTTTAGGCATATAAACCAGAGGGAGACTGGTTGGTTGGCTCAGATCCAAATACAGCAGATAAAAACAAATTTAGAAGTTTCATTAGACAAGCTAATTTCATGTCAGTGTATGAGCTTACTGAATCATTTTCTCATTGTCACTTATTCATCTGTTGAAGCTTTCAATCAGTTTTCAGAATCCCACAATTCTCATCTGGACTGTCACCCTGTTGACTTTCCATTGACTTTAGTTTAATTGGAAATGGTTACATCAGATTCTGTGTACTGGAACGTGGCACACAACTATAACGACATACAATAATCTCAAAGCAGCTATCAGTCACAGAATTCATTAGTAACCATCCCTCGATGTTAAGTGATATGGTGTTCTGCCTTCAGGCACTTTCCATTAACCTTCAGCTCTTTTTAAAACACACCCATTAACGATAAAATTCCCTCAATGCAACTTCCTATAACAAATCTGTTAGTGCCCAATCCTGTATATTTCTTCAGGCGCGCCCCAAGCGAAATGGTTTTCAGAGCTACCGTTTCTGATTACAGTAGTAAACATTTGAAACAGGATGACCTGTTAACTCAAAGAGCCTGTAAACTGCTGTAGGGCTAAATAATTCTCTCTATTAAATCTGCCACCAGTATAAAGTTGCAGTCAGATGAAAAGCTTGTAGGCTCTAACAAATCTAATTTCCTGGATTGTAGAGAAACAACCCTATTCCTTTTCACTGACTGATAACGTATTTCTGAAATTTCGTTGGTTGTGATTGTTTTTCATAAAACCGCAAACAAGCTGCTTTTGAGGACAAAATAAAAAATCAGTTATGAGGCAGACAGCTGTAGTTTAGTCCTGCCTCTTCTCTATGTGTCTGTCAGGAGAAATCGAGCAGCGCAAAGCGAAAAGCGGCAGGATGTTTTGAAATGGATTAATGCTCCCACCGTTTGAGGTTAACAGCCTGTCGCTGGGCTTCCTTATCAGATGGCCAAGATCAATGGCACAAACACATCCGTTCCCTGAACAATCTGCCAGAGTATTGCTGGACACTGCACTGAGAATGAAATAAAATCATTATCCTGCAGCTCCCGGTGCTATTTTACACCCATTCATCTTCTGAATCTCACACGGCGTAAAGAGAAACATCCATTGACCTGTTTAAGGAGACTAATATTCTTGTTTGAAGACAATCTCAAAACTTGAAAACAAGGTGACACTTGACATAAAAACAAGACAGAATCTTTTTTTTTCAGATGTCTTTAGTGATAAAAATGTTGATAATATGGATGAACAGTATGTCTGAGATCATATTACTTTTTTATATCAATAAGTACTTTAGTGTAGTAAATTGATTCATCTAAATAAAATTACAGTTACCCGTCCAAAGCATACATTGTTTCTTTTTTATCAGTGTTAGAATTGGGAAATCGCTCACCAGTAGAGTTCTGGCATGTTAGACTTCTGCCCAACTGAGCACTATTAATTAATACTCTCTACTGCCAGTTTCCAATAAATATAGGTACTCATGGTTTAGTTATTGTTAAGCGTAATAATAATAAAGTTTTTAGCCATGCAAGTGCTGTGCAAGATCAGTCTGTCTTACTGTTCACTACTTTGGTAGAAATTGAAATATCTCAAGTAGTGAATAGACTGAAATGAAATTTTATACAGACATTCATGGTCCTCAGAGGATGAATCCTATTAAATTTCTTTAGTCCCTGACTTTTGCTCTAGATGTACGGCGACCCCCGGACGTCCGGTATGGGCTGTTAGCCGAGCTGCTGCTAACACTTGTTCGATTTATTTCTCTTATAACGTAAGATCCAGACGTTTGGTCAGTTTCTCCTGGGAGCCGAATTATCCGCAGAGGTCTCCAAAAACAAACGTACACGCAGATTAAAATCGTTAAAATACTAATTAAAGCTGTTTTACCTAAAAAAAATCAGTGTTTCTCCGACAATGTTTGGTGACCACTGGACTTCCTGGAGGGGCTGTTAGCAGCCGAGCTGCTGCTAATGTTTGCCCAGTTTATTTCTCTTATAACTTAAGATCCAGACGTCCAATGACTAAAATCCTTCTTCCGGCTAAAAGATATAGTAAAAAGCGACCTAAATTTATCATGAAAATGTGGCTTAACACTGAATAAAAGTCAATTTATAACAGTTTCTGTGAAACAAGTACAATGCTGATGTATTATCTTGTATGTGTGTAAGTTACTCTTTGGTAGACGCCATTGTAGCGGACAAACACAGCACCGCCGTATGCATCTTGTGCATGTGTTCTCTTTGGTAGAGGAGGTATGACGCCATTGACAGGCGACCAAATGAAACGGTCCGTTACTTTGATTAAAATTACAGATTTCTCTGGGTTTGAAAATTGTTGGAAACATTTGGGATAATGTAAGTACATAATTCAACAAAATATATAACATAGGTCTAGTTGTTTTTAGACATTTTAATGTGGAATAATTACATATTATACCTTTAAGCAATATCTGCAGCTAAGGGGCGCTGACAACCCCCTTTGCTGTGATATAATCACAATATACCACCGTCAGTAGTGAGATATTGCTTTCATAAAACGGTTACCAAATATTACAACATAGAAATTGTACACACATTAGGAATGCAGCAGGGTCAGAGAGGGCCAGACAGAATCAGTTCTGCTCTGCTGAGCCACTGTGCAGCTCAATTGGCCCCAGTGTTTTCCAACATATTTAACACCTCTATAAGGCGATGTACAGTCCCTCAGTACTTCAAACTCTACTATCATTCCTGCGCCAAAGTCGTCAAAGATCATCTGCCTCAATGACTTCACACCAGTTACCCGAACATCTGTGGCCATGAAAGCATTTGAGCGCATCATTCTGTCATACATGAAATCCTGTGCTTCATCACTGATGGACCGATAGCAGTTTGCTTACCGAGCCAATTGGTTTGTTGAGGATGCAGTCAGCACTCCACTCCACTACGCCCTGCAACACCTGGAGCCACCAAACATCTAAACACACATCCTGTTCATAGACTTCAGTTCTGCCTTTAATTCTATCAACTGACTCCTCTAACACTCAAATTACAAACCTACCAGGTTCATACTCTCATCTTGTTACTCCGTAATGTGGAAACCTTGGTGTTAATTGACAGCAACCTCACCTTGAACAGCCATCAAATCCGTCATACAGCTTTTTTCCAAATTGAAAAAATCTGTAAAATGAAGCAATTTCTGTCTTCCAAAAACCTTGAAACAGTCATTCATGCTTTTATTTTGTCGCAGCTAGACTATTACAACTCCCTTTTTGTTGTTTTTGCCCTGTAAAACACCTTTCAAACCTTGTTTTGGGAACATGCTATACAAATACAGTTTATTATCTATATCTATCTATCTAATAAAATTAGTTTTATTAAATACCAATTACATTACAAGAGTCATTTACAAGAAAGTAGTTCCCGGCTGCCTGCGGTTGCTATGAAACGTTAATTACCTGCTAAACTAAAGTTCAAGCTAGTCAGTGAGCAGTAGTGAGAAACAAACCAGTGAAGGAGAGAAATAAAATGTTATATTCTGATTGTTTCACGTCGGTTACATTCTCAATCACAAGTAAATAACCATCAAACACTCAACAGATGATTTACCGTGGAAACAGATGTTCTTAGTTCCTCCTCTGCATTACTCCTTTTCATTCATTCATTGCGTCCGACTAACGCAGCAGTAAATACAAAGAACAACAGTTGGCATTTCAAAACTGATGCCCGCAGTGCACCATATGAGCACCAAATGACGCGGGTAAATTATCGCTTTCAGTGTGTTTGGCCCTTGAGGTGTAGTTTGACCAACTGTCAACTAACAGAATGTTTAGAATCTTTCCTCCAGCAAAGCAGCAGGTAACCATGGTAACCACACAGCACACAGCACACCCAAAACCTACAACAAATTGACCAGATCTGCTTATATTGATCAAAGGTCATAAACCTGTAAAGACACAGATTGCAGTTATTATCTACAGTTTGAGTTCTGTTGTTCATCATTAAAACGTTAAATCGGATTAGGCTTCTCAATTTCTGTTATGACCCGTTAAAAAATGAATTAATTTTACAATGTTTTTGTGTGTCGTTCTTGCATAGTGTCATGGTGCAGGCCCGTGACCTCTAGAGAGTGATGAACACGGATGACTAGATGCGCTGGCCCTAAGCCAATGAGATGATCTTTTGGTTGACTGGTTAGCACAGTGTCTGTGGTCTGGGAAACTGGGGTTCAAGAACCACTGTGGGAACCGTCCTTCGCTATTCATAGATTTAATCATTTTTTTCTGACATCGCTTAAAGCAAACAATAACGACTTATAGTGACTTATAACCAGCTTGTAATGTATTATATCTGCCTATATCTCAGGAATTTCATTACTTTACTTAAAGCACCCAGTGACCACTTAGAGTAAATTATAATGCATTATAAAATGATTATAATGTATTACAATTATAATACTTGCAAAAAAAGTCAGTAATTATCATGTATTATAAAAGTCATTATAAAATGCTTTACAGTCTGTTAAGATTATTGTTATAAAACATTATGAATATTCATGAGTGCTTATAACTATAATAATACAGTGCTATAAGCAGATTATAATGCACTATAAGTATATTTATAATGCATTACAGACATGGGCATCATAGAAAGTGTTACCTGAGATTTTAACCTGTTTTATAATCTGGGTTTTTAGTGAAATTTTTGTGTTTCCGAGACAACTGTTGGAGGGATTACTATGCAATTTGATGCAGACGTTCATTTTATTTGTGAAATCTGGATTCCTCTCAATTTGTCCAATATGTTGGTTTATCTGACAGTTTGGTTTTCTTTAAAATGAGCATTACTGCCTTACACAGATGCTAGTATGGCTATAGACTCTCTGTCTTGTTTATATTGCACCTATAAGACCAGAGATTACAAAATGTTTTACAAGTGTAAAAGAAAAACTTGTGCAAAACAAGCCAGTTCCTGTATATACTGCAAGAGGAGGAAAAACTGTTAATTTTTCAAAGAGAAATGGTGAATACTGAATAGAAAAAAAAACAAATGTACGACTCCTGCCTACTGCGTTAATCAATTATTCTGATCATTCAGCCAGAGGAACACAGGTAGGTTACCTGAATTATCCCAAATTTGCAAAGTAAAAATGAGGCAATTATTCAGGCTGTATAATAGAAAAGTAATACAATGAGGTACATCTCATGGGGAGCAAGCAAATAAATTAATATTATTAGAGGAAATAATTGACATGCAAATATGTCAAACCCCTGTGTTTTTTATCATTATCATAAGTTTTAGCAGGTCTCTGTGGAAATGTTCTTTTAGAGAGTAATAACGTTTTCTGGGTAGGTTTGTGTGATTCTCTTGTGTCTGTCTTACCACCTTAAAAACACACTACAAGATGATATCTAAGCTCAGCTGTGAACAGCCTTTCCATCCTTTCCACCCCTCCCCCTTTCACAATGAAAAACATAATCAGTTTCTTTGCCACAAGAAAAGAAACTCAATATCCTTCTGTGCTGCCTCAGTCCCTTAAGTCTGAAAAGGACACTTCAGTAGGACTCAACAGGTGATGCTGCTGGTGATAAAAAAAAAAAAGTGGAGTGCTGTACAGCTGTTGAGCTGAATTTAATTTCTGAAGGACTTATTTTAGAGTCTGACTGCAGCTGAAGTGAAACAGTAGCCACAGTAGTAACAGTAGTGTTCAGTGCATGTCAGTCTTAATACAAAACACCGCAGCTTTACAGTAAAAATGTCTGGTGAGCTGCATTGTGTTAACTTTTGTTTCTGTATACTTAACTAAAATACACCGTTGTTTTAAAGACCAACATATTAAAATGAGGGGACTTTTCAGTGGTGCAAGTCTGGTAACATCTCAGTTGAGTGTTGTGATCATGTCTTTGTTTTCTTCACGTTAATCTTGAGGTAATTGTGTTCACATCAGTTGGTAAGGTGTTAAGTGTCTCTTGGGAAATCAAACAAGGATTCTGAAGCAGAGAGTGCTATGTTGTTTGAAAAATGGACTCATAGATTTAAAAAAAACCATGGTAACACAGCACTACTCAAAAAACACATTTTACTGTCGCAGTCTACAAATAGTTACAAATGCATCAGTCCAGTAAATATCAATGTAAACAGAGTCAGTACATTTGTTGCTGCACATATCCTTAACTAAAATTTCTTCTACTCAATCTGGAACTCTTACTGGCCCTGATCTGTAAAGCGTAAACTCTGACCCATGCGTATGAACATTTTGGAGACAAGGAATGGTGAGGTGGCTAATTCAAGCCAGATTGTATAATGATTCCTCTCACACATTTAATTTCACTTCATATCAAACATTAATTATAGATCCACGTGTGTCATAAACATTCAAAGCAGCAGCAGTGTCATCTGTACTTGTATTGCTTGTATTGCACCTTTCGATGTGAAAAGTTATAAGCTGACTCAAATCTTAAATCAAAGTCCGCTCAACATTTCATCAGCGCTGTCTCACCCAGAGCGCAGAGGAGACGGACAGTTGTGGAGCAGCACAGGAGCTGCTGAAATGAATGATGTCGGGATGTGGCAGGTAGCAGGACTCTGGAAAGTCTGGCTTGCCTTTCTCCTATATTAACCTATACTGATTCATTTTTACCTCAACCACGTTAACAGATTAACTTATTATCATCAGTTATAGAAATCCAAGATGACATCAAATAACTTAATCTTAAACAAACTTAAACTTAAAAATAATTGCAGAACAGAGTGCTGTGCATATATCACCAGGTATGATTTTAGTTTTCACATAGTTTTTGTTTGTAAAATTGTTGCAGTGAAAACACAACTGTGCTGTCAGACACACAGATCACGCTGGTGACTGCCGCACACACTCTGCCCTCTCCAGTCACCTCACCGGCACATCTTCACCACCTGCACTCATATATGGATTGTGTAACTTAGAGAAACACACCTGTATGCTGGATGTTGGAGTAAATATAAATGAATATAGTGTTTTTTGTATTGTAGATATTGAGTGTGTGGTGTAAAAACTACTTAAAACTGGTTAACTAGGAACTGGTCTGCTGCAGGGTGTCCAGTAAGAACTTAACAACAGAGATGTCTGTTGAAGTTGCATATGGTTGTTTTAGGTTGCACACCTAACTTCAAGAAGTGGGAAAACAGGGAGATAAAACAGTAAAAGTCTGCTCATGGCTGTTGCGGTCCTTCCTCTACAGCTGCCCGAGCACAAGAGGGCATCTCAAGACAGATCCAACAGACCATCTTCCGCATTGAATAGTCTGAATTACTGCAGAAATCCTAATAATTTAATCCCAGTAAGTACCTGTTTTCATATCTGGGCATCATCCCCCTGCTCCAAGTATATCTAGCACCACCCCAAACCAAACAGACCTTCACTCTTTTAAGTCACGGAAAGGCTTGAGCTTGATGCATTTAAATATAAGAAGCTTATTACAAAAAAAAAAAAGCATTTTAACATCTCAGACTGAGCCAGATATCCTTGTTCTTACTGAATCCTGGCTAAAGAAAAGTATTAGTGATGCAGAGGTGGCTATTAATAACTATACCTTATTTAGAATTGACAGGGTGGGTAGAGGAGGCGGTGTGGCTGTCTACATCAAATCTATTTTTTTCTGCCTCCATCCTGCACTCTGTCAGTTTGCCAAAAAATTTTGAATGCACTGTTTTGAAAATCAACATTGCTTCTAATAATGCTCTCATTTTTGTTGGTGTTTATAGAGCCCCTTCTGCTGATGCTAGCCCCTTTGATGAACTAACTGCTATCATTTCTCATTGCTTTCAGAAGAATCAGAAACAGGTGTACACATCTGTGAGAAATGCAAAAGCTAAATATTATCTGGATTTGATTACTAACTCATATTCTAACCCTGCTACATTTTTGAAGGCAGTAAATTCAAACAAAATAAAAACTGTGGTTCCCTTACCCCTACATGTCAGTGTTGATGATGCTACAATTTTTGATGAGACAGAGATCTGTCTAGCTTTTTCCAAACACTTTGTCAACACCGGTCATCTGTCTGACAGGGCACACTTAGGGCCCCCTGTAGAAAATGATTGTCTGCTGGATATGAGTCACACCTCCAAGTTCACCTCTCAGCCTTTCTCTTCCACAGATGTGTTTGAAGCACTTCAATCCATTGATACTAGGAAATCAACAGGAGAGGATAAATTGGAGCCTTTCTTCCTGAGACTAGCTGCTCTAATCATTACTGATCAAATAACACATCTTTTTAATCTTTCTGTTTCACAATCCCTAGTGCCTGGAAATCAGCACGTCATTCCTATTATATAAGGGTGGTGACAGATAACCTCAATAATTATCGACCAATCTCTAAGCTATCCTGCCTGGCAAAGATCTTGGAATCATTATTAAATGATCATCTTTAAGCATACCTCTCAATGCACTCTGTATTAAGCCCAATCTGGCTTCAGAGCAAAGCATAGCACTATTACGATCACCACACTAGGTATAAATGATATAGTATCTGCCCTGGAAATAAAGAAACATTGTGCTGCTCTTTTTTGTAGATTTGTGAAAAGCTTTTGATACAGTTGATCATTCTCTCCTTCTGGAAAGACTATACAGTATTGGCTTTGATACAAATGCATGTAATTGGTTTCATAGCTATTTATCTGGCAGATCACAGTGTGTAAAAATGGGAAATACTGAGTCTGAATTCTTGCCAATTGTAAAAGGTGTCCCTCAGGGATCCGTTTTAGGCCCTGTGCTATTTTTGATTTATAGCAATAATATTTCCTCTTCTCTTGATGGTTGTCATGTTCATTTATACGCAGATTATACCATATTGTACTGATTAGCTGACTCTGTAAAATTAGCCACTAAAAAACTTGCAGCTCTCCTTTAATATCCTTCAGATGCACTCATTAATCTCAGACTAGTTCTTAATGCGAACAAAAACAAAATTCATTGTTTTCTCTAGAGACAGAAATATTGCTCATATGAACGGATATAACATTGATAGAGTGATAGACTATAAATACTTTGGCTTTTGGCTAGATGAGAAATTTACATTTTAATATCATGTGCACAACCATGGTGGTAAACTACGGCAAAAAGCCTGCTTCCTTTACAGAAACAGAGACACCTTCTCAATGAAGAAGAGGCTGATCGAAGCAGTTTTTATGCTGGTTCTGGATTATGGTGATGTAATCTACAGGCATGCCTCTGCCTCCTCACTTAAGCCCCTGGACTCTGTATACCACTCAGCCCTCTGATTTATTACAGGTGATAGTTATCATACTCATCATTGTATCCTATACAACAAGGTCAGCTGGTCTCTGTCTCAACAAGCATCGGTATCTGTTTATCTATAATGCACTTCTTGGGAAACTACCACCCTACATTATATCATTGCTGGACTGGAAGCTTGGTCCTTATCATACACGTTCAATGATTGGCCTGTTCTCCAGGTTCCACGTGTCTATTCTGAAATAGGAAAGTTGGCTTTCCTATTACAGTTCTTGTGTCTCAAGCACCTGGAATAAATTTCAGCACTGGGCAGTTTAAAACCATGACCCTGGATCCCTGTATTTCAAGTTGTAATTGTTTAAATTGATTTAATAGCCTGTGTTTCATCAACTATTTACGTATTTGTGTGTGTGTATGCTTTTCTATCTTATTGTTATTTATTGTGCTATTGTTATCTCAATGTCATTGTAAATGAGGGCAACCTCAATTACTCTCGAGATTAAATAAAGGTTATGAACATGAGTATGAACATGAACTTGAATTGCCGAGACGAGGAGCTCATATTGTCCATTAATGTTTTGTATTGAGGTTTATGTATGCTATTATGTTTATTAGTGCGGAAATACTGTAGTAGTAGAAAGTGCATTTTCTACACAAAAGCACTTAGGGTTGCTGTGAGCTATCAATGCTGTGTTCACGTCAAACTACAGTTAGTGATATGGACAAAATAAGTCCAGTATGGACACGACAAGATTCATTAAAGAAACAGGAGATGGTTCATTTTACTGTTGAGTTTTCATTTTTTAGCCCAGCAGCTATAAAATGCAAACACATACATTATTGCTGACCATTTTCCAAAACTTTTCACATGTTTTTCAATTGATAATTTACAGGTTTAGTTTGATTTTAGATTTGGATTTGTTTCATCACCGTACAAAAGTCGACTTGCAGAGATTTCAAACCTGGGATCACTTTTCTTTTTTTGTCAAAGTTACAACACTATCATGTGGTTCTGTAACTCTCCTTGGTGATGCATTCAAGAGCACTCCTGCAACAGAGAATTGCCGCGTAATTGATTTCCTTTTAAAGTCTGAGTGAAATTAAATTGCCTTTTTTTTGTCTACTAGCATACAAATCTGCTCAGTAAATCAGTTGTCCTATGTTGTCCTTCCAGAGAAAATCAGAAACCAAAAGGGAGGAATAAATATTTTAAATGCTTTGATTTGATGAATCGATTAAATACCGTTGCACCATCTGCTTATGTAACTGGAGTCCTTATTTCCATACAGAAAATCAAACCCTTGAATAAAGCAATAACGTGGCGTTCAATCATAGGCAGAGCAGACGGTCACACAGAGCATGATTGCATCCTGCTACACAACACATGAGCCACAGACTCTGAACAACCCACATCATCAGCTTTCCTGCTAAAGTCTCCTTTTTATCTACCTTACAAACATGAACACACGTCTTGTCCTACAGCTCAGCTTGTTGAAGGAGCCACCAAACAAACATTCACAGGCGAAAAGTGCAAAGCTAACTTCAGTTAGCAAGCTAGATAGCCAATTAGCTGTTTAGCTGCAGCATATTAAACAACATGTAAACATACCTGAAAATGTCACTTTGGACCCTTTAGATGCTGGTTTTGTCGTTGCTCTTCAAAATCCCTGTTAGCAACATGCTCTCTGTTCATGACTTTGAGCTACAGCAGTTTGTTTTTTTCTTTTACTTTGTTTCCCTCTGATATTTTTCTAAAGACCTTTTCCTTCATTCTAATAATGCAATACTATTAACAATACATTTTTAAAACATGTTGACATTATTTTTGACCGCAAAGAGGGATCATTGAATGTGATTTCAGCTGGACGTTAAAGAAAATGAAGAAGAGAAAAGGTTTCCTTGTGTTATATTTGTAATAACAAGGTCATTCTGCTGACACAATAATCTCTTCTAACATGTTGGTGAAAATGAAAATCTAAAAGGAGTCTGATTCTTCTTCTTCTTGTTGTGTACACCTTGTCCAGCCAGCATCAGGACAAGTTAGTTACTGAAGGAAGGAGTCCAGCTAAAAAGAAAAGGTCACCTGGGAGCGTACAGCAGTGGGATGCCTTAAAGGTTACCTCCATCGAGCTCCATCAAATATTAATGACATCAGAGCCCCTGACAGGACCCCCCGGCAGACAAACAAGACCATTTAGCAAAAAAGGGTGTTTTAGGAAGCCAAAAGCACTGTGATGCAACATTTTGTTGTTGTTCTGCTCCAATCTGATCCTTTTTGTTAGATTCTGACTTTGTGCAGCTCTATCCACAGTACTTCAGCAAAAGCCTTGTCTGTCTCGTACTTTTACATTGTAAGGCGGCATGAGATGTTTTCAGATGTAGCATTCCAGGATTTCTTTTAAAAGGTCACAGGCAGGTGGACTGCGACTTCTTGCACTTATATTTCTTGTATTTTGTATTAACTTATCGATCCAGTTACATCAATGAGGGAAGCATAAAGGTTACAGCCGAGTGTGCTATCTCTGCACCCCTGCCTTATTAACTATGCAGCTAGTCTGCAGACATTTTGCCTGGCTGTAAAAGGAGCCAAAACTAATATTCAGCTGGGAAAATATGCCCATAAACAAGCCCATATACGCTGTTCTTGCTATAATGGAATATTGGCAGTCCTCCTAACAGAAATCATCTGAAACTATTTATCTGATTCATTCCAAAAATGGATATTTTACCTTGGAGAGGGCAAGTAAGGTAAACATTGCAATAAAAGATCAAAGTGCAGATCCATCTTTTTTTTTTTTTTGCTGGTAAGTCACAAAACAGGGCATTGTTGTTTACTTCTTTTCAAAGCTGCTTTTGACTTATCGTAACCTAAGATGGAGACTTTTCTCTGCAGAGTATTATAATTAAGAGATGCAGTGAAGCAGTTACAGGTGTTGGCCAGATGTTCATGCAGAATGCTGGGAGATGCATACAGTGTTTCTGCTGTCTATTTTTCATTGATTGTATTGCTTTTGGCAGCGGCAGTCTGTTTTTTAAGGATTTAGACGCCTAAAGGACATATCAATCAAGATATAAACTGACTTTGTACATAGTGAAAGCCACTAAATTGCAGTTAGTTCTTTTTTTATGATCATCACAATGCTCAATAATCAGTAAAACTGTTCTTTCTTTTCACGCAAAACCACAGGCCTCATATGATCAAGCCAAGATAAACACTCCATATTTTTCAGTTTATTTCTGCTAAAATTACAGGCTATATGTATTATTCTATCCTATATTTTAACACATTTCTATCTCTCTATCATTTCATGGTGAGGTCTCATGTCGGGATAACACCTTGTAGTTTCCTTGCTTTAAATGTGGATAACATTAGGAAATCTGGCATTCAGACTGAATGCAAATCAAGAAAAACTCAATTTGTTGCTGGAGGCTCTCTGTGTAGTGTTTTTTGCTGCACTTTCAGCCAGCACTTACATTTGGAGCTGAGCCGTTCTTATGCATCTTGTTTAGTTGTTGGATTTATGTAACATCTTAATATGGTACGGGTTGCAGAACTATTGCACTTGTACGTAGTCTTTTTTCTTATTTGTAAAGGAGGTGTTGAGCACAGACTGAACATTTTTGAATAACACATTTTTGCAGAGTAACCTGCTCTTGGAATTTAACAGGGTCTCTTCTCAGAGTAAACATGCAACACACATTAAGAGGTGGATTTCCAGCTCTACTTAAGTTTAAGTCTGAAGACAAAGAAAAAACAACATAAAAACACAATGACTTGTTTTGAGTCGACTAAACCACTACAGCTTTATAAAAGACTTTTTCTGCCTACCATGCTCTTTTGACCAAGTTGAAAGGTCAGAAAAGTTGCTGTGTGTTCTTGCAACAAACCACCAAATACTCTAAAACACACTTCACATATGTTGAGGATGTAAACCCAACATGGTGCTTTTATATCCTCAATATGAACCCTGTCGACCCCAGCAGTCCTGTATATGCCCTCATCTTTCTTCAGCTTTGATCCGGTGCTTAATAATAGATTGTGGTCAGCTAGTCAAGTCTTCCTCTTGCTTTGGGGGGCCTCCGAGGCCTCCAGTTACAAGGCTACTGTACCGCACCTCTCTTTACACATCACATGAACAGGCAAAACCGACTTCCCTGCCCACGGCGCTTCGCTCTGCTTTCCTGTTTGTAATAGTTTTTGTGCTGCGGCTCGGCAGGCGAGTTGGAGGTTCGTGCAGTCGCACCGGGGGACTCCGAGACTCAGAGAGGAAAAATTCTGCAGTTCATTTCCATGTGAGGAAAAAATGAACCGAGAAAAATAACCACAAGTAATTGCTTTATGAAATCTTTTATGTCTGAGTCTGCATCCTCAATTTATGAGGCTGTAAACAGTATGCACATATTTCATCACTGCGAGGCAAGAATATGCGTGTGTGTGTGGGTGTATGTGGATGCGTGTACATGTGGTGGAGAGGTGGGGGTGGGGTGTGTGTGTGTGTGTGTGTGTGGGGGGGGGGGGGGGGGTGTAATAGCACCACAATATTACAATGTGAATAATGCATATAATCCACCTTTTCAGAACGAAATAAGACTGGGCCATTAAAATGCTCCAAACTGAAATTGATGATAAGCATCAGAATTGCCGAGCAATCCACCGTAGCAGAGCAACAGCAGTGTGAGTGGTCTCTGCATAGTTAGATGAAGCTGTTTGGCTGCAGTAAAACATGCAGTGAATGACTTACAGTTTAACAGAAAAAACGCTGTATCTGGGACAACTACAGCCCAGTTACAGTATGAGAAGACTTTGTGTAATGAGCACCATGTCTCACATGTAAAAAAAAAAAAACATGCACCAAGCTGGACAAGTGAGAGGTTTCATCACCATAAAAGGTAGGAGTAGATATACATTTAAAAGGTAGGTGTTTGATATTGAAACAGTGTTGAGGTCAGTGTGTTGGCTGCTGGGTAGATATACTGTATTCATCCAGTGGTATTGGCTGAATTCATTCCAGGAAATGTTGGGAAATTGGAAATGTTAATTAGGTTTTATTCATTTAATCAAGCTTACCAAGTTATTTTTAGCACCTAAACTTCTGTAGCTTAAACTATAGTGAACAAGTAAAACTGTCATGCTATTGCTACATAACCCTTTTGCAAGTTTAACTGCCATAAATATGATCTGACATGTTTTATTTAGATATATTACTTATATGATTTATTGTTATGAATATTGATTTGTTTTTTTGTATTAACACTATGCAGGAAGTATGTTTCCATGTTGAGCAAGTAGTCGTTGCAATCTCCTCCAAGTAGACACGTGAAGCAGGAGAAGTTTTATACTCTGCTTAAAGATTTATGTGAGATTTATGTTCCTTCAAGTGGACTCGTTCCCTCTTGGTCGTGTGCAGCCAGCGAAGTATGTTTATTTACGTGTTTTATGTTTCATCGTGCATATTTATAGTGAGGTTTCTACGGTTTGTGTGTGATATGAATGCGTGCTTATTCTGTACATTGTCATGTATTTGAACAGTTTGACCGTGGATGATGAAGTGCACTTAAGAGGCATAAATCCATCAGTAACAGGAGAACCATGATGTTGTGTGTTTCCTGGAGGGAGTGAAAGTCTGACCCATAACCTGCGTTAACTTTCACTAACCTGCTTGTGCCATAAGCCAGACACTATGGTTTGTGTGATCTAAGTGATCTAATTTAGTTTAGCCTATTCACTTGGGTATTTTTTGTGAAAATGTCTGTTGTTAACTACACCGTTTATGTGAGATGAGTTAATTGTGTTCAGTTAATTTCCAAATAATTAAAAATGTCACAAACAAGTAAAGAGACTCAGTGTGCGGTAGCTGCCGCAGAACAAGCAGCAGTGCCAGAGCAGACAGATAATTCTAGCGTTTGTACAACAAGCGGTACAGTGTGAGGAGCCTCGTAAAGGTGAGAGAGGCTGCACGTTAACAGGAAAGGGAAGAGGAATTTCAGAAAGAAAACACAAAAGGGCTACTGCTTCGCTTTGATAGTTTTTATGAGCGCTGGGAAGCTCCAACTGAGGTGGCTAAAAAATCTGTAATAAAACAGGATTCCAGTAACATCCAACAAGAACACATCAGCTCTATTCAAAAGGAATTATTTGAACTGAATATTGTTTATTTTGCTCACGAAATGCGCCGCAAGCTGGACAACTATATATCAGTCAACTGGATTGTTGCACAGGATGCTTAGTCTCAAATTCAAGGAACAATGGAGGAACTGATTCGGCCTGATGTCAGCTCTGTATTCACATTTTCAACTCACCTCCAGCCTGTAATTGCTCTAAGCTAATTCCATTCGCTCTAATGTATCCTCAGTTGAAAGACAAGAAGCTGCTGCTGAGTATGACGCTACGCAAACCGTATTGAAGATCACGGCTGAGCAAGAGCGCCACCGAGAGAAGCTGAGGATAAGCTGATAGCTGCAAGACCGAGAAGCAGCTGCATTAACTCGCCGTCTTCAAGGAGAGAAGGAAGAGACCGGATGTAAGACAGAAGAAAAACAGAGACGAGAGGCTGCTCTCTCAAAGAAACAACAAGAAGAGAAAGAGACTCGAAAAGAGAGCTTGAGCATCTGGAGGAGCTGAAAAGACTGAAAGCAGCGAGAACAAATCTTCAAGTCTCAAAATGAGTTCTGTCCAGACCAAGAAGGTAAAGTACAGAACCCTGAACTGCCTTAAGCAGTTAATAAATATTATTTATGTTATTATTCAATATGTTTTGTTAACATATAGTATTTACCTGATTTGTTTTAATGAACATTGATTTGTTTTGTATTAACACTATGCAGGATGTATGTTTATGTTCCATGTTGTGCAGGGACACGTTTAGTTGTTGCAAACTCCTCCTAGAGGATGTGAAGCAGGAATAAAACTAAATGTTAAAGAGTTTAACAGTTACATTGCTTTGGCTGTTTTTTTGAGGATTTATGTTTGTTCAAGTGGACTCATTCCCTCTTGGTTGTGTGCAGCCAACAAGGCATGTTTATTTACGTGTTTTATGTTTCGTCGTGCATATTTATAATTAGGTTTCTTCAGTTCGTGTGTGATATGAATGCTTATTCTGTATATTGTTGTGTATTTGAGCAGTTTGACGGTGGATTCGATGATGGTGATGAAGTGCAGTTAAGAGGGATAAATACATCAGTAACAGAAGAATCACGGTGTTGTGTATTTCCTGGAGGGAGTGAAAGCAGGGAATATATATAATCTTAATCAGAGTCATAACGATTAGTTGATTATAGCCGATCGTCTAAGAACTAGAACTATTTTCAGTCAAAATGCTAATCATGCTCTGGTTCATGTGAGGATTTGAGGACACAATAAGACATTGACAGAAGTCACATTGGTGTCTGGAAACTTGTGTTGGATATTTTTCACTATTTTCTGCCATTTTATAAACAAAACAGAAGATCAAGCAACCGCAGAAATAATTGACAGATTAATGGATAATAAAATAGTCGTTAGTTGCAGTAATCTGTGTGTGAGTAGAGGGATGCAAGAACAGCAACAACAATTAAAAGGCCTTATCATCTAAGTTCTTGAAACACTGTGTCTGCTGACACCCAGACATCACCCAACAATGTCTGGAAAATCTGTTAAAGATATAAATCTCTTTAAAAGGAAGGGGGCATCATAAAACAGAGAGACAGATATGGCACATGCACACACAGTCTGTTTCCCCAGATAAGATTACAAGACATTTAACACAGTTTACTGCAGCACAATAATGTGACAATAATTTCCTGGTTAGAGGTTATTCGTTCCAACTTGGATTCAAATAACTGGAGGTAAGAGTTTATCTATTAAACCATAAATCATCTCGAATGTTTTCAACAAATGTATGACTTAAATATTTTAAAGCTGCAGTCACACAAGAGTTTCAGACAAGAGAAAACTTAAATATTGATGCTGTGTTGGCATTACCATTTTTTTTGACAGAACCTATAATGCAGCTAATGTTAGCAACATAAGCTAATGTCTGTTGTTAATGCAGCACCAACAAACAATAGGCTGCTACAGAACAAATCTGAGGAAGCAACATGGGAAACGCGTAGTTCACTCCTTTTGTTTTTTAATGTAATTTCCCAATAAAACAGTGTCTATCTTAATATCCCAGCCTGGTCGCCAGAATAAAACGTTGGCACTTTACGTTTCTGCAAACCACAGAATTGTGAATATCTACGTTTCAACACGTGTAATACATAGCATATTAACATTTCAACAAAATGTATCATATCAACATTTCTAAAGTGACGTAGTTCACATGCGATCTTTATGAGCTGATCTTTCCAGCAAGTTGTAAATCAGCAGAGAACACAGTTCGAGACCACCTCCAAACCAATGCCCGCTTCCCGCTTCAACCGACGTTTTAGCGGGACGTTGGCTGTTTTTATTTTATTTTTTATTTTTATTCAAAACCATGATCTTTCCCTAACCCTAACCAAGTGGCCTAAACCTAACCAGACCTTAACCACAGCGTTCTCACATCATAAAACATCATTATTCAACGTCTAGAAATGTTAATATGCTACATTTGTAGAAATATTGGTATGATATGTATTAAATGTTTGAAAGGTATATATTCAACGTCTCTGTGCTTTGCAGAAATGTTCAATGCCAACGTTTTGTTCTGGCAACTGGGTTGAGTATCCTGGTGTCTGCTGAAATACTTTTTTGATTTTCTATAGGAGGCTACTGCTTTGTATTCATTTCTTTTTTTTTTTTTAGATATCCAGCAGTTCTACAGCAGAAATAGTACAGCAGTAATAAAAACTTTTTTTCTCTTCCAGGTTTGCTTCTTCGTTGTACATGACTCTCTCATCCCTGACCCTGCATGAAGCCACATGCTTGTCCCATGAACTTTACACTGAGGGGACGTCACATAAAGGTTGTCATCATATCCATCTCTCTTCACATACACACATCCATATTTTGTAGACGTACTGATATGCTTAAAGATCCCCTCCAGACATGTTTTAAGATGTATATAAAATACTCTGTTTGGAATAATAATTTGTGTCTGATATGTTTTTTTTTCCACAAAAACTGTGAGTTAACAATGTTTTTTTTAAACTATGACCACAATCGTCCCGATTATTATTGTAGCCAAGGTCTTATAACCTTAAAGCAGCTATAATCAATATTTTTCATAGTTCAATTATCTTTTAAAAACCTTACAATTACAATTACTCCTTCTCCCACATTAAAAATGACAGAATCTATAGATATGAAAATATATTTCAATTCAGAAGTTTAACTCATGTCTCCTACTTCACTGTAAAGTCCATTCTTAGTGTATGTACACTGGCTTCAAGTTTCCACATCACACTTGTATAAATTAGTTTAGGGCTTGTATAATACTGGACCAGGACTGCCTCAGACTTATATATCAGGCTCTGGATACACACACAATACTTGGTTTGGCTCTGCACATGAGATTGTTTACAATAAGAAACATCATACCCCTTAACATATCCCATATCCCTTAACACTGTTATAACATGCATTTTGAAGTACAATTTTAAATTATTTTTTTTAAAAAACAGGAAGAACAGCAGGGCTATATTTCATATTTTATATTTTCAAACCAATATTCTCATCTACACCACAGCATTTGGGTCACCTCAAACCACCCGAGACCCCTTTTGGCCTGTGTGTATATGGGACAGATGTGGATTATAACACCTATTCAATGGCTTGATAATGCTCATATCAGGAGTCCAAGCGGCTAAGATACACGTGCAGCGCTTTGTATCAAACATAAGCAGCTTTTGGGTGAGATTTAACTCTTTATTTTTCCCACGTAGTGATCTGTTCTACAATGTGTTTGTTACTCTCTTTCACAAACACCTTTTTGTTTGAAGTAACTGGATTGAGAATTCAAATGAGGAGTGAAACCATAATTAGCCATAGAGGAGAAAAAAAGGACCAGTTGTGCATGTTTTTGTACATTTTGTGCATGTACGAACGTGAATTTACCTTAATAGGTGTTCATTTAGCCTGTGCAGGGTTTCAATTTGTGAGTATGTAATGGAGAAGTCTGAGAAGAGAGCAGTGACGTATTGATGCACGAGTTAAGGAGAAACTGCACCATTGGACAAGAGCCACACCCTGTTTACATGTGGATCAATACCGTTACAAGTCTAAACGGTGAGAAATGTCCAGGTCATGCTTGGGTAGAGGAGTTCTGCATGAGGCTCGGATAAAGAACTGTAGGAGAGAGGAGGCGAGGATGCGTGTGTGAGTACAAAGTGTGATATATTCATAAATAGATATGGATAGAAAGAGAGAGAGAACAATGCTCTTTGCTATTCTGTACGCTCTGTGATGTGATATAAGAGAGCTTTACAGACATAAAACAAAGCTGTGGCTGGTGAGCTGGATGACAGACCAGAGAGTGGGGAGAGGTAAATTACTGCAATATATACAGGCTTGTGAGAAAGCTTTATGTGAATAAAAGCCATCAACTTTTTATCACTGAATTTCAGAGGCGACATCAACTTCTCTAATTAAGTGCCAAAAACATCAACAACAACCTCTGCAGGTCTTAGAAAATTGTTCAGTAACTCTAAGTAACAGTGGATTGTCTGTGTGCTGTCATCCAGGTAGAAAGCTAAAGAAGTTCTAGCTTTTCATATACTTTCTAAGAAGGTTTTTTTTTTTTTTCATCATCATTTCACATTCACTCTCTTATGCACATCTGGGAGCCTGTGCAGCTACAGATTTCTGCTGTTGGCCGATGAGCAACTGAATCAGAGGAGGAGTTGGGATTGGAGTGCCCTGCTTAGAGGTTACCCTGAGCGGCTTTCATTAATATGTTTTTGTTTGTGTTCAGCCTTTCTCATCAAAATGCTTTTCATGTATCATTAAGACCTAGCAAACATGATGAATCCTCCATCCTCTAACTGGCCTTCACACACACTGCAAACAGCCACTGCAGCTTTTTACAAATTCTGCAGATGGAACCAATCAGATACATTCAACATCAAAATACCTTTGAGGCTCGTCTCTCTCTCTTCTATCCATGAGAGTAATGTAGAAACCTTGATAAAGCTCACTAGGGTTTCATGTTAGCAGCTTTCTGTTTGATTGGTTGATTGGAGATCTTATTCTATAGACCAATCCAGGTTGTGGGCAAAAGTAGACAAGAAGTCATTGCTGCGGTCACTTGTAAACAAGACAACAAGTGCTCCAAAATTAAACAACAATATAAGTTTCTGCTCTATGCACTCCAGAACAACACATACAAGCATTTTCTGATCTGATGCTAACATCACATCTTAGCTATTAATTTCAAAATGAGTAAATAAATTGTGTCTCGTTAGCGATTTCACAATTTCAATGTTGTATATTTAGGCCCAATCATTTTTTAAATAATAGTGGTTCTAATATACTGATTTGTGCATACACATGGTCTAAGGCAGTTCTAAATTTGAAAATCATAATTCACTCTACAGGCTATTTGGACTCTTAGGGAGAGATGAGCCACTAGGTCCCCTGGCACTCACCCTTCCCATTTAGTGATGTAGAGGGACAGCTGTAGGACCTGTAGTCTGTTCTGCTTAGGGAATTTAGCTCATCCTATTCAGTCAGTTGTTTACGGGATGTGATGAAGTTTAATTATATAAAATGGTGTAATTCTTGTAACTTTGTGCAACATTAATCACGTCATGTTTTTTGTAATATGTATATTTTTATTTTCCTTTGTAAAATGTTCAAGACTAATAATTAGTCATGTGACTCAGATGTATTTATCACACCCTGTGAGTACTCAGCAGTTGTACTGAGCGAACCTGAAGAAGCTACAGGCGGAACACGTTGTTCGCTCTTAATAAAGTCACAGTAAAGTCATTACAGTGTGCGGTTGTTAACTTTGATTTTCACCTTACATGTTCCTGCGACCGACCAGCACCTGACTGTAAATACTGGCTGTGCATGAGGAGTTCTGTCCTTTTAGACCTGTATGTATGTTTGTGAATGAGGCCCAATGTCATTTGATACATTATTACTATGAAAAATATTGATTATAGCTGCTTTAAGGTAAGGAGACCTTGGCTATAATAATAATAATCGGGACGAGTGTGGTCATAGTTTAAAAAAAACATTGTGTACTCACAGTTGGAAATGGGAAACTTGCAGTTGGAAAGTTTTGTTGACCCGTCCATCCACCAGGGAGGGAAGGATCCTTTTCACATTGATTATGAGTAACATAGTGAACCATTCCTGTCCATCCATGACTGATTGCAAGAGGAAGAGCTGAAATATATGCTGTAAAATATGAAATGAAGTAAAATCCTGGTTTCTACTACCCATTAAGCATGCACCCTCACATCTTTATTGAAATAACCGACTGAAACGACTGACAACGTATCCCCAAAGAATATTTAGTTACCGTATATCCCCTCTGGCTAATACCACTGTTCTAAATTTGTATGATTCTGATCCCTACATCAGCACGGATTTGCGCTCTCCATTACTTGTGTGTTTTCCAAAGAACAAGCCCTGACGGTACCATAGCATCAATTAGTCATGTTAATGACATCATCGTTATTTAGACCGGGTTTTGATACCTCTATTCCGAGCAGCGGAGTTTAAATGAACGCTTAAAATGAAATGAGAGGAATGGGAAATCTCTTCTGATGGTATCCACACAGGTGCAGATAAGATATTAAACCGAGATCTCTGGAGCATGACGGCTATCTGATTGGCTATAAAAACACTTGAACAATTTGAAACTGTGCTAATTGGGATGGGGAAGACAATGAGGCATGGCAGGAGGGGGGGGGGGGGACACAATGAGAAAGTTTAGAGAGGACAGAAGGCATGTGGGTCACGTATTAGTTTGCATTACATTTCCTTTATTACCTCTGATTCCATCTCACACAAAAACAATATGCCAAGGTTTTCCCTCCTGCTCCATACGCCTCGCCATCTGTTGTTTTTCAGACTGAATTGTTCTCTTATGTTGCTCTTCGCTCTTACAGTGTCCAAGATTGTCTAACTGTACCTCAATTTCTACAAGATGAAAAAAATGAAATGAACAAAAGGCCTATTTCTACCCAGATACATTTTCTCCCGACCCAGAATGGAATGAGTCTATCTGCAGCCCTCACAGAAAAATGTAATCACACTTCAAGAAAAAAAAGGAAAGTGGCCAACTTTGGCTCGAGGTGATGTTGAACTCAGGATGGGGGTAGAGAGATAGAGCTGCATACCTCCTTAAAATCTGAGCACTGTCAGTGCACGGCATCAACAAAGTATTTTCTCAGTGCTTCCTCTCAGGCCTTTGATATGCTTTAATAAATGTTAATAGAATACTAGTGCTCGAGGTAGAGTTTAGGAATTACAAATTGCTGAGCTTATTTGCAGGCATACTCAAGGGACTTCTTGGACTCTAACACCTTGACACGTTCCCTCGAGGGCTCAAATGGGAATGAATGAGAATCATGCAAGAATGTAAATTGACTGGAGGGAAAAAGCTGCCAAGCGAACGCACAGATGGTTGTGTCAAGCTGGCAAAGGACGGTGGGTATGGGGGGGTGGCACGTGGCTGTCTTTGGCACACTGCAAGCATCTGGCACCGGTGGCACAGGAAAAACGCACATCCTCACAACACCACTGTCGCTGACAACAACCCCACCTCCCTCCTCTATATTTGGTTTATCTCACCACCCAGCATCCAGGAAGACAATAGGGCTGTGAAAATCCAGCTTGTGTGTCCCCTCACTGCGGGGGCCTCTCTGTTTGTGCTATGAATGTGGACGGTTTACGGTAATCTCATCCCAAGACTGACAGTGTTACGCAGGGTTGGGTGGTCAAAGGCAAGAGGAGCAGCGAGGAGAGATGTAGCTGCAGTAAATGAGAGGTTTTGTTGACAAGATGGAAACCTTACTCCTGCAGCGCAGCCTTCCCTTGAATGAACTAATGAAGCTGTACACAGTGAGCTCCCCAGTGGTAACCCCTTGCACACTTCATGGTTCATCTTGCTCATGCAGACCTTGTCGGTCGTAATGACTGTAATTACAAAACTGTTTCCTGGTCTTCTATTGTAGATCTTGAAATGATGGCTGTAACGTTGTTATTTCTCAATCTCAAATGCACAAAAGACAGGGAACAAATGAGCAGGTTTCGATTTCTGTTTGAGCTCTGAACACAAAATTTTAGATCTTTGCAACGGATCTCCAATGCTCCTGACAAAGATAATAATTGACTAATCCACAGGGGATTAACTGATTGAACAATGGTTGAATTTAAAACACTACATTTACTCAAGCACTGTCCTTAAGTACAACTCTATGGTAGCTTTACTGCACTTTACTGGAGTACTTGCATTTTATGCTACTTAACAGTTCTACCCCACATATATTGTGCTTTGTACTATATAGCATTTACAGACAGCTATATAGCTATATATATATAACCGAAGATGATTTTATAAAATATAATGCATTGATATAGATGGGACCCAACAGGGTGATTTTTTTATTTGAAATTCAAACAACTGTTCCAGCCTTGAAGAAAAACTAAATGATCTGATATTATCTGTTCAAATCTAAAATTCTCATTTTACGAGTGCAACAGGCCATGCCATGTGCTCCGAGAGAGGGCGTCCGTAAAACGCTCTGTTCATCTGACCATCGCTGTTGTCCTATCTGTAAACTCGGCTATTATTGTTATCTTTGCTAAAGCAATATAAGATAATCATGCTGCCAAATTATTTGAAAAATGTTGTCTGGAAATATTTTGGATTCAACACCATAAATGTAAAAAATGTAGACTGAGGTAAGACTGTTTGCCAAAGTTGCAAAATGCAGCTGTCTTAACTGTGAGTAATGTTAGCTTGTCACTCATGTTATTGGCGAGTGGAGGCGCCATGATAGTATTGAATTAACTCTGCAACATATAGTCATTTACAATAAGACTACATTGGTTATACTTAAATTAATTCAAACAAAATAGAAGCTAGTTCTGATTTGCTCAAACTTGATTCTTTGAAGAAGCTGTAATGGTTAAAATAAAAGCTCTCCACCTTAACCATCCACATTATTGCTTACACAGTATTTATAATATAATAACATTTTCAAAGGGCCACTTACAGTACTTTTACTTTTTATATTTTTTATGTTAATACCCCCGGTTGCAACTTCTACTTAAGTAAAAACTTGAATGTAGCACCTACACTGGCCTGGTTCAGACCTCTGAATGGCCACCACATCTCAGATTTATTCAGCAGCTGAAGTGTAAACAAAATGGCAGTTCAAGTCTGATTATCATGCTAGACTTCCACTTGTAATAATGTATTGTTTTACATAATGATTGTGGTACTCATCTGAACACTTCCTCCGCCACAGTGATTGAGACGCACCACAGCTAGAGACAAAGACAGAAAGAGACTAGAGAGATATAGAAAATAGATACACAAATAAATTAATGAAACTTACAGCTACGTACTTGAACTGAAGATATATTGAGAGGCAGCAAGTAGGAAGCATGAGTCATACTCCCTCTCATGTTTTACATACACAGACAACAAACAGAACTCATTACAGTGCAAGCTCCCTGCGAGGAAATGAACCAGCCTGAAATGTTTCATACCCACATAAAGCCTAACATAGCATGTTACTAAAATAAGATTAACATTTTGTGAAAAACACTTGTTCGCTGGCTTACCAGCAGTTGTACAAGGTTGATATCAATTTCACCTCCTCTGAGTGCTCAATTTGAGGTAGCTCCATGAAGTGGTTAGCCTAGCTTAGCAAAGCTAGGAAGCAGGGGAAACTGCTAACTTAGCTCTGTCAAAAGGTGCCTTCCAACAGCTCCAAGGTTGTCTACCTTGTGTATCTAACAAGCTCATAAAAGATGAAACAGGATGTTGTGTTTTATAAAGCAGTCAGCTCGTGCATTGGAACTATTTACTGTGAAACATCTGCTGGGTCCAGTGTCACATGTAGCATCTTTTAAGTCCTGTCCTCATGGTGAGGTTGCCGTCTTTTCACACTTTCATAAATCTGAACAAAGACCTGGTGATTCTTTGTTGAATGGTGATTAGCTTGCTGATTAACAAGTAAGACAATTTTGTTGTGAGGGAATATTCTGTTGTCTTTTGGCAGAGGCTATCTGTTTCTGTTTGCTACCAGACTTTATACTAAGTAGAGCTGCAATGATTAATCGATTAATCGATTAGACCATCGACAGAAAATTAATCAGCAACTATTCAAATCATCTTTTTAATTATTTTTTAAAGCAAAAATACCATATATTTGCTGGCTTCAGCTTCTAAAATGTGATGAATTGATCAGTACACGTTTAATAAAGGAACATTCAGCATATTTACCAATGTCGTTATTAAAAAGTACTAATGTATACTAAAAAAACACAGTAAATCACTACTGTAGAGCCTTTACATAGACAAGCATGTTGGTATTTTGGCAGGCATCTATCTCATTAACAAGTTTAACGTATGAGACTGACACTCTGGTATCCATTCACCCCCTATGTGGAGATTCCTGCTAAGACCCAATCACTTGGCAGAGACCTGGCATCGCAGCATCCAAAACCAGCCGCACAGTGATATATTGAACACACTGGCAAAACACGCAGCATCATGTTATCTACACTGGCATGCAAACAAATCCACACATTACAAGGGAAAAACCATCCTAGCTGACTTACTCATTTTATAGTCAACAGTGTATCACACAAGTTTGATGAGTTTTCACCCAAACAGTGTGCACCGTTTCTGTTAAAATTACCATACACAAAAAAAAAACAGAAAAATATCAGACCTCTGCATAGAAGGATGACATGGATTGCTGGAGCACAGTGAGTACTAATATCACACCCAATCTTTTAAGAAAAAAGTTCAAAGCAATTGAATTTTTGATGGGTTGCAAGTAAACATCGTTCACAGACGGTGAAATTTGTACAAACCGCTTCAAAGGTTACAGCCTACCTGGTTTTAATGCAGTATTTTGATGTCAAATGTACCATGTCAATAATTCAAGTTAGGAATTATCCCATCAAAAAACACTTTAGTTGTAGTTTTTATCTCAGTTTCTGTACCATACTCAGAGAGATCAAAGAGATATTGCTTTTCTAAAAGCGTATGGAAAGGAAAATCAGATCAATCCTAATTATACGATATAAATAAAATGCATACTCTACCATGAATGCGCATAACTTTGTCCTGGTGGCAACAGAGTAGAAACAAATCAAACAAGATGTGTTTCTTCTTCTCTAACTCTTTATATCTTAAGTTGATTTGCCCTAAAACATCAAACTTCTTAAAGAAAAGTGACATTGCTGCAGAGATGTGTTGCCAACTGACTGTTGCCAGCAGATGCTGATACACACTGTCATGAATGATAAAAAAAAAAGACCTCACACTGCAGAGGGACAGTGTGAGTCAAGTTCAAGTTTTTGTATCGTTTGCTCTCCAGAAAGCATCTTTAGAGAGATGCAGGATTATGGACCCGGTCCCAACTCACGCTGCTGGGCTTCACCACCAGCCGCTGTGCTGGGGAGGGGAGGGAGCTTGCAGAGGACCCACTGAGACTCAGACCATTTCAAGAGCTTTCAGACAGAAGCACTGAGCTGGTTTATCCAGCAGGGGGTGTTTAACCAGCTCATCCTGCTCAGGAGTGCCACCGGGACTCTTCAGCTGCCAGATGACCAGTCCTGTGCTGCAGGATTAAAGGACAACTCCCACTTTAGACTCTCTTAGCTGTTTGATATTCAATGTATTCCAGTTACTCTGTGATCAAGTGCAGTGATTTACTTTTTTAAGGACCCCTTTTCTCTCAACCTCTACTCCTCCATTTGTTTCTTACTTTTCCCAGAATTACTTTTGACTGTCCACAGAGATTGTGCATGGACTTATTTGCATCAGCTGTAATGACACCAACAACTTTAGCGAGAGCAAAAAGAGCACACATTTCCATAAAAAGTCAGATTTGCTGATCTCTTAAAACACAAACTGTCTAATGGCTCCATTGCTTTCTGGTCTATTGAGACTACTGTGAGTGTAGAAAATGGTCTTTTTGAGTTTTCTCTAATAGATTTCTCTCTGTATCATTGTTGGCTGTGGTGGGAAAATGGTCAAAGATATATTTGCTCTTTTATTGTTAGGGACAAACACCACAATCTGATATTTATTGTATTTTAGATCACTGAAAAATCTTTCCCCCTAAGCTCCCTTTTGTATCTAAAAGGAAATATATGGATATGTCACATTATCCATGTTTTGTGTCTTATCTACAGCAATACACCAAACAACATGAGCCTAAAAAAAAACAAGATACACCAATATCTCTGATAGAAATGATGTGATTTCAGGTGGCCCCTGAAGCATGACGGCTCAGCTTAAAAGAGAAAACTCCAGAAATATGTCTGTTAAGGCCACTTTGCTGTATTTCAACTGGAAACCCTTCACTCAACAGGTTTTCTTTAGTTAGGGGAGCTGCTGTCAACCAATCAGAGACCAGCATTGTGACTGTTAATAGGTTTAAAATACAAGATATTTTTAAATGCACAAGATGTATTGACAGGTGATTGTGAAATGCATTATTCTGGACCAAACTATAAACTGAATGATTAGGTACTTTTGATGGATTCAGCAAATAATCCTATTTTCTATCATCAAAACAAACCTATTGAACAACATAACTAAACAGACTAAATGTAGATGTCCTAATGCTTTAATGCTTTCTGATGGTATCTTCGAAATAATAACAGAGCGGCTGAGGACCTAGCAGAGCTCATTATTACCCACAAAGCATTTCATTACCGCCATCATCGACCCGCTTAGTATGAATTCTTAGGTTTCAGGCTGTGTTAGATGACAG
Organism: Thunnus albacares; assembly: GCF_914725855.1. Lineage (NCBI taxonomy): Eukaryota > Metazoa > Chordata > Actinopteri > Scombriformes > Scombridae > Thunnus > Thunnus albacares. The sequence goes on from NC_058113.1 coordinate 30,089,524, forward strand.
TTTGTGACAAATGTGGTTATGACTGAGAGTTAAATCCATCCATTATTACAGTGTAAACAATACTTCAGCCATGATCTCCAAGATTCTGCCGCATTGTTATGTAAATGATTTACAAGACACAATGCTGACTGAATTGCTTCACCATTGGAGGCTTGTGTTTTTGTAACAATATACAACACAACCACACGTACATACACACACACACACAGAAGCCAGCCTATCACGGCCTTCCCACGACCCTGTTTTTAAATTACCATTTTCTGATGCAATTACCTCCCTTGCTGCGGAGGGTGATGTTGGCTTTTTGTTTCATCGCCATTTGTTTTCTCTGTGTGATCTCTGCGGAGTATCCCGACAAAGACTCCATGACCTCATCTCCCATTTAGATATTGCTGCCCAGCCGCGCAAAATCCAAATGCGCTACTCTGAGGAGGGGGAAACAAAAAAAAACAATTGAAGAAGGAAAGTTGGGAAATAGGAGCGAGGAGTGGGATGTGCTGGGTTCACTGATGTGCTGAAGGGTGTGTGTGCAGGCAAGTTGTGAGTGTGTGTGTAGATCATTTCTGTGCCAGTGTGTGGCAGTAACAAACTTAGACAGGATGACGAGGAGGAAGCATAGACTGCTCGACGTCTTTTAGGCGTGGTCACTGTAAGAATCGCACGTTTGTAGGAGAAGCGGCAGGAGAACTGCTTCCTTCAGCACTTGTTCAAGTTACTGAAATAAACTGAAAACTTCTTCTGCTTCACTTCACAGAGACTCTCTCAGTTGCACACTCTTTGTCTGCTACCTCACAGAAGAAGAGACTCTCCCATGACTGGAACTAGGTCTTCCACTTTTGGAGCCTAGAACACAGGAATTTACAAATCAAGATTTGTGAATTTATTATTATATGAATCATATTGTGTCTATCGTGCCAAATGTTTGTCATTCATGAGATTACATGTGATATTACGTCCTGATTTTAGCATAAAATCAAAACACAGTTGTTGCCAGCATGACTAACAATGGGCACAATTACCTGCTTTTTTAGCTTCATTCAGTCCAGTGTGGGCTGTTTGGCCCATAAAAATCTGTGTGGGCAGATGATGGATCAGTAAATTACATATAAAGAGCCAGTTAATGCTCAAACCCACAGACAGAAAGCAGATAAAAGGAGCAAATTAATAAAGTTCTGATCACTATTATCACAATTCATTTAGCAATTATGAGACCGCAATAAGTGTCCTCACTTCACCCTCTGCAGTGATGCGATGTCTCCTGCCTGCTAATAACACGATCACGATCTGTGAAATAAACACAGAGCTGCAGCATCTGTCAGCAGCCTGGAGTTACTCCGGTAATAAATACATTTAACTAATGCCTTGGTTGGAAAGAAAATGCTTTCTTGGCAACTTTTGTTTACACAGTGCCTGTAAAGATTGTCTTTGCTTATCAGATAGCGATGAATGCATTGACTCACGATTTAAAGTGAAAATTCACTGAAAATCCTGTTAAAGACAGGATCTGTCAGTTTTTAACAATGTAAATAAGAAGTATATCTACAATTTTCATCAAACTAAATGAAAAAATATTTTGCTTGTACTGATGACTATATCACCATCAGGATACTGTTTGTCAGGTACATGACATGTGAGCATTTTCTGATCTGCTATTAAGTTGTAAGTATTTTTTTTCAGGCTCATAAACTAGTTGATTATGCAAACAGCAAGGACTGTTGGTAAGAAACTGGAAATAAACAGCAGCCTGTGCCCAAGTTACATGGTTACATGGTCCTTAGTTTTTTGTTAGTTAGCATCTGAACAAATGACACATTTTCTATGTGACAGTTGCAAGAGTTTAAACTGTACATGAAAAATTAGCACTTCTGTATTTTCCAACAGATCATAATTAAAAGTATAGGCCTGTTTTACTTTTTGTAACATTTCTTATGTTAAAAAAATGTGAAAACAACATTGTTGACATTTATTTTGTACCTTTAAAGAACAATTTAAGGTTTATACTTCCCATTTTGGGCCAGTTTTGTTATTTGAAGGTGTATTTTTCTCATGTCTTGCAGCTACAATGGAGTTTCTAAAACATCAGTGGCAAACATTAGGCTGTGATGTCAGTCACTCAGAATCAAAAAGCCAAAGGCTTATTTCTAATCTCACAATTTTGCACCGACGTTCAATAATCAAACAGGGAGAAATCCATCATATAAGGCACACAGAGACTTAATTTCTCCACCAACAGCAGCCCCAAGAGACTGAATGCAACACAGCCGCATGTTGTGTTGGGAGTACAAGGACACAGTCACTCCTGGGGCCAGATGCATAAATGATGCATACACACAAAAATCACGCACACTCCATTTCCTGCACATAAACGGGTATTTATAAACACAGAATGTGCGCACCTCATGCATTCTTCAGACCAGGCATCCATATGTCTTTCTAAAGCGATCTGAAGGTGATGTGATGAGGTGGAGATGAAATATAAGGTGAGAGAAAGAAACTTTTAGTAAAACATTTATACAACCAGCGACACTGATTGTGTGATTTTTTTCTCTTTTTTTTTTACGTTTACACAGAGATTTGTAAAATGCCAATCAAAGGCACATTTATAATTCAAAAATTATATCAAGAAAATAAAATATGTAAAAAATATGACAATATATGATATGATATGAAATATGACATTAGTATCATACGTAAAAATGCAAAAATAAGCTGTACATCATGATAATTATGATATGACACTGATAATAGTACAGTAAAAGTATAAAACAGTATAATGCAGTACACATAATGATAATAATGATAATGTGAGAATGATAATAATAGTGCAATCAATATCGATATAAATTAGTGCAATTAATATCAATATATATATAATAATAACATAAATATTAGTGCAATAACAAGTATAAAGCGGTATGATGTGGCACAATGCTGTACACATGATAATTATAATGACATGAGAATAATAGTATAATAGCATACACAGTGTATGTATTGATGGGTAGCTCTATAATATATAGTTGCATAGTAATTCAATGACAGCAGCATCAGTCCGAGCCAGTTGGAGTGTGTGTGTAGGAGAAGTGGTTCAGTGCATAAACCATCGGAGGGGAGGGGCAGGGGGCAGAGCAGAGGGACAGGGATGGCTGGGAGTTGAGGAGCTGAACAGCCTTGGGGACAAAGGTTGCCCTTCTCCTCTGTGTCCTGCAGCCTGGGCAACGAAGCCAGTGACCTGAGGGGAGCCACTCAGGCACAGGGTACAAGATGTGTGAGGGGTCCTGTAGGATCCTGCCAGCTGACCTTAGCATCTGCTGCTCGCATAGGTCGGAGAGGGCTCTGACAGGGAGTCCAATAATTTTGGAGTAGACTTTGACTGTGCTCTGCAGGCAGTTTCTGTTCTGGAGGCTGATGGAGTGGAACCAGCAGGTGAAGGAGAATGTCATGATACTTTCAATGAAGGAGTAGTAAAAATGTGAGGATGTCCTTGCTGACCCCAAAGGAGTTGAGCTTCCTCAGGAGGTGCTGCTGCTGCTGCTGGCGTTTCCTGAGGATCTCCTCTGTGTTGGAGGCAATTTGCAGCAGGTTATCAAAGATTGTGCCCATGTACTTATATTCCTCAACAATTTCTACAGGCCTCCCGTGGATAGTGGTCATGACTGCCGCAGCTAGTTCCTTCTGCTTTTTGGAGAGGGTCACTTCCAATCAGGAGTTGTCACACCACACCACAAACTCATGAAGAGCTGAGATGTGGTGCTGTGAGGGGAAAAAATGTATAAATGTAATATTCATTAATTATTTTTGTGTAATCCATCCATCCATTTTCTTTACCTCCAGAGGGTCGCGATTCAAAGCAGGAATTTGACGAAATGCAATGTGCATGCGTCGGTGTTGTGGTTGTCCGCTACAATGGCATCCACCAAGATCATACACCTACAAGATAATACATCGGCGTTGTGACTGTTTTCCATAATGGCGTCTACCAAAGAGTAAACGCATACAAGATAATAAGTTCGTGTTGTGGTTGTTCAACAGAAACTGATATAAATTGACTTTTATTCAGTTTTAAGCCACATTTTTATGATAAAGTTTTTAGATCTTGGTCGTTTTCAACTAAATATTTTAACCAGATGAAGGATTTTGGTCATCGGACGTCTTAATCTTAAGTTATCAGAGAAACAAGCTGAGCAAACGTTAGCAGCAGCTCAGCTAGCAGCCCCTGCTGGAAGTCCCGTACCAGTTGAATAGCATCAGAGAAACACTGATTTTTTACATGAAACTGTTTTATTCAGTGTTTTTACCGGTTTTAATCACCGGGTCTGTCGGCTAACAGCCCCTACTGGACACCCTATGCCTGCTGAACAGTGGGCATATGATAAATATAATATATATATCCTATATATATATATATATATATATATATATATATATATATATATATATATATATATATATATATATATATATATAATTATTATATATAATATATATAATAATATATATTAATAATAATAATATAATATATATATTATGTCTGTCCCTTTAAGTTCTGTATTCATCCTGAGCCTGGATCAGAATCTGAATCCTCTCAGTGCTGAGCAGATCTGCTGGATTTGTCTGGTTTCAGATGAGGTTTGACTGTAAAATCACAGATCATAGAGCTAATATCTTGCTTGCTAGTTGGTGTTGGCAAATGACAGCTACAAGGAGATTGTGTGTCACTAGTCTGTGTACTGTGTGCAGTAATGGACTGAGGTTTTGCATATGTGCATGTGTACGTTTGGACATATGAGCATGCATGCACATCTGTGTGCACACACTGTGTGTATGTCTGGAAACTGTATGTGACCTTTTCAGAGTGTGCATGCATTATACGTGTGTTTGTGTGTGTGAGTGCACACAGGGGGGGTGGAATGGGTACACAAAACCACGTTAGAGCTGTCACAAGCAGAGCTGAAATTGGATTAGTGTCACCCGTGATAAGGCAAAGGGGTGAAAGAGGGAAGAGGAGAAAATTAGAAGAAAGGAAACGGCTATTTCACCACCACTACCTCCCTCTCCACCTCCACCTCCACAATAATTTCATTTCAAATTCTAGGCACTGAATGCATAACTGCACTGCCATACCGTTATGGAGCCAGCTGAAGTTAATGGAATATTTATATGCAGACTGTGGAACCCTAAGTTTCCTTTCTTTTCCAAACAGCATGCAACCCCCGTCTACATTTCTCGTATCTTTCGTTCTAGAATTGCCTTTGTTGGGATTTGACACTATTTTTACACCTCCAAAAGCGCTGTATATCATTGGCTACAGTTGAAAGGGCCTATAGAGAGGCAGAGTGAATGTGAAGCTGCCTATGGTCAGGTGCTATTAGCTTCACCAGACTATGCCACGTAGAAATCAATGCAAAAAGGAGGAACAACGAACGACCCCCGCATCACGTACTGTACTTTTTTAAACAGCGGTGGAAGATTTAATTAAGCAAATGCAGAGAGAGACAGAGAGGGCGGACATGGCTGTTCAGGGATGTGACAAACCATAACAATAATCTGGACTGATAACGCCAAAATGCTGCATTTAATAATGACGGAGAGCTGGAGACAGCCAGCATTACAGGAGATTGAGAGCAGGTCTGCTGAGAGAAAGTGAGAAAGAGAAAAGTAGCAGATGTAGTAAAGGATACTGGGGTAAAGATAGAGATGCTGACAGGTGAAACTGAAAAGAAACAGTGAGAGGAAGCAGCAAGGGAGGGAGAGAGATGGGGGAGAACTCACAGAGGAGCTATAAATACAGCGAGAGAAAGGCCCTTGGTTGCTGCATAAAACCACAATAAGATGCCCCGACATCGTTAGCATTCAGCTAGCGTAGTGTTATAGCCCAGCTCCTGCTGTGTCTACAGTAAAACCAATAAGAGGGAGGTATCATGGGATTGTGCAGGGGAAATATATATGGCATATTCTTTTGCAGTAGGGAGGAGGGGAGGTAAGAGTTGGGCGCTGAGAGAGGGGATAGAGAGATAGGATAGGTGGGATAAATAAAGACTCCCATTAAAGGCATACTATGTAGGATTTTCCTGAAAAAAAAAAAACAATCATCACTTATGACCCTCTAGAAGTGAGTTTGAGACGTTTCTGGGTGTCAAACTTTGGGAAGTGGGTGTGTAGCCCCCAGCCAATAACAGCACGCAGGGTGTGAGGTCGGGACTCTATAAAAACGAAGCAACCTGGTTACATCACTGTGTTTTTTTATGTGCCTCACTGGTTCCCTTAAAGGCTTTAAACAGCGGCGCAAATGGGATGTTTACTTCTTCGTCTCTCTCCTCTGCTCTCTGTCTGTGTCTGTTCACCCAAGGGTGGGGTTGAGCTCCACACACATACATACAAACACACACACACACACACACACACACACACAAACACACACAGAGCAGAGAGGCCAAAATCTGGTAATGCGGCACCTTCCCTCAGGGTTGTGCGAAGGTGTGGGCGTGTTTATTTGTGTGTGTGCTTTAGAACATAACTGCCATGAAACAATCAGAAAATAATGTTTTGTTTCTCTGATTCACTGCTTTGTTTTTTTGTTTTTTGTTTTCACTGCTGCTACTTCCTCTTCCTTTTCATTCACTCTCTAGCTTGCTCGACCACCGCTCGTTCATGCACTCAGCTCACCCTGGTGTCGTTGAGCCAGGGAGGAGTACATAGTATGCCTTTAAGTATTCAACCGCAAGGTCACAACAGTTACAGCTCCTCCATGGAGGCAGACATTTCCATTTTGCCACATCCTAGGACTCATCCCTGTAGCTTCCTGCTACAGCGAAGGGATTTACACTTGTATCTGGAGGACCTGCTGGTTGTTAACAATTAGAATTGCTTTATGGTGTGAGTTTGTCACCCAATAACTTTCACGGTCTGACTCAGTCAACATGTTTCAAAAACCTGCGTGTGCTCCGTGCTGACGCTTTGATCAATGGCCCGTGTTTGAATGGTGAGCTCTTTTCCTGCTTTGACAATATAAAAATGATATCAACTCACTTTTTGCAGGAGCTCAATAGGCCAGACTATGCATGGTTTCCTCCAGTGACCCTGATATTCCCCAGAGATTGGATCATCCCTCTGTTAGGCTGGCTGAGCCTGATAACTCCTTTAAAAGATAACAAGCAGGGACAGACAGGAAACATATATGACACCCGCACATATGGTGGAGGGACAGGAAAACAGGGGCTGCGTGTCCGTTTATGCATGTGTGTATCTGTGTGTGTTTGTGTTGTTCACATCAGACAATGGGAGGGAGGTGTTCCTTGGCTCCCTGTTAGCGTTTGAAAAATGACATGAATGGACACCTTTTGAAACAGCAGCACCTCTTTCTTTGTGGGAAGGAAGGAAGGCAGGGTGTAATATTGGCGGAGTGAAAGAAGATGAGTCATGTCATCTTTAATGAAAGAGCCCGCGGCATCTGTGTGGAGTTATGGTTGGCACCATCAGCACATTGTTATCTACCTCTGTTCCCCGGCTAAGAGGCAGCGGCAGACCTCCCAGGCCGCTGTGTGGCACAGTCGTACTAGAGGCCATTAAAGACAGACAGCAGCACCTGGCAAATAGGGGAACACTGGGGAGGCTGAGGAAATGGAGGAAGAAGAAGCAAAAAAAGCCACACAAGAAATGGAACAGCGAGCGGCTCATTATCGCTCAGAGCTGGTATTACAGCCTGGCTGTCGGCACACCTTTGGTTCCCTGGTGGAGTGTAGGTGTGAGGGGGAAAGTGGTGGCTGGATAAAGCAATTCTGGCTGAAAGCGTTTTCCTAATTAGGTCTCTACATGATAGGTGTGAGCCCTCTAACCTTCCAGGTCAGAATATGAAAAAAAAAAAAGGAAAAAGTTGAGTCATTTTCATTGTTCATGCCCTTATGTTGCCTATTTATGAAGGGAAATTATGTTTTGAGTCAGGTCTGTATATTTTGCAGCATGAGAGATATAAAAGGCCACAAATGTCATAAAATAACAGAATGCCTTATCTTCCTTGTCTGGACTTGCCAAAAGGCCAGAGTCACACGTCTTCTAATTTTCAAGCTCATTTGCCCAGTGGAAGCATTGAATAGACCAGTGATAAATCAAGAGTGTTGTAACATTGCCCCCTAGTGGATACTGTGAGAAAAGTGGAGCATTTACCTTGAATTATCCTGTGCTCAGTATGTATTTCACTTCACTTTAAGACTGTGCATCAGCCACACTGGTTGAGAGTCTTTTAGCAATGAAAATAATAGTTTTCACAGTTCAAGACAGAGATCATAGTGAGTCAAAACATGAATGTTTATCACATTTCAACCTTTCCTGATTGGCGTTAGGTAGTGGCAGCCTTGACAGGAGACCTGAATGTTTGGAAAGGATTCATTCAGCTTCACTTCACAAATAAACAATACAAAACCTTTCATATGCCAATCTTAGCACAAAGGCTGTCAGTTAAATGTGCACCTGACTGTAATTATTCAAATTTGAAGTAATTAGCAAAGAAACCTGGTAGCCCTAATGAGTTGTTGCAAAAGAGGTACAGGCTAATTTCGGATAATGAGCCTCACATAGAGCACTGCGGTTTACATTACACAGAAACTAAGTGTCTTTTTTCGAAGGGATTCCTGAATACAGTAACAGCCACCCACAGACTTTATCTCCATACAAATACTTTACAAATTAGACCCAGTATGGTTGACAGTACATGCAGCTGAGAGACTGAAAAACATTTTCTTTAGTCTTTTCTTTGCTACCTGCCACAAACATGCCTTGGTGCTGCTATTTTGGCCCGAGGTCACCTGTTGACCTGACAGACGAGTGTCAAGGGAGAGCGCACATGTCAGCTGCAGGTGGACACTCTCAGCAGGGAGCAATGCCGTGGCAGTTGGAGCCCAGGACAACAAAGCACTGAGGGACTGCAGGTAAGGGGACTTCTCTTTTCACCTTTGCACCCTTTTTTTTTTTAACATTTCGGTTTTATTTATTTATTTATTTATTTATTTATTTGTTATCCAGTGTAGTTAACTGATGAGATGAGAGCATTACACGCTGCTTGATTTTCCTGTGATGTTTTTTTCAGTAGCTTAGTATTTGCTCGGTGAAATCTAACAGTAAGTTTAGAGCAAGCAGCAGTTTACATGCACAACAGCCTCAGTTGGTGTGTTTTTTTTTTTCCTTAAAAAGTACTTCAGTTATTGAGAATCTTGCTCTTTTCTTAGATGTAGCTGGTGTCTGAGGAGGTTACCTGAGGTTTCATGAGGTTGTGTGTGACACAGGTAAAAATTATATTTATTTCCTTCAACATATGCAGGAGGATAGAATAGTACGCCATTAACTTTGTTTTTGGCACTGAAATTAATCTGTGTACATGAGCATAATGTTTAATTTTAATCTCAGAAGACGACCACAGGAACAACAACTGGATATTGTTTCTCCTCAGTTAAGCAGTTAACTTGGGCAGCAGTCTGGAGGTCTCCCAACCCTCTGAAGATGTACGGCCTGTATTTGGAAGCAGTGAACGATTACATTAATGAATCCTACGGAGAGGATGTGTGGAGACTGATTGAGAATCGAGCGGAGATACCCCACCTCAAGTTTGTCAGACATCAGATGTACAAGTAAGTCTTGATTTTTTTTTAGCTTGAACAGCAATGAACAGATGTATTAATTGGAAAAAGACTGTCTAGGCACAGATTGAGAACTATCAAGCATACTGTATATTAGCACAACAAACTGTCAGTGCTCTGATTGTTGGATTGCATTGTTTAAAAACTGAAAAAAGTGCAAAACAACGGCTGCCACTTGCATTCAGGAAATAATTGTTTTAATTAGACAAAGCTCTATTTAGTGTCCAATGTCTTAGTCTGTAGGTGGACTGCTGACTATCGAGAGTTGAAATAGTTAACTACACAATGTCGACACAATATCATAAACAGCTGTGCCACCAATGCAATATAATACAGTAATAATTACACATCTGTGAAGCTTGTAATGTTACATTTTTATTGCAAATATTTGGAGACTGTTTAGAAACTCTATGATGTTATGTTCACTCCTGCTTTTGGTTTTGATTAATTGTACTTATTTAAGTTTTTGGCTTTTGTTAATCTCATCGGAACAAATAGCCGCTAACTCAATACAAAAAAACAAATAATTGTCTTTACAGTGACAATCTGATCCTGCGGTTGGCAAAGGCAGCAGGCGAGGTCCTGGGAAAGACCCATGATGAGCTGATGTACGCCTTCGGGGTCTATATGGTCAAGAGGATTGGAAACTATGGATATGAGCGGATCTTGAAGGTGATTAAGTGACCTTCATTTGATTGTCTTTAGCTAACAGCAATAAATAAAAGTCCTCCTTTTTTCTCTCTATTGTTGACTGATTAAACATGATCAATAATATATGTGTGATTCAATCCATACCAAGTTCATCTGACCTTTTCCTCCTGGCACTTACATTATATCATTAATCCACATTAACATAGATTAAAACGACTTGTAGTAGTATTCTGACAACATGAAAAATACTTTTCCAATGAATATTATTAATATTATAAACTACAACTCTTGTTTACTGTTTAAATATCCCCATGCTCCATGTCTTTCAGGTGTTGGGACGAAACGTGCGTGACTTCATCAATGAATTGGACAACCTGCACGAGTACTTTCGCTTCTCCTTCCCCAAAGTGCAGCCACCAAGCTTCTGTGTGGAGGAGGAATGTGAGACGAGCCTAACACTGCACTACCGCAGCACCCGCAAGGGCTTCACACAGTTTGTCAAAGGTAACAAGTCAAAGGCACAGCGGTGGAAACACTAGGGGTTAAACAGTTTACCACATCAACAGGAAACCAGGTTTGGTCCTCAACCCCAACCCAATTACATATTCACTCTGTGGTTATGTGGGTTTCTGCCATTTGCATGCTGGGATAGGCAGTATGATTTGTTTATTTTTAACAAGAGGGATTGCCCAATGGGAGGGTACCCTGACCCTAGGACTTCAGGATTATCATACAGGCCTAAGCTAATTCTTGATATTATAATTGCAATTATAATTTTGATTCAACAACTACTATTAGGCTAAATACATGTTTTGTGTAGGCCTATGTGGACATTAAGCATTTTAATAAACTGTTATAAACTAGACGGTATAAACTTTACCTTAAATTTTAACTGTAGCAGCTGAGCGTGGAGCAGTCAGTGCAGGTTAATTTCTTCAGTCACATTACTTGCTCCACTCCCAGGTTACACCTAACATCTATAGTAAAAACTATATCTGCAGTTATGTCTCCCCTTAAATATTTTGTTACAGAAGTGGCTTTGTCTGGAGGTGTATTTTCAACAGCACAGATGCTACTGAATGATCATAGAAATATTACAGGAATATTATAGGAATACTACAGGCAGCAGTGTGTCTCTATGATCCTCTTGCTCTTCAGCAACATTACATGTTGCTACTTGTCACTTTGATCATGAAGGTGACACTATAGTATAGACTTGAGTATTTATAGTATATAGTTTAGAGAATATTATAGATCTAAGATGAAACTGACAAAAGGGTGGGACTGAGAGAAAAAAGTGCAATTACAAATCTGTCTGCAACTTCAGCACCACGGAAATAGCAGTCGGATTTGTAATTGTGCCGTTTTCCATGGATTTATCAATACACAGCACAGTTAGGCTACTGATATTTCAGAGCCATGGTCGGGGCCACAGATTCTAACTTGCACAAACCTCAGTCGCAGACTAGACTTTATTCATATTCTACTAAACAACCCCTCTGCCCCTGCAGTCTCTCTCCCTGCTACTAGGTGATGGCATGTTAACAAGGGGGGATGCATTTTGCTCATGGAAAAGTTTTTTTTTTCAGTTCAAGTCTTTGGCTAGTTTTGGAAACATTCACACAGGAACAGAAACAATATAAAGGCCCAAGTTGTTTTAGCTCATTTAATACAAATTACACATACTTGATTACAGCACACCACGTTCCAAAACATGCCTTAATTTTAAATGTTATTATAAATTTTTCCTACCTTCCAGGCAGCTACAGGTTTCCATTCATTAGAGTATGAAAATCAAAACCTCTAGAGCATTTTAACTTGAGACAGACAATGCAAGGGCAAAGTTTTATTGTTAAGTTGTAATGCTTTATGGTAAAAAATAATCTGCACTTTCAGCTACATTAGCACAAAAAGATGATTTAACTTCAGTGACATACAGGCATAAAAAGTAAAATTATATTCACTGAGATGGACAATCTAACAATTTCCAACTCTTTGCAAATGTAGTTCATACTGATGTAAAATCAATTGAAAGGCTGAAAGACACATTTATAACACTAGAGTGTGCTGTACAAAATAGTCTGCTGCAATGTAAATTATATTTGATTATATATAATTTGTAGAAAATGGATTAAAACATGCAAAAAAAGACTTGCACTGTACTTTTCGAGCTGATCATATTCAGTTATAATTGTATTATTTTGCAATATTAAATAACAGGTGAATATCATTATCAATAGACCGTTTTCACCTTTCTTTATTATTTGGACTCTGGTGCATAATCAGAAGCTCTAGCGTTGGTGTTTTCTGCCCATTTTCCTCTTCAATTTCTCCTGTCATTTTAAAAAGTCTGGGTTTTGTGAAAATTAGCAAAAATGAAAGAGGATTAATCTATCAGGGCAAAGTGCTGATACAAAATAATAACAGAGGTTCCACTTACCTCCACAGTTTGATCTGAAATTAAGCTTACACAAGACCATTTTGACTGAATCCCTTATAAGCCAAGTTGACCTCTACACATCCATGACCGGTGTGTGTTATTGACTCCCGCAGGGCAGCTCTCTCAAGTGGGGCGCCAATTCTACAACACAGACATCGAAGTGGAAATCTTGTCTAAAGAGGAAACCGAAAAAATGACATATGTGGTATGTACTCGGCCTTAGGTCAAGTATCAGTCAAACTATGGGGCATCTGACCTTGACCGTGTATCAGTTCTATCAGCATAGAAATGATTCCATCATACTCAATGAGACGCCAGACAGCAAGTGTTTACTGGATGGAGATGAAGTGTTTATTGGGAAGGGACCCTGGGTAAACTCATAATTTACAGCAGAGTAAATCTGAAATGTGCAACCGTGTGTTGTTATACTGTCTAGCATCAACTAACATCAGTGTCAATGCCATTGTTTCCAGAGTTTGTCCCTTAAACTGACAGTCACTGGTTTGATTCCTTCACTATTCAAAAATCTAAATTAAGAAACCATATTTAATTTGCTATGAAGAAACAAACCCAAGTTGCACTTATATAGCAACTAATGGGGTCCACTTTCTAATAAGGACTATTTTTACTTTTACCGAAATTGTTTAATTGCAGACTTGATGAGCTCTAGAGTGGAAAACCCTTTATCAGTGACTTACTAATATGTATAACATCAAATTTGATGGCTTATTAGAAGACGAATAAGTCATTAATAAAGGCTTATTCCCATATAATCCATCAGTTCAGGAAATCTACATCTTAACAAGGTGTTAATAAAAATATTTTGGTGGGGGCTTTTTTCCAGTGACCTGACAGCCCAAAAGTTGTCCTTATTAATAGCTTATTACTAATCTATAACTACAATTAGTTACAACTACTAGACTAGTTTTAAAGTATGCATTATTAGAAAATGGTACCTTTTTACTTTCTTTAGAAATACGTATGGAATAATGTATAGAAACAAGATTTGTGTCTTCATTCTGATCAACCAAAAACACGGTATTTTAAGATTTTCAATCGATTTTCAGCAGTATAACTTTCTGATGAGAAAAGCTAGATGTAGCAAAAGATTTCTTTACACATAATGTCACAAGAGGAAATAAATGAAGTCATTCAATGTTATGTTCTACCCTTAAGGGCAAATAGCGCACAACAATAGCAAGAGGAAAGCCCCGAAAATATTCTGAGTAATTTCCCTACTGAGAACCCATTAAAATGATACACGTGGGCTTTATTACATCAGTGACCATGTAAACTGTAGTAAGAAAAACATCCCACCACAAACTATTAATACTCATTGACTTATATCTCACAGGTTTCAATATCTTTCCTTTACTTGTCCAGGTTTACAAGATGAACTTTGACAATGCCGCCTTCAAGCATCGCATGCCCCAACAGAAGACAGCGCCGAGCTACGAGAAGCTACCGATGAAGCGAGGTATCTTTTTTGACATGTTCCCCTTCAGCGTTATCTTCCGCCGTGACATGACCATGTATCGAATCGGTGACGGCCTCAAAGAGGTCTTCTCTGACCTCCAGGGCAAGAAGGTCAACGAGGAGTTCACTCTGGTCAGGCCGATGCTGGAGTTCAGCTGGGACAATGTGAGTTTGGAGACAGCTCTGCAATTTAGTTCTCATATTTGTCGTGTGACCTAAATCAAAGACGTGTTGACTCACTGACTGAAAGGTACATTAACTCGCCTTTGCTTTATTTGTCGTCACTGCTCAGCAACACAAAAATCTCTTGCTTACTCTCATCAGATCTACACCCATTTGAACAATGTGTTTGAGCTGTTGTCTAAAGCAGTGGTGGAGAGCAAGCAAAAGGTCAACATCCCCAAACTGAGCAAAGAGGAACCAGAGGAGAAGGAGGAGAATGAGAAAGCAAAGAGGGAAGAAGAAAGAGGTACCGATGCAATTATTTTTCTGCATTTCAGATGCATAATGTATGAAAAAAAGTACATGTCGAATGGAAGGAATTGCTATATGTCCATCAAGTCATCAACCTTCATTTCTGTCTTGTTATTTTATGTGGGGAGAACAAAATAAAATATCTATAATATATTCAGGGGGGATGCATATCAAACTGAAAAGCCAAACCACTATCGTCCATATAACTATAAAATTAAATGCAAGTGTCTTCACAGCTCATATACATACAGTGTAAATTGAAATACATTTTGCATGCAAAGTACGTTAACAAAACAAGATGCCAACAGTCTGAATAGAACTTTTGTACTAATTTTGTGGCCAGAGTAAAAGGAGAAGAGAAGAAATAAGAAATACAAGATTTGAAGTATATTGCTAAGGATGTAATCATTTCAAGAGAAGATGACAATCATAATTTGTATTTTAATGTTATGCGTATGAATGAAACACATTTTGATTTGGACATAATGTGGAACATAACTATGAAGAACACAGTAGAACAGAACTTATAATAAAGTGATGAATTTTTAATATATTCTCCTTTTGAATATTGTTATTCTGCCATCGACTGACTGGAATGTGTGATTGGAATTCACCGCGCCGTCCTCACACATTTAAGCCCTCATTAACTCACATGGTTAACTCACATCTCGGTTCGTTCGGTCATCCGTCCTCTCACCGTTTCTGCTGTCTGCCCTCCATCAGAGCCGAAGGCAGTGGAGGAGATGAAGGGCACGGACCAAGAGTACAGCAGTGCTCTCACCCAATACAACAGCTCTGCCAACTCTGGAGGGGAGGATATTGAACTGCTGGCATTCCAGACCGTCACCGGTCAGAACATTTTACATTTACTTTCTAACCTTTGCGAAAAAGTATTTATCAGTTAACTCTTTTTTTAAAAAACGTCTCTTACATTCCTATCATGTGACTGGTTTTGGGTTTAACACAGGTGCACAGGTCAACTGTTTTAAGATGCCCTATCCAATAATAATATAATGTCTTGTTACCATGTTTTTTGAACTTCGATAATCATGACAACCTGTCCTTCATGGTTCTTCTCAGGAAAATGTAGTGAGACAATCTTCGAGGACATGCGGGAGCCACCAAAGAAGCCTCTCCACCTCAAGGGCCAGATGAAGTATGTCCCCCAGTGGGACTCCCTCATCTTCTTGGGGACACCCATGTAAGACAACAGCCTATGCTTTGACTATATACACCACTCCCAGTAACCGAAACCCAGCCGGGCACCCGAATCCAAATTAAATTTCATCTGATCAGGTCAGGAAGGGTCCTGTGCGTTGGGTCAATGTGTCTAATAGCTGAATGAATCCGAGCTGACTCGCTATCAGCTCTGATCATGAGGTGCATCATACTCATCGCAGGGAAAAAAAAGGTGTTTTTTGAGGTGAATTACCGGTGTTGCTTCTATTTTCAAGACGCTTGGTAAATAGGAGTTACATCATGATGCTGCCAGAGTTGGTGTATTCTCTATTAGGGTCAGTTTAGGTGAATTATTCTCAGGTCTACCTCAGAGTGGGACCTTCTGTGTTTTTGTTATTGTTATTTAGGAGAGAAGAGAAAGACCTCTCATTCTGGTTTTCCCTGTTTCTAAGTGTATTTGATATTTTGGTATATTTTGGGTATTTTTTTTTTTTTTATCTGCTCTAATTTGCTGTTGCTGTGCAACGTCTCTGTGAACTTAACATTTCCTTCATCTGTTTCACACCCAAATATTTTTAGAGGTTGACAGGGTGTGTTTCTTTTACTTCCTTTGCTGGTTTTCGCTGTGAACATTAGTAGCTGTTGTTGTTGTTATGCGGAGCGCAGCAGGTGGACCCAAATGCAATAAACTGCAGGCTGAGCAAGGCTGAAGAATAACTTATTTACTTAACTCGAGAACAGAACTCAAGAGTGCAGGCAAAGCGAAACCGAACTGAACAATACTGAACAAAGGATTCAACAACGCTAAACTGAAAACCAGGATTTAAATACAAACTAAACTGACACAGGGATGAGAAGCAGGTGGAACAGGAGAATGGGAAAGGAGCTGATAGGCTGGGGAAGACACAAGGAGCAAAGCAGGCCTTATGAGACTGATGCAGGGCAGGTGTGAAGCGAAGTGTGGAAAGAAAAACAGGCTGAAGACACAGGAGGAAAAACACAGTGCAAATAGAAAACCAAAAAACCCCAAAACACAATCCTCTTAGATATCCAATAAGCCCATCTAAGAATATGCATGAATAAACTTAAATACACAAGTACACTATAACCTGCAAACTGGTATTTATAATGTCATGATGATGTAGTTCTTCTAACATGGCACACAGAGGCTGTAAATGCAAATGATCCAAATCTACAGAAACAAATGTTTAACAAACTTTTTCATAATGTGTTGAGGATGAGTTAAAGACAGTCCAGCCATTGAACAAACACCTGTCAGTCTCTGGATAAGAACGTCCGCTAGATGCCATAAATGTAAATACAGAAGACGTGTGGTGCATCCTCAAGGTGTTTCAAACTCCGCAGTCACGTTTCACAACTGGTGTGAAAGCAAACTTCAATTTCAACTTCAAGGGCCAACTGTCACTCAGTCCAGTTCAACAAACAGGGAAAAACTCAGAGAGCATCTGATGGACTGGTGGAGGAACAGAGAGCCAGACTGGGACGGAACCACGACAGAGTTATTACTGTGGAAACAGATTAGTAGATTGTTCTGATTGTTCTGTTTTTCCAAGCCCACAGTATATTGAGGACAAGCCATTATCTGTTGCTGCTACAGACAACAACACCAGCTGGGCTATTTTGTGAATACTGGCCTTTTTTTTTTTGAGAATTTAGGGTATTTTAAAGACAATTGCAATTTAGTGTTATTAACTGTAACAGTGCTGCAAAGCAGCAGGTCACTTTATTCCCATTGCGGGAAAAAAACAATCCATATTCTACCCTGGCCTTCATCTGTGTGTGTTGACACTTAATCTGAAATGTACTTTTTCATCACTGAAATCAGACTGGAGATTAGGCTTTTGTGTGACTATTTAGTGCATCAGTTTACATCCTCTTGCTTTTCTGTCATTGTACATTGATCTTATCTTACATCAATTTCTTCGTTTCTATTCTTGCAGTATTGAGACAGTGGAGGACATGATAAAGATGGGTGTGTATGTGAACGATCTGAACCTGCATGACTCCAGCAGAGAGCTGATTTTAGCCGGCACACAGCAATCGGCTGAGCTACAGCTGGCGCTCGATCAGGTAAAAAAAGAAAAAAAAAAGTATTATACTAATAAAGTCATGAGTTTTGTTCAACAGAGGGAACTCCTAGTAAAACCCATGGACAAAGAAGACAGTTTAAGGTTGTACATATTCTCTTCTGTTATAATACGCATATTATTCAGCAGAGGTCATATTACAGTATATGATACGCTAAGTGCACACAATGTAAGAACTGCTCAGCATGAAACAGCCTGACCAGGTGAGCTCAGATGGAAGCTCTGCTCCCTTATTGATTTCACCCATTAAATCCACTTCAGTCATGCAGGAGAGATGTGGATTAAGAGGATTATAGAAGGCAAAGAGGGATTTTTGAGCTTTAAGAGAGGTGAGAATGTAACTGTAGACTTTTCCGTCCATTTTTTTCTGACCCTCTAGGAGCAACAAAAGTACGCTCAGCTGCAGGAAATCATCAAGAAGTTGGACGAAGAGAAGAAGAGAGGAGATTCCTTGCTGTACGCCATGATCCCTAAAGCTGTGGCCGACCGCCTCAGGAAGGGAATCACCGCACTGGAAACATGCCAGGTACATGACAACGCTTTTTCTCCAAAACCGCCAAATATCTCTCAATAATCTGACTTTAGTTTAATTGAGGTTAAAGCTGAAACATTTCATCCATCAGTCGGTTGTCAGAAAATAAATCGGCAACTATTTTGATAATGGAATAATCATTTCAGCCATTTTTTCAGCAAAAATGCTTAAATTCGCCGGTCAAATTTGACTATTTGATGCATTTGTTTGTCATACTGTATATGAAAATAAACTGAATATCTTAGGGGTTTAGACTTTTGTTCAAATAAAACAACACTTAACTGAGGCTTTGGGGGAAATTTTGATGGGATCTTTTCCTTTTTTCTGACATTTTATAGACTCAAAGATGAATCTATTAATTGACAAAACAAACAATCTGCAAATGAATCGATAAAAATAATATTAGTTGCAGCCCTCATCAAGGCCAGAGATTTTTTGTGCTTATGGAGTTCTGCTATTCTAGTCAACATGTTGTAACTAAAGCACCCAGTTCACTCACAGGAAACACACGTCTTGCATCTCGAGTACTTTTTGTTCCGTCAAGCTTTGCCACAAGGAAGTCTGAGGTTAGCCATGCAACAGTAGCCTCAGCTTAGCCGTGAACTCCACAGGAAATGGAACTGACATTTTCTCACAAGCAAACGACACCTTTGTAAAGTTTGAATAATTGGATTTGAATTCAACTGCAGAAGTTACAACTTCTCAACAATGTGGTGTGATTTCATTTACTTATATATAACATTCATCACATGAAAAAGAAAGCTGAGAAAACTGATTTCCAAACCCCAAATTACATCAATATAAACTAACCCTGAACAAATATCCACCTACATTAAAATACAAACATCCAGTTGATGACTCAAGTAACCTGTAACTGACTGTGCTCGAATGACTCACAAGCATCTCTTTCTGGCGTGGTTACCCAACGAGTATACTGGTCTTTGCTCTCAGTGTGAGATTATAACAACTTTACGTACGTCTCTGTGTCCCAGGTCTTCCCAGATGTGACCATCCTGTTCAGCGATGTGGTCAAGTTTAACGAGATCTGCATCCACATCACACCCATGCAGGTGGTGGACATGCTCAATGAGATCTACATCGTCTTCGACACACTCAGCGAGAAACATAATGTTTACAAGGTCAGTCCAGGAAAGCAGCACACATCAGCTGCATCTGCATTCAGTTGGTTTTTGAAGCCTATTAATTATATTTTCAGAATCTAAAATGATACTGACCTAATTTTCCTGTTTCTTGTTAAGAGAAATGTCTGACACATCATTTTTAACACCATGGGGCATACACATTTCACTAAAACCTAGGTGAAAATGAAACCAATAAATAAATAAATACAAAAATTTAATTGAAGGTTCTACATGCCATACTTATGTGGCTATGTTCAAAAAGGCAAATCTGCAGTTGAAGGGCTATTTGCATTTGCATTTATCAGTCTAACTGTATAATATACAGTAAATGTACTTATTTAAAAATACAAACACAACCCATTCTGGTGTGTTTTAGTCTGAGTAAGAAATTAAAGATGCAAAAACACCTGGAAAATACATCAAGAAGGGGAAGAGTGATGAAGGAGTAGAGTTAAAATAAGTCAAAAAGATCTATTCACAATATAATCACAGTTTAGAAATTGTCACTCTCCCTTGTGTCCATGTGTCGCTTTGGATAAGAGCGTCTGCTAAATGAAATTGTAAATTGTAAATTGTGTCCAGGTGGAGACGATCCGTGACGCCTACATGGTGGTGGCGGGCGTTCCCAACAAGACCACTTTTCATGCACACCACATCTGTGATATGGCCCTGGATATGCTCAGCTCCATCGACCACCTTAAAGACCCCTCCACTGGGGATAACATCCAGATCAGAGTCGGTGAGTAGCACTTTAGTGGCTCAACTGTGATAAAGCATCCGGATTCTTTTGATGTTTTGAGGTTTGCCTGTTGCTGTCTATGGGGAAGCCATGGCTCAAGGTAGGCCACACATGACTGCCTCTGAACTGGTAGGGATTCAGTGTCTTCATCCATGTACTTCAGACAGTTAGAGGTCGGGCTATTTATCCACTCAACCACTGCCACCTTTAAGTAATGGATCCAAAAAATACAATCTTAAGATCTTGGGGCACAATAGAAGGATTTTCCTTCAAACAGAGGTCTCGGGTAAATCAAGACACCACTTTCCTACCGCCTCAAAGGGTCGCCGTTCTGAAATCAACCCTGACCACTGACATTTTTTTGGAGCAAACAAGATTTTCCAAATATGTTTGGAGTCAGAGGACCTGGTCCCTGCTAAGCCCTTCTTCAAATAGAAAGCTGCTCCTCAGACACAGTTGAACAGACCCCTCCAGTAGGAATGGGGGCTGTTATAAAGAGGATCTGACCCGGAACAGGCCAGCCACATCCTTCGAGCCCGGTGGCGGCCTAAAGCAGGTGAGAGAAGAAGAAGAAAGGAAGGAAGAGGAGAAGGGGAGAAAGAGCTAAAAATTTAAAATTAAGAATAAAAAAAGGATACAAGCAAGCAACAACAAGCAAGCAAATGAACAAAAATAAGAAGTAAAAAAAAAGGAAGGGAAGATAAATATTTTGTTTTTCTTATTTCTCTTTCTTTCTTCCTTTAGTTAATACCATCTCCCCCTTTTGCCCACACAAACTCACACACACACATGTACTACAATAAGAAAATCTGAGCCAAACATTATGCTTTTTTTCTGTTGCTGTCGTTATTGTTGCTGCTGTTTTGCTTTTTTTTCTAGTGTAGTCTAGTTCTCCTGCTTGTCTTGTGCTGTCATGTTTTGTTTGTAAAAAAGAAAAAAAAAAGATTTTCCCAATATGGATATGGAAGTTTTTAATTATTTTGATTATTTTACTTGGGGTCTTCAGACCACCAGGCAGCTGGAAATTAAGGGTATGTAATTTAGTGACTTAATATTTTGAATTAAAGGAGGATTAAATAATTTATGGCTATCATTCATGTTAGAACATTATCTGTAGGACATATAACGATCTTATCGTCTGTAAGTGATAGTAAGTGAAAGTGACAAAGCGATGTGTTCTAAACATCCATTCATCAATCCATTCTGTAAATTACTTATTCCATATCAGTGTCTATGGGGGGCTGTAGCCTATCCCAGCATGCATAGAGCTAAAATGTAGCATGATCTCAATGCTAAACACCTTCAAACTCTCAACAGCAGGAAAAATCTCCTTAAAGTCCAGGCTGGAAAGCAACAATTGAATCATTAGCATCAGACAACGAACCAACCACCAATATATTACGGTTATGTTGACAAGCAGTAACAATAACCTTTTCAAACCGCTGCACCTTCAACGTGAAATATGAGGTGCAGCACATGAAGCGATGATGATGCAACTGTACTTTCCACTCTTAACACAGGAGAGAAACAATGTATTATTTTGACCCTTGCTGCAGTCGCTGTTGGTTGCTTACTGTATAATGACAAGCTTGGAATTTAAGTGTCTGGATAAATGTTGGCTAGGTGATGAGTGCAAGCTAAATGATGGGATGTAAACCAGTTTTTGTTGGGAAATTTGACAGTAGCTGCAATAAAAATAGATTCAGGCAGTTTATGAATAAATCAGATCATGCTGAAGTGTTTTTCCTCTCTCAGGTATCCACTCAGGTATGGTGGTGGCTGGCGTGGTGGGCCTGAAGATGCCTCGCTACTGTTTGTTCGGCGACACTGTGAACACAGCCTCGAGGATGGAGAGCAACGGAGTGGTGACTACACTAACATACTTAACAACCCATAGCCCAGCAAAATGTGCTAAATAACCCACAGCGATGGTATAAAGAACTGCAATAACATTAACAATTTCCCTCAGTCAAATTCATGTAGATTGGTATAGAAAACCATTTTCTGTTTAATGGTGCCATTGTGCATGCTGCTTTTTAGTTAATGCAACAGGCTAATCACTTCATTTGCTTTCCATTACTTACAGTAATAGAAGTTAATGTCATGTTGAGTGGGAAATCTGTTCTATGATGAACAGAAAATAAATGAAAAAGGAAGCAGTTTGTTTAGGCTTAATTTCCTCCAAAGGACGAAACCTCTGAATGAACTCTCATTTTAAGTGTCTAATAAGTTAAATATTTTTCACTGCCTTTTGATGATTTAAAAAGTTTCAGTAAAAAAAAAAAAAGGGGTTTGTATTTCAATACCCAGCTATAGCAGTAGTTGTCTGTATGTGTGTCTGTCTGAGCAGGGCATGCAGATACACATCAGTCAGACCACCAAAGACCACCTGGAACATGAGCCCTATATCATTGAGGAGAGGGGCAAAATCTTTGTAAAGGTGAGTGGTTAATACCAGCTAAAGACGGATACTTTCTACTATGTGTCATTTTTTTCTGCAAATGATGGCTTTTCTTATCCACTGATTGAGATGTGCGTTATGATTAATATGATATGCTTTTCATCAGTCTTGTAGTTATAATACTCAACATATTTTATTTCCAAGATAAGGTGTATAATTCTAAAAATATGATACCTGCCGTCCCTTGGAGACTTCCTGTTGAGTATTAATGAAGATACTCATTATCTTGAGCCAGCTGAGAGACGTTTTGAACCTGACATTCCAAGTCTTATAATATTGATCAATGAATTTTAGATGAAATGTTCTTTCCAACACATATATATAGAGAATTTTTGATCAAAACATTCTATCTATCCCCAACATTTTCCAGGGTAAAGGCTACATGAAGACGTACTGGCTGAAAGGAAAGAAAGACCTATCATTCAAGACCCCGGCAGAGCTGCGCTACAGCAGTGAACAGAAAGACTCTGAGGATAAGAGCTCTAATGGGTGAGTAGACAGGGGGAGAGCAGTCAGCACCAAAGAATCACTTTTCTTCTATACACAGTGTAGACTCAGCATGTCCTCTGTTGATTCAGTCAGAGCTGCGCTTATTGCCCCCCGCAGCACCAGACAGCAAGCAAACTGAACGGCTGTTTCAGGCGTTTTGTTTGTTTGAGGGAGTCATGCTGACCACCGAAAACAACATTTTTACCCATATGGGGCAGTGTAACCTCTAGGGTTACTGAAGCAGCACAAGAACATTGTGAAACAAAACAGACAAGATATACTGCACTGCAAAAACTTTCCACAATTCATTTACAACAAGAAATAGTTCTGTCCTAAAATGGTGCCCTGCGTTGCGGTTTAAGGAAAGCACTGTTTCCTCTTTTAACAGATGAAAGTGAGAACCACCTATTAATCTGTGTAAATGCATCATTCTGCAGAGTGAAGGTCAAACATCCAAGTTAATTAACAACAAGCAAAACACATTTTTTTAGTGGAAGGGGACTTTAAATGTATTGATTTGATCGAAAATAGCTGAAATAACATAACTCCACCGACAGATTTATTTGCTTTTAGGGCTTAATTACAGACTAAATGATTCCAAGAAACCAAGATTTGTACAACTATCATTCCTATCATGGAAACAATGTATTTTCAGACTGCAAAATTACAGGTATACTGTCTCTGATGTCTCTCTCTATTGTGAATCACTGTGAAATTGTACTAATGTGTAACTGCACTAGTTCCACAAGCACCAATGCCAAGCGCATGGCCTCCAACCTCCACATCACCAGCAGCGAGGAGCAAGCAGAGGGGAAGCCAAGCCCCAGCGACCTTCCACTGGACACCATGCCTCCACCAGAGGCTGCTAATGAGTTCCCCGTCATTTCAACTGAGCCTCAGGAAAAGGAGAAAGCCAAAAAGACTAAGAACAACAAGGGGGCAAAGTTGGATGTTCCCCAGGGAAACGCAATGCCGGAGAGTTTGTCGCCGGCTGATGGGCTGGAGAACCCGGGTCCTTTACTTAACAACAAGAGAAACAGCTTCAGGCAGCAGTACGCCAAGCTGCCCACCAACCTGCCCATGCGAAGCACCGCCTGCTCCATTCTGTGAGCGGATGGTTGTCGTGTGAGAATACAAGATGACTCCAACATATGACGAGGGTTTGATATTAAAAAATGTCATGGAAGTGTAGTAAGAGGCAAGACAGACAGAACATTTTCAACATTTATGGTTACTGATGATCAGCATTTCAATTCATTTTGAATGCCAAGGGTTTTTGAGAGATGAAGGCTTTATGTGACATTTTGAGTAAAATAAGATTTATGTGGAAAATGAAACTGAAAACCAACATGTTTAAAAGTTAAAGTCCACTTGAAGTAAGGTAAAACTTGTGCAACATTCATGACTCCAAGTGCTGTTCCTTTTGTTTCATTGATTTTGTGCATCAAAGGATGTCTGGTTTAGAGATCAGGAAAGTTTGTTTTTAAGATCAGTCTTATCACCACCCTGAATACTGAAAATGTACAGGTTTCACAACATGTCTTCCTTATGTCGACTGTTTATAAAAAAAAGGAAGTACAATGTCCTCTACACACAAAGAGAACATGCACAGAGAAACACAGAACTTCACAACTGTGCTAAAGGCAATGACAGCCATGACAATGGGTTTATTTCTGATTTTCTTTATGCTATTTGCTGTATTATTTTACAGCTGTATAATTCATCCATGAAGTCACTGCTACAGGAATTATGTCTAAAACTACTTCTATGGATGCTTCATTAAATTCACTGAGAGTAGACATCATCAGAGGTTGCCTTTTATTTTGTTTAAACTAGGTGTATTGTTATTTTGTAGGCATTTAACTAGATATTCACAACATTGTCTTAAAGACTTCTGGTTCTACTTTCTGTATGTAATTGACTGAATTTGTTTCACTGTATGATAGTGTTTATTTATATAAAACTGTATGTACAGCCACTAAAACTCTCATGTTTTTAATTTTTTACTAGGCCATGACCCTCATACTTACATACAGGTTGAAGTGGTGGGTGGTTTCAAAAAACATTCATATTTAAACATTCGAAAACACTCAAAAACAAACCTATTTATTCACCAGCCTGTTATCAGGTGCAACCGACATACAGCTGCCTTTGGGTTGTGGCTACTGTAAACTTTCCATCCTGTTTGCTAAGCATGAAATATGGGTAATGCTATATTTTATGAGGGCATGATTTTCTAATAATTTCCTAAGCAGTTTCTTGAAAGAACTGTGTAATTTGGTACTAATGATAGGGAAAATAGCCATTTCCTCCTGATTAAACCCTGAGTAAATATTCATTCATTCATATTTGAAACCTACTCTCCATATACTACGTTGAATATTATGCTTACCTTTGGACAAAGTTCACATTTCTGCATGCTCAACTGACCTACTGGGCAAAGAGACTAAAAGACTAATAGATTGGGAAACAAACTGGAAGTGAACCAATCAAACATCATCTCTATTTGACATATTACACAGTTCTTTACAGAGCATTTCCTATAAAATTATTCTGAAATTTCAACTGCAACTACTGATTATCACCTTCACATTCGATCATTTTTTTTCGATTAATTTATATAAAGATTCAATTTACAATCATATCAACAGAAATATGCAGCAAATCTCCACATTTGTGAAGCTGTTACACACATACAGCAGCCCACACAGTTCCTCAGAGCTGCAAAGAGGATGTGAGTGAATGATCCTGTGAGGATCCTGTAAGGCAGCAGTTCTCTTTTCACATCAACGACCCCAATTGTCAGACTGACACAAATTAGACCACGGACCCCAATTTGATAAGATTTTGTCCCAGAGTTCCCCCATCTGATAAGAATTTTACTTTTAGATACTTTATTACAGAAAGTGTATGAAACCCATGACCAAAAAAGTCATACCTTCTGTTTGTGTTACTTATGGCTAGATCATAGTGAAAATAAATGATTCCCCTTTTTGTTGGGGACCCCCTGGAAACCCCACCCAAAGACCCCCACTTTGAGAACCACTGCTGTAAGGATCATTACCAACTGACAGGTCATCTATAGACACTGCTATGCCTTTTAACAGCCACTAGGAGGTGATAGGCTAACCACAAGTTAAATAATAAATAAATGACTCCATAAATCAGGGACCAGGAACAATGAGTGAGTCATTCTTTTGTTCCCTGAGGTTCTTCAGATCTAAAAAACAAGTGAGATGGAAGGGTTTTAGTCTGATCATGCTGTGGGGAGAAAGTGAATCCCTGTTAGCTGATCAAATTAAATCTCTGGCCTCCTCTGAACCAACATCCGTTCATCTTGATTTGTGCTCACAATCTATCGTGTAACACTGTGAGTGAACAGACAGCACGAGCGCAGAAAGCACCTAAGCTCACCAAATCCTACATCCAATTCAGGCTCCAAATCTCCAGTGCAATTCCCTGACCTCAGCGGTTATGAGGTCGGTTATTCCTGCCTTAGTCATCCAGTGATAACACACTGCCATTATGTGAGTGACTGTATGTGTGTGATCTTTTAATGAAAGATAAGTGGCATAATTGAAGTTCCTCTTATTATCTCATAACCAAAAAAGGCAAATGTGTGAACCTGTGTACAGTATGAAGGTGACACAGGTAAGAGCTCATTTCAGGTCAAGTGCACTTCTTCACACACACAAACACATGTGCACAAGCCTGCACACTCACACGTAAAGATATTCAGCCGAGTGCTCCCTGTTGATGTTTCCTTGTGAGATGTCATTACACGATAAAGAGGAAGCCATCAGGAAACCGCTTAAGCACTACTTCCTGTCTGTTGCCACGGTGACAGACCTCATTCTGCAGTTGCAAAGTTTACCCGTGTCTTTACCAAGTTAATTTCTTGCAGAAGGGCTGAGTGGGAGGCAAAACAAAGAGGCAGGTGTGCTTCGGTCTACGCCGCACACTAGAGGGCCGGTATCCCGTCCAGGCACTGTCAAACACTCCTCTTAGTCCAGCTGGGTCTCAGTGTAACCTTTAACCCCGACATCTGACAACAATTAAAATTTATGAGTGTTCATTGGACGGTTGTTTCTGAATGGCCTGAGCTTTAGGCAACTGCCCTTCAGCACAGCTGGTTACCATTCAGATAAAACCTACAGATAAACACACGGCTTTAGCATCAGGGGACTTCCTCATTCTAAATGAATCGTTGAATTCATGACTTAAGAGCTGCAGACATGTTCGCTGTACTCTCAAAGACTGATTAATCTGTTGTGAACAAATCCAGGCTAAATATTAGTTACACTGGGTTGTATCCTGGGTGGGTTGTATCCTGTCTCATGTGTATTTATATCTAACTCATTCAAGATAAGGTTCTAAAAGGTTGACAAGCTTTATGGCAACCGGCTCAAACAAAGCATAATTCATAAGAGAGCAAGCCCTCAGGTTTTATTAGCCTTTGCTACTACAATTAAGCTCGCCACTCTGGGGGAAATTCCTTTATGAAGTTTATTTCTCACCGTGACTGATTATTCAGCAGGGACAAAGTGCACTAAGTTACACCATTATCATGTCAATGTGCCAGATTTAGCCATGTGGTTAGTTTTAATCTTCAGCTGAGTTTATTTGTCATTTAAAGGACAACAAATCACAGCACCAGGGTTTAAAAACTTTAAGATACATAAAGATAAATAACAGTCAGTCTTACAAAAAAAATTAACTAAGCACATATGACAATTATGCAACTTTAAAACAACTGAGGAGACTACATTCAACAGGCAAATAAAAGACTTTTGTATTGTCACATACCATGTTAGCATTGCTGTTTGTTCCTAAACTTTATATCAAATATTCTATTGATTGCTACATGTGTTAAGTTTCAGTAATTGGTGAGCTGTGATTGTGTGCACGTGTGTCAGACTGAGACACTTCTGGCTACTCATTGTTTTGATTCTACCTTCAATAAGAGACACACGGGGAGGGATGTCACGCTCAGCACTGACAGGAGCCGCATTCCAGCGAAGGTGAACACAAAAAAAAGGGTTAAGCCGCTCCCCTTTCAACCGGCTGCATCACTGGATTATTGCTAAATTCTTTCTGGGGTTTTCACTTGTCAGAACAAGCAGAGGCACAACGTCAGCAATACAGAGAAGAGCAGTGAGAGAGGCGGAGAGATTCAGAGAGAGTGCCAAAGTGTGATGAGTGAGGGCAAGAGAGAAAATACAGTTGTTTTTGAAGGGTTTGAATTTGAATTTCAGGGGGAAATAGAAGATAGGCTAGAGAGAGAGAGAG
The DNA here is from genome assembly GCF_914725855.1 of Thunnus albacares. Classification (NCBI taxonomy): domain Eukaryota; kingdom Metazoa; phylum Chordata; class Actinopteri; order Scombriformes; family Scombridae; genus Thunnus; species Thunnus albacares. Next base: position 30,118,133 of record NC_058113.1, read on the forward strand.
AGGGAGGGAGAGAGAGAGAGAGAGAGAGACACACTCACACGCTGAGGGGTGTGTCATAGCAATTTAGTTCCTCAAGGAAGTACAACTCAACATTATCTTAAGACAGGGTGGCAAGCACTGACAGAAGCGCAGCAGGAGGGCTGTTTTTTTGTGTTTTGGTTCTACTCGTGGTGAAGATGAAGGGATCTCATTAAATCAAGCGGCCTTTGCTGTCAACGTGAGACACAGAGCAAAGGGAGAGAGAGAGAGATATCTGACACACAGACGAGGAGGGAGGGGGACAGAGCACCCACAGGTAAGACACACAATCTGCCATGTTCATGTGCCATTTTAAAAAAAAGATCCTCTGGACCCAGATTAGTGTTATGTCCCCTTTTTTTTTGTTCTTGGAAAAAATTAAGAGTATCTGTTGTTGGCGCCCAGCAGAGGGAAGCTCAGTTGAGGGATGATTGGAACAAATTGTGTGACTTCTCTCCACTTCCCCATCTTGAGCGCGAGTCGGGAGATATGCATGTATGCTCGATCATGCTGGAACAAGTACAGTGACATGCACAGATGTAGAGCTCACACTTTTGTTTGCACAGACTGGGAGTTGCTCAACTCAAATCTCAAGGCAGTGGACTTTCCCTCCTGCACTTGATATGAAGTATGTAAAGTCAGAGCCAAAGACAGTGAAAGGTCGTGATGTCAAGGGACAAATACAAGTTGTGGGCCTTTGCAGACGAATCCCCTCTACAGACCCAACTGCTGTCTGTTTCGCTTCCCTTTTGAGGCATCGCAGATGGGTGGCAGGCTTGAGCAACAGCAATTCATAAGAGTTGTGCAATGTTGAAACAGAAACTGCAATATGTACTTTTTGAGAATTTCAAAAGGCTTTCTCGTCTATAACTAAAAATTTTATGGGGGAATTTTGTGGAAATAAAGGATTTATTAAATGAAGAAGGCAGTTAGTAAAATAAATAAGAGACAGACTTATATCTTAGAATTTAATATGCAATCAGTAGTGATAAGTTAAAAAGTTAAAAACAAGATCTTACAATTAAATCATCTTACAACAGTATTACTGCCACCCTTTCAAAACACACAACGGAAGTGACATTTCATCCTGCTGCAATACTCATCTTGCAGAAAGTTGCTGTGTAGAGACACATAATTACTGTACTGTAGTTTTACTGGTATTGTTTATTGTCTCTGAATCATCACCAGGAGAGAAAAAAAAAAAAATTCTAGTTCAATTCAAAACAAGCCTTGTAGCTCAGTGATGACCTTTCTACAATGGCCTCCTTGTTTTCATCTGATTGACTGGCATGGCTTTTCTGTGTGTTTTTTTTCTGGAACATTCTCATTGTTCAATCTGATCAAAGGCAGCGGACAGCTAAAAGAGACCTAACCCCTCCTCTCAGTCTCACCAGCTACAACTCAGTCTACACAACCCCAGGCCTGGTGATGAAAATCAGTGAGGATGTCTATCTGCCGAGCTCAGAGTAACAAGGCCCCGCTCCACTCTAATAACAGTACAAGGCTCGTTTTGATCAGATGAGTCAAAAGGGGGCTTCATGCATCCCCTTTCAAAGCCCTGTGAGAGGATTTATATCCATACTCACACACTCACACACACACACACAGTAGCACATGCAGATTGAGCAATGACAACAGCACAAAAATACACATTGAAAATCCAACACATTCTTTTATTTGCAAAAATACCTCAAAACAAAACCAACCGGAAACCACTTCTACTCAAAAATGCGCATCCACATGCACACAAGTTCATACATGTACACAAACACTCCATGCTGAAGTCATCTGAGGAATGCTAAATATTTACCTCTCCTGCCTGCCTGGGTGGCTCCACCAATCAGCACTCTCTGTTTGTCTGTCCATTAACCGTTTAAAGGTTCCTCACCACCTGGCCGTTACGGTAACTCTGTACTGTGATAGTACCCCGTCTGCTCTGCGTTACTTTTCCTTTTTTTTTTTTTTTCCCCTCCTGACGGTATTAGATCCCCCACAGTGTACAGGTGTTGTCAATTCAAGCAGCCATTTGGGAGAGAACAAACACTTGAACGTGCAACACTGTCACTCCCTGGTGGATGTCAACAACAAACTAACGCTTAAAGGCCCTCTTCAATCCATCTGTACCAGAAAAATGGATGCTCAACAGTGAAAGTGTCCTTGATGTGACCCACCGAAACGACGTCCATTACATATAAGTGGATTCATGGCAATGTGCTGCAACATAGAAATGTTTCAACGCTCTCCTAACAGTCTGAACCCCCTGGTAGATCAGCATAAAATAAACAATATAGACACACAAAAAGCCAAGCAGCGAGCAGTCTCCAGCTGTGGAGTTACATTTCACTATGTGGAATACCGGCTGATGACTACACACTGTGGACGTCCCTCAAATCCCTGTAGTCTTTTTAGCAAATAAATGAGATTGAAGCATGAATCTGAAATAGCTATCACGCTGTTCCACTTCCATTATCACTGTTAAGGGAAATTAATCTAATGAATGTTCTTTAATTCCCCACAGGGAACCCGAAGCTTTTGTAACGAAGCGGGCTATTAGAAATGTGACACACTCAAAATGAATGGTTGTGCATGTAAATGGACCTAGTGAGATATCCTATAAAAGTGACTGTTTGCTTATTATGGATGTTGCAGCTGGGATTGGCGTGCACGGCAGGGATGGGGAGAATCACAGCGAGCGCTGCCGTTTTGCATTATATGATCGTTAATGCGACTGGATCACTTTTTCGTTTATTAGTGAGCTGTGCAGTCGTTTGCTCACAGTGCTGACTGTGCATCATTGGTGTATGACAATGAGAACATCGTCATTTGAATAATTCTGTCTAATATGCACAAATAGGCATGAAAATACCACAAATCAGGCAGACATTCAACTGACATGTTTATGAACAACATGTCAGATGTAGCTGTTAATGCGCAGGATGTTGTAATAATAGAGTCAGTGATGAAAGGCAGATTCTAGGCCAGTAATTAAGGTAGCTATTGAGTTCAGAGTGCTCATTCTCTGTTGTGGCCCCAGCAACGATGCAATCTGGAAACAGCAGGCATGGACCTGCCTAAGCTATGCAGCCTACCTGCTTACCTCAAATGCTTGTCTGCACAGGCCACAAGTGGGATTCAGTGCGGAAAATTACACTGAAACATACTCAGTGGCTGTTCTTCAAATTTCAGGCCTGTTTGCACAATCAGGTTCTGTAAATTTGTGAATATAAGGCCAAACGACACAGGAAGTAGGAGAGGATATACAGCGGTCTCGTAGCACCAACGCCTGCTAGAGATACTGTATGTCTTTGCTGATTCTGTTTCAATCATCACAAATACTTTCGAATAAAGATGAATTGAGAGTAAAGCATTTAGATAGGACTCAAGTATTTCTTTATGTGTGTTTGTGGAACTGGGCATGTATCTAAGACTTATCTACCAAGCATAAGTATTTTTACAAGGACACACATTTGCTTAATCTATTGTAAATCATGTTATTCTGATCTTTTCAATTTTTTGTTATTTTGTTGATGTGGGAATTTAACCTTATTTTTGCTTGCCCAGTCTCTCTACACTTCTCTAATACCGACATCAGCTAAATAGCTAAAATGTAAATGGACCTTTCCCTCTGTGAATTATCCACTCCGAATCTGCCTCCTTTCATGTTAGAGATTAAGGAATCATTAAATGGAATTAAAAAGGACTTAATTCAAACTGTGTTGACAATCAAAAACAAACAGTGGATTTTGTGGTTGTGTCATGGTGTGCTGTATGCATGCTGATGACCTCTCGGGGGGTTCTCTGTGATGGATGACGCTAGGTATGGTTGAAACCTCAGTGGAGAAATTAAAAGCCTCAGTGGAGTCTCTTCCATGGTGCATTTCCCTTTTGGCTTCATATGTGCATGTTGGACACAAAAACAAACACTGGAACTAACATTGCATAAAAGCACATTTCAAATTTGACACTGTGTATTCAGTGTTTGTTAATTTAGCATTGTGGTGATACATGTTTACATTTACATTTTACTAAAAATAGTGTAATATCTGAACTTAAATAGATTGCAATGGTGATGCCGACATGGACCTCGATGATGTGCGTTTAGAAGTGTCAGGATGGAGGACAATATGAAGGGTAGAGAGTTAAAGTAATGACTGGAGAGTCGCCAGTCCAAAACCCCCAGATGATCTGGGAAATTTGGAAGGGAGAGGTGAACATGTGTTGGCCTCTCCAGTCTCCATAACAACAAACCGTTTACCCTTGAACATGGCACTTAACCTCAAACTACTCCACTGGAGCTGCTCGTTGTCTGGAAGTAAATGACTGAAGTTGTGCCGAGTGGCAACCAGGTGCAAGGATGAACTTGTACTTCCTCTTGCATCTATAAATATCTTATTTATTTTTAGTAGAGTGGGAACTCCTCTTACATTCAGCACTTTTCTTCTTATTCGTGTAATGGAGAGAAGGGAGTGTGTAACCATTCCTATTCTTTATTCAATTGTCTGTAATCTGTTGTCAATTATGGACATTATGGACACCGAAAAGTGATAATCCTAACTCTTGTGTGAAATACAAACATCTGTGAGAAATCAAACCACTCAGGGAAAAATGGACAAAGTTTGATCTTTTTGTCTTTGTGATTGGGAGTATTATGTGTAGTCTACTGGTGTCATGGTGGAGGATTTATGGGCATAAAATCCAATGTTTTAGTTGTCATCACTGTTAAAGGCCACTAATTTGGAACAATTAGTTACACAGTTACCATGTTTTAATCAATTGACTGTTAGTCTCTGGGCACAATGTGAGAATTTTGTGAGCAGTAACATGTTTATTAGAATACCAACATTTGAATTCATCAACATTGTAATTAATGTGAAATATACTTTTTCCCGACAATTCAGGCAACCATGGACGCCTTCAGCTCCAAGGACATGGCCTTAAAGGCACAGAAGAAGATCCTCAGCAGCATGGCCACCAAGAGCTCGGTGCAAATGTTCATTGACGACACCTCTAGTGAGATCTTGGATGAACTCTACCGCGTCTCCAAAGAGTACTCGGGTAATAAAAGTGAGGCCCAAAAGGTGATCAAAGACCTGGTCAAGATTGCTGTGAAGATTGGCGTGCTGTTCAGAAACAACCGTTTCAGCACAGAAGAGCTGGCAGTGGCCCAAGAGTTTAAGAAGAAGCTGCACCAGGGCGCCATGACAGCCATCAGCTTCTATGAGGTACATTTCCACATACCAGTATATAGTACTTCTATTTTTTTTATTCAAGAGTCAACTTGTATTGTATGTGGCTCATTACTAGATAAAAAAATGCCTTACCTCTATAAACATCATGCACTTGTATTTAAGTGTATTTAATATCTTATTTATTTTTCTTTTTAAGGACTTAAAAAGAAATAGCCTGATCCAGGACTTCATTAGTCCATGATACATGATTTTGCCTCTGGACTTTGCTCATGTATTGTATCACACTCTAGTCAATTTTCTAACATAAATGTATCTCCTGACTGACGCAGGTGGACTTCACCTTTGACAAGGGAGTGATGGAAGACCTCTTGACCAGCTGCAGGGATCTGCTGCTGAAGTTGGTCAACACCCACCTGACCCCTAAATCCCACGGTCGCATCAACCACGTCTTCAACCATTACTCCAACCCTGAGCTCCTGACCAAACTGTACGAGCCCAGCGGCACCTTCCGACCCAATCTCACCAAGATCTGCAAAGGACTCAACAAACTGGTTGAGGATGGGACAATATGATGCAGAAGTAATAGAAAAAGTATCCGACAGACACTGGGAGATCAACAGGCAGACTCACCTAAGACTCAGAATTGTTGGACAAATTAGTCTTACTGCTGTTGAGGACTGGCACTGTAAGACTTGATTTGAGAGCACAACCGTTGCCTCATAGTTCTCAAAAAACATGTGGGCTAATAGGTTGTTTGAGTCCTTCCTCAAGTTTTTAATGTTTAGAGGTGGTATATACTGTATAATTGTGATATATACTTGTCTACAAAGGCAAAGATCACAGAAACCAGACTTGAATATAAACTGGTTCATACTAAATCGGCAGTTTTATTGGTATTTGAAATGTCATCCAAATGTTTAATATTTGAGACCTTGAAATGTTTCATTTAGAACTACTGATGTCATGTATTCTGGAGAGGAGGAGTCAAAACAGCTGGACAGAATGCATAAAGAGAGCAGACAGGGAACAATGCTGTAATACAAGACTGCCATCTAGTGGTCAAGATGATGCTTCAGCAGCTCAACACACTGTATTAACTGAAGTGTCCACAAGACAATGCAGCTAATAATAAAGCAAATAACCCCACAGTGGACAATTACTCGTACCGACACTTTCTAGTCTCTGCTTCAAAACATGGTTAGAAACATCAACAAAAAGACTGACTCTTAAATGATGTTGACTGCACAAGCTTGAATGGTAATCCTATAATTCATGTTTTTTTCTGAGAATTGGCTCACAGTAGCTAGCTGATATTAAAACAGGTGCTATTCTTGGTTTTACATCATAAAGACACCAGATATCATCCTGACGGGACACTCCACCTCATATAGTAGTCAAATACTGCGATTCAGCAACTAAGAACTAAAACTTTGACTTCTTCTTGTAGGCATTAACTTGGAGAAAAGATGAAGTCCATTAAGCTCTTAAATTACAGAAAGTGGTTTTTAGATATCAAGTGACTTTCTGCAGTTCCCTTTATGAGGCCCAGGAGAATATTCAGACCTGCACAAATGGTATTAAAACATTTTTTAATGAACTATACAAAACTTAATCAAAAACATACCCATACTAAACAACAACAAAAAAAAATTGCTGTAAAAAATATATTCTAAAACACACGACCTTTGGCTACATTAGAGATCTAATTATTCAGCAGTAACTGACAAGAGACGCATTTCCAAGTCATTTTGTGTTCTTAATATTACAGTGAAAATGATTTATATACTTTATATGCGATGGCTAAATGTTCTAGTCAGAAACCTTGGCCAGCTTTGCATAATCAGGATGTGAGGTAGCATTACACACAAATCACTGGCTGAGTTGACCATCTGAACACTCACATGACTAAAGTAACATGTGACTGCCTATTTTCTGCATGTGAAAGCAAGCCAAACACAGCTATGGGCTATATGAAAGCTTTTTCATAATCTACAATCTGTCTCAACAAATAAATAACAAGGCTACAAAATGCAATATGTGTAAATATTTTTTTAAACCATCCCATTGTAAAGGTCTAAATTAAATGGCAGTATGACACTTCTTGTCATAGTTTCAAGTCCATACAGCAGCTGGGGGATATTGAGAAATATTCCTTTATCAGTAATGCTCCATTATCCTGGAGGTCAAACCCTGCGACATGGAGTTCTGGGAAAGTTTCTTTAATGATCAGAGTGAGAAAGCAGAAACAACGTGTCACAGCTCGAAGATCTCATCTTCTCTGTCTCTCAGTTTCTTGGTGAATTTGGTGATAGTGAGGGGTACTGCCCCATGTGCTGCCTGCTGCTGCATCCTGGAAGATGTAATGACACTCTGCGACCTTGTGAGCGGCCGCCAGTCTGATGTCCTGCTGGTGCAAGCGGCTTCTAGATCGGCAACCCTGTGAGTAAAAAGAGATGAGAAGATACAGCGAGTCTGAAGTCACACAATCAGTCTGCATTTATCCCCGACAGCTTTTGGTCATATTTTAAGAGACTGACTGTTGCTATGAGAGAATAAGTCTCACATGAAGTACACTCAAACAAATATTATGCATTAACACTTCTACTTTCAATGGCAATATTTAGTGCCAAAGTAGGAAGTGATAAATATGTGTGAGGAGGCCAGGGAGGTGGAAGGGTTTATAAAATGTTTGACTTTGAGAGTCAGGTTCATGTAGCCTCTCATACCAGAAATCAGCATCAAAATTTATATTATTTCAGCATGACCACAATCTTTTTCTACACCTCACCAAGTGAACCAACCTGAACACACAGTATTTGCAAAATACATGCCAGTATACATTGTGCAGATACAATTTAGAATGTGAACTTTCTATCCGATGGAAATAAAAAAAATTTAATCTAGGTGACATTACCCCAAAAATGTTTTTCTGTAATGCAAAGTGCATATAAACATAATGTGCCACAACTGAAAAGATGTGGTAGGTCAAAAAGGTGAGAAAAAACATTTATGAGAAAAACTCTGGTAAACAAATACAAAGAGGTGTAAAACATAATAGTGTAAAAGGTGATATAGCTGTATGTGTTGTTCATGCAAACAAAAGAAGAAGACAACACAAAAGCTAAAAGGACATCTAGGAAGGTAGGCTTATATACTTACAGTACACCAATACTTTTATTGGTCAGCCAGGTGAAAAAAATGTCCATAACCAGGCGGGTCTTTGGGAGTGACATAAAATTTACAAATGGGGGATACAGAGATGACTAACACAACAAAAAGTAAGGCTTTAAGACTCCATGTTTGTCACAACACAAACATGATTGTGTCTGACCAACCAGTATAAACATGCCTTCAGTGGGAACCATGAAAGAAAAAAAAAAAAAAAAAAATCAATCATACCTTTTCTCTGCTTCCCGGCATCCTTTGACAGCAGCCTGCTTGGACTGGTTTATCAAACCATCCAACCTTTTCAAAAAATCCACTGGAGTAAGGTCTGACGCCCTTTCTTTTCCATCGTCTTGCTTCATCTGAGAAGACCTTGCCGTGTGCCCATTTTGACCAGAAGCACCGCCAGCACCCTCTTCTGAGTCCTCTTCTGCCAAATCTACACCGTTACTGCAGTCGTCTAAGTCTGACAGCACAGGAATGGACAAGGACTTCTTCAGGAATATCGAGTCATTGGTGTACAGTCTGTTCGCTCTTTTAATTTGCTCCATCTGTAATAGAGGATTACCTTGTGAGCCTTTTATAGACTTAATTTAAGGTTGACTGAAGCTAGTCTATTTTAATTCTAAAAAGTTAGTTCACACTTTTTGCTTTACTTCACTGAAACCATTAGCAGGACTCCAATTATGTTGTTACTTCATGCACGGACAGTTTGGGCAGACGCCCTTCCTCAGCGTGCAAACTCAACAAACAATTTAATTCCACTGCTAATCTGTTTGTGATTTTTTTTTATTTTAGCTTTTGAGGATTGAGCACCCTATTACATATACAGGAGTTGAGCGTGTTCATTCACTATCAACTTAATTACACTGGAACATTGAGTTAGTAAAATGATATTACAGTTCAAAATTGTACAAATGAATACCATAACCTGATTTATAAAACAAATAACACAAAATAAATACAACAATGAGGAAAACTAGCATTACTAAAACATATTATTTTACTTTATGAAGTCATAGTCAAACTGTAAATGATTAAATATGCTTGTTTTGTGCATACCAGTAGGCAAAAGTGATATTTCAGGCAGTTTAAAATTAACTGACGAATAATAAATTCAGTGGTAATTGTTAATAAGCAGCTGGTTCATACTTACAGACACTCCATATTTCAGGGACAGGCCTTGAAGTGTGTCTCCTGGCTGTATTTTGTGTTCAATTTGTCTCTGGCGAACCGGAGAGAGCGGAGACCGGACCAAACTGCCGTAAGACCTCGTCCGGCCCCCGCGGAGCAGGCCGTTCCTACCGGCCGGTAAGGGAGCCCGCTCCCCGGACATGGCCCTGAACCACTTCGCTGGTGTTTATAACGTTGTCAACCGACCAAACGCTGGTAAATTGCGGTTACCAGCAAATGTTAATATTGTTCACGTCATGGCAATGCAGCTAACTCACCCTAAATTACATGTGAGTTTTAGTTATCAAACTAGCAGCTTAGTTAGCCTGCGAGCTAAAGATCAATTTAGCGTTAATTAACGTTGACGCTCGCTCTTTTTCTCGCGTGTCAAACTGTGACTTTATCTTGTTAGCGTTGCCTGACGAAACTTTGTCACAGCTGGTGACAATTACTTATTTACTTAACTACAAATTTAACCTACCTTATCCCTCAAACAAACACCTGACGACTCGTTGTCAAAGTTGTGATGTGTATGTTTCCGCGGTGGTCAGCTGTCTGCTCCGCTGCCATATGTTGCCATGGCTGCCGTGTTCAGTGACGAGTCCCATGATCCCTCACAGGTGCTGCTTTCATGACCCTCGGAATAACCAGCACTACTTTGAAGCTGTCTGATTTGAAATTAAATTGTCAAATCCATTCAGTGATGGAAAGTAACTCAGTAGTAGTACTGTACTTAAGTACAATTTTCAGGTATTTGTACTTTGCTTGAGTATTTCCATTCAATTTAATTACTTCATGCTTCCACTCCATTACATTTCAGGGGGAAATATTGTACTTTCTACTCCACTACATTTATTTGACAGCTTTAGTTACTTCTCAGATGAAGATCTGACACAATGGATAATATAACAAATTTCTGTATCAGAACTTTGTTTTTTCTTCTTTCCTCTCCCATTAATCATCTCACAACCCTCTTAGATTTATCTGGTGACCCTTTGGAGGGGCCCGAGCCCTAGGTTGGGAATCACTGGACTAAACTAGCCAACTGTATATAAAGTAGTTCAAACTAGGTCCACCTCTAGCAGCTACAACAGTAACAGGCTGCTTACACACTGATGCTTCAGTATTAATAATCTAATTGTGTCATATATAATAATATATCAGTCAGAGGGACCAAACCACTACTTTTACTGTAAGACTGTAACTACATTTTGTCGCTAATACTTATGTATGTTTACTTAAGTTGGATTTTTCATGCAGGATTTTTACTTGTTATGGAGTATTTTTACATTGCTGTATTGGTACTTTTAATTACATGATGGATCTGAATGCTTCTTCCTCCACTGAATCCATTGCAACATCATGACTTCCTATTGTACAATTTTCTGAACGTATATTGTAGCTGATGTACAACGAACATCTCCAAACCAAAGAAATGCAAAATACACAAGTGGCTGTTCCTTGTCATGAGGTTTTAACGGTTTTGTGGACTTTCCAAATTAAGAAAACAAGTAGAAACCGGTGATAACTGTTTGAGGTTAAAAAAAAACAAACAAAAAAAACCAAAAAAAAACTAAAAAACAAAACAAAACAATTCACCACCGGAAAGTTGGGCTGAACGGTATTTTCAAATAGGAAACTAATTTTTCCCATTTTTTCTCTTTTACATGAAGACATCATTGCTATGAGAAAAGTAGCTCGCACAAAGTCGTGAAGTAGCTAGCTAGTTAGCTAAATCTTTACTGACATTTCTTTTTCAGATGATCATTCATAATAATGTCTTTTAAAAGGGAAGGTGATGACAAGAGTCAGTTAAACATCCTGAAGGTAAATCTTTATTTTATTTCTTAAATCTCCTTTTATAGTTGAGATTATGCCTGTTGTTGTTGTTGTTAGCATCTTGTTAGCTGACCAGCTACCTGAATGAACGAGTGATGCTTGTTTGAAACTGAATTATAACCTCTTGTCCTGTGGTTTGTTACTCAGAGTTGTTGTCGTTTATTTCAGAAACGTCGGGTTGCCGATCTTCTGTCTAACTTTATTCCAGAAGATGAAGCAGCACTTATGAAAAATGGAAGGTGAATTGAACACAGATTTTATAACGCCATGTTTAGGTGGGCACTCGTGTAACTTGAGATTGTTAAACACATAAATAATTGATGGCATTAAGTTACATTTTTATCTGTTAATTCACTCTGTAGATACACTTGTCTTGTGTGCTCCTACCGGCCGGTGTTTGATACCGTTGACATGTTGACAGTCCACCGGAACGGGAAAAGGCATCTAGAAGGTGACACATTAAACGCTATGAACTCAAACCAGACTCAAATGTTGGTGAGAGAGTTATTGTTTTAATTATTGTTTCACATCTTTCCTAAGATTACCGATATTGCAACTTTCTCACTGTGCAGCCTGTCGTGTAGCAGCATTGTATTCTGGTCTACTTTAGGTGTAAAATGTATCTCTGTATCTGGTCTGAGTGTTAAAATGCTGCTCTAGAGAAGTGATGTTAAGCAGTATGAATGATTTAGATCACTGTTTTATCTCCAAGTAAAATTATAGTTTTGCTTTAAGAAGTATGTGGACTGTAGAAATATGAAAAACATACTGACAACCATCAAAATTAACCCAAGTTTGCAGTTCACCACTAATAGCTGATGTTCAGCATAGTTGTTGAGTTATAAGATGTATTTTTACTGTTAAAAGTACTGTGTTCCTTATTATTTATACAAGTGCTTTGTCCTGACACTGTTTATTATTTATGGGTAAGTTTCAACTGAACCATTATATCTACATCATGACTGAGATACATCAATTGAGAAACTGTGTATGCATAAAATAACAAGACAGTCTGTTTTTGACTAATTCAACAAATCAATTGAATATCTGATTAATTTAGTCACTTCATCTCAATGGTGCAAAACCATTTAAATTACCCACAGTGGCATAATACTCCCAGCCATATAACAACGATAGCTACCATGGTATAATGCCAAAATCTCTGAGGTTGACAAATTCATATTGTCTTATAACGCCCACTATTACTATATAGATATGTACATCTTAAAGTAATTATGCACGACTATGAAAATAAACTTTTTATACGTTCTGTTTTTTCAGGATTAAAGTCATTCTATGGCAAGAAAGCACGGCTGAAGAATGAAATAACAAAAAGGCAACAGGAAAACTTTGTCCAAGCTGAAGACAGGAAAGAGGTTGGTAAGAACATGATGATACATGTACAGAAAAGTTGCTTCTGGAAAACAGTAACAACAGACAGACAGAGTTAGTCAGATAATTCAGCAGAATGAACTCGGTCTTAGTTCTTTGACTAACTGAGGCTGTTGATCCGTGTTGTTATCTTGCGTCAAAGGCTTTGGGTGGTGCCCTTGTGACTACCGTATGACTCTGACATTTTATATCCTGCCAACTGTTTGTTGTGGGGTTTATGTCAGAGAAACAACACTTGAGCGAGTACTAATACTAAGTGAGTGTTCATTAGTCATCGAGACACTTCTACAAGTCCACATACAGCTTGTTGTTTTTTATAGGAGCCCTCCACTTCAGCCCCTTTACTGGAACAAACACGGAAGCTCACCCATCATGCTTTACTGAAGACTGTACCATATAACAGCTGCCATAGAAAAACCAGGTGAGTGAGATGTTGTACACGTCCACGTATATTTTAAATCTTAGAAAAGGAAAAACACATAATAAAATTCTATCATTCTTTTTAAGTACAAAACCTGAAAAAGGACCAGCGAGCATCGGCTCAGATCCCAGTGGGGGCGCTTGCGGCAAAACACCATCTGCACAAGAAAAAGCATGTCGGACAACTGAAGTTTCAAACAACTTATCACCAAGCAGTTCTAGTAGCTGCACAGCAGGTAAAATCTGTCACAGGAAATCTTTTAGTTAACTTTGTGTTGACAAAGATCAAGGACTGGTCGTGCTTTAAGTCTGGACACGGTTTGTCTTCTGTAACCAATAAAGAGTCGTATCCATCAAAACACACAGAAGGATCTCAGCCTGCAGCGACACAGGAGGCAGAGCCTATAACACCCCAGAGGAGAAGAGAGCTGGAGCATTACCTCAAATTGAAAAGGTACAGGATTGTGTTCTTATTTGACCTGGAACGTAGCAACAATGGCTAAAGTTGTACATTCTCACTATTGGATGTCAGTTCAATGTCAATCTCATAATTCTCAGTGCATTTCATCGTGCTTTGTGCTTTTGTAGTGACGGGTGGCTGCAAGACCGGAGCGGCCAGTGGGTTAAAGATGAGAATGTGGAGTTTGATTCAGATGAGGAGGAGCCTCCTTCGCTCGCCCCTCCACCTGCAAGTCACTGAGAGGACTGAAAAATGTGCGGAAAAACACAGATTAACTTGTACCACAGTGGTACGTTTAGAGGCCACAGCGCTGTTCTGAAACAGCTGCATGTGCAAGGACTGTTTTTTTTAACAGATTTTTACAATCCAGAAATCTTTCACTTTGCTGATAAGTTGTAAGAGAATCCTGTTAGTCACCACTGATCATCAGTGGCATCTGTTGGTCCTTTTACTGTGCTATTAAATTCACAATTACATGAAAAGTGACTTTTTTTTACTTTCTTAGCTCAGAAAATGATTTTTATGCTTGTATGCTTTTAGATCAAATTCCCATTATTTTAAAGCCACTATGTGTAGAACTTCAAAAATCCCAACAGAGACCTCACACTGACACTATCAGAAAAGACACTTTGCAATGTGTGCGGCTTTTGCTTTCTGTGCATTAAAGGTGCAGTGTGTAGAATTTAGTGGCATCTAGCAGAACAGACTTTGCAGAAATGGAATATAATATTCATAAGTATGTTTTAATTAGTGTTTAATCCCACAAAAATAAGAATCATGGTGCTTTTGTTACCTTAGAATGAGCCCTTTATATCTACATAGGGAGCAGGTCCCCCTCCACGGAGCCTGTCATGTTGCACCGCCATATTTCTATAGTAGCCCAGAATGGACAAACCACACACTTTCGCCTTTTTCGCAAGGTTTGTGGTCACTGTAGGTTCTCCCACACACTTGGAAGGTGAATGTGAGGGGAGGGGTATTCATTTGGTTGCAATCTACAAACTCACCGCTAGATGCCACTAAATCTCACACACTGGTGCTTTAAAGCAACACCAATTTTTATTATCACTATAATTTTTATAATCACTTGAAGGGCCTTAGGATAGAGGATATGATATGCTTGTCAGATTGTAAACCCTCCTGAAGCAAAATTGTGACATTTGGCTATATAATTAAAAATTGTTCCACCTTGGAGGCAAGATGTCACTTGAACGCTGCTCTCTTGTGACTTTACACAGTGTTACAGACTTGAGTATGTTAACCTCACCAGCATCAGCGTCAATATGTCTTGCTCATGGACCCCTCAGGAACAGAAAAACAGAAATGAAAACTGAACAAACGCTTGACTCGTCACCTATAGAAGGGGTGAGACTATTTTCATCCCCCTTTATTTCCTGTCTCGTGCCTTTCAATTTAGTTCCATCACCTCTTTCTGGTAGGACTAATCCTTAGTCAGCTTAACCGTAAATCAGCAGCAGATGGGCGGTATTGGTGCTAATTTGGGTAGTGAAGCCACCGGTTAGTGTTCTTCACAGGGTGTTCGTTCGGTGCCTCTTCCTGTAGAGTTGGTATAAATTGGATAACACCGTCAGGGTTAGTGAAAGGGGGCAGAAGGACTTAGCATGGGTTACTTTCTGATGACACCACTAATGCGTGTCTAAAGCAAGCTCACTTCATTATTTTGGGGCTCACAGCATCACCGCCTCATGGGGAGGCTCTTGATATGTTGAAGATCTTTCCCACACGTCATGGAGACTTGGCAGTATGCGTGTAAACACTTGTTATGATGAGAGAAGTACAATCTTTTGAAGTCAAAATAATCTTTTTTTTTTTTACCTTTAATATCATATTTGCTCTTACAGCATTACAACTTACATAGTCCTCTGATGCAAATATGACAAATAAAGGAAAATAAAGGAACACAATATGGTAAACACATCTGTCACAGCATGCATGGCACCCAGCATTACAATCCAAAAATACACTTGTGTTTTACTGCCAAACAATGATCAAAAAGGAAAACCCCCAGAATAGACTGTGACGCTGACTTTAAATCATTATAAGGTACCAAATGTCCTTGAAGCCTGCTTGGCTTTGAATATGACCTTTTGTTTATTACGTGGTCATGTCAGACTTGACATTAAGTCAGAGTGTTTTAAAGAAATGAAGAAATAAGTTTTAAAAAATAAGGGACGGAGGGAAGGCAGGAACCTAAGCAATGCTGTCAAAATCCTCAGAGGTTAGCAGCTGTTTCTGTTCATAAATCTCTACGGGCGCACACGGGTGCCCCCCCCGCCTCTACCATTCGTCCGACCCTCTTAAAGTTGGTTCTTATATTTGGAACAAGGTAACTCAAGACCAGTGGACTAGGTTATGTTTCACATCGGGGTTGGGGTGGTAAAAATAGCTCAGGTGCTTGGGGGAAGTCAGAGGATCAGGAGAGACATTAAGGGATTAAAGCGCTGCATTTCTTAACATGAAGAGTTCATCCTTAAAATGCTGCAGTATACATCAGTCTTGGGGAATATCATCATTTAATGTTTATTATTCACTAGACACATCATCTGGATCTAATACAGATTATTAACGGTGAAGAATTAGAAGATCACCTGTTGTGAGCTTCTGCTAAACAATTATGTCTAGTTGTAGCAGCAGATACTGAAATGCACCAAAGTATGTGCTGCTTCGGTTAAGAGTAATACTCATATATCCAATATAAAATACTCATGTCAAAATAAGGTGTAGAAACAATGAAATTAAACTTGCCAAACATTTACAAAAAATATTTGAATATATATTTTATTTAAAGTATTTACAGTTTTCTTCCCACAGATAGCACCATATTGAAAATGTTTTCATGAATGAAAAGGGTTAACCTTTTGTTTTGGATGATTTTTTAGGCGACGCACAAAACTAAAAAGCACAAAAAAAGACACTTCACATTTTGCTTGTGACCTATACATTCCTTTATGATGAATTCAGCAGTCTACACAAAGCTGGCTGCGGTAAATGAAATGAAATGAAATGAAATGAAATGAAATGGATGTTTGGCAGTTCATTCAGCTCTTGTGCTCCACACTGACAAGCTAGCAGAAGGTTGTCGACGGCGGTCTGTTTGCAGGCTCCAGGCGCTTGAAGGGGTTGTTCTTCTGTTCGCTCTTTGTTGCTTTCATCTTAATCTCTGCTGGCGAACTGCAGAGAGAAGAAAGATCAGATTAAATAAATATTTACCTCTATCTTTCCAGAACTCTACATGCACATTAAAAATTGATTTTCTAAGCAGGCAAGAAGATCCGTTTCTTACTCATGTCGTTGTTTCGTGTGATGGCCATGGCGGCTCTGGCGCGGGGACCCTGCTGGGTGAAGTGATAGCCGAACTTGAGGATGCTGGAGTTGTTCTCCAACATGGAGGCGATCTCCATCTCAACTGAGTCTCCCAACTTCTGCCTCTGTACCGGAGAGAAGACGAAAAGCAGCTCATTCAAAAAGACTGTCAACCGTATCAGGAAAGTGCATAAAAAATTACTTTGGCTACATCATGTGAATGTATAATTGGATAAAAATCAATTATTAAACATTTTTCAAGATGAAAGTGGTGCTTTTCAGTTTTGCACGCATGCTCATAATGCTTGACTAACACAAGGTGATTACACCTCAAAATACATTAAATCTGACATATTTATTATTTATGTGTCACCGCATTAGTTACTGTGCAGAACGTGCACAGTTGTAATGTTTTATTTCATACCTGGTTATCGATCTTGAGCTCCACCAGTGTGGCATTGTTGGCCATGGCCTTGATGATCGCCATCATGCCGTCTGAAGTGATGAAGTTGGATTCGATATTAAGACTCTGCAAGCTGGTGTTCTCCTGCAGCATCTCAGCACATGCCTGACACACAGAGACGTAGAAAATATAGGCTATAAAGAACAAAACAATGACGATAAATAGTGTTCGTCGGCTGTCGCACAAAACGATGTACTCACGTAGGCCACAGGGTCGTTGCTACGGGTTGCGGCGATGCTAAGAGACTCCACGAGAGAGTTTCCCTTCATCGCCTCAAAGATCTCTTTCAGCGTTGGGATGGGAATGTCCTGCAACACAAACAAAGGGGCTTCACCTTTACGAGCTTTGGCTGAGGCTCACAGATCTGCAGGTTTTACCAATCGACTGATCGCTACAGCAGCTTATTTCACTGATTAAACCCTTTACTCTTTTTTAAATATTTGTTAATCAGGAAGCATGATTGTCACTTTCAGAGCTTGTGAACAGCAAAAAGTAAAACTGTGTGGGTCTAAAAAGCGATTTGGGAACACAAGACACACTGGTCATTTGATCCGTTTCTTCTTGCTGGGCTGACCTTGATGTTGTTGAGGTTGACTTCAGTCAAGCTGCTGTCGTTACTGTGGATTCTCTCCAAGGTTTCCTCCACATTGGTGGTGTTGGGCGGCTCATCGGGGAAGACTTTGAACGGATCCGCCTTCACTACACCTAAAGAAAACACAACGTAACAGCTTAGGCTACAGAGTGACAAACCGTAGTGCAATGTTATGGTCACTATACTATATCTGAATGTTTTTTCATGGATCGTGATCGGCCTGTAATCGAGTTCAACGGTTGCATTCCTTCCTTCATTGAAATGACAATGAAATTTTCCTTTGATATTTAGTTTTTTCTTTTTCTTCATATAGTTTATATACAGTAACTTCCAATCACTTACTGTCCAGAACATTTAAAGCCATTTAATACCATACCTGAGTTTCAGTACCGATTACAAAACAATGCTTTTTTTCTAATTTCTTATTGTGTGCACAAATGCATGTGTTTAATATAGTCTTCAAATAAAACAGATGTGCAAGAACTTTGTAATGTTAAGTACAGTAAAATAAGCGAAATGATGATTGAAATAAGGACATTTTCTGATCAAATAATAAGTAAACAAGATGAAGAATCTGACCAGTGGTGAACTTTTTAACTTATCATCTTATCAGTGTCAATAGTAGATCATAAAATATCTTTGCCATTAAAAAAAAAAAGGAAAATGTTGATAAAACCGGGTCATACGTACTGTTGATGCCTTCTGTGTTGGCGATGGTTCCTTGGGTGCCCAAAGCGTCGTAGTACTGCTTGTTGCTCATCAGGGTGTACATTCCAAGGATAGCTGCAAGTACAAGAAAAACAGTCACTATGAAGACAAGATAAAAATATCTGTGATATTTGAGTGAGATTATACTGTATGTCCTGGGTTGTACTCTTAATTGTCATGTTTGTTTTTCCAATCTGTGCCGTTGCTTTGTGGCAGCACCGATTTATGCATCATCTCCATTGCTGCATTTGCAACTTTCTGACTTTGACAAAAAAAGAGATTTTGAACAAAAAGAGTTAGGTGTTGCCTCAGCTCATGTGTGGCTCAACTCTGTGTGTCTGTTTGACGAGATAAGGATATTGTTGTTGTCTGAGCTCAGCAGGAAACTCGGTCACAGGCTGTGATCGCACAGTTTCCAGGGGCCCGGAGGAAATAATGATACCACATATTTACACACTTAATACACATGTTTCTGGCTGAGAGGGTGGAAATAACTTTCTCTGTGATATCATCTGTTGATATCATGTTCATGTTTAAAGACCACACACAGTTTAGAGAAAGAAGAGTCAGTGTTGGTCTATAGAGAATGAACTGGGAAGATAGATTTGACCCTTAAGTCTCAGAGACTTTTTGTACATTTTTGGTGCATTTTTCATGACATACAATATAAAACTATTTCTTATCTGAGATAGAATATGAACTTTATACACTATGTTGAATTCTTACTTTGTAACTGCTCTTAAAATACACAGTAGAAAAAAAATCCTCTCAATGCGTCATTCTGTCATAGAATTGGCCATAGTGGAGAATCTATTCATATCCTTTGGTTATTAGCTAATACTACTACTAATAATAATACATTTAATTTACAGAGTGCTTAAGACTCAAAGACTCTTTACACAAGTTAAAAAGATCCTAAACTACAAAAACACACTAAAAGCACAAGGTAGCACACAAAATGAATCACGCAGTATTAATACCACGGTGTAAAAATATTCCATTGCAAGTAAAAGTTCTGAATTAAAAATTTTGCTCAAGTAAAATTACGTGCATTAACTTATTTTTGGCCACTTGGGGGCAGCTCAACAAGCTGTAAACACAAGTCTGATATATTATCACCTCTTAAGTTGATTTGGTTAACTTGCTAGAACAAAGTGGCTTATCTACACACTTAACAGACACAAAGGAACATTGATATTGATTTGAAGTCATGTGCCACCTGGTGGATAAAAGTGTAATATTTACTCTAAATTTTTCTCCGTTTTGGTGTCCACCAACCCCTTGGAGAAATATGTGTTTCTAGAGCCGCTAAATGCTAACTTTGTCTGCTGTTTAGTGCTTGACAGGAAGCACACAGAGGGTTTATCGAGGCTTTTTTGAACTGAAAACAGCTGCGTCTGGAAAGTGATCCAAAACAGAAAGTTTGCAGTTTGTAAAAACCAAAACAGTGAGCTAAAGGACGCTAAAAAGCTTGACAGAGTTGTAGGGAACCGCAGTGTCAAGTGATGGCGATCCCATTCACATACAGGTAGTCACTTGATCCATTATTAATATATAAATATTGATTACAGTAGCTTTAAGTATCAAAAGTAAGAGTATTTTTAAGCAGAATGGTCCCTTTCAGAGTGCTAAATTATTTCATTTAATTAATGATGCATTTTGATGCTAAAATTGGTCAAAATGGCGCCAATTTATATGATTTTATTCAGTATACTATTGGGTAGTTCAATCTATAGCATTATATTATATAAACTGAATATGTAAAATCTGTAAATAAACAGTATTATCTCCCAAATGTAGTGAAGAAGGTACTTTCCACCACTGGTATCATATTTTACTTTCAACCAACTAGCTGATTTATTTTCACTATTTTAACTATTCTAACTTTATTTAAAATTTGAAATTTGATTTATTAGTAGTAGACTAATTAGTGTTTACATGTGTTGAAAGAAAACAGAATAATTTCTTCAAAATGTCTCCTACATTTTTACACTTAAACCCAGAATGAATGAATGAGTGAATATTTTCCACATTGCGTTCACTGAACTGGTAATGTTGAGATTTCTCCTGTTTTTACTGTTTATGACCACGAGGAGGCAGACATGCTGATTCTTTTCATGCTCTTGTTGTAACCCGCCGGCACCAAACTGTGTCACACACCAACTGCCGTGACAGGAGCCACCCCTCCACCTTCCCACCCACCAGCCTCCTGACCCGGTGTGGGGAACCATGGGAAGGGCCTTGTGAGGAGAGGGAGGCCAGTGAGACAGCTGCCTGCTCAGATGGGCGTTACTGGCCATGAACACCCTCACGTCATCAGTTTGGCCCTGAGAATAACCCACAGTAGCTTTGCAGCACAAACTAGACTGCAGATAACTAGAAAGCCCAATATAGCAACGTGTTAATATCATGAATAAAACGTGAAAATTAAGTCTTCACGGTGACTTAACTCTCTCTCTCTGGCCTCATGGAGCAGGTCGGCCAAGCTATTCATCCCCTTTTAGTCTGTTTGCCAAAAAGCCTAAACAAAAGACTGACACAGGCTAACTGAGGTTTAATCTTCATCTGGACTCTGTCCAGGGTTAGAACGGTCTCTTTGACAGGCTGATGGAGCCGGACAAACAGGCTCCCCTGCTCTGCCTTTCCGGATGCCTGCCTGCCTGCCTGTTTGGCTTGTCAGAGGAGTGTGGCCGGGTTTTCAGGGTGGTCAAAGGATCACACTCAATAAAGAAAACATGGTTTATGATTCAATTGAATCTCAATTATAATATCATTAGCATTTATTCAGCGTAACGATTATACACATGTAGAAGGTTTCATAATATTTATGGCTTTCAGGTGAATCAGTAAGTCTGATACATCAGTTACTGTAACTTAAAGGGAAATTAAGTTATTTTTTTCAAACTAGGTCTCACTCTTATAATTGTGTCCATTCTGAGTATAGATCATTCTTACTTTGTGCTCACCACCTCTAATGTGGAGATTCAGGAAAGACAGACTACATCCAAACATTGTGTTTACTGGAACAAGCAACATACGCCTCCTAAAGCTTTGCAAATAAACTTCAATTTTAAAGAAATAATTTTTAATCCAACACTGACTTAAACCCCCTGGATTAGCTGTTGTAGCTAAATACATAGGGGAAATATTTGGGAAAAGGCACTTTAATTACCATAATTATGATGTAATTGTATCAGATTTAGCCAAATGGCAAATTGTCATGTACAGTTGATGGGCAGACAACACCCTGTAATGTAATTTAATGTTTGCTTGTAATACTTGTGATCAAGGAATTATTCTACTATAGCGCGTACTACTTAAAGATCAGCTCCAGTACATGAATAAATTGTCAAATCTACACCTCCTGTATTGATTAAATGACGTTTCAATAAAGAAATGTTTCCAAATGACTCCAAACAAGATGCTTCTCTCATCACACTGTTGATTCTAAGCGTCAATAATATGATTTTCAGGTTCAGGAAACATGAAAAGCTGTGGCTTTTCTATCTGTGAACAAAGTTGCTGCCCACTTGTCTGTTACAAACAGATACTGTATCTTTGCCCCCGCCATCCCCACGTCCACTCCACCCTTCCTTTGGTGGCCTCAGTCCAGGCTTATTTATTTTTGTGTTGCTGAGCGTGGGGAATTGGAGCCCATCGCATGTCTGACCATGTCTGTTAGCCTGGGACTACTGAGCTGTCTCAGTGTTGAGGCAAACAATGTGAAGCTAACAGCAGAGAGACTGTATAACTTCTGTAAAATAGAATTATCTGGGTCACAGAGTCACTGAGGTCACACTATGCAGTGTATGTCATAATGGGTTAATAAGCACCTGTTGCTGTGAAGCAGCATGAGGACAAACAGATGACAGGAAGAAGAGTCAATCAAATCCCAGTGTGACAATGAAACCTGGTCTTCATTTCAGCTTGAATATCATCGTTACATCGCTGATGGCCATTGTGGCAGTGAGTCAACCTGGTGGGTGACTCCACTTCCACTTGGGGGCTTAGCCCTTTGAGAGTCTACTCTCCAATCTCTAATAACCACTCCAAAATGAAGAGTGGCCAAAATAGTAGCTTGGAGAGCTAAATCAGTTGAGTGAGCTTGGTCTGCTACGCCCAGTGGGCCCAAAGGAGACCACGGCCGAGCTGCGCCAGAGAGGAAACACCAAAAGCAGTGCGACAGGATGCGGAAGCCGGGCGAGCTAGGCTAAAAACTGCTAATCCATACAGACCAGCAGTTCCAACAATCATGCTGGCTAATGTTTGTTCTCTAGACAGCAAAATGGATTATATAACCCTACTATCAGTGCTGGTCATTCACATGCAGCAGCTGTCAACATCGAACTAAAACATACACTTTCTCTCTAAATGCACTGTGCTGCTAACTGTTCTTTCTTTTTCACTCTTGGGATTTATATGTTTTTATCATTTTTAAGGGATTTTTTAGATACATATTTTAATCCTTTTTGTTGTTTTTGCACTGCTGTGGCCTGGAAGGAACAGCATTTTGGTTTTTGTGTGTGTATGCAAGCACACAAGAAAATGACAATTAACTAAAGCTTGAATCTTGAATCTAGAAAGCTGTTTTTGCATTAGTCTGCTGAAAGTGGCGAGAGTTTAAAATTTGGACCTATGAGCATGATTTGTGATATCACAGCTCAAATTATCTCAAAGAGTGGTTCCCAAACTTCTCCTGTCATTTACCCCTTCACACCCATCCCATATAAATGAATTGCATCTCTATTAACACAAAATAATATTGAGGAAATTAACAAAAGGAGTCAAAAACAAGTTGAATGAAATAACATGAACTGCGTGTTTCTTGTGTGCAAATAAAATCCAAAGCAAGATATAGGCTTTTTGATATTTTGAATGTGTCTGATGTGGCAATGGGGCACTGAGTGAACCTGAAAAAGTGAAATGACTAGATGAACGGAGAACTACCGCCGCTGCTATTACTATTACTAGTAGTTATGGTGGTTGTCTAACCTGCAATATCACACATCTCTGCATCTGTGGCGTTTTTCAGAGCCTCCTCGAGCTCCGGCTCCAGTGTCACCTGCTCATGCTCAGGGATCTCTGCCGCTGCCTTGGGCACAAAGGTTTTTCCTGGAGATAGAAATAAAGAACAGATGAGTAAAGAGATGAAAAGTAGGGCAAAACAGACAGAGACGATCAGGAATGAGACAGGAAGGAAGAGTTTTGTTGTAAATAGATGATGGAGAGAAGTGAGAGCTGGATAGAAATAAGCATTTGAAAAGGCCAGACAGAGTGAGAGGAGAGAGGATTTAGTTTGTTGTTCCAGTATTTTAGAAAAAAGTAATTTTGCATTGATGATTGACATTTTTGATGTTTGTATTCATGTGTAGTCTGCAAACCAAAATTTCCGAAAGCGACATCTGACATAGAATTAAAGATCTTAATGGGATTTCTGCGAGCTGAAAGTCTCAAGCCATAAATTTGTCTCTGTTTTGGTAAAAGCTCTGTTCGGATCATGTTTCCCAAAACACGAGTAAGCCCGGGCTTATCACGGATTTGTGGAGCAACTCTAATAAACTTAATTTTCCACTGGAGCCAGATTGTGCTTTCTTATCTTTTTTTTTTTTCTTTGTGCTGTGCTCATTCATCTTCACAGTTTTTGTTCTGAAAAACCCTAATTTTAGACAGAACCTACATATGCCCGTTCTATTATTATCAGTTTCCATTCATTAGATGAGTTGCACAGGAACTGCAGTACAAATATTCTCAATTAAGTCATTTTCCTGGTATAGATCGGACATGTCAGCCTGTGCGACTATGATGGAAATGGCCTCAAAACTCAATGAGCTGCAAAAACCCTGCACAGATCTGAAACTAAGAGCCAGTGCAGCTGTGCAGCGGTGCATCGCAAAGTGCAATACTATAACAGCTATCTGATGACAAAGAAAAGACCTGTGGAGATTTATGTAAACAGGTTAACAGCTATTGTGACCATTCAATACATATATACTGTAATTCTTTAATAACTCTAATGTTGTCTGCTTGTGCACAAAAAGTACAAAATAGTTTTTTCCACCATTACAGGATCATGTGGTTTATATTTCTGTATGTGTTACTCATAAAAATCCTGCCTTCAAGAAGAATTAATGCAAAAGTAAATTTGCTATGTTAAATATTATGTGACAGTTCTTCCCACCTTTCTTCTCCCCAGTGAAGGGCACCAGGTCTTCCCTGTCCGGGTGCTCCAGGGCCTCCTTCTCCAGGTACTGGGTCAGAGCGTCACGGTCATATGGCCCCGTCGGGCTCTTCTTCGTCTGGTCACGCTGCCGCAGACCAGCTGGCAGCATGGCATTCTGGGAGAACAGGAGGTCAAATGTTATGTTGATGTGGCATTAAGACTGGAGAACAGGGAGAGACGGGATCATCGTTTTAGTGCCCGGGTGGATTAAATGAGAGTAGAAAGTGAGCA
Source organism: Thunnus albacares (assembly GCF_914725855.1). Classification (NCBI taxonomy): domain Eukaryota; kingdom Metazoa; phylum Chordata; class Actinopteri; order Scombriformes; family Scombridae; genus Thunnus; species Thunnus albacares. The sequence continues at coordinate 30,143,327 of NC_058113.1, forward strand.
AAGTGTTGCCACATCCAGATCTTTTCATCTATCATTAGAAGATGGAAAACACTTCGGCAATAATTTCTTTGATTACTGAAATTAGTTTTTATTTGACTGCAATAACCAAGTAACACCACTCTGCAGTGGGTATACCAGTTTAAGCTATGTACATAACTGTTAGGTAATTTTTTAAATCTGTGGTTTTTCATTTTGTTATGTGCATATTATACACAATAAGTTTTGGTTTCTCTCCCAGCTCTCTGTGGCACTTGGTTTCCCAGAGTAATCAGACATAGTTTGAGTGTCCCACAATGCACAGCAACATTACATCACATAGGTCACACGCTGTAGGTGCACTTTGCGAGAACACTGGCGACAAATGTGAGCTGATTTTTAAGTTTCAGAATTAAAAACACTGAAATCTAAGATGTAATTGAAGAACTTCTGCTGGACAGGTTGTCGTTGAAAGGAAGAAAGGCCTGAAGCACTTTCTTTCATTATTTTAATTACGGAAAGTTTGTAGTGGCAACACTTCCTTTTACTGGCTGCAGGGGCCTTTCTTTGCTCACTTCTTGTGTCCATTACAAATGTAATCACTGGTGGGTTCACTGAAAGGAAGACATCATTGCAGGAAAGTCTAACTGAAACTTCTTGTTTTTGATTTTCTGTATCCTGCAGGTTTTTGTTCCTCAGACAGTGGTATCAAGTAGCTGCAGAACAGACTGATTGACCACCTGGAGGAACAAAAACATGAAGGATTTAAGGACCTCAGGCATCAGATCTGACCACTAAGGCCTTGTGGCATTAGAGAAAGTGATCACAAGTCAACTGCCTGGCAGGTTAAGACTAATCGAGCACTCCACCGTACCTCGGGGTCCATCTCCTGCAGCTCATACTCCAGCTGATCCAGCTCCTCAGCGCTGAGGCCCTTGAGGATGGCATCCTCGTCAATGTCCCTGGGATCCGACATGGCTCGTGAGGCTCTGGCTCACATACACACACACTCACTCATACACACTGCTACGCACCCTTGGGTGGGATGGCACTGTGGGAGAAGACAGGGGAGACAGAGAGGAGGGGTGATTCACAATGAGAATGATTTTTTGTTTCTTTCTTTCTTTCTTTCTTCTTGTGTTCTTGGTGTGACATCCAAAACATCCCTGATCATTTAGTACTTAAGGACTGAACTGAATCTGCACCCTAACCTCTGTTCATGTATCAAAATTCATCATGACTTGTGACTAGTGAGTTGCTGTATTTTTTTTTTCATGTCAAAAACCCCTAAAGTTTGAATGTATTTGGAACAATTTAATGTAATTATAGTGATATTTTATACATTTCATACATTAACAGTATATTTGCTTTAGACAAACTGTGGCACCTGTTGATGCAAGACAAAAAGCTGACATATCTACATATTGTAGCGCTTCACATTGTATTGTACAGTATTGTTTTGTTTCATTTCATACCGTATGAGCATCATATACCATATTCTGCAGTATAAAATTGCCTCGTAATGTACAGTATTGTTTTGTATTGTACTGAAAGGTATAGTACTGTATAAAATTTGTTTCATACCATTTTTTAAATCGCATTGTATGATAATGTACACTATTTTATTGTATAATATTGTATATTGTATCATTACATAACAATATTGTCTTGTACCATATCATAAAGTATTATATGTAATCACATCACATTGTACAGAATCATGTTATATGATATCTTATCATGTTTATCATTTATGATATTGTACATATTTTATTGCATTTTTTGTACAGCATCATATTGGATATTGGATTATTGCGTATTGTATTGTTTTGTATTTTCTGTATTGTATTATATTGTATTGTTACATGCAGTATTTTATCATATTGTATCATATTGTTTCATTTAATTTCCTGTCACAGTTGTTTCATATTGTATATCACATCAAAACAGAACACACAATATTTTGTCGTATAATCTTGTGTCATATTATATTATACCGTATGTTATTGTTTCTATGCTTAATGTACAGCATCGCACTGTATCGTATCACATCATATCATATCATATCAAGTTTGTATCATATCGTAAATAGAAGAAGTTTGAGCAACAGACTGCTGCTTGATAACACACAGTCCTAGGAAATTTCTAGTGAACAGATAACACAGCAGATGGAAAACATGAAACCTCCGATTAGAATATTCAAAAACCAAACCTTTTTATGCACACTCAATGATATTTTACCTGGGAACCCCCTGGAATCCTCTCATGGACCACTGGGGCTCCCTGACTGTGAATCGCCGTCCTTGCCAAATAGTTTTATTGAGCTTATCAGCTGCTCTATCCAGAGCACTTCAATAATGTGGTGATGATAATAATAGATGCATTTCCAATAATACATCTGCAAAACTCAGAAGGAGAAAGTCTGTATAAACATGCTGCAGCAGCTTCCATCACATGCTTACGTGAGCCTTATTTTCATCTTAAAAACACATGAGAGGTGAACAACAAACCGCTGATGCCCTGCGGTTTGAAAGGCGAAGAGGCGGAGAAGTGAAGAAAGTGAAGGAGAGAGAGAGAGAGAGAGAGAGAGAGCAAGGTCTTTGTAACTCTAAACCCTTAGCTCACCACACAGCAACTAAGAATAGCAGAATGAGAGAAGAGAAGGGTGGAAAGTGCGATCCCTTATTTATCATTGACGGACACTCGTTCATACAGTAGTGGACCCACCCGAAGCTTATCTACACCCAGTGATGAAAAGCCACAAACACCTAAAGACAAATATAAAAACAGTCTCTTGATACAGCAAAGAGCAGTGAGTTCAAACTACACCGCAGGGCCCTCAAACGAGGAAATACCACAACGATAGCATACATATACCTCTGGGTCAAAGTATGAGTAATGCAGCTATCAGGTTTGAGGTCCAATGTTTTCATTTTCAGTCCAAATTTCATCCCAACTTGGCCAGAGAAGAAAACCCATCACGGTCCGGGTCAGAATGTGGTTTCATGCAGCCAATCTGCTTGTACAATGTCAGTAACAGTTAACATCTGTGATGGCAACAAGAGTTCAAGAACTTTACAGAAGATGGCTTTCTGCATCAGTATATAATCATGCGTATATTGGATTGATTAAAGGGATTTTGAGTCATGTTTAATGTGTACAACAAGTAGGAATTCCATCAGTACAACTTTTCTTCTACTACATAAACATTTGTTACCTCCGCCAGCCCCTACAACAACCTCAATAATATTATCTAGTAACTGGATTTAGTATTGAAGAGGCAATTCTCAATAAAGAGGAGAGAGCTATTCTCATCAGGACAGAAAGCCCAGAAAAGTGTCTCATGAAATGGTAATACACAGCTGTCTTAAAGCTACTGAAAACTTTCCAAAATATTGGAATTTCCACTGCAACAGAATTTATTTTGTGCTATTCCAGTGACTCTGCACAGTAGAGTTATGGATGTATATGGACATGAATAAAATCTCTTAGCCAGATATGAGAGCATCATCAGCTCCACTGACATTGACTTAGAGGTCGGCCATGTGAGTCAGAAGTTTTGTTTGAGATTTTCCATTCAAATTAAGTTAATTTGAATGTAGGTCTTCCAGATGTGAATCAGAACTACAACCTGTCTCTCTGCTGTCAGTCTCTCAGCTTTCCACATGAATGCTGCTTTATTATATAAAGAGCAAATTTCAGCATCTGATATAGTAATCAAGGAGTAACTGGTATGACCGCAAACCTGGCAATTATCCCCCCTGCAGATATATTATACTAATACTGAAATTTCTGTGTCCTGTCTGTGGTCCTTCAAATGAAAAACTGAATGTAAAGTAAAAGTGAATCAAGACAGCAGGTGTTGTTACTTTGAGGTTGTGGTGTCAACAGATCAAGTCAAAGACTTATACAGTAGAGCATAAGGTCCTGACATACCACAACCAAATGATCAGGTTTCCTTGACAACAGTACAGAAGCTCGGTCGCCATGGGAATGGTACTCCAAAACGATTCCAGGACCTATGATAACCCTGCAATTAATGAATGTTATCAGACATGCTAGGCTTGGACACTCTATTCTATTCTACTCTGTTCTGTTCTGTGTACCTTGCATTGCTTTGCTCCAGTGACACAAACACCATGTAATCATAACCTTGTTCGTCTCAAGGTAACGTCTGTTTGGTTGGATTCACAGATCAGATTACATTATATTAGAGAGGACACACACAGACACACACACACATGCATAATGTAGATACTCCCCATGACTGTCTGTACTCACATGCTTAACACCGTATGGCTGGTGAAACAATACCTTCAATGAATCATGTGCATATTTAAGATATGCAGTATTTTTCTCTGAGCCTAAAATTTTGAGACGTGTACTCTGAATTTATATCAGAGAAACACTTTTAAAGAGGACACATCATGCTCATTTCCAGGTCAGGTTCCAGGTATTTTTACTCTGGGGCTCTACTGGAATATCTTTCATCATTATTTACAGTTCAAAAAAGCAGTTTTTAGCTCCTGTCTCTTTAAGACCCCCCCCCCCATCCCGATGAGCCCACTCTGTTCTGATTGGTCAGCTTCAGGAAACTTCCACCAGCTCCAGAGGCTACGTAAATAAACAATAGTAGTCGGATTTTGCTTCTTTTTCTCTTTCTGTACTTGAAATAAACTTCTCAGATACATCTGTACATGTTCAAACTCGAATCTGATCCGAAATATGTGAGTGGAGAACATGAATAACCTTAGCAACAAAGACTGGGGAAGTAGAGGTAACTTTGCTAACATAGCGTTCATAGCAAACTGAAGCCCTGGATTTTGATTTGAAGGCTAAATTCTACATATTCTCACCTCAAGAATTTTGACTATGTTTAACATAGACATTCAACAGTATTACAGTATAAAAATGTCCGAAAATTACAAAAATCATGTTATGTTTAGTAACTGCAAGGTCATTACAGGTACTGGAATCATTTTCCATGGCGACCAAGCATCTGTACTGTTGTCAAGTAACAAGTCTACAGTTCAAGGCAGTTTCTTTGTTAGAAATAAATTATAATAAGATGCTCAACTTTTCCTATCCAGTACAGTAGTAGATACTCACTCTAGATTAGAATATGGACACAAAAGGGCAGCATCATGTTTCAGCTTTCAGCAACGCTCCAGTTGATTTAAATTCTAAACATCTTTGATCACATTAGCAGAGAAAAAAGTATTCCTGTATCAGGGCTTCTTTTAACTTTATTTGCTGGAATACAAACCAACTAATATGAATGACAGAAATGCAAAGCTTGGCAGAGATATAAAAAGAGAATGCAAACTCCTTATTTAACTACAGTAAGAACTAAAACTATAAAAAACCCCTGTTAAAAACATGTTCCTTAATGCCTAACAGCTTCTTATCTGCTCTGTGTGGCTCTAATGTGTAAAGCCAATGACACAAACACGGGATCACACTGAGTGTTGAGGAAGATGGAGGAGATTTAAAGGATGAGGGGAAGCTGAAAACACACCACCTCAACACATCAAGTGCCACCCCTGGCACCAATAAGAAGCATCACGCTGCAGCTGGTCAATATAGTAGTTACCTAGACGTAACTCAAGTTCTATGAGTACAGCACAGGACAATGAAATGCCAATGGGTGAGTTGTAGGGGTGTAATGTTATGTGTATTTGTCCCGAACCATCATGGTACGGATGTTACGGTTCAGTGCATGCAGTCGTATACACTGAATATGCTCTGTGAACCAAACAATGGTCGTGTAGCATTCCTACATCCATGTAATAGTTTAAACTACAGTGAAAAGCAAGCAACCAACTAGTAAATACCCACTTTAGTTGGGCCAACATTGTATTGAAGTACAAAACAGCTTTTTCTGTGGAAAAAAAAAAAGTTTTTTTAGGGGTAGCACATCGATGTGTGCCTAGCCGCCGGTGTGGGGGTTGTAGATAGAGAATAGGGGCAGGTGTTTTGACACGCACTGTTTTGTGGTGGTTATGGCCTGAAGGAGGCTCAGGACAAGGTGGAGGATAAATCTATGTAGACTCAACTCACTTTTTGTGCGGGATGAAAGGTTTTACCACCATTTTCAAGCTGGAAGACTCTTAAGCTGAAAACACACTGCCGCCACAGCGCTGCGATTAAGCTAGCCTAGTTGGTACTCACCTGTTGCCAAAAACCTCAAAGTGACCATCAGTCGCTTCCCTGTACAGATGAAGTCCCTGTGATTAGTATTTTGACATCTTATAAGTGGTGTAACCATTTCCAACAGCCTGTAGTACTGCTCTGGTGCGAATCAAGAGAAGATTACAAAACAAAATCCGTCTTCATTTTCCAGCTCACGACAAAGATGAAAAGCTCCCTTGTGTTGTCCTGCTCCAGATCTTCTTCCAATATGTCTTGCTCTAAATTACAGTAGATGTCCTCTTCACTTTCCATTTTGACTTTTTGTCAACTGTTTGACCTGTTAAGTTTGGTCAACTGTTTTGTTTGTTTTGTTCGATCAGGGTGCCATGAGCAGCTAGTTTTCAAAGAAACTTTTTAGACAACTGCCAACATTAGAATGTTCCCTGTTGTTGGAGAATGTTTGATTGATGTGCCATGGGCTTTACAGTACTCATTACTGAAAAAAGTAATAACATTACTGGAACATGTTACAAAGTAATGCATTACTGCCCAACACTGGTTGTCAATCATACATTATACTATATTTTTACAAGGTTATTTTGAAGTGTCAAACTGTGATAGTCTTGTGTCCATTGGGATAAATGAAAAGAGCAGAACAGATACCTCTTGTGCCTGCAGTAATTTGTGATTTCCAAACTGGTTTCATAAGTGACCTTAAAGAAAGAGGAGACTCTAGTCATATATCATGAGACAAGTTAAAAACAAACCTTTTTCAATCGGACCAATACTATATAATTTTGTTAATCTCTCTCTCTTTGTTTATCTTTATCTCTTATCACTGTCAGTATATTGGAGTTTTCTCCCTGACATTAGATGCCATTGTTTTCGCAGATTTGAGCTAGTATTGCAGAAACATTTGTCTGGAATTCTCTATCCCAAATCTAGTTTTGGCATTTAAATGTTGAAAATGAGTAATAATTAATATCAGCCATAACCTAAACCTTTCCTTTTATAGTTTCTCAGTGTTTATACTTCATTTAAAGGTCCTATATATAAGAATTGTGAATCAATTTACATGTATTAATCTTTTTTTTATTGCCAATGAGTAATACCTTCCCCTACTTTCTTTGTTGTCTGTAACAGCCTGTGGACTGATTTCTGTGTGAAGGACGGTTTTCTGTGAGCCTTACCTCTCTCCCACTAACATCAACAAACAACCAGCATAACGACAAAACACAACACAACAAAAATGGTCCTATCTGACTAGAAACACCCTGCAGATATTAGTTCTCCAGCTAATGAGACAGCTAGCTGCCTCCGTCAATCACCACCAAGCAGCAACCTCTGGGGCTGAAAAATGAAGCCAATGCGGAAGTGCCAAAAACTGCAGTTCCTTGAATGGCCACTTGAGGCTCAAAAAGTGAGTCAATCCCCATAGACCCCCATGTTAAAATGCCCAACTTTACAGCAGAAATAAACATGTTTACAGCCTGGTACAAAAAATGGTTTTGGTCTCTATAGCTAATTTTTCATGACAACTGTACAGGGGGTGAATTTTTTTATAACTCACCCGTTTAAATTTTATTGAGCTGTAAAGTTATGCATAATGATGGACATGGCTGCTTTGAGTGACAGGTCCGCCAGCTGCTTGGTGGCTTGTTTCAGCCATTTGGCTCACCTATTTGCCCATTTTGGATTGGCCGGGAGTGAGGTGAACTCAGTCACTGCCAAGATGGCGATGGCCAGAGTGGCAAAACCGCTCTTCAGAAACCAATAGGTGACATCACAGTGACTATGTAAATACTTTATATAGTCTATGATCACCACACATTTCACAACAAAACACTCCCGCAATGACAAATCGTCCACTCCTGAGCATACACATCTAAAACATTATTTCCTCAGAAAAGGAGCAGAAAACAAGCTCCAAAGTGATAACAGAACATAGCTTACCCCTTTTGTTTTTTCTGTTGGTGGTCCAAAGGTTGTAATAAGCACACATTTCAAAACAAAACCGCAGCATGTTGCTCCCCGGCCACAGCTCACGGAGTCTACCGGTGTTTGGTAAACACAGTCGGTAAAAAAAAGTTGGCGGTTTGCGGGTTGGGTCAGGTTCAGGTGGTTGATTAACACATATTTTTGCAGGTTGGGCAGTGCGGATTGGCTCTCAGAGTAAGCACAAGCATGAGCAACAAGATGCTGACTGCAGCTCAGTCACCGGTGTCACTAATGAGAAGGAATTTCTGATTCTTACATATAGAAGCTTTAATGCAAAGAACAGTCTGTGGTTTGCCTGCAGACAAGCCTTTGAGCCTCGCTCATTGTTCTGAGCTTACAGTGAGGGCTACAGACTGCATATCAGCCTGCCAGTTAAAGACTCGAAAAGCTTAATACTTTTATACACAGTTTTATCAAAGGTTCATGTTGACTTTGATTTGGGATTCCATGAAATTATATTTCCTGTTTTAGATTTTTACAGAGAGGTACGAATCCAAATTAAATCAATATTTTACATATTTACAGTCCTGGGGAATATTTGTCGTCAGCTTTGAAATATACAATAGGTAAGACATGAACAAATACAAAGACTAGCAGATAATACACTCTTGAAAACTGAACAGCAAGAGTGAACTTTGTGTTTTCATTTGTTTTGACATTTAATTTGGCACATTCCAGGAAGCCTCCAACCACACTGGAAACAGACTGGACTGAATGTGCATCTGTCCCCAGCAGTCCCAGTGGGAATTCTATATGAACCAAAACAAACTGGGAGTGGAGGATGGTGGTGGCTGTCACCTGCCGCTGCCAGCTGGCTCTGAATGCTTCTTTTTCCAGTCAAAATCTCAACCATCTCCTGCACCTGCAGCTGCTCTCTTTATGGAAGTGGTGACATGAGTTGAGCCTGGTATGTCTAACTTTTATTGAGTTTTGATTAACGACAGCTTATTGCATCTCAACCACTTTTACTATGTTCAAACTGTAACTGAAAGTATGCTAGTTCCTCACATGTGACACAGGTCTGATGTCGGGTCTGACAAGAACAAACAAACAAGTTCTGACCTGGAACAAGTTGTACAGTCAGAGACATTCAACCTACATGTGACTCCTTAACAAGTCAGATTAGAATTTCTCTTCATTACTCCAACAATGAGCAAATGTTATTCTCCTGAGATTAATGTCATAATCACAACTATCCAGGACAGTGAGGAACAAGAAGGGACAGAGAGACAGACAACTCAGATTTAATGAGAAGCCTCAATTCATACAAAACCTGAGAGCTAAAGCTGTGACGAAAATGCAGTGAATAAAATTAATGCTGAATACTACAGAGCCCCCCTGGGGTTTGCTGGGGGAAAAAAAAGATCCAAGCGTAAATCTGTGTGCACATTTTATGAACCGTGCTCTCAGATTCATTATTCGTGCCCACAGATTTGTAAACCATGCACACAGATTTGTAAAATGTGCCCACAGATTTGTCCTTCGGACAAGAAACGCTTTTCTTCAGAGAAGAAGGACCTTCATGCATGGAACATTTCAACGGCAACGGCATCTGCCAAGAAAGTCCAATTTATCTAGATTCAAAGGTAGATTTAATGCTATATTGTGTTGTGCATTGGATGTTTCACAGCTTTCATCGTGTAACATTGTATTTTTGTGCTTTTCACTCCAAAACCAACCTTTCAGTTTGAGGCTAGCGTGGAAGCAGCTAACGTTAGCTAACCAGGCTTACTTGTTAGCTAAACTTTGTGTCACTAGAGACTTCAATTTATGGTGCAATTGCTTGTCTTCAAGGTAGATTTAATGCTATGTTGTATTGTGTTTACATTCATGGTATAAGTGAGTTAACTGGACCCTCTTCAGTCATATATGTAAGAATTAGAGGTGTTTTGACATGCATTGTTGGTTTATTAAGATCTAGTGTGGTCTTTGTGTTCACAAATGTGTATATTACCAGCAATGGGTTTGTGCATGCAGACTACAAAGCAAAGAAATGTTCTAAATAATGTAATGGATGTCATGTGTCCCTTTTTGACAGGTGTGAGACCTCCATTGGTAGGTTGATGCATAAACTCACCCTCTGACTGCACCAGGATAACCTGTAAACAGCCAGGGGGAAACTATCAGATGGCAAATAGAGAGTAGAGTCCATCATTTAGACAGTGACACATTTATGTTGTTTTGGCACCAGCATGTTTCATTTGAAATGAAACAATGACTGAAACTGAGAGTGCTGACTTGGTTTTAAGTAGTTTTGTGTTCACATCCATACTGGGTAAACAGTGAAGCAACTGTAGCCCCCCTTTTTAGGTCATTTTAGGACAATGCAGGAGGAGGATTATCCTAAATGTACTGCAAATGCTGCCAGGGAGTTTTTTTATGACCCAGCAGTGGGATGTTCTCCACTGGCAATGTCATTCACCTGACCTCAGTCCAGCTGAGCAGGTGTGTCACTCACCGAAAATCAGACCAAAGGCAAAAGTCCAGTTTCCAGCTCAGGTCTGGCATAGAATCACCAGGAGAGATATAAGTGTCCTCTGGGATCAATCAATCAATGACTAAAAACAGTTTGACACCAAATATTATATATCATTACTTAAGTTTGTTTTATTTGGTCAAATGATCTTTGATCCACTAAAATTGGAGACCTTTAGTCACAAGTAACAACTAAAGCTATAATTCCTACGCTGTTCACACCATCAAAGTGAAGAGGAAAGATTAAGCTCATAGTCATTTATTTTCTTTATGCACTGCTACGTCTTTATTTAAACCTAATATTAGAAACTCTTTTCAATATAATGCACTCCAGCGCACCACTACCACCCACTACAACCTCAGTAATAAATAAGTAGAATTATCACCTGTCTGACAACGTGAACAACAACTGAAAATGAATTTAATTGAATTTAAGTACTGTCTTTTAATTTACTGGATGATTAGACACGATGGTTTATCTCAGTACAGTTGATGTACAAATGTATTAATTCCTCGTCATCTTGTTTTTGTCATATGACCTCCGTCTCCTTCAAAATAAATAAAAAGTATAATCTCTCTTTGTTGTGGAAATGTTCATCCACTTTTTCTTGCAAACAGGCTGAGCGCGTCAGTGGCTCACATAACAGTCACGACTTTAGAATAGAATACTGACAACGGAGCGGTTTATGTTTCACATATTGGTGAGTAAGGGATATGTATGTATAAAAACAGATTAGTGAATTTGCAGAAAATGCAGAAAATAAAAGTCTCTGGTGTGACCACAGCTTTAAGAAATAAAGTTTACATTGAGCTTCTTTATAATTTACACTTCCATGTGAGGCTGAAGTTCAGTTGCATTTGATCAAATCTGAGTCTATTGAATATAATATAAATCCTTTCAAATATATATTTTTTTATATCTTTGTAGGTTTTGCTTTTTTTAAAAATGATTAATAATGTCATATAAAAACTAAAATCAAGACGGATATCCAAAGAACTAAAGCTCAAGTGGCCAGATAGACTATAGAACATTTTCACTTCATTTTTTCCAAAGGAAGCTCCAACATATCCGACTTGGCACTTCATAATACGGAAGTGTCTGGAAGTCAAGCAAATAGGGACGTCTCACATCAGCCAAAGTCCATCATTCAAGCAGATTAAACCTCCATTTAATGAATATAGTGTTATATTGTCAGTGCACAGTATTTGTAATGAATGAAGAGGCAATTTAGTTCAAAAGAGGGCTAATGTAATCACACTTTAACTGCATGAGGTGTGGGTTGCATTGTCAAAAATTACAACTAACATGACATGATTATTGCAACCATTATTGGTTTTCCATTCTCAACAATCTGTTGATGGGGTAAAGGGTAAAGTTACAAAATTATTTCATGGCTTAGTGCTTCAGTTTGATTCAGTTTGTCAGTTAACAAAGTCATTTGAAGAACACGCTGACAGTTATTTTTTTTTATTTTTAGCAAAGATGAGTGGAAGTCTGGGAAAAAGGGGGACTTATTTTGGAGATTCGTGCAGTAAAACCATGATTAAGGGCATGTGAGCTTGTATAGTTTTGTATTGTTCTCATCCATTAAACATTAATGGGAAGGAGATTCGGTAATTTGAAAAGCACTGCATTGAGGCGAGCAACAGTGAGGATTTACCCTTTAGTTTAATAAGTAGACCAAGACCATTACAAGAGTTTAGATTTCACAGTGACAAAGGTTATACTCTCATAAATGCTCTAAAATGATTTACACTCGGCTCCTGTTCCAGGGCATTTGTATTAACTAGGGCAGAAAATAAACTTTGAAGTCATCCCTCTTAGTTTTACTGCTCTTTCTTTTTTTCTTTTCTTTGGGCAGAGGTGTATTTCTTCTGTAATAGTAGCAGGGGTGGAGAGGCTTTTTAAATGACCAGACCAAGTCTTCTTTCTGCCACCAGATTTGTCACCATCCACAGGTCGCCTTCTCCACGTCTTACCGCCCAAGTGTAACATTCCATATCAGCCCTCAGCTTAATTTTAGCTTCACAAGTCAGCTACTTCCAGCCGTGTGAATCCTCCCCGCCTTAGGTTCCTTCAGATTGTGTCAGAGGAACCATTTTGAGGCCCCCGTGAACATCTTGACTGCATAGACTTTGCACCCAACGAGAAGTTTACAAGTTTGATTTCATAATATTTTAACAAAAGACAGTGCCAGTTTGCACCTCCTGCAAGCCCCTGATGCAAATATTCAAAAGAGGCTATACGTGGAAATGTTTTTTAAGACACAGAGACATATTTGTCACATTGTCACAAGGCCACCCACCTTATTTTTGTATCACAAAAAGACAATTTGATCAATTCAGATATACAAATGTCAGGCACTAATGGGTCTTAGCTGGAGGGGATGTACAGGCAGAGGGCAAACTTAACCCTCCCGGTCTCTAAACTCTACAGCCCACTGAGACAACATCTCCAAATCCCCTGTGACGAATTAACTGCACAACGATGGACAGCTATTTGAAAGCTTAACCCCTCCACATACCATACTGATAGCTTCATTTGAGTGACAGTATTTCGTTCTTTTGGCTGGCCCTTTGCAGAAGCTGCAGCTGGGAAAAAAGAGCCTTCCATAAAGTGACATAAATTGATCATTTCAGCCTGAAAAGTTCACTATCAAGTCACCAAACTTCTGCACAGAAAGACTTGAATTTTGGACAGCAATTAACTCATATGTCCCATATTCATGCTGCAACTTTGTCCTATTCCACAAACCCAGAATCTCACAAGAAGCTCTGGCTTGAAGAAATGAAGCCCCCCAAACAGGCAACCCAGAGAGAAAGATTAAAGTGTTGGTCAACCCCGGCGTGCTGGCGAGATCCCCCCAAAACACACACACAGCGACAGAGAAAGAAGGAAGCAGCCTCACACCTACCTTCACAGAAGCGCAGTGCTGAAGCCCCTCGGCAAGGCAGAGCCTACAGTTAGAGACCGGAGAGAGTTGTACCCCCACCCCCCACTCCACCCCCCAACACCCCCCCTCCTCTCTCTCTCTCTCTCTCTCTCTCTCTCTCTCTCTCTGTCAGGCTTCAGCTCTCAGCTCTGCTGCGCTGAGACAGGCACACAGACGGCACTTTGAGATGTCAGCATTTTATTATTTTGGTTGAGAGAGATTGGAGGGGGGTGGTAGAGAGTCACATAGGGAGGGAGAGAGAGAGAGAGAGAGAGATAGAGAGAGAGAGAGAGGGAAGGAGAAGTGGAGCATGTGCTCGTCAGTCATTCAATTAAAACTTAGTGAAGACATAAAGAGAAGGGCTGACATCTAGTGGTTTTTAGTTGAGTTGCACCATAAGAATGAGACACTTTTTAACTCCTCTGCACAAATGTGATTCCCTCCTCAAAGTTTTTGGGTTTCTTTTACTCTAATCTCATGCTAACAGAAGCCTTTTAAGGAACAACATTTTGGGAACACTTTTTTAGAGTTAAATGAGAACAATGCTACCATATTTGTGGATTAACTTTTTACATTTTGCTTTATTGGACAGATAACGCATCAAGATATAATAATGTTAGTCAGCTTTTGTAATTGTTTGTAATTAATATACTGTTTTGCTCCCCTAATACTGTTATTTTTGGAAGTGATGTTACAGCTCATGATGCGATTTTATACTTATAGTTTATAGTTCATTGCTTTTGATTGGATGGCTACAGATCCTAGCATTAAACTCTTTACTGGCTAAGACATTATAGCTACGTTTTAATGGTGCAGTCTGACATCACTAGTTTAAAACTAGTAGTTGAAGGAAGGATTTTACACACAAACTTAGTAAGTAATGAATTTAGGAATAGTTGTCACAACCTAATCCTGGGTCATATTTAAGTTTCATCTTTTCATCCTTTCATTTTTTAACATTCATAATATTTTTGCTCAGTGGTCAACTTTGTAATCTTCTTTTTGTTGATGCTTTCCGAGTTTCTTCTCTTGGAGTTCTTTCACTGTTTCCTCGTTCTTGACACCTTCCTTGTATTTAATGTTTAACAGTCTCAGTCAAAGCTTCCCCACCTAATATCTCCTCTCTTGTCATTTTACTTTTGAATACAATGCTGTGGTTAAGTTGTTGGTTTGACATGTGTATGTCTACTTTCCTCTCTCATAACATCTACAAGTCTTTTATTCACCACTTAACAATTTTATTGAGCCTACTCGTTTTTTGAGCTCAGATATACAACTGTCAAATCTCTTTTATCATTTTACAGAAGCAAAAGTACTTACAGTAATTTACAGGCTTGTCCTTTGAGAACTAGCACAAGATGATGAATTCATCTGTGAGAGTAAAATGAGTGACTATTTCACTTTACCAAAACTTTGTAACATTGTAATTCCACTGTTTTCCCTGAATAACCCTTTGATAAGAGCATTGTAAGTTGCAGTCTCAAAGCTTTGTTTAAGTATCTCCTAATTTAAATTTCTGGGTTAAGACATTTGTTTACAATACATCATCTTACATTTCCAAATCACAAATGTTTGAGTCATTTCATAGATGACTCTTGATGACCACTAGATGGCAGCATGTTAATGCAGAAGCTCTAAAGTTCTTCAAATCATTGCCCTCAAACAGGCAACTGTTAATCTAATGATAAGCTACAAGTGCAAGCTGGCACAAGTAAATGTTGTAGTTGAAGTGGTGGGAACAGTCCGCCTCCACTCAAAAATATGTTTTTCTTCTTGGTCTTACAGTTAGATGTTTGAGCTTCACTGTGCAGATCGGTGTACATATATCCAGAGTTTGACACTTGAAGGCTGTTTTCACATTTGTCCGCTGAAAGTGGAAATTTTCTCTTGGCTCATGAAAACCTGATTTTTAGGGGTGGGCCTACGATTGTGATTTGTGACATGACAATTAGTTTGGGAGCCAATCTTGGTCCAATATTCAACTTACAAGTGTGATGTGGAAAGACAGGAATGGACTTTTCAGTGAAGTAGGAGACATTTTGTGTCCAACAGTTAAACTTCCAAAATGATATATACATGCATATTCATATATTCTGGATTTTTAATGAGGGAGAGGGAAGTAGATGGGTTTTTTTTGAACATTTAAAGTGGTAATTATACTTTTTTGTGGAATAACCATATCAGACGCCCATTATTGTCCCAAGCAGAGTATCTGTACATATTGTCTGGAGGGGATCTTTAAGCAAAAGTAGTAATACTACAATGTATAAGTACTCAATTACAAGTAAAAGTTCTGTATGCAAACTTATACTTAAGTAAAAGTGCAAAGTTTTATCAGCAAAATGTACTTCAAGAAACATTTTGGGAGCGGTGACATCCTGGAGTCTTCTTGTCACCATGAGGTTGCCATGTGACCAGCAAAAACTCATCTATGTAAACCTTTAGCTAGCTGTTTCCCTCTGTTTCCAGTCTTTCCATGCTAAGCTAGGCTAATCTTCTGCTGCTGATTGTAGCTTCACATCTTTATGAGAGTGATATGGCCCTTCTTATCTGACTCTGGGCAAGAAAGCAAATAAGAATAGTTCCAAAAAAAAATGTCGAACTACTCCTTTAGGTATAGCTGGATACTCTTTGAACTGACAACTCTTTTGCTTCAGTTTCTCATGGTGCTCTGGCTGAGAATTACCACACCTCGTCCCAACATTGTGATCTGTATGATGACATTCCTTGGCTGTGAATCATTTCTGGACACTAATCTACAAAGTCTCTCTGGTATATCACAAATTTATTGTCCTGAACAAGGCTGGAAGTCCAACTTAACTGCTTTTGAAATATGGAAGCGGCCTTGTGATCGGTTTATGAACTCACAATTTTTTATACGAGTTATGTTATGTTATGATTTTATTTGTCAATTTTATGTATTTATTTCAAAAAATGCTAATGTCTGGCTTATAATAATAAAAAATTTTCCTTGTGACGCTTTGGATAGAAAGTGGCACATTGGCAAATAATTACCCACAAAATATTCTCTGTGTCAAAATAAAATAATAATAATAACTTTACATACTGTTGGGTAGATTAATCTATCATATGTTATTATTATGTGTTTGTAAGTAAAATCCTAATCTGACTAAGTCAATATGCTGTCAAATAAATGTTGTGATGTAAAGAAAAAAGCGATTTTCACTGTCAAATAAAATGGAAATACTCAATGAACTACCTCAAAGCTGTACATAATACAGTATTGAACATACAAATAGTACATAGCATGGACGCCTGGCCAATCCTAGTGCTTGGATGCTATGCAGAGCATGTCTTGCAATGTAAATATAACAGCCCTATAATAACATGGGAGGAAGTTTGCATCTGTATGAAAACAGGTGGTGGGTGGCTGCAGGACCGATCCTCAGGGGACTGTATAGGCTGACTGTCTGCATCCAGTCCAGTAAAGGTGGGCTCTGGAGGTTGGTGTGTTCTCACTTCACACTGGTACAGACCCGAGTCATCAGTCCTGATTCTGGACACATGAAGTCTGATTCGTCCTTCTCTGAGGGCGTCTTTGTCACACTGAACTCGTCCTGCAAACTGTCCATCCTGAGACTCTGAGACCTCAACACCCTCATATAGATGATACAGGACCAAGGGTTTAACATCAGTTAACAGTTCACAATTAATTATAAGTACGGTGGAGGAACTGTCAGTTATGGTTATAAACATCCATTCCAGTGTGATGTTGTCGTTCTCCTCTGCCTGGTAGGAGGTCTCTGTCACGTTCAATACAAATGTTCCTGTTGAGGAGACAGAGAGGGAAAGTGAGGACCAGACAAGACAGTGAGCCGTGTTTGTTCACTATATGCATCTCTACCACGGTATTAAACTTCTATTGTGTTCGTTCAGATTTTGAATGTATTCTCATCGTGAATGAGATATTATATTTGATTTGTATTTGTAAACGCTGTATCATTCGCGTTGACTCTACTGTAGTGCAAAGTCTACGGTCAATTACAGAGCTCCCAGCGGCACGTGTCTAACTGCAGACAATTGGGCCTTCCGATTGACCGAATCTGTATTATTTTGAAAAGTGAATTTTACAGGAAATAGTACAGCTATACAGTGCAACATCGTTCATAGGGCTATTACGCTGCAGTACTAATATTGTGAAATCAAGTAAGTCTAACCTCCTAAACTCAGGAAATTTGGAGACAAGAAGAGGCTGATTGTTGTTAAAGGTCACGGTACTATTTACTAAATTGTGTGAGTCACAGTGACTTCTGATAGTTCAAAGTGACAACTTGAATTCCCGATTTGCCAAATGTGCAAGTTATTGAATTGCACACTAGTATGACAGCGTTCTGGTTAGCGCTGCAACTGGCAATTCTATCAACATCAAGAACAGGCGTCTGCACGCCTGCTCACTCACTGCTCTTCTGGAGGAGGTTACTAACCGTACAGCCACCTTCACTCATGGTGTAAGATGCTTTATTCCATAACAGCAAACTGTTAACTACTAGAAACATCGTGGAGTTAGTGTAGAGAACAGTAACACTAATCACTGTGTACCAGATAACATCTGTGGTGATTTAGAACACAATTTACCTAAACTTATGTCCGTAAACACAATGTCTCACATGCTGGGAACTCCGTCCACCTACCCCCAACAACTACAGTATTAAATCAAATAAAACAACTGGTAAATGTGTCTGAAAAGAAAATTAGTGGTTAAAGAAACAAGAAAAAGAAAAGGTTTAAGGACAAAGAGAAACAGTTTACACCTGGCATTGATGCGTCTTGAGTGACTGCTTGTGATCAGATCTCACTTCTCCGCTCTATATGTAAATAAACACGTACATAGTTTCTGTTTGCAAAGACCAAATGCGTTGTTGTTTTTTTTGCGTCTGAACATATATATATCGTCCAGCCTGCAGAGAATGTTGCCTTTGGCTGTGTGATGTTTATTAGGTGACAACAGAGACACACACACACACACACACACACACACACACACACACACACACACACACACACACACACACGTGACAGTTACATCTGGCAGTTAATTTTCTTTTCAGACACATTTACCAGTTGTTTTATGTGATTTAATACTGTAGTTGTTGGGGGTAGGTGGGCGGAGTTCCCAGCATGGCATGTGAGACATTGTGTTTACGGACATAAGTTTAGGTAAATTGTGTTCTAAATCACCACAGATGTTATCTGGTACACAGTGGTTAGTGTTACTGTTCTCCACACTAACTCTACGATGTTTCTAGTAGTTAACAGTTTGCTGTTATGGAATAAAGCATCTTGCACCGTGAGTGGCGTTGTCTGCACGGTCTCTTACTACCCTCCGGATCTCCCTTCTCATTAGGGTCAGCTACTTGTGACTAACAGCGCTGCAAAACTGTGGAGAGGCACTGTCGGGAAGGATGACATCCTGTCTGGGAATTCATTATGCCCAACCCTATAGAGAGTAGAAGAATTAGAGGAGCCATGATATTGTTGAGCGTCACTACATGGATGTAACTGGCCAGATCTCCCCTCCTGCTAGAAGAGGAGTGGTAATGAAATATATCGTTCAAAAGAGGGCAGAATTCTGTGCTTCTTATAGTTCATCAACTTCATCGTGAAACTCGGCAGATAGTTACAACATCACGTCTCCAGGTTTTCTGCAGCTGTCACACTGTAAGTACGTTTTAATTTATTTTTTAAAACATGAAACATGCATTTTTCTGAAATGATCGAAATGATATAGTTATCGTAGGGTCTACCTGATATTTGTGAAAACAAACAAAAGCTGACTGCATTTTTATACGATTTCTGTTATAATCATAATACCACAGCTGTCTCTCAGGAGGTTCATACCGGTACTTTACCGAATATACAAGAGTAGAGTAGAGAATATCCCAACACGGTGATGTTTCATGGAGTAATCCCGTCAATTCCTGGATTTTAATTAATTTTTGGATTATTTGCACAAAAACGTGAGGAAAAACTCTCGGGTAAGGCACGTTTGATTTTACTTTTGCCAAGAGGTGATATTTTCATGTCTCAACCCAACGATGAGCGTTAATATTGAGAGATGTGGTGTATAAAGTACACTCTGCAGTGTATCATCGCTGCTCTTTCTCTCATGATAGCCGTGTTTGTTGACATTGTACTTCTCTATAATGGTGTTAAATTTTAACACTGTTCATTAACGTTATGCAGAAGTATTATTGTGAATGGAATAGGTTATAATAGTGGGCATATTGACATGTAAGGGCGATCTTTGCTACATGTAACAATTAATAAGTTTTAAGCTTCAAATATACTCATGCTTTTATTTTCTTGCCGTTCAAGAAGGGGGTATTTTTTCTGATGTTGGGATAGTTTCGTACTGGCCAAAGTGGGGTACTTGTTTCAAGTCCGCAGTTTTTGACGTAAGAGATGCAGCCAGGGGAAGCACCATTATCTTGAACTCCACCTCAATTAGAAGAGGAAAATGTCTTTTTCATGTGAAGGCTTAGAGCTGTGAAGCGCCCGTATTTTAGAGGACGTAACTAACTGTACACCCACCTTCACTCATGGTGTAAGGTGCTTTATTCCATAACAGCAAACTGTTAACTGTTAACTCTACAGATGTTAAATGATTAGTAAACAAAAAAATTAATATGGTGTAAATTAATATGTATAGGAAGCACTTTCGTTTGAAATAATGTCATATTGCAATTGAATTAGCTTATTTTACATATCTCAACATTGATACCACAGTTGTGGGACACTAGCAAAGGTGGTGTTTGGATCCATAAAATGCTTTAGAAATTTTATTAAATCACATTATTTAGGGGAAAAAAATGATGTCAATATATGTAATAACATTGTGTATATATCTAAAAAGCATCATATGAAAAAATTTAACACGCCCCCCTGTTCCTGTCTTATGGGGTTGCTGTCTGTAGCACTGCTCAATCCAACTAAACGTACATTTGTGCTTTGTGTTATTGTTTAGGACGTGTATATTCGTACTGAGCGGACCATCACTTGGAGAGAGGAAACGTTATCTCAGAGCAGGAAATGGAGTAAGTCATTGGTTATAGTTCATTTTAAGTGGTGCTATCCAATGTTTGAATGGCAACATGAAAATTTTGTTTTTCAGTTGAGGCTAACACCAAATTCCAGTAAGGGAAGTGGTGTGCTGTAAAGGTTGTGCTCAACATGAAGGGTGTCATGGTGGGGGATAATTAGGAATTCTGTGATGCGAAGTTTCTGACGGGAAACTGAATGTGTCTCCAACAGGACAGCCCAGAAAAGCTTCACAGTACCGATCTCTCACATGAAAGGTAGGTTTCTGACAAATTACCAACTTTAAACTGGGTCCAATCTCAACCACCAGCCTTAGATTGAGTTTGTATTTTTGTCTTGACAGAGCAAATCTTCCTCTTTCTGCTGCTGTGTGCTCTTACACTCACTCAGTGCTTTCCAGTGACTGCAGGTCAGGGTACGTCCTCTCTTGTTTATGTCATTCTCTTCATCAAAAAAAAAAAAAGATGTTTCCTTTCAGTTTATGTGAGTTACTTCATAGATGTATGATGTTACAGGTGGACACAGTCCTGTGCAGCTGTTTTTCTGCGAGACCCCAGGATGTGCCACTGATGTGACTCGTGTGTATTGCAATGATAAGCTGGTCTTCAGTAACACTGACATCGGAAGTTGCACAGGCCTTCCACCACCCAATACTGTCTGCCAGCACGACAGTCGGGCATTCATTTCCAGGAATACAGATAGTGTCTGTGAGTTTGAAGGGGCCAATGAATATATGAAGACCGAAAAATGTCCAGGTATTTACTTTCTAAGTCCTTAAAATACTGTTCAGTGTGATTTTCTTGAAATCATTCACACCTGGCTCAGAAAACAACAGACTGCACAGATCAAGTGTGTTTACATGCACACCAGTATCCCAGCTTTGATGGTGTTTTAGGAGTTTTTATTGTATTTGCACATTAAAAACTTAATATCTAAGTTTCAGAAACCTGAATAACCCTTCAACACAATATTGAAAAACCTGAATACTTATCCAGGTTTTTGTTCAGTCTGTCATGTGAAACAAACAAAAGGAAGAACAACATTGTAATGATGACACATGTTGTCTGACACCTGTATACATTGTTTATTTACTCTATTATTTTGTTACCAAGACAACCAGAAACCACACAGGGTTCATACTAGTAGCAGGGATGTTGAGGAATTAAACACACACTTGCTGATACAGGGAGAGGAACGAGGTTTTTCCTGTTCAATGGGAACATTACATCCTGAATATGATCAAAGGATAAAAGCAGGATGCTAGTGTGCATGTAAACGTAATTGTTTCAAACTAGATTCGGTGCTGCATATCATGCTCGGGCTTATAATCTCTCACAGTAAAGATAGCTGTCGACTGATGAGAGGGTGCTTTATACAGTTTTAAAGTTTCTTTGTTGTCAGGGACTGATGGTTCCAGCTGAGGGCGCTGTTTGTTGTAATCATTTCTTGTTTAAGGGAAATTAAATCTCTGCCCACTGCTAAAAGTTACCAGACCATCCACATTTGAACTCTTGAAAATACTCTGCTGCCACTTTTTGCTGACTTGAAATCAGTGCACATGTCACAAAAAGCAAAACAAAACACTCTTCATGTCAAATGAAATCCTAGAGTTATATGTGTTCTCAATGAAATGTTTCTATCCAACTCGTACAGTATGTTGATTGACACTATGTAACACTTCTCTTGTTTTTTTCAACTAGACAGTAGCAACATTTGTGATTTTATCAATGGTAAGCTTTTCATGCAGATACACACCTTTCATCCTGCTGCCCGCTGATGTGATTGACTATTGACTGGAGCTTTTCCTCTTTCCTCCAGCTCCTACATCACCTCCCATCTCCACCAAGGATCAACAAAATGTCAGGGAGGACCATGCAAAATGGGGACTTTGGGGAGTTTTTGGTAAGTACTGAACACCAATAAATGTGATACTTTGTCTGTCTATGTCATGTTTTTTCCACTTCTGGCTAAGTTACTGTTACTGTTACCCATGTCTGCCATGAAGTGTTATTATTCAATTCTGTAAAATCTGTCTTTTTGCTACTAATCCTACTTGCTTTTACTCTGCCATCCTCTGTCTACTTGCTTCCTCTCATGGCTGAATTACTTGTCTTTCAAATGCTGCCTAAACTAAAGACAGCCAGGTGAGATCTAAATTTTATCATGGGCTGCATTTATTGTATATTTATACAATTATATTAAATGTCAACTTCTTGATTCCACAGGTTTAGCACTAATATTAGTCTTTGGTCTCACTGCATATTTCTGCTGTAAAAAGAGAAACAGAGACCGCAATCAACAGCCATCAAAGTAAGTGAAATTATGTCTTATTCATAAAATTCCTTTATTCATATTTTAAACTGTGATGTTACAGAAAAGAAACACTTTCTGCTTTTTAATATGAACTTGTTTCAGTGACTCTGGTGTGACTGAACCCCTAAGAAGCATGCAAAGCTCTGGATAAACCAGTGAGAGGTTAGTGAACATTTAGCAGGCAGCATATTCCCCACAGTACGTGCAACTGTAGATATACAGTAAGGGAACTGATTCTGGGCTGACTTTTTACACCTTCAGGGACGCTGACTGTGATCCTGGACTGACTGATGACAGCCCTCCTTCTCAGCGTGTCCATGCAGCTTAAACTAAAAATTCTGCTAATCAATTCTCTTATATCAATTCTAAAATTGGTTTGTTTGAGCTCTAAAGATTTTGTATTTTCATATCTTTAAGTAAACATACCATCATTCTATTGGTTGTCCTGGAGTCTATTTTAACAGCTCACACACATACTGTACTTACTGTTGTGTTATCAGCTTGACATTTAATGATTTTGCATAATTGAGAAATGAGAAATGCATATAAACATGATTTTAAACTGATGACATGTTTCAGAAGTCCGCAGCAGAAAATTATGCATTTCTTCTGTTAGGGGTCCCCAGCTGTAAAACATTGATAATTACAGTTGATTTTCTGTGATTGGTGTTGGTAGTAGTTTTTACACAGCACTACCTTTCAGTTATTGAAGCTTTATAACAGTTTGTTAATAAGAAGTCAATGACTTAGTCCTCTCACTCCTTTTAGACCTCTATGGGGTGTAATTAAACCCAAATATAAGTAATGTGAACATTTAGACATCATGTACATTTCTGTCTGTGAATGACTTTTTGCCAAACAAAACGACTTTGTTCATGCATGTATAAAACAAGAAATATCACCTTATTTGGTGTAATAACAATGCTTTATGGCCATTTCTGTATTCTGTATTTTCTCACTGTCAGAAAATGTGCAAGTTTGTGGCAAACATTCAATACGTTTCTACATATTGGTTTTTAATAAAGTATGAATAAAAGGGGGAAATTTGTTGCAGTTTTTATTATTTTTACTCATTCAGCAGTAGGGTCTGTACTGTGACCCCAAACATTTAGAAAGTGAAGTCAATGTCAACAAAACAAAAGGATTAAGTGTGAAACAGGCTACCTTCTTTTTCTGTACATACCTCCACCACCAGTTACTATATATTGTCCCAAACTCACATCATGCAACCAGCTTACTTTTTTTTTGTAAAAGTGGGATTTTAATTGATTTCATGTTCCAAAAAGATGGAATATTCAAAGTATCATCTTGTAAACTACATTTGTGAGATATAATAATGATGAGAAGTTATAACATCTGGTCCACTGGTTCAGGTCTGCAGAGGGCACGTTTGAGTCACTTTTCAATGTTGTTTCCAGTGTTGTACTGAATGGCATGGTTGTATGTAAAGAGGCAGGGCAGGGACACACATTTTCAGTAAAGATTAAACTGATCTTTGTGTGTTACTGTAGCTACAGAAAGAATGTGTGTGTAAATGTGCTTTTGTGTCTACAGACAGGTGACAAATTAAAGGAAAAACTGGTCCAGGTCTGAATGCTTGACCCCTACAGTGAGGGGGTCTGGTGGCTCTGTTATGCTCTGGGGGGCATTTTGCCCGCATGGTTTGGGTCCACTTGACCCCTTAGAGGGAAGAATCACTGCTAATCAATACAAAGATGTTGTGAGTGATCACCTTTATCTTATGATGAAACATTTCTATCCTGATGGGAGTGGTCTCTTCCAGGATGTCCCCATCCATAGGACATGAGGGGTCACTGAATGGTCTGATGAGTATGAAGATGATGTGAATCATATGCTATGACCTTCACAGTCACCAGATCTCAAACCAGTTGAAACCTAAGAGATATTTTGGACTGAGGTGTTAGACAGCGCTCTCCACCACCATCATCAAAACACCACATGAGGGAATATCTTTTTGAAGAATAGTGTTCATCGCTCCAGAAGAGTTTCAGAGACTTGTAGAATCAATGCCAAGGTGTATTGAAGCTGTTCTGGTGACACATGGTGGTCCAACACCTTACTAAAACACTTTATGTTGGTTTTTCCTTTAATCTGTCACCCATCTGTATGTACAGCATGTTTGTGTTTAAACTTAACATTAGTCAACAATTAGGTATGTATTCATCAACATTGTAGCACTTGGCGACGCATGGTGTCTTGTATTACAAGATAGTCAGTCATTACTCTCAAATTAAGCCTTACCTGGTATTATGCAATTAAATTGTTCTCTCTGAGTTTAGATTCTAAATAGACAGTGACTTTTGTTTATTTTGTATGTTTGTATTTTATGTATGTATGTTTGGTTTTTTGTGTCTTTCTAAGCTGGTGAATAGAGGAGAGTGTAAGTGAGAGAATGAGAGACAGAAGCTGCGGATGTGGTCATGTTGAAATATAAAGGTAAAGTGTGTGTTTACCTTTTTATCATCTACAGGATGATAGGGGCAATCCGGGGGAACCATATAATACACTAGACACACTAAGACACATGAGTGGTTCATCTGTTTACTGTGTGAGTGTGTTTAGGTTGTTGTGACTGCATGGTGAGTATACAGCAACACCTCTAAGCTCTCCTCAGTTATTTTAATTCATCAAAATCTAATAGTAAAAGATTTTCATTAATACTTATTAATACGGTCACCATCTTGTCTGTTTCTTTAACCACTAATTTTCTTTTCAGACACATTTGCCAGTTGTTTTATTTGATTTAATACTGTAGTTGTTGGGGGTAGGTGGACGGAGTTCCCAGCATGTGAGACATTGTGTTTACGGACATAAGTTTAGGTAAATTGTGTTCTAAATCACCACAGATGTTATCTGGTACACAGTGATTAGTGTAACTGTTCTCCACACTAACTCTACGATGTTTTTAGTAGTTAACAGTTTGCTGTTATGGAATAAAGCATTTTACACCATGAGTGACGTTGTAGTCGCGGTTAGTTACTTCCTCCAGCGACCGTTATATAGTGTCAGTGCACCCAAGTCTGGTCGTGAACTACTCAGATTCCGCTCGTCGATGTGATAAAAAGCCACTCAGTGTACTGTATCAACAGCGGATTTTTTGTATTACCCATGAAATCGATATAACGTGGAAATAGAACTGTGAAGCGATGTTTTGCTGAAATGAGGGGCTGATAGTGAAACCAACCTCATTAGTACGTATAGAAATAACCTAATTGTCGTGTGAGTGAGCATTAGAAGGCTATGTTAGGGTAGAGTATACAAGAGAAACTGCAAATCTGTCGGAGGTCTGTCTGTGTTTCTCTCAGAGCTCATCTTCGTGAACCTCTGCAGATGTTTACATCATCATGTCTCCAGATTTTCTGCACTTTGCTCTGCTGTTGTCACACTTTAAGTAGTTTTTAATTTACTTTTTTAAACGTGAAACATGCATTTTACTGAATTGATTGAAATGATATAGTTAGTGTAGGGCCTATCTGATATTTGTGAAAACAAACAAAAGCTGACTGCATTTATCATATAAAAATGCAGTCAGCTTTTGTTTGTCCTCTGTGGCTGGGGAGGGAGAGAGCCTCCATGTGAGGTTCAGGAGGTGACTGGGGACCTTGCTGTTTGGGTCCTGGCTGTTGCTGCAGGATCTTGCTGTTTTCAGCCAGCAACTGCTCTCTGTCCACCCTGACCAGAGCTCTACAACACACAGTCAGAGCAATAGAAAGGACTGTGTACATGCAAGTAGAGACTAGAGACATAATTAATGTCTTATATCAGTTTGGGAAAAGTATTTGTGGTGGACCTGTTTGATATTTTAAATATAATTAAATATATTGATATTTTTTTCCCTGGGAAAAATAAATAAATAAATTAATGTATTGTATCAAACATTGCAGTTTTGATTTTACCAAAAGCTGAATTCTGTTAGACTTGGCCAGTCTACACTTTAGTGTGAAGAAATCATGTGTATTTGGGGGCTTCCTATTGGATGAAATCATAGGATTGTCACTCATAATTTTGTTTTGCCTCTTTACTGCCACCTGCTGTCAAAAGTGTCAATAGTGCTGTCAAAAAGTGCAGTGATTATAAAGTGAAAACAGCTCCTATTAAACAATAATTTGCTGCATTATAAAGTGACTTTATCAATAAATGTGATACATGTCCTGATCACATTTATGGATTATGCCAGTCAAGGCAGCAATATTTCTCTGAGCAGTTATGAATATATTTAGAAAACAGGATCCAATGACTCCCTGAACGTAAGGAAAACAGGGAAGAGAATAAATAGTAGAAGCTGGTGAGTGTTGGAAACGCATTAGATGGTTTTGGACTTTTTACAGGCAATGTTGGACGTAAGAAAAAATGAAAATTAGATGAGTGTTAAGGGAATGAATAGAGAGAACCACCTCTGGAAAACTGGAAAAAAGAGTCATCATTCCTACAAGATCTCGACATGGACAAAAGTCCTGAGTTTACAATAAAGTGACGAGTAAAAAAGAGCAAATATATATATATTTCTATAGGTCAGTGGAAACATTTTATTGCTCTAGACTTTCTATTTCCACTCAGGTTTTAAAACAGAGCTTCTAACAAACAGAGAGATCGTTTGCGACACTATTCACATAATGATGATTTTAGCTGCATTTTAATAGTATAAAGTTTCTTTTATCCCCGGAGTGACAGCTGACAGTGTGGATGATTTTACACTCTGATTCATCCCTGCAGCTCAGAATAACATGAGACATCTGTGTGATGATAACTGGAAATAAAAAAGAAAGCGTGTCTTTTATCTGAATAACAACCTGATCTAGTGTTAATTGGCTCCTATGATCATAAATGCAACATTTCATTCAGATAGACTCATCAGTTATTAACAACTTTTCCAGTCTTTACTCTCTCTTTACTGACTCTGATGACGTCGCTCGTGATTAACAACCCCGCCTCTTTCACATGAACGCGCTCGCAGCTGGAGAACCCAGAGTTGACTGAGCAGCTTGATAACCGGCTTCGTAGCTCTGGTTTTCTGGACGGTCAATGTTAAGTTCAGTGGAGCCAGGTAACGAAAAGATATCCTGGGTATGTTGAACTTGCTTCGTAGTACAGGCCTCCGGTCAATTCCTGGATTTTAATGAAGTTTTGGATTATTTGCACAGAAAAGTGGGGCAAAACTCTAGGGTAAGGCAAATTTAATTTTACTTTTTCCAATGGTTGATGTTTTCATGTCTCAATCTAACGATGAGCATTAATATTGAGAAATTTGGTTTATAAATGAAACTGCAGTGCATTATCGCTATTCTTTCCCTCATGTAAAACGTATTTGTTTCCTGTGTAGCCTACGTTTCTATAACTATATGTAACAGCAATAATAGTCGTGTTTAGTTTACATTAGCGCTAGCGTGCATATATTACTCAGAGAATGTAGGCTGCATCTACAGTCGCTATATTTACAGCATGTTACTCGACATCTCAGAAGTGCCATTGATTGGGGAGCAGGGAGCACTTGTCTTATGCAGGAGCTTTACGGCTTTGACCACTATGCACAGTTGATAGTATTGAAGTGCAGAGTCTAAGAAGAAACCGTGTACACAACGTCACTCATGGTGTAAGATGCTTCATTCCCAGGGTTGACAGAGCAGCTTGATAACCGGCTTCGTAGCTCTGGTTTTCTGGACGGTCAATGTTAAGTTCAGTGGAGCCAGGTAACGTAAAGATGTCCTGGGTATGTTGAACTTGCTTCGTAGTACAGGCCTCCGGTCAATTCCTGGATTTTAATGAAGGATTGGATTATTTGTACAGAAAAGTGGGGCAAAACTCTTGGGTAAGGCAAATTTAATTTTACTTTTTTCAATGGTTGATGTTTTCATGTCTCAATCTAACGATGAGCATTAATATTGAGAAATTTGGTTTATTAATGAAACTGCAGTGCATTATCGCTATTCTTTCCCTCACGTAAAACGTTTGTGTTTACTGTATGCGTTGCTATAAGTATGTGTAAAATTAATATTAGTCGTGTTTGGCTTATATTAACGTACGCTTGCACATATTAAGTAGAGAACGTACACTTTTTGTCGTAACTTCTTCAGCATGTTATTTGAATCTGTTACGCAGTGTTCATTTGTTGCGCGTGGAGCAAGTACGACAGCGTTACTACCGGAACCGGAACCACAAAATATACTATAGTTTGTTTATGTTCACACACGCTTTTCGGTGTCAAGTGATACTAAAGTGCAGGGTCCGGAGAGGATTAAGAAACCGTGCACACAACTTCACTCATGGTGTAAGATGCTTCATTCCATAACAGCAAACTGTTAGCTACTAGAAATATCATAGAGTTAGTGTGGAGAACAGTTACACTAATCACTGTGTACCATATAACATCTGTGGTGATTTAGAACACAATTTACCTAAATTTATGTCCGTAAACACAATGTCTCACATGCTGGGAACTCCGTCCACCTACCCCCAACAACTACAGTATTAAATCAAATAAAACAACTGGCAAATGTGTCTGAAAAGAAAATTAGTGGTTAAAGAAACAGACAAGATGGTGACGGTATTAATAAGTATTAATGAAAATCTTTTACTACTAGATTTTGATGAATTAAAATTGACTACAGTATCCAAAAGAAAGACAAACAAGACTAAACAAGACTACATAATTTCTGTTTGCAAAGACCAAATGTGTTGTTTTTAATCGGCGGGAGGACCGGGGGTCCAAAGCTGTTTTTTAAATAGATGAATTAGAAATACTGTATGTTGTCAACTATCTGTTTCATTACAGACATTTAAGGTAAAATCCCTGACTGTGGGAGGGTGAAGAGGGAGCTGAGAGACAGATGATGGAGGGGAGTTGGTGGTAGGAGCAGCCATGGGGGACAGTCCTCTGTGGCTGGGGAGGGAGAGAGCCTCCATGTGAGGTTCAGGAGGTGACTGGGGACCTTGCTGTTTGGGTCCTGGCTGTTGCTGCAGGATCTTGCTGTTTTCAGCCAGCAACTGCTCTCTGTCCACCCTGACCAGAGCTCTACAACACACAGTCAGAGCAATAGAAAGGACTGTGTACATGCAAGTAGAGACTAGAGACATAATTAATGTGTTATATCAGTTTGGGAAAAGTATTTGTGGTGGACCTGTTTGATATTGTTCCTTGTTGACCAGTCTACATTTTAGTGTGAAGAAATCATGTGTGTTTGAGGGGAAATCATAGGATTTTGTTTTGCCTCTTTACTGCCACCTGCTGTCAAAAGTGTCAATAGTTCTGTCAAAAAGTGCAGTAATTATAAAGAGGAAACAGCTCCTAATAAACAATAATTTGCTGCATTATAAAGTGACTTTATCAATAAATGTGATACATGTCCTGATCACATTTATGGATTATGCTAGTCAAGGCAGCAATATTTCTCTGAGCAGTTATGAATATATTCAGAAAACAGGATCCAATGACTCCCTGAACGTAAGGAAAACAGGGAAGAGAATAAATAGTAGAAGCTGGTGAGTGTTGGAAACGCATTAGATGGTTTTGGACTTTTTACAGGCAATGTTGGACATAAGAAAGAATGAAAATTAGATGAGTGTTAAGGGAACGAATAGAGAGAACCACTTCCTGAAGGAGTCTGAGTCTATGTAACCTTCTGGTAACTTGGGAACACTCTCTTTATTATATGGTTCCCCCGGATTGCCCCTATCATCCTGTAGATGATAAAAAGGTAAACACACACTTTACCTTTATATTTCAACATGACCACATCCGCAGCTTCTGTCTCTGTCTCATTCTCTCACTTACACTCTCCTCCATTCACCAGCAGGAAGCAGGATTATGGGTCAGGGAGGCAACTTCAGGTTTAACTTTGGGTTTTCAGTCCTTAAACGCTGTTTCACTTTTTACCGGGTCCATCACCATGGTAACTGACGCTGAACAGCTCAAATGTTCCGGAGCAGGTTAACTTCAGAGGATCGGATCACAACCGGTCAACACTCTGACCACTGACCAATCAGATGACTGGAAAAAAGAGGCATCATTCCTACAAGATCTCGACATGGACAAAAGTCCTGAGTTTACAATAAAGTGACGAGTAAAAAAGAGCAAATATATATATATTTCTATAGGTCAGTGGAAACATTTTATTGCTCTAGACTTTCTATTTCCACTCAGGTTTTAAAACAGAGCTTCTAACAAACAGAGAGATCGTTTGCGACACTATTCACATAATGATGATTTTAGCTGCATTTTAATAGTATAAAGTTTCTTTTATCCCCGGAGTGACAGCTGACAGTGTGGATGATTTTACACTCTGATTCATCCCTGCAGCTCAGAATAACATGAGACAACTGTGTGATGATAACTGGAAATAAAAACGAAATATTGTCTTTTATCAGAACAACAACCTGATCTAGTGTTAATTGCCTCGTATGATCATAAATGCAACATTTCATTCAGATAGACTCATCAGTTATTAACTACTTTTCCACTCTTTACTCTCTCTTTACTGACTCTGATGACGTCGCTCGTGATTAACAACCCCGCCTCTTTCATATGAACGCACTCGCAGCTGGAGAAGCCAGAGTTGACTGAGCAGGTTGATAACCGGCTTCATACTTCTGGTTTTCTGGACGGTCAATGTTAAGTTCAGTGGAGCCAGGTAACGAAAAGATATCCTGGGTATGTTGAACTTGCTTCGTAGTACAGGCCTCCGGTCAATTCCTGGATTTTAATGAAGTGTTGGATTATTTGTACAGAAAAGTGGGGCAAAACTCTAGGGTAAGGCAAATTTAATTTTACTTTTTCCAATGGTTGATGTTTTCATGTCTCAATCTAACGATGAGCATTAATATTGAGACATTTGGTTTATTAATGAAACTGCAGTGCATTATCGCTATTCTTTCCCTCACGTAAAACGTTTGTGTTTACTGTATGCGTTGCTATAAGTATGTGTAAAATTAATATTAGTCGTGTTTGGTTTATATTACCGTATGCTTGCACATATTAAGTAGAGAATGTACACTTTTTGTCGTTACTTCTTCAGCATGTTATTTGAATCTGTTACGCACAAATGTTATTGATTGGGAAGCAGTGTTTATTTGTTGCGCGAGGAAACGGAACCACGGATACAATACAGTACAGGAAGTAGTCCATTATGTGAACACTCACTTTCCGGTGTGAGATGACATTAACTGTCAGGGTCCGGAGAGGATTTAAATAGATGAATTAGAAATACTGTATGTTGTCAACTATCTGTTTCATTACAGACATTTCAGGTAAAATCCCTGTTTCATGTCATTTCAAAAGCTTTTTTGAATAAAATGACATTGTGTGATTCAACAAAAGAGTGAAATAAATGCAAGAAATCAGTGCTGTAATTCCCTGTAATGCAAGGGTGGAATATAAAAAATATCTATAACTTTACTGTCTATGTTAATACTTTGACAGGGGAGTGTGTGCAGGCAGGCAGCCGACTGTGGGGGGGTGAAGAGGGAGCTGAGAGACAGATGATGGAGGGGAGTTGGTGGTAGGAGCAGCCATGGGGGACAGTCCTCTGTGGCTGGGGAGGGAGAGAGCCTCCATGTGAGGTTCAGGAGGTGACTGGGGACCTTGCTGTTTGGGTCCTGGCTGTTGCTGCAGGATCTTGCTGTTTTCAGCCAGCAACTGCTCTCTGTCCACCCTGACCAGAGCTCTACAACACACAGTCAGAGCAATAGAAAGGACTGTGTACATGCAAGTAGAGACTAGAGACATAATTAATGTGTTATATCAGTTTGGGAAAAGTATTTGTGGTGGACCTGTTTGATATTGTTCCATGTTGACCAGTCTACATTTTAGTGTAAAGAAATCATGTGTGTTTGAGGGGAAATCATAGGATTTTGTTTTGCCTCTTTACTGCCACCTGCTGTCAAAAGTGTCAATAGTTCTGTCAAAAAGTGCAGTGATTATAAAGTGAAAACAGCTCCTATTAAACAATAATTTGCTGCATTATAAAGTGACTTTATCAATAAATGTGATACATGTCCTGATCACATTTATGGATTATGCTGGTCAAGGCAGCAATATTTCTCTGAGCAGTTATGAATATATTCAGAAAACAGGATCCAATGACTCCCTGAACGTAAGGAAAACAGGGAAGAGAATAAATAGTAGAAGCTGGTGAGTGTTGGAAACGCATTAGATGGTTTTGGACTTTTTACAGGCAATGTTGGACATAAGAAAGAATGAAAATTAGATGAGTGTTAAGGGAATGAATAGAGAGAACCACTTCCTGAAGGAGTCTGAGTCTATGTAACCTTCTGGTAACTTGGGAACACTCTCTTTATTATATGGTTCCCCCGGATTGCCCCTATCATCCTGTAGATGATAAAAAGGTAAACACACACTTTACCTTTATATTTCAACATGACCACATCCGCAGCTTCTGTCTCTGTCTCATTCTCTCACTTACACTCTCCTCCATTCACCAGCAGGAAGCAGGATTATGGGTCAGGGAGGCAACTTCAGGTTTAACTTTGGGTTTTCAGTCCTTAAACGCTGTTTCACTTTTTACCGGGTCCATCACCATGGTAACTGACGCTGAACAGCTCAAATGTTCCGGAGCAGGTTAACTTCAGAGGATCGGATCACAACCGGTCAACACTCTGACCACTGACCAATCAGATGACTGGAAAAAAGAGGCATCATTCCTACAAGATCTCGACATGGACAAAAGTCCTGAGTTTACAATAAAGTGACGAGTAAAAAAGAGCAAATATATATATATTTCTATAGGTCAGTGGAAACATTTTATTGCTCTAGACTTTCTATTTCCACTCAGGTTTTAAAACAGAGCTTCTAACAAACAGAGAGATCGTTTGCGACACTATTCACATAATGATGATTTTAGCTGCATTTTAATAGTATAAAGTTTCTTTTATCCCCGGAGTGACAGCTGACAGTGTGGATGATTTTACACTCTGATTCATCCCTGCAGCTCAGAATAACATGAGACAACTGTGTGATGATAACTGGAAATAAAAACGAAATATTGTCTTTTATCAGAACAACAACCTGAGTGTTAATTGCCTCGTATGATCATAAATGCAACATTTCATTCAGATAGACTCATCAGTTATTAACTACTTTTCCACTCTTTACTCTCTCTTTACCGACTCTGATGACGTCGCTCGTGATTAACAACCCCGCCTCTTTCACATGAACGCGCTCGCAGCTGGAGAACCCAGAGTTGACTGAGCAGCTTGATAACTGGCTTCGTAGTTGTGGTTTTCTGGATGGTCAATGTTAAGTTCAGTGAAGCCAGGTATGTTGGGTATGTTGAACTTGCTTCGTAGTACAGGCCTCCGGTCAATTCCTGGATTTTAATGAAGGGTTGGATTATTTGCACAGAAACGTGAGTAAAAGACTCGTTTAATTTCACTTTTTCCAATGGGTGATGTATTCATGTCTCGATCTAACGATGAGCATTAATATTGATAAATTTGGTTTATAATTTACACTCTGCAGTGTGTCATCTCTGCTCTTTTTCTCATGTGATCTGTATTTGATGAGTAAATGTATCTCGACAATCATGGTAAAGTTCAAAAAGTGTCTTCTGTGTTGTATTTAAACATGCATGTTAAGAAAACATAATTTACTGCGGCAGGTTCTGTGTGAACAAATCCAGCACATAGTCATAGCAGGGAAACTAGAACTTCCTCACATAGAGTATGTATGTATACAGGGGATGATAATTATATGTATGTTAAAGAGTATGAACACATGGTAATTATTTAAGTTGTGTATGATGGACACCAGGGTGTCTAGTTGGACTATTCATGATAAACATTAAGTTCATTGATTAAGTATAGAAGGACCAGATAAGTATTTTACTTCTTTCTGACTGCAGCTAGAATCTTCTCTGGGTTTCTGCTGGGTGCTCTGGTTTCCTCCCACTATCAAAGACATGTAGGCTATGTTACGCCCAGGCCACACCGCCTACCTCCACCTTTGCGTGACGGCTCCCTCGCTGAACTGCTGCGGCCTGCAAGCATGTGTTGTCCACACAGACAGCGCTGCTACTGGCAGCCCTATGTTTCTACATTGAGTATTGAGTTTTCCTTTGATAATGGCCATCAATAATAGAATGTTTCATTTCATGTTATTGTAAATTTCATTTATATGTAGTTTAGACAGAAAAAGGTTCAGAAGTTTGTGCTCAGTGGAAAAACAAACAACAAAAAAGGGCTTACCCATAAATATTTTTTCATGTCTGTGACATTGCCCCATTCTACAGATATAGACATTGAAACTATATTAAAAGATGTAATGTTGATGGTATGATGTCAATATGACTGTCAACAGATCATTTTCACTGTCTATTTTTGCTGAGAAAAGCCTCACACAGGAAAAAATAGGCAACACACCAAATCTCTAGATGATGCACAGCTGCAGTTACGCCTGAGCTGCGCGGCTCAGGTGCTACCAGGTGTGCTCCTGTCAGTTCACCTGACCACTGGTGCTGGCAAAACAACTGGAGTTGGTTCCTGAGCGCGGCACTGTGGCTGCCCACTGCTCCTAGTGTAGAGGATGGGTCAAATGCAAAGGTCACATCACACAACCATCTGACAGTCATCCTTAATGAGGACTTATTGTGCTAATTAGGAGTTCCAAGCTCTTGTCAAATAATATTTCTCATCTATTTAGGGTGTAAGGTTTCCAAAATCTAATTTAACAATGCATTGCCGTTCCTCATGTACAGTTTATAATGTGTACATATTGTAAATAAATCCCTATTTTTATGAGAGAAAGTTTGACTCTTGTGTGTGTCCATCCTGATAGGTAATCCAACTCAGTGAACAATGAGTTGTGATGTACAAACCTCAAACAAGTCTGAAATGAACCAAACACTCTACAAACTTGTGTTCTCTACTAGCACCTCTGTATGTTTTAACCAAGTTACAACTAATCACATATAATTTTTTGCATGTTGTTACTCTAAGTATGCTTTACTGTTATGTATTTGTACATGTTCTATTGTATATATTTCATATACTTAATTACAACACAGAATCTGTAGTAAGAGTTCATGTGAGGCACTGCTCTGAACCAGACTGTCTGAATCTTTATTGGCAAGAAAGGGCCACAACATTTTGTTTTATGATCTTCACACAAAACAGAAACACACAAATGGATGTTATAAAAAAATATGATACATTGTAAAATATATATATAGAGAGAGAGAAAGAATATAAGGTGAGCAAAAAAAAATTATTTAAAAAAAAAC
This sequence comes from Thunnus albacares, assembly GCF_914725855.1. Taxonomy (NCBI): domain Eukaryota; kingdom Metazoa; phylum Chordata; class Actinopteri; order Scombriformes; family Scombridae; genus Thunnus; species Thunnus albacares. The sequence continues at coordinate 30,179,463 of NC_058113.1, forward strand.
TCAGTCAGCAAATAAAAAAATCTTCAAAAAAAGTTCTAAGCAAATATCACAGATAAAACACATAACAGTAGCAGATCTCTGTGATACAGCTGTTATGTTTCAATGAGCCTAAAGGTGTAAATGAGCACACAGCTGTAACCTGCAGCCAGGTGAGGATCTCTAAACAAGATGAGCTGACTTCCAGTGAAGAGCTCCCTCTGCTGGTCTTTATCCTTAATACCAGTGTTTCCAGTTCAAAGGTTTTCTCTCAAACATACATGTGAAAGACTGATAATTAATAACAGACAGTAAATAAGAGCTCACTGTAACAGACAGGATTAAAAACAGCAACAGTAAATCTCAGTTTCAATTACACATTACAATAAAACAACAAAGATCAATGTTGAGAAGTTAAAGATATAAATTCTGGAAAGAAGGTCAGAACTCACAGTTTTACAGTTTTCATGACGTTAGACGATCAACAAACGTGATGAAAAGATTGTTGTGGTCATTATAAATAAACGCATCACGTCTGGCACTAGTTTCAACAATTTCACACTAATTTCGCACTAATTTTGTAATATTTAACAAAAGACAGCGCCAGTTTGCACCTCCTGCAAGCCCCTGATGCAAATATTCAAAAGAAGCAATGAGTGGAAATGTTTTTTAAGACACAGAGACATATTTGTCACATTGTCACAAGGCCACCCACCTTATTTTTGTACCACAAAAAGACAATTTGATCAATTCAGATAAACAAATGTCAGGCACTAATGGGTCTTAGCTGGAGGGGATGTACAGTCAGAGGGCAAACTTAACCCTCCCGGTCTCTAAACTCTACAGCCCACTGAGACAACATCTCCAAATCCTCTGTGACGAATTAACTGCACAACGATGGACAGCTATTTGAAAGCTTAACCCCTCCACATACCATACTGATAGCTTCATTTGAGTGACAGTATTTGGTTCTTTTGGCTGGCCCTTTGCAGAAGCTGCAGCTGGGGAAAAAAAGCCTTCCATAAAGTGACATAAATTGATCATTTCAGCCTGAAAAGTTCACTATCAAGTCACCAAACTTCTGCACAAAAGGACTTGAGTTTTGGACAGCAATTAACTCATATGTCCCACATTCATGCTGCAACTTTGTCCTATTCCACAAACCCAGAATCTCACAAGAAACTCTGGCTTGAAGAAATGAAGCCCCCGAAAAAGGCAACCCAGAGGGAAAGATTAAAGTGTTGGTCAACCTCGGCGTGCTGGCGAGATCCCCCCAAAACACACACACAGCGACAGAGAAAGAAGGAAGCAGCCTCACAGCTACCTTCACAGAAGCGCAGTGCTGAAGCCCCTCGGCAAGGCAGAGCCTACAGTTAGAGACCGGAGAGAGTTGTACCCCCACCCCCCCACTCCACCCCCCAACACCCCCCCTCCTCTCTCTCTCTCTCTCTGTCAGGCTTCAGCTCTCAGCTCTGCTGCGCTGAGACAGGCATACAGACGGCATTTTGAGATGTCAGCATTTTATTATTTTGGTTGAGAGAGATTGGAGGGGGGTGGTAGAGAGTCACATAGGGAGAGAGAGAGGGAAGGAGAAGTGGAGCATGTGCTCGTCAGTCATTCAATTAAAACTTAGTGAAGACATAAAGAGAAGGGCTGACATCTAGTGGTTTTTAGTTGAGTTGCATCATAAGAATGAGGCACTTTCCTCTGCACAAGTGTGATTCCCTTCTTCTCAAAGTTTTTGGGTTTCTTTTACTCTAATCTCATGCTAACAGAAGCCTTTTAAGGAACAACATTTTGGGAACACTTTTTTAGAGTTAAATGAGAACAATGCTACCATATTTATGTATTAACTTTTTACATTTTGCTTTATTGGACAGATGACGCATCAAGATATAATAATGTTAGTCAGCTTTATAGGTGCTGTTAGGCAGATTTACCTTCCATCAGCGCCAGGCTAGCTGTTTCCCCCTGCTTTCAGTTGTTATGCTAAGCTAAGCTAAAATGCTGCTGGCTGTAGCTTCATATTTACAGTACAGACAATCTTGTTATCTCACTCTCAGCAACAAAGTGAATAAGTGTATTTCCCAAAATGTCAAACGCTTTCCTTGAGGTAAAAGTTGTCGCACATTTCTAGAGTAGATATCACAACATGCTTTACAATAAAAGACCATTGCAGTAGTTGTAGTATTTTGCACCAGTAAGTTCAAACTTAGCCTAAGTTATAATTTGTTTACTAAATGGGGATTTACACATGACTAAATTAAAATAGGTTGCAAGACACAAGCTAGCTCTTATGTAGAGATACTGAATACATACATCTAATAACTGCCAGATGTAACTGTCACGTAGATAACTAACAAAACTAACGTTAGCTTACAATGAAGCATAAAAGAAGTTTACAGTTGACATAGCTGACACTTGATTAAAATGCTGTTTAGTAATTAGGTTATATTAACTGGAAAGTTTTTAAATTACTTTTTAAACTACTTTGTACAAAAACGACACAGTATACCTCCAATTACAAATGCCAAGTAACATCTGTTGTTCGGTTAGCACATCGTTAGCATATGTCCCTCTCATTCTGGGGATTTGTAATTAATATACTGTTTTGCTCCCCTAAAACTGTTATTTTTGGAAGTGATGTTACAGCTCATGATGCGATTTTAAAGTTATAGTTTATAATTCATCGCTTTTGATTGGATGGCTACTGATGTTTCCTAGCATTCAATTCACATATTAGCATACTAAACTCTTTACTAGCTAAGACATTATAGCTACGTTTTAATGATGCAGTCTGACATCACTAGTTTAAAACTAGTAGTTGAAGGAAGGATTTTACACACAAACTTAGTAAGTAACGAATTTAGGAATAGTTGTCACAACCTAATCCTGGGTCATATTTAAGTTTCATCTTTTCATCCTTTCATTTTTTAACATTCATAATATTTTTGCTCAATGGTCAACTTTGTAATCTTCTTTTTGTTGATGCTTTCCGAGTTTCTTCTCTTGGAGTTCTTTCACTGTTTCCTCGTTCTTGACACCTTTCTTGTATTTAATGTTTAACAGTCTCAGTCAAAGCTTCCCCACCTAATATCTCCTCTCCTGTCATTTCACTTTTGAATACAATGCTGTGGTTAAGTTGTTGGTTTGACATGTGTATGTCTACTTTCCTCTCTCATAACATCTACAAGTCTTTTATTCACCACTTAACAATTTTATTGAGCCTACTCGTTTTTTGAGCTCAGATATACAACTGTCAAATCTCTTTTATCATTTTACAGAAGCAAAAGTACTTACAGTAATTTACAGGCTTGTAATTTGAGAACTAGCACAAGATGATGAATTCACCTGTGAGAGTAAAATGAGAGACTTTTTCACTTTACCAAAACTCTGTAACATTGTAATTCCACTGTTTTCCCTGAATAACCCTTTGATAAGAGCATTGTAAGTTGCAGTCTCAAAGCTTTAATTAAAGAAAGTATCTCCTAATTTAAATTTCTGGGTTAGGACATTTGTTTACAATACATCATCTTACATTTCCAAATCACAAATGTTTGAGTCATTGTATAGATGACTCTTGATGACCACTAGATGGCAGCATGTAGACACGAACAATGTAAATGCAGAAGCTCTTTAAATCATTGCCCTCGAACAGGCAACTGTTAATCTAATGATAAGCTACAAGTGCAAGCTGGCACAAGTAAATGTTGTAGTTGAAGCGGTGGGAACAGTCCGCCTCCACTCAAAAATATGTTTTTCTTCTTGGTCTTACAGTTAGATGTTTGAGCTTCACTGTGCAGATCGATGTACATATATCCAGAGTTTGACACTTGAAGGCTGTTTTCACATTTGTCTGCTGAAAGTGGAAATTTTCTCTTGGCTCATGAAAACCTGATTTGTAGGGGTGGGCCTACGATTGTGATTTGTGACATCACAATTAGTTTGGGAGCCAATCCTGGTCCAATATTCAACTTACAAGTGTGTTGTGGAAAGACAGGAATGGACTTTTCAGTGAAGTAGGAGACATCTTGTGTCCAACAGTTAAACTTCCAAAATGAAATATACATGCATATTCATATATTCTGGATTTTTAATGAGGGAGAGGGAAGTAGATGGGTTTTTTGGAACATTTAAAGTGGTAATTATACTTTTTTGTGGAATAACCATATCAGACACCCATTATTGTCCCAAGCAGAGTATTTGTACATATTGTCTGGAGGGGATCTTTAAGCAAAAGTAGTAAAACTACAATGTATAATTACTCAATTACAAGTAAAAGTTCTGTATGCAAACTTATACTTAAGTAAAAGTGCAAAGTTTTATCAGCAAAATGTACTTCAAGAAAGATTTTGGGAGCGGTGACATACTGGAGTCTTCTTGTCACCATGAGGTTGCCATGCAACCAGCAAAACCTCATTTATGTAAACCTTTAGCTAGCTGTTTCCCTCTGTTTCCAGTCTTTCCATGCTGAGCTAGGCTAATCTTCTGCTGCTGATTGTAGCTTCACATCTTTATGAGAGTGATATGGCCCTTCTTATCTGACTCTGGGCAAGACAGCAAATAAGAATAGTTCCAAAAAAAAATGTCGAACTACTCCTTTAGGTATAGCTGGATACTCTTTGAACTGACAACTCTTTTGCTTCAGTTTGTCATGGTGCTCTGGTTGAGAATTACCACACCTCGTCCCAACATTGTGATCTGTATGATGACATTCCTTGGCTGTGAATCATTTCTGGACACTAATCTACAAAGTCTCTCTGGTATATCACAAATTTATTGTCCTGAACAAGGCTGGAAGTCCAACTTAACTGCTTTTGAAATATGGAAGTGGCCTTGTGATCGGTTTATGAACTCACAATTTTTTATGTTATGTTATGATTTTATTTGTCAATTTTATGTATTTATTTCAAAAAATGCTAATGTCTGACTTATAATAATAAAAAATTTTCCTTGTGACGCTTTGGATAGAAAGTGGCACATTGGCAAATAATTACCCACAAAATATTCTCTGTGTCAAAATAAAATAATAATAATAACTTTACATACTGTTGGGTAGATTAATCTATCATATGTTATTATTATGTGTTTGTAAGTAAAATCCTAATCTGACTAAGTCAATATGCTGTCAAATGAATGTTGTGATGTAAAGAAAAAAGCGAGTTTCACTGTCAAATAAAATGGAAATACTCAATGAACTACCTCAAAGCTGTACATAATACAGTATTGAACATACAAATAGTACATAGCATGGACGCCTGGCCAATCCTAGTGCTTGAATGCTATGCAGAGCGTGTCTTGCAATGTAAATATAACAGCCCTATAATAACATGGGAGGAAGTTTGCATCTGTATGAAAACAGGTGGTAGGTGGCTGCAGGACCGATCCTCAGGGGACTGTATAGGCTGACTGTCTGCATCCAGTCCAGTAAAGGTGGGCTCTGGAGGTTGGTGTGTTCTCACTTCACACTGGTACAGACCCGAGTCATCAGTCCTGATTCTGGACACATGAAGTCTGATTCGTCCTTCTCTGAGGGCGTCTTTGTCACACTGAACTCGTCCTGCAAACTGTCCATCCTGATACTCTGAGACCTCAACACCCTCATATAGATGATACAGGACCAAGGGTTTAACATCAGTTAACAGTTCACAATTAATTATAAGTACGGTGGAGGAACTGTCAGTTATGGTTATAAACATCCATTCCAGTGTGATGTTGTCGTTCTCCTCTGCCTGGTAGGAGGTCTCTGTCACGTTCAATACAAATGTTCCTGTTGAGGAGACAGAGAGGGAAAGTGAGGACCAGACAAGACAGTGAGCCGTGTTTGTTCACTATATGCATCTCTACCACGGTATTAAACTTCTATAGTGTTCGTTCAGATTTTGAATGTATTCTCATCGTGAATGAGATATTATATTTGATATATTTACATTGCATATTGGGATACGTGTCAGGCTTACAGTTTGGGGCTTCACATATGTAAACGCTGTAACATTCGCGTTGACTCTACTGTAGTGCAAAGTCTACGGTCAATTACAGAGCTCCCAGCGGCACGTGTCTAATTACAAACAATTGGGCCTTCTGATTGGCCGAATCTGTATTATTTTGAAAAGTGAATTTTTCAGACAGTGTAAAACCGTTCGCAGGGCTATTTCGTTACAGTATTAATGTTATGTAATAAGGTACGTCTTTTCTCCATCATTACTCAGCGAAATTCCCAAAAGTGACGTGTATAATTATGAGGAAGTCTCGGGGAAGTAAGTAACCGCACACACAACTTCACTCATGGTGTAAAATGTTTTATTGCATAACAGCAAACTGTTAACTACTAGAAACATCGTAGAATTAGTGTGGAGAACAGTAACATTAATCACTGTGTACAAGATAACATCTGTGGTGATTTAGAACACAATTTACCTAAACTTATGTCCGTAAACACAATGTCTCACATGCTGGGAACTCCGTCCACCTACCCCCAACAACTACAGTATTAAATCAAATAAAACAACTGGTAAATGTGTCTGAAAAGAAAATTAGTGGTTAAAGAAACAAGAAAAAGAAAAAGTTTAAGGACACAGAGAAACAGTTTACACCTGGCATTGATGCGTCTTGAGTGACTGATTGTGATCAGATCTCACTTCTCCGCTCTATGTGCAAATACACACGTACATAATTTCTGTTTGCAAAGACCAAACGCGTTGTTGTTTTTTTTGCGTCTGAACATATATATATCGTCCAGCCTGCAGAGAATGTTGCCTTTGGCTGTGTGATGTTTATTAGGTGACAACAGAGACACAAACACACACACACACACACACACACACACACACACACACACACACACTCGACAGTTACATCTGGCAGTTAATTTTCTTTTCAGCCACATTTACCAGTTGTTTTATGTGATTTAATGCTGTAGTTGTTGGGGGTAGGTGGGCGGAGCTCCCAGCATGTGAGACATTGTGTTTACGGACATAAGTTTAGGTAAATTGTGTTCTAAATCATCACAGATGTTATCTGGTACACAGTGATTAATGTTACTGTTCTCCACACTAACTCTACGATGTTTCTAGTAGTTAACAGTTTGCTGTTATGGAATAAAACATTTTACACCATGAGTGAAGTTGTGTGCGCGGTTAGTTACTTCCCCGAGACTCCCATGCAATTATGTATATGTCATTTCTGGGCATTTTCCTGAGGGATGATGGCGGTAAGACGCATCTCATTTTACAATATTGGTACTCTGTTTACCTTTTTTGGATATAAGTAGCGACAGAGAAGACATGACTCTATTAAGCAACACGACATGGACATAACTAACAGGATGTCCCCTCCTGCTAGAAGAGGAGGGATAATGAAATATATCATTTGAAAGTGGACGGAATTCTGTGCTTCTCATAGTTCAGCAAACTTCATCGTGAAGCTCGGCAGATATTTACAACATCACGTCTCCAGATTTTCTGCACTTGTCACACTGTAAGTACGCTTTAATTTGCGTTTTAAAACATGAAACATGAATTTTTCTGAAATGATTTTCTGAATGATTTCTGAAATCGAAATGATATAGTTATCGTAAGGTCTACCTGATATTTGTGAAAACAAACAAAAGCTGACTGCATTTTTATATGATTTCTGTTATAATCATAATACCACAGCTGTCTCTCAGGAGGTTCATACCGGTACTTTACCGAATATACAAGAGTAGAGTAGAGAATATCCCAACACGGTGATGTTTCATGGAGTAATCCCGTCAATTCCTGGATTTTAATTAATTTTTGGATTATTTGCACAAAAACGTGAGGAAAAACTCTCGGTAAGGCACGTTTCATTTTACTTTTGCCAAGAGGTGATATTTTCATGTCTCAACCCAACGATGAGCGTTAATATTGAGAGATGTGGTGTATAAAGTACACTCTGCAGTCTATCATCACTGCTCTTTCTCTCATGATAGCCGTGTTTGTTGACATTGTACTTCTCTATAATGGTGTTAAATTTTAACACTGTTCATTAACGTTATGCAGAAGTATTATTGTGAATGGAATAGGTTATAATAGTGGGCATATTGACATGTAAGGGCGATCTTTGCTACATGTAACAATTAATAAGTTTTAAGCTTCAAATATACTCATGCTTTTATTTTCTTGCCGTTCAAGAAAGGGGTATTTTTTGTGATGTTGGGATAGTTGCGTACTGACCAAAGTGGGGTACTTGTTTCAAGTCCGCAGTTTTTGACGTAAGAGATGCAGCCAGGGGAAGCACCATTATCTTGAACTCCACCTCAATTAGGAGAGAAAAATGTCTTTTTCATGTGAAGGTTCAGAGCTGTGAAGCGCCCGTATTTTAGAGGACGTAACTAACTATACACCCACCTTCACTCATGGTGTAAGGTGCTTTATTCCATAACAGCAAACTGTTAACTGTTAACTCTACAGATGTTAAATGATTAGTAAACAAAAAAATTAATATGGTGTAAATTAATATGTATAGGAAGCACTTTCGTTTGAAATAATGTCATATTGTAATTGAATTAGCTCATTTTACATATCTCAACATTGAGGGGTGGGCCTACGATTGTGATTGAGCTAGTGTCCCACAGTTGTGGGACACTAGCAAAAGTGGTGTTTAGACCCATAAAATGCTTTAGAAATTTTATTAAATCACATTATTTAGGGGAAAAAAATGATGTCAATATATGCAATAACATTGTGTATATATCTATAAAGCATCATATGAAAAAAATTAACATAAATCCAAAATTTCACTGCTGGGACTTAAAAATGCCCGAAGTTGCAGAAACACCCATAAACAGTATATAAACAGTCATCACTGGGCACATCGAAATATCAGGCTGCATCTCATAACTTGCAGACTTCGATCGCGACCTGGTTGCAACAGAAAGGCAGACTGCTATAATCACTGAAGCCATTAGCGGTATGGTTTTAACACATTCCCAGAATGTCAGTAGGCTATGCTGAAATGAAATCGTAGATTGCATGAAATAGACATATGGCTCAGTGATAAAGTGCTCTGTGTGATGCTGTTACCGACGCGCAGGTGTGGTCATTTTAGTCAGCTTTGGGGGAGCCGCCCCCCCTGTTCCTGTCTTATGGGGTTGCTGTCTGTAGCACTGCTCAATCCAACTAAACGTACATTTGTGCTTTGTGTTATTGTTTAGGACGTGTATATTCGTACTGAGCGGACCATCACTTGGAGAGAGGAAACGTTATCTCAGAGCAGGAAATGGAGTAAGTCATTGGTTATAGTTCATTTTAAGTGGTGCTATCCAATGTTTGAATGGCAACATGAAAATTTTGTTTTTCAGTTGAGGCTAACACCAAATTCCAGTAAAGGAAGTGGTGTGCTGTAAAGGTTGTGCTCAACATGAAGGGTGTCATGGTGGGGGATAATTAGAAATTCTGTGATGCGAAGTTTCTGATGGGAAACTGAATGTGTCTCCAACAGGACAGCCCAGAAAAGCTTCACAGTACCGATCTCTCACATGAAAGGTAGGTTTCTGACAAATTACCAACTTTAAACTGGGTCCAATCTCAACCACCAGCCTTAGATTGAGTTTGTAATTTTGTCTTGACAGAGCAAATCTTCCTCTTTCTGCTGCTGTGTGCTCTTACACTCACTCAGTGCTTTCCAGTGACTGCAGGTCAGGGTACGTCCTCTCTTGTTTATGTCATTCTCTTCATCAAAAAAAAAAAGATGTTTCCTTTCAGTTTATGTGAGTTACTTCATAGATGTATGATGTTACAGGTGGACACAGTCCTGTGCAGCTGTTTTTCTGTGAGACCCCAGGATGTGCCACTGATGTAACTCGTGTGTTTTGCAATGATGAGCTAGTCTTCAGTAACACCGACATCAGAAGTTGCACAGGCCTTCCACCACCCAATACTGTCTGCCAGCATGCCGGTCGAGCATTCATTTCCAGGGATACAGATAGTGTCTGTCAGTTTGAAGGGGCCAATGAATATCTGAAGACCGAAAAATGTCCAGGTATTTACTTTCTAAGCCCTTAAAATACTGTTCAGTGTGATTTTCTTGAAATCATTCACACCTGGCTCAGAAAACAACAGATTGCACAGATCAAGTGTGTTTACATGCACACCAGTATCCCAGCTTTGATGGTGTTTTAGGAGTTTTTATTGTATTTGCACATTAAAAACTTAATATCGAAGTTTCAGAAACCTGAATAACCCTTCAACACAATATTGAAAAACCTGAATATTCTACATTTGTACTGTGAAGGAGGTAGAGATACTGTCATGTAAACCTCTTATCCAGGTTTTTGTTCAGTCTGTCATGTGAAGTTTGTCCGTAAAACAAACAAAAGGAAGAACAACATTGTAATGATGACACATGTTGTCTGACACCTGTATACATTGTTTATTTACTCTATTATTTTGTTACCAAGACAACCAGAAACCACACAGGGTTCATACTAGTAGCAGGGATGTTGAGGAATTAAACACACACTTGCTGATACAGGGAGAGGAACGAGGTTTTTCCTGTTCAATGGGAACATTACATCCTGAATATGATCAAAGGATAAAAGCAGGATGCTAGTGTGCATGTAAACGTAATTGTTTCAAACTAGATTCGGTGCTGCATATCATGCTCGGGCTTATAATCTCTCACAGTAAAGATAGCAGTCGACTGATGAGAGGGTGCTTTATACAGTTTTAAAGTTTCTTTGTTGTCAAGGACTGATGGTTCCAGCTGAGGGCGCTGTTTGTTGTAATCATTTCTTGTTGAAGAGAAATTAAATCTCTGCCCACTGCTAAAAGTTACCAGACCATCCACATTTGAACTCTTGAAAACACTCTGCTGCCACTTTTTACTGACTTGAAATCAGTGCACATGTCACAAAAAGCAAAACAAAACACTCTTCATGTCAAATGAAATCCTAGAGTTATATGTGTTCTCAATGAAATGTTTCTATCCAACTCGTACAGTATGTTGATTGACACTATGTAACACTTCTCTTGTTTTTTTCAACTAGACAGTGGCAACATTTGTGATTTTATCAATGGTAAGCTTTTCATGCAGATACACACCTTTCATCCTGCTGCCCGCTGATGTGATTGACTATTGACTGGAGCTTTTCCTCTTTCCTCCAGCTCCTACATCACCTCCCATCTCCACCAAGGATCAACAAAATGTCAGGGATGCAAAATGGGGACTTTGGGGAGTTTTTGGTAAGTACTGAACACCAATAAATGTGATACTTTGTCTGTCTATGTCATGTTTTTTCAACTTCTGGATAAGTTACTGTTACTGTTACCCATGTCTGCCATGAAGTGTTATTATTCAATTCTGTAAAATCTGTCTTTTTGCTACTAATCCTACTTGCTTTTACTCTGCCATCCTCTGTCTACTTGCTTTCTCTCATGGCTGAATTACTTGTCTTTCAAATGCTGCCTAAACTAAAGACAGCCAGGTGAGATCTAAATTTTATCATGGGCTGCATTTATTGTATATTTATACAATTATATTAAATGTCAACTTCTTGATTCCACAGGTTTAGCACTAATATTAGTCTTTGGTCTCACTGCATATTTCTGCTGTAAAAAGAGAAACAGAGACCGCAATCAACAGCCAGCAAAGTAAGTGAAATTATGTCTTATTCATAAAATTCCTTTATTCATATTTTAAACTGTGATGTTACAGAAAAGAAACACTTTCTGCTTTTTAATATGAACTTGTTTCAGTGAGTCTGGTGTGACTGAACCCCTAAGAAGCATGCAAAGCTCTGGATAAACCAGTGAGAGGTTAGTGAACATTTAGCAGGCAGCATATTCCCCACAGTACGTGCAATTGTAGATATACAGTAAGGGAACTGATTCTGGGCTGACTTTTTACACCTTCAGGGACGCTGACTGTGATCCTGGACTGACTGATGACAGCCCTCCTTCTCAACGTGTCCATGCAGCTTAAACTAAAAATTCTGCTAATCAATTCTATTATATCAATTCTAAAATTGGTTTGTTTGAGCTCTAAAGATTTTGTATTTTCATATCTTTAAGTAAACATACCATCATTCTATTGGTTGTCCTGGAGCCTATTTTAACAGCTCACACACATACTGTACTTACTGTTGTGTTATCAGCTTGACATTTAATGATTTTGCATAATTGAGAAATGAGAAATGCATATAAACATGATTTTAAACTGATGACATGTTTCAGAAGTCCGCAGCAGAAAATTATGCATTACTTCTGTTAGGGGTCCCCAGCTGTAAAACATTGATAATTACAGTTGATTTTCTGTGATTGGTGTTGGTAGTAGTTTTTACACAGCACTACCTTTCAGTTATTGAAACTTTATAACAGTTTGTTAATAAGAAGTCAATGACTTAGTCCTCTCACTCCTTTTAGACCTCTATGGGGTGTAATTAAACCCAAATATAAGTAATGTGAACATTTAGACATCATGTACATTTCTGTCTGTGAATGACTTTTTGCCAAACAAAACGACTTTGTTCATGCATGTATAAAACGAGAAATATCACCTTATTTGGTGTAATAACAATGCTTTATGGCCATTTCTGTATTCTGTATTTTCTCACTGTCAGAAAATGTGCAAGTTTGTGGCAAACATTCAATACGTTTCTACATATTGGTTTTAATAAAGTATGAATAAAAGGGGGAAATTTGTTGCAGTTTTTATAATTTTTACTCATTCAGCAGTAGGGTCTGTACTGTGACCCCAAACATTTAGAAAGTGAAGTCAATGTCAACAAAACAAAAGGATTAAGTGTGAAACAGGCTACCTTCTTTTTCTGTACATACCTCCACCACCAGTTACTATATATTGTCCCAAACTCACATCATGCAACCAGCTTACTTTTTTATTGTAAAAGTGGGATTTTAATTGATTTCATGTTCCAAAAAGTATCATCTTGTAAACTACATTTGTGAGATATAATAGTGATGAGAAGTTATAATATCTGGTCCACTGGTTCAGGTCTGCAGAGGGCACGTTTGAGTCACTTTTCAATGTTGTTTCCAGTGTTGTACTGAATGGCATGGTTGTATGTAAAGAGGCAGGGCAGGGACACACATTTTCAGTAAAGATGTAACTGTGATCTTTGTGTGTTACTGTAGCTACAGAAAGAATGTGTGTGTAAATGTGCTTTTGTGTCTACAGACAGGTGACAAATTACAGGAAAAACTGGTCCAGGTCTGAATGCTTGACCCCTACAGTGAGGGGGTCTGGTGGCTCTGTCCACTTGACCCCTTAGAGGGAAGAATCACTGCTAATCAATACAGAGATGTTGTGAGTGATCACCTTTATCTTATGATGAAACATTTCTATCCTGATGGGAGTGGTCTCTTCCAGGATGTCTCCATCCATAGGACATGAGGGGTCACTGAATGGTCTGATGAGTATGAAGATGATGTGAATCATATGCTATGACCTTCACAGTCACCAGATCTCAAACCAATTGAAACCTATGAGAGATTTTGGACTGAGGTGTTAGACAGCGCTCTCCACCACCATCATCAAAACACCACATGAGGGAATATCTTTTTGAAGAATAGTGTTCATCGCTCCAGAAGAGTTTCAGAGACTTGTAGAATCAATGCCAAGGTGTATTGAAGCTGTTCTGGTGACACATGGTGGCCCAACACCTTACTAAAACACTTTATGTTGGTTTTTCCTTTAATCTGTCACCCGTCTGTATGTACAGCATGTTTGTGTTTGGCTTAAACATAACATTAGATAACAATTAGGTATTTATTCATCAACATTGTAACACTTGTAACGGTGATCAAACATTAACAGGAACAGTGTGTCTAGTCTCTAGAATATCAGAAAATAATTTCTGGGGGTAAATTGAACTATTGACTCAACTTGCTCCAACATCAGTGGCACGTTTTACCCCACAACCTCCATTTTGACAAAACTGTTTCACACAGTGGTTCAGATCCACAGTTTGTGACCTTGATTTGTAGCTTACACTGACTTAAATCAACATGTAATAATGTCCAAAACTTAATTAAGATACAAGACTGATAACTTTAGTAACATGATGAATTCACCTGACATGACAAAAATCTGTTTTTTCATGTGCTGGAGTCCAAGATGGATTGAGTGATGTGAACTATACTTTCTTTATTTGTGGTCACATTATTACTTTTGTTTATGGTTATCTAGATAAAGAGGGTGTCTCATTTTACCCACTGGCTCGATTTACCCCATTCTCCCCTAACTATTAAGTCACGCTGCGAGCTGTGTGCATCATATTTTTTATTTAACAAACTGTATATTTACGCAGAAAAATGGATCACTCCATATTATATTGTATTACAAGATAGTCAGTCATTACTCTTAAATTAAGCCTTACCTGGTATTATGCAATTAAATTGTTCTCTCTGAGTTTAGACTCTAAATAGACAGTGACTTTTGTTCATTTTGTGTGTTTGTATGTTTTTTTGTGTCTTTCTAAGCTGGTGAATGGAGTAGAGTGTAAGTGAGAGAATGAGACAGAGACAGAAGCTGCGGATGTGGTCATGTTGAAATATAAAGGTAAAGTGTGTGTTTACCTTTTTATCATCTACAGGATGATAGGGGCAATCCGGGGGAACCATATAATAAAGAGAGTGTTCCCAAGTTACCAGAGGGTTACATAGACTCAGACTCCTTCAGGAAGTGGTTCTCTCTATTCGTTCCCTTAACTCTCATCTAATTTTCATTTTTTCTTACATCCAACATTGCCTGTAAAAAGTCCAAACCATCTAATGCGTTTCCAACACTCACCAGCTTCTACTATTTATTCTCTTCCCTGTTTTCCTTACGTTCAGGGAGTCATTGGATCCTGTTTTCTAAATATATTCATAACTGCTCAGAGAAATATTGCTGCCTTGACTAGCATAATCCATAAATGTGATCAGGACATGTATCACATTTATTGATAAAGTCACTTCATAATGCAGCAAATTATTGTTTAATAAGAGCCGTTTTCACTTTATAATTACTGCACTTTTTGACAGCACTATTGACACTTTTTGACAGCAGGTGGCAGTAAAGAGGCAAAACAAAATCCTATGATTTCCCCCCAAACACACATGATTTTTTCACACTAAAATGTAGACTGGTCAACATGGAACAATATCAAACAGGTCCACCACAAATACTTTTCCTAAACTGATATAACACATTAATTATGTCTCTAGTCTCTACTTGCATGTACACAGTCCTTTCTATTGCTCTGACTGTGTGTTGTAGAGCTCTGGTCAGGGAGGACAGAGAGCAGTTGCTGGCTGAAAACAGCAAGATCCTGCAGCAACAGCCAGGACCCAAACAGCAAGGTCCCCAGTCACCTCCTGAACCTCACATGGAGGCTCTCTCCCTCCCCAGCCACAGAGGACTGTCCCCCATGGCTGCTCCTACCACCAACTCCCCTCCATCATCTGTCTCTCAGCTCCCTCTTCACCCTCCCACAGTCGGCTGCCTGCCTGCACACACTCCCCTGTCAAAGTATTAACATAGACAGTAAAGTTAGAGATATTTTTTATATTCCACCCTTGCATTACAGGGAATTACAGCACTGATTTCTTGCATTTATTTCACTCTTTTGTTGAATCACACAACGTCATTTTATTCAAAAAAGCTTTTGAAATGACATGAAACAGGGATTTTACCTGAAATGTCTGAAATGAAACAGATAGTTGACAACATACAGTATTTCTAATTCATCTATTTAAAAAAATACCTTTCAAAAAAGTCCAGTAGGTGGCAGTATTGTCTTAAAAACAAAATTAACACCTCCTGTCTGCAATGACTTTATTATATACTGTCAATGATTGTACACATATAAAACTTGCATTTCTGATAAAAGGATGTGTGTCTACAATTTCTTTATATAGTAATCTAATATAAATACATTCATTTCTTGTTTGTTTTTTTTTTGTTTTGGATCCTCTTTTTTTCAATGTGTCTGTGCAGGTCAGTATCCAAGCAGATTCATGAACAAGAAACTTACTTTTCCACTGTAAACACTAAAAAAATCTATATTGGTTACATTTTACAATTCACCACCAGTGATGTTTTATGGATGCCACTTAGTGTGCATCTATGTTACTATGGTTACCTGTCAGCCAATGGGAAACTGGTAGGTTTTGCTTCTTTGGTATAAAATTGAATCAAACTGTTTTCTCTGATCCATCACCTGAGCTGTAAGTTTTCTGAAATCCACCACTGGACCGAGTATAAATCTTGTTTAACAGGCAGAGAGTGAATGACTAAACAGCCAGTACAGATATAGCTGCTGCTGTCAGTTCCAGTACACAGTAGAGGCCGATCCTTTCCCGACTCGCTGTGTTTGGTGTCTCAGGTTCAGGCCAATCCCTCGCTGCTGTAAAGACACCAAACACATCTGTGTCATTCATGTGAAGAAACAACATTTCACTAAAGAAAACTAAATAACCACAACACATTAAGTTGGAACATATTTCATATTTCTGCTGAGTTTTACTGAATCATCTTACCAGTGACATTGAGTCGGCCTTTTCCTCTGTTCTGACCATAATTTGTTCTCACTTCACACAGGTACAGACCCGAGTCATCAATCCTGAGTCTGAACACATGAAGTCTGATTCGTCCTTCTCTGAGGGCGTCTTGGTCACACTGAACTCGTCCTGCAAAATGTTCATCCTGAAACAGCCTCCTGACACCCTCATATAGATAATACAGGATGAAGGGTTTAACATCAGTTAACACTTTACAATAAATTTTAAGTACGGTGGAGGAACTGTCAATTTTGGTTGTAAACATCCATTCCAGTGTGATGTTGTGGTTCTCCTCTGCCTGGTAGGAGGTCTCTGTCACGTTCAATACAAATGTTCCTGTTGAGGAGACAGAGAGGGAAAGTGAGGACCAGACAAACTAAGAACTTTAACATTTGAGCCCTTAAACTCCACCTATATATATTTAGAAATACAGCTAAGTGTTTAAAGATACAAGAGTATAAAAAGGTAATGCATGATGCCAATAATTAATACAATCTAATCAATAACTGAAGATAGAGGATCTTCCCAACTGTCATCTACCAGCTTTAATAGTTCTAATGTTTTCACTGACATATTTTAAAATGGAAGTCATAAAATATGTTTGTGAGGCTGAAGGTTTATTCTGTTGTTCATCTTTATGTCAAACTGAAGGTTTAAACTAACCACAGACACAGGAGGTCAGGCTGATGAGCAGAAGGATCCTGCAGATCATCTTCTCCCTGTGAGAGGAGACAGAGGAGAGGAGTCATCAACACATGAGGTCAAAGGACTTTTAGTCAGATCTCAGTCAGTCTACAGTTTGTTCTTCTATGAATTCAGTTCAAGTAACATGTTTTTAAAAGCCTTTCTCAGGTGTCTGTGTGCAGTAATGTAACTGTGCTACAAGATGCTGCAGGTTAAGTTGATTACAATATCTGAAGGTGCAGTTAATATTTCAGGGTTCTTCGTGTGGTAGGGAGCACTAGGAAACACTTCTCCAAACTGTGTGTGTGTGTGTGTGTGTGTGTGTGTGTGTGTGTGTGCTGTTGGCACCTAATAAACATCACCCAAACTTCCCCCAAACTGATGTTGAACGCAGCCCTTGTCTGTTCACTTGCCCATCCCTTCCTATCAATCAGGTTCTGATTATTGTTGATTGTTGATTATTGTTTTAGCTTCCTTGCTAGTGCTCCCTTAGTCTTACCTTTGCATACCACAGTGGTAAGTAGGGCCTGGACAACTATTGATTATATTGTGTATGAACAGGGCTGTACAGAGACCCTTAGAGGGGCAGGTGCCCCAGTTTACGTACTAAACTGAAACTAAACTGTTTCTCTTTCTTTCAACACCACTACATCCTGCAATTCTTCCTCACTTCTGTCTCCTCTCTCCTGATTCCTTCACTCACTCTGGAAATGTAAAAAGTCTTCCATGTAAAAATCGGAGTGAGGATGAAGCAGAACTTTAACACGTATGGTGATAATTACAGTCATTGTGGACAAACAACACACAGTGGGAATGCATAAGCAGTCAAGCTATCCAAACTATCAAACTGCATTAACATTACTGTCATGTAAAGGAACAGCACTAGATAAATGGGACGCTTAAAACAACACTAATGTCAATTTAAAAACTTTAGCTTTACTGAAGAGTTTTCGCTGCTACTTCGTTGTGTTTTGTCAAACACATTATAATTTGATGCTGCATATTGTCTCTGCATGTGCCAGTGTATAAAGGTGGAGGACCATATTAATGTGTAAAATGTCTCTTGTTGGTCTCCTCTTGCTGCTGTTTTGTCTAATTTGAGGTTTGTTCTAAGTGTCAGCCATATTTAACACTGTTCCACATTTTAGAACCAACTGCTATCCTTACTTTGTTTGGTAAACTGTAGTTTTATTTCTTTGCCAGTTTATTGTCTCTTCCCTGTTATAGTTGTAGTTAAACACACTAAGACACATGAGTGGTTCATGTGTTTACTGTGTGAGTGTGTTTAGGTTGTTGTGACTGCATGGTGAGTATACAGCAACACCTCTAAGCTCTCCTCAGTGTAGCCTGACATCCCATTTACCAGCCTCAGCCCATCAGGGTGGACATTTATTGAACACCTGAACAGTATTTCTCACTAAATATAAAGTAAATCCTTCTTAAGTCTTAACGTGTCTCATATTTTTATCTGTCTCTTACACTTAAATGAGTATTTATGCATAACATAAACGAACTTTGTTGTAGTTTAATACCGTTGTAGAAATGCACAAAGTCAACAAACACGGCTCACATGAGAGAAAGAGCAGCGATGATACACTGCAGAGTGTACTTTATACACCAAATCTCTCAATATTAACGCTCATCGTTGGGTTGAGACATGAAAATATCATCCATTGGAAAAAGTTAAGTTAAATGTGCCTTAGCCTACCCGAGAGTTTTTCCTCACGTTTCTGTGCAAATAATCCAAAATGTAGTTAAAATCCAGGAATTGACGGGATTACTCCATGAAACATCACCGTGTTGGGATATTCTTTACTCTACTCTTGTATATTCGGTAAAGTACCGGTATGAACCTCCTGAAAGACAGCTGTGGCATTATGATGATAACAGAAATCATATAAAAATGCAGTCAGCTTTTCACAAATATCAGGTAGACCCTACAATAACTATATAATTTCAATCATTTCAGTAAAAAGCATGTTTCATGTTTAATAAAGTAAATTAAAAAGTACTTACAGTGTGACAACAGCAGAGCAAAGTTCAGAAAATCTGGAGACATGAGGAAGCAAACTGTTGCAAAATTTCATGACGGAGATTGAAGAGCTGTGAGACACACCGCTAGCAAGGCAGATACTTCTGCATTTCCATTTTTCGTCCTTTTATAGTGGGTTTTTGCGGTACAGTGGATTTCAGACTTTTCTGTCTTTTACTTCCTCTCAAAGTCAAATGTTTTCCTCAAAAACAGGATATGTGATATAATTATTAAGCAACGGGTTAAATATTTGCTAACATTCCCCCGACACTGACGACGGGTTTTTTCCGATAATACCAAGTTACTCAGATGAGATTACATAGGGAATATATAGCTTTTAAGTGTGATAGTCTGGGGGAAGTAACTAACCGCCCACACAACTTCACTCATGGTGTTAGATGCTTTATTCCATAACAGCAAACTGTTAACTACTAGAAACATCGTAGAGTTAGTGTGGAGAACAGTAACACTAATCACTGTGTACTAGATAACATCTGTGGTGATTTAGAACACAATTTACCTAAACTTATGTCCGTAAACACAATGTCTCACATGCTGGGAACTCCGTCCACCTACCCCCAACAACTACAGTATTAAATCAAATAAAACAACTGGTAAATGTGACTGAAAAGAAAATTAGTGGTTAAAGAAACAGACAATATGGTGATGGTATTAATAAGTATTAATGAAAATCTTTTACTATTAGATTCTGTTGAATTAAAATTGACTTCAGTATTCAAAAGAAAGACAAACAAGACTAAACCCTGATGGGCTGAGGCTGGTAAATGGGATGTCAGGCTACACTGAGGAGAGCTTAGAGGTGTTGCTGTATACTCACCATGCAGTCACAACAACCTAAACACACTCACACAGTAAACACATGAACCACTCATGTGTCTTAGTGTGTTTAACTACAACTATAACAGGGAAGAGACAATAAACTGGCAAAGAAATAAAACTACAGTTTAGCAAACAAAGTAAGGATAGCAGTTGGTTCTAAAATGTGGAACAGTGTTAAATATGGCTGACACTTAGAACAAACCTCAAATTAGACAAAACAGCAGCAAGAGGAGACCAACAAGAGACATTTTACACATTAATATGGTCCTCCACCTTTATACACTGGCACATGCTGAGACAATATGCAGCATCAAATTATAATGTGTTTGACAAAACACAACGAAGTAACAGCGAAAACTCTTCAGTAAAGCTAAAGTTTTTTAAATTGACATTAGTGTTGTTTTAAGCGTCCCATTTATCTAGTGCTGTTCCTTTACATGACAGTAATGTTAATGCAGTTTGATAGTTTGGATAGCTTGACTGCTTATGCATTCCCACTGTGTGTTGTTTGTCCACAATTACTGCAATTATCACCATACATGTTAAAGTTCTGCTTCATCCTCACTCAGATTTTTACATGGAAGATTTTTTACATTTCCAGAGTGAGTGAAGGAATCAGGGGAGAGGAGACAGACGTGAGAAAGAATTGCAGGATGTAGTGGTGTTGAAAGAAAGAGAAACAGTTTACACCTGAATCATCTTGTAGTATATATATGTATCCATGGAAATGAAAACAAGTTATCTAATTATTATGGTTTTAGAACAATCACATAGTTAAATTCGTAACCTATGTGGCATTGATGGTGAAAGTAGGGACAAATGGTGTATTCTCACCGACTTTGTCACAAAGGAGTAAACTGCTTTGCCTGACACTATTCATTTACAGCTTGGAACACATTTGAAGTCATTTTCAGTCCATCCACAAAACACTTTCACCAGTGTTGTAGTTTGAGATATTAAACGGAGAAATTGCTGGTTTCTGTTATTCTAAGCAAATATCACAGATAAAACACATAACAGTAGCAGATCTCTGTGATACATCTGTTATGTTTCAATGAGCCTAAAGGTGTAAATGAGCACACAGCTGTAACCTGCCCCCCAGAGCATAACAGAGCCACCAGACCCCCTCACTGTAGGGGTCAAGCATTCAGACCTGGACCAGTTTTTCTTTTAATTTGTCACCTGTCTGTCGACACAAAAGCACATTTACACACACATTCTTTCTGTATCTACAGTAACACACAAAGATCACAGTTTAATCTTTACTGAAAATGTTTAGGTAACATTTTGAACAACAGGACACAAACATTTACTTAAAAGTATGAGTTTTTGCCTTTGTTAAATTGATGGCACTAATAAAGTTCAAGACTATCTCAAAATTGTTTGATTTCATCTCAGTTTTATATCAGTATTTAATGGTAGCACTAATTACCACTAGAGCGCTCATTTTACCCTTACCTTGGGGTAAATTGTGTTATAGGACTAACTTTTTTTGATGGGTAATTGTTCAAAAATCATTATAATTAGATAACTTGTTTTCATCTCCATGGATACACAACAACCTGAGGTATATATATTAACTATTATTTGAAACAAATACACTTTTATTTCGCAGTAAACTCATCAAATTTAAAAATTGGCTCATGTTATCCTGTTCTCCTCTACACGAGAGTCATGTGGTAAGAATATCAGAGTCAGCGCCGGGTCTTCGTAGACTGCATTATAGTACCACAGCTGTCTTTCAGGAGGTTCATACCGGCTCATACCGGTTTTTTTTAGATTTATTGCATGTGGAATGGAACAGGTTATAATAGTGGGCATATTGACATGTAAGAGCGACTTTTGTCACACGATTGTAAGGAATAATTTTTAGACTTATTGCATGTCTTTACATGCAACTTTTCCGCCTATCCATAAGGATATCACTGCGTAGTACTTACGTGGTCTCCTGGTGAGTGTGAGATGAAGGAACAATTGTCAATAAGAATGCGATTTTCTCCGTTTAATGAGAAAACACGAGTAGGCCGATTCTAATGAATAGTAACTTAGAGAACTGTAGTCTCTCCTCTCCTGCATGCAGCGTTTTGACTCGGCCGCAATTGCCTGTTTAAAGTCACACGACAGCGAGCATGCGCAGAACGCTCTCGCTCCGCTTATGCGCTTCTCCGCTTCATAATATCCGAAAATGTCGCTGAACATGGTGACCGCTTTGCAACATATTCTGGCGGAATTAACTAACCGTGCACCCACCTTCACTCATGGTGGGTGCGTTGTGACTCGGTCGCTCGCCTCGCTGGAGGCGGATCCGATCCAGAGTCAGTTGCTATCTGGGTTAAGGTTTACGACAGAACGCATGCGCAGAACGCTCTCGCTTCTCCGCTTCATAATATCAGTGTCCTCGTACAAAGTGGGTGGAAAGTCTTCATGCAGTATCGGCATATGATACAAACGTGCCACAGCTGTCTTTCAGGAGGTCCATACCGGTACTTTACCGAATATACAAGAGTAGAGTAGAGAATATCCCAACACGGTGATGTTTCATGGAGTAATCCCGTCAATTCCTGGATCTTAATTACATTTTGGATTATTTGCACAGAAACGTGAGGGAAAACTCTTGGGTAAGGCACGTTTGATTTTACTTTTGCCAATGAATGATATTTTCATGTCTCAACCTAACGATGAGCATTAATATTGAGAGATTTGGTGTATAAAGTACACTCTGCAGTGTATCATCGCTGCTCTCTCTCTCATGTGAGCCGTGTTTGTTGACATTGTGCTTCTTTATAACGGTATTAAGCTTCAACAATATGACATAAATGATCATGTCATGCATTAGTACTCATTATTGAGAATGGAACAGGTTATAATCGTGGGCATATTGACATGTAAAAGCGACTTTTGTCACACGATTGTAAGGAGTAATTTTTAGACTTATTGCATGTCTTTACATGCAACTTTTCCGCCTATCCATAAGGATATCACTGCGTAGTACTTACGTGGTCTCCTGGTGAGTGTGAGATGAAGGAACAATTGTCAATAAGAATGCGATTTTCTCCGTTTAATGAGAAAACACGAGTAGGCCGATTCTAATGAATAGTAACTTAGAGAACTGTAGTCTCTCCTCTCCTGCATGCAGCGTTTTGACTCGGCCGCAATTGCCTGTTTAAAGTCACACGACAGCGAGCATGCGCAAAACGCTCTCGCTCCGCTTCTGCGCTTCTCCGCTTCATAATATCCGAAAATGTCGCTGAACATGATGACCGCTTTGCAAGATATTCTGGCGGAATTAACTAACCGTGCACCCACCTTCACTCATGGTGTAAAATGCTTTATTCCATAACAGCAAACTGTTAACTACTAGAAACATCGTAGAGTTAGTGTGGAGAACAGTAACACTAATCACTGTGTACCAGATAACATCTGTGGTGATTTAGAACACAATTTACCTAAACTTGTGTCCGTAAACACAATGTCTCACATGCTGGAAACTCCGTCCACCTACCCCCAACAACTACAGTATTAAATCAAATAAAACAACTGGTAAATGTGTCTGAAAAGAAAATTAGTGGTTAAAGAAACAAGATAAAGAAAAAGTTTAAGGACAAAGAGAAACAGTTTACACCTGGCATTGATGCGTCTTGAGTGACTGATTGTGATCAGATCTCACTTCTCCGCTCTATATGCAAATAAACACGTACATAATTTCTGTTTACAAAGACCAAATGCGTTGTTGTTTTTTGTGTCTGAACATATATATATCATCCAGCCTGCAGAGAATGTTGCCTTTGGCTGTGTGATGTTTATTAGGTGCCAACACACACACACACACACACACACACACACACACACACACACACACACACACACACACACACACACACACACACACACACAGACACACACACACACACACGCCACAGAGCAAATCATAGTCTCCCCTCTGATTTCATCAGGTGGGGAACAATGTTGTAGTTTGATTTGGTTTGTTGTAAGATTTCATGTTACATTGTGTTTGAATATGTGTTGCTATAATTCAGCAGATCATGCTGTAAATTATGTTGGTGGTTTGGTGTTTGAGCACCTGCCCCTCTAAAGGTCTCTGTACAGCCCTGTTCATACACAATATAATCAATAGTTGTCCAGGCCCTACTTACCACTGTGGTATGCAAAGGTAAGACTCAGGGAGCACTAGCAAGGAAGCTAAAACAATAATCAACAATCAACAATAATCAGAACCTGATTGATAGGAAGGGATGGGCAAGTGAACAGACAAGGGCTGCGTTCAACATCAGTCTGGGGGAAGTGTTTCCTAGTGCTCCCTACCACACGAAGAACCCTGAAATATTAACTGCACCTTCAGATATTGTAATCAACTTAACCTGCAGCATCTTGTAGCACAGTTACATTACTGCACACAGACACCTGAGAAAGGCTTTTAAAAACATGTTACTTGAACTGAATTCATAGAAGAACAAACTGTAGACTGACTGAGATCTGACTAAAAGTCCTTTGGTCAGTCATGTATAATAAGGAAGATGAACATGAGCACATGTTGTGATGCATGAATGAAACCTGACTTATCTTTTCACAAGTGTGATGACTGAACTTTGACCTCATGTGTTGATGACTCCTCTCCTCTGTCTCCTCTCACAGGGAGAAGATGATCTGCAGGATCCTTCTGCTCATCAGCCTGACCTCCTGTGTCTGTGGTTAGTTTAAACCTTCAGTTTGACATAAAGATGAACGACAGAATAAACCTTCAGCCTCACAAACATATTTTATGACTTCCATTTTAAAATATGTCAGTGAAAACATTAGAACTATTAAAGCTGGTAGATGACAGTTGGGAAGATCCTCTATCTTCAGTTATTGATTAGATTGTATTAATTATTGGCATCATGCATTACCTTTTTATACTCCTGTATCTTTAAACACTTAGCTGTATTTCTAAATATATATAGGTGGAGTTTAAGGGCTCAAATGTTAAAGTTCTTAGTTTGTCTGGTCCTCACTTTCCCTCTCTGTCTCCTCAACAGGAACATTTGTATTGAACGTGACAGAGACCTCCTACCAGGCAGAGGAGAACCACAACATCACACTGGAATGGATGTTTACAACCAAAACTGACAGTTCCTCCACCGTATCTATAATTAATTGTGAACTGTTAACTGATGTTAAATGCTTGGTCCTGTATCATCTATCTGAGGGTGTTGAGGTCTCAGAGTCTCAGGATGGACAGTTTGCAGGACGAGTTCAGTGTGACAAAGACGCCCTCAGAGAAGGACGAATCAGACTTCATGTGTCCAGAATCAGGACTGATGACTCGGGTCTGTACCTGTGTGAAGTGAGAACAGATTATGGTTGGAACAGAGGAAAAGGCCGGCTCAATGTCACTGGTAAGATGATTCAGTAAAACTCAGGAGAACTATGAAATATGTTCCCACTTAATTTGTTGTGGTTATTTAGGTTTCTTTAGTGAAATGTTGTTTCTTCACATGAATGACACAGATGTGTAATGTTGATGGTATGATGTCAATATGACTGTCAACAGATCACTTTCACTGTCTATTTTTGATGAGAAAAGCCTCACACAGGAAAAAATAGGCAACACACCAAATCTCTAGATGATGCGCGGCTGCAGTTACGCCTGAGCTGCGTGGCTCAGGTGCTACCAGGTGTGCTCCTGTCAGTTCACCTGACCACTGGTGCTGGCAAAACAACTGGAGTTGGTTCCTGAGCGCAGCACTGCGGCTGCCCACTGCTCCTAGTGTAGAGGATGGGTCAAATGCGAAGGTCAAATTTCGTTTCAGTGTATGTGAGTGCTGAGACAAAAAAGAAATCTTGATCTTAACACAACCACCTGACAGTCATCCTTAATGAGGACTTATTGTGCTAATTAGGAGTTCCAAGCTCTTGTCAAATAATATTTCTCATCTATTTAGGGTGTAAGGTTTCCAAAATCTAATTTAACAATGCATTGCCTTTCCTCATGTACAGTTTATAATGTGTACATATTGTAAATAAATCCCTATTTTTATGAGAGAAAGTTTGACTCTTTTGTGTGTCCATCCTGATAGGTAATCCAACCCAGTGAACAATGAGTTGTGATGTTCAAACCTCAAACAAGTCTGAAATGAACCAAACACTCTACAAACTTGTGTTCTCTACTAGCACCTCTGTATGTTTTAACCAAGTTACAACTAATCACATATAATTTTTTGCATGTTGTTACTCTAAGTATACTTTACTGTTATGTATTTGTACATGTTCTATTGTATATAATTCATATATTTAATTACTACACAGAATCTGTAGTAAGAGTTCATGTGAGGCACTGCTCTGAACCAGACTGTCTGAATCTTTATTGGCAAGAAAGGGCCACAACATTTAGTTTTATGATCTTCACACAAAACAGAAACACACAAATAGATGTTATAAGAAAAGAAGATACATTGTAAATGTATATATATATATATATATATATATATATATATATATATATATATAGAGAGAGAGAGAGAGAGAGAGAGAGAGAGAGAGAGAGAGAGAGAGAGAGAGAAAGAATATAAGGTGAGCAAAAATAAATTATTTCAAAAAAATCTCAGTCAGCAAATAAAAAAATCCTCAAAAAAAGTTCTAAGCAAATATCACAGATAAAACACATAACAGTAGCAGATCTCTGTGATACATCTGTTATGTTTCAATGAGCCTAAAGGTGTAAATGAGCACACAGCTGTAACCTGCAGCCAGGTGAGGATCTCTAAACAAGATGAGCTGACTTCCAGTGAAGAGCTCCCTCTGCTGGTCTTTATCCTTAATACCAGTGTTTCCAGTTCAAAGGTTTTCTCTCAAACATACATGTGAAAGACTGATAATCAATAACAGACAGTAAATAAGAGCTCACTGTAACAGACAGGATTAAAAACAGCAACAGTAAATCTCAGTTTCAATTACACATTACAATAAAACAACAAAGATCAATGTTGAGAAGTTAAAGATATAAATTCTGGAAAGAAGGTCAGAACTCACAGTTTTACAGTTTTCATGACGTTAGACGATCAACAAACATGATGAAAAGATTGTTGTGGTCATTATAAACAAACGCATCACTTCCTGTGTGGCACTAGTTTAACACCAGTGTTCATAACACATGAGAACAAGCAGCTCTGAAGGGTCTTAACCTGAATACTTCATTACAACCTTCAAGCACACGATAGACAGGATATAAATGTTAATGTTATATTTCATTTGAAAATAAATCACACAGATGAGGTGGTTTATGAGGTAGACATGCTTCTCAGCATAATTTCAATAAAGTGAACAAAGTGCACATTTCAGATCTAACAAAGTTTAACGAGGAGTCCTGATATCAAAATGATAAACAAGGTAAAGATCAAGAACGTTGTTTCCTCCATCAAGTCTGTTATTGTTGTATATCAGTGGTTCATTATGGCTCTGATACCATGGCCACTTACTGGAGAAAATAAAGGCAGGATATGTTTTTTCCAGTATTAGTTTTTACAGTTTGTAATTTAAGTGCATGAAGCATCAAGGTTGTTGCTATGGTTACCTGCCAGCCAATGGGAAACTTGTGTGTTCTGTGTCTTTGGTATAAAAGTGAATCAAACTGTTTCCTCTGATCCATCTGCTAAACTGTGAGTTTTCTGAAATCCACCACTGGACCGAGTATAAATCTTGTTTAACAGGCAGAGAGTGAATGACTAAACAGCCAGTACAGATATAGCTGCTGCTGTCAGTCCCAGTACACAGTAGAGGCCGATCCTTTCCCGACTCACTGTGTTTGGTGTCTCAGGTTCAGGCCAATCCCTCGCTGCTGTAAAGACACCAAACACATCTGTCATTCATGTGAAGAAACAACATTTCACCAAAGAAAACTAAATAACCACAACACATTAAGTTGGAACATATTTCATAGTTCTGCTGAGTTTTACTGAATCATCTTACCAGTGACATTGAGCCGGCCTTTTCCTATGTTCCAACCATAATCTGTTTTCACTTCACACTGGTACAGACCCGAGTCATCAGTCCTGATTCTGGACACGTGAATTCTGATTCGTCCTTCTCTGAGGGCGTCTTTGTCACACTGAACTCGTCCTGCAAACTGTCCATCCTGAAACTCTGAGACCTCAACACCCTTATATAGATGATACAGGCCCAAGGGTTTAACATCAGTTAACAGTTGACAATTAATTATAAGTACGGTGGAGGAACTGTCAGTTTTGGTTGTAAACATCCATTCCAGTGTGATGTTGTGGTTCTCCTCTGCCTGGTAGGAGGTCTCTGTCACGTTCAATACAAATGTTCCTGTTGAGGAGACAGAGAGGGAAAGTGAGGACCAGACAAACTAAGAACTTTAACATTTGAGCCCTTAAACTCCACCTATATATATTTAGAAATACAGCTAAGTGTTTAAAGATACAAGAGTATAAAAAAGGTAATGCATGATGCCGATAATTAATACAATCTAATCAATAACTGAAAATAGAGGATCTTCCCAACTGTCATCTACCAGCTTTAATAGTTCTAATGTTTTCACTGACATATTTTAAAATGGAAGTCATAAAATATGTTTGTGAGGCTGAAGGTTTATTCTGTTGTTCATCTTTATGTCAAACTGAAGGTTTAAACTAACCACAGACACAGGAGGTCAGGCTGATGAGCAGAAGGATCCTGCAGATCATCTTCTCCCTGTGAGAGGAGACAGAGGAGAGGAGTCATCAACACATGAGGTCAAAGTTCAGTCATCACACTTGTGAAAAGATAAGTCAGGTTTCATTCATGCATCACAACATGTGCTCATGTTCATCTTCCTTATTCTACATGACTGAGCAAAGGACTTTTAGTCAGATCTCAGTCAGTCTACAGTTTGTTCTTCTATGAATTCAGTTCAAGTAACATGTTTTTAAAAGCCTTTCTCAGGTGTCTGTGTGCAGTAATGTAACTGTGCTACAAGATGCTGCAGGTTAAGTTGATTACAATATCTGAAGGTGCAGTTAATATTTCACGGTTCTTCATGTGGTAGGGAGCACTAGGAAACACTTCCCCCAAACTGTGTGTGTGTGTGTGTGTGTGTGTGTGTGTGCTGTTGGCACCTAATAAACATCACATTCTCTGCAGGCTGGATGATATATATATGTTCAGATGCAGCGCTAGAGCAGATCAATAGGACGGGATATTTGTTTATCCTATTATTGAACAAGTGGAACACAGCTTTGGACCCCCGATTAAAAACAACAACACATTTGGAGGTGAGATTTGATCACAAGCAGTCACTCAAGATGCATGTCAATGCCAGGTGTAAACTGTTTCTCTTTCTTTAACACATATGGTGATAATTACACTAACTGTGGACAAACAACACACAGTGGGAATGCATAAGCAGTCAAGCTATCAAAAACACAAACAACAACACTAATGTCAATTTAAAAAACTTTAGCTTTACTAAAGAGTTTTCGTTGCTACTTCGTTGTGTTTTGTCAAACACATTATAATTTGATGCTGCATATTGTCTCTGCATGTGCCAGTGTATAAAGGTGGAGGACCATATTAATGTGTAAAATGTCTCTTGTTGGTCTCCTCTTGCTGCTGTTTTGTCTAATTTTAGGTTTGTTCTAAGTGTCATCCATATTTAACACACATTTTAGAACCAACTGCTATCCTTATTTATTTGGTATTATCATATAAAATGCAATCAGCTTTGTTTTCACAAATATCAGGTAGGCCCTACAATAACTATATAATTTCAATCAATTCAGTAAAATTCATGTTTCACGTTTAAAGAAGTAAATTAAAAGCTACTTACAGTGTGGCAACAGCAGAGTAAAGTGCAGAAAATCTGGAGACATAAAGATGTAAACAGCTGCAGAGCTTCACGAAGAAGGTTGATGAGCTGTGAGAGAATCACAGATAGATATCCGACAGACTTTCAGTATCTCTTTTGTATTTTTCTCTTACATAGTCTACCCCGTCCTTCATGTAAGCACGGGGAGCTAATCCCAGTGTTACTTCCCCAAAATCTTGATTTCGTAGTTTGTCAGACTTTGAGGAAATCAAGTGTTCATTTCACTCAGCATTATTTGACTTATATATACAAGAGGAACTGAACTGCTAGTATCTTCTCCACCTGCAAAGAAGATTTCAAGATAGATTGGACAAATTGCAGTGATTACTGTCTGCTAACTGTGCAGCGACCTTCACTCATGGTGTAAGATACTTTATTCCATAACAGCAAACTGTTAACTAGTAGAAACATCGTAGAGTTAGTGTGGAGAACAGTAACACTAATCACTGTGTAGCAGATAACATCTGTGGTGATTTAGAACACAATTTACCTAAACTTATGTCCGTAAACACAATGTCTCACATGCTGGGAACTCCGTCCACCTACCCCCAACAACTACAGTATTAAATCACATAAAACTGGTAAATGTGTCTGAAAAGAAAATTAGTGGTTAAAGAAACAGACAATATAGAGATAAGAGGTGACTGTAAAGTATTAATAGAATCTTTTATTGAAATTGACTTCATTGTTCAAAATAAAGACAAACCAACCCAGTCGCCAGAAGAAAACGTTGGCATTGAACGTTTCTGCAAACTACAAAAACGTTGAATATGATGTCCCACTAAAAAAAGCCGGTTTTCTCGCCAGAAAAACGGGTAAATACACCCGCTTTTGTCGGTTTGGTTTCGGTTTGTTCTCTGCTGCAGAAAGTTACTGACCATCCAACTGCCCCTCCTCTTCCTAATAGGAAAGATCGACTCATATAGATCACATGTGAACTACGTCACTTTAGAAATGTTGAGATGATACATATTTTGGAGATTTTGATATAAAACATTTTGTAGAAATGTTGATGTGATAAATTTTATTGAAATGTTAATATGCTACGTATTTCACGTGTTGAAACGTAGATATTCAACGTTTCTGTGCTTTGCAGAAACGTACAGTGCCAACGTTTTATTCTGGCGACCAGGCTGGACAAACAAGACTAATTTTAGGTTTGTTCTAAGTGTCAGCCATATTTAACACTGTTCCACATTTTAGAACCAACTGCTATCCTTACTTTGTTTGGTAAACTGTAGTTTTATTTCTTTGCCAGTTTATTGTCTCTTCCCTGTTATAGTTGTAGTTAAACACACTAAGACACATGAGTGGTTCATGTGTTTACTGTGTGAGTGTGTTTAGGTTGTTGTGACTGCATGGTGAGTATACAGCAACACCTCTAAGCTCTCCTCAGTGTAGCCTGACATCCCATTTACCAGCCTCCGCCCATCAGGGTGGACATTTATTGAACACCTGAACAGTATTTCTCACTAAATATAAAGTAAATCCTACTTAAGTCTTAACGTGTCTCATATTTGTATCTGTCTCTTACACTTAAATGAGTATTTACGCATAACATAAACGAAATTTGTTGCAGTTTAATACCGTTGTAGAAATGCACATAGTTAACAAACACGGCTCACATGAGAGAAAGAGCAGTGATGATACACTGCAGAGTGTACTTTATACACCAAATCTCTCAATATTAACGCTCATCGTTGGGTTGAGACATGAAAATATCATCCATTGGAAAAGTTAAATTAAAAGTGCCTTAACCTACCCGAGAGTTTTTCCTCACGTTTCTGTGCAAATAATGCAACATTTCATTAAAATCCAGGAATTGACGGGATTACTTGTGAAACATCATCGTGTTGGGATATTCTCTACTCTACTCTTGTATATTCGGTAAAGTACCGGTATGAACCTACTGAAAGACAGCTGTGGTATTATGATAATAACAGAAATCATATAAAAATGCAGTCAGCTTTTGTTTGTTTTCACAAATATCAGGTAGACCCTACAATAACCATATAATTTCAATCATTTCAGTAAAAAGCATGTTTCATGTCTAAAAAAGTAAATTAAAAAGTACTTACAGTGTGATAACGGCAGAGTTAAGTGCAGAAAATCTGGAGACATGAAGAAGCACACTTGCAGAATTTCACGAGGAAACTTCAAGAGTTGTAGGGAAAACACGGCCAGTCCTCCGATAGCAATGCAGTGTAATCTGCAGGGAAGTGAAACTTTGGCCTCAGTCACACAGAGGCAACTACTTCACCACTGGACGAGTATCATTGCTGTTTATTTAGTTTTTTTGATGCTTTGTTGCTATGATTAGTGTGCATGATATCAGCTCTCCGGGTAGTGGGTAGGATGCGCCAAAGTTGTAGTGTTGCTGATTTCTCATACACGGATTTCTCAAGCTCGCTACATCATCTTGGATCGCACTTGTACTGTACTCTGGAGGAAGTTACTAACCGCGCACACAACTTCACTCATGGTGTAAGATGCTTTATTCCATAACAGCAAACTGTTAACTACTAGAAACATCGTAGAGTTAGTGTGGAGAACAGTAACACTAATCACTGTGTACCAGATAACATCTGTGGTGATTTAGAACACAATTTACCTAAACTTATGTCCGTAAACACAATGTCTCACATGCTGGGAACTCCGTCCACCTACCCCCAACAACTACAGTATTAAATCAAATAAAACAACTGGTAAATGTGTCTGAAAAGAAAATTAGTGGTTAAAGAAACAGATAATATGGTGACGGTATTAATAAGTATTAATGAAAATCTTTTACTACTAGATTTTGATGAATTAAAATTGACTGCAGTATCCAAAAGAAAGACAAACAAGACTAAACAAGACTACATAATTTCTGTTTGCAAGACCAAATGTGTTGTTGTTTTTAATCGGCGGGAGGACCGGGGGTCCAAAGCTGTTTTTTAAATAGATGAATTAGAAATACTGTATGTTGTCAACTATCTGTTTCATTACAGACATTTCAGGTAAAATCCCTGTTTCATGTCATTTCAAAA
Source organism: Thunnus albacares (assembly GCF_914725855.1). NCBI lineage: Eukaryota > Metazoa > Chordata > Actinopteri > Scombriformes > Scombridae > Thunnus > Thunnus albacares. The sequence goes on from NC_058113.1 coordinate 30,212,406, forward strand.
GCTTTTTTGAATAAAATGACATTGTGTGATTCAACAAAAGAGTGAAATAAATGCAAGAAATCAGTGCTGTAATTCCCTGTAATGCAAGGGTGGAATATAAAAAATATCTATAACTTTACTGTCTATGTTAATACTTTGACAGGGGAGTGTGTGCAGGCAGGCAGCCGACTGTGGGAGGGTGAAGAGGGAGCTGAGAGACAGATGATGGGGGGGAGTTGGTGGTAGGAGCAGCCATGGGGGACAGTCCTCTGTGGCTGGGGAGGGAGAGAGCCTCCATGTGAGGTTCAGGAGGTGACTGGGGACCTTGCTGTTTGGGTCCTGGCTGTTGCTGCAGGATCTTGCTGTTTTCAGCCAGCAACTGCTCTCTGTCCACCCTGACCAGAGCTCTACAGTAATGACTGACTATCTTGCAATACAAGACACCATGCGCGTCAAGTGTCACAATGTTGATGAATAAATACCTAATTGTTGACTAATGTTAAGTTTAAGCCAAACACAAACATGCTGTACATACAGACGGGTGACAGATTAAAGGAAAAACCAACATAAAGTGTTTTAGTAAGGTGTTGGGCCACCATGTGTCACCAGAACAGCTTCAATACACCTTGGCATTGATTCTACAAGTCTCTGAAACTCTTCTGGAGCGATGAACACTATTCTTCAAAAAGATATTCCCTCATGTGGTGTTTTGATGATGGTGGTGGAGAGCGCCGTCTAACACCTCAGTCCAAAATCTCTCATAGGTTTCAATTGGTTTGAGATCTGGTGACTGTGAAGGTCATAGCATATGATTCACATCATCTTCATACTCATCAGACCATTCAGTGACCCCTCATGTCCTATGGATGGGGACATCCTGGAAGAGACCACTCCCATCAGGATAGAAATGTTTCATCATAGGATAAAGGTGATCACTCACAAGATCTTTGTATTGATTAGCAGTGATTCTTCCCTCTAAGGGGTCAAGTGGACCCAAACCATGCCAGCAAAATGCCCCCCAGAGCATAACAGAGCCACCAGACCCCCTCACTGTAGGGGTCAAGCATTCAGACCTGGACCAGTTTTTCCTTTAATTTGTCACCTGTCTGTAGACACAAAAGCACATTTACACACACATTCTTTCTGTATCTGTGGTAACACACAAAGATCTCAGTTTAATCTTTACTGAAAATGTTTAGGTAACATATTGAACAACAGGACACAAACATTTACTTAAAACTATAACCTTTGTTAAATTGATGGCACTAATAAAGTTCAAGATTATCTCAAAATTGTTTGATTTTGTGTCATTTTTATATCAGTATTTAATGGTAACACTAATTACCACTAGAGCGCTCATTTTACCCCTACCTTGGGGTAAATTGTGTTATTGGACTAACTTTTTTGATGGGTGATTGTTCTAAAATCATAATAATTAGATAACTTGTTTTCATTTCCATGGATACACAACAACCTGAGGTATATATATTAAATATTATTTGAAACAAATACACTTTTATTTCGCAGTAAACTCATCAAATTTAAAAATTGGCTCATGTTATCCTGTTCTCCTCCACCCATGTGAGTCATGTGGTAAGAATATCAGAGTCAGAGCCAATCGGAAGCAGAGTAGGGGCGGGTCTTCGCAGACTGCATTATAGTACCACAGCTGTCATTCAGGAGGTTCATATCGGTACTTTACCGAATATACAAGAGTAGAGTAGAGAATATCCCAACACGGTGATGTTTCATGGAGTAATCCCGTCAATCCCTGGATTTTAATAAAGTGTTGGATTATTTGCACAGAAACGTGAGGAAAAACTCTCGGGTAAGGCACGTTTAATTTCACTCTTTCCAATGGGTGATGTTTTCATGTCTCAACTTAACGATGAGCGTTAATATTGAGAGATTTGGTGTATAAAGTACACTCTGCAGTGTATCGTCGCTGCTCTTTCTCTCATGGGAGCCGTGTTAGTCTAGTATATGTATCTCTACTACGGTATTACACTTCCAAAGGATTCGGTTATATTTTTGAAGATATTGTCATCGTGAATGAAATTTTATATTAGAATTTATTGTATTGTTAATTGAAATACATGTCAGACTTGATATTAGGAATTTTGTACATGTCAATGCTATGACGTTCGGAAAGAGTTTTGTGGTGAGTCATTATACTTGTTACACAAGATGTATTCAGTCTCAAGTCAACAATCACAAGACATACTAAGGGTGGAACTTGCTAAAGAAAGGGGAAGTCTCGGAGAAAGTAACTAACCGGGCGCACAACTTCACTCATGGTTGAAGAAGCTTTATTCCATAACAGCAAACTGTTAAATACTAGAAACATCGTTGAGTTAGTGTGGAGAACAGTAACACTAATCACTGTGTACCACATAACATCTGTGGTGATTTAGAACACAATTTACCTAAACTTATGTCCGTAAACACAATGTCTCACATGCTGGGAACTCCGTCCACCTACCCCCAACAACTACAGTATTAAATCAAATAAAACAACTGGTAAATGTGTCTGAAAAGAAAATTAGTGGTTAAAGAAACAAGAAAAAGAAAAAGTTTAAGGAGAGAAAGAAACAGTTTACACCTGGCACTGACATGCGTCTTGAGTGACTGCTTGTGATCAGATCTCACTTCTCCGCTTTATATGCGAATAAACACGTACATAATTTCTGTTTGCAAAGACCAAATGTGTTGTTGTTTTTAATCGGCGGGAGGACCGGGGGTCCAAAGCTGTGTTCGACTTGTTCAATAACAGGATGAACAAATATCCCGTCTATTGATCTGCTCTAGCGCTGCGTCTGAACATATATATATCATCCAGCCTGCAGAGAATGTTGCTTTTGGCTGTGTGATGTTTATTAGGTGACAACAGCACACACACACACACACACACACACACACACACACACACACACACACACACACACACACACACACACACACACACACACACACACACACACCACAGAGCAAATCATAGTCTCCCTCTGATTTCATCAGGTGGGGAACAATGATGTAGTTTGATTTGGTTCGTTGTAAGATTTCATGTTACATTGTGTTTGAATATGTGTTGCTATAATTCAGCAGATCATGCTGTAAATTATGTTGGTGGTTTGGTGTTTGAGCACCTGCCCCTCTAAAGGTCTCTGTACAGCCCTGTTCATACACAATATAATCAATAGTTGTCCAGGCCCTACTTACCACTGTGGTATGCAAAGGTAAGACTCAGGGAGCACTAGCAAGGAAGCTAAAACAATAATCAACAATCAACAATAATCAGAACCTGATTGATAGGAAGGGATGGGCAAGTGAACAGACAAGGGCTGCGTTCAAGATCAGTTTGGGGGACGTGTTTCCTAGTGCTCCCTACCACACGAAGAACCCTGAAATATTAACTGCACCTTCAGATATTGTAATCAACTTAACCTGCAGCATCTTGTAGCACAGTTACATTACTGCACACAGACACCTGAGAAAGGCTTTTAAAAACATGTTACTTGAACTGAATTCATAGAAGAACAAACTGTAGACTGACTGAGATCTGACTAAAAGTCCTTTGGCCAGTCATGTAGAATAAGGAAGATGAACATGAGCACAGGTTGTGATGCATGAATGAAACCTGACTTATCTTTTCACAAGTGTGATGACTGAACTTTGACCTCATGTGTTGATGACTCCTCTCCTCTGTCTCCTCTCACAGGGAGAAGATGATCTGCAGGATCCTTCTGCTCATCAGCCTGACCTCCTGTGTCTGTGGTTAGTTTAAACCTTCAGTTTGACATAAAGATGAACAACAGAATAAACCTTCAGCCTCACAAACATATTTTATGACTTCCATTTTAAAATATGTCAGTGAAAACATTAGAACTATTAAAGTTGGTGGATGACAGTTGGGAAGATCCTCTAGCTTCAGTTATTGATTAGATTGTATTAATTATTGGCATCATGCATTACCTTTTTATACTCTTGTATCTTTAAACACTTAGCTGTATTTCTAAATATATATAGGTGGAGTTTAAGGGCTCAAATGTTAAAGTTCTTAGTTTGTCTGGTCCTCACTTTCCCTCTCTGTCTCCTCAACAGGAACATTTGTATTGAACGTGACAGAGACCTCCTACCAGGCAGAGGAGAACCACAACATCACACTGGAATGGATGTTTACAACCAAAACTGACAGTTCCTCCACCGTACTTATAATTAATTGTGAACTGTTAACTGATGTTAAACCCTTGGTCCTGTATCGTCTATATGAGGGTGTTGAGGTCTCAGAGTTTCAGGATGGACAGTTTGCAGGACGAGTTCAGTGTGACAAAGACGCCCTCAGAGAAGGACGAATCAGACTTCATGTGTCCAGAATCAGGATTGATGACTCGGGTCTGTACGTGTGTAAAGTGAGAACAGATTATGGTTGGAACAGAGGAAAAGGCTGACTCAATGTCACTGGTAAGATGATTCAGTAAAACTCAGCAGAACTATGAAATATGTTCCAACTTAATGTGTTGTGGTTATTTAGTTTTCTTTAGTGAAATGTTGTTTCTTCACATGAATGACACAGATGTGTTTGGTGTCTTTACAGCAGCGAGGGATTGGCCTGAACCTGAGAGACCAAACACAGCGAGTCGGGAAAGGATTGGCCTCTACTGTGTACTGGGACTGACAGCAGCAGCTATATCTGTACTGGCTGTTTAGTCATTCACTCTCTGCCTGTTAAACAAGATTTATACTCGGTCCAGTGGTGGATTTCAGAAAACTTACAGTTTAGCAGATGGATCAGAGGAAACAGTTTGATTCAATTTTATACCAAAGACACAGAACACACTAGTTCCCCATTGGCTGGCAGGTAACCATAGCAACAACCTTGATGCTTCATGCACTTAAATTACAAACTGTAAAAACTAATAATGATTAAAACACATCCTGCCTTTATTTTCTCCAGTAAGTGGCCATGGTATCAGAGCCATAATGAACCACTGATATACAACAATAACAGACTTGATGGAGGAAACAACGTTCTTGATCTTTACCTTGTTTATCATTTTGATATCAGGACTCCTCGTTAAACTTTGTTAGATCTGAAATGTGCACTTTGTTCACTTTATTGAAATTATGCTGAGAAGCATGTCTACCTCATAAACCACCTCATCTGTGTGATTTATTTTCAAATGAAATATAACATTAACATTTATATCCTGTCTATCATGTGCTTTAAGGTTATAATGACGTATTCGGGTTAAGACTCTTCAGAGCTGCTTGTTCTCATGTGTTATGAACACTGGTGTTAAACTAGTGCCACACAGGAAGTGATGCGTTTGTTTATAATGACCACAACAATCTTTTCATCATGTTTGTTGATTGTCTAACGTCATGAAAACTGTAAAACTGTGAGTTCTGACCTTCTTTCCAGAATTTATATCTTTAACTTCTCAACATTGATCTTTGTTGTTTTATTGTAATGTGTAATTGAAACTGAGATTTACTGTTGCTGTTTTTAATCCTGTCTGTTACAGTGAGCTCTTATTTACTGTCTGTTATTGATTATCAGTCTTTCACATGTATGTTTGAGAGAAAACCTTTGAACTGGAAACACTGGTATTAAGGATAAAGACCAGCAGAGGAAGCTCTTCACTGGAAGTCAGCTCATCTTGTTTAGAGATCCTCACCTGGCTGCAGGTTACAGCTGTGTGCTCATTTACACCTTTAGGCTCATTGAAACATAACAGATGTATCACAGAGATCTGCTACTGTTATGTGTTTTATCTGTGATATTTGCTTAAAATAACAGAAACCAGCAATTTCTCTTTTTAATATCTCAAACTACAACACTGGTGAAAGTGCTTTGTGGATGGACTGAAAATGACTTCAAATGTGTTCCAAGCTGTAAATGAATAGTGTCAGGCAAAGCAGTTTACTCCTTGTACCACAGATTAAATACTTTTGAATCACAGTGTAGAAGTTAATAGTCCAAATTCACCCATTCATGATTCTCACAATATCTTCTGTTTTTTTTATTTGTAAACAAATTATATCAGACTTTGTGCACACTAAGTAGCATCCATAAAACATCACTGGTGGTGAATTGTGAAATGTAACCATTATAGATTTTTTTTAGTGTTTACAGTGGAAAAGTAAGTTTCTTGTTGACAAATCTGCTTGGATACTGACCTGCACAGACACATTGAAAAAAAGAGGATCCAAAACATTAAAAAACAAACAAGAAATGAATGTATTTATGTTAGATTACTATATAAAGAAATTGTAGACACACATCCTTTTATCAGAAATGCAAGTTTTATATGTGTACAATCATTGACAGTATATAATAAAGTCATTGCAGACAGGAGGTGTTAATTTTGTTTTTAACACAATACTGCCACCTACTGTATGTTGTCAACTATCTGTTTCATTTCAGACATTTCAGGTAAAATCCCTGTTTCATGTCATTTCAAAAGCTTTTTTGAATAAAATGACATTGTGTGATTCAACAAAAGAGTGAAATAAATGCAAGAAATCAGTGCTGTAATTCCCTGTAATGCAAGGGTGGAATATAAAAAATATCTATAACTTTACTGTCTATGTTAATACTTTGACAGGGGAGTGTGTGCAGGCAGGCAGCCGACTGTGGGAGGGTGAAGAGGGAGCTGAGAGACAGATGATGGAGGGGAGTTGGTGTTAGGAGCAGCCATGGGGGACAGTCCTCTGTGGCTGGGGAGGGAGAGAGCCTCCATGTGAGGTTCAGGAGGTGACTGGGGACCTTGCTGTTTGGGTCCTGGCTGTTGCTGCAGGATCTTGCTGTTTTCAGCCAGCAACTGCTCTCTGTCCACCCTGACCAGAGCTCTACAACACACAGTCAGAGCAATAGAAAGGACTGTGTACATGCAAGTAGAGACTAGAGACATAATTAATGTGTTATATCAGTTTGGGAAAAGTATCTGTGGTGGACCTGTTTGATATTGTTCCATGTTGACCAGTCTACATTTTAGTGTGAAGAAATCATGTGTGTTTAGGGGGAAAATCGTAGGATTTTGTTTTGCCTCTTTACTGCCACCTGCTGTCAAAAGTGTCAATAGTTCTGTCAAAAAGTGCAGTAATTATAAAGAGGAAACAGCTCCTATTAAACAATAATTTGCTGCATTATAAAGTGACTTTATCAATAAATGTGATACATGTCCTGATCACATTTATGGATTATGCTAGTCAAGGCAGCAATATTTCTCTGAGCAGTTATGAATATATTTAGAAAACAGGATCCAATGACTCCCTGAACGTAAGGAAAACAGGGAAGAGAATAAATAGTAGAAGCTGGTGAGTGTTGGAAACGCATTAGATGGTTTTGGACTTTTTACAGGCAATGTTGGACGTAAGAAAAAATGAAAATTAGATGAGTGTTAAGGGAATGAATAGAGAGAACCACTTCCTGAAGGAGTCTGAGTCTATGTAACCCTCTGGTAACTTGGGAACACTCTCTTTATTATATGGTCCCCCCGGATTGCCCCTATCATCCTGTAGATGATAAAAAGGTAAACACACACTTTACCTTTATATTTCAACATGACCACATCCGCAGCTTCTGTCTCTCATTCTCTCACTTACACTCTCCTCCATTCACCAGCAGGAAGCAGGATTTGGGGTCAGGGAGGCAACTTCAGGTTTGACTTTGGGTTTTCAGTCCTTAAACGCTGGTTCACTTTTTACCGGGTCCATCACCATGGTAACTGACGCTGAACAGCTCAAATGTTCCGGAGCAGGTTAACTTCAGAGGATCGGATCACAACCGGTCAACACTCTGACCACTGACCAATCAGATGACTGGAAAAAAGAGTCATCATTCCTACAAGATCTCGACATGGACAAAAGTCCTGAGTTTACAATAAAGTGACGAGTAAAAAAGAGCAAATATATATATATCTCTATAGGTCAGTGGAAACATTTTATTGCTCTAGACTTTCTATTTCCACTCTGGTTTTAAAACAGAGCTTTTAACAAACAGAGAGATCGTTTGCGACACTATTCACATAATGATGATTTTAGCTGCATTTTAATAGTATAAAGTTTCTTTTATCCCCGGAGTGACAGCTGACAGTGTGGATGATTTTACACTCTGATTCATCACTGCAGCTCAGAATAACATGAGACAACTGTGTGATGATAACTGGAAATAAAAACGAAATATTGTCTTTTATCAGAACAACAACCTGATCTAGTGTTAACTGGCTCCTATGATCATAAATGCAACATTTCATTCAGAAAGACTCATCAGTTATTAACTACTTGTCCACTCTTTACTCTCTCTTTACTGACTCTGATGACGTCGCTCGTGATTAACAACCCCGCCTCTTTCACATGAACGCGCTCGCAGCTGGAGAACCCAGAGTTGACTGAGCAGCTTGATAACCGGCTTCGTAGTTCTGGTTTTCTGGACGGTCAATGTTAAGTTCAGTGGAGCCAGGTAACGAAAAGATATCCAGGGTATGTTGAACTTGCTTCGTAGTACAGGCCTCCGGTCAATTCCTGGATTTTAATGAAGGGTTGGATTATTTGCACAGAAACGTGAGTAAAAGACTCGTTTAATTTTACTTTTTTCAATGGTTGATGTATTCATGTCTCGAGCTAATGATGAGCTTTGATATTGAGAGATTTAGTGTATAAAGTACACTCAGCAGTGTGTCATTGCTGTTTTTTTCTCTCATGTGAGCCGTGTGTTTTGACTCTACTATGGTTTGAAATTTTTATAGCACTCATCTGGATATTATGGATATCATCAAGGTTATGGAGATATTACATTATACATACTAGCAAATGCAAGGTGAGGCTAATGTTAGTCATTATTTTTGTATATATATGTTATATTTGTTAAATAACACGTTAGCGTGGCAGGGGAGGATAATCGCCTGTTTGTCAGTCGGAGTATATCGTGTTTCGACATAAGTGCACAATCAAACCACTCCTGCCGAGTTTTCATTTCGGCCAGACACGGATGCTCAGAGTGAAGGAGTAGTCTGGGGAAAGTAACTAACCGCGCACACAACTTCACTCATGGTGTAAGATGCTTTATTCCATAACAGCAAACTGTTAAATACTAGAAACATCGTAGAGTTAGTGTGGAGAACAGTAACACTAATCACTGTGTACCAGATAACATCTGTGGTGATTTAGAACACAATTTACCTAAACTTATGTCCGTAAACACGATGTCTCACATGCTGGGAACTCCGTCCACCTACCCCCAACAACTACAGTATTAAATCAAATAAAACAACTGGTAAATGTGTCTGAAAAGAAAATTAGTGGTTAAAGAAACAAGAAAAAGAAAAAGTTTAAGGAGAAAGAGAAACAGTTTACGCCTGGCATTGACATGCGTCTTGAGTGACTGCCTGTGATCAGATCTCACTTCTCCGCTCTATATGCAAATAAACACGTACATAATTTCTGTTTGCAAAGACCAAATGTGTTGTTGTTTTTTGCGTCTGAACATATATATATCGTCCAGCCTGCAGAGAATGTTGCCTTTGGCTGTTTCATGTTTATTACGTGACAACAACACACACACACACACACACACACACACACACACACACACACACACACACACACACACACTTTTTAAGTGTAAGAGACATAAAAATATGAGACAATTTTAGACTTAAGTGGGATTTACTTTATATTTAGTGAGAAATACTGTTCAGGTGTTCAATAAATGTCCACCCTGATGGTCTGAGGCTGGTAAATGGGATGTCAGGCTACACTGAGGAGAGCTTAGAGGTGTTGCTGTATACTCACCATGCAGTCACAGCATCTTGACCATTTGTGATTTCATCAGGTGGGGAACATGATGTAGTTTGATTTGGTTTGTTGTAAGATTTCATGTTACATTCTATTTGAATATGTGTTGCTATAATTCAGCAGATCATGCTGTAAATTATGGTGGTGGTTTGGTGTTTGAGCACCTGCCCCTCTAAAGGTCTCTGTACAGCCCTGTTCATACACAATATAATCAATAGTTGTCCAGGCCCTACTTACCACTGTGGTATGCAAAGGTAAGACTCAGGGAGCACTAGCAAGGAAGCTAAAACAATAATCAACAATCAACAATAATCAGAACCTGATTGATAGGAAGGGATGGGCAAGTGAACAGACAAGGGCTGTGTTCAAGATCAGTTTGGGGGAAGTGTTTCCTAGTGCTCCCTACCACACGAAGAACCCTGAAATATTAACTGCACCTTCAGATATTGTAATCAACTTAACCTGCAGCATCTTGTAGCACAGTTACATTACTGCACACAGACACCTGAGAAAGGCTTTTAAAAACATGTTACTTGAACTGAATTCATAGAAGAACAAACTGTAGACTGACTGAGATCTGACTAAAAGTACTTTGGTCAGTCATGTATAATAAGGAAGATGAACATGAGCACATGTTGTGATGCATGAATGAAGCCTGACTTATCTTTTCACAAGTGTGATGACTGAACTTTGACCTCATGTGTTGATGACTCCTCTCCTCTGTCTCCTCTCACAGGGAGAAGATGATCTGCAGGATCCTTCTGCTCATCAGCCTGACCTCCTGTGTCTGTGGTTAGTTTAAACCTTCAGTTTGACATAAAGATGAACAACAGAATAAACGTTTAAGGGCTCAAATGTTAAAGTTCTTAGTTTGTCTGGTCCTCACTTTCCCTCTCTGTCTCCTCAACAGGAACATTTGTATTGAACGTGACAGAGACCTCCTACCAGGCAGAGGAGAACCACAACATCACACTGGAATGGATGTTTACAACCAAAACTGACAGTTCCTCCACCGTACTTATAATTATTTGTCAACTGTTAACTGATGTTAAATGCTTGGTCCTGTATCATCTATCTGAGGGTGTTGAGGTCTCAGAGTCTCAGGATGGACAGTTTGCAGGACGAGTTCAGTGTGACAAAGACGCCCTCAGAGAAGGACGAATCAGACTTCATGTGTCCAGACTCAGGATTGATGACTCAGGTCTGTACCAGTGTGAAGTGAGAACAAATTATGGTTGGAACATAGGAAAAGGCCGACTCAATGTCACTGGTAAGATGATTCAGTAAAACTCAGCAGAACTATGAAATATGTTCCAACTTAATGTGTTGTGGTTATTTAGTTTTCTTTAGTGAAATGTTGTTTCTTCACATGAATGACACAGATGTGTTTGGTGTCTTTACAGCAGCGAGGGATTGGCCTGAACCTGAGAGACCAAACACAGCGAGTCGGGAAAGGATCGGCCTCTACTGTGTACTGGGACTGACAGCAGCAGCTATATCTGTACTGGCTGTTTATTCATTCACTCTCTGCCTGTTAAACAAGATTTATACTCGGTCCAGTGGTGGATTTCAGAAAACTTATAGTTTAGCAGATGGATCAGAGGAAACAGTTTGATTTGCTTTTATACCAAAGAAACAGAACATACTAGTTTCCCATTGGCTGTCAGGTAACCATAGCAACAACATTGATGCTTCATGCACTTAAATTACAAACTGTAAAAACTAATAATGGAAAAAACACATTCTGCCTTTATTTTATGCTTTTCTGTGAGTGTTGGGACATGCTGGACACTTACACATCGATTATGTATGTATAAAGAGAATGAACATAAAGGTAATTATTTAAGTTGTGTATGATGGACACCAGGGTGTCTAGTTGGACTATTCATGTTAAACATTAAGTCATGTTAAGAGATGTAATGTTGATGGTATGATGTCAACATGACTGTCAACAGATCATTTTCACTGTCTATTTTTGATGAGAAAAGCCTCACACGGGAAAAAATAGGCAACACACCAAATCTCTAGATGATGCACAGCTGCAGCTACGCCTGAGCTGCGTGGCTCAGGTGCTACCAGGTGTGCTCCTGTCAGTTCCCCTGACCACTGGTGCTGGCAAAACAACTGGAGTTGGTTCCTGGACGTGGCACTGCGGCTGCCCACTGCTCCTAGTGTAGAGGATGGGTCAAATGCAAAGGTCACATCACACAACCATCTGACAGTCATCCTTAGTGAGGACTTATTGTGCTAATTAGGAGTTCCAAGCTCTTGTCAAATAATATTTCTCATCTATTTAGGGTGTAAAGTTTCCAAAATCTAATTTAACAATGCATTGCCTTTCCTCATGTACAGTTTATAATGTGTACATATTGTAAATAAATCCCTATTTTTATGATAGAAAGTTTGACTCTTTTGTGTGTCCATTCTGATAGGTAATCCAACCCAGTGAACAATGAGTTGTGATGTTCAAACCTCAAACAAGTCTGAAATGAACCAAACACTCTACAAACTTGTGTTCTCTACTAGCACCTCTGTATGTTTTAACCAAGTTACAACTAATCACATATAATTTTTTGCATGTTGTTACTCTTAGTATGTTTTACTGTTATGTATTTGTACATGTTCTATTGTGTATATATTTCATATACTTAATTACAACACAGAATCTGTAGTAAGAGTTCATGTGAGGCACTGCTCTGAACCAGACTGTCTGAATCTTTATTGGCAAGAAAGGGCCACAACATTTTGTTTTATGATCTTCACACAAAACAGAAACACACAAATAGATGTTACAAGAAAAGAAAATACATTGTAAAAAATAAATACATCTATAGAGAGAAAGAATATGAGGTGAGCAAAAATAAAAACCAGTTTATTTCCAAAATTGCCTGAAACATCTTTTCAATTCGTGGGGTCAATAAAACAGACCATTGAGGAGTTCAATTAGATTTTTGAGAAATCAAAGAAAAATCCTAAAAAAAAGTGCTTCAATACTGATAAAGAGAATTTAATTTTTTTAAGTTGGAAACAACTTAAAACTACAGTGGATTCCTCAATTTGTACATCTTCATTTCTTATTGTAATATGTGGCAATACATATTAATACACAAGTAACATTTTTTATTTGAAAAAATAATCTGCAAGATCGTAAGTCAGATCACACTGAAGCATAAATTCTGAGCAAATATCACAGATAAAACACATAACAGCAGCAGATCTCTGTGATACATCTGTTATGTTTCAATGAGACTAAAGGTGTAAATGAGCACACAGCTGTAACCTGCAGCCAGGTCAATTCCTTTTAATATTTTTTTTAACTTTTAATTTTACTTTTTCCAATGGATGATATTTTCATGTCTCAACCCAACGATGAACATTAATATTGAGAGATTTGGTGTATAAAGTACACTCTGCAGTGTATCATCGCTGCTCTTTCTCTCATGGTAGCCGTGTTTGTCGACATTGTGCTTCTTTATAACTGTATTAAGCTTCAACAATGTTCATTTATATCATGCAAAAGTACTCGTTATTGGGAATGGAACAGGTTGGTAGTCTTCAAAGCGAAAAGTGTGTTTAGTAGTAGTTCTGGTAATCACATGTTTGCTGAAATGAGGGGCGGGATAGTGGATCCAACCTCATCAGTTTGCATTAAAACTAAACTAGATTTCGTGTGAGTGAGTGTTAGTAGGCTATGTAAGAGTAGAGTGTACAAGAAAAACTGCAAATCTGTAGGAGATTTAGCTTTGTATGACATTTTGATGATAAAGCGATTCTGTAATATTAACCAAACGAAAGGTTAACAGCGATCACAAACCATAAACACACACAAGACATACTAATATTTCTAGGCAGGTATTCACACTATAAACACGATAATCCGTCTTTTCAATATCTGTCAGTTTACCGAGTACAGGAACTCGTGGACATATTTTCTAAATTTACGACAATTTTGGGTGCAACCGGCATACGACATTTTACATGCAAGTTATTAATAAAGTGCTAAAGTGTGCTAAGTGTTAAATACGCGCTGTTTGATGTTTGTGTGTGTGTGATCATAAGTAAGGGAACTTTGTATCGCTATTTCTTTCATGCGGTTTGGTTCGATAGTGCGTCAAACCCACGTGCGTTGGATTAAAGCCGTTTTACATCATCATAACATTTACTAAACACACAAAAAAACAATCTCAGCTTTGTCATTAAATCCCATACCATACCCACCTAAAATGATAAGCGGAGAAAGGTATATTTTCATCTTGCTGAGTTGTTATTATTGTTCTGTTAGGTTTGCAGCAGGAGTTCCCCTCTCCGCCTTCTTCCGTATGAGTGAGAGGCGGGACTGGAGAGTGACAATGATCTTTATTCCGTTTCGACAGTAGTGAAACTAATTTCCTTGTGACTGGCTGTGACTATATAAGAGTAAACTGCATTTCTGTCGGAAGACTCTGTCTGTGTTTCTCTCACAGCTCATCAACCTTCTTCGTGAACTTCTGCAGCTGTTTACATCATCATGTCTCCGGATTTTCCGCACTTTGCTCTGCTGTTGTCACACTGTAAGTAGTTTTTAATTTACTTTTTTAAACGTGAAACATGTATTTTACTAAATTGATTGAAATGATAGTTATTGTAGGGCCTATCTGATAATTTTGAAATAAACAAAAGCTGATTGCATTTATCAACTAAAAATGGATGAGGCTTAAGTAAATCTTTTTCAATCAGAGTGGGGTTTTTTTTGGGGGGGGGGGGGGTGCGGTAGACTCGAGCTTAGACCGATCGGCTGAAGTCTATACGGGATGTGTACTTTATTTTACTTGATATTCACCTATTCGTTCACTCATAGTCCTATAATGATGGTCTGAAGGGGAGTAACTGACCGCGACCACGACTTCATTCATGGTGTAAGATGAACAGCAAACTGTTAACTACTAGAAACATCGTAGAGTTAGTGTGGAGAACAGTAACACTAATCTCTGTGTACCAGATAACATCTGTGGTGATTTAGAACACAATTTACCTAAACTTATGTCCGTAAACACAATGTCTCACATGCTGGGAACTCCGTCCACCTACCCCCAACAACTACAGTATTAAATCAAATAAAACAACTGGTAAATGTGACTGAAAAGAAAATTAGTGGTTAAAGAAACAAGAAAAAGAAAAAGTTTAAGGAGAAAGAGAAACAGTTTACACCTGGCATTGACATGCGTCTTGAGTGACTGCTTGTGATCAGATCTCACTTCTCCGCTCTATATGCACATAAACACGTACACAATTTCTGTTTGCAAAGACCAAATGTGTTGTTGTTTTTTGCGTCTGAACATATATATATCGTCCAGCCTGCAGAGAATGTTGCCTTTGGCTGTGTGATGTTTATTAGGTGACAACAGCACACGCACACACACACACACACACACACACGCCACAGAGCAAATCATAGTCTCCTACATGAGAGAAGAACAAGATTTCATGTTACATTGTGTTTGAATATGTGTTGCTATAATTCAGCAGATCATGCTGTAAATTATGTTGGTGGTTTGGTGTTTGAGCACCTGCCCCTCTAAAGGTCTCTGTACAGCCCTGTTCATACACAATATAATCAATAGTTGTCCAGGCCCTACTTACCACTGTGGTATGCAAAGGTAAGACTCAGGGAGCACTAGCAAGGAAGCTAAAACAATAATCAACAATCAACAATAATCAGAACCTGATTGATAGGAAGGGATGGGCAAGTGAACAGACAAGGGCTGCGTTCAAGATCAGTTTGGGGGAAGTGTTTCCTAGTGCTCCCTACCACACGAAGAACCCTGAAATATTAACTGCACCTTCAGATATTGTAATCAACTTAACCTGCAGCATCTTGTAGCACAGTTACATTACTGCACACAGACACCTGAGAAAGGCTTTTAAAAACATGTTACTTGAACTGAATTCATAGAAGAACAAACTGTAGACTGACTGAGATCTGACTAAAAGTCCTTTGGTCAGTCATGTATAATAAGGAAGATGAACATGAGCACATGTTGTGATGCATGAATGAAACCTGACTTATCTTTTCACAAGGGTGATGACTGAACTTTGACCTCATGTGTTGATGACTCCTCTCCTCTGTCTTCTCTCACAGGGAGAAGATGATCTGCAGGATCCTTCTGCTCATCAGCCTGACCTCCTGTGTCTGTGGTTAGTTTAAACCTTCAGTTTGACATAAAGATGAACAACAGAATAAACCTTCAGCCTCACAAACACATTTTATGACTTCCATTTTAAAATATGTCAGTGAAAACATTAGAACTATTAAAGCTGGTAGATGACAGTTGGGAAGATCCTCTATCTTCAGTTATTGATTAGATTGTATTAATTATTGGCATCATGCATTACCTTTTTATACTCTTGTATCTTTAAACACTTAGCTGTATTTCTAAATATATATAGGTGGAGTTTAAGGGCTCAAATGTTAAAGTTATTAGTTTGTCTGGTCCTCACTTTCCCTCTCTGTCTCCTCAACAGGAACATTTGTATTGAACGTGACAGAGACCTCCTACCAGGCAGAGGAGAACCACAACATCACACTGGAATGGATGTTTACCACCAAAACTGACAGTTCCTCCACCGTACTTATAATTAATTGTGAACTGTTAACTGATGTTAAACCCTTGGTCCTGTATCATCTATATGAGGGTGTTGAGGTCTCAGAGTTTCAGGATGGACAGTTTGCAGGACGAGTTCAGTGTGACAAAGACGCCCTCAGAGAAGGACGAATCAGACTTCATGTGTCCAGAATCAGGACTGATGACTCGGGTCTGTACCAGTGTGAAGTGAGAACAGATTATGGTTGGAACAGAGGAAAAGGCCGGCTCAATGTCACTGGTAAGATGATTCAGTAAAACTCAGCAGAACTATGAAATATGTTCCAACTTAATGTGTTGTGGTTATTTAGTTTTCTTTAGTGAAATGTTGTTTCTTCACATGAATGACACAGATGTGTTTGGTGTCTTTACAGCAGCGAGGGATCGGCCTGAACCTGAGAGACCAAACACAGCGAGTCGGGAAAGGATCGGCCTCTACTGTGTACTGGGACTGACAGCAGCAGCTATATCTGTACTGGCTGTTCAGTCATTCACTCTCTGCCTGTTAAACAAGATTTATACTCGGTCCAGTGGTGGATTTCAGAAAACTGACAGTTTAGCAGATGGATCAGAGGAAACAGTTTGATTCACCTTTATACCAAAGACACAGAACATACTAGTTTCCCATTGGCTGGCAGGTAACCATAGCAACAACATTGATGCTTCATGCACTTAAATTACAAACTGTAAAAACTAATAATGGTTAAAACACATCCTGCCTTGATTTTATGATTTCTGTGAGTGTTGGGACATGCTGGACACTTACACATTGATTATGTATGTAAAAAGAGAATGAACATAAAGGTAATTATTTAAGTTGTGTATGAAGGACACCGGGGTGTCTAGTTGGACTATTCATGATAAACATTAAGTTCATGTTAAGAGGTGTAATGTTGATGGTATGATGTCAATATGACTGTCAACAGATCATTTTCACTGTCTATTTTTGATGAGAAAAGCCTCACACGGGAAAAAATAGGCAACACACCAAATCTCTAGATGATGCACAGCTGCAGCTATGCTTGAGCTGCGTGGCTCAGGTGCTACCAGGTGTGCTCCTGTCAGTTCACCTGACCACTGGTGCTGGCAAAACAACTGGAGTTGGTTCCTGAGCGCGGCACTGCGGCTGCCCACTGCTCCTAGTGTAGAGGATGGGTCAAATGCAAAGGTCAGATTTCGTTTCAGTGTATGTGAGTGCTGAGACAAAAAAGAAATCTTGATCTTAACACAACCATCTGACAGTCATCCTTAATGAGGACTTATTGTGCTAATTAGGAGTTCCAAGCTCTTGTCAAATAATATTTCTCATCTATTTAGGGTGTAAGGTTTCCAAAATCTAATTTAACAATGCATTGCCTTTCCTCATGTACAGTTTATAATGTGTACATATTGTCAATAAATCCCTATTTTTATGAGAGAAAGTTTGACTCTTGTGTGTGTCCATCCTGATAGGTAATCCAACCCAGTGAACAATGAGTTGTGATGTTCAAACCTCAAACAAGTCTGAAATGAACCAAACACTCTACAAACTTGTGTTCTCTACTAGCACCTCTGTATGTTTTAACCAAGTTACAACTAATCACATATAATTTTTTGCATGTTGTTACTCTAAGTATGCTTTACTGTTATGTATTTGTACATGTTCTATTGTATATATTTCATATACTTAATTACAACACAGAATCTGTAGTAAGAGTTCATGTGAGGCACTGCTCTGAACCAGACTGTCTGAATCTTTATTGGCAAGAAAGGGCCACAACATTTTGTTTTATGATCTTCACACAAAACAGAAACACACAAATAGATGTTATAAGAAAAGAAGATACATTGTAAATATATATATATATATTTATATATATGTAGAGAGAGAGAGAGAGAGAGAGAGAGAGAGAGAGAGAGAGAGAATATAAGGTGAACAAAAAGAAACATTATTAAATTTTAAAAATTGCCTAAAACCTCTTTTCCATTCGTGGGGCCAATAAAACAGGAGTTCAATTTGATTTTTGAGAAATTTCAGTCAGCAAAGAAAAATCCTAAAAAAAGAAGTGTTGCAGTATTGATAAAGAGAATTTACTTTAATTTCTTAAAGTTGGAAAAAACTTAAAACAACAGTGGATTCCTCAATTTGTACATCTGAATTTATTATTTTAATATGTTGCAATACATATAAATACACAAGTAACATTTTATATTCAAAAAAATAATCTGCAAGATCATAAGTCAGATCACACTGAAGCATAAATTGTAAGCAAATATCACAGATGAAACACATAACAGCAGCAGATCTCTGTGATACATCTGTTATGTTTCAATGAGTCTAAAGGTGTAAATGAGCACACAGCTGTAACCTGCAGCCAGGTGAGGATCTCTTAACAAGATGAGCTGACTTCCAGTGAAGTGTTCCCTCTGCTGGTCTTTATCCTTAATACCAGTATTTCCAGTTCAAAGGTTTACAAGCAGGATTAAAAACAGTAAATCTCAGTGTCAATTGCACTATCACTCTCTCCAGGAAATACACGGGACCACGGTTCTTCAGTTATAGATGGCTTTATTTCTCCTCATCATCACCACCATAAATCGCTATGAGCCACCGTCGAACTGTTCAAATAAACATTTGTACAGAATAAAGACACATTCTCATCACACACAGACTGCAAATTCATCTGCTTGACGCAACACAACATGTGAACAAACAAACCTCGCTGGCTGCACACAACCGAGAGGGAATGAGTCCACTTGATCAAATAAAATCTTGAGAAACAAAAATATAGTCTTTCATAAAATATCTTTCTTGAAACAGAAAGATAAATCTTCAACAATGCAACAATGTTGCTCTTCTTGAACTTAACAACTTCTACGTTTTTCTTACTTCTCCTGCTTCATATGTTTACATGCCCTCTTGCGGGCGTATTGTAACAACAAAAAATGTCCAAAAAAAGAAATAAAATATGTAACAAAACAACAACAATGAGATAAATAATATTTAAATAAATGCACATTACAATAAAATAACAAAGATCAATGTTGAGAAATTAGTTTTTACAGTTTGTAAGTGCGCAAAGCATCAATGTTGTTGCTATGGTTACCTGACAGCCAATGGGAAACTTGTGTGTTCTGTGTCTTTGGTATAAAAGTGAATCAAACTGTTTCCTCTGATCCATCTGCTGAGCTGCAAGTTTTCTGAAATCCACCACTGGACCGAGTATAAATCTTGTTTAACAGGCAGAGAGTGAATGAATAAACAGCCAGTACAGATATAGCTGCTGCTGTCAGTCCCAGTACACAGTAGAGGCCGATCCTTTCCCGACTCGCTGTGTTTGGTGTCTCAGGTTCAGGCCAATCCCTCGCTGCTGTAAAGACACCAAACACATCTGTGTCATTCATGTGAAGAAACAACATTTCACCAAAGAAAACTAAATAACCACAACACATTAAGTTGGAACATATTTCATAGTTCTGCTGAGTTTTACTGAATCATCTTACCAGTGACATTGAGCCGGCCTTTTCCTCTGTTCCAACCATAATCTGTTCTCACTTCACACAGGTACAGACCCGAGTCATCAGTCCTGATTCTGGACACATGAAGTCTGATTCGTCCTTCTCTGAGGGCGTCTTTGTCACACTGAACTCGTCCTGCAAACTGTCCATCCTGAGACTCTGAGACCTCAACACCCTCAGGCTGATGAGCAGAAGGATCCTGCAGATCATCTTCTCCCTGTGAGAGGAGACAGAGGAGAGGAGTCATCAACACATGAGGTCAAAGTTCAGTCATCACACTTGTGAAAAGATAAGTCAGGTTTCATTCATGCATCACAACATGTGCTCATGTTCATCTTCCTTATTCTACATGACTGAGCAAAGGACTTTTAGTCAGATCTCAGTCAGTCTACAGTTTGTTCTTCTATGAATTCAGTTCAAGTAACATGTTTTTAAAAGCCTTTCTCAGGTGTCTGTGTGCAATAATGTAACTGTGCTACAAGATTGCAAGATGATTCAGGTGTAAACTGTTTCTCTTTCTTTCAACACCACTACATCCTGCAATTCTTCCTCACTTCTGGCTCCTCTCTCCTGATTCCTTCACTCACTCTGGAAATGTAAAAAGTCTTCCATGTAAAAATCGGAGTGAGGATGAAGCAGAACTTTAACACGTATGCTGATAATTACAGTAATTGTGGACAAACAACACACAGTGGGAATGCATAAGCAGTCAAGCTATCCAAACTATCAAACTGCATTAACATTACTGTCATGTAAAGGAACAGCACTAGATAAATGGGACGCTTAAAACAACACTAATGTCAATTTAAAAAACTTTAGCTTTACTGAAGAGTTTTCGCTGCTACTTCGTTGTGTTTTGTCAAACACATTATAATTTGATGCTGCATATTGTCTCTGCATGTGCCAGTGTATAAAGGCATTTATCATATAAAATGCAGTCAGCTTTTGTGTGTATTCACAAATATCAGGTCAATCAATTCACTAAAATGCATGTTTCACGTTTAAAAAAGTAAATTAAAAACTACTTACAGTGTGACAACAGCAGAGAGAAGTGCAGAAAATCTGGAGACATGATGATGTAAACAGCTGCAGAGCTTCACGGAGAAGGTTAGTGAGCTGGGAGAGAAACACAGACAGACCTCCGACAGATTTGCAGTGTCTCTTGTATACTTTTCCCTTAAATTGTTTAGATTTAGGCCCGCCCCTCATGTCAGCATGAAGTGCTTGAAGTGCTGAAAGTCCTTTACTATATTCTGCAAACGCAACTTGTTGTACTGCTAATTTGTTTACCTCGTTTGCATCAAAAAGTACCTACTACTATTTCTCTTGAAACATGGCCAGTTACATAAATGGCGTAGTCTGGAGGAAGTAATTGATTGACCTGATATTTGTGAATACACACAAAAGCTGACTGCATTTTATATGATAAATGCCTTTATACACTGGCACATGCAGAGACAATATGCAGCATCAAATTATAATGTGTTTGACAAAACACAACGAAGTAGCAGCGAAAACTCTTCAGTAAAGCTAAAGTTTTTTAAATTGACATTAGTGTTGTTTTAAGCGTCCCATTTATCTAGTGCTGTTCCTTTACATGACAGTAATGTTAATGCAGTTTGATAGTTTGGATAGCTTGACTGCTTATGCATTCCCACTGTGTGTTGTTTGTCCACAATTACTGTAATTATCACCATACGTGTTAAAGTTCTGCTTCATCCTCACTCCGATTTTTACATGGAAGACTTTTTACATTTCCAGAGTGAGTGAAGGAATCAGGAGAGAGGAGACAGAAGTGAGGAAGAATTGCAGGATGTAGTGGTGTTGAAAGAAAGAGAAACAGTTTAGTTTCAGTTTAGTACGTAAATGTAAGACTCAGGGAGCACTAGCAAGGAAGCTAAAACAATGATCAACAATAATCAGAACCTGATTGATAGGAAGGGATGGGCAAGTGAACAGACAAGGGCTGCGTTCAAGATCAGTTTGGGAGAAGTGTTTCCTAGTGCTCCCTACCACACGAAGAACCGTGAAATATTAACTGCACCTTCAGATATTGTAATCAACTTAACCTGCAGCAAATGCAAAGGTCACATCACACAACCATCTGACAGTCATCCTTAATGAGGACTTATTGTGCTAATTAGGAGTTCCAAGCTCTTGTCAAATAATATTTCTCATCTATTTAGGGTGTAAGGTTTCCAAAATCTAATTTAACAATGCATTGCCTTTCCTCATGTACAGTTTATAATGTGTACATATTGTCAATAAATCCCTATTTTTATGAGAGAAAGTTTGACTCTTGTGTGTGTCCATCCTGATAGGTAATCCAACCCAGTGAACAATGAGTTGTGATGTTCAAACCTCAAACAAGTCTGAAATGAACCAAACACTCTACAAACTTGTGTTCTCTACTAGCACCTCTGTATGTTTTAACCAAGTTACAACTAATCACATATAATTTTTTGCATGTTGTTACTCTAAGTATGCTTTACTGTTATGTATTTGTACATGTTATATTGTATATATTTCATATACTTAATTACAACACAGAATCTGTAGTAAGAGTTCATGTGAGGCACTGCTCTGAACCAGACTGTCTGAATCTTTATTGGCAAGAAAGGGCCACAACATTTTGATTTATGATCTTCACACAAAACAGAAACACACAAATAGATGTTATAAGAAAAGATGATACATTGTAAAATATATATATATATATATAGAGAGAGAGAGAGAGAGAGAGAGAGAGAGAGAATATAAGGTGAGCAAAAATAAATTATTTCAAAAAAATCTCAGTCAGCAAATAAAAAAATCCTCAAAAAAAAGCAAATATCACAGATAAAACACATAACAGCAGCAGATCTCTGTGATACATCTGTTATGTTTCAATGAGCCTAAAGGTGTAAATGAGCACACAGCTGTAACCTGCAGCCAGGTGAGGATCTCTAAACAAGATGAGCTGACTTCCAGTGAAGCTCCCTCTGCTGGTCTTTATCCTTAATACCAGTGTTTCCAGTTCAAAGGTTTTCTCTCAAACATACATGTGAAAGACTGATAATCAATAACAGACAGTAAATAAGAGCTCAGTTCAATTCAGTTCAAGTAACGTTTTTAAAAGCCTTTCTCAGGTGTCTGTGTGCAGTAATGTAACTGTGCTACAAGATGCTGCAGGTTAAGTTGATTACAATATCTGAAGGTGCAGTTAATATTTCAGGGTTCTTCGTGTGGTAGGGAGCACTAGGAAACACTTCCCCCAAACTGATGTTGAACGCAGCCCTTGTCTGTTCACTTGCCCATCCCTTCCTATCAATCAGGTTCTGATAAATGGTAAATGATGAATTGATGGACAACACTGAATAAAACTTTATTGTGTTAACTTATTGACACTTTTCCCGCTCTGACACAGGCTCTTTTTTAAAGATAAATGTGCAGCATCCGCACACACACTTACCACTGTGGTATGCAAAGGTAAGACTCAGGGAGCACTAGCAAGGAAGCTAAAACAATAATCAACAATAATCAGAACCTGACTGATAGGAAGGGATGGGCAAGTGAACAGACAAGGGCTGCGTTCAACATCAGTTTGGGGGAAGTGTTTCCTAGTGCTCCCTACCACACGAAGAATCCTGAAATATTAACTGCACCTTCAGATATTGTAATCAACTTAACCTGCAGCATCTTGTAGCACAGTTACATTACTGCACACAGACACCTGAGAAAGGCTTTTAAAAACATGTTACTTGAACTGAATTCATAGAAGAACAAACTGTAGACTGACTGAGATCTGACTAAAAGTCCTTTGCTCAGTCATGTATAATAAGGAAGATGAACATGAGCACATGTTGTGATGCATGAATGAAACCTGACTTATCTTTTCACAAGTGTGATGACTGAACTTTGACCTCATGTGTTGATGACTCCTCTCCTCTGTCTCCTCTCACAGGGAGAAGATGATCTGCAGGATCCTTCTGCTCATCAGCCTGACCTCCTGTGGTTAGTTTAAACCTTCAGTTTGACATAAAGATGAACAACAGAATAAACCTAAAGCTGGTAGATGACAGTTGGGAAGATCCTCTATCTTCAGTTATTGATTAGATTGTATTAATTATTGGCATCATGCATTACCTTTTTATACTCTTGTATCTTTAAACACTTAGCTGTATTTCTAAATATATATAGGTGGAGTTTAAGGGCTCAAATGTTAAAGTTCTTAGTTTGTCTGGTCCTCACTTTCCCTCTCTGTCTCCTCAACAGGAACATTTGTATTGAACGTGACAGAGACCTCCTACCAGGCAGAGGAGAACCACAACATCACACTGGAATGGATGTTTACAACCAAAACTGACAGTTCCTCCACCGTATTTATAATTATTTGTGAACTGTTAACTGATGTTAAACTCTTGGTCCTGTATCATCTATATGAGGGTGTTGAGGACTCAGAGTCTCAGGATGGACAGTTTGCAGGACGAGTTCAGTGTGACAAAGACGCCCTCAGAGAAGGACGAATCAGACTTCATGTGTCCAGAATCAGGACTGATGACTCGGGTCTGTACCTGTGTGAAGTGAGAACAGATTATGGTTGGAACAGAGGAAAAGGCCGGCTCAATGTCACTGGTAAGATGATTCAGTAAAACTCAGCAGAACTATGAAATATGTTCCAACTTAATGTGTTGTGGTTATTTAGTTTTCTTTGGTGAAATGTTGTTTCTTCACATGAATGACACAGATGTGTTTGGTGTCTTTACAGCAGCGAGGGATTGGCCTGAACCTGAGACACCAAACACAGCGAGTCGGGAAAGGATCGGCCTCTACTGTGTACTGGGACTGACAGCAGCAGCTATATCTGTACTGGCTGTTTATTCATTCACTCTCTGCCTGTTAAACAAGATTTATACTCGGTCCAGTGGTGGATTTCAGAAAACTTACAGCTCAGCAGATGGATCAGAGGAAACAGTTTGATTCAATTTTATACCAAAGACACAGAACATTCTAGTTTCCCATTGGCTGGCAGGTAACCATAGCAACAACCTTGATGCGTCATGCACTTACAAATTGTAAAAACTAACTTCTCAACATTGATCTTTGTTGTTTTATTGTAATGTGTAATTGAAACTGAGATTCACTGTTGCTGTTTTTAATCCTGTCTGTTACAGTGAGCTCTTATTTACTGTCTGTTATTGATTATCAGTCTTTCACATGTATGTTTGAGAGAAAACCTTTGAACTGGAAACACTGGTATTAAGGATAAAGACCAGCAGAGGAAGCTCTTCACTGGAAGTCAGCTCATCTTGTTTAGAGATCCTCACCTGGCTGCAGGTTACAGCTGTGTGCTCATTTACACCTTTAGACTCATTGAAACATAACAGATGTATCACAGAGATCTGCTGCTGTTATGTGTTTTATCTGTGATATTTGCTTAGAATAACAGAAACCAGCAATTTCTCTTTTTAATATCTCAAACTACAACACTGATGAAAGTGCTTTGTGGATGGACTGAAAATGACTTCAAATGTGTTCCAAGCTGTAAATGAATAGTGTCAGGCAAAGCAGTTTACTCCTTGTACCACAGATTAAATACCTTTGAATCACAGTGTAGAAGTTAATAGTCCAAATTCACCCATTCATGAATCTCACAATATCTTCTGTTTTTTTATTTGTAAACAAATTATATCAGACTTTGTGCACACTAAGTGTCATCCATAAAACATCACTGGTGGTGAATTGTAAAATGTAACCATTATAGATTTTTTTTAGTGTTTACAGTGGAAAAGTAAGTTTCTTGTTGACAAATCTGCTTGGATACTGACCTGCACAGACACATTGAAAAAAAGAGGATCCAAAACATTAAAAAACAAACAAGAAATGAATGTATTTATGTTAGATTACTATATAAAGAAATTGTAGACACACATCCTTTTATCAGAAATGCAAGTTTTATATGTGTACAATCATTGACAGTATATAATAAAGTCATTGCAGACAGGAGGTGTTAATTTTGTTTTTAACACAATACTGCCACCTACTGGACCTTTTTGAAAGGTATTTTTTTTAAAAATAGATGAATTAGAAATACTGTATGTTGTCAACTATCTGTTTCATTTCAGACATTTCAGGTAAAATCCCTGTTTCATGTCATTTCAAAAGCTTTTTTGAATAAAATGACATTGTGTGATTCAACAAAAGAGTGAAATAAATGCAAGAAATCAGTGCTGTAATTCCCTGTAATGCAAGGGTGGAATATAAAAAACATCTATAACTTTACTGTCTATGTTAATACTTTGACAGGGGAGTGTGTGCAGGCAGCCGACTGTGGGAGGGTGAAGAGGGAGCTGAGAGACAGATGATGGAGGGGAGTTGGTGGTAGGAGCAGACATGGGGGACAGTCCTCTGTGGCTGGGGAGGGAGAGAGCCTCCATGTGAGGTTCAGGAGGTGACTGGGGACCTTGCTGTTTGGGTCCTGGCTGTTGCTGCAGGATCTTGCTGTTTTCAGCCAGCAACTGCTCTCTGTCCACCCTGACCAGAGCTCTACAACACACAGTCAGAGCAATAGAAAGGACTGTGTACATGCAAGTAGAGACTAGAGACATAATTAATGTGTTATATCAGTTTGGGAAAAGTATTTGTGGTGGACCTGTTTGATATTGTTCCATGTTGACCAGTCTACATTTTAGTGTGAAGAAATCATGTGTGTTTAGGGGGAAAATCATAGGATTTTGTTTTGCCTCTTTACTGCCACCTGCTGTCAAAAGTGTCAATAGTGCTGTCAAAAAGTGCAGTAATTATAAAGAGGAAACAGCTCCTATTAAACAAATATTTGCTGCATTATAAAGTGACTTTATCAATAAATGTGATACATGTCCTGATCACATTTATGGATTATGCTAGTCAAGGCAGCAATATTTCTCTGAGCAGTTATGAATATATTTAGAAAACAGGATCCAATGACTCCCTGAAGGTAAGGAAAACAGGGAAGAGAATAAATAGTAGAAGCTGGTGAGTGTTGGAAACGGATTAGATGGTTTGGACTTTTTACAGGCAATGTTGGACGTAAGAAAAAATGATAATTAGATGAGTGTTAATGGAATGAATAGAGAGAACCCCTTCCTGAAGGAGTCTGAGTCTATGTAACCCTCTGTTAACTTGGGAACACTCTCTTTATTATATGGTCCCCCCGGATTGCTCCTATCATCCAGATGATAAAAAGGTAAACACACACTTTACCTTTATATTTCAACATGACCACATCCGCAGCTTCTGTCTCTGTCTCATTCTCTCACTTACACTCTCCTCCATTCACCAGCTTAGAAAGACACAAAAAAACATACAAACACACAGAATTAACAAAAGTCACTGTCTATTTAGAGTCTAAACTCAGAGAGAACAATTTAATTGCATAATACCAGGTAAGGCTTAATTTGAGAGTAATGACTGACTATCTTGCAATATAATATAATATGAAGTGATCCATTTTGTGTGTAAATATACAGTTCATTAATTAATAAATATGATGCACACAGCTCGCAGCGTGACTTAATAGTTAGGGGAGAACGGGGTAAATTGAGCCAGTGGGTAAAATGAGACACCCCCTTTATCTAGAAAACCATAAACAAAAGTAATAATGTGACCACAAATAAAGAAAGTATAGTTCACATCACTCAATCCATCTTGGACTCCAGCACATGGAGAGAGTGGTCAGCAAAACAGAGCAAAAACAAAAGATTTTTGTCATGTCAAGTGAATTCATCATGTTACTAAAGTTATCAGTCTTGTATCTTAATTAAAATAAATCAGTTTTGGACATTATTACATGTTGATTTAAGTCAGTGTAAGCTACAAAACAAGGTCATAAACTTAGCATAATTGTGGATCTGAGCCACTGTGTGAAACAGTTTTGTCAAAATGAAGGTTGTGGGGTAAAACGTGCCAGTGATGTTGGAGCAAGTTGAGTCAATGGTTCAATTTACCCCCCAAAATTATTTTCTGATATTCTAGAGACTAGACACACTGTTCCTGTTCATGTTTGATCACCGTTACAAGTGTTACAATGTTGATGAATAAATACCTAATTGTTATCTAATGTTATGTTTAAGCCAAACACAAACATGCTGTACATACAGACGGGTGACAGATTAAAGGAAAAACCAACATAAAGTGTTTTAGTAAGGTGTTGGGCCACCATGTGTCACCAGAACAGCTTCAATACACCTTGGCATTGATTCTACAAGTCTCTGAAACTCTTCTGGAGTGATGAACACTATTCTTCAAAAAGATATTCCCTCATGTGGTGTTTTGATGATGGTGGTGGAGAGCGCCGTCTAACACCTCAGTCCAAAATCTCTCATAGGTTTCAATTGGTTTGAGATCTGGTGACTGTGAAGGTCATAGCATATGATTCACATCATCTTCATACTCATCAGACCATTCAGTGACCCCTCATGTCCTATGGATGGGGACATCCTGGAAGAGACCACTCCCATCAGGATAGAAATGTTTCATCATAAGATAAAGGTGATCACTCACAACATCTTTGTATTGATTAGCAGTGATTCTTCCCTCTAAGGGGTCAAGTGGACCCAAACCATGCCAGCAAAATGCCCCCCAGAGCATAACAGAGCCACCAGACCCCCTCACTGTAGGGGTCAAGCATTCAGACCTAGACCAGTTTTTCCTTTAATTTGTCACCTGTCTGTAGACACAAAAGCACATTTACACACACATTCTTTCTGTAGCTACAGTAACACACAAAGATCAGTTTAATCTTTACTGAAAATGTGTGTCCCTGCCCTGCCTCTTTACATACAACCATGCCATTCAGTACAACACTGGAAACAACATTGAAAAGTGACTCAAACGTGCCCTCTGCAGACCTGAACCAGTGGACCAGATGTTATAACTTCTCATCACTATTATATCTCACAAATGTAGTTTACAAGATGATACTTTTTGGAACATGAAATCAATTAAAATCCCACTTTTACAATAAAAAAGTAAGCTGGTTGCATGATGTGAGTTTGGGACAATATATAGTAACTGGTGGTGGAGGTATGTACAGAAAAAGAAGGTAACCTGTTTCACACTTAATCCTTTTGTTTTGTTGACACTGACTTCACTTTCTAAATGTTTGGGGTCACAGTACAGACCCTACTGCTGAATGAGTAAAAATTATAAAAACTGCAACAAATTTCCCCCTTTTATTCATACTTTATTAAAACCAATATGTAGAAACGTATTGAATGTTTGCAACAAACTTGCACATTTTCTGACAGTGAGAAAATACAGAATACAGAAATGGCCATAAAGCATTGTTATTACAACAAATAAGGTGATATTTCTCGTTTTATACATGCATGAACAAAGTCGTTTTGTTTGGCAAAAAGTCATTCACAGACAGAAATGTACATGATGTCTAAATGTTCACATTACTTATATTTGGGTTTAATTACACCCCATAGAGGTCTAAAAGGAGTGAGAGGACTAAGTCATTGACTTCTTATTAACAAACTGTTATAAAGCTTCAATAACTGAAAGGTAGTGCTGTGTAAAAACTACTACCAACACCAATCACAGAAAATCAACTGTAATTATCAATGTTTTACAGCTGGGGACCCCTAACAGAAGTAATGCATAATTTTCTGCTGCGGACTTCTGAAACATGTCATCAGTTTAAAATCATGTTTATATGCATTTCTCATTTCTCAATTATGCAAAATCATTAAATGTCAAGCTGATAACACAACAGTAAGTACAGTATGTGTGTGAGCTGTTAAAATAGGCTCCAGGACAACCAATAGAATGATGGTATGTTTACTTAAAGATATGAAAATACAAAATCTTTAGAGCTCAAACAAAACAATTTTAGAATTGATATAATAGAATTGATTAGAAGAATTTTTAGTTTAAGCTGCATGGACACGTTGAGAAGGAGGGCTGTCATCAGTCAGTCCAGGATCACAGTCAGCGTCCCTGAAGGTGTAAAAAGTCAGCCCAGAATCAGTTCCCTTACTGTATATCTACAATTGCACGTACTGTGGGGAATATGCTGCCTGCTAAATGTTCACTAACCTCTCACTGGTTTATCCAGAGCTTTGCATGCTTCTTAGGGGTTCAGTCACACCAGAGTCACTGAAACAAGTTCATATTAAAAAGCAGAAAGTGTTTCTTTTCTGTAACATCACAGTTTAAAATATGAATAAAGGAATTTTATGAATAAGACATAATTTCACTTACTTTGTTGGCTGTTGATTGCGGTCTCTGTTTCTCTTTTTACAGCAGAAATATGCAGTGAGACCAAAGACTAATATTAGTGCTAAACCTGTGGAATCAAGAAGTTGACATTTAATATAATTGTATAAATATACAATAAATGCAGCCCATGATAAAATTTAGATCTCACCTGGCTGTCTTTAGTTTAGGCAGCATTTGAAAGACAAGTAATTCAGCCATGAGAGAAAGCAAGTAGACAGAGGATGGCAGAGTAAAAGCAAATAGGATTAGTAGCAAAAAGACAGATTTTACAGAATTGAATAATAACACTTCATGGCAGACATGGGTAACAGTAACAGTAACTTATCCAGAAGTTGAAAAAACATGACATAGACAGACAAAGTATCACATTTATTGGTGTTCAGTACTTACCAAAAACTCCCCAAAGTCCCCATTTTGCATGGTCCTCCCTGACATTTTGTTGATCCTTGGTGGAGATGGGAGTTGATGTAGGAGCTGGAGGAAAGAGGAAAAGCTCCAGTCAATAGTCAATCACATCAGCGGGCAGCAGGATGAAAGGTGTGTATCTGCATGAAAAGCTTACCATTGATAAAATCACAAATGTTGTTACGGTCTAGTTGAAAAAAACAAGAGAAGTGTTACATAGTGTCAATCAACATACTGTACGAGTTGGATAGAAACATTTCATTGAGAACACATATAACTCTAGGATTTCATTTGACATGAAGAGTGTTTTGTTTTGCTTTTTGTGACATGTGCACTGATTTCAAGTCAGCAAAAAGTGGCAGCAGAGTGTTTTCAAGAGTTCAAATGTGGATGGTCTGGTAACTTTTAGCAGTGGGCAGAGATTTAATTTCTCTTCAACAAGAAATGATTGCAACAAACAGCGCCCTCAGCTGGAACCATCAGTCCCTGACAACAAAGAAACTTTAAAACTGTATAAAGCACCCTCTCATCAGTCGACAGCTATCTTTACTGTGAGAGATTATAAGCCCGAGCATGATATGCAGCACCAAATCTAGTTTGAAACAATTACGTTTACATGCACACTAGCATCCTGCTTTTATCCTTTGATCATATTCAGGATGTAATGTTCTCATTGAACAGGAAAAACCTCGTTCCTCTCCCTGTATCAGCAAGTGTGTGTTTAATTCCTCAACATCCCTGCTACTAGTATGAACCCTGTGTGGTTTCTGGTTGTCTTGGTAACAAAATAATAGAGTAAATAAACAATGTATACAGGTGTCAGACAACATGTGTCATCATTACAATGTTGTTCTTCCTTTTGTTTGTTTTACGGACAAACTTCACATGACAGACTGAACAAAAACCTGGATAAGAGGTTTACATGACAGTATCTCTACCTCCTTCACAGTACAAATGTAGAATATTCAGGTTTTTCAATATTGTGTTGAAGGGTTATTCAGGTTTCTGAAACTTAGATATTAAGTTTTTAATGTGCAAATACAATAAAAACTCCTAAAACACCATCAAAGCTGGGATACTGGTGTGCATGTAAACACACTTGATCTGTGCAATCTGTTGTTTTCTGAGCCAGGTGTGAATGATTTCAAGAAAATCACACTGAACAGTATTTTAAGTGCTTAGAAAGTAAATACCTGGACATTTTTCGGTCTTCATATATTCATTGGCCCCTTCAAACTGACAGACATGATCTGTATCCCTGGAAATGAATGCCCGACCGTCGTGCTGGCAGACAGTATTGGGTGGTGGAAGGCCTGTGCAACTTCTGATGTCGGTGTTACTGAAGACTAGCTCATCATTGCAAAACACACGAGTCACATCAGTGGCACATCCTGGGGTCTCGCAGAAAAACAGCTGCACAGGACTGTGTCGATGATACACTGCAGAGTGTACTTTATACACCAAATCTCTCAACATTAACGCTCATCGTTGGGTTGAGACATGAAAATATCATCCATTGGAAAAGTAAAATTAAAAGTGCCTTAGCCTACCCGAGAGTTTTTCCTCACGTTTCTGTGCAAATAATCCAACATTTCATTAAAATCCAGGAATTGACGGGATTACTTGTGAAACATCACCGTGTTGGGATATTCTCTACTCTACTCTTGTATATTCGGTAAAGTACCGGTATGAACCTCCTGAAAGACAGCTGTGGTATTATGATTATAACAGAAATCATATAAAACTGCAGTCAGCTTTTGTTTATTTCACAATTATCAGATAGGCCCTACAATAATTATAATGTCAATCATTTTAAAAAAAAAGCATGTTTCATGTTTTAAAAAGTAAATTAAAAAGTACTTACAGTGTGACAACAGCAGAGCAAAGTGCAGAAAATCTTGAGACATATAGAAGCAAACTGTTGCAGAACTTTACGAAAAAGGTTGAGCTGCAGGAAGCACAGAAAGTTACCCTCTGTGTCAACCGTTATCTTTACTTTTATACATCTGTGAAAATTGTCAGAAAACAAGTCCGCTATTACTCACCAGTATCTTGCTTAATTCTGAGCAAGGAACTCACAGAAGGTTGGCAGGGAGTGTACACTATAGTTTACTCAGTAGAGCGTTTCACGAGTTAAATAGAAAGAGGAACAGCCTCACACATTTGAGGTTTTCCACTGGGCTAAGTTGCTAACCGCAAATACGGGTTTGCGCATGCGATTTAGCTAAATTTGAGTCAACAGGAATCCACCGAGATTAAACCCATTACATTTTGATGTGAACGGTGTTATGAAAGCCACAGTATACAATCAATGCTACTTAACCACTGTGCACTGTAGAAACATTGTGCAAACAGAGCTATGTCAGTTCCACATTAAGAGTTGTCTGAGGGAAGTAACTAACCACCCACACAACTTCACTCATGGTGTAAGATGCTTTATTCCATAACAGCAAACTGTTAACTACTAGAAACATCGTAGAGTTAGTGTGGAGAACAGTAACACTAATCACTGTGTACCAGATAACATCTGTGGTGATTTAGAACACAATTTACCTAAACTTATGTCCGTAAACACAATGTCTCACATGCTGGGAACTCCGTCCACCTACCCCCAACAACTACAGTATTAAATCAAATAAAACAACTGGTGAATGTGTCTGAAAAGAAAATGAGTGGTTAAAGAAACAGACAATATAGAGATAAGAGGTGTCTGTAAAGTAAGTAAGTAAACCCGGAGTTTCTCTCTGTCTCTTCTCTCTTACAGACTCAGACACGCTGTTTCATCTCCTCATTCATTCAGTCCGTATTTTAGAGCATATCGAAGCACATTCATTAGCGGAGGTTTACTATCTGGTTGGATATTAGTTGAGTTGATCAGTCAGTTTGAACAGCGGTTTTTGCCTTCACATTCAAATATTACACAGCGTGAATTCACCCTCAGCTCAGAATAAAACCTCTGCTTGTATCAGAGCCATAATGAACCACTGATATACAACAATAACAGACTTGATGGAGGAAACAACATTCTTGATCTTTACCTTGTTTATCATTTTGATATCAGGACTCCTCGTTAAACTTTGTTATGTGCACTTTGTTCACTTTATTGAAATTATGCTGAGAAGCACGTCTACCTCATAAACCACCTCATCTGTGTGATTTATTTTCAAATGAAATATAACATTAACATTTATATCCTGTCTATCGTGTGCTTGAAGCTTGTAATGAAGTATTCAGGTTAAGACCCTTCAGAGCTGCTTGTTCTCATGTGTTATGAACACTGGTGTTAAACTAGTGCCACACAGGAAGTGATGCGTTTGTTTATAATGACCACAACAATCTTTTCATCATGTTTGTTGATCGTCTAACGTCATGAAAACTGTAAAACTGTGAGTTCTGACCTTCTTTCCAGAATTTATATCTTTAACTTCTCAACATTGCTCCCTGAGTCTTACCTTTGCCTACCACAGTGGTAAGTAGGGCCTGGACAACTATTGATTATATTGTGTATGAACAGGGCTGTACAGAGACCTTTAGAGGGGCAGGTGCTCAAACACCAAACCACCAACATAATTTACAGCATGATCTGCTGAATTATAGCAACACATATTCAAACACAATGTAACATGAAATCTTGCAACGAACCAAATCAAACTACATCATTGTTCCCCACCTGATGAAATCAGAGGGAGACTATGATTTGCTCTGTGGTGTGTGTGTGTGTGTGTGTGTGTGTGTGTGTGTGTGTGTGTATGTGTGTGTGTGTGTGTGTGTGTGTGTGTGTGTGTGTGTGTGTGTGTGTGTGCTCTTGGCACCTAATAAACATCACACAGCCA
The DNA here is from genome assembly GCF_914725855.1 of Thunnus albacares. Classification (NCBI taxonomy): domain Eukaryota; kingdom Metazoa; phylum Chordata; class Actinopteri; order Scombriformes; family Scombridae; genus Thunnus; species Thunnus albacares. The sequence goes on from NC_058113.1 coordinate 30,246,784, forward strand.
AAGGCAACATTCTCTGCAGGCTGGATGATATATATATGTTCAGACGCAACGCTAGAGCAGGGGCCTGTTTCAGAAAGCAGGTGTCAAAGTGACACATAATTCTAGTCCTACTTGATCTTATATTTTATCTTCTTTGGTCTTATTTTTGTTATATACATCTGGTTTTAGTGAGTTGCCCTGCATGCTTTTTTTATATGGTTTTATATTTTCTGATATTGTGTTTTAACTTGGCCTGAGTGCATTGAACTCTAATTGATCAAGTGATGGACTAAGTGAGAACACCGGTGAGTGTCCATCAATTCACCATTTACCAGACTTACATTTCCTTGATGATGATAAAGTGGAATCTGACTGTGTATCAGGCTGCAGCTACATCACATTTTAAATATATTTGTTCAGCTTTAATCTGACGGACAAAACACAGGAGGCAGCAACTGAAGATGAAAAATATAGTTAAAGATTTAAAACATATATAGATCAAAGACATAGAGACATGACTGTAGCTCTCAGTCTGATCCAGTAATAACGTGTTTGGTGATTTGCACTTGAAAAGGCGTCGAGGTTAAAATACAGAATATTTTAAATATTTAGACATCTATTTGTATCTCAGCTCAACAGCATTCAGTGACTTTATTTCAGCTTCTTCAACAACTGTAATAAATGTAAACATTGTCACTAAAATGCTGTTAAAACACGTTAAGATTATGCTCCCTATTTAAAAATCTCACTTTCAAACTACATTCTTCATCCGCATCACAATCCTGCTCACTCAGCATATTAACATATAATCTCCAGTATTATAGGAATTATATTCCATCAGTGCGACCAATCACATCATGAGTGATAGAGATAATTATTCATTGATCCCACATGTCTAAAGCTTCATACCGATTGTTTAAATTGAAACTGAGATTATACATTATGTGCAATAAAGATTTCAGTGCAGGAGCTGCTCTGCCTCCTGTGTTTTGTCCGTCAGATTAAAGCTGAACAAATATATTTAAAATGTGATGTAGCTGCAGCCTGATACACAGTCAGATTCCACTTTATCATCATCAAGGAAATGTAAGTCTGGTAAATGATGAATTGATGGACAACACTGAATAAAACTTTATTGTGTAAACTTATTGACACTTTTACCGCTCTGACACAGGCTCTTTTTTATAGATAAATGTGCAGCGTCCGCACACACATGCATTCATATCTTTAAGTCCACTGGATTAAAATAGAGGTCCTGCCTTTTATTTACCTGTTGCCATAGTGACTCGTAGTATCGGAGCTTGACTGAACCTGCTTTCTGAAACAGGCCCCTGCTCTAGTGCTGCGTCTGAACATATATATATCATCCAACCTGCACACACACACACACACACACACACACACACACACACACACACACACACACACACACACACACACACACCACAGACCAAATCATAGTCTCCTACATGAGAGAAGAACAAGATTTCATGTTACATTGTGTTTGAATATGTGTTGCTATAATTCAGCAGATCATGCTGTAAATTATGTTGGTGGTTTGGTGTTTGAGCACCTGCCCCTCTAAAGGTCTCTGTACAGCCCTGTTCATACACAATATAATCAATAGTTGTCCAGGCCCTACTTACCACTGTGGTATGCAAAGGTAAGACTCAGGGGGCACTAGCAAGGAAGCTAAAACAATAATCAACAATCAACAATAATCAGAACCTGATTTATAGGAAGGGATGGGCAAGTGAACAGACAAGGGCTGTGTTCAAGATCAGTTTGGGGGAAGTGTTTCCTAGTGCTCCCTACCACACGAAGAACCATGAAATATTAACTGCACCTTCAGATATTGTAATCAACTTAACCTGCAGCATCTTGTAGCACAGTTACATTACTGCACACAGACACCTGAGAAAGGCTTTTAAAAACATGTTACTTGAACTGAATTCATAGAAGAACAAACTGTAGACTGACTGAGATCTGACTAAAAGTCCTTTGGTCAGTCATGTAGAATAAGGAAGATGAACATGAGCACATGTTGTGATGCATGAATGAAACCTGACTTATCTTTTCACAAGTGTGATGACTGAACTTTGACCTCATGTGTTGATGACTCCTCTCCTCTGTCTCCTCTCACAGGGAGAAGATGATCTGCAGGATCCTTCTGCTCATCAGCCTGACCTCCTGTGTCTGTGGTTAGTTTAAACCTTCAGTTTGACATAAAGATGAACAACAGAATAAACCTAAAGCTGGTAGATGACAGTTGGGAAGATCCTCTATCTTCAGTTATTGATTAGATTGTATTAAGTATTGGCATCATGCATTACCTTTTTTATACTCTTGTATCTTTAAACACTTAGCTGTATTTCTAAATATATATAGGTGGAGTTTAAGGGCTCAAATGTTAAAGTTCTTAGTTTGTCTGGTCCTCACTTTCCCTCTCTGTCTCCTCAACAGGAACATTTGTATTGAACGTGACAGAGACCTCCTACCAGGCAGAGGAGAACCACAACATCACACTGGAATGGATGTTTACAACCAAAACTGACAGTTCCTCCACCGTACTTATAATTAATTGTCAACTGTTAACTGATGTTAAACCCTTGGTCCTGTATCATCTATATAAGGGTGTTGAGGACTCAGAGTTTCAGGATGGACAGTTTGCAGGACGAGTTCAGTGTGACAAAGACGCCCTCAGAGAAGGACGAATCAGACTTCACGTGTTCAGAATCAGGACTGATGACTCAGGTCTGTACCAGTGTGAAGTGAGAACAGATTATGGTTTGAACAGAGGAAAAGGCCGACTCAATGTCACTGGTAAGATGATTCAGTAAAACTCAGCAGAACTATGAAATATGTTCCAACTTAATGTGTTGTGGTTATTTAGTTTTCTTTAGTGAAATGTTGTTTCTTCACATGAATGACACAGATGTGTTTGGTGTCTTTACAGCAGCGAGGGATTGGCCTGAACCTGAGACACCAAACACAGCGAGTCGGGAAAGGATCGGCCTCTACTGTGTACTGGGACTGACAGCAGCAGCTATATCTGTACTGGCTGTTTATTCATTCACTCTCTGCCTGTTAAACAAGATTTATACTCGGTCCAGTGGTGGATTTCAGAAAACTTACAGTTTAGCAGATGGATCAGAGGAAACAGTTTGATTCACTTTTATACCAAAGACACAGAACACACAAGTTTCCCATTGGCTGGCAGGTAACCATAGCAACAACCTTGATGCTTCATGCACTTAAATTACAAACTGTAAAAACTAATAATGATTAAAACACATCCTGCCTTTATTTTCTCCAGTAAGTGGCCATGGTATCAGAGCCATAATGAACCACTGATATACAACAATAACAGACTTGATGGAGGAAACAACATTCTTGATCTTTACCTTGTTTATCATTTTGATATCAGGACTCCTCGTTAAACTTTGTTAGATCTGAAATGTGCACTTTGTTCACTTTATTGAAATTATACTGAGAAGCATGTCTACCTCATAAACCACCTCATCTGTATGATTTATTTTCAAATGAAATATAGCATTAACATTTTTATCCTGTCTATCATGTGCTTGAAGGTTGTAATGAAGTATTCAGGTTAAGACCCTTCAGAGCTGCAGCAGCCACACAGGAAGTGATGCGTTTGTTTATAATGACCACAACAATCTTTTCATCATGTTTGCTGATCGTCTAACGTCATGAAAACTGTAAAACTGAGTTCTGACCTTCTTTCCAGAATTTATATCTTTAACTTCTCAACATTGATCTTTGTTGTTTTATTGTAATGTGTAATTGAAACTGAGATTTACTGTTGCTGTTTTTAATCCTGTCTGTTACAGTGAGCTCTTATTTACTGTCTGTTATTGATTATCAGTCTTTCACATGTATGTTTGAGAGAAAACCTTTGAACTGGAAACACTGGTATTAAGGATAAAGACCAGCAGAGGGAGCTCTTCACTGGAAGTCAGCTCATCTTGTTTAGAGATCCTCACCTGGCTGCAGGTTACAGCTGTGTGCTCATTTACACCTTTAGGCTCATTGAAACATAACAGATGTATCACAGAGATCTGCTACTGTTATGTGTTTTATCTGTGATATTTACTTAGAATAACAGAAACCAGCAATTTCTCTGTTTAATATCTCAAACTACAACACTGGTGAAAGTGCTTTGTGGATGGACTGAAAATGACTTCAAATGTGTTCCAAGCTGTAAATGAATAGTGTCAGGCAAAGCAGTTTACTCCTTTGTGACAAAGTGGGTGAGAATACACCATTTGTCCCTACTTTCACCATCAACGCCACATAGCTCATGAATTTAAACATGCTTGTTAAGAGTTTGTTTAGCCATATGTCCATGATCAATCTGTAACTTGCAGACACATACTATCCCGGGTTTGTTAGTGGTTTGCATTAAGTTTGGTTACAGTCCACATACCAGCAACATTTTTAGTTAAAGTAATACAACTTATTTATTGGGTTAGTTCTGCATTTCATAATTCAATCATTCTTTTTGTGCTACTTATCATAACCACCATGTGCTCCACAGACAACAGGAGGAGACACCCAACAATGTCCTGTATTTATACACTGGGTGACATCTTTGTTAATGTCACTGGGTTGGATAATGTGGGGGGTGGTAGTAAATTATGTTAAGTAAGTTATGTACTGTGACTTTGATCTGTTTATGTATGGTTGCAAGTGCATTATATGGTAAGCTATGGAAAAGTGTTTCACCATGGAGGTTGGTAAGATTGAATAACTTTATCTCTTACCTGTTTTTGGGAGAGACATGGGATGTGCCTGCAGCAATGGTACAGCCCAGATTGACTCTGATGGACTGCTGATGGAAGGGTCTATTTAATTTTATTTTTTGTAAATAATTTTTTTGTTGTTCTTACATGTGAAGCATGGTGCCAATTTTTCTTGTAAATAAACCACCTTGTGACACCTGGACAAGGTTTCCTGTGTCTGCCTCCTACCAAGTGACCAGCCACTCCGGTCAAGCTACACCACATCCTTGTACCACAGATTAAATACCTTTGAATCACAGTGTAGAAGTTAATAGTCCAAATTCACCCATTCACGATACTCACAATATCTTCCGTTTTTTTTTACTATTATTATTATTTATACGCAAATTATATCAGACTTCGTGCACACTAAGTAGCATCCATAAAACATCACTGGTGGTGAATTGTAAAATGTAACCATTATAGATTTTTTTAGTGTTTACAGTGGAAAAGTAAGTTTCTTGTCACAAATCTGCTTGGATACTGACCTGCACAGACACATTGAAAAAAAGAGGATCCAAAACATAAAAAAACAAACAAGAAATGAATGTCTATATGTTAGATTACTATATAAAGAAATTGTAGACACACATCCTTTTATCAGAAATGCAAGTTTTATATGTGTACAATCATTGACAGTATATAATAAAGTCATCGCAGACAGGAGGTGTTAATTTTGTTTTTAACACAATACTGCCACCTACTGGACTTTTTTGAAAGGTATTTTTTTTAAATAGATGGATTAGAAATACTGTATGTTTGTCAACTATCTGTTTCATTTCAGGCATTTCAGGTAAAATCCCTGTTTCATGTCATTTCAAAAGCTTTTTTAAATAAAATGACATTGTGTGATTCAACAAAAGAATGAAATAAATGCAAGAAATCAGTGCTGTAATTCCCTGTAATGCAAGGGTGGAATATAAAAAACATCTCTAACTTTACTGTCTATGTTAATACTTTGACAGGGGAGTGTGTGCAGGCAGGCAGCCGACTGTGGGAGGGTGAAGAGGGAGCTGAGAGACAGATGATGGAGGGGAGTTGGTGGTAGGAGCAGCCATCGGGGACAGTCCTCTGTGGCTGGGGAGGGAGAGAGCCTCCATGTGAGGTTCAGGAGGTGACTGGGGACCTTGCTGTTTGGGTCCTGGCTGTTGCTGCAGGATCTTGCTGTTTTCAGCCAGCAACTGCTCTCTGTCTACCCTGACCAGAGCTCTACAACACACAGTCAGAGCAATAGAAAGGACTGTGTACATGCAAGTAGAGACTAGAGACATAATTAATGTGTTATATCAGTTTGGGAAAAGTATTTGTGGTGGACCTGTTTGATGTTGTTCCATGTTGACCAGTCTACATTTTAGTGTGAAGAAATCATGTGTGTTTGAGGGGAAATCATAGGATTTTGTTTTGCCTCTTTACTGCCACCTGCTGTCAAAAAGTGTCAATAGTGCTGTCAAAAAGTGCAGTAATTATAAAGAGGAAACGGCTCATATTAAACAATAATTTGCTGCATTATAAAGTGACTTTATCAATAAATGTGATACATGTCCTGATCACATTTATGGATTATGCTGGTCAAGGCAGCAATATTTCTCTGAGCAGTTATGAATATATTTAGAAAACAGGATCCAATGACTCCCTGAACGTAAGGAAAACAGGGAAGAGAATAAATAGTAGAAGCTGGTGAGTGTTGGAAACGCATTAGATGGTTTTGGACTTTTTACAGGCAAAGTTGGACATAAGAAAGAATGAAAATTAGATGAGTGTTAAGGGAATGAATAGAGAGAACCACTTCCTGAAGGAGTCTGAGTCTATGTAACCCTCTGGTAACTTGGGAACACTCTCTTTATAATATGGTTCCCCCGGATTGCCCCTATCATCCTGTAGACGATAAAAGGGTAAACACACACTTTACCTTTATATTTCAACATGACCACATCCGCAGCTTCTGTTTCTGTCTCATTCTCTCACTTACACTCTCCTCCATTCACCAGCAGGAAGCAGGATTTGGGGTCAGGCAGGCAACTTCAGGTTTAACTTTGGGTTTTCAGTCCTTAAACGCTGTTTCACTTTTTACCGGGCCCATCACCATGGTAACTGACGCTGAACAGCTAAAATGTTCCGGAGCAGGTCAACTTCAGAGGATCGGGTCACAACCGGTCAACACTCTGACCACTGACCAATCAGATGACTGGAAAAAAGAGTCATCATTCCTACAAGATCTCGACATGGACAAAAGTCCTGAGTTTACAATAAAGTGACGAGTAAAAAAGAGCAAATATATATATATCTCTATAGGCCAGTGGAAACATTTTATTGCTCTAGACTTTCTATTTCCACTCTGGTTTTAAAACAGAGCTTCTAACAAACAGAGAGATCGTTTGCGACACTATTCACATAATGATAATTTTAGCTGCATTTTAATAGTATAAAGTTTCTTTTATCCCCGGAGTGACAGCTGACAGTGTGGATGATTTTACACTCTGATTCATCACTGCAGCTCAGAATAACATGAGACAACTGTGTGATGATAACTGGAAATAAAAACGAAATATTGTCTTTTATCAGAACAACAACCTGATCTAGTGTTAACTGGCTCCTATGATCATAAATGCAACATTTCATTCAGATAGACTCATCAGTTATGAACTACTTTTCCACTCTTTACTCTCTCTTTACTGACTCTGATGACGTCGCTCGTGATTAAGAACCCCGCCTCTTTCACATGAACGCACTCGCAGCTGGAGAAGCCAGAGTTGACTGAGCAGCTTGATAACCGGCTTCATAGTTCTGGTTTTCTGGACGGTCAATGTTAAGTTCAGTGGAGCCAGGTAACGAAAAGATGTCCTGGGTATGTTGAACTTGCTTCGTAGTACAGGCCTCCGGTCAATTCCTGGATTTTAATGAAGTGTTGGATTATTTGTACAGAAAAGTGGGGCAAAACTCTAGGGTAAGGCAAATTTAATTTTACTTTTTCCAATGGTTGATGTTTTCATGTCTCAATCTAACGATGAGCATTAATATTGAGACATTTGGTTTATTAATGAAACTGCAGTGCATTATCGCTATTCTTTCCCTCATGTAAAACGTTTGTGTTTACTGTATGCGTTGCTATAAGTATGTGTAAAATTAATATTAGTCGTGTTTGGTTTATATTACCGTATGCTTGCACATATTAAGTAGAATCTGTACACTTTTTGTCGTTACTTTTTCCGCATGTTATTTGAATCTGTTACGCAGAAATGTCATTGAATGGGAAGCAGTGTTCATTCGTTGCGCGAGAAGCTCCACCGGAAACGAAACCACGGATAGAAAGTGGTACAGGAAATAGAGTCATCATGTGAATACTCATTTCCCGGTGTTAACCGATATTCAATGACAGGGTCCGGAGAGGATTACGAAACCGCCCACACAACTTCACTCATGGTGTAAAATGCTTCATTCCATAACAGCAAACTGTTAGCTACTAGAAATATCATAGAGTTAGTGTGGAGAACAGTAACACTAATCACTGTGTACCAGATAACATCTGTGGTGATTTAGAACACAATTTACCTAAATTTATGTCCGTAAACACAATGTCTCACATGCTGGGAACTCCGCCCACCTACCCCCGACAACTACAGTATTAAATCAAATAAAACAACTGGTAAATGTGACTGAAAAGAAAATTAGTGGTTAAAGAAACAGATAATATGGTGACGGTATTAATAAGTATTAATGAAAATCTTTTACTATTAGATTTTGATGAATTAAAATTGACTACAGTATCCAAAAGAAAGACAAACAAGACCAAACAAGACTACATAATTTCTGTTTGCAAAGACCAAATGTGTTGTTTTTAATCGGCGGGAGGACCGGGGGTCCAAAGCTGTTTTTTAAATAGATGAATTAGAAATACTGTATGTTGTCAACTATCTGTTTCATTACAGACATTTCAGGTAAAATCCCTGTTTCATGTCATTTCAAAAGCTTTTTTAAATAAAATGACATTGTGTGATTCAACAAAAGAATGAAATAAATGCAAGAAATTAGTGCTGTAATTCCCTGTAATGCAAGGGTGGAATATAAAAAACATCTATAACTTTACTGTCTATGTTAATACTTTGACAGGGGAGTGTGTGCAGGCAGGCAGCCGACTGTGGGAGGGTGAAGAGGGAGCTGAGAGACAGATGATGGAGGGGAGTTGGTGGTAGGAGCAGCCATGGGGGACAGTCCTCTGTGGCTGGGGAGGGAGAGAGCCTCCATGTGAGGTTCAGGAGGTGACTTGGGACCTTGCTGTTTGGGTCCTGGCTGTTGCTGCAGGATCTTGCTGTTTTCAGCCAGCAACTGCTCTCTGTCCACCCTGACCAGAGCTCTACAACACACAGTCAGAGCAATAGAAAGGACTGTGTACATGCAAGTAGAGACTAGAGACATAATTAATGTGTTATATCAGTTTGGGAAAAGTATTTGTGGTGGACCTGTTTGATATTGTTCCATGTTGACCAGTCTACATTTTAATGTGAAGAAATCATGTGTATTTGGTGGCTTCCTATTGGATGAAATCATCCAATCAATTTTGTTTTGCCTCTTTACTGCCACCTGCTGTCAAAAGTGTCAATAGTGCTGTCAAGAAGTGCAGTAATTATAAAGTGAAAACAGCTCCTATTAAACAAATATTTGCTGCATTATAAAGTGACTTTATCAATAAATGTGATACATATCCTGATCACATTTATGGATTATGCTGGTCAAGGCAGCAATATTTCTCTGAGCAGTTATGAATATATTTAGAAAACAGGATACAATGGCTCGCTGAACGTAAGGAAAACAGGGGAGAGAATAAATAGTAGAAGCTGGTGAGTGTTGGAAACGCATTAGATGGTTTTGGACTTTTTACAGGCAATGTTGGACGTAAGAAAAAATGAAAATTAGATGAGTGTTAAGGGAACGAATAGAGAGAACCACTTCCTGAAGGAGTCTGAGTCTATGTAACCCTCTGGTAACTTGGGAACACTCTCTTTATTATATGGTCCCCCCGGATTGCCCCTATCATCCTGTAGATGATAAAAAGGTAAACACACACTTTACCTTTATATTTCAACATGACCACATCCACAGCTTCTGTCTCTGTCTCATTCTCTCACTTACACTCTCCTCCATTCACCAGCAGGAAGCAGGATTTGGGGTCAGGGAGGCAACTTCAGGTTTAACTTTGGGTTTTCAGTCCTTAAACGTTGTTTCACTTTTTACCGGGCCCATCACCATGGTAACTGACGCTGAACAGCTCAAATGTTCCGGAGCAGGTTAACTTCAGAGGATCGGATCACAACCGGTCAACACTCTGACCACTGACCAATCAGATAACTGGAAAAAAGAGTCATCATTCCTACAAGATCTCGACATGGACAAAAGTCCTGAGTTTACAATAAAGTGACGAGTAAAAAAGAGCAAATACATATATATATATATATCTCTATAGGTCAGTGGAAACATTTTATTGCTCTAGACTTTCTATTTCCACTCTGGTTTTAAAACAGAGCTTCTAACAAACAGAGAGATTGTTTGCGACACTATTCACATAATAATGATTTTAGCTGCATTTTAATAGTATAAAGTTTCTTTTATCCCCGGAGTGACAGCTGACAGTGTGGATGATTTTACACTCTGATTCATCACTGCAGCTCAGAATAACATGAGACAACTGTGTGATGATAACTGGAAATAAAAACGAAATATTGTCTTTTATCAGAACAACAACCTGATCTAGTGTTAATTGGCTCCTATGATTATAAATGCAACATTTCATTCAGATAGACTCATCAGTTATGAACTACTTTTCCACTCTTTACTCTCTCTTTACTGACTCTGATGACGTTGCTCGTGATTAACAATCCCGCCTCTTTCACATGAACGCGCTCGCAGCTGGAGAAGCCAGAGTTGACTGAGCAGCTTGATAACCGGCTTCATAGTTCTGGTTTTCTGGACGGTCAATGTTAAGTTCAGTGGAGCCAGGTAACGAAAAGATATCCTGGGTATGTTGAACTTGCTTCGTAGTACAGGCCTCTGGTCAATTCCTGGATTTTAATGAAGGGTTGGATTATTTGCACAGAAACGTGAGTAAAAGACTCGTTTAATTTTACTTTTTCCAATGGGTGATGTATTCATGTCTCAACCTAACGATGAGCATTAATATTGAGACATTTGGTGTATAAAGTACACTCTGTAATGTATCATTGTTGTTTTTTTCTCTCATGTGAGCCTTGTTTATTGACTTTATGCATCTCTATTATGTTTTTATTTTTATAGCACTTATCTGAAGTTTATATATTTTGTCAAGGCCAACGAGATACTATGATACAAGTGCTCACAATTGCAAAGTGAAGAACATGAAAGTCATGGAACTTGGGTAAGTTAACGATTAGGCATTGCAGGGGAAGACATTTGATGGTACACATAGTGTGAGTTCTACTACTCTCCTCCCACTACCCTCCGCCCATTTCCTCCCACTGTAGACATGGACAAAATGTTACATATGAGGAAGTCTGGGGAAACTAACTAACCGCGCACACAACTTCACTCATGGTGTAAGATACTTTATCCCATAACAGCAAACTGTTAACTACTAGAAACATCGTAGAGTTAGTGTGGAGAACAGTAACACTAATCACTGTGTACCAGATAACATCTGTGGTGATTTAGAACACAATTTACCTAAACTTATGTCCGTAAACACAATGTCTCACATGCTGGGAACTCCGTCCACCTACCCCCAACAACTACAGTATTAAATCAAATAAAACAACTGGTAAATGTGTCTGAAAAGAAAATTAGTGGTTAAAGAAACAAGAAAAAGAAAAAGTTTAAGGAGAAAGAGAAACAGTTTACACCTGGCATTGACATGCGTCTTGAGTGACTGATTGTGATCAGATCTCACTTCTCCGCTCTATGTGCAAATAAACACGTACATAATTTCTGTTTGCAAAGACCAAATGTGTTGTTGTTTTTTGCGTCTGAACATATATATATCGTCCAGCCTGCAGAGAATGTTGCCTTTGGCTGTGTGATGTTTATTAGGTGACAACAGCACACGCGCGCACACACACACACACACACACACACACAAAACACTCTTTAAGTGTAAGAGACATAAAAATATGAGACAAGTTTAGACTTAAGTAGGATTTACTTTATATTTAGTGAGAAATACTGTTCAGGTGTTCAATAAATGTCCACCCTGATGGGCTGAGGCTGGTAAATGGGATGTCAGGCCACACTGAGGAGAGCTTAGAGGTGTTGCTGTATACTCACCATGCAGTCACAGCATCTTGACCATTTGTGATTTCATCAGGTGGGGAACAATGATGTAGTTTGATTTGGTTTGTTGTAAGATTTCATGTTACATTGTGTTTGAATATGTGTTGCTATAATTCAGCAGATCATGCTGTAAATTATGTTGGTGGTTTGGTGTTTGAGCACCTGCCCCTCTAAAGGTCTCTGTACAGCCCTGTTCATACACAATATAATCAATAGTTGTCCAGGCCCTACTTACCACTGTGGTATGCAAAGGTAAGACTCAGGGAGCACTAGCAAGGAAGCTAAAACAATAATCAACAATCAACAACAATCAGAACCTGATTGATAGGAAGGGATGGGCAAGTGAACAGACAAGGGCTGCGTTCAAGATCCGTTTGGGGGAAGTGTTTCCTAGTGCTCCCTACCACACGAAGAACCCTGAAATATTAACTGCACCTTCAGATATTGTAATCAACTTAACCTGCAGCACCTTGTAGCACAGTTACATTACTGCACACAGACACCTGAGAAAGGCTTTTAAAAACATGTTACTTGAACTGAATTCATAGAAGAACAAACTGTAGACTGACTGAGATCTGACTAAAAGTCCTTTGCTCAGTCATGTATAATAAGGAAGATGAACATGAGCACATGTTGTGATGCATGAATGAAACCTGACTTATCTTTTCACAAGTGTGATGACTGAACTTTGACCTCATGTGTTGATGACTCCTCTCCTCTGTCTCCTCTCACAGGGAGAAGATGATCTGCAGGATCCTTCTGCTCATCAGCCTGACCTCCTGTGTCTGTGGTTAGTTTAAACCTTCAGTTTGACATAAAGATGAACAACAGAATAAACGTTCAGCCTCACAAACATATTTTGTGACTTCCATTTTAAAATATGTCAGTGAAAACATTAGAACTATTAAAGCTGGTAGATGACAGTTGGGAAGATCCTCTATCTTCAGTTATTGATTAGATTGTATTAATTATTGGCATCATGCATTACCTTTTTATACTCTTGTATCTTTAAACACTTAGCTGTATTTCTAAATATATATAGGTGGAGTTTAAGGGCTCAAATGTTAAAGTTCTTAGTTTGTCTGGTCCTCACTTTCCCTCTCTGTCTCCTCAACAGGAACATTTGTATTGAACGTGACAGAGACCTCCTACCAGGCAGAGGAGAACGACAACATCACACTGGAATGGATGTTTACAACCAAAACTGACAGTTCCTCCACCGTATCTATAATTAATTGTGAACTGTTAACTGATGTTAAACCCTTGGGCCTGTATCGTCTATATGAGGGTGTTGAGCTCTCAGAGTTTCAGGATGGACAGTTTGCAGGACGAGTTCAGTGTGACAAAGACGCCCTCAGAGAAGGACGAATCAGACTTCATGTGTCCAGAATCAGGATTGATGACTCGGGTCTGTACGTGTGTAAAGTGAGAACAGATTATGGTTGGAACAGAGGAAAAGGCTGACTCAATGTCACTGGTAAGATGATTCAGTAAAACTCAGCAGAACTATGAAATATGTTCCAACTTAATGTGTTGTGGTTATTTAGTTTTCTTTAGTGAAATGTTGTTTCTTCACATGAATGACACAGATGTGTTTGGTGTCTTTACAGCAGCGAGGGATTGGCCTGAACCTGAGACACCAAACACAGCGAGTCGGGAAAGGATCGGCCTCTACTGTGTACTGGGACTGACAGCAGCAGCTATATCTGTACTGGCTGTTTAGTCATTCACTCTCTGCCTGTTAAACAAGATTTATACTGGGTCCAGTGGTGGATTTCAGAAAACTTACAGTTTAGCAGATGGATCAGAGGAAACAGTTTGATTCAATTTTATACCAAAGACACAGAACACACTAGTTCCCCATTGGCTGGCAGGTAACCATAGCAACAACCTTGATGCTTCATGCACTTAAATTACAAACTGTAAAAACTAATAATGACTAAAACACATCCTGCCTTTATTTTCTCCAGTAAGTGGCCATGGTATCAAAGCCATAATGAACCACTGATATACAACAATAACAGACTTGATGGAGGAAACAACGTTCTTGATCTTTACCTTGTTTATCATTTTGATATCAGGACTCCTCGTTAAACTTTGTTAGATCTGAAATGTGCACTTTGTTCACTTTATTGAAATTATGCTGAGAAGCATGTCTACCTCATAAACCACCTCATCTGTATGATTTATTTTCAAATGAAATATAGCATTAACATTTTTATCCTGTCTATCATGTGCTTGAAGGTTGTAATGAAGTATTCAGGTTAAGACCCTTCAGAGCTGCAGCAGCCACACAGGAAGTGATGCGTTTGTTTATAATGACCACAACAATCTTTTCATCATGTTTGCTGATCGTCTAACGTCATGAAAACTGTAAAACTGAGTTCTGACCTTCTTTCCAGAATTTATATCTTTAACTTCTCAACATTGATCTTTGTTGTTTTATTGTAATGTGTAATTGAAACTGAGATTTACTGTTGCTGTTTTTAATCCTGTCTGTTACAGTGAGCTCTTATTTACTGTCTGTTATTGATTATCAGTCTTTCACATGTATGTTTGAGAGAAAACCTTTGAACTGGAAACACTGGTATTAAGGATAAAGACCAGCAGAGGGAGCTCTTCACTGGAAGTCAGCTCATCTTGTTTAGAGATCCTCACCTGGCTGCAGGTTACAGCTGTGTGCTCATTTACACCTTTAGGCTCATTGAAACATAACAGATGTATCACAGAGATCTGCTACTGTTATGTGTTTTATCTGTGATATTTACTTAGAATAACAGAAACCAGCAATTTCTCTGTTTAATATCTCAAACTACAACACTGGTGAAAGTGCTTTGTGGATGGACTGAAAATGACTTCAAATGTGTTCCAAGCTGTAAATGAATAGTGTCAGGCAAAGCAGTTTACTCCTTTGTGACAAAGTGGGTGAGAATACACCATTTGTCCCTACTTTCACCATCAACGCCACATAGCTCATGAATTTAAACATGCTTGTTAAGAGTTTGTTTAGCCATATGTCCATGATCAATCTGTAACTTGCAGACACATACTATCCCGGGTTTGTTAGTGGTTTGCATTAAGTTTGGTTACAGTCCACATACCAGCAACATTTTTAGTTAAAGTAATACAACTTATTTATTGGGTTAGTTCTGCATTTCATAATTCAATCATTCTTTTTGTGCTACTTATCATAACCACCATGTGCTCCACAGACAACAGGAGGAGACACCCAACAATGTCCTGTATTTATACACTGGGTGACATCTTTGTTAATGTCACTGGGTTGGATAATGTGGGGGGTGGTAGTAAATTATGTTAAGTAAGTTATGTACTGTGACTTTGATCTGTTTATGTATGGTTGCAAGTGCATTATATGGTAAGCTATGGAAAAGTGTTTCACCATGGAGGTTGGTAAGATTGAATAACTTTATCTCTTACCTGTTTTTGGGAGAGACATGGGATGTGCCTGCAGCAATGGTACAGCCCAGATTGACTCTGATGGACTGCTGATGGAAGGGTCTATTTAATTTTATTTTTTGTAAATAATTTTTTTGTTGTTCTTACATGTGAAGCATGGTGCCAATTTTTCTTGTAAATAAACCACCTTGTGACACCTGGACAAGGTTTCCTGTGTCTGCCTCCTACCAAGTGACCAGCCACTCCGGTCAAGCTACACCACATCCTTGTACCACAGATTAAATACCTTTGAATCACAGTGTAGAAGTTAATAGTCCAAATTCACCCATTCACGATACTCACAATATCTTCCGTTTTTTTTTACTATTATTATTATTTATACGCAAATTATATCAGACTTCGTGCACACTAAGTAGCATCCATAAAACATCACTGGTGTTGAATTGTGAAATGTAACCATTATAGATTATTTTAGTGTTTACAGTGGAAAAGTAAGTTTCTTGTTCATGAATCTGCTTGGATACTGACCTGCACAGACACATTGAAAAAAAGAGGATCCAAAACATAAAAAAAACAAACAAGAAATGAATTATGTTAGATTACTGTACAAAGAAATTGTAGACACACATCCTTTTATCAGAAATGCAAGTTTTATATGTATACAATCATTGACAGTGTATAATAAAGTCATTGCAGACAGGAGGTGTTAATTTTGTTTTTAACATAATACTGCAACCTACTGGACTTTTTCTGAAAGTTTTTTTTTTTTAAAAAATAGATGAATTAGAAATACTGTATGTTGTCAACTATCTGTTTCATTTCAGACATTTAAGGTAAAATCCCTGTTTCATGTCATTTCAAAAGCTTTTTTGAATAAAATGACATTGTGTGATTCAACAAAAGAGTGAAATAAATGCAAGAAATCAGTGCTGTAATTCCCTGTAATGCAAGGGTGGAATATAAAAAATATCTCTAACTTTACTGTCTATGTTAATACTTTGACAGGGGAGTGTGTGCAGGCAGGCAGCCGACTGTGGGAGGGTGAAGAGGGAGCTGAGAGACAGATGATGGAGGGGAGTTGGTGGTAGGAGCAGCCATGGAGGACAGTCCTCTGTGGCTGGGGAGGGAGAGAGCCTCCATGTGAGGTTCAGGAGGTGACTGGGGACCTTGCTGTTTGGGTCCTGGCTGTTGCTGCAGGATCTTGCTGTTTTCAGCCAGCAACTGCTCTCTGTCCACCCTGACCAGAGCTCTACAACACACAGTCAGAGCAATAGAAAGGACTGTGTACATGCAAGTAGAGACTAGAGACATAATTAATGTGTTATATCAGTTTGGGAAAAGTATTTGTGGTGGACCTGTTTGATATTGTTCCATGTTGACCAGTCTACATTCTAGTGTGAAGAAATCATGTGTGTTTAGGGGGAAAATCATAGGATTTTGTTTTGCCTCTTTACTGCCACCTGCGGTCAAAAAGTGAAGTAATTATAAAGCGAAAACAGCTCCTATTAAAAAAATATTTGCTGCATTATAAAGTGACTTCATTAATAAATGTGATACATATCCTGATCACATTTATGGATTATGCTGGTCAAGGCAGCAATATTTCTCTGAGCAGTTATGAATATATTTAGAAAACAGGATCCAATGACTCCCTGAACATAAGGAAAACAGGGAAGAGAATAAATAGTAGAAGCTGGTGAGTGTTGGAAACGTATTAGATGGTTTGGACTTTTTACAGGCAATGTTGGACGTAAGAAAGAATGAAAATTAGATGAGTGTTAAGGGAATGAATAGAGAGAACCACTTCCTGAAGGAGTCTGAGTCTATGTAACCCTCTGGTAACTTGGGAACACTCTCTTTATTACATGGTCCCCCCGGATTGCCCCTATCATCCTGTAGATGATAAAAAGGTAAACACACACTTTACCTTTATATTTCAACATGACCACATCCGCAGCTTCTGTCTCTGTCTCATTCTCTCACTTACACTCTCCTCCATTCACCAGCTTAGACAGACACAAAAAAACATACAAACACACAAAATGAACAAAAGTCACTGTCTATTTAGAGTCTAAACTCAGAGAGAACAATTTAATTGCATAATACCAGGTAAGGCTTAATTTGAGAGTAATGACTGACTATCTTGTAATATAATATTGTGTGTAAATATACATTTCATTAAATAATAAATATGATGCACACAGCTCGCAGCGTGACTTAATAGTTAGGGGAGAACGGGGTAAATCAAGCCAGTGGGTAAAATGAGACACCCCCTTTATCTAGAAAACCATAAACAAAAGTAATAATGTGACCACAAATAAAGAAAGTATAGTTCACATCACTCAATCCATCTTGGACTCCAGCACATGGAGAGAGTGGTCAGCAAAACAGAGGAAAAAAAAAAAAACAACAGATTTTTGTCATGTCAAGTGAATTCATCATGTTACTAAAGTTATCAGTCTTGTATCTTAATTAAAATAGATAAGTTTTGGACATTATTACATGTTGATTTAAGTCAGTGTAAGCTACAAAACAAGGTCATAAACTTAGCATAATTGTGGATCTGAGCCACTGTGTGAAACAGTTTTGTCAAAATGTGCCAGTGCCAGTGATGTTGGAGCAAGTTGAGTCAATGGTTCAATTTACCCCCCAAAATTATTTTCTGATATTCTAGAGACTAGACACACTGTTCCTGTTAATGTTTGATCACCGTTACATATGTTACAATGTTGATGAATAAATACCTAATTGTTATCTAATGTTATGTTTAAGCCAAACACAAACATGCTGTACATACAGACGGGTGACAGATTAAAGGAGAAACCAACATAAAGTGTTTATTAAGATGTTGGGCCACCATGTGCTACCAGAACAGCTTCAATACACCTTGGCATTGATTCTACAAGTCTCTGAAACTCTTCTGGAGCGATGAACACTATTCTTCAAAAAGATATTCCCTCATGTGGTGTTTTGATGATGGTGGTGGAGAGCGCTGTCTAACACCTCAGTCCAAAATCTCCCATAGGTTTCAACTGGTTTGAGATCTGGTGACTGTGAAGGTCATAGCATATGATTCACATCATCTTCATACTCATCAGTTCATTCAGTGACCCCTCATGTCCTATGGATGGGGACATCCTGGAAGAGACCACTCCCATCAGGATAGAAATGTTTCACCATAAGATAAAGGTGATCACTCACAACATCTTTGTATTGATTAGCAGTGATTCTTCCCTCTAAGGGGTCAAGTGGACCCAAACCATGCGGGCAAAATGCCCCCCAGAGCATAACAGAGCCACCAGACCCCCTCACTGTAGGGGTCAAGCATTCAGACCTAGACCAGTTTTTCCTTTAATTTGTCACCTGTCTGTAGACACAAAAGCACATTTACACACACATTCTTTCTGTAGCTACAGTAACACACAAAGATCACAGTTAAATCTTTACTGAAAATGTGTGTCCCTGCCCTGCCTCTTTACATACAACCATGCCATTCAGTACAACACTGGAAACAACATTGAAAAGTGACTCAAACGTGCCCTCTGCAGACCTGAACCAGTGGACCAGATGTTATAACTTCTCATCACTATTATATCTCACAATTGTAGTTTACAAGTTGTCAGGGACTGATGGTTCCAGCTGAGTGCGCTGTTTGTTGTAATCATTTCTTGTTGAAGGGAAATTAAATCTCTGCCCACTGCTAAAAGTTACCAGACCATCCACATTTGAACTCTTGAAAAAACTCTGCTGCCAGTTTTTGCTGACTTGAAATCAGTGCACATATCACAAAAAGCAAAACAAAACACTCTTCATGCCAAATGAAATCCTTCGTCGAAACAAAATACTTTCGACGATGGAGCCGCCTCCTTCCTCTGAGTTCAACACCCCTTGGGTCAAGTTCTTTAAGAATTAAGCGTACCTCTTCTTTCTTGATGTGTAATCCATTCTCCTTGCATGTGCTCCTTGCACAGCTAGCCACTTGTTTGTAACTGTTGGTGAATGAAATCAACCACACGATCCAAAGGGGTGTATCCCTTGCGCTGAAACAGACTACATGCCTTCAAAATTCGTTTTAAATGTCTTTCAGACACAACATAGCGATGACGACTTGCAAGCAAAGCAGCAATGTCCTTACAATGAAGTCCTAGTTCGAAATACAGCCGAATTAACTCCTGAACTGGCATTTTCACACAGACCTCAAACCAAATGCAGTGGATCTCCCACAAAACATGCGCACGCATCCAATGCTTTCTCGTGCGCACGAGAACATTTCGTGTGAGCACGAGATGTTTTCTTGTGTGCACGAAAAAGTAGTATCTTGTGAGCACTAGAAATTTTCTAGATTAAACATATCTAAAAAAAAATTTTCCCCATGTCCCTTTAGGGGCTCCGTATAATTTTAATAGTTCAGCATCACCGCCGATAGACAGCGAACAGGTCAGGTGCACTGACTCAGTACCATGTCTTTCTTACACAGGAATAACATCAACATAAAATAGACACGGCCCGACCCCTAGGTTGGGAACCACTGGACTAAACTAGCTAACTGTATACAGGGTTCAATGTTAATCTTTTTTTTAATTAATTTTTATTTGCTCCTATACAAATTGTTTTATTTATTAGCGGTTATTAAATAACAACAAAGACTAAAGTAAACTGTCATGTTTAATCTTTATTTAATTAAATGAAACAGAACAAACACACAGAGTCTCATAGATGTGAAGCAACAAACATTCTTGCATATCAGAAATGTTATGACCCATCTCCTATATTTCACTGAACACTAAATCTTTTGATCAGCCGGTTCTTTCATATAATGGAATAGACTCACTAACCTGATGGCAAATACATTTTTTAGACTCATTTCTTCCACTTCAAGCTTCCTGATTTCCATCTTTAGTGCTTCTCATTCTCAAGAGTATTTATAGCAGTGAAAAATTACATGCTGCACTGATTCCTCTAATTGACAGATCTCACATAATCCTGAGGGATGTTTGTTTCACGCATCACACTACTAGCCTACTCAATATTATATGTTGATATATAATATTCTCTGATATGTACAATCCTGTAAATCCTGTAAATTAATGGTTATGGTGTCAAGTGATTCTGCAATAATCTGCAGTGTCACTCTGGTTTCAACAGATACAGATGATCACATGTTTGACAGTAAAGAGGCATTTAAAACTTAAATACAAAGACATGATTTTTACAAGTCTTTCTAAACGAGCCTCTGCTGGAGATGATCCACATGGACCAAAATCCAGACTCAGACTCAGGTCCAGGAGGAGGGTGGAGGAGGTGGTTGAGTGAAGGAGTCTGTGTGTGTCTGCAGAGACTGTGTAGAAGGACAGAGCAGCAGCAGAGCAGTCCAGATACACTGATGATACTCTGTCAGATCCAAAGGAACACACAGGGATGATGGTGGACTTGACTTTGTGTCTGACAGTGGAGCTGTTCTCAGATCAGTTCAGACTGCGGCACTGAGAGTCATCTCCACTCCTTCTGATTCCTCTGTCAGTCACTGCTGGATGAAGCCCTCCTCTCCACTCTACCTCCCAGTAACATGGCTGAGTCAGAGCCTCTCACACAAGCTGCTGCTGCTGCTTCACCCTCTCTGGATCATCAGGATATAACTGATCCTCTCTCAACACGAACTCCTGGATATTCACTCTTACAGAGACCACCCCCATCTGATAAGAGAGGAAGAAACAACGGAGCTCATAAATCAGTGTTTAGTGAGACTCACTTCATCAGCTGTCAGTCAGTGATGCAGCACATCCAGTATAAAGACCAGTTTGTGTTTAATACAAAACTGCTGAAACCAGCACAGATTGACTCCAACTCTCCACTGACCTCAGAATCTTCAGTCTATAGTATGGACTCTCCTTCAGATTAGACAGCAGCTTCACTTCTGAAGACGACAGGTAGTTTCCCCACAGATCGAGCTCTCTCAGATGGGAGGGGTTGGACTTCAGAGCTGAGGCCAAAGAAGCACAGCTGATCTCTGACAAACTGCACAACCTCAATCTGAATAAAGAAGAAATCATGTAGCGTTAGAAGCAGATTATTCTGATTGAAATCATTCAATGTTTCATAATCTGTTCAGAGCTGAAGAGGGTTTAGAATGTACAAGTTAATAAAATGGAAACTCCAAACACCTGAACCCAACAGGATGCAGGTTAAACACTGTCAAATACAAACAGTGAAAAAGAGCTCTCATTAATATTAATGACAACTTGCTGCTACTTCAATAAAAGCACAGTGACTTAACAGTGAATTAGCCAGTGCAGCTTTTTCATGTTATATTAAATATGAAGACCAAAAAGATGCTCAGTATGGATCAGTATAAAGTCTATGTGGTCATAGATGTTTTAATGTTATCAACTGATTTAAACCAAAGATCTGAATGTTTGAAAGTATGTTTTTAAATTGTTAACTATGGTTTAAAATTAAATAATTACAGCCCCACTCCAGCCAGTGTTACTTCCTATTTAACAGTTAACATTGTTTCTCAAACAGAAAATGGGGGTGTGGTTAATAGTGAGACGTAATATGTTACCATGGCAACCAGATTGCCATTCTAGCACACTGGTGATGTTTAGCAATGGTAGTGATATTATAGCCTAACCTGTCCACTTAATACAGCATTAGCTATATAGCCTAGGTTACACGTCAGTAACAGAGATATGTGAAATCTATAGGTGAAATCAGACGATGACTTCTTTATTGATGGATCATGTAACATAACCAATGACATTTTGTTTTATTTTTTACTGAATGTCCATAAACTTTCCTCCTCAGGCCCGGTTCTACGTGGATGCAAAAGCATGCATTGCAACCTCAGTTCAATATTTTGCATCCTCAGTTGAAATTTGAATAATAAATGCCAAGTGCAGCGTGGAAGGTCTTAGGCGTACGGACTGTGTGGACAACAAATAACGTAGGAATCATCCACATTCATTTATATATCACTGCAGACTGATTTACTGACTTTCCTGCTTTAAACATATTAAACACTATTTTCTGTGCTGATTTTGGTTGGATTCATATTTTAAGCATTAATCCATTGTTGCAGCATGTCTGCATCCAGTAGCCTATTTAGTATGAAACACAGGCGCCTGATACTGTATCAGTAGCCTACATGATGCTCACAAAAACAAAGAATTTTATGAAGATGACATATGACTGCAGCGTTTTGCTATAGTCATACGTCATTATTTCCTTTTAGCAACAGCTTAACGATGAGTGCAAAATTAAATAATTTTTCATAAAATATTTGGTGAACATTGTGGCTATTCAACATGTTCAGGAAATGACTCATAAAAATGTGAAAAATCTCAAAAATGTCAAAATAAACTGGAGGGGAGCTTTAAATAGTATTTAAATATTTGAAAACAACATTTGAATGTCTAAATCTGAAGGGGGTTTTACCTCATAAAAATCATCCTTATGTCTGCAGTTTAGTGTCACCACAACTTTCACATCATATTAATCTCAGCACAGAAGTAAGAAATGGTGTTTGACCTCAGAGTCTCCAGTCTACAGTTTGGACTCCCCAGAAAATCACACAGCAGCTTCGTTCCTGAATCCTTCAGACTGAAGTTTTTACTCAGATCAAGCTCTCTCAGATGGGAGGGGTTGGACTTCAGAGCTGAGGCCAGAGAAGCACAGCTAATCTCTGACAAGCTGCATTTCATCATTCTGAATAAAGAAGAAATCATGTAGCGTTAGAAGCAGATTACATGGGTGGAAGAGCTCCATTTACAGACGAATTTCCGTTAAAAGTGAATTATTTGTTCTGTCATAGTCCGTTTATTTTTACCGCTAACACAAAAAAGATTTTACTCTGCCACTGCATTTCTGCTTTTCACTTTGTATAGGATTAAACGGCTAGAGAAAGAGATGTTCATTGTTCCAGACGTCAACGCTTGTTCCAGCTTCCTGCAGTTGTTTACACATCGACTTATACATCTTTTATCGAAAATAATCAAAGATATGGCAGTTTTATTTAATGTGCACTTATTTCTCTGTAGGGATGGGTACCAAAACCCAGTATTAAACTGGCCCCGGGGATAAATTATTAAAGACTGTAGTACTGATAAGCTCAGATGTTACCAGTTCTTTTATCAGTACTTTTTAACATTTTAGTCTAATTTATTCTCAAGCTGCAGCCTCTCCTCCACACACACACACACACAGAGAAAAGTCAGCGAACAGCAGAGCACATGTGAAGTGAAGATTACTCGAATTGACAACAACTACGCTCGTTACTCCGTAAGTGCAATAACACCTTAGAGTATTGGCTTTTTACTACCTATCAATACACCTGATCAACAGGCATAAACATGTACAAAAGTGATATTTTCAACTGCTCTGTCCACAGTCTCTCATCCACTGCTGCTATGTTTTACACAACCACAGCGCGCTAGCTTGGCTAATGGCTAATTGTTACCAACAAGCTAAAACTAAAGCTGTCTGTATGTAGTCTAACTGTTTAGCTTAGTTTGTCACCAATCTTCAAATTTGGCTCATTCTTGTAAACTCAGCTGCTGGCTGAGACAAAGCAGCCTCTTGTCACTATCAGTGGTACCTGCAGCAGTCAATCACATCAGCAGCAGAGGGAGGAGAAGGAGGACAGGAGGAAAGGCTGATAATGACTGATGTCTATGTTCTTCTTTCTTTCTAAACTTCACTCAGTATTTGGATGTCAATATTATTTTATTTTATTGACATTTTAGATTTGTTTCCAGAGATATTGAGTTTTTACAGTGACTTTATTGTTGTAAGCATTACTGTTGCTGCTCTAGAAACAATGTTTAGTCCTGTTCCAAATTTATTCTTTTTTAAAAAGAATTATTCATTAATAAAAAAGAACCTATAAAAGTATTGATAAAGAACCAAACTGATAAGGATTACCAGTAAGACTAGTGATTGTCAGTGTTCAGTCACATATGTTAATATGAAATTGACAAGATTTTTAACCTTTTTCTTTTACTGACTGATGTAGATTCTGGTTGCCTTTAAAAAGTTGATAATGATAATAAGTATAGATATTTATGTTATTTTTATTCTAAAATATAGTTGAACAGTTAAAATAAGTAGGCCTACAAGTTTTTTGTTCAGTAAGGAGAGAAATAGCATACTTTTTGAAGGTAAAATATTTTATTTTATACTTTTCATGCATAAATTGGTGCCTTTGACAGGGACAAAAATCATGGCCAGAATGCACCAAATTGCACCATTTAGAGAACATTTTTTAGGGGGGGGCATGCCTCCGGACCCCCCTAGGTGACTTCACACCTCGGCGTTCGTCGGTGGACACCAACAGAAAAAAGTTGAGTCAAATTTTTTTTTTTCTCACCAGCACCCATGTATAGGCCTACATCTTGCTTTAATTTTTAACAAATGTCCATAAATTTTCCTCCTCAGGCCCGGTTCTACGTGGATGCAAAACCATGCATTGCAACCTCGGTTCAATATTTTTAACCCTCATTTTAAATTTAATAATAAATGCTAAGTGCAGCGAAGTAGGTCTTAGGCACATGGACTGCGTGGACGTCTCCATGCCAGGGCTCGACATTAAGGCTTGTCTGATTTTTTAATAGGACAAGTAGAAGAAAATTTACTCGCCCTACTGGACAAGTTAAAAGTCTCAAAAAAACATGTCTTATGTGCAGTGTTTCCCCTACCATTTCCTGACCCCCCGCCCCTCCCAAAAGAAACAAATAAAGACAAATGTAACGTATACTAACATGATAGCAGGAGCGCTAAATGCACGTAAATGCCGTTTATCCACCTCTCAACTTCAGAAACAGTATTTATCCAAACTTCTATCACTTTACAGCGGCTAGCTCAGACTAGGTTCCTACCGCAGTTTGTTGCAGCTTCTAGGAGGGCTCGTTTTGTTTTCCGGTTGAACACTGTATCTCTGTATGAGGCACGGAGACGGCTGTTACTGTTAACATGAACCAACAAACCACCACCTGCTCCTGCTACGCAGGTGTTTAAAACAAACGAACCCTCCGTGCTGAAGCTAGCGGGCAGCCTAGAGCAGCTTTCATGGGACAGACGAATGAATCAGAGTTCAGAGGATCATATATGACATTAACTGATGTGCAGCATCAAATAATAATGTCAGATAAAATACAACAAAATAAGTAGCTAGAAAATCTCTTTTCTTTTTTAAAAGAAAAGCTTTTACATTTTCAGAGTGAGTGAAGAAATCAGGAGACATGAGACAGAAGTGAGGAAGAATTGCAAGATGTCACTTAATGGTGTTGAAAAAAAACAAGGAGAAAGTAAAGAACTGATTCAAAACAAAGAAGATGCAACTGATTCAAGATTTAAAGAAAAAGTTGAAGGAGTGAAGAGAAACACTCAGAGGCAGCTGCCTCTGTGTGTTTCTCTTCAGGCGTCAGGTGATGGAGAGACATGAACACATTCAAAGCAGGAGGCAGAAAAAACTGTTAATGTCTGACTTCCACCTGTATCTAGATGAATTATTGTTCTGTAAATATTTTTAAAGGCACAATCTGTTATCCAAACTAAAGGACATCCTAACAAACAAAAGTCAAAGCACAAGATTCAAACCTGCTACAAAAGGACTTACAGATCTTTTAACACAGATACTAACACTACACAACAACTCTGTTAACATGATGTTTTCTTCAGCTGTTAGAAGGTTGTTGACCTCGGTAACTGTTGTAAATACAGCACTAAAATTAACAGTTTCAGTTATTAGGAAACAAAATGCTGATTCATCATTCATCTGATTAATTTATAAATCAAACTGTTGTCTTGATTTGGATTTAAGTTCAAGCAAATTAATTCTCCATAAGTCAGTTTTGTTATTTTGTTATATTACAAACATTGATCTATATTAAGGACCACATAGAGGCTGTGAGAATCCAGATTTGTTTCTAAGATAGAGACTTATTGGTCCATCTATCCTTCCATAAGGCCTATGTTTATTTATGTGTTGTAAATAAATATTGATAATATTTGTTTAATATTCATTTACCTATTTTTTCTGCACTTGTTTCATTTCAGCTCAGTGCAGAGAAATACAGCGATACAGAGAACTGCCTTACTGCGCGCATCTATAACGACACTGTCGACACTGCATACCTGTATCTGTGACACGCCTGCTCTGTAACAAAAGTAGTACTTTCAGGGGGCCTACCAACCGCCCTGAAAAAATCCTAGTGGAAACAATATCAATCATCATAATTAAACGTCAAAAGGCTGATAAATGATTAATCTATAGAGCTCATATTGAAACAGACTTTACAAAGTGCTTCACAATTCAGGATTAAATGAAAAGATTATTAACAGGGAAGCAATGGCTTTAATAAAATTCATAAATTGAATCATTTATATGTTGACACTGTTTGGATGCTTTCAACTGTTTGTTCGTCTGAATTCTGCGTTCACAAACAAAATGAAAAAAGTAGATCAATTGGTGTGGTGGCCACATCACTGGTCTCATAGCTCTGAAACACTTGTGCCAATCACCGTTATCACATGATAACGACAGCTCAACAAACAAAAAGCTTTTCTTCAGGAAATGTCTGGATGGTTCAGAGCGTCACGACATGAACACACATCACCACAAATCTGCAGCCAAAGACAGATGGAGTGGTTTTTTCATCAGTTAATATAATAACAATAGAAATTTAAAAAATGGTTTGGTGAAGCCGTTTATATGATTATTGCCCATCATACCGATGCTATTTCAGCAATAATTGTAGCCTAATGTATCTTACCTTGTACACGGTCACATAGTTTAGTAATTAATGTTACACAACAGCGTTTGCATCGTAATGTATCTCATGGATAAAACATGAGATGTTACTTTTGCTAAAAAGAAAGTTGGAAAAGAGGCTGATGAGCCCCGCTAACTTGAAGTCTCCTTCATAAAAAGGCAGAATATTGAGTTATAACCAACCTGTCTGATTTGTGTAGAGGTGTGTGTGGTTATACTGTAGCAGCCTAGTGTCATCAGGAGATTTAATGAAGGTAAACACAGTGAACAGTCGTGTGTAACGGCACTGCACTCTGGTGCAGCACTTCTCAGAGGCTGCAGATTTATCAACATATCAGTCCTGCTGACTTCAGATGCTGCAGGGATTTAATGAAGTGGAGGAGGAGCTTTTCATACAGTATAAATAGCTGTGGACAATAGATACTGTACACATTCATTTATAGATCACTGTACACTGATTTACTGACTTTCTTGCTTAAATCATTTATTTTCTGTGCTGATATTGGTTGGAGAGTGTTTAATTGAAATAAATGATTTATATTTTATTAATCTGTTGTTGCAGCACGTCTGCATAACGTATCACAGCAGTGTTCTACTAAAGGGGATTTTACCTCATTAAAATCATCCTCATGTCTGTAGTTTAGTGTCACCACAACTTTAACATCATATTAATGGTAGAAATGGTGTCTGACCTCAGAGTCTCCAGTCTACAGTGTGGGCTCTCCAGAAAATCACACAGTAGCTTCATTTCTGAAACTTGTATTTTGTTGTTACTCAGATCCAGCTCTCTCAGATGGGAGGGGTCGGACTTCAGAGCTAAGGCGAGAGGAGCACAGCTGATCTCTGACAAACTGCAGTATTTCATTCTGAATAAAGAAGAAATCATGTAGTGTTAGAAGCAGATTATTCTGATTGAAATCATTCAGTGTTTCATAATCTGTTCAGAGCTGAAGAAGGTTTAGAATGTACAAGTTTATAAAATGGAAACTCCAAACACCTGAACCCAACAGGATGCAGGTTAAAAACTGTCAAATGCAAACAGTGAAAAAGAGCTCTCATTAATATCACATAGGCTTGGCTATGTTGCAAATTGGGCCTAGATAGGTGATATATATTAGGGATGTCAATGATTCATCGATTATGGGTTAATTGGCATTAATAATTCAACCGATTGAAAATACACTAACCGATAATGCAGAAGACAAGGGATGTGCAGTGTAACTGTCAGAAAATGTTCTGCAGATTTGCTGCAGTTCGCAGTTGCGCCACCAGGTGAAGCCTCTTACTCTTTTAGTGAAATTGAGTTACAGGTGTTTTTGGTGATTGCCTGTAAGGGCCGCACAAGCTGTAAAACGAACGCACCTCCCTGCGAAAAAAAAAGTTGCAGACTCGCAGCAAGCCTCGATCTGTGCACTGTGTTGTCTGGTTTGACTCTGAAGCATAAAGCTGTGAAAACTCCACGGAGTTGTTGTCTGGCGGCTGTGTGGTCATGCTAACGCTAAACTAACATGTTGAACAGAAGCAGCTGCTCGGTTAATGCAGGCTGAGAGCTGACTGTCAGACAGCAGGACTCTAATTACACATGCTTCCAACAAAATCAACACAAAATTGACTAACTGTCTAAGCGACACTCCCCTGATCTGAGTATAAATGTATTTTAGCGGTGGCAGGAAATGGACAGATAAAGTCAAAGCAACAGTATTGTTCCGTCCCCAGGACATCTGTCCAGCTGAGCAATTGTTTCCAGCAGCTGGACTAACGTTAGCTACAGTAAACACACGTCACTCCATCATGTAGATCAGGTCTGCAGATTATTTTATATAAAACCAGTCAGATGATGTCTGTTGTGGGGAGACTGTTGTAATCTGTTTTACATTTACATTGTTACATTATAATACCAACTGTGCCTATAAATTATATTCATTTATTTTAGTCTAAAATAACCCATACCTGTGTTTCTTATCTGGCTGTCTTACTAAACATTTAGTGATCTGCCTGTAGTTTGCTATTAACACAAACTCAACACTTCACTGCTTTACTTTAAAAGCCTTCCATTAAAGAGAGCTGATTATGTCCTTTCCTGCTTTACAGTGCCTTTGGGCAGTTTATCTTGGGTTAGTTAGGTTTGAACTGAGGTTAGAAGTGGTCTAAAAATTGTGGTAGACCAGCAGTCTAAGACAGACAGAATGTAACAGTATGTTACATGCTTTAGTAAGGTCTACTTACTAATGATTCAGAGCTTTCAACTGCAAGCTCCAAAAAATTAGTAAGTGGACCTTTGAGCTTAATTTTCTTCATAATATTTTATATAAGCAGTTAGCTGAAGAGAAAACTCAAACACACATAATCAAGGTGAGCAAAGCATTTCTACAAATAACCTTTTCACCACATATTGCACTATAATATGCACTGAGTCAACATGATATCTGGTAGCTTATAACAGCTGACCTGAGGTATATTTTGAGCAAAAACATGAGAAAATGAATTACACATTTGAAGCACATTCTTTCAGGTTTTGAATAGTTGCAGTTCTTTACAGTGACTTCAACGTTGGGGCAAAGATGTATGAATATCTTCTTGAAGTGGAAATTCTGACATGGAGGTTCTCAGGTTGTGACAGAAATACCATCTGTAGTTTCTGTTTATAAAACGCAGATTAAGATCCATCTTAGTTTGAAACAGTGTATAATAATACTTCTGCATCATGAATAGAAAATATTTTAGCAGAGCAGTTTACAACAGAAACAGTCTCTTACTTTGTGTCTGAGGGTCCAGGTTCATTCCTGAAGGTTGGAGGATGATCTCTGGACCAGTCATTCTTCATAGACAGACAGTCTGATGCTGGAGACTTTGCTCTCTGTCTGTGGTCTGTCTGACCTCTGTAACACACCAAGATGTTTTTATTCATATAATGTGACTCCTTGAAAGAAATTTTAATATACAAACAAAAATATACATCGCAAGCAGCGATGACTGGACCCTCACATCTCGCATGCATCAGAGGGAGCGACATCTGTGGTATCGCTTCTGGAGGTCGGTTGATACGGCTTTGAATTTTCTGGATTATAGGACACTGTGTGAATGGGTAAAATATTATTTCCCATGTGCAGTGTGTGGCGCTGGCTGACATATTGGAAATTGTGTGTACATTTATAAACCATGTGTCATTTAGGCTTCACTTCCTGTTGCCTGTAGACAGTACTACACAAGTGAAATATTAATGCAGAAATACATTTACCAGAGGGCAACTGTCATGGATATACATTTTCATGATTATTGGATATTGTATGTAGGATTTAAATAACACCTCCTGTGTCCACAATGTGGCGATACACCCACTAATTATACGTAATGTTGCTGTATATCATGTGTAGACCACACCATGGGTACATCCCAAGTCTCTTAAATTGCATCCACGTTTCCCTCACTTGCGTCCTTTCCTTGTGTCTCAGTCCCTCCCACTGTGGATGCATGGAGAGACGCAAGGAAACCAAGTGAGGAGAGAGGAAACAAGGAAATATGTTTTTAGACACATGGGACATTCTTTCGTCTGAAGCATCACATGAAGCGACGTCTGTTTCTGATGACGGCAGAAGCTGATCACAGCTGGATGAGCTGTCATTCGACTTTCACAGCTGTAGCAATTTTTCATGGAGTTTGTGTCTGCACACATGTGCACTGTGATAATACTAATAAAGGTGAACAGTTATCACTGCCAGAGCAGCTGTTTTCTCTCTGCAGCCTGTTAGCTGTTTAACAAACACCTGCACATGAATAACAACCTGTATTCAGTATTTATACTGTGTCCTGCCCAGAGGCACATGAACCATTTCTACTGGCAGAATGCGTTCATATTATTTATTAATTGTTTGAGTTTGTATTTATTGATATTCTGATTGTGAATTTATTATTTAATAAACCAGAATATGATTAGGGTGTCTTTTGAACAATGGAAATTGTTTATTTGGCTAAATATTTCAAGGAAAATTGAAATTATGTAACTCATATCAAACCTGAAGGTTAGGATTTTTCAGTGTTGCATGTGACTGAATGGATATGACGACAAATGAGCCCAATCACTATAAAACATGTAATTTCCCACCACTTCTGACACATGTGGAAAGTTTCATGAATTTTCAAGTACCTTGAGCCCAAGACCCCAGGAAAAGCAGCAGGCTTTGAAGCCAACCGACACAGCAGCTAAACCATGTAATTACAACTTCTAGGCTCATCATGTGATGCACATTGGCCCAAAAGGCATTTTTCCAGCACACAATCATGGGAAAAGGCTAAACGGGAATTAGCCATCTAAGCTGGCAGAAGTCTCTGCTGCTCATGCTCTATGGGCCTCAAAGATGTGGAAGATCTGAGTAATTTTATACCTGGAAGTTTTTGGCTTCATGCATGGACGTATAAAGAGAACTGGATACAGAGTAGGAGGCCAGGGCCCGTTCATTCCTATTAAAATTGTGGTGAATGAAGCCAAAAAAGTTTGACTTCTGGGTATAAAATTACTGCGCTATGGAGCCTGCTGGCAACGCCCAAGCCCTATCACTATAAAAGATATCATTTCTGCTCACTTCTGATGCATGTGCAAAGTTTTGTGAGTTTTCGAGCACCTTAAACCCCACCTCTCTCTCTCTCTTCTCACCACTCTGACCTAATAATCCCTACAAAAACAACAGGTTCCTCACACTTTCAGTGCCAAGGCCCTAATGAGTCATATAAATGAGTTAGTAGCAGCTCTCTTACTTTGTGTTTGAGGGTCCAGGTTTATTACTGAAGGTCGGAAAATGATCGTTGTGCTGGTCACTCTTCATAGACAGAACGTTGGATACTGGAGGCTCTGCTCTGTCCTCCTCTTCCTCCACACAAACACTCATCTTGTGGACTTCAGTAAACCAGTAAGGTAAACCAGTAACACTGACTGTGAGTTTAGAAAGCAAGATTCAAGAGAAATAAGTCTGTTGAAGAGTCACAGCAACGAGAGAGAAAACACCCAAACAAGTTAGTATCTGCCTGTTTTATTTCCTCTTTATATCCACAAAAGTTCATTCTAACTGTTCTCCCCTCTACAGTCCTCAGGGTGAAAACTGACTGAGACTTTCATGGTAAAATAATGTTTTATTAACACTTACCCTGCGTCAGATATCAGTTTTTATCCATCTGCTCTGCTCCGTTGAAGACTTTCAGTTCCAGTACTGCCACCTACAAGAAATCACGAGCCTATCAACGTGTGTGTGTGTGTGTGTGTGTGTGTGTGTGTGTGTGTGTGTGTGTGTGTGTGTGTCATAAACATAACATGTTTATGAGGATCTTTTTTGGCTTAAACAGGTTTTGGTCAAAATGTTTTAGAATGTAACTTTCCGTCATTACTATGTAATTTACCAGAACTTGCAGTGTTATGTAACTTTTTTCTTTTGAATTTCACCTTTATTTGTTAGTGTAGGACATGTCTTCACATTGAGTTGCTCAGTTCAGTGTCATCCTCAAGGTAACATCAGTAGTAAATATTAAATAAAATTTGTCTTATCAAAAGTGTGTTGTGAGGATAAGACTCCTCTTTTTTCCACAGCACTGTCAAGTCTTTTTTTCCTCCATTTTACTCGCGTAACTACATACAAATTTGTGTTTTCAGCTCTGAACACAGAGCTCAGAACACGGGTGATCTACGTTCAACACTGTACCTGAACGCCTCCTGTGTAGACCGGGAAACTGCTGAGTCTCTACCGCGGTTTGCCGTTATTTGTGGTCGCGCCAGCATCGCTGTCCTCTCCTCTGCTCTATTTGTCGGTGTTTGTGTTTAGCTTAGTTTCTAACGTGTATTAAAATGTGTGATATTCCTGTAAACTTAGCTACTGGCTGAAACAGCCCCTCCTCTCAACCAGCAGCAGAGGGAGGAGGACGACAGGATGAAGATAATGACATGTCTGTGTTCTTCATTCTTTCTAAACTTAACTCGAATTTTTAATGTCAGGAATATCATTTATTTTACTGACATTTTTTATTTCTTTCAAGTGTGATATTGTTGAATTTATATAGTGACTTTGCTGATGAAAACCTTACTGTTGTAGCTGTAAGAAACAATATTTTGTCATATTTAAAATATAAATCTATTCTAATCCTGTTCTGAATTTATTTTATTTTTTTTAATAATGTTTAAAAAAATCTTTAGTAATGAAAAAGAGTATTGATATGGACTCTTATTTCTTTCTTCTGGTGTTTCGTTCATTCCACCAATGCAGTCAACAAAGCAACATAACTCATCACTATAACTACTATCTCTACTGTTATCAGATCATTTTAACACCCGCAGACACAAACATGGTGAAAACTGCTGGTTACGTTACCTTTATATGTTGAAAATAATCTGAATCAAGCTGATGAGTGAGGGTGAAATTAATCAGCAGCTTCAACCAGGAAACCAACCAGGTCTGTTTTAAGGTCTGTTGATTCACAAACAGTCTCAACTCTCTGTATTCATCTTTAATCTGAAGTGTTCTTTAAGGAAATCTGATAACAGATCAGCAGCTCTGAACTTTGGAACAAAAAACCCGGAACAAAAGTCTAATATTAACAGACAGTATAAATCTTTATCGGTTGGATCATAAAGTCTGATGCCGGGACGCTGGAAGTCGGTCAGAGTTGAGGTCAGAGAAAGTCTATATAATGACGTCACATTAAATGCTGCGCAACATTCATGATTTCTGTATAAACCTGAACGGCCAACAATATTTTACACCAGTTTTAGAACATTTTACACTTCAACAGAAAGCAAACTTGAACACCAACATGCTGTGTGTCAAAGCAATATAGTAACATGTTCAGCTATATTGTAACCAAGACCAAAGTGAGGAGACAACAGGTAAATAAAAGGCAGAGCCTCCATTTTAATCCAGTGTAGGTAGAGTATTAATTCATGTGAATGTGGACGTTGCACATTTATCTTTAAGAAAAAGAACCAGAGTCAGAGAAAAGTGTCAATAAGTTAAAACCATTAAGCTTTATTCAGTGTTGTCCATGAATTCATCATTTACCAGACTTACATTTCCTTAATGATGATAAAGTGGAATCTGACTGTGTATCAGGCTGCAGCTACATTACATTTTAAATATATTAGTTCAGCTTTAATCTGATGGGGATAAAACACAGGAGGCAGCAACTGAAGATGAAAAATATAGTTCAAAATTTAAAGAATATATAGATCAAAGACATAGAGACATGACTGTAAGCTCACAGTCTGATCCAATAATAATGTGTTTGGTGATTTGCACTTGAAAAGGGATCAAGGTTAAAATACAGCAGATTTTAAATGTTTAGATGTCTATTTGTATCTACTGTAGCTACTTCAACAAATGTAGCAAATTCAAATACTGAAATGCTGTTAAAACATGTTCTTTCAAACTACATTCTGCAGCTGCACCACAATCCTGCTCACTTTGAAATTTTAATATACAATCTCCAATATTATGAGTATGATGTTCCATCATTGCGACCAATCACATCATGAGTGATGGAGATAATTATAAAGCTTCATACCCATTTTAAAAAAATGAAATTGAGATCACACATTATGTGCAATAAACATTTCAGTGCAGGAGCTGTTCTGATAAACTGACAGCTGTCTTGTGTGCAGAGTCACAGTGTTATAACAGAAGGACATGCAGAGGTTTTATTGTGTAATATTTGAATATCAGAGAAAAAAAAAACGCTGTTCCAGGAATGACTGATGTGCATAAAAGCGTTAACTTCAGATAGTCCTGAGTAATTAAACTAATATCCAGCCAGGATTCAGATTCTGACTGACAGTAAACCTCAACTAATTAATGCGCTTCAATACGCACTTTGATACAGCGAACAGCTTAGCTTCACACCATGGTGTCACCATGGTAACTGATCCAAAGTTTAAGTTACCATGGTAACTGACCAACAGTTTAAGCTAGCTCTCTCTCTGGAACTGAAAACCCAGAGTTTCCCTCATCTCAGGCTGAACAAACTCAGAGTTTTCACTAATCCTGCTTTCTGGAATACACCTCAGGTATCACTTTCTTTCCTATTAACATAAACTTGGCATAAAAAGTAAGGAAATTTGTGTTTGGTAGATTATTACTTTGTTGTAACAATGCTTCTTGGCAATAAATCTTATACCGTTGGAAAGTCTGCTTATTTCCCTTTTAAATGGTGCCAAATTTGTAAGGAACATGCATTTGTGGGATGAGCAGCAGAGCTGAGTATGTGGGTTGCGCCCATGAAAATTTGCCAAATCTTCTCTGCCATTGCCAAACAGCATATTTTGCTGTTGCTATTGACTTTTGTTTTGAGCTTCTGGTACCCCCAGGTGCTTCCAGGAGGCCTGCCATGACTGCCCTTCACCGTCAGGCCCGTTTGCGCTGGTGCCAGCAACATGTGCACTGGAACCTGAACATGTGGAGGAATGTTATGTTCAGCGATGAGTCCAGATTCTGCCTACGGCAGTTGGATCATAGGATCAAAGTGTGGAGAGGATGCGGAGAACGTTATGCTGATTGCTGCACCGATAGAGTAACATCTTTTGGTAGAGGCAGTGTGATGGTGTGGGGCAGCATCTCCCTCACTGGAAAAATGAGGCTTGTCATCAAGGCAATCTCAATGCAGAGAGATGTCGAGATGAGATTCTGCAACCAGTGGTAATCCCATATCTCCACAGTCTGGGACTGAACTCTATCCTCCAAGATGACAACGCTCGCCCCCACAGAGCGGGGTTTATCAGAGACTACCTCCAGAATTTGGGAGTGGAGAGGATGGAATGGCCTGCCAGCAGTCCTGACCTCAACCCCATTGAACACTTGTGGGATCAGCTTGGGCGTGCTGTTCGTGCCAGAGTGACCAACACAACCACGTTGGCTGACTTGCGACAAATACTGGTTGAAGAATGAGATGCCATCCCGCAGCAGTGTGTGACCAGGCTGGTGACCAGCATGAGGAGGAGGTGCCAGGCTGTTGTGGCTGTGTATGGTTCTTCCACACGCTACTGAGGCTCCTGTAAATTGTTAAATTGCCAATATGTCTTGTTTCTTCAAACTTCAATCATCCAATCCAACAAACACCAAACAAGAGTCAATGGCAGAATAAGCTGTTTGGCATTGGCAGAGAAGATTTGGCATATTTTTCATGGGCGCAACCCACATACTCAGCTCTACTGCTCATCCCACAAATGCATGTTCCTCACAAATGTGGCACCATTTAAAAAGGGAATGAACAGGCTTTCCAACGGTATAAGATTTATTGCCAAGAAGCATTGTTACAACAAAGTAATAATCTACCAAACACAAATTTCCTTACTTTTTGTGCTATGTTTAGGTGAACACAACCAGTGTGACATTCTATCTCAGCAGCCGCAGAATGACAGAAAGAGAAACTAAATGACATTTGAAAGTGAGGGTGGGAGTAAACTCTTGTCTCTCTCATGGCGCTCCAACTGTAAGACTGACTGAGTCTGACATTTTCAACTTTTCAAACATTACAGTTTACTGAAGAGACCCTTTCACACTGTCACTACAAAACATTTTTTCCTTTAATTTTTAAAGGTTAAATCTCTGTTGAGCTGTTCTGGAGTTCTTGAAAAAAGCTGCAAACATATAAAACTAATCTGTATTAACTAATGCAGGCCGTAGGAGGACAACCGCTTGTTCTTTAATACTCCTACAAGGCTAATCTGGCCATTAAAGTAAACTAGCAACTCTGTGTATTTTCATTTTTAATCAGTTGGTAAGTGCACAAAAAATATTTTTGATCTACAATCGCTTTGGAAATCAAAAATTACCAGCATTACCTTTTAAGATGTTGTAAATTTCAACTGAATACACACTGGAAACCTCACTTGGTGTTGTGAAGTGCAGCCTCACAGAGCTGTTTAACTGTAGACTCTAACCCAATCTCTCTTGTTGAATTAATTGTCTTTTTTTATAATTTTATTTTAGTTTTATTGTCAGTATTACAGTCGTAGCGACTACTGGCAACAATGTAAAAGTCGCTGAGAGGCTGAGGTTGGGCCTTGTTTGCCATTTGTCTGACATGCTACCAAAAAGATTAGCTGAGATCAAAAAATAAGTTTAATAACTTTTATTAATGAAAAGGATCAACTTATTATAATGTGCACAAAATATACTCAAAATAATCACAGCGATGTGACCAGTCAACAAAAAATACGGCGACCCACTCACCCTCTGTCTCTTTCTTACCAGCCGGCATGCAGGTGAACAGGTGCTTATATTAACTATAGGATATCACCGCCCATATCCATGTGACCTGATTATCAATCACCTTGATCGTGCAATAATAAATAAACCAAAATAACCCAAAATATAAACCACACAAAAAATTATTACTTTGCAGTTCATTAAAACTTGACAGTTAATCCATTCATGGCTCCTACAACAGTCATGTCAATTTTTTTTAATCTCATCTCATTCTTTGCGCTTACATAAAAACTTTTTTTTTTCTTTTTTTGTCAGAAGCTTTATTGTGTTCTTTGCTTTCCAGCACATGCAAACACATCCATGTATTACTCAAGCATGGTTTATTGAAATTACCTCCCCATGACTGTAATAGGAGAGGTAAGATCAATGGATGCAACATCCTGGCAGTCTGAAAATTGAAAAGAAAGATTTGTACTCATTAAGATTATACAAGTCAAAGTCTTCACTTAGTGGAAAGGACAAGGTGAAGAAATCTTCACACAAATACAGTAATAATGTTTATAAAGATTATTGCTTTGCTTCATCTGTTTCTCTAGATTTCTTCTTTGTGTCTGAGTCTCTCAGAGCTTTGCAGGGCGTGTTGTTAAGTGTGGCTTCCTGTCTGACTCAACCACAGAGGAAATTAGAGCTTGTTTGAGAAGAACTAGTCACTAGTCTAACACGTATTACTGGGAAGT
This sequence comes from Thunnus albacares, assembly GCF_914725855.1. Lineage (NCBI taxonomy): Eukaryota > Metazoa > Chordata > Actinopteri > Scombriformes > Scombridae > Thunnus > Thunnus albacares. The sequence continues at coordinate 30,284,957 of NC_058113.1, forward strand.
ACGTGACAATACATACATGTTGGAACTCTAAAATGCATGCATTGTCACGTATTCAGTTTTCAGAGTGAGGCGCCACAGCTTCTCTCCACCAACCACAAAACAAATATACAGTTCTGAGAGTCCATGTCTGAAATATAATGGAGGGCTAACTTGTGTTGTTTACATTTCCTTCTATTATTTTGGTCTGTTTTGTCTTGTGTTTTGAAGTTCTTTTTTTTTTTTTAGGAATTTCATATTGAAAAAGCTGCAAATGTGGAGGGTACCCACTTGATTTACCTGATATCTAACTCAGGCTACTGAACCTTCATTTTAGCCTAAGTTGAATTTAACAATGCAAATATGAACAAGAGGAACAATTAGAGACCTACAACTATTTTAATGTACAAATGGGCCTTGTGAGTTTTCTGTTAAGAATTATTGTCACACCATTTACCATGTAACTTCCCGGAACTTATGGTGTAATTTTCTCGTATGAATCAGTACGTTACATGTGTATATGTGTACTGAAATCAAATGTTTTTGCTCATGGCGGTTATGACAATCATTTTTTTATGCATGTGTGTTTGACAGGCAAGCTTCACCCACACTCAAGAGATTTATTATGCTTATGTTTTCTACTTCATTGTATGAATTTCAATAGAAAAAGTCGAGAAATGGGTCTATACTTTTGAAAATTGGCTCCTAGCAGCCATGTTGGTCCAGCACTGCAGCAGCTCATAACAGGCAATCTTACCTCTCTCCAGTGCACAGCTATGAAAGGCTTGTATTGTCATCCGAGGATGAAAAAATAACAATACAGTAATGTAATAATATACATAGTATATCTTTAATTACACAATAATAAGGTACGCAGGAAGTTATGAAAAATGATTTTATTCTTTAATTACACATAAACCACAACATATGTGCTGTTCTCCCAGTCTTACTCTGTAAGTACAGACTAGTTACCCTATAAGTACATGGTAACAACAGGGAGCGGGCTGTTTTATTAAGTTCACACTGTTCACACTGTGTAGTAGTGAAGCGAGTGCAACTTGAGGCGACAGGACAGTGAGGTTACTGGCAGTCAAGCAGATCCCAAGTTACAACAATATTCCCACGCATTTCTCTGGAGTACGAGCCTCATGAGCTCAAACTTCACCTGAAACCAAATTATGTATGCAGGCATTCACATTTGTGTGTGTGTGTAATTGGTTGAAACAATGAAGGAATGCTCACTCACACACGACTTTCCTTTGCAAGCATACTGGTATCTTATCACTTTAAGTAAGTGACTCATGACGGTAAAGCACACCCTCTCGTCAGAAATTGCTTAACTATACTATACTAATACTCCTTCACCCGTCCACTTGGTTTCTAGTGACAAAGACCCGACCCGGGTCCAAATCATATTCACTTTCATACTTGGTATGAGCTTTGATCACATGATTCATTGTAATCATCAAAAGAGAATTTTTTTGAGGCATATGGAGTGTGTGAGCTTTTGTTTTGGGTACACAGGAAGGTGTGTGTGTGTGTGTGTATGTGTAGTAGTGAAGCGAGTGCAACTTGAGGCGACAGGACAGTGAGGTTAGTGGCAGTCAAACAGATACCAAGTTACAACAATATTCCCACGCATTTCTCTGGAGGAAGAGCCTCATGAGCTCATAAACGTCAGCTGACACCAAAGTATGTATGCAGGCATTCACATTTGTGTGTGTGATTGGTTGAAACAATGAAGGAATACTCATCTTTCAACAAATTCAGTTTTCCATCAGAGAAAAAATTATTTGTTGTGTTTTTTTTTGTTTGTTTGTTTAATTTTTTATGATCCTTTTAATTAAAACACTATGTGTACAGGTGGCTTGAGTAAAATAGTCAAATAATTTTTTACTAAATGAATACATAATAGAAAGTGTTCTCATGTGCACAGCCAAACCAACAATGAACTCATCTATTTACAAGTTTGTATCCAAAGCCTGATGTATCTTATTCCTCTGTGCCGTAGACCTCTGTTGTTGTTGATTAAAAACACGTCACCGCTGCACTGGGTGACATGTTCCTTCATCCCAAAGATTTTGGTGACGTTAGTTTGTTTAGAAACGGCTCCAAAGACTAATAACAGTGATCACATTTTCAGTCTCCAGAGAGTAGTTCTGTGTAAAGCAGATTATACTGAGCATGCGCATGGACACGGTTCTGTTTACAGTGCTTTGCTAGCCTATTCTGATTCACATACTTATATGCTTATAAGTAGATCAATTCATTGTTGGTTTGGCTCTGCACATGAGATTTGTTGACAATAAGAACAATATTGAAAATCGCCAGCCATATCCTTATAAAATATGAATATATACAGCATTTCTGAAATATTCAACAGATACTTTGTATAACTTAATTTAGGAAACTGAAGATTTCCCTTTTTTAATCTCACTTCAAAACCCCTGACAACTTGGTATCAAATCATAAATGTTGCTCTGTGCGATGGCCGCACTTGCAGCCACACAGCTGCATTGAAGTTTGTATCCCAGCTGGCACTCACACTTTGGTCTCTTTTACATTTGTAGTTCATTTTTTCCTCAGTTAGCTAATTTTAATTACATTTCACATTACATACAAATAAATAACAACACACTGGATTTTGTTTCATACATCATACTCATTTTATTTTACAGTTTGGCAGTACATTAGCTTCTATTTGTAGCACGCACATTTGGTTAACTTTTGTACAGTCATTAGTTTAAGTTGTTCTAATTTTAATTTTTGAGTTACCAGTGTTGGGGTGCTGCTCCTGGAGGACATCTGGCCAGGCCTGGGCAAAGGATGTGCACCAGGACATGGAACGGTTAAATACAGGAAGTGGCCAATGGGGTTATACCAAGTCCTACCAAGGGAGGAACTGTTTATTTCAAGTTTAGTCATATTGTTTGTTCTTCTTTATTGAATGTTTAGTTGGGTATTTCTGGTTTCGTTGATTTAGTTGAGTTAACCTGTTTTGGGGGAGAATTCTGTTGTTTATTGCTTAGTTGGCAGTGTTTGTCATTTGCCAGTTACCCCTCTTGTGTTATGGTCTGATCAGCCAGTATATATGTTCCCCTTTGTGTTCATTTTGGGGGGTCTGTTAGAAAGGTTAAGTTCACTTTAGTTGAGTTCTGTTTATTTGACCTCTTTTATGGGCCCTGAACTTTATTTACATATTTTGTCATTTGAACCTTTTTTGCATTTTTTGGGTAAAATAAAAACCCTCTTACCTCTTACACTCTGTAATGTTAAATATTCCCAATTTAACAATCAACACTCACAGTTAAAGTTTAGATCAAAGTTATTTTAACGAGTTTAACACTCAATACTTGTATTTAACATCACCTTTTTTCAGCTGGGCCCAGCTAACTTCAAAACAATCGGAAAAGAAATGACAGAAACACAAAAATTGAAATCTCTTGTGATTTGTGAGATCCCAATTATCAAGTCCCAAAAGTACATGTAGATGCTTGTGACCTCTCAACTCATCCCAGGAGCTCAACCTCTGGTCCTTTGTCATAATAATATTAATATGAAGCATGCCATATTGCCATATTTTATTTTATTTTATTACTTTATTTGACAGGGACAGTGCATAGTAATAACATATATGCCAGAGTTAGCCAGAAAGGCTAATTTTCATCTGTTGTCCCTGGGCAGGCAAAAAGTTGGAAACACAAATATTATGAATAAAAGCATTGAAAATACAATCAACAATAAAAGCGGTGAAAATATGCCGATACAAAGAAGCCTGCACTGCATGGAGACAAGAAAGACAGTTCTTGAGACACACAAAATCAACAATAGCATGACAACAATCAACAAACAGGATGACAGCACATTCAACAAATAGCACGACAACACAATGTCAGGACTGGTGAAGTGTGGATGTTACATACAAAGCCTATGATAAACAAGAGCAGCTCTTACGCTCAGCATAATAATGACAGGTCTAATAATTAATAACAAATAATAATCATAAGTCTTGAAATATGCATAATCCTCCCCAAAAATCATGCTTGAGATGAAACAGGTCAGCTCTGCACTGTATCACTATATTTGACTCTAGAGGACTGTTGATGTTTCGACTTCAGCACCACAGAAAGCGTCAGGGCGGAGCACCTGGCTGGTTATTGATCCATGTCAGCTGTAGTGTTTTTCACTGAATGCAACTGAGAATGCTGCAGCTGTGGCCTGAAAAGACTCGGCTGTGTCAACACTTGTTATTATCACAGGTGTATCTCTTCCTGAGTAGTTGTGATTTGATCAAAAGTTGAATTCTGCTAGACTTGGCCAGTCTACACTTTAGTGTGAAGAAATCATGTGTATTTGGGGGCTTCCTATTGGATGAAATCATAGGATTGTCACTCATAATTTTGTTTTGCCTCTTTACTGCCACCTGCTATCAAAAGTGTCAACAGTGCTGTCAAAAAGTGCAGTAATTATAAAGAGGAAACAGCTCCTATTAAACAATAATTTGCTTCATTATAAAGTAACTTTATCAATAAATATGATACATGTCCTGATCACATTTATGGATTATGCTAGTCAAGGCAGCAATATTTCTCTGAGCAGTTATGAATATATTTAGAAAACAGGATCCAATGACTCCTTGAACGTAAGGAAAACAGGGAAGAGAATAAATAGTAGAAGCTGGTGAGTGTTGGAAACACATTAGATGGTTTGGACTTTTTACAGGCAATGTTGGACGTAAGAAAAAATGAAAATTAGATGAGTGTGAAGGGAACGAATAGAGAGAACCACTTCCTGAAGGAGTCTGAGTCTATGTAACCCTCTGGTAACTTGGGAACACTCTCTTTATTATATGGTCCCCCCGGATTGCCCCTATCATCCTGTAGATGATAAAAAGGTAAACACACACTTTACCTTTATATTTCAACATGACCACATCCGCAGCTTCTGTCTCTGTCTCATTCTCTCACTTACACTCTCCTCCATTCACCAGCTTAGAAAGACACAAAAAAAACATACAAATATACACAATTAACAAAAGTCTATTTAGAGTCTAAACTCAGAGAGAACAATTTAATTGCATAATACCAGGTAAGGCTTAATTTGAGAGTAATAACTGACTATCTTGCAATATAATATAATATGGAGTGATCCATTTTTGTGTGTAAATATCCAATTCGTTAAATAAAAAATACGATGTACAGAGCTTGACTTAACAGGTATAGTCTAGACCAGGGGTCTCCTGAGGAGGCCCACCTCCCACTGTGAAAACGTCTGGACAGAGTTCTTTCTTGCAACACCATTATTTTGACATTGTAACTCTTAATCTCTCCATTTTAATTTCAGATTACACTGCCTTTTTCCTTTTCAGTATCTGTAATCTGATTCCCATTGCACTGCATTTCCATTTTATCATCCCTGGCACAAAAAAACACCCCATAGTTGGAAGCGCTCACAGCCCAGTAACACGAATATCCACTTCTGCCACTAGATGGCAGCATGTAGACACGAACAATGTTAATGCAGAAGCTCTGAAGTTCTTCAAATCATTGCCCTCAAACAGGCAACTGTTAATCTAATGATGAGGTACAAGTGCAAGCTGGCACAAGTAAATGTTGTAGTTGAGGCGGTGGGAACAGTCCGCCTCCACTCAAAAATATGTTTTTCTTCTTGGTCTTACAGTTAGATGTTTGAGCTTCACTGTGCAGATCGGTGTACATATATCCAGAGTTTGACACTTGAAGGCTGTTTTCACATTTGTCTGCTGAAAGTGGAAATTTTCTCTTGGCTCATGAAAACCTGATTGTTAGGGGTGGGCCTTCGATTGTGATTTGTGACATCACAATTAGTTTGGGAGCCAATCCTGGTCCAATATTCAACTTACAAGTGTGATGTGGAAAGACAGGAATGGACTTTTCAGTGAAGTAGGAGACATCTTGTGTCCAACAGTTAAACTTCCAAAATGAAATATACATGCATATTCATGTATTCTGGATTTTTAATGAGGGAGAGGGAAGTAGATGGGTTTTTTTTTTTTGAACATTTAAAGTGGTAATTATACTTTTTTGTGGAATAACCATATCAGACACCCATTATTGTCCCAAGCAGAGTATTTGTACATATTGTCTGGAGGGGATCTTTAAGCAAAAGTAGTAAAACTACAATATATAATTACTCAGTTACAAGAGGAAGTTCTGTATGCAAACTTATACTTAAGTAAAAGTGCAAAGTTTTATCAGCAAAATGTACTTCAAGAAACATTTTGGGAGCGTTGACATCCTGGAGTCTTGTTGTCACCATGAGGTTGCCATGTGACCAGCAAAACCTCATTTATGTAAACCTTTGGCTAGCTCTTTCCCTCTGTTTCCAGTCTTTCCATGCTGAGCTAGGCTAATCTGCTGCTGATTGTAGCCTCACATCTTTATGAGAGTGGTATGGCTCTTCTTTTCTGACTCTGGCCAAGAAAGCAAATAAGAATAGTTCCAAAAAAAAAAAAGTCGAACTACTCCTTTAGGTATAGCTGGATACTCTTTGAACTGACAACTCTTTTGCTTCAGTTTCTCATGGTGCTCTGGCTGAGAGTTACCACACCTCGTCCCAACATTGTGATCTGTATGATGACATTCCTTGGCTGTGAATCATTTCTGGACACTAATCTACAAAGTCTCTCAGGTATATCACAAATTCATTATCCTGAACAAGGCTGGAAGTCCAACTTAACTGCTTTTGAAATATGGAAGCGGTCTTACGATCAGTTTATGAACTCACGATTTTTTATACGTGTTATGTTATGTTATGATTTTATTTGTCAATTTTCTGTATTTATTTCTAAAAATATAGATTAATCTATCATATGTTATTGACTAATCATTTGTGTTTGTAAGTAAAATCCTAATCTGACTAAGTCAATATGCTGTCAAATAAATGTTGTGATGTAAAGAAAAAAGCGAGTTTCACTGTCAAATAAAATGGAAATATTCAATGAACTACCTCAAAGCTGTACATAATACAGTATTGAACATACAAATAGTACATAGCATGGATGCCTGGCCAATCCTAGTGCTTGAATGCTATGCAGAGCGTGTCTTGCAATGTAAATATAACAGCCCTATAATAACATGGGAGGAAGTTCGCATCTGTATGAAAACAGGTGGTGGGTGGCTGCAGGACCGATCCTCAGGGGACTGTGTAGGCTGACTGTCTGCATCCAGTCCAGTAAAGGTGGGCTCTGGAGGTTGGTGGGATGGTGGTAGACATGCTTCTGCAGGTGGGGGCAGGGGTTGTTCAGGAGCATGAAGGAAGGGTGGTGCTGCTGTTGCTGCTGGTGGGAGAGATGCTTCTGAAACAGGCGCTGGAGCTTCTTCTGCTGTGCCGCTTTCAATCCCAAATGAAATCCCAATTACTGAGGGGGAGTCCTCTTCAACAGTGTCCAAAACCAGTGAAGAGTATGGCCCCATATCTGGCTTTGGTCCACCTCCTGTTAGGACATGTCATAGAAATCCTCAACTGCCTGCATTTTAAGGTCGCTCCACTTCTTCCTCACTTCTTTCACATTCTTTGTTTTGTTCATATTTTGAGAGCAGGATGATTATTTCTTCATGTGTGAAGTTTTTTTTCTTGGTGTACGATCAGACATGGCCAAATCCCTGAAACAGTACACAAAGTAATGTCAACATAGTAATTTATTACACTATGTGATAGCACTAGCACTGAACTTGAAAGATTGACGTTATAGTGTTGGCGAGCAAATATACAGGGTTAGATAACTTTCTAATTAACAGCTACTAATTTATAACAGTTTTTGCCAGTGTGGGCTATCATTATGTGTGTGTTACATCACAATTTCATCTCAAACAGTGTACTGTTATGTTACCCTATGCTGTAGTTGACGGTTTCACCACTCGATGTCACCGTTGTTATTTTTCACTAGCTGTAGCTGTAGAACAAGGTTGTAAGTCAGTTAACACTTAATCATAATGTTAACTCACCTTTTTGTTGCTGTTTGGTGATTAACGTTAAGTGTTGCAGTATTGATAAAGAGAATTTACTTTAATTTCTTAAAGTTGGAAAAAACTTAAAACAACAGTGGATTCCTCAATTTGTACATCTGAATTTCTTATTTTAATATGTTGCAATACATATTAATACACAAGTAACATTTTATATTCAAAAAAATAATCCGCAAGATCATAAGTCAGATCACACTGAAGCATAAATTGTAAGCAAATATCACAGATAAAACACATAACAGTAGCAGATCTCTGTGATACATCTGTTATGTTTCAATGAGCCTAAAGGTGTAAATGAGCACACAGCTGTAACCTGCAGCCAGGTGAGGATCTCTTAACAAGATGAGCTGACTTCCGGTGAAGAGCTCCCTCTGCTGGTCTTTATCCTTAATACCAGTGTTTCCAGTTCAAAGGTTTACAAGCAGGATTAAAAACAGCAACAGTAAATCTCAGTGTCAATTGCACTATCACTCTCTCCAGGAAATACACGGGACCACGGTTCTTCAGTTACAGATGGCTTTATTTCTCCTCATCATCACCACCATAAATCGCTATGAGCCACCGTCGAACTGTTCAAATAAACATTTGTACAGAATAAAGACACATTCTCATCACACACAGACTGCAAATTCATCTGCTTGACGCAACACAACATGTGAACAAACAAACCTCGCTGGCTGCACACAACCGAGAGGGAACGAGTCCACTTGACCAAATAAAATCTTGAGAAACAAAAATATAGTCTTTCATAAAATATCTTTCTTGAAACAGAAAGATAAATCTTCAACAATACAACAATGTCTCTCTTCTTGAACTTAACAACTTCTAAGTTTTTCTTACTTCTCCTGCTTCATGTGTTTACATGCCCCTCTTGCGGGCGTATTGTAACAACAAAAAATGTCCAAAAAAATAAATAAAATATGTAACAAAACAACAACAATGAGATAAATAATATTTAAATAAATGCACATTACAATAAAATAACAAAGATCAATGTTGAGGAATTAGTTTTTACAGTTTGTAAGTGCGCAAAGCATCAATGTTGTTGCTATGGTTACCTGACAGCCAATGGGAAACTTGTGTCTTCTGTTTCTTTGGTATAAAAGTGAATCAAACTGTTTCCTCTGATCCATCTGCTAAACTGTAAGTTTCCTGAAATCCATCACTGGACTGAGTATAAATCTTGTTTAACAAGCAGAGAGTGAATGACTAAACAGCCAGTACAGATATAGCTGCTGCTGTCAGTCCCAGTACACAGTAGAGGCCGATCCTTTCCCGACTCGCTGTGTTTGGTGTCTCAGGTTCAGGCCAATCCCTTGCTGCTGTAAAGACACCAAACACATCTGTGTCATTCATGTGAAGAAACAACATTTCACTAAAGAAAACTAAATAACCACAACACATTAAGTTGGAACATATTTCATAGTTCTGCTGAGTTTTACTGAATCATCTTACCAGTGACATTGAGCCGGCCTTTTCCTCTGTTCCAACCATAATCTGTTCTCACTTCACACATGTACAGACCCGAGTCATCAGTCCTGATTCTGGACACATGAAGTCTGATTCGTCCTTCTCTGAGGGCGTCTTTGTCACACTGAACTCGTCCTGCAAACTGTCCATCCTGAAACTCTGAGTCCTCAACACCCTCATATAGATGATACAGGACCAAGGGTTTAACATCAGTTAAAAGTTCACAATTAATTATAAGTACGGTGGAGGAACTGTCAGTTTTGGTTGTAAACATCCATTCCAGTGTGATGTTGTGGTTCTCCTCTGCCTGGTAGGAGGTCTCTGTCACGTTCAATACAAATGTTCCTGTTGAGGAGACAGAGAGGGAAAGTGAGGACCAGACAAACTAAGAACTTTAACATTTGAGCCCTTAAACTCCACCTATATATATTTAGAAATACAGCTAAGTGTTTAAAGATACAAGAGTATAAAAAGGTAATGCATGATGCCAATAATTAATACAATCTAAGCAATAACTGAAGATAGAGATAGAGATACAGTTAATATTTCAGGGTTCTTCGTGTGGTAGGGAGCACTAGGAAACACTTCCCCCAAACTGATCTTGAACGCAGCCCTTGTCTGTTCACTTGCCCATCCCTTCCTATCAGGTTCTGATTATTGTTGATTGTTGATTATTGTTTTAGCTTCCTTGCTAGTGCTCCCTGAGTCTTACCTTTGCATACCACAGTGGTAAGTAGGGCCTGGACAACTATTGATTATATTGTGTATGAACAGGGCTGTACAGAGACCTTTAGAGGGGCAGGTGCTCAAACACCAAACCACCAACATAATTTTCAGCATGATCTGCTGAATTATAGCAACACATATTCAAACACAATGTAACATGAAATCTTACAACGAACCAAATCACACTACATCATTGTTCCCCACCTGATGAAATCAGAGGGACTATGATTTGCTCTGTGGTGTGTGTGTGTGCATGTGTGTGCGCTGTTGTCACCTAATAAACATCACACAGCCAAAGGCAACATTCTCTGCAGGCTGGATGATATATATATATGTTCAGACGCAGCGCTAGAGCAGATCAATAGACGGGATATTTGTTCATCCTGTTATTGAACAAGTGGAACACAGCTTTGGACCCCCGGTCCTCCCGCCGATTAAAAACAACAACACATTTGGTCTTTGCAAACAGAAATCATGTACGTGTTTATTTGCATATAGAGCGGAGAAGTGAGATCTGATCACAAGCAGTCACTCAAGACGCATGTCAATGCCAGGTGTAAACTGTTTCTCTTTCTTTCAACACCACTACATCCTGCAATTCTTCCTCACTTCTGTCTCCTCTCTCCTGATTCCTTCACTCACTCTGGAAATGTAAAAAGTCTTCCATGTAAAAATCGGAGTGAGGATGAAGCAGAACTTTAACACGTATGGTGATAATTACAGTAATTGTGGACAAACAACACACAGTGGGAATGCATAAGCAGTCAAGCTATCCAAACTATCAAACTGCATTAACATTACTGTCATGTAAAGGAACAGCACTAGATAAATGGGACGCTTAAAACAACACTAATGTCAATTTCAAAAACTTTAGCTTTACTGAAGAGTTTTCGCTGCTACTTCGTTGTGTTTTCTCAAACACATTATAATTTGATGCTGCATATTGTCTCTGCATGCGCCAGTGTATAAAGGTGGAGGACCATATTAATGTGTAAAATGTCTCTTGTTGGTCTCCTCTTGCTGCTGTTTTGTCTAATTTTAGGTTTGTTCTAAGTGTCAGCCATATTTAACACTGTTCTACATTTTAGAACCAACTGCTGTCCTTACTTTGTTTGGTAAACTGTAGTTTTATTTCTTTGTCAGTTTATTGTCTCTTCCCTGTTATAGTTGTAGTTAAACACACTAAGACACATGAGTGGTTCATGTGTTTACTGTGTGAGTGTGTTTAGGTTGTTGTGACTGCATGGTGAGTATACAGCAACACCTCTAAGCTCTCCTCAGTGTAGCCTGACATCCCATTTACCAGCCTCAGCCCATCAGGGTTTAGTCTTGTTTGTCTTTCTTTTGAATACTGAAGTCAATTTTAATTCAACAGAATCTAATAGTAAAAGATTTTCATTAATACTTATTAATACCGTCACCATATTGTCTTTTCCTTTGACCACTAATTTTCTTTTCAGACACATTTACCAGTTGTTTTATTTGATTTAATACTGTAGCTGATGGGGGTAGGTGGGCGGAGTTCCCAGCATGTGAGACTGACATAAGTTTAGGTAAATTGTGTTCTAAATCACCATAGATGTTATCTGGTACATAGTGATTAGTGTCACTGTTCTCCACACTAACTCTACGATGTTTCTAGTAGTTAACAGTTTGCTGTTATGGAATAAAGCATCTTACACCATGAGTGAAGTTGTGTGCGGTTATTTACTTCCCCCAGACTACTTCTCTTCACTGTGGAAAGTTTCTTCTTATACAGAGACACTGACTTATCCCCAGAATACCAACTTTTGAGATCACACACATGAAAGTGGGATTGATTTGCTGCCTAGTTCAAATCTGCAAAACTTGATTGACATACTCGAAACCACTATCCACTAACCACACAACCAAATTATGCCCCTTGAGGAAGTGAAAAGTTGTATATCATGCCAGTAGTGAGAAAAAGACCTTAAAATGCAAATGACCTACCTTTCTATCAGTGTCTGTCACAGCTCTTCCATCTCCGTTGTGAATTTCTGCAACAGTTTGTTCCTCATGTCTCCAGATTTTCTGCACTTTGTTTTGCTGTTGTCACACTGTAAGTACTTTTTAATTTACTTTTTTAAACATGAAACATGCTTTTTACTATAATATATAACTATCAAACTGCATTAACATTACTGTCATGTAAAGGAACAGCACTAGATAAATGAGACGCTTAAAACAACACTAATGTCAATTTAAAAAACTTAAGCTTTACTGAAGAGTTTTCGCTGCTACTTCGTTGTGTTTTGTCAAACACATTATAATTTGATGCTGCATATTGTCTCTGCATGTGCCAGTGTATAAAGGTGGAGGACCATATTAATGTGTAAAATGTCTCTTGTTGGTCTCCTCTTGCTGCTGTTTTGTCTAATTTTAGGTTTGTTCTAAGTGTCAGCCATATTTAACACTGTTCCACATTTTAGAACCAACTGCTATCCTTACTTTGTTTGGTAAACTGTAGTTTTATTTCTTTGCCAGTTTATTGTCTCTTCCCTGTTATAGTTGTAGTTAAACACACTAAGACACATGAGTGGTTCATGTGTTTACTGTGTGAGTGTGTTTAGGTTGTTGTGACTGCATGGTGAGTATACAGCAACACCTCTAAGCTCTCCTCAGTGTAGCCTGACATCCCATTTACCAGCCTCAGCCCATCAGGGTTTAGTCTTGTTTGTCTTTCTTTTGAATACTGAAGTCAATTTTAATTCAACAGAATCTAATAGTAAAAGATTTTCATTAATACTTATTAATACCGTCACCATATTGTCTTTTCCTGTGACCACTAATTTTCTTTTCAGACACATTTACCAGTTGTTTTATTTGATTTAATACTGTAGTTGTTGGGGGTAGGTGGGCGGAGTTCCCAGCATGTGAGACTGACATAAGTTTAGGTAAATTGTGTTCTAAATCACCACAGATGTTATCTGGTACACAGTGATTAGTGTTACTGTTCTCCACACTAACTCTACGATGTTTCTAGTAGTTAACAGTTTGCTGTTATAGAATAAAGCATCTTACACCATGCGTGAAGTTGTGTGGGGGGTTAGTCACTTCCCCCAGACTACCATTGACACTGATACACATTTTTGACATGATCACACAAATACTTCCTGAAAAATACGTCACTGCAAAACTTGTGTACCACTGTACTGCAAACCAAAAGACTTGATGACTAAGCAGTGCGAGTAGCATATCCGCAACTGTCTGTCTCCAAGGTACAGTTGAATGATACTGAAAGAAGGAAGGCTTTAATGTAGTTATGCAGCCTTCATTCTCCGTCGCGCACTGGACTATTCAAATGCTGAGGGATCTGTCTCTCTATCGGTGTCTCTCACAGCTCTTCAACCTCCTTCGTGGATTTGTTCAACAATTTGCTTCCTCATGCCTCCAGATTTGCTGCACTTTACTCTGCTGTTGTCACACTGTAAGTACTTTTTAATTCACTTTTTTAAACATGAAACATGCTTTTTACTGAAACGATTGAAATTATATAGTTATCGTAGGGTCTACATGATATTTGTGAAAACAAACAAAAGCTGACTGCATTATTATATGATTTCTGTTATAATCATAATATCACAGCTGTCTTTCAGGAGGTTCATACCGGTACTTTACCGAATATACAAGAGTAGAGTAAAGAATATCCCAACACGGTGATGTTTCTCAAGTAATCCCGTCAATTCCTGGATTTTAATTAAATTTTGGATTATTTGCACAGAAACGTGAGGAAAAACTCTCGGGTAAGACACGTTTCATTTTACTTTTGCCAAGAGGTGATATTTTCATGTCTCAACCCAACGATGAGCGTTAATGTTGAGAGATTTGGTGTATAAAGTACACTCTGCAGTGTATCATCGCTGCTCTTTTCTCATGTGAGCCGTGTTTGTTGACTATGTGCATTTCTACAACGGTATTAAACTGCAACAAAGTTCGTTTATGTTATGCATAAATACTCATTTAAGTGTAAGAGACAGATACAAATATGAGACACGTTAAGACTTAAGTAGGATTTACTTTATATTTAGTGAGAAATACTGTTCAGGTGTTTAATAAATGTCCACCCTGATGGGCTGAGGCTGGTAAATGGGATGTCAGGCTACACTGAGGAGAGCTTAGAGGTGTTGCTGTATACTCACCATGCAGTCACAACAACCTAAACACACTCACACAGTAAACACATGAACCAATCATGTGTCTTAGTGTGTTTAACTACAACTATAACAGGGAAGAGACAATAAACTGGCAAAGAAATAAAACTACAGTTTACCAAACAAAGTAAGGATAGCAGTTGGTTCTAAAATGTGGAACAGTGTTAAATATGGCTGACACTTAGAACAAACCTAAAATTAGACAAAACAGCAGCAAGAGGAGACCAACAAGAGACATTTTACACATTTCCAGAGTGAGTGAAGGAATCAGGAGAGAGGAGACAGACGTGAGGAAGAATTGCAGGATGTAGTGGTGTTGAAAGAAAGAGAAACAGTTTACACCTGACATTGACATGCGTCTTGAGTGACTGCTTGTGATCAGATCTCACTTCTCCGCTCTATATGCAAATAAACACGTACATAGTTTCTGTTTGCAAAGATCAAATGTGTTGTTGTTTTTAACCAGCGGGAGGACCGGGGGTCCAAAGCTGTGTTCCACTTGTTCAATAACAGGATGAACAAATATCCCGTCTATTGATCAGGAGCCTGTTTCAGAAAGTGGGTTTAGTGAAAACTCTTGAGTTTGTTTACCCTGAGATGAGGGAAAGTCTTGATTTTTGAGTCTTGATTTTCTTCAACAAACCCGGAGTTTCTCTCTGTCTCCTCCCTCTTACAGAGCCAGACACGCTGTTTCATCTCCTCATTCATTCAGTCCGTATTTTAGCGCATATTGAAGCACATTCATTAGCGGAGGTTTACTATCTGGTTGGATATTAGTTGAGTTACTCAAGGACTTTCTAAAGTTAGTGCTTTTATGCGCATCAGTCAGTTTGAACAGCGGTTTTTCAATCAATCAATCAATCAATTTTTATTTATATAGCGCCATATCACAACAGAAGTCATCTCAAGGCACTTTTCACATAGAGCAGGTCAAGACCGTACTCTTTAATTTACAGAGACCCAACAATTCCCCCATGAGCAAGCACTTGGCAACAGCAGTAAGGAAAAACTCCCCTTTAATGAGTAGAAACCTCAAGCAGACCCTGGCTCTTGGTGGGCAGCCATCTGCTTTGACCTGTTGGGTTGAGAGAGAGAAAGAGAGAGAGAAAGGGAGAGGGGGGACAGGAGAGCAACAATCACAACAACAACAACAAGCATAAGCATCAATAGACAGGGAAGGATGCCATCAGGACTGTGAAGGACCGCGAAGGCTCGGCTCGGGACCCAGGTTTTTCCTGTGAGATGAGAAAGCACAAAAAACTCCGGGGAAGAAGCAAAGTTAGTGACATGCATTGATGTTACATGAATGCATACAGATGGAGAGGAGGAGGAGGAGAGAGGAGCTCAGTGCATCATGGGAAGTCCCCCAGCAGTCTAGGCCTATAGCAGCATAACTAAGGGCTGATCCAAGGCGAGCCTGGTCGGCCCTAAATATAAGCTTTATCAAAAAGGGAAGTTTTAAGCCTACTCTTAAACATAGAGAGGGTGTCTGCATCCCGGACCGAATCTGGTAGATGGTTCCATAGAAGAGGAGCCTGATAGCTGAAGGCTCTGCCTCCCATTCTACTTTTAAAGACTGTAGGGACCTTGCCTTCACATTCAAATATTACACAGAGTGAATTCACCCTCAGCTCAGAATAAAACCTCTGCTTGTCCTTCCGTTTTAACTCTGTGACTCTGCACAAGACAGCTGTCAGTTTGTTAGAGCAGCTCCTGCACTGAAATCTTTATTGCACATAATGTGTAATCTCAGTTTCAATTTAAACAATCGGTATGAAGCTTTAGACATGTGGGATCAATGAATAATTATCTCTATCACTCATGATGTGATTGGTCACACTGATGGAATATAATTCCTATAATATTGGAGATTATATGTTAATATGCTGAGTGAGCAGGATTGTGATGCAGATGAAGAATGTAGTTTGAAAGTGAGATTTTTAAATAGGGAGCATAATCTTAACGTGTTTTAACAGCATTTCAGTGACAATGTTTAAATTTACTACAGTTGTTGAAGAAGCTGAAATAAAGTCACTGAATGCTGTTGAGCTGAGATACAAATAGATGTCTAAAAATTTAAAATATTCTGTATTTTAACCTCGACACCTTTTCAAGTGCAAATCACCAAACACGTTATTACTGGATCAGACTGAGAGCTACAGTCATGTCTCTATGTCTTTGATCTATATATGTTTTAAATCTTTAACTATATTTTTCATCTTCAGTTGCTGCTTCCTGTGTTTTGTCCGTCAGATTAAAGCTGAACAAATATATTTAAAATGTGATGTAGCTGCAGCCTGATACACAGTCAGATTCCACTTTATCATCATCAAGGAAATGTAAGTCTGGTAAATGATGAATTGATGGACAACACTGAATAAAACTTTATTGTGTAAACTTATTGACACTTTTCCCGCTCTGACACAGGCTCTTTTTTATAGATAAATGTGCAGCGTCCGCACACACATGCATTCATATCTTTAAGTCCACTGGATTAAAATAGAGGTCCTGCCTTTTATTTACCTGTTGCCATAGTGACTCGTAGTATCGGAGCTTGACTGAACCTGCTTTCTGAAACAGGCCCCTGCTCTAGTGCTGCGTCTGAACATATATATATCATCCAACCTGCACACACACACACACACACACACACACACACACACACACACACACACACACACACACACACACACACACCACAGAGCAAATCATAGTCTCCTACATGAGAGAAGAACAAGATTTCATGTTACATTGTGTTTGAATATGTGTTGCTATAATTCAGCAGATCATGCTGTAAATTATGTTGGTGGTTTGGTGTTTGAGCACCTGCCCCTCTAAAGGTCTCTGTACAGCCCTGTTCATACACAATATAATCAATAGTTGTCCAGGCCCTACTTACCACTGTGGTATGCAAAGGTAAGACTCAGGGAGCACTAGCAAGGAAGCTAAAACAATAATCAACAATCAACAATAATCAGAACCTGATTGATAGGAAGGGATGGGCAAGTGAACAGACAAGGGCTGCGTTCAAGATCAGTTTGGGGGAAGTGTTTCCTAGTGCTCCCTACCACACGAAGAACCCTGAAATATTAACTGCACCTTCAGATATTGTAATCAACTTAACCTGCAGCATCTTGTAGCACAGTTACATTACTGCACACAGACACCTGAGAAAGGCTTTTAAAAACATGTTACTTGAACTGAATTCATAGAAGAACAAACTGTAGACTGACTGAGATCTGACTAAAAGTCCTTTGCTCAGTCATGTAGAATAAGGAAGATGAACATGAGCACATGTTGTGATGCATGAATGAAACCTGACTTATCTTTTCACAAGTGTGATGACTGAACTTTGACCTCATGTGTTGATGACTCCTCTCCTCTGTCTCCTCTCACAGGGAGAAGATGATCTGCAGGATCCTTCTGCTCATCAGCCTGACCTCCTGTGTCTGTGGTTAGTTTAAACCTTCAGTTTGACATAAAGATGAACAACAGAATAAACCTTCAGCCTCACAAACATATTTTATGACTTCCATTTTAAAATATGTCAGTGAAAACATTAGAACTATTAAAGCTGGTAGATGACAGTTGGGAAGATCCTCTATCTTCAGTTATTGATTAGATTGTATTAATTATTGGCATCATGCATTACCTTTTTATACTCTTGTATCTTTAAACACTTAGCTGTATTTCTAAATATATATAGGTGGAGTTTAAGGGCTCAAATGTTAAAGTTCTTAGTTTGTCTGGTCCTCACTTTCCCTCTCTGTCTCCTCAACAGGAACATTTGTATTGAACGTGACAGAGACCTCCTACCAGGCAGAGGAGAACCACAACATCACACTGGAATGGATGTTTACAACCAAAACTGACAGTTCCTCCACCGTATCTATAATTATTTGTGAACTGTTAACTGATGTTAAACCCTTGGTCCTGTATCATCTATATGAGGGTGTTGAGGACTCAGAGTTTCAGGATGGACAGTTTGCAGGACGAGTTCAGTGTGACAAAGACGCCCTCAGAGAAGGACGAATCAGACTTCACGTGTTCAGAATCAGGACTGATGACTCGGGTCTGTACCAGTGTGAAGTGAGAACAAATTATGGTTGGAACAGAGGAAAAGGCCGGCTCAATGTCACTGGTAAGATGATTCAGTAAAATTTAGCAGAACTATGAAATATGTTCCAACTTAATGTGTTGTGGTTATTTAGTTTTCTTTAGTGAAATGTTGTTTCTTCACATGAATGACACAGATGTGTTTGGTGTCTTTACAGCAGCGAGGGATTGGCCTGAACCTGAGACACCAAACACAGCGAGTCGGGAAAGGATCGGCCTCTACTGTGTACTGGGACTGACGGCAGCAGCTATATCTGTACTGGCTGTTTATTCATTCACTCTCTGCCTGTTAGATTTATACTCGGTCCAGTGGTGGATTTCAGAAAACTTACAGTTTAGCAGATGGATCAGAGGAAACAGTTTGATTCAATTTTATACCAAAGACACAGAACACACAAGTCTCCCATTGGCTGGCAGGTAACCATAGCAACAACATCGATGCTTCATGCACTTAAATCACAAACTGTAAAAACTAATACTGGAAAAAACACATCCTGCCTTTATTTTCTCCAGTAAGTGGCCATGGTATCAGAGCCATAATGAACCACTGATATACAACAATAACAGACTTGATGGAGGAAACAACATTCTTGATCTTTACCTTGTGTATCATTTTGATATCAGGACTCCTCGTTAAACTTTGTTAGATCTGAAATGTGCACTTTGTTCACTTTATTGAAATAATGCTGAGAAGCATGTCTACCTCATAAATCACCTCATCTGTGTGATTTATTTTCAAATGAAATATAACATTAACATTTATATCCTGTCTATCATGTGCTTGAAGCTTGTAATGAAGTATTCAGGTTAAGACCCTTCAGAGCTGCTTGTTCTCATGTGTTATGAACACTGGTGTTAAACTAGTGCCACACAGGAAGTGATGCGTTTGTTTATAATGACCACAACAATCTTTTCATCATGTTTGTTGATCGTCTAACGTCATGAAAACTGTAAAACTGTGAGTTCTGACCTTCTTTCCAGAATTTATATCTTTAACTTCTCAACATTGATCTTTGTTGTTTTATTGTAATGTGTAATTGAAACTGAGATTTACTGTAGCTGTTTTTAATCCTGTCTGTTACAGTGAGCTCTTATTTACTGTCTGTTATTGATTATCAGTCTTTCACATGTATGTTTGAGAGAAAACCTTTGAACTGGAAACACTGGTATTAAGGATAAAGACCAGCAGAGGGAGCTCTTCACTGGAAGTCAGCTCATCTTGTTTCGAGATCCTCACCTGGCTGCAGGTTACAGCTGTGTGCTCATTTACACCTTTAGACTCATTGAAACATAACAGATGTATCACAGAGATCTGCTACTGTTATGTGTTTTATCAGTGATATTTGCTTAGAATAACAGAAACCAGCAATTTCTCTGTTTAATATCTCAAACTACAACACTGATGAAAGTGCTTTGTGGATGGACTGAAAATGACTTCAAATGTGTTCCAAGCTGTAAATGAATAGTGTCAGGCAAAGCAGTTTACTCCTTGTACCACAGATTAAATACCTTTGAATCACAGTGTAGAAGTTAATAGTCCAAATTCACCCATTCATGATTCTCACAATATCTTCCGTTTTTTTATTTGTAAACAAATTATATCAGACTTTGTGCACACTAAGTGGCATCCATAAAACATCACTGGTGTTGAATTGTAAAATGTAACCATTATAGATTATTTTAGTGTTTACAGTGGAAAAGTAAGTTTCTTGTTCATGAATCTGCTTGGATACTGACCTGCACAGACACATTGAAAAAAAGAGGATCCAAAACATAAAAAACAAACAAGAAATGAATGTCTTTATGTTAGATTACTATATAAAGAAATTGTAGACACACATCCTTTTATCAGAAATGCAAGTTTTATATGTATACAATCATTGACAGTATATAATAAAGTCATTGCAGACAGGAGGTGTTAATTTTGTTTTTAACACAATACTGCCACCTTCTGGACTTTTTCTGAAAGGTTTTTTTTTTTTTAAAAAAAATAGATGAATTAGAAATACTGTATGTTGTCAACTATCTGTTTCATTTCAGACATTTAAGGTAAAATCCCTGTTTCATGTCATTTCAAAAGCTTTTTTGAATAAAATGACATTGTGTGATTCAACAAAAGAGTGAAATAAATGCAAGAAATCAGTGCTGTAATTCCCTGTAATGCAAGGGTGGAATATAAAAAATATCTCTAACTTTACTGTCTATGTTAATACTTTGACAGGGGAGTGTGTGCAGGCAGGCAGCCGACTGTGGGAGGGTGAAGAGGGAGCTGAGAGACAGATGATGGAGGGGAGTTGGTGGTAGGAGCAGCCATGGGGGACAGTCCTCTGTGGCTGGGGAGGGAGAGAGCCTCCATGTGAGGTTCAGGAGGTGACTGGGGACCTTGCTGTTTGGGTCCTGGCTGTTGCTGCAGGATCTTGCTGTTTTCAGCCGGCAACTGCTCTCTGTCCACCCTGACCAGAGCTCTACAACACACAGTCAGAGCAATAGAAAGGACTGTGTACATGCAAGTAGAGACTAGAGACATAATTAATGTGTTATATCAGTTTGGGAAAAGTATTTGTGGTGGACCTGTTTGATATTGTTCCATGTTGACCAGTCTACATTTTAGTGTGAAGAAATCATGTGTGTTTGGGGGGAAATCATAGGATTTTGTTTTGCCTCTTTACTGCCACCTGCGGTCAAAAGTGTCAATAGTGCTGTCAAAAAGTGCAGTAATTATAAAGTGAAAACGGCTCCTATTAAACAATAATTTGCTGCATTATAAAGTGACTTTATCAATAAATGTGATACATGTCCTGATCACATTTATGGATTATGCTAGTCAAGGCAGCAATATTTCTCTGAGCAGTTATGAATATATTTAGAAAACAGGATCCAATGACTCCCTGAACGTAAGGAAAACAGGGAAGAGAATAAATAGTAGAAGCTGGTGAGTGTTGGAAACACATTAGATGGTTTTGGACTTTTTACAGGCAATGTTGGACGTAAGAAAAAAATGAAAGTTAGATGAGTGTTAAGGGAATGAATAAAGAGAAGCACTTCCTGAAGGAGTCTGAGTCTATGTAACCCTCTGGTAACTTGGGAACACTCTCTTTATTATATGGTCCCCCCGGATTGCCCCTATCATCCTGTAGATGATAAAAAGGTAAACACACACTTTACCTTTATATTTCAACATGACCACATCCGCAGCTTCTGTCTCTGTCTCATTCTCTCACTTACACTCTCCTCCATTCACCAGCTTAGAAAGACACAAAAAAAACATACAAACACACAAAATGAACAAAAGTCACTGTCTATTTAGAGTCTAAACTCAGAGAGAACAATTTAATTGCATAATACCAGGTAAGGCTTAATTTAAGAGTAATGACTGACTATCTTGTAATATAATATTGTGTGTAAATATACATTTCATTAAATAATAAATATGATGCACACAGCTCACAGCATGACTTAATAGTTAGGGGAGAACTGGGTAAATCGAGCCAGTGGGTAAAATGAGACACCCCCTTTATCTAGATAACCATAAACAAAAGTAATAATGTGACCACAAATAAAGAAAGTATAGTTCACATCACTCAATCCATCTTGGACTCCAGCACATGGAGAGAGTGGTCAGAAAAACAGAGCAAAAAAAAACAAACAGATTTTTGTCATGTCAAGTGAATTCATCATGTTACTAAAGTTATCAGTCTTGTAAAATAGATAAGTTTTGGACATTATTACATGTTGATTTAAGTCAGTGTAAGCTATAAAACAAGGTCAAAAACTTAGCATAATTGTGGATCTGAACCACTGTCTGAAACAGTTTTGTCAAAATGGAGGTTGTGGGGTAAAACGTGCCAGTGATGTTGGAGCAAGTTGAGTCAATGGTTCAATTTACCCCCAAAAATGATTTTCTGATATTC
The DNA here is from genome assembly GCF_914725855.1 of Thunnus albacares. Classification (NCBI taxonomy): domain Eukaryota; kingdom Metazoa; phylum Chordata; class Actinopteri; order Scombriformes; family Scombridae; genus Thunnus; species Thunnus albacares. Next base: position 30,307,334 of record NC_058113.1, read on the forward strand.
CAGAGACTAGACACACTGTTCCTGTTAATGTTTGATCACCGTTACAAGTGTTACAATGTTGATGAATAAATACCTAATTGTTGACTAATGTTAAGTTTAAGTCACACACAAACATGCTGTACATACAGACGGGTGACAGATTAAAGGAAAAACCAACATAAAGTGTTTTAGTAAGGTGTTGGACCACCATGTGTCACCAGAACAGCTTCAATACACCTTGGCATTGATTCTACAAGTCTCTGAAACTCTTCTGGAGCGATGAACACTATTCTTCAAAGATATTCCCTCATGTGGTGTTTTGATGATGGTGGTGGAGAGCACTGTCTAACACCTCAGTCCAAAATCTCTCATAGGTTTCAATTGGTTTGAGATCTGGTGACTGTGAAGGTCATAGCATATGATTCACATCATCTTCATACTCATCAGACCATTCAGTGACCTCTCATGTCCTATGGATGGGGACATCCTGGAAGAGACCACTCCCATCAGGATAGAAATGTTTCATCATAAGATAAAGGTGATCACTCACAACATCTTTGTATTGATTAGCAGTGATTCTTCCCTCTAAGGGGTCAAGTGGACAGAGCCACCAGACCCCCTCACTGTAGGGGTCAAGCATTCAGACCTGGAGCAGTCTTTCCTTTAATTTGTCACCTGTCTGTAGACACAAAAGCACACACATTCTTTCTGTATCTACAGTAACACACAAAGATCAGTTTAATCTTTACTGAAAATGTGTGTCCCTGCCCTGCCTCTTTACATACAACCATGCCATTCAGTACAACACTGGAAACAACATTGAAAAGTGACTCAAACGTGCCCTCTGCAGACCTGAACCAGTGGACCAGATATTATAACTTCTCATCACTATTATATCTCACAAATATAGTTTACAAGATGATACTTTGAATATTCCATCTTTTTGGAACATGAAATCAATTAAAATCCCACTTTTACAATAAAAAAGTAAGCTGGTTGCATGATGTGAGTTTGGGACAATATATAGTAACTGGTGGTGGAGGTATGTACAGAAAAAGAAGGTAGCCTGTTTCACACTTAATCCTTTTGTTTTGTTGACACTGACTTCACTTTCTAAATGTTTGGGGTCACAGTACAGACCCTACTGCTGAATGAGTAAAAATAATAAAAACTGTAACAAATTTCCCCCTTTTATTCATACTTTATTAAAACCAATATGTACAAACGTATTGAATGTTTGCCACAAACTTGCACATTTTCTGACAGTGAGAAAATACAGAATACAGAAATGGCCATAAAGCATTGTTATTACACCAAATAAGGTGATATTTCTTGTTTTATACATGCATGAACAAAGTCATTTTGTTTGGCAAAAAGTCATTCACAGACAGAAATGTACATGATGTCTAAATGTTCACATTACTTATATTTGGGTTTAATTACACCCCATAGAGGTCTAAAAGGAGTGAGAGGACTAAGTCATTGACTTCTTATTAACAAACTGTTATAAAGCTTCAATAACTGAAAGGTAGTGCTGTGTAAAAACTACTACCAACACCAATCACAGAAAATCAACTGTAATTATCAATGTTTTACAGCTGGGGACCCCTAACAGAAGTAATGCATAATTTTCTGCCGCGGACTTCTGAAACATGTCATCAGTTTAAAATCATGTTTATATGCATTTCTCATTTCTCAATTATGCAAAGTCATTAAATGTCAAGCTGATAACACAACAGTAAGTACAGTATGTGTGTGAACTGTTAAAATAGGCTCCAGGACAACCAATAGAATGATGGTATGTTTATTTAAAGATATGAAAATACAAAATCTTTAGAGCTCAAACAAACCAATTTTAGAATTGATATAATAGAATTGATTAGAAGAATTTTTAGTTTAAGCTGCATGGACACGTTGAGAAGGAGGGCTGTCATCAGTTAGTCCAGGATCACAGTCAGCGTCCCTGAAGGTGTAAAAAGTCAGCCCAAAATCAGTTCCCTTACTGTATATCTACAATTGCACGTACTGTGAGGAATATGCTGCCTGCTAAATGTTCACTAACCTCTCACTGGTTTATCCAGAGCTTTGCATGCTTCTTAGGGGTTCAGTCACACCAGACTCACTGAAACAAGTTCATATTAAAAAGCAGAAAGTGTTTCTTTTCTGTAACATCACAGTTTAAAATATGAATAAAGGAATTTTATGAATAAGACATAATTTCACTTACTTTGCTGGCTGTTGATTGCGGTCTCTGTTTCTCTTTTTACAGCAGAAATATGCAGTGAGACCAAAGACTAATATTAGTGCTAAACCTGTGGAATCAAGAAGTTGACATTTAATATAATTGTATAAATATACAATAAATGCAGCCCATGATAAAATTTAGATCTCACCTGGCTGTCTTTAGTTTAGGCAGCATTTGAAAGACAAGTAATTCAGCCATGAGAGAAAGCAAGTAGACAGAGGATGGCAGAGTAAAAGCAAGTAGGATTAGTTGCAAAAAGACAGATTTTACAGAATTGAATAATAACACTTCATGGCAGACATGGGTAACAGTAACAGTAACTTATCCAGAAGTGGAAAAAACATGACATAGACAGACAAAGTATCACATTTATTGGTGTTCAGTACTTACCAAAAACTCCCCAAAGTCCCCATTTTGCATGGTCCTCCCTGACATTTTGTTGATCCTTGGTGGAGATGGGAGGTGATGTAGGAGCTGGAGGAAAGAGGAAAAGCTCCAGTCAATAGTCAATCACATCAGCGGGCAGCAGGATGAAAGGTGTGTATCTGCGTGAAAAGCTTACCATTGATAAAATCACAAATGTTGCTACTGTCTAGTTGAAAAAAACAAGAGAAGTGTTACATAGTGTCAATCAACATACTGTACGAGTTGGATAGAAACATTTCATTGAGAACACATATAACTCTAGGATTTCATTTGCATGAAGAGTGTTTTGTTTTGCTTTTTGTGACATGTGCACTGATTTCAAGTCAGCAAAAAGTGGCAGCAGAGTGTTTTCAAGAGTTCAAATGTGGATGGTCTGGTAACTTTTAGCAGTGGGCAGAGATTTAATTTCCCTTCAACAAGAAATGATTACAACAAACAGTGCCCTCAGCTGGAACCATCAGTCCCTGACAACAAAGAAACTTTAAAACTGTATAAAGCACCCTCTCATCAGTCGACTGCTATCTTTACTGTGAGAGATTATAAGCCCGAGCATGATATGCAGCACCGAATCTAGTTTGAAACAATTACGTTTACATGCACACTAGCATCCTGCTTTTATCCTTTGATCATATTCAGGATGTAATGTTCTCATTGAACATGGGTCATCATTACAATGTTTATCTTCCTTTTGTTTGTTTTATGGACAAACTTCACATGACAGACTAAACAAAAACTTCGATATTAAGTTTTTAATGTGCAAATACAATAAAAACTCCTAAAACACCATTAAAGCTGGGATACTGGTGTGCATGTAAACACACTTGATCTGTGCAATCTGTTGTTTTCTGAGCCAGGTGTGAATGATTTCAAGAAAATCACACTGAACAGTATTTTAAGGGCTTAGAAAGTAAATACCTGGACATTTTTCGGTCTTCATATATTCATTGGCCCCTTCAAACTGACAGACACTATCTGTATTCCTGGAAATGAATGCCCGACCGTCATGCTGGCAGACAGTATTGGGTGGTGGAAGGCCTGTGCAACTTCTGATGTCAGTGTTACTGAAGACCAGCTCATCATTGCAAAACACACGAGTCACATCAGTGGCACATCCTGGGGTCTCACAGAAAAACAGTTGCACAGGACTGTGTCCACCTGTAACATCATACATCTATGAAGTAACTCACATAAACTGAAAGGAAACATCTTTTTTTTGATGAAGAGAATGACATAAACAAGAGAGGACGTACCCTGACCTGCAGTCACTGGAAAGCACTGAGTGAGTGTAAGAGCACACAGCAGCAGAAAGAGGAAGATTTGCTCTGTCAAGACAAAATTACAAACTCAATCTAAGGCTGGTGGTTGAGATCGGACCCAGTTTAAAGTTGGTAAATTGTCAGAAACCTACCTTTCATGTGAGAGATCGGTACTGTGAAGCTTTTCTGGGCTGTCCTGTTGGAGACACATTCAGTTTCCCGTCAGAAACTTCGCATCACAGAATTCCTAATTATCCCCCACCATGACACCCTTCATGTTGAGCACAACCTTTACAGCACACCACTTCCTTTACTGGAATTTGGTGTTAGCCTCAACTGAAATGTGTCTTCCCTGTTTAAAACCACAACACACAACTCATAATGAACAAATACTGTATGTATTGATGTTCCTGTTTGTGAGGCTTGTTACACAAAAAAAATTTACAAAAATGTATAAAAACTGTTTTTAAGTCATTTGAAACCCAAATGGTGAATCTTTCACATGGAAAAAAGCGAGTTAGAGTCAGTTGGTGAGGAAGTGGTATTTACTGTTAATGTTATCAAACAGGACTGAACATATCTATTTACAGTATTTCAATCAAAAAACAAAATTTTCATGTTGCCATTCAAACATTGGATAGCACCACTTAAAATGAACTATAACCAATGACTTACCCCATTTCTTGCTCTGAGATAACGTTTCCTCTTTCCAAGTGATGGTCCGCTCAGTACGAATATGCACGACCTAAACAATAACACAAAGCACAAATGTACGTTTAGTTGGATTTAGCAGTGCTACAGACAGCAACCCGATGAGACGGGAACAGGGGGGCGGCTCCCCCAAAGCTGACTAAAATGACCACACCTGCGAGACTTTTTACACATTAGAATTCCAATATCTGTCATAAAAAGTAACATATTTTATTTTTTGTGTGTATGAAGACAATTGACATTTAGTGTTACAGTTAATTTTCCAGGGTTTAGAGAAAACCATGACATTTTTTAATTATTTTTTTATATCAGTATTTACATTGATGCACAAAGCTTGACAAAAATGAATTTAAATATCTTAACATTTTATATAAATTAAAAAAGGAAAATGTATAAAATGACAGTTTTAGTGATGTTGTGGTGAGGACATTTTGTAAGAACAAGTGATGAAAAACATAAAAAATAAACATGTTCCAGATTAAAATCTTTACGACCATATGCAATTCTGTGGACCTGCTTCTATGTATTACAGTCTCTGATGGTTAAAATGAAAATTCATAGAGGTTGATTTCTTTTATGTTGGGAGAGTCAAAAGTGACCGCAGTTGCAGAAACACCCTTACATGTTCAGACGCAGCGCTAGAGCAGATCAATAGGACGAGATATTTGTTCATCCTGTTATTGAACAAGTGGAACACAGCTTTGGACCCCCATTCCTCCCGCCGATTAAAAACAACAACACATTTGGTCTTTGCAAACAGAAATCATGTACGTGTTTATTTGCATATAGAGCGGAGAAGTGAGATCTGATCACAAGCAGTCACTCAAGACGCATGTCAATGTCAGGTGTAAACTGTTTTTCTTTCTTTCAACTCCACTACATCCTGCAATTCTTCCTCACTTCTATCTCCTCTCTCCTGATTCCTTCACTCACTCAGGAAATGTAAAAAGTCTTCCATGTAAAAATCGGAGTGAGGATGAAGCAGAACTTTAACACGTATGGTGATAATTACAGTAATTGTGGACAAACAACACACAGTGGGAATGCATAAGCAGTCAAGCTATCCAAACTATCAAACTGCATTAACATTACTGTCATGTAAAGGAACAGCACTAGATAAATGGGACGCTTAAAACAACACTAATGTCAATTTAAAAAACTTTAGCTTTACTGAAGAGTTTTCGCTGCTACTTCGTTGTGTTTTGTCAAACACATTATAATTTGATGCTGCATATTGTCTCTGCATGTGCCAGTGTATAAAGGCATTTATCATATAAAATGCAGTCAGCTTTTGTGTGTATTCACAAATATCAGGTCAATCAATTCACTAAAATGCATGTTTCACGTTTAAAAAAGTAAATTAAAAACTACTTACAGTGTGACAACAGCAGAGAGAAGTGCAGAAAATCTGGAGACATGATGATGTAAACAGCTGCAGAGCTTCACGGAGAAGGTTAGTGAGCTGGGAGAGAAACACAGACAGACCTCCGACAGATTTGCAGTGTCTCTTGTATACTTTTCCCTTAAATTGTTTAGATTTAGGCCCACCCCTCATGTCAGCATGAAGTGCTTGAAGTGCTGAAAGTCCTTTGCTATATTCTGCAAACGCAACTTGTTGTATTGCTAATTTGTTTACCTCGTTTGCATCAAAAAGTACCTATTACTATTTCTCTTGAAACATGGCCAGTTACATAAGTGGCGTAGTCTGGAGGAAGTAACTAACCGTAACACTAATGTCAATTTAAAAAACTTTAGCTTTACTGAAGAGTTTTCGCTGTTACTTCGTTGTGTTTTGTCAAACACATTATAATTTGATGCTGCATATTGTCTCTGCATGTGCCAGTGTATAAAGGTGGAGGACCATATTAATGTGTAAAATGTCTCTTGTTGGTCTCCTCTTGCTGCTGTTTTGTCTAATTTTAGGTTTGTTCTAAGTGTCAGCCATATTTAACACTGTTCTACATTTTAGAACCAACTGCTATCCTTACTTTGTTTGCTAAACTGTAGTTTTATTTCTTTGCCAGTTTATTGTTTCTTCCCTGTTATAGTTGTAGTTAAACACACTAAGACACATGAGTGGTTCATGTGTTTACTGTGTGAGTGTGTTTAGGTTGTTGTGACTACATGGTGAGTATACAGCAACACCTCTAAGCTCTCCTCAGTGTAGCCTGACATCCCATTTACCAGCCTCAGCACATCAGGGTTTAGTCTTGTTTGTCCAGCCTGGTCGCCAGAATAAAACGTTGGCACTGTACGTTTCTGCAAATCACAGAAACGCTGAATATCTACGTTTCAACACGTGAAATATGTAGCATATTAACATTTCAATAAAATTTATCACATCATTTCTACAAAACGTGTTATATCGAAATCTCCAAAATACGTATCATCTCAACATTTCTAAAGTGACGTAGTTCACATGTGATCTATATGAGTCGATCTTTCCTATTAGGAAGAGGAGGGGCAGGTGGATGGTTAGTAACTTTCTGCAGCAGAGAACAAACCGAAACCAAACCGACAAAAGCAGGTGTATTTAGCGAGACGCCAGGACATTTGCAGCCGTTTTTCTGGCGAGAAAACCGGCTTTTTTTAGTGAGACATCATATTCAACGTTTCTGTACTTTGCAGAAACGTTCAATGCCAACGTTTTCTTCTGGCGACTGGGTTGGTTTATCTTTATTTTGAACACTGAAGTCAATTTCAATAAAAGATTCTATCAATAACTTATAGTCACCTCTTATCTCTATATTGAATGTTTAACCACTAATTTTCTTTTCAGACACATTTACCAGTTGTTTTATTTGATTTAATACTGTAGTTGTTGGGGGTAGGTGGACGGAGTTCCCAGCATGTTAGACATTGTGTTTACAGACATAAGTTTAGGTAAATTGTGTTCTAAATCACCACAGATGTTATCTGGTACACAGTGATTAGTGTTACTGTTCTCCACACAAACTCTACGATGTTTCTAATAGTTAACAGTTTGCTGTTATGGAATGAAGCATCTAACACCATGAGTGAAGTTGTGGTCGCGGTTAGTTACTTCCTCCAGACTACGCCACTTGTGGAACTGGCCATGTTTCAAGAGAAATAGTAGTGGGTACTTTTTGATGCAAACGAGGTAAACAAATTAGCAGTACAACAAGTTGCAATTGCAGAATATAGTAAAGGACTTCAAGCACTTCATGCTGACATGAGGGGCGGGCCTAATTCTAAACAATTTAAGGGAAAAGTATACAAGAGACACTGCAAATCTGTCGGAGGTCTGTCTGTGTTTCTCTCCCAGCTCACTAACCTTCTCCGTGAAGCTCTGCAGCTGTTTACATCATCATGTCTCCAGATTTTCTGCACTTATCTCTGCTGTTGTCACACTGTAAGTAGTTTTTAATTTACTTTGTTAAACGTGAAACATGCATTTTAGTGAATTGATTGACCTGATATTTGTGAATACACACAAAAGCTGACTGCATTTTATATGATAAATGCCTTTATACACTGGCACATGCAGAGACAATATGCAGCATCAAATTATAATGTGTTTGACAAAACACAACGAAGTAGCAGCGAAAACTCTTCAGTAAAGCTAAAGTTTTTTAAATTGACATTAGTGTTGTTTTAAGCGTCCCATTTATCTAGTGCTGTTCCTTTACATGACAGTAATGTTAATGCAGTTTGATAGTTTGGATAGCTTGACTGCTTATGCATTCCCACTGTGTGTTGTTTGTCCACAATTACTGTAATTATCACCATACGTGTTAAAGTTCTGCTTCATCCTCACTCCGATTTTTACATGGAAGACTTTTTACATTTCCAGAGTGAGTGAAGGAATCAGGAGAGAGGAGACAGAAGTGAGGAAGAATTGCAGGATGTAGTGGAGTTGAAAGAAAGAGAAACAGTTTAGTTTCAGTTTAGTACGTAAATGTAAGACTCAGGGAGCACTAGCAAGGAAGCTAAAACAATAATCAACAATAATCAGAACCTGATTGATAGGAAGGGATGGGCAAGTGAACAGACAAGGGCTGCGTTCAAGATCAGTTTGGGAGAAGTGTTTCCTAGTGCTCCCTACCACACGAAGAACCGTGAAATATTAACTGCACCTTCAGATATTGTAATCAACTTAACCTGCAGCAAATGCAAAGGTCACATCACACAACCATCTGACAGTCATCCTTAATGAGGACTTATTGTGCTAATTAGGAGTTCCAAGCTCTTGTCAAATAATATTTCTCATCTATTTAGGGTGTAAGGTTTCCAAAATCTAATTTAACAATGCATTGCCTTTCCTCATGTACAGTTTATAATGTGTACATATTGTAAATAAATCCCTATTTTTATGAGAGAAAGTTTGACTCTTGTGTGTGTCCATCCTGATAGGTAATCCAACCCAGTGAACAATGAGTTGTGATGTTCAAACCTCAAACAAGTCTGAAATGAACCAAACACTCTACAAACTTGTGTTCTCTACTAGCACCTCTGTATGTTGTAACCAAGTTACAACTAATCACATATAATTTTTTGCATGTTGTTACTCTAAGTATGCTTTACTGTTATGTATTTGTACATGTTCTATTGTATATATTTCATATACTTAATTACAACACAGAATCTGTAGTAAGAGTTCATGTGAGGCACTGCTCTGAACCAGACTGTCTGAATCTTTATTGGCAAGAAAGGGCCACAACATTTTGTTTTATGATCTTCACACAAAACAGAAACACACAAATAGATGTTATAAGAAAAGATGATACATTGTAAAATATATATATAGAGAGAAAGAAAGAATATAAGGTGAGCAAAAATAAATTATTTCAAAAAAATCTCAGTCAGCAAATAAAAAAATCCTCAAAAAAAAGCAAATATCACAAAGGTGTAAATGAGCACACAGCTGTAACCTGCAGCCAGGTGAGGATCTCTAAACAAGATGAGCTGACTTCCAGTGAAGAGCTCCCTCTGCTGGTCTTTATCCTTAATACCAGTGTTTCCAGTTCAAAGGTTTTCTCTCAAACATACATGTGAAAGACTGATAATCAATAACAGACAGTAAATAAGAGCTCAGTTCAATTCAGTTCAAGTAACATGTTTTTAAAAGCCTTTCTCAGGTGTCTGTGTGCAGTAATGTAACTGTGCTACAAGATGCTGCAGGTTAAGTTGATTACAATATCTGAAGGTGCAGTTAATATTTCACGGTTCTTCGTGTGGTAGGGAGCACTAGGAAACACTTCCCCCAAACTGATGTTGAACGCAGCCCTTGTCTGTTCACTTGCCCATCCCTTCCTATCAGTCAGGTTCTGATAAATGGTAAATGATGAATTGATGGACAACACTGAATAAAACTTTATTGTGTTAACTTATTGACACTTTTCCCGCTCTGACACAGGCTCTTTTTTAAAGATAAATGTGCAGCGTCGACACACACACTTACCACTGTGGTATGCAAAGGTAAGACTCAGGGAGCACTAGCAAGGAAGCTAAAACAATAATCAACAATAATCAGAACCTGACTGATAGGAAGGGATGGGCAAGTGAACAGACAAGGGCTGCGTTCAACATCAGTTTGGGGGAAGTGTTTCCTAGTGCTCCCTACCACACGAAGAACCCTGAAATATTAACTGCACCTTCAGATATTGTAATCAACTTAACCTGCAGCATCTTGTAGCACAGTTACATTACTGCACACAGACACCTGAGAAAGGCTTTTAAAAACATGTTACTTGAATTGAATTCATAGAAGAACAAACTGTAGACTGACTGAGATCTGACTAAAAGTCCTTTGCTCAGTCATGTAGAATAAGGAAGATGAACATGAGCACATGTTGTGATGCATGAATGAAACCTGACTTATCTTTTCACAAGTGTGATGACTGAACTTTGACCTCATGTGTTGATGACTCCTCTCCTCTGTCTCCTCTCACAGGGAGAAGATGATCTGCAGGATCCTTCTGCTCATCAGCCTGACCTCCTGTGTCTGTGGTTAGTTTAAACCTTCAGTTTGACATAAAGATGAACAACAGAATAAACCTTCAGCCTCACAAACATATTTTATGACTTCCATTTTAAAATATGTCAGTGAAAACATTAGAACTATTAAAGCTGGTAGATGACAGTTGGGAAGATCCTCTATCTTCAGTTATTGATTAGATTGTATTAATTATTGGCATCATGCATTACCTTTTTATACTCTTGTATCTTTAAACACTTAGCTGTATTTCTAAATATATATAGGTGGAGTTTAAGGGCTCAAATGTTAAAGTTCTTAGTTTGTCTGGTCCTCACTTTCCCTCTCTGTCTCCTCAACAGGAACATTTGTATTGAACGTGACAGAGACCTCCTACCAGGCAGAGGAGAACGACAACATCACACTGGAATGGATGTTTACAACCAAAACTGACAGTTCCTCCACCGTACTTATAATTAATTGTCAAGTGTTAACTGATGTTCAACCCTTGGTCCTGTATCATCTATATGAGGGTGTTGAGGACTCAGAGTTTCAGGATGGACAGTTTGCAGGACGAGTTCAGTGTGACAAAGACGCCCTCAGAGAAGGACGAATCAGACTTCATGTGTCCAGAATCAGGACTGATGACTCGGGTCTGTACCAGTGTGAAGTGAGAACAGATTATGGTTGGAACAGAGGAAAAGGCCGGCTCAATGTCACTGGTAAGATGATTCAGTAAAACTCTGCAGAACTATGAAATATGTTCCAACTTAATATGTTGTGGTTATTTAGTTTTCTTTAGTGAAATGTTGTTTCTTCACATGAATGACACAGATGTGTTTGGTGTCTTTACAGCAGCGAGGGATTGGCCTGAACCTGAGACACCAAACACAGCGAGTCGGGAAAGGATCGGCCTCTACTGTGTACTGGGACTGACAGCAGCAGCTATATCTGTACTGGCTGTTTATTCATTCACTCTCTGCCTGTTAAACAAGATTTATACTCGGTCCAGTGGTGGATTTCAGAAAACTTGCAGCTCAGCAGATGGATCAGAGGAAACAGTTTGATTCACTTTTATACCAAAGACACAGAACATACAAGTTTCCCATTGGCTAGCAGGTAACCATAGCAACAACCTTGATGCTTCATGCACTCCCCTCTCTTCCTCTCTCTTCCCCCAACTGAACTCTGCCTCACATGACATGGACTTTGGGGCTCATCAGAACTGAGCTAGGATGACCCACAGTTTTTCCTCAAGACGATAGTCTGAAATCTGCCACGCATCAGACGCTCTGTTGGATTAAGGACTTTGCTTTGTATTAACTGTCATCTGGTGTCAAGTGCGTGTAGCGCAAGTGAGTGAAGTGTTTGAGAATGTTGTTATAGTTGCTGTTCGTTAGTGAATCGTTTCTGTTTGCTGATCTAAAGGGCTCATATTCATGTATTCTGCCGACTGGGTAGCCTCATATTAACAGCTACTGTTACCCACAGTTGCTAAGGCATCATGTCTCAAGCATACAGTTAGGACTTTATGTTTGGCTTGTGTTGTGTAATATTTACTATATTATCGATAGAATAGCGGACTGAACGGACACTTGTGGGTCCGCTCGTTAATTAACGGGCGTCCACAACCCGTCAGTTAAACAGCTCGTTCAAGCCCCGTATTGATGTCATGCATGTCTACTACTGGCCAATAGATGGCGCTGTTGCACTGCTGAGTGACATTAACCCACTGTTAGAGGGAATATGCTGCTTCAGCCTCAGATATGCTTGTTTAATACATGGTCACATTATTTATCAGCTGTTTGTCAGTTGTATTATCTTGTATAGTGGAAATTTATACATTCAGAAAGTAATATAGTTTACCATTTCTACGTCAGCCTGTTATGTTTTCATACGTATATCTGACATGTTTGTTCTGATTTATTATGTTCATTTACACAGAACCACTGAGGCATCAGACTGTACAAGGATTGTGGTTGTGATGGTGACAGTAAGTCAAGTACAAATTCAAGACATCTGCGTGATTCTGATCGATCACCTGCAGCAGGTTCTGTGTGAACAAATCCAGCACATAGTCATAGCAGGGTAACTAGAACTTCCTCACATAGAGTATGTATGTATAAAGGGGATGAACATTGAGATAACTATATGTATGTTAAAGAGTATGAACACATGGTAATTATTTAAGTTGTGTATGATGGACACCAGGCTGTCTAGTTGGACTATTCATGATAAACATTAAGTTCATTGATTAAGTATAGAAGGATCAGATAAGTATTTTACTTCTTTCTGACTGCAGGTAGAATCTTCTCTGGGTTTCTGCTGGGTGCTCTGGTTTCCTCCCACTATCAAAGACATGTAGGCTATGTTACGCCCAGGCCACACAGCCTACCTCCACCTTTGCGTGACGGCTCCCTCGCTGAACTGCTGCGGCCTGCAAGCATGTGTTGTCCACACAGACAGCTCTGCTACTGGCAGCCCTATGTTTCTACATTGAGTATTGAGTTTGCCTTTGATAATGGCCATCAATAATAGAATGTTTCATTTCATGTTATTGTAAATTTCATTTATATGTAGTTTAGACAGAAAAAGGTTCACAAGTTTGTGCTCAATGGAAAAACAAACAACAAAAAAGGGCTTACTCATATATATTTTTTAATGTCTGTGACATTGCCCTATTCTACAGATATAGACATTGAAACTATATTAAAAGATGTAATGTTGTTGGTATGATGTCAATATGACTGTCAACAGATCATTTTCACTGTCTATTTTTGCTGAGAAAAGCCTCACACGGGAAGAAATAGGCAACACACCAAATCTCTAGATGATGCACAGCTGCAGTTACGCCTGAGCTGCGCGGCTCAGGTGCTACCAGGTGTGCTCCTGTCAGTTCACCTGACCACTGGTGCTGGCAAAACAACTGGAGTTGGTTCCTGAGCGAGGCACTGTGGCTGCCCACTGCTCCTAGTGTAGAGGATGGGTCAAATGCAAAGGTCACATCACACAACCATCTGACAGTCATCCTTAATGAGGACTTATTGTGCTAATTAGGAGTTCCAAGCTCTTGTCAAATAATATTTCTCATCTATTTAGGGTGTAAGGTTTCCAAAATCTAATTTAACAATGCATTGCCTTTCCTCATGTACAGTCTATAATGTGTACATATTGTAAATAAATCCCTATTTTTATGAGAGAAAGTTTGACTCTTTTGTGTGTCCATCCTGATAGGTAATCCAACCCAGTGAACAATGAGTTGTGATGTACAAACCTCAAACAAGTCTGAAATGAACCAAACACTCTACAAACTTGTGTTCTCTACTAGCACCTCTGTATGTTTTAACCAAGTTACAACTAATCACATATAATTTTTTGCATGTTGTTACTCTAAGTATGCTTTACTGTTATGTATTTGTACATGTTATATTGTATATATTTCACATACTTAATTACAACACAGAATCTGTAGTAAGAGTTCATGTGAGGCACTGCTCTGAACCAGACTGAATCTTTATTGGCAAGAAAGGGCCACAACATTTTGTTTTATGATCTTCACACAAAACAGAAACACACAAATAGATGTTATAAGAAAAGATGATACATTGTAAAATATATATATAGAGAGAGAGAAAGAATATAAGGTGAGCAAAAATAAATTATTTCAAAAAAATCTCAGTCAGCAAATAAAAAAATCCTCAAAAAAGTTCTAAGCAAATATCACAGATAAAACACATAACAGTAGCAGATCTCTGTGATACATCTGTTATGTTTCAATGAGCCTAAAGGTGTAAATGAGCACACAGCTGTAACCTGCAGCCAGGTGAGGATCTCTAAACAAGATGAGCTGACTTCCAGTGAAGAGCTCCCTCTGCTGGTCTTTATCCTTAATACCAGTGTTTCCAGTTCAAAGTTTTTCTCTCAAACATACATGTGAAAGACTGATAATCAATAACAGACAGTAAATAAGAGCTCAGTTCAATTCAGTTCAAGTAACATGTTTTTAAAAGCCTTTCTCAGGTGTCTGTGTGCAGTAATGTAACTGTGCTACAAGATGCTGCAGGTTAAGTTGATTACAATATCTGAAGGTGCAGTTAATATTTCAGGGTTCTTCGTGTGGTAGGGAGCACTAGGAAACACTTCCCCCAAACTGATGTTGAACGCAGCCCTTGTCTGTTCACTTGCCCATCCCTTCCTATCAATCAGGTTCTGATTATTGTTGATTGTTGATTATTGTTTTAGCTTCCTTGCTAGTGCTCCCTGAGTCTTACCTTTGCATACCACAGTGGTAAGTGTGTGTGTTGACGCTGCACATTTATCTTTAAAAAAGAGCCTGTGTCAGAGCGGGAAAAGTGTCAATAAGTTAACACAATAAAGTTTTATTCAGTGTTGTCCATCAATTCATCATTTACCAGACTTACATTTCCTTGATGATGATAAAGTGGAATCTGACTGTGTATCAGGCTGCAGCTACATCACATTTTAAATATATTTGTTCAGCTTTAATCTGACGGACAAAACACAGGAGGCAGCAACTGAAGATGAAAAATATAGTTAAAGATTTAAAACATATATAGATCAAAAACATAGAGACATGACTGTAGCTCTCAGTCTGATCCAGTAATAACGTGTTTGGTGATTTGCACTTGAAAAGGCGTCGAGGTTAAAATACAGAATATTTTAAATATTTAGACATCTATTTGTATCTCAGCTCAACAGCATTCAGTGACTTTATTTCAGCTTCTTCAACAACTGTAGTAAATTTAAACATTTTCACTAAAATGCTGTTAAAACACGTTAAGATTATGCTCCCTATTTAAAAATCTCACTTTCAAACTACATTCTTCATCTGCATCACAATCCTGCTCACTCAGCATATTAACATATAATCTCCAATATTATAGGAATTATATTCCATCAGTGCGACCAATCACATCATGAGTGATAGAGATAATTATTTATTGATCCCACATGTCTAAAGCTTCATACCGATTGTTTAAATTGAAACTGAGATTACACATTATGTGCAATAAAGATTTAAGTGCAGGAGCTGCTCTAACAAACTGACAGCTGTCTTGTGCAGAGTCACAGAGTTTAAACGGAAGGACAAGCAGAGGTTTTATTCTGAGCTGAGGGTGAATTCACGCTGTGTAATATTTGAATGTGAAGGCAAAAATCGCTGTTCAAACTGACTGATGCGCATAAAAGCGGCAACTTTAGAAAGTTCTTGAGTAACTCAACTAATATCCAACCAGATAGTAAACCTCCGCTAATGAATGTGCTTCGATATGCGCTAAAATACGGACTGAATGAATGAGGAGATGAAACAGCGTGTCTGACTCTGTAAGAGAGAGGAGACAGAGAGAAACTCCGGGTTTGTTGAAGAAAATCAAGACTCAAAAATCAAGACTTTCCATCATCTCAGGGTGAACAAACTCAAGAGTTTTCATTAAACCCGCTTTCTGAAACAGGCTCCTGATCAATAGACGGGATATTTGTTCATCCTGTTATTGAACAAGTGGAACACAGCTTTGGACCCCCGGTCCTCCCGCTGGTTAAAAACAACAACACATTTGGTCTTTGCAAACAGAAATTATGTACGTGTTTATTTACATATAGAGCGGAGAAGTGAGATCTGATCACAAGCAGTCGCTCAAGACGCATGTCAATGTCAGGTGTAAACTGTTTCTCTTTCTTTCAACACCACTACATCCTGCAATTCTTCCTCACTTCTGTCTCCTCTCTCCTGATTCCTTCACTCACTCTGGAAATGTGTAAAATGTCTCTTGTTGGTCTCCTCTTGCTGCTGTTTTGTCTAATTTTAGGTTTGTTCTAAGTGTCAGCCATATTTAACACTGTTCCACATTTTAGAACCAACTGCTATCCTTACTTTGTTTGGTAAACTGTAGTTTTTCTGGCTCTGTAAGAGAGAGGAGACAGAGAGAAACACCGGGTTTACGTACTTACTTTACAGACACCTCTTATCTCTATATTGTCTGTTTCTTTAACCACTCATTTTCTTTTCAGTCACATTTACCAGTTGTTTTATTTGATTTAATACTGTAGTTGTTGGGGGTAGGTGGACGGAGTTCCCAGCATGTGAGACATTGTGTTTACGGACATAAGTTTAGGTAAATTGTGTTCTAAATCACCACAGATGTTATCTGGTACACAGTGATTAGTGTTACTGTTCTCCACACTAACTCTACGATGTTTCTAGTAGTTAACAGTTTGCTGTTATGGAATAAAGCATCTTACACCATGAGTGAAGTTGTGTGGGTGGTTAGTTACTTCCCCCAGACAATTCTTAATCGACTGCACTAATCGTGCTTGCCTACTGTGGCTAAAAGTGGAACGGGATGGAAATCAGTATTTATCTATTGCCTCCAAGTAAAGTAAATTACATGCACATGTCAGCACTTGCGGTTAGTAAATTCCCCCCAGGAGAATACCCCAAATGATATGAGACGGTTCTTCTCTATTTCTGTCTAACTTGTGAAACACTCTACTGAGAAAACTATAGCAAATGCTTTCTACCCAGCCTTCTGTGAGTACTTATTCAGAAATTATGCAAGGCATTGGTAACTAATAGCGGACTTGTTTTCTGACAATTTTCACAGATTTCTGTGCTTCCTGCAGCTCAACCTTTTTCGTAAAGTTCTGCAACAGTTTGCTTCTATATGTCTCAAGATTTTCTGCACTTTGCTCTGCTGTTGTCACACTGTAAGTACTTTTTAATTTACTTTTTAATACATGAAACATGCTTTTTTTTTAAAAAATGATTGACATTATAATTATTGTAGGGCCTATCTGACAATTGTGAAATAAACAAAAGCTGACTGCAGTTTTATATGATTTCTGTTATAATCATAATACCACAACTGTCTTTCAGGAGGTTCATACCGGTAATTTACCGAATATACAAGAGTAGAGTAGAGAATATCCCAACACGGTGATGTTTCATGGAGTAATCCCGTCAATTCCTGGCTTTTAACTACATTTTGGATTATTTGCACAGAAACGTGAGGAAAAACTCTCGGGTAGGCTAATGTACATTTAACTTAACTTTTTCCAATGGATGATATTTTCATGTCTCAACCCAACGATGAGCGTTAATATTGAGAGATTTGGTGTATAAAGTACACTCTGCAGTGAATCATCGCTGCTCTTTCTCTCATGTGAGCCGTGTTTGTTAACTATGTGCATTTCTACAACGGTATTAAACTACAACAAAGTTCGTTTATGTTATGCGTAAATACTCATTTAAGTGTAAGAGACAGATACGAATATGAGACACGTTCAGACTTAAGTAGGATTTACATTATATTTAGTGAGAAATACTGTTCAGGTGTTCAATAAATGTCCACCCTGATGGGCTGAGGCTGGTAAATGGGATGTCAGGCTACACTGAGGAGAGCTTAGAGGTGTTGCTGTATACTCACCATGCAGTCACAACAACCTAAACACACTCACACAGTAAACACATGAACCACTCATGTGTCTTAGTGTGTTTAACTACAACTATAACAGGGAAGAGACAATAAACTGGCAAAGAAATAAAACTACAGTTTACCAAACAAAACAGCAGCAAGAGGAGACCAACAAGAGACATTTTACACATTAATATGGTCCTCCACCTTTATACACTGGCACATGCAGAGACAATATGCAGCATCAAATTATAATGTGTTTGACAAAACACAACGAAGTAGCAGCGAAAACTCTTCAGTAAAGCTGAAGTTTTGTAAATTGACATTAGTGTTGTTTTAAGCGTCCCATTTATCTAGTGCTGTTCCTTTACATGACAGTAATGTTAATGCAGTTTAATAGTTTGGATAGCTTGACTGCTTATGCATTCCCACTGTGTGTTGTTTGTCCACAATTACTGTAATTATCACCATACGTGTTAAAGTTCTGCTTCATCCTCACTCAGATTTTTACATGGAAGACTTTTTACATTTCCAGAGTGAGTGAAGGAATCAGGAGAGAGGAGACAGAAGTGAGGAAGAATTGCAGGATGTAGTGATGTTGAAAGAAAGAGAAACAGTTTACACCTGAATCATCTTGCAGTCTTGTAGCACAGTTACATTACTGCACACAGACACCTGAGAAAGGCTTTTAAAAACATGTTACTTGAACTGAATTCATAGAAGAACAAACTGTAGACTGACTGAGATCTGAGTAAAAGTCCTTTGGTCAGTCATGTGTAATAAGGAAGATGAACATGAGCACATGTTGTGATGCATGAATGAAACCTGACTTATCTTTTCACAAGTGTGATGACTGAACTTTGACCTCATGTGTTGATGACTCCTCTCCTCTGTCTCCTCTCACAGGGAGAAGATGATCTGCAGGATCCTTCTGCTCATCAGCCTGACCTCCTGTGTCTGTGGTTAGTTTAAACCTTCAGTTTGACATAAAGATGAACAACAGAATAAACCTTCAGCCTCACAAACATATTTTATGACTTCCATTTTAAAATATGTCAGTGAAAACATTAGAACTATTAAAGCTGGTAGATGACAGTTGGGAAGATCCTCTATCTTCAGTTATTGATTAGATTGTATTAATTATTGGCATCATGCATTACCTTTTTATACTCTTGTATCTTTAAACACTTAGCTGTATTTCTAAATATATATAGGTGGAGTTTAAGGGCTCAAATGTTAAAGTTCTTAGTTTGTCTGGTCCTCACTTTCCCTCTCTGTCTCCTCAACAGGAACATTTGTATTGAACGTGACAGAGACCTCCTACCAGGCAGAGGAGAACCACAACATCACACTGGAATGGATGTTTACAACCAAAACTGACAGTTCCTCCACCGTACTTATAATTAATTGTCAACTGTTAACTGATGTTAAACCCTTGGTCCTGTATCATCTATATAGGGGTGTTGAGGTCTCAGAGTTTCAGGATGGACAGTTTGCAGGACGAGTTCAGTGTGACAAAGACGCCCTCAGAGAAGGACGAATCAGACTTCATGTGTCCAGACTCAGGACTGATGACTCGGGTCTGTACGTGTGTAAAGTGAGAACAGATTCTGGTTGGAACAGAGGAAAAGGCCGACTCAATGTCACTGGTAAGATGATTCAGTAAAACTCAGCAGAACTATGAAATATGTTCCCACTTAATGTGTTGTGGTTATTTAGTTTTCTTTAGTGAAATGTTGTTTCTTCACATGAATGACACAGATGTGTTTGGTGTCTTTACAGCAGCGAGGGATTGGCCTGAACCTGAGAGACCAAACACAGCGAGTCGGGAAAGGATCGGCCTCTACTGTGTACTGGGACTGACAGCAGCAGCTATATCTGTACTGGCTGTTTAGTCATTGACTCTCTGCCTGTTAAACAAGATTTATACTCGGTCCAGTGGTGGATTTCAGAAAACTTACAGTTTAGCAGATGGATCAGAGGAAACAGTTTGATTCACTTTTATACCAAAGACACAGAACACACAAGTTTCCCATTGGCTGGCAAGTAACCATAGCAACAACCTTGATGCTTCATGCACTCCCCTCTCTTCCTCTCTCTTCCCCCAACTGAACTCTGCCTCACATGACATGGACTTTGGGGCTCATCAGAACTGAGCTAGGATGACCCACAGTATTTCCTCAAGACGATAGTCTGAAATCTGCCACGCATCAGACGCTCTGTTGGATTAAGGACTTTGCTTTGTATTAACTGTCATCTGGTGTCAAGTGCGTGTAGTGCAAGTGAGTGAAGTGTTTGAGAATGTTGTTATAGTTGCTGTTCGTTAGTGAATCGTTTCTGTTAGCTGATCTAAAGGGCTCATATTCATGTATTCTGCCGACTGGGTAGCCTCATAGTAACAGCTACTGTTACCCACAGTTGCTAGATGTTAATAGGCATCATGTCTCAAGCATACAGTTAGAACTTTATGTTTGGCTTGTGTTGTGTAATATTTACTATATTTATGATAGAATAGCGGACTGAACGGACACTTGTAGGTCCGCTCGTTAATTAACGGGCGTCCACAACCCGTCAGTTAAACAGCTCGTTCAAGCCCCGCATTGATGTCATGCATGTCTACTACTGGCCAATAGATGGCGCTGTTGCACTGCTGAGTGACATTAACCCACTGTTAGAGGGAATATGCTGCTTCAGCCTCAGATATGCCTGTTTAATACATGGTCACATTATTTATCAGCTGTTTGTCAGCTGTATTATCTTGTAGAGTGGAAATTTATACATTCAGAAAGTAATATGGTTTAGCATTTCTACGTCAGCCTGTTATGTTTTCATACGGATATCTGACATGTTTGTTCTGATTTATTATGTTCATTTACACAGAACCACTGAGGCATCAGACTGTTGTACAAGGATTGTGGTTGTGATGGTGACAGTAAGTCCATACAAATTCAAGACATCTGCGTGATTCTGATCGATCACCTGCAGCAGGTTCTGTGTGAACAAATCCAGCACATAGTCATAGCAGGGAAACTAGAACTTCCTCACATAGAGTATGTATGTATAAAGGGGATGAACATTGAGATAATTATATGTATGTTAAAGAGTATGAACACATGGTAATTATTTAAGTTGTGTATGATGGACACCAGGGTGTCTAGTTGGACTATTCATGATAAACATTAAGTTCATTGATTAATTATAGAAGGACCAGATAAGGATTTTACTTCTTTCTGACTGCAGCTAGAATCTTCTCTGGGTTTCTGCTGGGTGCTCTGGTTTCCTCCCACTATCAAAGACATGTAGGCTATGTTACGCCCAGGCCACACCGCCTGTTTCTACATTGAGTATTGAGTTTGCCTTTAATAATGGCCATCAATAATAAAATGTTTCATTTCATTTTAATGTAAATTTCATTTATATGTAGTTTAGACAGAAAAAGGTTCAGAAGTTTGTGCTCAATGGAAAAACAAACAACAAAAAAGGGCTTACTCATATATATTTTTTCATGTCTGTGACATTGCGCTATACTACAGATATAGACATTGAAACTATATTAAAATATGTAATGTTGATGGTATGATGTCAATATGACTGTCAACAGATCATTTTCACTGTCTATTTTTGCTGAGAAAAGCCTCACACGGGAAGAAATAGGCAACACACCAAATCTCTAGATGATGCACAGCTGCAGTTACGCCTGAGCTGCGTGGCTCAGGTGCTACCAGGTGTGCTCCTGTCAGTTCCCCTGACCACTGGTGCTGGCAAAACAACTGGAGTTGGTTCCTGAGCGCGGCACTGTGGCTGCCCACTGCTCCTAGTGTAGAGGATGGGTCAAATGCAAAGGTCACATCACACAACCATCTGACAGTCATCCTTAATGAGGACTTATTGTGCTAATTAGGAGTTCCAAGCTCTTGTCAAATAATATTTCTCATCTATTTAGGGTGTAAGGTTTCCAAAATCTAATTTAACAATGCATTGCCTTTCCTCATGTACAGTTTATAATGTGTACATATTGTAAATAAATCCCTATTTTTATGAGAGAAAGTTTGACTCTTGTGTGTGTCCATCCTGATAGGTAATCCAACCCAGTGAATAATGAGTTGTGATGTTCAAACCTCAAACAAGTCTGAAATGAACCAAACACTCTACAAACTTGTGTTCTCTACTAGCACCTCTGTATGTTTTAACCAAGTTACAACTAATCACATATAATTTTTTGCATGTTGTTACTCTAAGTATGCTTTACTGTTATGTATTTGTACATGTTCTATTGTATATATTTCATATACTTAATTACAACACAGAATCTGTAGTAAGAGTTCATGTGAGGCACTGCTCTGAACCAGACTGTCTGAATCTTTACTGGCAAGAAAGGGCCACAACATTTTGTTTTATGATCTTCACACAAAACATAAACACACAAATAGATGTTACAAGAAAAGAAGATACAGTGTAAATATATATATATATATATATATATATATATATAGAGAGAGAGAGAGAGAGAGAGAGAGAGAGAGAGAGAGAGAGAGAATTAAATTATTTCAAAAAAATCTCAGTCAGCAAATAAAAAAATCCTCAAAAAAAGTTCTAAGCAAATATCACAGATAAAACACATAACAGTAGCAGATCTCTGTGATACATCTGTTATGTTTCAATGAGCCTAAAGGTGTAAATGAGCACACAGCTGTAACCTGCAGCCAGGTGAGGATCTCTAAACAAGATGAGCTGACTTCCAGTGAAGAGCTCCCTCTGCTGGTCTTTATCCTTAATACCAGTGTTTCCAGTTCAAAGGTTTTCTCTCAAACATACATGTGAAAGACTGATAATCAATAACAGACAGTAAATAAGAGCTCACTGTAACAGACAGGATTAAAAACAGCAACAGTAAATCTCAGTTTCAATTACACATTACAATAAATCAACAAAGATCAATGTTGAGAAGTTAGTTTTTACAGTTTGTAAGTGCACGAAGCATCAAGGTTGTTGCTATGGTTACCTGCCAGCCAATGGGAAACTAGTATGTTATGTTTCTTTGGTATAAAAGTGAATTATAACTCTTGTTTCATTTGCGTTGCAGATCAGACTGTTTCCTCTGATCCATCTGCTGAGCTGTTAGTTTTCTGAAATCCACCACTGGACCGAGTATAAATCTTGTTTAACGAGCAGAGAGTGAATGACTAAACAGCCAGTACAGATATAGCTGCAGCTGTCAGTCCCAGTACACAGTAGAGGCCGATCCTTTCCCGACTCGCTGTGTTTGGTGTCTCAGGTTCAGGCCGATCCCTCGCTGCTGTAAAGACACCAAACACATCTGTGTCATTCATGTGAAGAAACAACATTTCACTAAAGAAAACTAAATAACCACAACACATTAAGTTGGAACATATTTCATAGTTCTGCTGAGTTTTACTGAATCATCTTACCAGTGACATTGAGCCGGCCTTTTCCTCTGTTCCGACCATAATTTGTTCTCACTCCACACTGGTACAGACCCGAGTCATCAGTCCTGATTCTGGACACATGAAGTCTGATTCGTCCTTCTCTGAGGGCGTCTTTGTCACACTGAACTCGTCCTGCAAACTGTCCATCCTGAAACTCTGAGACCTCAACACCCTCATATAGATGATACAGGACCAAGGGTTTAACATCAGTTAACAGTTCACAATTAATTATAGATACGGTGGAGGAACTGTCAGTTTTGGTTGTAAACATCCATTCCAGTGTGATGTTGTGGTTCTCCTCTGCCTGGTAGGAGGTCTCTGTCACGTTCAATACAAATGTTCCTGTTGAGAAGACAGAGAGGGAAAGTGAGGACAGACAAACTAAGAACTTTAACATTTGAGCCCTTAAACTCCACCTATATATATTTAGAAATACAGCTAAGTGTTTAAAGATACAAGAGTATAAAAAGGTAATGCATGATCCCAATAATGAATACAATCTAATCAATAACTGAAGATAGAGGATCTTCCCAACTGTCATCTACCAACTTTAATAGTTCTAATGTTTTCACTGACATATTTTAAAATGGAAGTCATAAAATATGTTTGTGAGGCTGAAGGTTTATTCTGTTGTTCATCTTTATGTCAAACTGAAGGTTTAAACTAACCACAGACACAGGAGGTCAGGCTGATGAGCAGAAGGATCCTGCAGATCATCTTCTCCCTGTGAGAGGAGACAGAGGAGAGGAGTCATCAACACATGAGGTCAAAGTTCAGTCATCACACTTGTGAAAAGATAAGTCAGGTTTCATTCATGCATCACAACATGTGCTCATGTTCATCTTCCTTATTCTACATGACTGACCAAAGGACTTTTAGTCAGATCTCAGTCAGTCTACAGTTTGTTCTTCTATGAATTCAGTTCAAGTAACATGTTTTTAAAAGCCTTTCTCAGGTGTCTGTGTGCAGTAATGTAACTGTGCTACAAGATGCTGCAGGTTAAGTTGATTACAATATCTGAAGGTGCAGTTAATATTTCACAGTTCTTCATGTGGTAGGGAGCACTAGGAAACACTTCCCCCAAACTGATCTTGAACGCAGCCCTTGTCTGTTCACTTGCCCATCCCTTCCTATCAATCAGGTTCTGATTATTGTTGATTGTTGATTATTGTTTTAGCTTCCTTGCTAGTGCTCCCTGAGTCTTACATTTACGTACTAAACTGAAACTAAACTGTTTCTCTTTCTTTCAACACCACTACATCCTGCAATTCTTCCTCACTTCTGTCTCCTCTCTCCTGATTCCTTCACTCACTCTGGAAATGTAAAAAGTCTTCCATGTAAAAATCTGAGTGAGGATGAAGCAGAACTTTAACACGTATGGTGATAATTACAGTAATTGTGGACAAACAACACACAGTGGGAATGCATAAGCAGTCAAGCTATCCAAACTATCAAACTGCATTAACATTACTGTCATGTAAAGGAACAGCACTAGATAAATGGGACGCTTAAAACAACACTAATGTCAATTTAAAAAACTTTAGCTTTACTGAAGAGTTTTCGCTGCTACTTCGTTGTGTTTTGTCAAACACATTATAATTTGATGCTGCATATTGTCTCTGCATGTGCCAGTGTATAAAGGTGGAGGACCATATTAATGTGTAAAATGTCTCTTGTTGGTCTCCTCTTGCTGCTGTTTTGTCCAATTTTAGGTTTGTTCTAAGTGTCAGCCATATTTAACACTGTTCCACATTTTAGAACCAACTGCTATCCTTACTTTGTTTGCTAAACTGTAGTTTTATTTCTTTGCCAGTTTATTGTCTCTTCCCTGTTATAGTTGTAGTTAAACACACTAAGACACATGAGTGGTTCATGTGTTTACTGTGTGAGTGTGTTTAGGTTGTTGTGACTGCATGGTGAGTATACAGCAACACCTCTAAGCTCTCCTCAGTGTAGCCTGACATCCCGTTTACCAGCCTCAGCTCATCAGGGTTTAGTCTTGTTTGTCTTTCTTTTGAATACTGAAGTCAATTTTAATTCAACAGAATCTAATAGTAAAAGATTTTCATTAATACTTATTAATACCGTTACCATATTGTCTGTTCCTTTAACCACTAATTTTCTTTTCAATCACATTTACCAGTTGTTTTATTTGATTTAATACTGTAGTTGTTGGGGGTAGGTGGACGGAGTTCCCAGCATGTGAGACATTGTGTTTACGGACATAAGTTTAGGTAAATTGTGTTCTAAATCACCACAGATGTTATCTGGTACACAGTGATTAGTGTTACTGTTCTCCACATTAACTCTACGACGTTTCTAGTAGTTAACAGTTTGCTGTTATGGAATAAAACATCTTACACCATGAGTGATGTTGTGTGCACGGTTTATTACTACCCTTACGGACAGTGCCATCAGCCATCAGTAGAAGTGCATGACTGCATGCTTTGCAAGATAAAGCGATGTCACACTGCCTTGTCAGCGCAACACATTCATGTTCTCGTCTCAAACAACTACGTGAGTGTTTGGACCAATTGAGAAAGACTTTTTGTCTTTGATGACGCAAAATGATTCTGTTAATTTGAGTCACCAACATTTCATAGTGAAAGGGAGTGAGTGAAAGAAACTGTATTTATGAGGGTATTTCTCTGCCTCTCATAGCTCATCAACCTTCTTCGTTAAGCTCTGCAGCTGTTTACACCATCACCTTTTCACATTCTCTGCACTTCACTCTGCTATTGTCACACTGTAAGTACTTTTTAATTTACGTTTTAAAACGTGTAACATGCATTTTACTGAAATGATCGAAATGATATAGTTATTGTAGGGCCTACCTGATATTTGTGTTTGGAGTTTGTGTTTGGAGTAATCCTGTCAATTCCTGGATTTTAATTAAATTTTGGATTATTTGTACAGAAACGTGAGGAAAAACTCTCGAGTTAGGCACGTTTGATTTTACTTTTGCCAAGAGGTGATATTTTCATGTCTCAATCCAACGATGAACATTAACTTTGAGAGATTTGGTGTATAAAGTACACTCTGCAGTGTATCATCACTGCTCTTTCTCTCATGGTAGCCGTGTTTGTTGACATTGTGCTTCTTTATAACCGTATTAAGCTTCAACAATGTTCATTTATGTCATGCAAAAGTACTCGTTATTGGGAATGGAACAGGTTATGATCGTGGGCAGTGACATGTAAGAGCGAATTTTTTCACATGGTTGTAAGGAGATATTGTTTTAGATTTATTGCATGCCTTTACATGCAATTTTTCCGCCTGTCCATAAGGACATCACTGCGTAGTATTTACACGGTCCCCTGGTGAGTGTAAGAAGAAGGTACAATTATCAATAAGAATTCTACTTTCTCCGTTCAATGAGAGGAAACGAATAGGCCGTTTTTAATGAGTGGTAACTGATAGAGTTGTGGTTTGTCCGCTCCTTCATGCACCGTTGTGATTCGGTCTCTCATTCACAACATCATGTTATTTACTTAACTGCCTGCCGGTCGCCCGGTCGCCCGATCGCCTGCCTGCCTGCCTGCCTGGATCATGGGATCAAAAAAAGATATGATGAAAGACGATTATCGCCATTGATTGCATTCTGGAGGAAGTAACTAACCGTGCACACAACTTCATTCGTGGTGTAAGATGCTTTATTCTATAACAGCAAACTGTTAACTACTAGAAACATCGTAGAGTTAGTGTGGAGAACAGTAACACTAATCACTGTGTACCAGATAACATCTGTGGTGATTTAGAACACAATTTACCTAAACTTATGTCCGTAAACACAATGTCTCACATGCTGGGAACTCCGTCCACCTACCCCCAACAACTACAGTATTAAATCAAATAAAACAACTGGTAAATGTGACTGAAAAGAAAATTAGTGGCTAAAGAAACAGACAATATAGAGATAAGAGGTGGCTGTAAAGTAAGTAAGTAAACCCGGAGTTTCTCTCTGTCTCCTCTCTCTTACAGAGTCAGACACGCTGTTTCATCTCCTCATTCATTCAGTCCGTATTTTAGCGCATATTGAAGCACATTCATTAGCGGAGGTTTACTATCTGGTTGGATATTAGTTGAGTTACTCAAGGACTTTCTAAAGTTACCGCTTTTATGCGGATCAGTCAGTTTGAACAGCGGTTTTTGCCTTCACATTCAAATATCACACAGCGTGAATTCACCCTCAGCTCAGAATAAAACCTCTGCTTGTCCTTCTGTTTTAACTCTGTGACTCTGTGCACAAGACAGCTGTCAGTTTGTTAGAGCAGCTCCTGCACTGAAATCTTTATTGCACATGATGTGTAATCTCAGTTTCAATTTAAACAATCGGTATGAAGCTTTAGACATGTGGGATCAATGAATAATTATCTCTATCACTCATGATGTGATTGGTCGCACTGATGGAATATAATTCCTATAATATTGGAGATTATATGTTAATATGCTGAGTGAGCAGGATTGTGATGCAGATGAAGAATGTAGTTTGAAAGTGAGATTTTTAAATAGGAAGCATAATCTTAACGTGTTTTAACAGCATTTTAGTGACAATATTTAAATTCATTACAGTTGTTGAAGTAGCTGAAATAAAGTCACTGAATGCTGTTGAGCTGAGATACAAATAGATGTCTAAAAATTTAAAATATTCTGTATTTTAACCTCGACACCTTTTCAAGTGCAAATCACCAAACACGTTATTACTGGATCAGACTGAGAGCTACAGTCATGTCTCTATGTCTTTGATCTATATATGTTTTAAATCTTTAACTATATTTTTCATCTTCAGTTGCTGCCTCCTGTGTTTTGTCCGTCAGATTAAAGCTGAACAAATATATTTAAAATGTGATGTAGCTGCAGCCTGATACACAGTCAGATTCCACTTTATCATCATCAAGGAAATGTAAGTCTGGTAAATGATGAATTGATGGACAACACTGAATAAAACTTTATTGTGTTAACTTATTGACACTTTTCCCGCTCTGACACAGGCTCTTTTTTTAAAGATAAATGTGCAGCGTTGACACACTCACTTACCACTGTGGTATGCAAAGGTAAGACTCAGGGAGCACTAGCAAGGAAGCTAAAACAATAATCAACAATCAACAATAATCAGAACCTGATTGATAGGAAGGGATGGGCAAGTGAACAGACAAGGGCTGCGTTCAACATCAGTTTGGGGGAAGTGTTTCCTAGTGCTCCCTACCACACGAAGAACCCTGAAATATTAACTGCACCTTCAGATATTGTAATCAACTTAACCTGCAGCATCTTGTAGCACAGTTACATTACTGCACACAGACACCTGAGAAAGGCTTTTAAAAACATGTTACTTGAACTGAATTCATAGAAGAACAAACTGTAGACTGACTGAGATCTGACTAAAAGTCCTTTGCTCAGTCATGTAGAATAAGGAAGATGAACATGAGCACATGTTGTGATGCATGAATGAAACCTGACTTATCTTTTCACAAGTGTGATGACTGAACTTTGACCTCATGTGTTGATGACTCCTCTCCTCTGTCTCCTCTCACAGGGAGAAGATGATCTGCAGGATCCTTCTGCTCATCAGCCTGACCTCCTGTGTCTGTGGTTAGTTTAAACCTTCAGTTTGACATAAAGATGAACAACAGAATAAACCTTCAGCCTCACAAACATATTTTATGACTTCCATTTTAAAATATGTCAGTGAAAACATTAGAACTATTAAAGCTGGTAGATGACAGTTGGGAAGATCCTTTATCTTCAGTTATTGATTAGATTGTATTAATTATTGGCATCATGCATTACCTTTTTATACTCTTGTATCTTTAAACACTTAGCTGTATTTCTAAATATATATAGGTGGAGTTTAAGGGCTCAAATGTTAAAGTTCTTAGTTTGTCTGGTCCTCACTTTCCCTCTCTGTTTCCTCAACAGGAGCATTTGTATTGAACATGACAGAGACCTCCTACCAGGCAGAGGAGAACCACAACATCACACTGGAATGGATGTTTACAACCAAAACTGACAGTTCCTCCACCGTATTTATAATTATTTGTGAACTGTTAACTGATGTTAAATGCTTGGTCCTGTATCATCTATATGAGGGTGTTGAGGTCTCAGAGTCTCAGGATGGACAGTTTGCAGGACGAGTTCATTGTGACAAAGACGCCCTCAGAGAAGGACGAATCAGACTTCATGTGTCCAGAATCAGGATTGATGACTCGGGTCTGTACCTGTGTGGAGTGAGAACAAATTATGGTTGGAACAGAGGAAAAGGCCGACTCAATGTCACTGGTAAGATGATTCAGTAAAACTCAGCAGAACCATAAAATATGTCTCAACTTAATGTGTTGTGGTTATTTAGTTTTCTTTAGTTAAATGTTGTTTCTTCACATGAATGACACAGATGTGTTTGGTGTCTTTACAGCAGCGAGGGATTGGCCTGAACCTGAGACACCAAACACAGCGAGTCGGGAAAGGATCGGCCTCTACTGTGTACTGGGACTGACAGCAGCAGCTATATCTGTACTGGCTGTTTATTCATTCACTCTCTGCCTGTTAAACAAGATTTATACTCGGTCCAGTGGTGGATTTCAGAAAACTTACAGTTTAGCAGATGGATCAGAGGAAACAGTTTGATTCACTTTTATACCAAAGACACAGAACATACAAGTTTCCCATTGGCTGGCAGGTAACCATAGCAACAACCTTGATGCTTCACGCACATAAATTACAAACTGTAAAAACTAATAATGATTGATTGATTATTTTCTCCAGTAAGTGGCCATGGTATCAGAGCCATAATGAACCACTGATATACAACAATAACAGACTTGATGGAGGAAACAACGTTCTTGATCTTTACTTTGTTTATCATTTTGATATCAGGACTCCTCGTTAAACTTTGTTAGATCTGAAATGTGCACTTTGTTCACTTTATTGAAATTATGCTGAGAAGCACGTCTACCTCATAAACCACCTCATGTGTGTGATTTATTTTCAAATGAAATATAACATTAACATTTATATCCTGTCTATCGTGTGCTTGAAGGTTGTAATGAAGTATTCAGGTTAAGACCCTTCAGAGCTGCTTGTTCTCATGTGTTATGAACACTGGTGTTAAACTAGTGCCACACAGGAAGTGATGATACGTTTGTTTATAATGACCACAACAATCTTTTCATCATGTTTGTTGATCGTCTAACGTCATGAAAACTGTAAAACTCTGAGTTCTGACCTTCTTTCCAGAATTTATATCTTTAACTTCTCAACATTGATCTTTGTTGTTTTATTGTAATGTGTAATTGAAACTGAGATTCACTGTTGCTGTTTTTAATCCTGTCTGTTACAGTGAGCTCTTATTTACTGTCTGTTATTGATTATCAGTCTTTCACATGTATGTTTGAGAGAAAACCTTTGAACTGGAAACACTGGTATTAAGGATAAAGACCAGCAGAGGAAGCTCTTCACTGGAAGTCAGCTCATCTTGTTTCGAGATCCTCACCTGGCTGCAGGTTACAGCTGTGTGCTCATTTACACCTTTAGGCTCATTGAAACATAACAGATGTATCACAGAGATCTGCTACTGTTATGTGTTTTATCTGTGATATTTGCTTAGAATAACAGAAACCAGCAATTTCTCTGTTTAATATCTCAAACTACAACACTGGTGAAAGTGCTTTGTGGATGGACTGAAAATGACTTCAAATGTGTTCCAAGCTGTAAATGAATAGTGTCAGGCAAAGCAGTTTACTCCTTGTACCACAGATTAAATACCTTTGAATCACAGTGTAGAAGTTAATAGTCCAAATTCACCCATTCATGATTCTCACAATATCTTCCGTTTTTTTATTTGTAAACAAATTATATCAGACTTTGTGCACACTAAGTGGCATCCATAAAACATCACTGGTGTTGAATTGTAAAATGTAACCATTATAGATTATTTTAGTGTTTACAGTGGAAAAGTAAGTTTCTTGTTCATGAATCTGCTTGGATACTGACCTGCACAGACACATTGAAAAAAAGAGGATCCAAAACATAAAAAACTAACAAGAAATGAATGTCTTTATGTTAGATTACTATATAAAGAAATTGTAGACACACATCCTTTTATCAGAAATGCAAGTTTTATATGTATACAATCATTGACAGTATATAATAAAGTCATTGCAGACAGGAGGTGTTAATTTTGTTTTTAACACAATACTGCCACCTACTGGACTTTTTCTGAAAGGTTTTTTTTTAAAAAAAAATAGATGAATTAGAAATACTGTATGTTGTCAACTATCTGTTTCATTTCAGACATTTAAGGTAAAATCCCTGTTTCATGTCATTTCAAAAGCTTTTTTGAATAAAATGACATTGTGTGATTCAACAAAAGAGTGAAATAAATGCAAGAAATCAGTGCTGTAATTCCCTGTAATGCAAGGGTGGAATATAAAAAACATCTATAACTTTACTGTCTATGTTAATACTTTGACAGGGGAGTGTGTGCAGGCAGGCAGCCGACTGTGGGAGGGTGAAGAGGGAGCTGAGAGACAGATGATGGAGGGGAGTTGGTGGTAGGAGCAGCCATGGGGGACAGTCCTCTGTGGCTGGGGAGGGAGAGAGCCTCCATGTGAGGTTCAGGAGGTGACTGGGGACCTTGCTGTTTGGGTCCTGGCTGTTGCTGCAGGATCTTGCTGTTTTCAGCCGGCAACTGCTCTCTGTCCACCCTGACCAGAGCTCTACAACACACAGTCAGAGCAATAGAAAGGACTGTGTACATGCAAGTAGAGACTAGAGACATAATTAATGTGTTATATCAGTTTGGGAAAAGTATTTGTGGTGGACCTGTTTGATATTGTTCCATGTTGACCAGTCTACATTTTAGTGTGAAAAAATCATGTGTGTTTGGGGGGAAATCATAGGATTTTGTTTTGCCTCTTTACTGCCACCTGCGGTCAAAAGTGTCAATAGTGCTGTCAAAAAGTGCAGTAATTATAAAGTGAAAACGGCTCCTATTAAACAATAATTTGCTGCATTATAAAGTGACTTTATCAATAAATGTGATACATGTCCTGATCACATTTATGGATTATGCTAGTCAAGGCAGCAATATTTCTCTGAGCAGTTATGAATATATTTAGAAAACAGGATCCAATGACTCCCTGAACGTAAGGAAAACAGGGAAGAGAATAAATAGTAGAAGCTGGTGAGTGTTGGAAACACATTAGATGGTTTTGGACTTTTTACAGGCAATGTTGGACGTAAGAAAAAAATGAAAATTAGATGAGTGTTAAGGGAATGAATAGAGAGAACCACTTCCTGAAGGAGTCTGAGTCTATGTAACCCTCTGGTAACTTGGGAACACTCTCTTTATTATATGGTCCCCCCGGATTGCCCCTATCATCCTGTAGATGATAAAAAGGTAAACACACACTTTACCTTTATATTTCAACATGACCACATCCGCAGCTTCTGTCTCTGTCTCATTCTCTCACTTACACTCTCCTCCATTCACCAGCTTAGAAAGACACAAAAAAAACATACAAACACACAAAATGAACAAAAGTCACTGTCTATTTAGAGTCTAAACTCAGAGAGAACAATTTAATTGCATAATACCAGGTAAGGCTTAATTTGAGAATAATGACTGACTATCTTGTAATATAATATTGTGTGTAAATATACATTTCATTAAATAATAAATACGATGCACACAGCTCGCAGCGTGACTTAATAGTTAGGGGAGAGCGGGGTAAATCGAGCCAGTGGGTAAAATGAGACACCCCCTTTATCTAGATAACCATAAACAAAAGTAATAATGTGACCACAAATAAAGAAAGTATAGTTCACATCACTCAATCCATCTTGGACTCCAGCACATGGAGAGAGTGGTCAGAAAAACAGAGCAAAAAAACAACAACAGATTTTTGTCATGTCAAGTGAATTCATCATGTTACTAAAGTTATCAGTCTTGTATCTTAATTAAGTTTTGGACATTATTACATGTTGATTTAAGTCAGTGTAAGCTACAAAACAAGGTCACAAACTGTGGATCTGAGCCACTGTGTGAAACAGTTTTGTCAAAATGGAGGTTGTGGGGTAAAACGTGCCAGTGATGTTGGAGCAAGTTGAGTCAATGGTTCAATTTACCCCCAAAAATTATTTTCTGATATTCTAGAGACTAGACACACTGTTCCTGTTAATGTTTAATCACTGTTACAAGTGTTACAATATTGATGAATAAATACCTAATTGTTGACTAATGTTAAGTTTAAGTCACACACAAACATGCTGTACATACAGACGGGTGACAGATTAAAGGAGAAGCCAACATAAAGTGTTTTAGTAAGGTGTTGGACCACCATGTGTCACCAGAACAGCTTCAATACACCTTGGCATTGATTCTACAAGTCTCTGAGACTCTTCTGGAGCGATGAACACTATTCTTCAAAAAGATATTCCCTCATGTGGTGTTTTGATGATGGTGGTGGAGAGCGCTGTCTAACACCTCAGTCCAAAATCTCTCATAGATTTCAATTGGTTTGAGATCTGGTGACTGTGAAGGTCATAGCATATGATTCACATCATCTTCATACTCATCAGACCATTCAGTGACCTCTCATGTCCTATGGATGGGGACATCCTGGAAGAGACCACT
Source organism: Thunnus albacares (assembly GCF_914725855.1). Taxonomy (NCBI): domain Eukaryota; kingdom Metazoa; phylum Chordata; class Actinopteri; order Scombriformes; family Scombridae; genus Thunnus; species Thunnus albacares. The sequence goes on from NC_058113.1 coordinate 30,341,396, forward strand.
CCCATCAGGATAGAAATGTTTCATCATAGGATAAAGGTGATCACTCACAACAACTTTGTATTGATTAGCAGTGATTCTTCCCTCTAAGGGGTCAAGTGGACCCAAACCATGCCGACAAAATGCCCCCCAGAGCATAACAGAGCCCCTCACTGTAGGGGTCAAGCATTCAGACCTGGACCAGTTTTTCTTTTAATTTGTCACCTGTCTGTAGACACAAAAGCACATTTACACACACATTCTTTCTGTATCTACAGTAACACACAAAGATCACAGTTTAATCTTTACTGAAAATGTTTAGGTAACATTTTGAACAACAGGAAACAAACATTTACTTAAAACTATGACTTTTGCCTTTGTTAAATTGATGGCACTAATAAAGTTCAAGATTATCTCAAAATTGTTTGATTTTGTGTCATTTTTATATCAGTATTTAATGGTAACACTAATTACCACTAGAGCGCTCATTTTACCCTACCTTGGAGTAAATTGTGTTATATGACCAACTTTTTTTGATGGGTGATTGTTCTAAAATCATAATAATTAGATAACTTGTTTTCATTTCCATGGATAAACAACAACCTGAGGTATATATATTAACTATTATTTGAAACAAATACACTTTTATTTCGCAGTAAACTCATCAAATTTAAAAAGCGTCTCATGTTATCCTGTTCTCCTCCACACATGTGAGTCATGTGGTAAGAATATCAGAGTCATAGCCAATCAGAAGCAGAGTAGGGGCGGGTCTTCGCAGACTGCATTATAATACCACAACTGTCTTTCAGGAGGTTCATATCGGTACTTTACCGAATATACAAGAGTAGAGTAGAGAATGTCCCAACACGGTGATGTTTCATGGAGTAATCCCGTCAATTCCTGGATTTTAATAAAGTGTTGGATTATTTGCACAGAAACGTGAGGAAAAACTCTCGGGTAAGGCACGTTTGATTTTACTTTTTCCAAAGGGGGATGTTTTCATGTCTCAACTCAACGATGAGCGTTAATATTGAGAGATTTGGTGTATAAAGTACATTCTGCAGTGTATCATCGCTGCTCTTTCTCTCATGTGAGCCGTGTTTATTCACTATATGCATCTCTACCACGGTATTAAACTTCTATAGTGTTCGTTCAGATTTTGAATGTATTCTCATCGTGAATGAGATATTATATTTGATATATTTATATTGCATATTGGGATACGTGTCAGGCTTATAGTTTGGGGTTTCATACATGTCAACGCTGTATCGTTCGCAGGGCTGCTACGCAGCTTTAACAACATTCAGCAATCAGGCGCTTTAAGCATAACGCCCACAAGTGGAATTTGTGTGAGTAAGAGGAGGTCCCGGGGGTCCAAAGCTGTGTTCCACTTGTTCAATAACAAGATGAACAAATATCCCGTCTATTGATCTGCTCTAGCGCTGCGTCTGAACATATATATATATATATCATCCAGCCTGCAGAGAATGTTGCCTTTGGCTGTCTGATGTTTATTAGGTGACAACAGCACACACACACACACACACACACACACACACACACACACACACACACACACACACACACACACACACACACACACACACACCACAGAGCAAATCATAGTCTCCCTCTGATTTCATCGGGTGGGGAACAATGATGTAGTTTGATTTGGTTTGTTGTAAGATTTCATGTTACATTGTGTTTGAATATGTGTTGCTATAATTCAGCAGATTATGCTGTAAATTATGTTGGTGGTTTGGTGTTTGAGCACCTGCCCCTCTAAAGGTCTCTGTACAGCCCTGTTCATACACAATATAATCAATAGTTGTCCAGGCCCTACTTACCACTGTGGTAGGCAAAGGTAAGACTCAGGGAGCACTAGCAAGGAAGCTAAAACAATAATCAATAATCAACAATAATCAGAACCTGATTGATAGGAAGGGATGGGCAAGTGAACAGACAAGGGCTGCGTTCAAGATCAGTTTGGGGGAAGTGTTTCCTAGTGCTCCCTACCACACGAAGAACCCTGAAATATTAACTGCACCTTCAGATATTGTAATCAACTTAACCTGCAGCATCTTGTAGCACAGTTACATTACTGCACACAGACACCTGAGAAAGGCTTTTAAAAACATGTTACTTGAACTGAATTCATAGAAGAACAAACTGTAGACTGACTGAGATCTGACTAAAAGTCCTTTGGTCAGTCATGTGTAATAAGGAAGATGAACATGAGCACATGTTGTGATGCATGAATGAAACCTGACTTATCTTTTCACAAGTGTGATGACTGAACTTTGACCTCATGTGTTGATGACTCCTCTCCTCTGTCTCCTCTCACAGGGAGAAGATGATCTGCAGGATCCTTCTGCTCATCAGCCTGACCTCCTGTGTCTGTGGTTAGTTTAAATCTTCAGTTTGACATAAAGATGAACAACAGAATAAACCTTCAGCCTCACAAACATATTTTATGACTTCCATTTTAAAATATGTCAGTGAAAACATTAGAACTATTAAAGCTGGTAGATGACAGTTGGGAAGATCCTCTATCTTCAGTTATTGATTCGATTGTATTAATTATTGGCATCATGCATTACCTTTTTATACTCTTGTATCTTTAAACACTTAGCTGTATTTCTAAATATATATAGGTGGAGTTTAAGGGCTCAAATGTTAAAGTTCTTAATTTGTCTGGTCCTCACTTTCCCTCTCTGTCTCCTCAACAGGAACATTTGTATTGAACGTGACAGAGACCTCCTACCAGGCAGAGGAGAACCACAACATCACACTGGAATGGATGTTTACAACCAAAACTGACAGTTCCTCCATCTCACTTAACATCTACTGTGAACTGTTAACTGATGTTAAACCCTTGGTCCTGTATCATCTATGTAATGGTGGTGAGGTCTCAGAGTCTCAGGATGGACAGTTTGCAGGACGAGTTCAGTGTGACAAAGACGCCCTCAGAGAAGGACGAATCAGACTTCATGTGTCCAGAATCAGGACTGATGACTCGGGTCTGTACGTGTGTGAAGTGCAAACAGATTATGGTTGGAACATAGGAAAAGGCCGGCTCAATGTCACTGGTAAGATGATTCAGTAAAACTCAGCAGAACTATGAAATATGTTCCAACTTAATGTGTTGTGGTTATTTAGTTTTCTTTAGTGAAATGTTGTTTCTTCACATGAATGACACAGATGTGTTTGGTGTCTTTACAGCAGCGAGGGATTGGCCTGAACCTGAGACACCAAACACAGCGAGTCGGGAAAGGATCGGCCTCTACTGTGTACTGGGACTGACAGCAGCAGCTATATCTGTACTGGCTGTTTAGTCATTCACTCTCTGCCTGTTAAACAAGATTTATACTCGGTCCAGTGGTGGATTTCAGAAAACTTACAGCTCAGCAGATGGATCAGAGGAAACAGTTTGATTCAATTTTATACCAAAGACACAGAACATACTAGTTTCCCATTGGCTGTCAGGTAACCATAGCAACAACCTTGATGCTTTGCGCACTTACAAACTGTAAAAACTAACTTCTCAACATTGATCTTTGTTGTTTTATTGTAATATGCATATATTTAAATATTATTTATGTCATTTTTTTTGTTACATATTTTATTTTTTGTTTGGACATTTTTTGTTGTTACAATACGCCGCAAGAGGGGCATGTAAACACATGAAGCAGGAGAAGTAAGAAAAACGTAGAAGTTGTTAAGTTCAAGAAGAGCAACATTGTTGCATTGTTGAAGATTTATGTTTCTGTTTCAAGAAAGATATTTTATGAAAGACTATATTTTTGTTTCTCAAGATTTTATTTGGTCAAGTGGACTCATTCCCTCTCGGTTGTGTGCAGCCAGCGAGGTTTGTTTGTTTACATGTTGTGTTGCATCACGCAGATGAATTTGCAGTCTGTGTGTGATGAGAATGTGTCTTTATTCTGTACAAATGTTTATTTGAACAGTTCGATGGTGGCTCATAGCGATTTATGGTGATAATGAGGAGGAGAAATGAAGCCATCTGTAACTGAAGAACCATGGTCCTGTGTATTTCCTGGAAAGAGTGATAGTGTAATTGACACTGAGATTTACTGTTGCTGTTTTTAGTCCTGCTTATAAACCTTTGAACTGGAAACACTGGTATTAAGGATAAAGACCAGCAGAGGGAGCTCTTCACTGGAAGTCAGCTCATCTTGTTTAGAGATCCTCACCTGGCTGCAGGTTACAGCTGTGTGCTCATTTACACCTTTAGGCTCATTGAAACATAACAGATGTATCACAGAGATCTGCTGCTGTTATGTGTTTTATCTGTGTTATTTGCTTACAATTTATGCTTCAGTGTGATCTGACTTACGATCTTGCAGATTATTTTTTTGAATATAAAATGTTACTTGTGTATTAATATGTATTGCAACATATTAAAATAATAAATTCAGATCAACAAATTGAGGAATCCACTGTTGTTTTAAGTTTTTTCCAACTTTAAGAAATTAAAGTAAATTCTCTTTATCAATACTGCAACACTTAACGTTAATCACCAAACAGCAACAAAAAGGTGAGTTAACATTATGATTAAGTGTTAACTGACTTACAACTGGTCTACAGCTACAGCTAGTGAAAAATAACAATGGTGACATCGAGTGGTGAAACCGTCAACTACAGCATAGGGTAACATAACGGTACACTGTTTGAGATGAAATTGTGATGTAACACACACATAATGATAGCCCACACTGGCAAAAACTGTTATAAATTAGTAGCTGTTAGTTAGAAAGTTATCTAACCCTGTATATTTGCTCGCCAACACTATAACGTCAATCTTTCAAGTTCAGTGCTAGTGCTATCACATAGTGTAATAAATTACTATGTTGACATTACTTTGTGTACTGTTTCAGGGATTTGGCCATGTCTGATCGTACACCAAGAAAAAAAAAACTTCACACATGAAGAAATAATCATCCTGCTCTCAAAATATGAACAAAACAAAGAATGTGAAAGAAGTGAGGAAGAAGTGGAGCGACCTTAAAATGCAGGCAGTTGAGGATTTCTACGACATGTTCCAACAGGAGGTGGACCAAAGCCAGATATGGGGCCATACTCTTCACTGGTTTTGGACACTGTTGGAGAGGACTCCCCCTCAGTAATTGGGATTTCATTTGGGATTGAGAGCAGCACAGCAGAAGCATCTCTCCCACCAGCAGCACCAGCCCTCTCACCAACAGCAGCACCACCCTTCCTTCATGCTCCTGAACAACCCCCACCCCCACCTGCAGAAGCATGTCTACCACCATCCCTCCAACCTCCAGAGACCACCTTTACTGGACTGGATGCAGACAGTCAGACTACACAGTCCCCTGAGGATCGGTCCAGCAGCCACCCACCACCTGTTTTCATACAGATGCAAACGTCCTCCCATGTTATTATAGGGCTGTTATATTTACATTGCAAGACACGCTCTGCATAGCATTCAAGCACTAGGATTGGCCAGGCGTCCATGCTATGCACTATTTGTATGTTCAATACTGTATTATGTACAGCTTTGAGGTAGTTCATTGAGTATTTCCATTTTATTTGACAGTGAAACTCGCTTTTTTTTTTTACATCACAACATTCATTTGACAGCATATTGATTTAATCAGATTAGGATTTTACTTACAAACACAAATGATTAGTCAATAACATATGATAGATTAATCTTCCCAGCAGTATGTAAAGTTATTATTATTATTTTATTTTGACACGGTGGATATTTTGTGGGTAATTATTTGCCAATGTGCAATCCAAAGCGTCACAAGGAAAAATGTTTATTATTATAAGTCAGACATTAGCAGTAGAAGAGCCATACCACTCTCATAAAGATGTGAGGCCACAATCAGTAGCAGATTAGCCTAGCTTAGCATAAAGACTGGAAACACAGGGAAACAGCTAGCCAAAGGTTTACATAAATGAGGTTTTCCTGGTTGCATGGCAACCTCATGGTGACAAGAAGACCACAATTACCACTTTAAATGTTAAAAAAAACCCATCTACTTCCCTCTCCCTCATTAAAAATCCAGAATATATGAATATGCATGTATATTTCATTTTGGAAGTTTAACTGTTGGACATAAGATGTCTCCTACTTCACTGAAAAGTCCATTCCTGTCTTTCCACATCACACTTGTAAGTTGAATATTGGACCAGGACTGTCTCCCAAACTAATTGTCATGTCACAAATCACAATCATAGGCCCACCCCTAAAAATCAGGTTTTCATGAGCCAAGAGAAAATTTCCACTTTCAGCAGACAAATGTGAAAACAGCCTTCAAGTGTCAAACTCTGGATATATGTACATCGATCTGCACAGTGAAGCTCAAACATCTAACTGTAAGACCAAGAAGAAAAATATATTTCTGAGTAGAGGCAGACTGTTCCCACCGCTTCAACTACAACATTTACTTGTGCCAGCTTGCACTTGTAGCTTATCATTAGATTAACAGTTGCCTGTTTGAGGGCAATGATTTGAAGAACTTCAGAGCTTCTGCATTAACATTGTTTGTGTCTACATGCTGCCATCTAGCGGTCATCAAGAGTCATCTATAAAATGACTCAAACATTTCTGATTTGGAAATGTAAGATGATGTATTGTAAACAAATGTCCTAACCCAGAAATTTAAATTAGGATATACTTAAACAAAGCTTTGAGACTGCAACTTACAATGCTCTTATCAAAGGGTTATTCAGGGAAAACAGTGGAATTACAATGTTACAAAGTTTTGGTAAAGTGAAATAGTCACTCATTTTACTCTCACAGATGAATTCATCATCTTGTGCTAGTTCTCAAATGACAAGCCTGTAAATTACTGTAAGTACTTTTGCTTCTGTAAAATGATAAAAGAGATTTGACAGTTGTATATCTGAGCTCAAAAAATGAGTAGTAAAATATGTTTGTGAGGCTGAAGGTTTATTCTGTTGTTCATCTTTATGTCAAACTGAAGGTTTAAACTAACCACAGACACAGGAGGTCAGGCTGATGAGCAGAAGGATCCTGCAGATCATCTTCTCCCTGTGAGAGGAGACAGAGGAGAGGAGTCATCAACACATGAGGTCAAAGTTCAGTCATCACACTTGTGAAAAAATAAGTCAGGTTTCATTCATGCATCACAACATGTGCTCATGTTCATCTTCCTTATTCTACATGACTGAGCAAAGGACTTTTAGTCAGATCTCAGTCAGTCTACAGTTTGTTCTTCTATGAATTCAGTTCAAGTAACATGTTTTTAAAAGCCTTTCTCAGGTGTCTGTGTGCAGTAATGTAACTGTGCTACAAGATGCTGCAGGTTAAGTTGATTACAATATCTGAAGGTGCAGTTAATATTTCACAGTTCTTCATGTGGTAGGGAGCACTAGGAAACACTTCCCCCAAACTGATCTTGAACGCAGCCCTTGTCTGTTCACTTGCCCATCCCTTCCTATCAATCAGGTTCTGATTATTGTTGATTGTTGATTATTGTTTTAGCTTCCTTGCTAGTGCTCCCTGAGTCTTACATTTACGTACTAAACTGAAACTAAACTGTTTCTCTTTCTTTCAACTCCACTACATCCTGCAATTCTTCCTCACTTCTGTCTCCTCTCTCCTGATTCCTTCACTCACTCTGGAAATGTAAAAAGTCTTCCATGTAAAAATCGGAGTGAGGATGAAGCAGAACTTTAACACGTATGGTGATAATTACAGTAATTGTGGACAAACAACACACAGTGGGAATGCATAAGCAGTCAAGCTATCCAAACTATCAAACTGCATTAACATTACTGTCATGTAAAGGAACAGCACTAGATAAATGGGACGCTTAAAACAACACTAATGTCAATTTAAAAAACTTTAGCTTTACTGAAGAGTTTTTGCTGCTACTTCGTTGTGTTTTGTCAAACACATTATAATTTGATGCTGCATATTGTCTCTGCATGTGCCAGTGTATAAAGGTGGAGGACCATATTAATGTGTAAAATGTCTCTTGTTGGTCTCCTCTTGCTGCTGTTTTGTCTAATTTTAGGTTTGTTCTAAGTGTCAGCCATATTTAACACTGTTCTACATTTTAGAACCAACTGCTATCCTTACTTTGTTTGGTAAACTGTAGTTTTATTTCTTTGCCAGTTTATTGTCTCTTCCCTGTTATAGTTGTAGTTAAACACACTAAGACACATGAGTGGTCCATGTGTTTACTGTGTGAGTGTGTTTAGGTTGTTGTGACTGCATGGTGAGTATACAGCAACACCTCTAAGCTCTCCTCAGTGTAGCCTGACATCCCATTTACCAGCCTCAGCCCATCAGGGTGGACATTTATTAAACACCTGAACAGTATTTCTCACTAAATATAAAGTAAATCCTACTTAAGTCTTAACGTGTCTCATATTTTTATCTGTCTCTTACACTTAAATGAGTATTTACGCATAACATAAACGAACTTTGTTGCAGTTTATTACCGTTGTAGAAATGCACAAAGTCAACAAACACGGCTCACATGAGAGAAAGAGCAGCGATGATACACTGCAGAGTGTAATTTATACACCAAATCTCTTAATATTAACGCTCATCGTTGGGTTGAGACATGAAAATATCATCCATTGGAAAAAGTTAAGTTAAATGTGCCTTAACCTACCCGAGAGTTTTTCCTCACGTTTCTGTGCAAATAATCCAAAATGTAGTTAAAATCCAGGAATTGACGGGATTACTCCATGAAACATCACCGTGTTGGGATATTCTCTACTCTACTCTTGTATATTCGGTAAAGTACCGGTATGAACCTCCTGAAAGACAGCTGTGGTATTATGATTATAACAGAAATCATATAAAAGTGCAGTCAGCTTTTGTTTATTTCACAATTATCAGATAGGCCCTACAATAATTATAATGTCAATCATTTTAAAAAAAAAAGCATGTTTCATGTTTTAAAAAGTAAATTAAAAAGTATTTACAGTGTGACAACAGCAGAGTAGAGTGCAGAAAATCTTGAGACATATAGAAGTTGACTGTTGCAGAAATTCACGAAAAAGGTTGAGCCGCAGGAGTCACAGAAACTTCTCCGCTGTGTCTTCAGCTTTCTTTACCCTTATAAATGTGTATAAAGTTTTCAGAAGTCAAGTTTGCTGCTGACCACTAACCCCTGGTACATCTTTCTGTATCCAGACTCACAAAACGGGGCAGGAAGTGCAGGAAGTGCACGATAAAACCCACACTTCCTGTTATTTCGGGGATGAGGCGACCGCAGGGAAGGACTACCGCATTCCTCTCTCTACTCTATTCTGGAGGACTTTAGTAACCATACAGCCACCTTCACTCATGGTGTAAGATGCTTTATTCCATAACAGCAAACTGTTAAATACTAGAAACATCGTAGAGTTAGTGTGGAGAACAGTAACACTAATCACTGTGTAGCAGATAACATCTGTGGTGATTTAGAACACAATTTACCTAAACTTATGTCCGTAAACACAATGTCTCACATGCTGGGAACTCCGTCCACCTACCCCCAACAACTAGAGTATTAAATCAAATAAAACAACTGGTAAATGTGTCTGAAAAGAAAATTAGTGGTTAAAGAAACAGACAATATGGTGACGGTATTAATAAGTATTAATGAAAATCTTTTACTATTAGATTCTGTTGAATTAAAATTGACTTCAGTATTCAAAAGAAAGACAAACCAGTCTAAACCCTGATGTGCTGAGGCTGGTAAATGGGATGTCAGGCTACACTGAGGAGAGCTTAGAGGTGTTGCTGTATACTCACCATGCAGTCACAACAACCTAAACACACTCACACAGTAAACACATGAACCACTCATGTGTCTTAGTGTGTTTAACTACAACTATAACAGGGAAGAGACAATAAACTGGTAAAGAAATAAAACCACAGTTTAGCAAACAAAGTAAGGATAGCAGTTGGTTCTAAAATGTGGAACAGTGTTAAATATGGCTGACACTTAGAACAAACCTAAAATTAGACAAAACAGCAGCAGGAGGAGACCAACAAGAGACATTTTACACATTAATATGGTCCTCCACCTTTATACACTGGCACATGCAGAGACAATATGCAGCATCAAATTATAATGTGTTTGACAAAACACAACGAAGTAACAGCGAAAAACTCTTCAGTAAAGCTAAAGTTTTTTAAATTGACATTAGTGTTGTTTTAAGCATCCCATTTATCTAGTGCTGTTCCTTTACATGACAGTAATGTTAATGCAGTTTGATAGTTTGGATAGCTTGACTGCTTATGCATTCCCACTGTGTGTTGTTTGTCCACAATTACTGTAATTATCACCATACGTGTTAAAGTTCTGCTTCATCCTCACTCCGATTTTTACATGGAAGACTTTTTACATTTCCAGAGTGAGTGAAGGAATCAGGAGAGAGGAGACAGAAGTGAGGAAGAATTGCAGGATGTAGTGATGTTGAAAGAAAGAGAAACAGTTTACACTTGAATCATCTTGTAGTTTTGTAGCACAGTTACATTACTGCACACAGACACCTGAGAAAGGCTTTTAAAAACATGTTACTTGAACTGAATTCATAGAAGTACAAACTGTAGACTGACTGAGATCTGACTAAAAGTCCTTTGCTCAGTCATGTATAATAAGGAAGATGAACATGAGCACATGTTGTGATGCATGAATGAAACCTGACTTATCTTTTCACAAGTGTGATGACTGAACTTTGACCTCATGTGTTGATGACTCCTCTCCTCTGTCTCCTCTCACAGAGAGAAGATGATCTGCAGGATCCTTCTGCTCATCAGCCTGACCTCCTGTGTCTGTGGTTAGTTTAAACCTTCAGTTTTACATAAAGATCAACAACAGAATAAACCTTCAGCCTCACAAACATATTTTATGACTTCCATTTTAAAATATGTCAGTGAAAACATTAGAACTATTAAAGCTGGTAGATGACAGTTGGGAAGATCCTCTATCTTCAGTTATTGATTAGATTGTATTAATTATCGGCATCATGCATTACCTTTTTATACTCTTGTATCTTTAAACACTTAGCTGTATTTCTAAATATATATAGGTGGAGTTTAAGGGCTCAAATGTTAAAGTTCTTAGTTTGTCTGGTCCTCACTTTCCCTCTCTGTCTCCTCAACAGGAACATTTGTATTGAACGTGACAGAGACCTCCTACCAGGCAGAGGAGAACCACAACATCACACTGGAATGGATGTTCACAACCAAAACTGACAGTTCCTCCACCTCACTTAACATCTACTGTGAACTGTTAACTGATGTTAAACCCTTGGTCCTGTATCATCTATGTAACGGTGTTGAGGTCTCAGAGTTTCAGGATGGACAGTTTGCAGGACGAGTTCAGTGTGACAAAGACGCCCTCAGAGAAGGACGAATCAGACTTCATGTGTTCAGACTCAGGACTGATGACTCGGGTCTGTACCAGTGTGAAGTGAGAACAAATTCTGGTTGGAACAGAGGAAAAGGCCGGCTCAATGTCACTGGTAAGATGATTCAGTAAAACTCAGCACAACTATGAAATATGTTCCAACTTAATGTGTTGTGGTTATTTAGTTTTCTTTAGTGAAATGTTGTTTCTTCACATGAATGACACAGATGTGTTTGGTGTCTTTACAGCAGCGAGGGATTGGCCTGAACCTGAGAGACCAAACACAGCGAGTCGGGAAAGGATCGGCCTCTACTGTGTACTGGGACTGACAGCAGCAGCTATATCTGTACTGGCTGTTTACTCATTCACTCTCTGCCTGTTAAACAAGATTTATACTCGGTCCAGTGGTGGATTTCAGAAAACTTACAGCTCAGCAGATGGATCAGAGGAAACAGTTTGATTCAATTTTATACCAAAGACACAGAACATACTAGTTTCCCATTGGCTGTCAGGTAACCATAGCAACAACCTTGATGCTTTGCGCACTTACAAACTGTAAAAACTAACTTCTCAACATTGATCTTTGTTGTTTTATTGTAATATGCATATATTTAAATATTATTTATGTCTTTTTTTTTGTTACATATTTTATTTTTTGTTTGGACATTTTTTGTTGTTACAATACGCCCGCAAGAGGGGCATGTAAACACATGAAGCAGGAGAAGTAAGAAAAACGTAGAAGTTGTTAAGTTCAAGAAGAGCAACATTGTTGCATTGTTGAAGATTTATGTTTCTGTTTCAAGAAAGATATTTTATGAAAGACTATATTTTTGTTTCTCAAGATTTTATTTGGTCAAGTGGACTCATTCCCTCTCGGTTGTGTGCAGCCAGCGAGGTTTGTTTGTTCACATGTTGTGTTGCGTCAAGCAGATGAATTTGCAGTCTGTGTGTGATGAGAGTGTGTCTTTATTCTGTACAAATGTTTATTTGAACAGTTCGATGGTGGCTCATAGCGATTTATGGTGATAATGAGGAGGAGAAATAAAGCCATCTGTAACTGAAGAACCGTGGTCCCGTGTATTTCCTGGAGAGAGTGATAGTGTAATTGACACTGAGATTTACTGTTGCTATTTTTAGTCCTGCTTGTAAACCTTTGAACTGGAAACACTGGTATTAAGGATAAAGACCATCAGAGAGAGCTCTTCACTGGAAGTCAGCTCATCTTGTTTAGAGATCCTCACCTGGCTGCAGGTTACAGCTGTGTGCTCATTTACACCTTTAGGCTCATTGAAACATAACAGATGTATCACAGAGATCTGCTACTGTTATGTGTTTTATCTGTGTTATTTGCTTACAATTTATGCTTCAGTGTGATCTGACTTACGATCTTGCGGATTATTTTTTTGAATATAAAATGTTACTTGTGTATTTATATGTATTGCAACATATTAAAATAATAAATTCAGATCAACAAATTGAGGAATCCACTGTTGTTGTAATTTTTTTCCAACTTTAAGAAATTAAAGTAAATTCTCTTTATCAATACTGCAACACTTAACGTTAATCACCAAACAGCAACAAAAAGGTGAGTTAACATTATGATTAAGTGTTAACTGACTTACAACCTTGGTCTACAGCTACAGCTAGTGAAAAATAACAACGGTGACATCGAGTGGTGAAATCGTCAACTACAGCATAGGGTAACATGACGGTACACTGTTTGAGATGAAATTGTGATGTAACACACACATAATGATAGCCCACACTGGCAAAAACTGTTATAAATTAGTAGCTGTTAATTAGAAAGTTATCTAACCCTGTATATTTGCTCGCCAACACTATAACGTCAATCTTTCAAGTTCAGTGCTAGTCCTATAACATAGTGTAATAAATTACTATGTTGACATTACTTTGTGTACTGTTTCAGGGATTTGGCCATGTCTGATCGTACACCAAGAAAAAAAAAAACTTCACACATGAAGAAATAATCATCCTGCTCTCAAAATATGAACAAAACAAAGAATGTGAAAGAAGTGAGGAAGAAGTGGAGCGACCTTAAAATGCAGGCAGTTGAGGATTTCTACGACATGTCCTAACAGGAGGTGGACCAAAGCCAGATATGGGGCCATACTCTTCACTGGTTTTGGACACTGTTGGAGAGGACTCCCCCTCAGTAATTGGGATTTCATTTGGGATTGAGAGCGGCACAGCAGAAGCATCTCTCCCACCAGCAGCACCAGCCCTCTCACCAACAGCAGCACCACCCTTCCTTCATGCTCCTGAACAACCCCACCCCCACCTGCAGAAGCATGTCTACCACCATCCCTCCAATCTCCAGAGACCACCTTTACTGGACTGGATGTCAGACTACACAGTCCCCTGAGGATCGGTCCTGCAGCCACCCACCACCTGTTTTCATACAGATGCAAACTTCCTCCCATGTTATTATAGGGCTGTTATATTTACATTGCAAGACACGCTCTGCATAGCATTCAAGCACTAGGATTGGCCAGGCGTCCATGCTATGTACTATTTGTATGTTCAATACTATATTATGTACAGCTTTGAGGTAGTTCATTGAGTATTTCCATTTTATTTGACAGTGAAACTCGCTTTTTTTTTTTTACATCACAACATTCATTTGACAGCATATTGACTTAGTCAGATTAGGATTTTACTTACAAACACAAATGATTAGTCAATAACATATGATAGATTAATCTTCCCAGCAGTATGTAAAGTTATTATTATTATTTTATTTTGACACGGTGGATATTTTGTGGGTAATTATTTGCCAATGTGCCACTTTCTATCCAAAGCGTCACAAGGAAAAATGTTTATTATTATAAGTCAGACATTAGCAGTAGAAGAGCCATACCACTCTCATAAAGATGTGAGGCCACAATCAGTAGCAGATTAGCCTAGCTTAGCATAAAGACTGGAAACACAGGGAAACAGCTAGCCAAAGGTTTACATAAATGAGGTTTTCCTGGTTGCATGGCAACCTCATGGTGACAAGAAGACCACAATTACCACTTTAAATGTTAAAAAAAACCCATCTACTTCCCTCTCTCTCATTAAAAATCCAGAATATATGAATATGCATGTATATTTCATTTTGGAAGTTTAACTGTTGGACATAAGATGTCTCCTACTTCACTGAAAAGTCCATTCCTGTCTTTCCACATCACACTTGTAAGTTGAATATTGGACCAGGACTGTCTCCCAAACTAATTGTCATGTCACAAATCACAATCATAGGCCCACCCCTAAAAATCAGGTTTTCATGAGCCAAGAGAAAATTTCCACTTTCAGCAGACAAATGTGAAAACAGCCTTCAAGTGTCACACTCTGGATATATGTACATCGATCTGCACAGTGAAGCTCAAACATCTAACTGTAAGACCAAGAAGAAAAATATATTTTTGAGTGGAGGCGGACTGTTCCCACTGCTTCAACTACAACATTTACTTGTGCCAGCTTGCACTTGTACCTCATCATTAGATTAACAGTTGCCTGTTTGAGGGCAATGATTTAAAGAAGTTCAGAGCTTCTGCATTAACATTGTTCGTGTCTACATGCTGCCATCTAGCGGCGGCAGTGGAGAGTGGTTTGTGTAGATGTGAACAACATACATTTTCAAATATATAAAATGACTCAAACATTTGTGATTTGGAAATGTAAGATGATGTATTGTAAACAAATGTCCTAACCCAGAAATTTAAATTAGGATATACTTAAACAAAGCTTTGAGACTGCAACTTACAATGCTCTTATCAAAGGGTTATTCAGGGAAAACAGTGGAATTACAATGTTACAAAGTTTTGGTAAAGTGAAATAGTCACTCATTTTACTCTCACAGATGAATTCATCATCTTGTGCTAGTTCTCAAATGACAAGCCTGTAAATTACTGTAAGTACTTTTGCTTCTGTAAAATGATAAAAGAGATTTGACAGTTGTATATCTGAGCTCAAAAAATGAGTAGTAAAATATGTTTGTGAGGCTGAGCGTTTATTCTGTTGTTCATCTTTGTGTAAAACTGAAGGTTTAAACTAACCACAGACACAGGAGGTCAGGCTGATGAGCAGAAGGATCCTGCAGATCATCTTCTCCCTGTGAGAGGAGACAGAGGAGAGGAGTCATCAACTCATGAGGTCAAAGTTCAGTCATCACACTTGTGAAAAAATAAGTCAGGTTTCATTCATGCATCACAACATGTGCTCATGTTCATCTTCCTTATTCTACATGACTGACCAAAGGACTTTTAGTCAGATCTCAGTCAGTCTACAGTTTGTTCTTCTATGAATTCAGTTCAAGTAACATGTTTTTAAAAGCCTTTCTCAGGTGTCTGTGTGCAGTAATGTAACTGTGCTACAAGATGCTGCAGGTTAGAAACATCACCGTACTCTACTCTTGTATATTCGGTAAAGTACCGGTATGAACCTCCTGAAAGACAGCTGTGGTATTATGATAATAACAGAAATCATATAAAAGTGCAGTCAGCTTTTGTTTATTTCACAATTATCAGATAGGCCCTACAATAATTATAATGTCAATCATTTAAAAAAAAAGCATGTTTCATGTTTTAAAAAGTAAATTAAAAAGTATTTACAGTGTGACAACAGCAGAGTACGGTGCAAAAAATCTTGAGATATGTAGAAGCTGACTGTTGCAGAAATTCACGAAAAAGGTTGAGCCGCAGGAACCACAGAAACTTCTCTGCTGTGTCTTCAGCTTTCTTCACCCTTATAGCTGTGTATAAAGTTCTCAGAAGTCAAGTTTGCTGCTGATTACTAATGTCTAGTATGTGTGTCTGTATCCAGATACACAAAGCGGGGCAGGAAATGCACGATCAATCTCACCCATCCTGTTATTTCGGGGATGACGCGATCACAAGGAAAGATTACCTCATTATCTTCACTTCGCTCTTCTGGAGGACGTTACTAACCGTACAGCCACCTTCACTCATGGTGTAAGATGCTTTATTCCATAACAGCAAACTGTTAAATACTAGAAACATCGTAGAGTTAGTGTGGAGAACAGTAACACTAATCACTGTGTATCAGATAACATCTGTGGTGATTTAGAACACAATTTACCTAAACTTATGTCCGTAAACACAAT
This sequence comes from Thunnus albacares, assembly GCF_914725855.1. Classification (NCBI taxonomy): domain Eukaryota; kingdom Metazoa; phylum Chordata; class Actinopteri; order Scombriformes; family Scombridae; genus Thunnus; species Thunnus albacares. The sequence continues at coordinate 30,357,872 of NC_058113.1, forward strand.
GTCTCACATGCTGGGAACTCCGCCCACCTACCCCCAACAACTACAGTATTAAATCAAATAAAACAACTGGTAAATGTGTCTGAAAAGAAAATTAGTGGTTAAAGAAACAGACAATATGGTGACGGTATTAATAAGTATTAATGAAAATCTTTTACTATTAGATTCTAAGTGTCAGCCATATTTAACACTGTTCCACATTTTAGAACCAACTGCTCTCCTTACTTTGTTTGGTAAACTGTAGTTTTATTTCTTTGCCAGTGTATTGTCTCTTCCCTGTTATAGTTGTAGTTAAACACACTAAGACACATGAGTGGTTCATGTGTTTACTGTGTGAGTGTGTTTAGGTTGTTGTGACTGCATGGTGAGTATACAGCAACACCTCTAAGCTCTCCTCAGTGTAGCCTGACATCCCGTTTACCAGCCTCAGCCCATCAGGGTGGACATTTATTAAACACCTGAACAGTATTTCTCACTAAATATAAAGTAAATCCTACTTAAGTCTTAACGTGTCTCATATTTTTATCTGTCTCTTACACTTAAATGAGTATTTACGCATAACATAAACGAACTTTGTTGAAGTTTAATACCGTTGTAGAAATGCACAAAGTCAAAAAACACGGCTCACATGAGAGAGCTCGCAGGCGTTGACTCTACGGTAGTGCAAAGTCTACGGTCACCGTAGACAGTTACGCGTTCTGATTGGTCCAGAGTGACCGTAGACTCCCAATTGGATCGTAGAATTCGACCGTAGACTACCAATCACAGAACTCCCAGCGGCACGTGTCTGACTGTAGACAATTAAGCCTTCTGATTGACCGAGAGTCTAGCTCAGTTTAGATGCGAATTTGAATTTAGCGTACAGCGAAAATCTGCTGCAGTGACCCGAAAAGTGTTTTTTTTTGGTAAGTCTGAAATTATTAATTCTTATTAACACTCGCTTTTTATTCTGCCCGGTTGTCTTTACATCGTTTGGAACGGCTGGACATAGCGTTAATGTTAGCATTAGTTAGCTAACGTCGACGAGTTCTGTCGACGGGTATCGTTTCCCGCTAGTTGACGGTTAACTTCTCTCAGTAAATAAAATTTCAGTATTTTTATGTGTTATACCCACTACGGCAAATTTTCTGTCGATATATGCATTCATTCTTTACATATTTTTCAAATCCTGACACTCGACAGTATGGACGGGGTCTTTTTTGACCCGGTCTAAAACTTTGCCTTGTTATTACAATTTTCATTTCAATTCAATTCAATACGAATGGCTTTATTGGAACAAAGGCTTCGTGAACAATATTGCTAAAGTATCAAAGTGCAATTTGTCCAAATATATGTGTGTGTGTGTGTGTGTGTGTGTGTGTGTATGTGTATGTGTGTGTGTGTGTGTGTGTGTGTGTGTGTGTGTGTGTGTGTCTCTATGTGCGTGTGTGTGTGTGTGTGAGAGAGAGAGAGAGAGAGAATACATGCATGTGCTGTGTGGGTAATTAACTCTTGTACAGTGTATTAGAGGTCAGGGAGACTGTACTTTTGAGGTTTTACCAATGTTCATTGTGATATTAGTAATTAATATATAATTAGAATGTAATAATAATAATAATAATGTTGTTACTGCTGTTACTGTATCTAAGTGTATTTCAGTAGCTGGAGGTGAAGATGGCAACCCCAGTAATCCATGTCGTCAACCCAGATGCCCCTGCACATCGCCAACAGGCCATGCCGGTGGCAACCAAAGAGGCCCGTGGCTATCGGGATAAAAGGATGGTCTTCCCCAAACCTCCACAGGAGCTGCTCTACCAGGCCACTGCCCTGGCCCACACAGAGAAGCTCCTTCGAGCTGAGGGTATCCCCGTGCCGTCGCGCCAGCTGTGCCTGGGTAAACTGGTGTTACTATTTGGCCAGTATGAGAACGCACCATTCCACTGGCTTGTGGCAAACGATGTGGGCTACATGAAGTAGTAAGTATATTATATTTAATACCATAGTAGGCTATGCATTTTAAATACCATTTTGATGACATGCTTAAAATATTTACCTGTATATCAGTTTGCACATAACTATGGCTATTATTAGTGTTTATTATTCATCTTTTCGAAGTTTCTTTTATCATCATTATCATTATCTCAATAACAGTGATATTAATGATGACAGTACTAAGTTGATGTATATGATTCCAGTTTGATTGACAAGCACAGAACAGAGGCGACGAGCCAACAGAGACGGGGAGAGATTTCAAATCAGTGGGTGAAAGATTACCTTACTGAGTATGCAGAGAGCTTCCCACAAGTCTCCAGTCTACTTGAAGCCAACATTGACCGATGTATCTACGGTCAGAAAGGGTTTGAGGATCACACCTTTCAGGAGATGTGGGAACTCTACAGCCAGTACCACACTCAAAAGGACAGGCCAGAGCAATTCAGTGATGAGCAGAGGGACATAATAAAGAAGGCAAACAGTTCTGTGAGGAGATGGTTGAACACACCAGTGACTCACATCACCAGCGTGCAGATGAAGAGATTCAGGAAATATATTAATGACAAGGATCAGGTAAATGTTTTTTTATTATTATAATATTATATACATCATATTATTATTATTATATAAACAGGAAGAGTGTAGTAAATGAAAATTATTCAAAGTACTGATATTTTTAGCACTTCACTTGAATGTGTTTGTTTGCTTTTGGTAATTAAAACTGATACTTCATAACATCTAGCTAGTTAAATTACATTTGTTTTCCAGCAACCGCAGGCAAGCACCTCCAAGTGTGATCCTTCATCATGGCCAGGTGATGATGCTGAACTGTTGGCTGCAAGCCAAGCTGTGGAAGGTGAGTTAGACACAGAGTTAATAGATATTATTTTTATTTAAAAAAAAATCATAATACAAAACTGCTTTGTTTGATTCTTTGTTAAATTCTTAGACTTGCTCAAGTCCTCTTTGAGTGGCGAGACTAGCAGCCAGTCTCTGGATTCCCAATCCCAGGGTTCACGGCCCACATACAAGACCGAGCAGCCTGAGCCCACCGTCCGGCCTGAGCAGCCTGAGGCCACCGTCCGGCCTAAGCAGCCTGAGCCCACCGTCCGGCCTAAACAGCCTGAGCCCACCGTCCGGCCTGAGCAGCCTGAGCCCACCGTCCGGCCTGAGCAGCCTGAGCCCACCGTCCGGCCTGAGCAGCCTGAGCCCACCGTCCGGCCTAAACAGCCTGAGCCCACTGTCCGGCCTGAGCACACCGTCCGGCAGCCTGTGTCCACTAGCCGGCCCACAGAGTCCAAGCATGGGTCATCCCATGGAATCACCTCTGGCTGACTCCCCTGTAAGTGATATTCACATTATTTCCAAAGACTGTAAATGAGAACAATTTGTTCTCCATGTTTTTTAAATTGGTTATATGTTTTAACAGTACTTTGTACACAATATTAACCAAATGTTTTGTACATATTACGTGTGTTGCAGGTGGAGCTAGAGGGTTGGGTCCGCCTGTGGGAAAACCCCAATGGCATCCCATCTGCCGACATTTCCTGGCTCAAAGAGGACACAGAAAGAGGGCTTTTCACACCCGTTCAAATATACAAGGACATCACTGGTCTCTTAAAGAGGCGACGGGTGATGAAATCAGACCGCATGTGGTTTTACCCACCAGAGCCTCCCGGCTATGTCGGGGGTGGTGTGCCAACTCCACAGCTCTTTTTTCGTAGCCGTGTCTTTGTGTGGCGCCCTGTTGGCGTGTGGAGGTATTCCCTGAAGTGTCCTCGAGGTGATGAGTGTGTGGGCAGAGGACAGACTATGTACCTCTACAAGTCTGGCTACCACACCAGGGTATGAACTTTTTTCCAGTTATATTAGTTATTGTTGGATTTGTTGTGTTACAATGAAATATGTGTAATTGTGTATTATTGTGTAATAATAAAATATTAGAGACTATGTAGATAAAGTGTCACAGACAGAAGACAACACAAAATAATACACTGCTGTTGAACTTTATTTTACATTGCAGGTACGTCACGTCTGTGATGTATCCAGTTGGTACACCATGCTGACGGAGGTCCTGTGCTGTGGACAGTGCCTCAAAGCAGCCAGGGGCGGTGGCGGTGAAGGTACTAAGATGGGTCGGTGGCTTGCATGGGATCCCGCTATTTTATCACAGCTTAGCGACGCTCATCAAGCTATGTTCCCTGCCATCCTCACCAGCAGGTGAGTATACTGAACATAATGTGTGCATTTAACAAACTTGAAAGTAGTCACTCAGATCAACGTCAACATATTGATTGTGATTCTACTTACAGGCGTGGTGTGGACAGGAATGTTGTGCGCCTCCTGAGGGACCGGACCGAAGGGAACACTATGGTTAAGGTGTGGCGGCAGATACAGGAGAATCACGTTGAGGAGTATCTTCAACGTAAGGACCTGTACACCACACTCCTCATGACTTTAGTGGAACCCGGAGGGATTGTGTCTGCCTTTAGGCACACGTTCCAGCCTCCACCTCCTCCAAGAGAGCTTCCCTCCGCGCGGCTCTTGCGCCACGCCTTCCTGCTGGCAGAGGCTGACAACGTGCAGGATTATCAGAACCAGATCCTCTCCACTTTTGGCACTGTGCTGAAAATGGACTCCACCAAGAAAGTATGTAAATAAAAACATAACGCCAAACTGTATGATGCAAAACATATTGCAGTATTGTTTTGTTTTTATTCAGCAAATTTTCACACTGCTCTAAAATGATTTAACAGAGGTTATCACATTATGCAAACTTGGCATATTTTTTAGGTGGTGAAGAAGCTGTCTGGGGAGGGTAAAGGCTCAGCTGAGTGGTTCACCAGCATGGGAACGAGCACTCCCAAATAGTTTCATTCGTGCTGACTTGCGAGGAGTCCACTGAGAAGCTGGAACCGATGTGCCGTGGAGTCATGGAGAGGTTTCGGCTGGCCAATCAACCGGTGCCCAAAATCCTCTACGTGGACCGTGGCTGTTGCCGTGCACAGGGCCCAACAGCGGTGGAGACTTTGTTCCAGCCTTGGGTGGACAATGGGATGGTTGTGCGTCTGGACATCTTCCACTGGATCCACCGGTTTGATGCAGCCATACGCACAGAGGCTCATTCCAAGTATGCTGCGTTCAAGTCTGCTCTAGCTGGGGCAGTGCTGGCCTACAACCGCACAGACCTGGAGCTGCTCATCAATGCCGTCAGAGCCAAGGACCCGGCAACGCTGAAGTCTGTCTCTGATAAGGACATTGTACGCCTGTACATTTCCAGGGAGCAGCTCAAACACCACGTGCGGAGGGTCACACTCGGGGCTCAGGAAACCTTCCGGCTCATCCACCCGGCCATTGAGGAGCTGAAAGGTCCCGCTGGGCTGGACGAGAGCGGAGTGAGCCTCTTCAAAACACCTGGTATAAAAAACCTCAAACAAAAAAGTTATTACAACATAGATATGGATGGCCTAGTGTACAAAGTGAATCTAACACACTGTATGTATGTATGTATGTCTGTGTATTTACAGCGGCCATTGATGAGATGTGGGCAGGCCAGCAGCGACACCTGGAGTGCATCCAGGATCCACCAGACATGTGCATGTAGAGGGTGGCACGCACTACAACCATCAACAGTGTGGACGTGCCCTACTACAAATGTCTGCGTGGAAGCAACAGCCTGGAAGGATTCCATAATACTCTGCCACACATGATTCCAGGTACACGAGTGTCTGTAAATTTGTAACAAATTAAACATGTGACCCTGCCACACACATCTGTGGATGTGATACGCTGCTCCCCATCTTTCTTTTATTCTTGCTGCTTCTTCTGATGGCTCTGGTGACAAGTGACAGCAACAGTAATGTTGGCACTAACTGTGTACTTGTGTTTATGTGTGTATGTCTGTCTATATTGAATGTATATATTGTATGGATTCCATTTTTACTGCTGCTTGCAAGCCAAATTGCCCCCAGGGAACATTAAAGCTTTACTCTACTCCACTCTGCTCAGGTCCCCACTGTGCAGCACGGCCCTATCAGGTTTATCTGATAAGTGGCATTGCACGCTGGAACTCAGATCGGAGCTCGGATGCTGTGTTTGGTGGCAAAGGACGGCACCACAGGACCTACTCTGCGCCGCTGATCGACCGCCTCAACACCCGCTGTCAGCAGCTGTTCGGAGAGACTGTGGAGGAGAATTTCCGGGCCCCTGCTGATGTTTCTTCCAAGGAGCTGCTCGGGTTGGAGTACCTGTTCAGCCAGAGCACAGGTGAATCTGGACCCTTCTCTCTTCGGGACATCGTCAACGATGGACCTGGTCCAGAGGAGGAGGTGCTTCAGCCTGGGCAGCTCGATCGGGATGCAGAGGCAGACGAGGCGTACCAGAGCGACGTGGAGGCACATGACGATGTGCTGGATGCCACCCTGCCCCACATTACGCTAACCAGCGACGAGACCTCCACTGTTCACCCTCCGGCCTTTGTGAGTAACTGTGTGTCTGCTAGAATGAAATACAACACACAGGTTGCCGGGCAATGTACAAATTTGAACTTAACGCATTTGTATGGCTATGTTTTTTTAACAGGAGGATGCCTGCAGTCCAAACCCTCTTCCTGGCTTCCACAAGTTGGAATTGTTCTGCTCTGTGCTGGTGGAAATTGGACTGACAGAGGACAAGCTGTCACTCACCGCTGACCGGAGGAACAAGGTCCTTGAAGCCTGGAATGCAGTGGAGGAGCATGACAAGCAGCCACAGCAGTTTAACCAGCTGTACAGAACACACTGGGGCAACACCCTCTACTGCCGCACAAAGAGGGATGATCTTGTTGATGCTGCCATGATACAGAGGGTCAAGATGGCCAAGCGCTACACACCAGCACAACAGGACATCAGTGCTCACCACAACAGGCTGATGTACACACTGGTTAAATTGTTGTGGTTGCGCTCACCTCAAGGGTCTCACATCAGTCCTGAGAAGAGCACAATCCTGAAGGCCTACGAGCGTATCCAGCACCGCATTTTGGTGGAGGATCCTGTCCTGTGCAAAGCAGGTATTCCTCTACCAAAAATCAACGTCAAGACTGTGCGGGACTTCATCCGTCGCCAGGAGAGGCTCCTCAACCTGCACGCCACAAAACAGCCGTCTGCCATCACAAAGACCACCTCCATCTCGTCGGCAGAACTGCCTCCAGCACCACACCAGCCAACAGTCCTCCCTCCACCAGACTACCCCCTGATGGAGTATGTACCCACACCCAGCACAGCAGGGACAAAGGTAGTAAAGGGAAGGACAGACATATTCATGTCACTGTCCCGGCCTCAACCACCACTGCCACCTGTGCTCATTCCACGGCCAGTGAGAAAAACTCCTCCCACCTCTACCATCACCAGACCTGTGCCCTCCATGTCTGTATCTACAGCAACCTCAAGTGTTGCTGGCCCCTCCACACGGCCCATAATGCCTGCCAGTCAGGCAACCCCACCGATTGCTGGCCCCTCCACACGGCCCATAATGCCTGCCAGTCAGGCAACGTCAGGCATTGCTGGCCCCTCCACACGGCCCATAATGCCGGCCAGTTAGGCAACGTCAGGCATTGCTGGCCCCTCCACACGGCCCATAATGCCTGCCAGTCAGGCAACGTCAGGCATTGCTGGCCCCTCCACACGGCCCATAATGCCTGCCAGTCAGGCAACCCCACCGATTGCTGGCCCCTCCACACAGCCCATAATGCCTGCCAGTCAGGCAACCCCCCCACCGATTGCTGGTCCGCCTCCATCAGCCCCTCCAACTCTGCCCTGTCCTGCCCTCTGGTCCAGAGCTACGCACTACAAGCGTAACAAGGAGCAGCCCACAGAAGTAGGTGTCAAACTGTCACGGGTACAGAATTTCCCTCTCTGTACACTCTGTGGCCAAGCAACCCAGGGACATAAAAAATACAAAAAAAAGACTTTCTGCCCTGTAAAAATGATGTCCACATCAAAAGGTCTGGACAACAGAGTGTATGGCAGCTACAAACACTTCACTTCTGTTGTTGACCAGTTGGAGGACTGAACTGAAAATAAATCCGCAAATATGGTACAGATGCATTGTACATATTGTAAATAGTTGCCTTTTCATGTACATATTCATGTACATTGTAAATAGTTGCCTTTTCATGTACATATTCATGTACATTGTAAATAGTTGCCTTTTCATGTACACATTCATGTACATTGTCAATAGTTTTCCTTTTCATGTACATATTCATGTACATTGTAAATAGTTTTCCTTTTCATGTAAGAATTTAAGTACATATTGTAAATAGTTGCCCTTTTCATGTACACATTCATGTATATATTGTAAATAGTTTTCATTTTATGACATTTGATTCTCAGTCATGTGCAATTTAATTTTCATTTCATGCACTTTGTTGAATAAAGTGGTCAGTGCTACAGTAACAGTGAGTTGTGGAATATCAGTTAATGAATGCAACAATGGGGGTATATTTTTTTAGCAAAAAATCGGGACACAGACATAGAGTGCCAGATTACTTGCATGTAAGGACATGTGCCCATAGCACAATACCAGATAATTCTGCACATATAGCAAAAGAAACATTAAAGTAGCTTTAATCAGCCTCAGAAATATTAAACTAATTTTCATCAGCCTCCCAATAGTCATAAGTGAATTCAGATATAAGTGACAAATGTAAATAAATTACATTTAGGAAAGGATAAATCATTCTCACACAAGTACACTTTTGATAAAATAAGCTGTATTTTATTGGGGGGGGGGGGGGGGGGGGGGCAATCCAGTAATGTGAATAAATGACATGAATTATGTAGCATTTGCTTATACAAATATCCTAGAGCAGCATTCTTCAGTGGATTCAATAGGTATCACAATTAATGGCTGATTTAAATCTGATGGCCAATATCACACATATGGAATACATAGAGAAGATGTCAGTTTGGATGGGGGTGGGCAGTATTGTAGACTCCTGTAGTGTCCTGTAGGCCCCTGTAGAGTCCTGTAGTCTCCTGTAGGCCCATGTAGACCCTGTAGGCCCCTGTAGACCTCTGTAGACTCCTGCAGACTCCTGTAGGCCCCTGTAGGCCCATGTAGACTCCTGTAGGCCCCTGCAGACCTCTGTAAGCCCCTGCAGACCTCTGTAGACCCCTGTAGACACCAGCAAGTTCCCCAAATATGCCGGCCAAGTGCTGCCACTGTGACCTCAGGAGACATAAAGGCCAGAGGAAGGAAAATGACAGAAGAACAGTGAGAACTTAAAAAACACTTCATTATAAAGTTTATTATTATGACATCAGTATAGGATAATACATTCCAGTTTCATGCCCAACCAAGAAAATAAATGATTTTTTTTCATGTTTTTCTCAAATGTGGAATGGACAGTGAACACATCAGTGACAGATTGTCTGTCATCAATTGTACTGTCTATCTGTACTGTACATTCAAATGTACATTACAGATACTAATCTACATTATGCATTGATTTGCTGATTTTTTTTGTACATTTCCAGATTCTTCTCTTTTTCACTGAATAACAGTTCACTTCCTTAGACAGTTGTCCTATTCACAAGAGCTGTCTGAGAAATTACACATTAATTACACATTAATTACACATTAATTACACATCTAAATTAAATAAAACTAAAGTTCTGTCTATAGAGAAGTAATCACTTTTGGTAGTATAGGCTTAATTGAACAAATGAAGTAAGACCACATGTTCTTTTTCATTACAGTGTCAGATTTCATCCACCCATACGAATACAATATCAAATCTTGCCCAGCAGACAGCACCACTGACGTAAACAGCTCAGCTGTGGACTCGGATTCATTCATAACTTTAACTTGTAATACCAGCAGCAGCCAGTAGATGGCGCAATTAACATTCACAAATGTTACCCTATCAGATTGCAGGGAATTGCACTACTATACAGCTCAACCCCAAGAGCAGCGATGATACACTGCAGAGTGTACTTTATACACCAAATCTCTCAATATTAACGCTCATCGTTGGGTTGAGACATGAAAATATCACCTCTTGGCAAAAATAAAATGAAACGTGCCTCACCCGAGAGTTTTTCCTCACGTTTCTGTGCAAATAATGCAACATTTTATTAAAATCCAGGAATTGACGGGATTACTTGTGAAACATCACCGTGTTGGGATATTCTTTACTCTACTCTTGTATATTCGGTAAAGTACCGGTATGAACCTCCTGAAAGACAGCTGTGGTATTATGATAATAACAGAAATCATATAAAAAAATGCAGTCAGCTTTTGTTTATTTCACAAATATCAGATAGCCCCTACAATAACTATATCAAATCAATAATTTCAGTACTATGTAATCTTCATATTTAAAAAGGTAAATTAAACAGTATTTACAGTGTGATAACAGCAGAGTAAAGTTCAGATAATCTGGGGACATCAAGAGCTTAATAACTGTTAATGTTCACGGGACAGGTCTATAAACTATTTGATTTTCAATATCTTCTGCACATTCAATGTGTACTCATGATTATTTTTCACACTCATAGAGCCAGGGCGTGCGCACTGAGCGCTAGGGAGTGGTCCGTGGGCGTCAAGGTGTGATCCTCGGGATCTATCCATTGTGGTTAGTTTTCGCGACTTTAAAATTAGTCACACCACAACATTTAAACAACATTGTTCTCTGGAGGAAGTTACTAACCATGCACCCACCTTCACTCATGGTGTAAGATACTTTATTATATAACAGCAAACTGTTGACTTCTAGAAACATCATAGAGTTAGTGTAGAGAACAGTAACACTAATCACTGTGTACCAGATAACATCTGTGGTGATTTAGAACACAATTTACCTAAACTTATGTCCGTAAACACTATGTCTCACATGCTGGGAACTCCGCCCACCTACCCCCAACAACTACAGTATTAAATCAAATAAAACAACTGGTAAATGTGTCTGAAAAGACAATTAGTGGTTAAAGAAACAGACAATATAGAGATAAGAGGTGGCTGTAAAGTAAGTAAATAAACCCGGAGTTTCTCTCTGTCTCCTCTCTCTTACAGAGTCAGACACGCTGTTTCATTTCCTCATTCATTCAGTCCGTATTTTAGCGCATATCGAAGCACATTCATTAGCGGAGGTTTACTATCTGGTTGGATATTAGTTGAGTTACTCAAGGACTTTCTAAAGTTACCGCTTTTATGCGCATCAGTCAGTTTGAACAGCGGTTTTTGCCTTCACATTCAAATATCACACAGCGTGAATTCACCCTCAGCTCAGAATAAAACCTCTGCTTGTCCTTCTGTTTTAACTCTGTGACTCTGTGCACAAGACAGCTGTCAGTTTGTTAGAGCAGCTCCTGCGCTGAAATCTTTATTGCACATAATGTGTAATCTCAGTTTCAATTTAAACAATCGGTATGAAGCTTTAGACATGTGGGATCAATGAATAATTATCTCTATCACTCATGATGTGATTGGTCGCACTGATGGAATATAATTCCTATAATATTGGAGATTATATGTTAATATGATGAGTGAGCAGGATTGTGATGCGGATAAAGAATGTAGTTTGAAAGTGAGATTTTTAAATAGGGAGCATAATCTTAACGTGTTTTAACAACATTTTAGTGACAATGTTTAAATTTACTACAGTTGTTGAAGAAGCTGAAATAAAGTCACTGAATGCTGTTGAGCTGAGATACAAATAGATGTCTAAATATTTAAAATATTCTGTATTTTAACCTCGACGCCTTTTCAAGTGCAAATCACCAAACACGTTATTACTGGATCAGACTGAGAGCTACAGTCATGTCTCTATGTCTTTGATCTATATATGTTTTAAATCTTTAACTATATTTTTCATCTTCAGTTGCTGCTTCCTGTGTTTTGTCCGTCAGATTAAAGCTGAACAAATATATTTAAAATGTGATGTAGCTGCAGCCTGATACACAGTCAGATTCCACTTTATCATCATCAAGGAAATGTAAGTCTGGTAAATGATGAATTGATGGACAACACTGAATACAACTTTATTGTGTTAACTTATTGACACTTTTCCCGCTCTGACACAGGCTCTTTTTTAAAGATAAATGTGCAGTGTCCGCACACACATGCATTCATATCTCTATGTCCACTGAATTAAAATAGAGGTCCTGCCTTTTATTTACCTGTTGTCATAGTGACTCGTAGTATCGGAGCTCCATTGATGATGACTTTTTTTATTCATCACGCATGTGCTTCACTCAGAGTGAACATAGTCAGAGTTGATTGAACTGACTCTGATCATCTTTTCTGAAACCGAAGACTCAGAGTTTCCCATCTCAGCGTTCATCAACTCAGAGTTCAGAGTTTGACTGAACCTGCTTTCTGAAACAGGCCCCTGCTCTAGTGCTGCGTCTGAACATATATATATCATCCAACCTGCACACACACACACACACACACACACACACACACACACACACACACACACACACACACCACAGAGCAAATCATAGTCTCCTACATGAGAGAAGAACAAGATTTCATGTTACATTGTGTTTGAATGTGTTGCTATAATTCAGCAGATCATGCTGTGTCCGCACACACACTTTCCACTGTAAGTGTAAGATGTAATGTTGATGGTATGATGTCAATATGACTGTCAACAGATCACTTTCACTGTCTATTTTTGCTGAGAAAAGCCTCACACAGGAAAAAATAGGCAACACACCAAATCTCTAGATGATGCACAGCTGCAGTTACGCCTGAGCTGCGTGGCTCAGGTGCTACCAGGTGTGCTCCTGTCAGTTCCCCTGACCACTGGTGCTGGCAAAACAACTGGAGTTGGTTCCTGAGCGCTTCACTGCGGCTGCCCACAGTTCCAAGCTCTTGTCAAATAATATTTCTCATCTATTTAGGGTGTGAGGTTTCCAAAATCTAATTTAACAATGCATTGCCTTTCCTCATGTACAGTTTATAATGTGTACATATTGTAAATAAATCCCTATTTTTATGAGAGAAAGTTTGACTCTTGTGTGTGTCCATCCTGATAGGTAATCCAACCCAGTGAACAATGAGTTGTGATGTTCAAACCTCAAACAAGTCTGAAATGAACCAAACACTCTACAAACTTGTGTTCTCTACTAGCACCTCTGTATGTTTTATTATGTTCTATTGTATATATTTCATATACTTAATTACAACACAGAATCTGTAGTAAGAGTTCATGTGAGGCACTGCTCTGTGGTGTGTGTGTGTGTGCATGTGTGTGTGCTGTTGTCACCTAATAAACATCACACAGCCAAAGGCAACATTCTCTGCAGGCTGGATGATATATATATGTTCAGACGCAGCGCTAGAGCAGATCAATAGACGGGATATTTGTTCATCCTGTTATTGAACAAGTGGAACACAGCTTTGGACCCCCGGTCCTCCCGCCCATTAAAAACAACAACACATTTGGTCTTTGCAAACAGAAATTATGTACGTGTTTATTTGCATATAGAGCGGAGAAGTGAGATCTGATCACAAGCAGTCACTCAAGACGCATGTCAATGCCAGGTGTAAACTGTTTCTCTTTCTTTCAACATCACTACATCCTGCAATTCTTCCTCACTTCTGTCTCCTCTCTCCTGATTCCTTCACTCACTCTGGAAATGTAAAAAGTCTTCCATGTAAAAATCTGAGTGAGGATGAAGCAGAACTTTAACACGTATGGTGATAATTACAGTAATTGTGGACAAACAACACACAGTGGGAATGCATAAGCAGTCAAGCTATCCAAACTATCAAACTGCATTAACATTACTGTCATGTAAAGGAACAGCACTAGATAAATGGGACGCTTAAAACAACACTAATGTCAATTTAAAAAACTTAAGCTTTACTGAAGAGTTTTCGCTGCTACCTCGTTGTGTTTTGTCAAACACATTATAATTTGATGCTGCATATTGTCTCTGCATGTGCCAGTGTATAAAGGCATTTATCATATAAAATGCAATAAGCTTTTGTTTGTTTTCACAAATATCAGGTAGGCCCTACAATAACTATATCATTTCAATCAATTCAGTAAAATGCAAGTTTCATGTTTAAAAAAGTAAATTAAAAACTACTTACAGTGTGACAACAACAGAGCAAAGAGCAGAAAATCTGGAGACATGATGATGTAAACAGCTGCAGAGGTTCACGAAGAAGGTTTATAAACTGTGAGAGAAATACAGACAGACCTCCGACAGATTTGCAGTTTCTCTTGTACACTTTACCCTTATATAGCCTACTAACACTCACTCACATGAAAACTAGCTCAGTTTTAATGCAAACTGATGTGGTTGGATCCACTATCCCACCCCTCACTTCAGTGAGGGGTGGGATAGTGGATGTAAAGAAGTAAAGAAGTGCTTACTAATTTCATTACCATAAACTTTTAAGTTGGTGAGTGGTAAAATGACTCCAGTGCAGTCTTCAAAGAGCTTTCTGGGAGGAAACTCCCCTCTATGCAACCACAAGAGAAGGAAGACATACTGAGTGCGTTTTCCTTTTCTCTAGAATGCAGCTACGTCTGGTTTTACACAGACCACAGGCATAATGTGTGAGAGATACAGTGAACTGTATCACATTACTGCGACTGGAGGGACGTAAATAACTGTGCAGCGACATTCACTCATGGTGTAAGATGCTTTGTTCCATAACAGCAAACTGTTAACTACTAGAAACATCGTAGAGTTAGTGTAGAGAACAGTGGTATGCAAAGGTGAGACTTATTAATTTGTTCTCACTTCAAGTCATCAGTCCTGATTCTGGACACATGAAGTCTGACTTGTCCTTACAGTTTGTAATTTAAGTGCATGAAGCATCAAGGTTGTTGCTATGGTTACCTGCCAGCCAATGGGAAACTTGTGTGTTCTGTGTCTTTGGTATAAAATTGAATCAAACTGTTTCCTCTGATCCATCTGCTAAACTGTCAGTTTTCTGAAATCCACCACTGGACCGAGTATAAATCTTGTTTAACAGGCAGAGAGTGAATGACTAAACAGCCAGTACAGATATAGCTGCTGCTGTCAGTCCCAGTACACAGTAGAGGCCGATCCTTTCCCGACTCGCTGTGTTTGGTCTCTCAGGTTCAGGCCGATCCCTCGCTGCTGTAAAGACACCAAACACATCTGTGTCATTCATGTGAAGAAACAACATTTCACTAAAGAAAACTAAATAACCACAACACATTAAGTTGGAACATATTTCATAGTTTTGATTCAGAGTTTTACTGAATCATCTTACCAGTGACATTGAGTCGGCCTTTTCCTCTGTTCCAACCATAATCTGTTTTTACTTCACACTGGTACAGACCCGAGTCATCAGTCCTGATTCTGGATACATGAAGTCTGATTCGTCCTTCTCTGAGGGCGTCTTTGTCACACTGAACTCGTCCTGCAAACTGTCCATCCTGAAACTCTGAGTCCTCAACGCCCTCATATAGACGATACAGGACCAAGGGTTTAACATCAGTTAACAGTTGACAAATAATTATAAGTACGGTGGAGGAACTGTCAGTTTTGGTTGTAAACATCCATTCCAGTGTGATGTTGTGGTTCTCCTCTGCCTGGTAGGAGGTCTCTGTCATGTTCAATACAAATGTTCCTGTTGAGGAGACAGAGAGGGAAAGTGAGGACCAGACAAACTAAGAACTTTAACATTTGAGCCCTTAAACTCCACCTATATATATTTAGAAATACAGCTAAGTGTTTAAAGATACAAGAGTATAAAAAGGTAATGCATGATGCCGATAATTAATACAATCTAATCAATAACTGAAGATAGAGGATCTTCCCAACTGTCATCTACCAGCTTTAATAGTTCTAATGTTTTCACTGACATATTTTAAAATGGAAGTCATAAAATATGTTTGTGAGGCTGAAGGTTTATTCTGTTGTTCATCTTTATGTCAAACTGAAGGTTTAAACTAACCACAGACACAGGAGGTCAGGCTGATGAGCAGAAGGATCCTGCAGATCATCTTCTCCCTGTGAGAGGAGACAGAGGAGAGGAGTCATCAACTCATGAGGTCAAAGTTCAGTCATCACACTTGTGAAAAGATAAGTCAGGTTTCATTCATGCATCACAACATGTGCTCATGTTCATCTTCCTTATTCTACATGACTGACCAAAGGACTTTTAGTCAGATCTCAGTCAGTCTACAGTTTGTTCTTCTATGAATTCAGTTCAAGTAACATGTTTTTAAAAGCCTTTCTCAGGTGTCTGTGTGCAGTAATGTAACTGTGCTACAAGATGCTGCAGGTTAAGTTGATTACAATATCTGAAGGTGCAGTTAATATTTCAGGGTTCTTCGTGTGGTAGGGAGCACTAGGAAACACTTCCCCCAAACTGATGTTGAACGCAGCCCTTGTCTGTTCACTTGCCCATCCCTTCCTATCAATCAGGTTCTGATTATTGTTGATTATTGTTTTAGCTTCCTTGCTAGTGCTCCCTGAGTCTTACCTTTGCATACCACAGTGGTAAGTAGGGCCTGGACAACTATTGATTATATTGTGTATGAACAGGGCTGTACAGAGACCTTTAGAGGGGCAGGTGCTCAAACACCAAACCACCAACATAATTTACAGCATGATCTGCTGAATTATAGCAACACATATTCAAACACAATGTAACATGAAATCTTGTTCTTCTCTCATGTAGGAAACTATGATTTGCTCTGTGGTGTGTGTGTGTGTGTGTGTGTGTGTGTGTGTGTGTGTGTGTGTGTGTGTGTGTGTGCAGGTTGGATGATATATATATGTTCAGACGCAGCACTAGAGCAGGGGCCTGTTTCAGAAAGCAGGTTCAGTCAAACTCTGAACTCTGAGCTGATGAACGCTGAGATGGGAAACTCTGAGTCTTCGGTTTCAGAAAAGATGATCAGAGTCAGTTCAATCAACTCTGACTATGTTCACTCTGAGTGAAGCACATGCGTGATGAATAAAAAAAGTTATCATCAATGGAGCTCCGATACTACGAGTCACTATGGCAACAGGTAAATAAAAGGCAGGACCTCTATTTTAATCCAGTGGACATAAAAATATGAATGCATGTGTGTGCGGACGCTGCACATTTATCTATAAAAAAGAGCCTGTGTCAGAGCGGGAAAAGTGTCAATAAGTTAACACAATAAAGTTTTATTCAGTGTTGTCCATCAATTCATCATTTACCAGACTTACATTTCCTTGATGATGATAAAGTGGAATCTGACTGTGTATCAGGCTGCAGCTACATCACATTTTAAATATATTTGTTCAGCTTTAATCTGACGGACAAAACACAGGAGGCAGCAACTGAAGATGAAAAATATAGTTAAAGATTTAAAACATATATAGATCAAAGACATAGAGACATGACTGTAGCTCTCAGTCTGATCCAGTAATAACGTGTTTGGTGATTTGCACTTGAAAAGGCGTCGAGGTTAAAATACAGAATATTTTAAATTTTTAGACATCTATTTGTATCTCAGCTCAACAGCATTCAGTGACTTTATTTCAGCTTCTTCAACAACTGTAGTAAATTTAAATATTGTCACTAAAATGCTGTTAAAACACGTTAAGATTATGCTCCCTATTTAAAAATCTCACTTTCAAACTACATTCTTCATCCGCATCACAATCCTGCTCACTCAGCATATTAACATATAATCTCCAATATTATAGGAATTATATTCCATCAGTGTGACCAATCACATCATGAGTGATAGAGATAATTATTTATTGATCCCACATGTCTAAAGCTTCATACCGATTGTTTAAATTGAAACTGAGATTACACATCATGTGCAATAAAGATTTCAGTGCAGGAGCTGCTCTAACAAACTGACAGCTGTCTTGTGCAGAGTCACAGAGTTGATGCGCATAAAAGCGGTAACTTTAGAAAGTCCTTGAGTAACTCAACTAATATCAAACCAGATAGTAAACCTCCGCTAATGAATGTGCTTCGATATGCGCTAAAATACGGACTGAATGAATGAGGAAATGAAACAGCGTGTTTGGCTCTGTAAGAGAGAGGAGACAGAGAGAAACTCCGGGTTTACTTACTTACTTTACAGCCACCTCTTATCTCTATATTGTCTGTTTCTTTAACCACTAATTGTCTTTTCAGACACATTCACCAGTTGTTTTATTTGATTTAATACTGTAGTTGTTGGGGGTAGGTGGGCGGAGTTCCCAGCATGTGAGACATTGTGTTTACGGACATAAGTTTAGGTAAATTGTGTTCTAAATCACCACAGATGTTATCTGGTACACAGTGATTAGTGTTACTGTTCTCTACACTAACTCTACGATGTTTCTAGAAGTCAACAGTTTGCTGTTATATAATAAAGTATCTTACACCATGAGTGAAGGTGGGTGCACGGTTAGTGACCACATATTGTTACTCCTTCACAGCATCATTGTCTCGTAGTTAAAAAGAGAAGCGGAAAGCCGTATCTTTAAAGTTTCAAAACCACATCCTGCCACAGGGAGTGTATAGCTCAGTGTACACATAAGTATTAGTGGTTAAGCATTAAGCGTGCAGAAATCACCGACATCCTCATGGTTGATCGACTTGTTCTGTGGGCTTTAGCAATAACGTGCCTCTTCATGTCCCCAGACTTACTGACTTTTGCTCTACTGTTATCATATTGTAAGTATTGTTCAAGTTACCTTTTTAAGCATGAAATTAATGCTTAGTACTGAAATTATTGAATTGATATAAGTATTGTAGGGGCTATCTGATATTTGTGAAATAAACAAAAACTGACTGCATTTTTATATGATTTCTGTTATTATCATAATACCACAGCTGTCTTTCAGGAGGTTCATACCGGTACTTTACCGAATATACAAGAGTAGAGTAGAGAATATCCCAACACGGTGATGTTTCTCAAGTAATCCCGTCAATTCCTGGATTTTGATAAAATGTTGCATTATTTGCACAGAAACGTGAGGAAAAACTCTCGGGTGAGGCACGTTTCATTTTATTTTTGCCAAGAGGTGATATTTTCATGTCTCAACCCAACGATGAGCGTTAATATTGAGAGATTTGGTGTATAAAGTACACTCTGCAGTGTATCATCGCTGCTCTTTCTCTCATGTGAGCCGTGTTTGTTAACTTTATGCATTTCTACAACGGTATTAAACTGCAACAAAGTTCGTTTATGTTATGCGTAAATACTCATTTAAGTGTAAGAGACAGATACAAATATGAGACACGTTAAGACTTAAGTAGGATTTACTTTATATTTAGTGAGAAATACTGTTCAGGTGTTCAATAAATGTCCACCCTGATGTGCTGAGGCTGGTAAATGGGATGTCAGGCTACACTGAGGAGAGCTTAGAGGTGTTGCTGTATACTCACCATGCAGTCACAACAACCTAAACACACTCACACAGTAAACACATGAACCACTCATGTGTCTTAGTGTGTTTAACTACAACTATAACAGGGAAGAGACAATAAACTGGCAAAGAAATAAAACCACAGTTTACCAAACAAAGTAAGGATAGCAGTTGGTTCTAAAATGTGGAACAGTGTTAAATATGGCTGACACTTAGAACAAACCTCAAATTAGACAAAACAGCAGCAAGAGGAGACCAACAAGAGACATTTTACACATTAATATGGTCCTCCACCTTTATACACTGGCACATGCAGAGACAATATGCAGCATCAAATTATAATGTGTTTGACAAAACACAACGAAGTAACAGCGAAAACTCTTCAGTAAAGCTAAAGTTTTTTAAATTGACATTAGTGTTGTTGTTTGTGTTTTTGATAGCTTGACTGCTTATGCATTCCCACTGTGTGTTGTTTGTCCACAATTAGTGTAATTATCACCATACGTGTTAAAGAAAGAAAAACAGTTTACACCTGGCATTGACATGTGTCTTGAGTGACTGCTTGTGATTGAATCTCACCTCCAAATGTGTTGTTGTTTTTAACCAGGGGTCCAAAGCTGTGTTCCACTTGTTCAGTAATAGGATAAACAAATATCCCGTCCTATTGATCTGCTCTAGCGCTGCATCTGAACATATATATATCATCCAGCCTGCAGAGAATGTGATGTTTATTAGGTGCCAACAGCACACACACACACACACACACACACACACACACATACACACACACACACACACACACACACACACACACACACACACACACAGTTTGGAGAAGTGTTTCCTAGTGCTCCCTACCACACGAAGAACCCTGAAATATTAACTGCACCTTCAGATATTGTAATCAACTTAACCTGCAGCATCTTGTAGCACAGTTACATTACTGCACACAGACACCTGAGAAAGGCTTTTAAAAACATGTTACTTGAACTGAATTCATAGAAGAACAAACTGTAGACTGACTGAGATCTGACTAAAAGTCCTTTGCTCAGTCATGTAGAATAAGGAAGATGAACATGAGCACATGTTGTGATGCATGAATGAAACCTGACTTATCTTTTCACAAGTGTGATGACTGAACTTTGACCTCATGTGTTGATGACTCCTCTCCTCTGTCTCCTCTCACAGGGAGAAGATGATCTGCAGGATCCTTCTGCTCATCAGCCTGACCTCCTGTCTCTGTGGTTAGTTTAAACCTTCAGTTTGACATAAAGATGAACAACAGAATAAACGTTTAAGGGCTCAAATGTTAAAGTTCTTAGTTTGTCTGGTCCTCACTTTCCCTCTCTGTCTCTTCAACAGGAACATTTGTATTGAACGTGACAGAGACCTCCTACCAGGCAGAGGAGAACCACAACATCACACTGGAATGGATGTTTACAACCAAAACTGACAGTTCCTCCACCGTACTTATAATTAATTGTCAACTGTTAACTGATGTTAAACCCTTGGTCCTGTATCATCTATATGAGGGTGTTGAGGTCTCAGAGTTTCAGGATGGACAGTTTGCAGGACGAGTTCAGTGTGACAAAGACGCCCTCAGAGAAGGACGAATCAGACTTCATGTGTCCAGACTCAGGACTGATGACTCGGGTCTGTACCAGTGTGAAGTGAGAACAAATTATGGTTGGAACAGAGGAAAAGGCCGGCTCAATGTCACTGGTAAGATGATTCAGTAAAACTCAGCAGAACTATGAAATATGTTCCAACTTAATGTGTTGTGGTTATTTAGGTTTCTTTAGTGAAATGTTGTTTCTTCACATGAATGACACAGATGTGTTTGGTGTCTTTACAGCAGCGAGGGATCGGCCTGAACCTGAGACACCAAACACAGCGAGTCGGGAAAGGATCGGCCTCTACTGTGTACTGGGACTGACAGCAGCAGCTATATCTGTACTGGCTGTTTATTCATTCACTCTCTGCCTGTTAAACAAGATTTATACTCGGTCCAGTGGTGGATTTCAGAAAACTTACAGCTCAGCAGATGGATCAGAGGAAACAGTTTGATTCAATTTTATACCAAAGACACAGAACATTCTAGTTTCCCATTGGCTGGCAGGTAACCATAGCAACAACCTTGATGCTTCATGCACTTACAAATTGTAAAAACTAACTTCTCAACATTGATCTTTGTTGTTTTATTGTAATGTGTAATTGAAACTGAGATTTACTGTTGCTGTTTTTAATCCTGTCTGTTACAGTGAGCTCTTATTTACTGTCTGTTATTGATTATCAGTCTTTCACATGTATGTTTGAGAGAAAACCTTTGAACTGGAAACACTGGTATTAAGGATAAAGACCAGCAGAGGGAGCTCTTCACTGGAAGTCAGCTCATCTTGTTTAGAGATCCTCACCTGGCTGCAGGTTACAGCTGTGTGCTCATTTACACCTTTAGGCTCATTGAAACATAACAGATGTATCACAGAGATCTGCTACTGTTATGTGTTTTATCTGTGATATTTGCTTAGAATAACAGAAACCAGCAATTTCTCTGTTTAATATCTCAAACTACAACACTGGTGAAAGTGCTTTGTGGATGGACTGAAAATGACTTCAAATGTGTTCCAAGCTGTAAATGAATAGTGTCAGGCAAAGCAGTTTACTCCTTTGTGACAAAGTGGGTGAGAATACACCATTTGTCCCTACTTTCACCATCAATGCCACATAGGTTACAAATTTAAACATGCTTGTTAAGAGTTTGTTTAGCCATATGTCCATGATCAATCTGTAACTTGCAGACACATACTATCGCGGGTTTGTTAGTGGTTTGCATTAAGTTTGGTTACACTCCACATACCAGCAACATTTTTAGTTAAAGTAATACAACTTAACATTGTTAAGCTTAGTTATTGTTTATTGGGTTAGTTCTGCATTTCATAATTCAATCATTCTTTTTGTGCTACCTATCATACCCACCATGTGCTCCACAGACAACAGGAGGAGACATCTAACAATGTCCTGTATTTATGCACTGAGTGACATCATTGGTGATGTCACTGGGTTGGATAATGTGGGGGGTGGTACTAAATTATGTTAAGTAAGTTGTGTACTGTGACTTTGATCTGTTTATGTATGGTTGCAAGTGCATTATATGGTAAGCTATGGAAAAGTGTTTCACCTTGGAGGTTGGTAAGATTGAATAACTTTATCTCTTACCTGTTTTTAGGAGAGACATGGGATGTACCTGCAGCAATGATACAGCCCAGATTGACTCTGATGGACTGATGATGGAAGGGTCTGTTTAAGCAGTTGCTTTTTGGCTGTTGGGGGGTTAGTACATCAGTGTGTAGCTGCGTGCACATGATGATAAGTTCATATAAATTAAGTTGTTATGAGTTGAGTTTGATCAGTTAGACCAAGTTAACTATTTAGTTGTTCTTTTGTTTTTTGTAAATAATTTTTTTGTTTTTGTTACATGTGAAGCATGGTGCCACTTTTTCTTGTAAATAAACCACCTTGTGATACCCAGACAAGGTTTCCTGTGTCTGCCTCCTACCAAGTGACCAGCCACTCTGGTCAGGCTACACCACATCTTTGTACCGCAGATTAAATACCTTTGAATCACAGTGTAGAAGTTAATAGTCCAAATTCACCCATTCATCAATCTCACAAAATCTTCCCCTTTTTTTTGTAAACAAATTATATCAGACTTTGTGCACACTAAGTGGCATCCATAAAACATCACTGGTGTTGAATTGTAAAATGTAACCAATATAGATTTTTTTAGTGTTTACAGTGGAAAAGTAAGTTCATGAATCTGCTTGGATACTGACCTGCACAGACACATTGAAAAAAAGAGGATCCAAAACATAAAAAACAAACAAGAAATGAATGTCTTTATGTTAGATTACTATATAAAGAAATTTTAGACACACATCCTTTTATCAGAAATGCAAGTTTTATATGTGTACAATCATTGACAGTATATAATAAAGTCATTGCAGACAGGAGGTGTTAATTTTGTTTTTAACACAATACTGCCACCTACTGGACTTTATTGAAAGGTATTTTTTTTAAATAGATGAATTAGAAATACTGTATGTTGTCAACTATCTGTTTCATTTCAGACATTTAAGGTAAAATCCCTGTTTCATGTCATTTCAAAAGCTTTTTTGAATAAAATGACATTGCGTGATTCAACAAAAGAGTGAAATAAATGCAAGAAATCAGTGCTGTAATTCCCTGTAATGCAAGGGTGGAATATAAAAAATATCTATAACTTTACTGTCTATATTAATACTTTGACAGGGGAGTGTGTGCAGCCGACTGTGGGAGGGTGAAGAGGGAGCTGAGAGACAGATGATGGAGGGGAGTTGGTGGTAGGAGCAGACATGGGGGACAGTCCTCTGTGGCTGGGGAGGGAGAGAGCCTCCATGTGAGGTTCAGGAGGTGACTTGGGACCTTGCTGTTTGGGTCCTGGCTGTTGCTGCAGGATCTTGCTGTTTTCAGCCAGCAACTGCTCTCTGTCCACCCTGACCAGAGCTCTACAACACACAGTCAGAGCAATAGAAAGGACTGTGTACATGCAAGTAGAGACTAGAGACATAATTAATGTGTTATATCAGTTTGGGAAAAGTATTTGTGGTGGACCTGTTTGATATTGTTCCATGTTGACCAGTCTACATTTTAGTGTGAAGAAATCATGTGTGTTTAGGGGGAAATCATAGGATTTTGTTTTGCCTCTTTACTGCCACCTGCTGTCAAAAAGTGCAGTAATTATAAAGTGAAAACAGCTCCTATTAAACAAATATTTGCTGCATTATAAAGTGACTTTATTAATAAATGTGATACATGTCCTGATCACATTTATGGATTATGCTAGTCAAGGCAGCAATATTTCTCTGAGCAGTTATGAATATATTTAGAAAACAGGATCCAATGACTCCCTGAACGTAAGGAAAACAGGGAAGAGAATAAATAGTAGAAGCTGGTGAGTGTTGGAAACACATTAAATGGTTTGGACTTTTTACAGGCAATGTTGGATGTAAGAAAGAATGAAAATTAGATGAGTGTTAAGGGAATGAATCGAGAGAACCACTTCCTGAAGGAGTATGTAACCCTCTGGTAACTTGGGAACACTCTCTTTATTATATGGTTCCCCCGGATTGCCCCTATCATCCTGTAGATGATAAAAAGGTAAACACACACTTTACCTTTATATTTCAACATGACCACATCCGCAGCTTCTGTCTCTGTCTCATTCTCTCACTTACACTCTCCTCCATTCACCAGCTTAGAAAGACACAAAAAAACATACAAATATACACAATTAACAAAAGTCTATTTAGAGTCTAAACTCAGAGAGAACAATTTAATTGCATAATACCAGGTAAGGCTTAATTTGAGAGTAATAACTGACTATCTTGCAATATAATATAATATGGAGTGATCCATTTTTGTGTGTAAATATCCAATTCGTTAAATAAAAAATACGATGTACAGAGCTTGACTTAACAGGTATAGTCTAGACCAGGGGTCTCCTGAGGAGGCCCACCTCCCACTGTGAAAACGTCTGGACAGAGTTCTTTCTTGCAACACCATTATTTTGACATTGTAACTCTTAATCTCTCCATTTTAATTTCAGATTACACTGCCTTTTTCCTTTTCAGTATCTGTAATCTGATTCCCATTGCACTGCATTTCCATTTTATCATCCCTGGCACAAAAAAACACCCCATAGTTGGAAGCGCTCACAGCCCAGTAACACGAATCTCCACTTCTGCCACTAGATGGCAGCATGTAGACACGAACAATGTTAATGCAGAAGCTCTGAAGTTCTTCAAATCATTGCCCTCAAACAGGCAACTGTTAATCTAATGATAAGCTACAAGTGCAAGCTGGCACAAGTAAATGTTGTAGTTGAGGCGGTGGGAACAGTCCGCCTCCACTCAAAAATATGTTTTTCTCCTTGGTCTTACAGTTAGATGTTTGAGCTTCACTGTGCAGATCAGTGTACATATATCCAGAGTTTGACACTTGAAGGCTGTTTTCACATTTGTCTGCTGAAAGTGGAAATTTTCTCTTGGCTCATGAAAACCTGATTTTTAGGGATGGGCCTACGATTGTGATTTGTGACATGACAATTAGTTTGTGAGACAGTCCTGGTCCAATATTCAACTTACAAGTGTGATGTGGAAAGACAGGAATGGACTTTTCAGTGAAGTAGGAGACATCTTGTGTCCAACAGTTAAACTTCCAAAATGAAATATACATGCATATTCATGTATTCTGGATTTTTAATGAGGGAGAGGGAAGTAGATGTTTTTTTTTTTTTAACATTTAAAGTGGTAATTATACTTTTTTTGTGGAATAACCATATCAGACACCCATTATTGTCCCAAGCAGAGTATTTGTACATATTGTCTGGAGGGGATCTTTAAGCAAAAGAAGTAATACTACAATGCATAATTACTCAATTACAAGAGGAAGTTCTGTATGCAAACTTATACTTAAGTAAAAGTGCAAAGTTTTATCAGCAAAATGTACTTCAAGAAACATTTTGGGAGCGGTGACATCCTGGAGTCTTGTTGTCACCATGAGGTTGCCATGCAACCAGCAAAACCTCATTTATGTAAACCTTTAGCTAGCTGTTTCCCTCTGTTTCCAGTCTTTATGCTAAGCTAGGCTAATCTGCTACTGATTGTAGCCTCACATCTTTATGAGAGTGGTATGGCTCTTCTTTTCTGACTCTGGGCAAGAAAGCAAATAAGAATAATTCCAAAAAAAAAAAAAAAGTCGAACTACTCCTTTAGGTATAGCTGGATACTCTTAGAACTGATTCAGTTTCTCATGGTGCTCTGGCTAAGAATTACCACACCTCGTCCCAACATTGTGATCTGTATGATGACATTCCTTGGCTGTGAATCATTTCTGGACACTAATCTACAAAGTCTCTCTGGTATATCACAAATTCATTATCCTGAACAAGGCTGGAAGTCCAACTTAACTGCTTTTGAAATATGGAAGCGGCCTTGTGATCGGTTTATGAACTCACGATTTTTTATACGTGTTATCTGTTATGTTATGATTTTATTTGTCAATTTTCTGTATTTATTTCTAAAAATGTAGATTAATCTATCATATGTTATTGACTAATCATTTGTGTTTGTAAGTAAAATCCTAATCTGACTAAGTCAATATGCTGTCAAATGAATGTTGTGATGTAAAGAAAAAAGCGAGTTTCACTGTCAAATAAAATGGAAATACTCAATGAACTACCTCAAAGCTGTACATAATACAGTGTTGAACATGCAAATAGTACATTGCATGGACGCCTGGCCAATCCTAGTGCTTGAATGCTATGCAGAGCGTGTCTTGCAATTTAAATATAACAGCCCTATAATAACATGGGAGGAAGTTCGCATCTGTATGAAAACAGGTGGTAGGTGGCTGCAGGACCGATCCTCAGGGGACTGTGTAGGCTGACTGTCTGCATCCAGTCCAGTAAAGGTGGTCTCTGGAGGTTGGAGGGATGGTGGTAGACATGCTTCTGCAGGTGGGGGCAGGGGTTGTTCAGGAGCATGAAGGAAGGGTGGTGCTGCTGTTGGTGGGAGGGCTGGTGCTGCTGGTGGGAGAGATGCTTCTGCTGTGCCGCTTTCAATCCCAAATGAAATCCCAATTACTGAGGGGGAGTCCTCTCCAACAGTGTCCAAAACCAGTGAAGAGTATGGCCCCATATCTGGCTTTGGTCCACCTCCTGTTAGGACATGTCATAGAAATCCTCAACTGCCTGCATTTTAAGGTCGCTCCACTTCTTCCTCACTTCTTTCACATTCTTTGTTTTGTTCATATTTTGAGAGCAGGATGATTATTTCTTCATGTGTGAAGTTTTTTTTTCTTGGTGTACGATCAGACATGGCCAAATCCCTGAAACAGTGCACAAAGTAATGTCAACATAGTAATTTATTACACTATGTGATAGCACTAGCACTGAACTTGAAAGATTGACGTTACAGTGTTGGCGAGCAAATATACAGGGTTAGATAACTTTCTAATTAACAGCTACTAATTTATAACAGTTTTTGCCAGTGTGGGCTATCATTATGTGTGTGTTACATCACAATTTCATCTCAAACAGTGTACCGTTATGTTACCCTATGCTGTAGTTGACGGTTTCACCACTCGATGTCACCATTGTTATTTTTCACTAGCTGTAGCTGTAGACCAAGGTTGTAAGTCAGTTAACATCTAATCATAATGTTAACTCACCTTTTTGTTGCTGTTTGGTGATTAACGTTAAGTGTTGCAGTATTGATAAAGAGAATTTACTTTAATTTCTTAAAGTTGGAAAAAACTTAAAACAACAGTGGATTCCTCAATTTGTACATCTGAATTTCTTATTTTAATATGTTGCAATACATATTAATACACAAGTAACATTTTATATTCAAAAAAATAATCCGCAAGATCATAAGTCAGATCACACTGAAGCATAAATTGTAAGCAAATTTATGACCCTCTGCTGGTCTTTATCCTTAATACCAGTGTTTCCAGTTCAAAGGTTTACAAGCAGGATTAAAAACAGCAACAGTAAATCTCAGTGTCAATTACACTATCACTTCCTCCAGGAAATACACGGGACCATGGTTCTTCAGTTACAGATGGCTTTATTTCTCATCATCATCACCACCATAAATCGCTATGAGCCACCATCGAACTGTTCAAATAAACATTTGTACAGAATAAAGACACATTCTCATCACACACAGACTGCAAATTCATCTGCTTGACGCAACACAACATGTGAAAAAACAAACCTCGCTGGCTGCACACAACCGAGAGGGAATGAGTCCACTTGACCAAATTAAGTCTTGAGAAACAAAAATATAGTCTTTCATAAAATATCTTTCTTGAAACAGAAACATAAATCTTCAACAATGCAACAATGTTGCTCTTCTTGAACTTAAAAACTTCTAAGCAGAGTTTTTCTTACTTCTCCTGCTTCATGTGTTTACATGCCCCTCTTGCGGGCGTATTGTAACAACAAAAAATAAAATATGTAACAAAACAACAACAATGACATAAATAATATTTAAATAAATACACATTACAATAAAACTACAAAGATCAATGTTGAGAAGTTAGTTTTTACAGTTTGTAAGCGTGCAAAGCATCAAGGTTGTTGCTATGGTTACCTGACAGCCAATGGCAAACTAGTATGTTCTGTGTCTTTGGTATAAAATTGAATCAGACTGTTTCCTCTGATCCATCTGCTGAGCTGCAAGTTTTCTGAAATCCACCACTGGACCGAGTATAAATCTTGTTTAACAGGCAGAGAGTGAATGAATAAACAGCCAGTACAGATATAGCTGCTGCTGTCAGTCCCAGTACACAGTAGAGGCCGATCCTTTCCCGACTCGCTGTGTTTGGTGTCTCAGGTTCAGGCCAATCCCTCGCTGCTGTAAAGACACCAAACACATCTGTGTCATTCATGTGAAGAAACAACATTTCACTAAAGAAAACTAAATAACCACAACACATTAAGTTGGAACATATTTCATAGTTCTGCTGAGTTTTACTGAATCATCTTACCAGTGACATTGAGTCGGCCTTTTCCTCTGTTCCAACCATAATCTGTTCTCACTTCACACACGTACAGACCCGAGTCATCAGTCCTGATTCTGGACATATGAAGTCTGATTCGTCCTTCTCTGAGGGCGTCTTTGTCACACTGAACTCGTCCTGCAAACTGTCCATCTTGAAACTCTGAGTCCTCAACACCCTCATATAGGTGATACAGGACCAAGGGTTTAACATCAGTTAACAGTTGACAATTAATTATAAGTACGGTGGAGGAACTGTCAGTTTTGGTTGTAAACATCCATTCCAGTGTGATGTTGTGGTTCTCCTCTGCCTGGTAGGAGGTCTCTGTCACGTTCAATACAAATGTTCCTGTTGAGGAGACAGAGAGGGAAAGTGAGGACCAGACAAACTAAGAACTTTAACATTTGAGCCCTTAAACTCCACCTATATATATTTAGAAATACAGCTGAGTGTTTAAAGATACAAGAGTATAAAAAAGGTAATGCATGATGCCAATAATTAATACAATCTAATCAATAACTGAAGATAGAGGATCTTCTCAACTGTCATCTACCAGCTTTAATAGTTCTAATGTTTTCACTGACATATTTTAAAATGGAAGTCATAAAATATGTTTGTGAGGCTGAAGGTTTATTCTGTTGTTCATCTTTATGTCAAACTGAAGGTTTAAACTAACCACAGACACAGGAGGTCAGGCTGATGAGCAGAAGGATCCTGCAGATCATCTTCTCCCTGTGAGAGGAGACAGAGGAGAGGAGTCATCAACTCATGAGGTCAAAGTTCAGTCATCACACTTGTGAAAAGATAAGTCAGGTTTCATTCATGCATCACAACATGTGCTCATGTTCATCTTCCTTATTCTACATGACTGAGCAAAGGACTTTTAGTCAGATCTCAGTCAGTCTACAGTTTGTTCTTCTATGAATTCAGTTCAAGTAACATGTTTTTAAAAGCCTTTCTCAGGTGTCTGTGTGCAGTAATGTAACTGTGCTACAAGATGCTGCAGGTTAAGTTGATTACATTATCTGAAGGTGCAGTTAATATTTCACGGTTCTTCGTGTGGTAGGGAGCACTAGGAAACACTTCCCCCAAACTGATGTTGAACGCAGCCCTTGTCTGTTCACTTGCCCATCCCTTCCTATCAATCAGGTTCTGATTATTGTTGATTGTTGATTATTGTTTTAGCTTCCTTGCTAGTGCTCCCTTAGTCTTACCTTTGCATACCACAGTGGTAAGTAGGGCCTGGACAACTATTGATTATATTGTGTATGAACAGGGCTGTACAGAGACCCTTAGAGGGGCAGGTGCCCCAGTTTACGTACTAAACTGAAACTAAACTGTTTCTCTTTCTTTCAACACCACTACATCCTGCAATTCTTCCTCACTTCTGTCTCCTCTCTCCTGATTCCTTCACTCACTCTGGAAATGTAAAAAGTCTTCCATGTAAAAATCGGAGTGAGGATGAAGCAGAACTTTAACACGTATGGTGATAATTACAGTCATTGTGGACAAACAACACACAGTGGGAATGCATAAGCAGTCAAGCTATCCAAACTATCAAACTGCATTAACATTACTGTCATGTAAAGGAACAGCACTAGATAAATGGGACGCTTAAAACAACACTAATGTCAATTTAAAAAACTTTAGCTTTACTGAAGAGTTTTCGCTGCTACTTCGTTGTGTTTTGTCAAACACATTATAATTTGATGCTGCATATTGTCTCTGCATGTGCCAGTGTATAAAGGTGGAGGACCATATTAATGTGTAAAATGTCTCTTGTTGGTCTCCTCTTGCTGCTGTTTTGTCTAATTTGAGGTTTGTTCTAAGTGTCAGCCATATTTAACACTGTTCCACATTTTAGAACCAACTGCTATCCTTACTTTGTTTGGTAAACTGTAGTTTTATTTCTTTGCCAGTTTATTGTCTCTTCCCTGTTATAGTTGTAGTTAAACACACTAAGACACATGAGTGGTTCATGTGTTTACTGTGTGAGTGTGTTTAGGTTGTTGTGACTGCATGGTGAGTATACAGCAACACCTCTAAGCTCTCCTCAGTGTAGCCTGACATCCCATTTACCAGCCTCAGCCCATCAGGGTGGACATTTATTGAACACCTGAACAGTATTTCTCACTAAATATAAAGTAAATCCTACTTAAGTCTTAACGTGTCTCATATTTTTATCTGTCTCTTACACTTAAATGAGTATTTATGCATAACATAAACGAACTTTGTTGTAGTTTAATACCGTTGTAGAAATGCACAAAGTCAACAAACACGGCTCACATGAGAGAAAGAGCAGCGATGATACACTGCAGAGTGTACTTTATACACCAAATCTCTCAATATTAACGCTCATCGTTGGGTTGAGACATGAAAATATCACCTCTTGGCAAAAATAAAATGAAACGTGCCTTATCCGAGAGTTTTTCCTCACGTTTCTGTGCAAATAATGCAACATTTTATTAAAATCCAGGAATTGACGGGATTACTTGTGAAACATCACCGTGTTGGGATATTCTCTACTCTACTCTTGTATATTCGGTAAAGTACCGGTATGAACCTCCTGAAAGACAGCTGTGGTATTATGATAATAACAGAAATCATTTAAAAAAATGCAGTCAGCTTTTGTTTATTTCACAAATATCAGATAGCCCCTACAATAACTACATCCAATCAATAATTTCAGTATTAAGCATGCCTCATGCTTAGAAAGATAAATTAAACAGTACTTACAGTGTGATAACAGCAGAGTGAAGTCCAGATAATCTGGGGACATTCTGAATACTGAAAGAAATAACTGCTAATGGTCACGTAATACACCGATAAGCCATTTGACTCTCAGTATCTTCTGTATACTCAATGTGTAACCACAATTATTTATCACACCCTCAGCGCCAGGGCGTGCGCATCGAGCGCCAGGGTATGAACCTTGAACCCAAAGCATAAAGACTGAGCAATATAATCAAGGTGTTACTCGCACCATGGCACCTCAAGGGTGCACAGTCCTCTGGAGGAAGTTACTAACCATGCACCCACCTTCACTCATGGTGTAAGATACTTTATTATGTAACAGCAAACTGTTGACTTCTAGAAACATCGTAGAGTTAGTGTGGAGAACAGTAACACTAATCACTGTGTATCAGATAACATCTGTGGTGATTTAGAACACAATTTACCTAAATTTATGTCCGTGAACACAATGTCTCACATGCTGGGAACTCCGCCCACCTACCCCCAACAACTACAGTATTAAATCAAATAAAACAACTGGTAAATGTGACTGAAAAGAAAATTAGTGGTTAAAGAAACAGACAATATAGAGTTGAGAGGTGGCTGTAAAGTAAGTAAGTAAATAAACCCGGAGTTTCTCTCTGTCTCCTCTCTCTCACAGAGCCAGACACGCTGTTTCATTTCCTCATTCATTCAGTCCGTATTTTAGCGCATATCGAAGCACATTCATTAGCGGAGGTTTACTATCTGGTTGGATATTAGTTGAGTTACTCAAGGACTTTCTAAAGTTACCGCTTTTATGCGCATCAGTCAGTTTGAACAGCGGTTTTTGCCTTCACATTCAAATATTACACAGCGTGAATTCACCCTCAGCTCAGAATAAAACCTCTGCTTGTCCTTCCGTTTAAACTCTGTGACTCTGTGCACAAGACAGCTGTCAGTTTGTTAGAGCAGCTCCTGCACTGAAATCTTTATTGCACATGATGTGTAATCTCAGTTTAAATTTAAACAATCGGTATGAAGCTTTAGACATGTGGGATCAATGAATAATTATCTCTATCACTCATGATGTGATTGGTCGCACTGATGGAATATAATTCCTATAATATTGGAGATTATATGTTAATATGCTGAGTGAGCAGGATTGTGATGCGGATGAAGAATGTAGTTTGAAAGTGAGATTTTTAAATAGGGAGCATAATCTTAACGTGTTTTAACAGCATTTTAGTGAAAATGTTTAAATTTACTACAGTTGTTGAAGAAGCTGAAATAAAGTCACTGAATGCTGTTGAGCTGAGATACAAATAGATGTCTAAATATTTAAAATATTCTGTATTTTAACCTCGACGCCTTTTCAAGTGCAAATCACCAAACACGTTATTACTGGATCAGACTGAGAGCTACAGTCATGTCTCTATGTCTTTGATCTATATATGTTTTAAATCTTTAACTATATTTTTCATCTTCAGTTGCTGCCTCCTGTGTTTTGTCCGTCAGATTAAAGCTGAACAAATATATTTAAAATGTGATGTAGCTGCAGCCTGATACACAGTCAGATTCCACTTTATCATCATCAAGGAAATGTAAGTCTGGTAAATGATGAATTGATGGACAACACTGAATAAAACTTTATTGTGTAAACTTATTGACACTTTTCCCGCTCTGACACAGGCTCTTTTTTAAAGATAAATGTGCAGCGTCCGCACACACATGCATTCATATCTTTATGTCCACTGGATTAAAATAGAGGTCCTGCCTTTTATTTACCTGTTGCCATAGTGACTCGTAGTATCGGAGCTCCATTGATGATGACTTTTTTTATTCATCACGCATGTGCTTCACTCAGAGTGAACATAGTCAGAGTTGATTGAACTGACTCTGATCATCTTTTCTGAAACTGAAGACTCTGAGTTTCCCATCTCAGCGTTCATCAACTCAGAGTTCAGAGTTTGACTGAACCTGCTTTCTGAAACAGGCCCCTGCTCTAGTGCTGCGTCTGAACATATATATATCATCCAACCTGCGCACACACACACACACACACACACACACACACACACACACACACACACACACACACACACACACACAGAGCAAATCATAGTCTCCTACATGAGAGAAGAACAAGATTTCATGTTACATTGTGTTTGAATATGTGTTGCTATAATTCAGCAGATCATGCTGTAAATTATGTTGGTGGTTTGGTGTTTGAGCACCTGCCCCTCTAAAGGTCTCTGTACAGCCCTGTTCATACACAATATAATCAATAGTTGTCCAGGCCCTACTTACCACTGTGGTATTCAAAGGTAAGACTCAGGGAGCACTAGCAAGGAAGCTAAAACAATAATCAACAATCAACAATAATCAGAACCTGATTGATAGGAAGGGATGGGCAAGTGAACAGACAAGGGCTGCGTTCAAGATCCGTTTGGGGGAAGTGTTTCCTAGTGCTCCCTACCACACGAAGAACCCTGAAATATTAACTGCACCTTCAGATATTGTAATCAACTTAACCTGCAGCATCTTGTAGCACAGTTACATTACTGCACACAGACACCTGAGAAAGGCTTTTAAAAACATGTTACTTGAACTGAATTCATAGAAGAACAAACTGTAGACTGACTGAGATCTGACTAAAAGTCCTTTGGTCAGTCATGTAGAATAAGGAAGATGAACATGAGTACATGTTGTGATGCATGAATGAAACCTGACTTATCTTTTCACAAGTGTGATGACTGAACTTTGACCTCATGTGTTGATGATTCCTCTCCTCTGTCTCCTCTCACAGGGAGAAGATGATCTGCAGGATCCTTCTGCTCATCAGCCTGACCTCCTGTCTCTGTGGTTAGTTTAAACCTTCAGTTTTACATAAAGATGAACAACAGAATAAACCTTCAGCCTCACAAACATATTTTATGACTTCCATTTTAAAATATGTCAGTGAAAACATTAGAACTATTAAAGCTGGTAGATGACAGTTGGGAAGATCCTCTATCTTCAGTTATTGATTAGATTGTATTAATTATTAGCATCATGCATTACCTTTTTATACTCTTGTATCTGTAAACACTTAGCTGTATTTCTAAATATATATAGGTGGAGTTTAAGGGCTCAAATGTTAAAGTTCTTAGTTTGTCTGGTCCTCACTTTCCCTCTCTGTCTCCTCAACAGGAACATTTGTATTGAACGTGACAGAGACCTCCTACCAGGCAGAGGAGAACGACATCACACTGGAATGGATGTTTACAACCAAAACTGACAGTTCCTCCACCGTACTTATAATTAATTGTCAACTGTTAACTGATGTTAAACCCTTGGTCCTGTATCATCTATATGAGGGTGTTGAGGACTCAGAGTTTCAGGATGGACAGTTTGCAGGACGAGTTCAGTGTGACAAAGACGCCCTCAGAGAAGGACGAATCAGACTTCATGTGTCCAGAATCAGGACTGATGACTCGGGTCTGTACGTGTGTAAAGTGAGAACAGATTATGGTCGGAACAGAGGAAAAGGCCGACTCAATGTCACTGGTAAGATGATTCAGTAAAACTCAGCAGAACTATGAAATATGTTCCAACTTAATGTGTTGTGGTTATTTAGGTTTCTTTAGTGAAATGTTGTTTCTTCACATGAATTACACAGATGTGTTTGGTGTATTTACAGCAGCGAGGGATTGGCCTGAACCTGAGAGACCAAACACAGCGAGTCGGGAAAGGATCGGCCTCTACTGTGTGCTGGGACTGACAGCAGCAGCTATATCTGTACTGGCTGTTTAGTCATTCACTCTCTGCCTGTTAAACAAGATTTATACTCGGTCCAGTGGTGGATTTTAGAAAACTTACAGTTTAGCAGATGGATCAGAGGAAACAGTTTGATTCACTTTTATACCAAAGACACAGAACACACAAGTTTCCCATTGGCTGTCAGGTAACCATAGCAACAACCTTGATGCTTCATGCACTCCCCTCTCTCCCTCTCTCTTCCCCCAACTGAACTCTGCCTCACATGACATGGACTTTGGGGCTCATCAGAACTGAGCTAGGATGACCCACAGTTTTTCCTCAAGACGATAGTCTGAAATCTGCCACGCATCAGACGCTCTGTTGGATTAAGGACTTTGCTTTGTATTAACTGTCATCTGGTGTCAAGTGCGTGTAACGCAAGTGAGTGAAGTGTTTGAGAATGTTGTTATAGTTGCTGTTCGTTAGTGAATCGTTTCTGTTAGCTGATCTAAAGGGCTCATATTCATGTATTCTGCCGACTGGGTAGCCTCATATTAACAGCGACTGTTACCCACAGTTGCTAGATGTTAATAGGCATCATGTCTCAAGCATACAGTTAGGACTTTATGTTTGGCTTGTGTTGTGTAATATTTACTATATTACCGATAGAATAGCGGACTGAACGGACACTTGTAGGTCCGCTCGTTAATTAACGGGCGTCCACAACCCGTCAGTTAAACAGCTCGTTCAAACCCTGCATTGATGTCATGCATGTCTACTACTGGCCAATAGATGGCGCTGTTGCACTGCTGAGTGACATTAACCCACTGTTAGAGGGAATATGCTGCTTCAGCCTCAGATATGCCTGTTTAATACATGGTCACATTATTTATCAGCTGTTTGTCAGCTGTATTATCTTGTATAGTGGAAATTTATACATTCAGAAAGTAATATAGTTTACCATTTCTACATCAGCCTGTTATGTTTTCATACGGATATCTGACATGTTTGTTCTGATTTATTATGTTCATTTACACAGAACCACTGAGGCATCAGACTGTTGTACAAGGATTGTGGTTGTGATGGTGACAGTAAGTCCATACAAATTCAAGACATCTGCGTGATTCTGATCGATCACCTGCAGCAGGTTCTGTGTGAACAAATCCAGCACATAGTCATAGCAGGGAAACTAGAACTTCCTCACATAGAGTATGTATGTATAAAGGGGATGAACATTGAGATAATTATATGCATGTTAAAGAGTATGAACACATGGTAATTATTTAAGTTGTGTATGATGGACACCAGGGAGTCTAGTTGGACTATTCATGATAAACATTAAGTTCATTCATTAAGTATAGAAGGACCAGATAAGTATTTTACTTCTTTCTGACTGCAGCTAGAATCTTCTCTGGGTTTCTGCTGGGTGCTCTGGTTTCCTCCCACTATCAAAGACATGTAGGCTATGTTACGCCCAGGCCACACCGCCTACCTCCACCTTTGCGTGACGGCTCCCTCGCTGAACTGCTGCGGCCTGCAAGCATGTGTTGTCCACACAGACAGCTCTGCTACTGGCAGCCCTATGTTTCTACATTGAGTATTGAGTTTGCCTTTGATAATGGCCATCAATAATAGAATGTTTCATTTCATGTTAATGTAAATTTCATTTATATGTAGTTTAGACAGAAAAAAGTTCAGAAGTTTGTGCTCAATGGAAAAACAAACAACAAAAAAGGGCTTACTCATATATATTTTTTCATGTCTGTGACATTGCCCCATTCTACAGATATAGACATTGAAACTATATTAAAAGATGTAATGTTGATGGTATGATGTCAATATGACTGTCAACAGATCATTTTCACTGTCTATTTTTGATGAGAAAAGCCTCATACAGGAAAAAATAGGCAACACACCAAATCTCTAGATGATGCACAGCTGCAGTTACACCTGAGCTGCGTGGCTCAGGTGCTACCAGGTGTGCTCCTGTCAGTTCACCTGACCACTGGTGCTGGCAAAACAACTGGAGTTGGTTCCTGAGCGCGGCACTGCGGCTGCCCACTGCTCCTAGTGTAGAGGATGGGTCAAATGCAAAGGTCACATCACACAACCATCTGACAGTCATCCTTAGTGAGGACTTATTGTGCTAATTAGGAGTTCCAAGCTCTTGTCAAATAATATTTCTCATCTATTTAGGGTGTAAGGTTTCCAAAATCTAATTTAACAATGCATTGCCTTTCCTCATGTACAGTTTATAATGTGTACATATTGTCAATAAATCCCTATTTTTATGAGAGAAAGTTTGACTCTTTTGTGTGTCCATCCTGATAGGTAATCCAACCCAGTGAACAATGAGTTGTGATGTTCAAACCTCAAACAAGTCTGAAATGAACCAAACACTCTACAAACTTGTGTTCTCTACTAGCACCTCTGTATGTTTTAACCAAGTTACAACTAATCACATATAATTTTGGCAAGAAAGGGCCACAACATTTTGTTTTATGACCTTCACACAAAACAGAAACACACAAATAGATGTTACAAGAAAAGAAGATACAGTGTAAATATATATATATATATATATATATATATAGAGAGAGAGAGAGAGAGAGAGAGAGAGAGAATTAAATTATTTCAAAAAAAATCTCAGTCAGCAAATAAAAAAATCCTCAAAAAAATTCTAAGCAAATATCACAGATAAAACACATAACAGTAGCAGATCTCTGTGATACATCTGTTATGTTTCAATGAGCCTAAAGGTGTAAATGAGCACACAGCTGTAACCTGCAGCCAGGTGAGGATCTCTAAACAAGATGAGCTGACTTCCAGTGAAGAGCTCCCTCTGCTGGTCTTTATCCTTAATACCAGTGTTTCCAGTTCAAAGGTTTTCTCTCAAACATACATGTGAAAGACTGATAATCAATAACAGACAGTAAATAAGAGCTCACTGTAACAGACAGGATTAAAAACAGCAACAGTAAATCTCAGTTTCAATTACACATTACAATAAAACAACAAAGATCAATGTTG
Source organism: Thunnus albacares (assembly GCF_914725855.1). NCBI lineage: Eukaryota > Metazoa > Chordata > Actinopteri > Scombriformes > Scombridae > Thunnus > Thunnus albacares. The sequence continues at coordinate 30,396,256 of NC_058113.1, forward strand.
AGAAGTTAAAGATATAAATTCTGGAAAGAAGGTCAGAACTCACAGTTTTGCAGTTTTCATGACGTTAGACGATCAACAAACATGATGAAAAGATTGTTGTGGTCATTATAAACAAACGTATCATCACTTCCTGTGTGGCACTAGTTTAACACCAGTGTTCATAACACATGAGAACAAGCAGCTCTGAAGGGTCTTAACCTGAATACTTCATTACAACCTTCAAGCACATGATAGACAGGATATAAATGTTAATGTTATATTTCATTTGAAAATAAATCACACAGATGAGGTGATTTATGAGGTAGACATGCTTCTCAGCATTATTTCAATAAAGTGAACAAAGTGCACATTTCAGATCTAACAAAGTTTAACGAGGAGTCCTGATATCAAAATGATAAACAAGGTAAAGATCAAGAATGTTGTTTCCTCCATCAAGTCTGTTATTGTTGTATATCAGTGGTTCATTATGGCTCTGATACCATGGCCACTTACTGGAGAAAATAAAGGCAGGATGTGTTTTAATCATTATTAGTTTTTACAGTTTGTAATTTATGTGCGTGAAGCATCAAGGTTGTTACTATGGTTACCTGCCAGCCAATGGGAAACTAGTATGTTCTGTGTCTTTGGTATAAAAGTGAATCAAACTGTTTCCTCTGATCCATCTGCTAAACTGTCAGTTTTCTGAAATCCACCACTGGACCGAGTATAAATCTTGTTTAACAGGCAGAGAGTGAATGACTAAACAGCCAGTACAGATATAGCTGCTGCTGTCAGTCCCAGTACACAGTAGAGGCCGATCCTTTCCCGACTCGCTGTGTTTGGTGTCTCAGGTTCAGGCCAATCCCTCGCTGCTGTAAAGACACCAAACACATCTGTGTCATTCATGTGAAGAAACAACATTTCACTAAAGAAAACTAAATAACCACAACACATTAAGTTGGAACATATTTCATAGTTCTGCTGAGTTTTACTGAATCATCTTACCAGTGACATTGAGTCGGCCTTTTCCTCTTTTCCGACCATAATCTGTTCTCACTTTACACAGGTACAGACCCGAGTCATCAGTCCTGATTCTGGACACATGAAGTCTGATTCGTCCTTCTCTGAGGGCGTCTTTGTCACACTGAACTCGTCCTGCAAACTGTCCATCCTGAAACTCTGAGACCTCAACACCCTCATATAGATGATACAGGACCAAGGGTTTAAAATCAGTTAACAGTTCACAATTAATTATAAGTACGGTGGAGGAACTGTCAGTTTTGGTTGTAAACATCCATTCCAGTGTGATGTTGTGGTTCTCCTCTGCCTGGTAGGAGGTCTCTGTCACGTTCAATACAAATGTTCCTGTTGAGGAGACAGAGAGGGAAAGTGAGGACCAGAGAAACTAAGAACTTTAACATTTGAGCCCTTAAACTCCACCTATATATATTTAGAAATACAGCTAAGTGTTTAAAGATACAAGAGTATAAAAAGGTAATGCATGATGCCGATAATTAATACAATCTAATCAATAACTGAAGATAGAGGATCTTCCCAACTGTCATCTACCAGCTTTAATAGTTCTAATGTTTTCACTGACATATTTTAAAATGGAAGTCATAAAATATGTTTGTGAGGCTGAAGGTTTATTCTGTTGTTCATCTTTATGTCAAACTGAAGGTTTAAACTAACCACAGACACAGGAGGTCAGGCTGATGAGCAGAAGGATCCTGCAGATCATCTTCTCCCTGTGAGAGGAGACAGAGGAGAGGAGTCATCAACACATGAGGTCAAAGTTCAGTCATCACACTTGTGAAAAGATAAGTCAGGTTTCATTCATGCATCACAACATGTGCTCATGTTCATCTTCCTTATTCTACATGACTGACCAAAGGACTTTTAGTCAGATCTCAGTCAGTCTACAGTTTGTTCTTCTATGAATTCAGTTCAAGTAACATGTTTTTAAAAGCCTTTCTCAGGTGTCTGTGTGCAGTAATGTAACTGTGCTACAAGATGCTGCAGGTTAAGTTGATTACAATATCTGAAGGTGCAGTTAATATTTCAGGGTTCTTCGTGTGGTAGGGAGCACTAGGAAACACTTCCCCCAAACTGATCTGGAACGCAGCCCTTGTTGTTCACTTGCCCATCCCTTCCTATCAATCAGGTTCTGATTATTGTTGATTGTTGATTATTGTTTTAGCTTCCTTGCTAGTGCTCCCTGAGTCTTACATTTACGTACTAAACTGAAACTAAACTGTTTCTCTTTCTTTCAACACCACTACATCCTGCAATTCTTCCTCACTTCTGTCTCCTCTCTCCTGATTCCTTCACTCACTCAGGAAATGTAAAAAGTCTTCCATGTAAAAATCTGAGTGAGGATGACGCAGAACTTTAACACGTATGGTGATAATTACAGTAATTGTGGACAAACAACACACAGTGGGAATGCATAAGCAGTCAAGCTATCCAAACTATCAAACTGCATTAACATTACTGTCATGTAAAGGAACAGCACTAGATAAATGGGACGCTTAAAACAACACTAATGTCAATTTAAAAAACTTTAGCTTTACTGAAGAGTTTTCGCTGTTACTTCGTTCTGTTTTGTCAAACACATTATAATTTGATGCTGCATATTGTCTCTGCATGTGCCAGTGTATAAAGGTGGAGGACCATATTAATGTGTAAAATGTCTCTTGTTGGTCTCCTCTTGCTGCTGTTTTGTCTAATTTGAGGTTTGTTCTAAGTGTCAGCCATATTTAACACTGTTCCACATTTTAGAACCAACTGCTATCCTTACTTTGTTTGGTAAACTGTAGTTTTATTTCTTTACCAGTTTATTGTCTCTTCCCTGTTATAGTTGTAGTTAAACACACTAAGACACATGAGTGGTTCATGTGTTTACTGTGTGAGTGTGTTTAGGTTGTTGTGACTGCATGGTGAGTATACAGCAACACCTCTAAGCTCTCCTCAGTGTAGCCTGACATCCCATTTACCAGCCTCAGCCCATCAGGGTTTAGTCTTGTTTGTCTTTCTTTTGAATACTGAAGTCAATTTTAATTCAACAGAATTTAATAGTAAAAGACTTTCATTAATACTTATTAATACCGTCACCATATTGTCTGTTCTTTTAACCACTAATTTTCTTTTCAGACACATTTACCAGTTGTTTTATTTGATTTAATACTGTAGTTGTTGGGGGTAGGTGGATGGAGTTCCCAGCATGTGAGACATTGTGTTTACGGACATAAGTTTAGGTAAATTGTGTTCTAAATCACCACAGATGTTATCTGGTACACAGTGATTAATGTTATTGTTCTCCACCCTAACTCTGCGATGTTTCTAGTAGTTAACAATTTGCTGCTATGGAATAAAGCATCTTACACCATGAGTGAAGTTGTGTGGGTGGTTAGTTACTTCCCCCAGACTACTTCCTTAAACCATAGGAAGTATGTCGCACATAATGTTACACTGGTCTACCAATACACCTTGACAGAAACCACAAAACTGTGAGAATAGAAGACAGCAAAATAAAGGTGAAGTGAATGTGCTGATTAGTGCATCATGCGAGGCTGTCAACTTCGAAAGTACAATCCATCAACTATACAACTAAGCTACGCTTCCCGTGGGAGTGCAAGACTATGCGTGGTGCCAGTAGTGAGAAAAATCTTAATAGTGTGCATATGACCTGCCTCTCTGTAGGTGTCCCTCACAGTTCTTCAACCTCCGTCGTGAATTTCTGCAACAGTTTGCTTCCTCATGTCTCCAGATTTTCTGCACTTTATTCTGCTGTTGTCACACTGTGAGTACTTTTTAACTTGCTTTCTTAAACATGAAACATGCTTTTTACTGAAATGATTGAAATTATATAATTATTGTAGGGTCTACCTGATATTTGTGAAAACAAACAAAAGCTGACTGCAGTTTTATATGATTTCTGTTATTATCATAATACCACAGCTGTCTTTCAGGAGGTTCACACCGGTACTTTACCGAATATACAAGAGTAGAGAATATCCCAACACGGTGATGTTTCACAAGTAATCCCGTCAATTCCTGGATTTTAATTAAATTTTGGATTATTTGCACAGAAACGTGAGGAAAAACTCTCGGGTAAGACATGTTTCATTTTACTTTTGCCAAGAGGTGATATTTTCATGTCTCAACCCAACGATGAGCGTTAATATTGAGAGATTTGGTGTATAAAGTACAGTGCAGTGTATCATCGCTGCTCTTTCTCTCATGTGAGCCGTGTTTGTTAACTATGTGCATTTCTACAACGGTATTAAACTGCAACAAAGTTCGTTTATGTTATGCATAAATGCTCATTTAAGTGTAAGAGACAGATACGAATATGAGACACGTTAAGACTTAAGTAGGATTTACTTTATATTTAGTGAGAAATACTGTTCAGGTGTTCAATAAATGTCCACCCTGATGGGCTGAGGCTGGTAAATGGGATGTCAGGCTACACTGAGGAGAGCTTAGAAGTGTTGCTGTATACTCACCATGCAGTCACAACAACCTAAACACAGTCACACAGTAAACACATGAACCACTCATGTGTCTTTGTGCGTTTAACTACAACTATAACAGGGAAGAGACAATAAACTGGCAAAGAAATAAAACTACAGTTTACCAAACAAAGTAAGGATAGCAAATATCCCGTCTATTGATCAGGAGATCAATAGAGATATCGAAGCACATTCATTAGCGGAGGTTTACTATCTGGTTGGATATTAGTTGAGTTACTCAAAGACTTTCTAAAGTTGCCGCTTTTATGCGCATCAGTCAGTTTGAACAGCGGTTTTTGCCTTCACATTCAAATATTACACAGCGTGAATTCACCCTCAGCTCAGAATAAAACCTCTGCTTGTCCTTCCGTTAATATGCTGAGTGAGCAGGATTGTGATGCGGATGAAGAATGTAATTTGAAAGTGAGATTTTTAAATAGGGAGCATAATCTTAACGTGTTTTAACAGCATTTTAGTGAAAATGTTTAAATTTACTACAGTTGTTGAAGAGGCTGAAATAAAGTCACTGAATGCTGTTGAGCTGAGATACAAATAGATGTCTAAATATTTAAAATATTCTGTATTTTAACCTCGACGCCTTTTCAAGTGCAAATCACCAAACACGTTATTACTGGATCAGACTGAGAGCTACAGTCATGTCTCTATGTCTTTGATCTATATATGTTTTAAATCTTTAACTATATTTTTCATCTTCAGTTGCTGCCTCCTGTGTTTTGTCCGTCAGATTAAAGCTGAACAAATATATTTAAAATGTGATGTAGCTGCAGCCTGATACACAGTCAGATTCCACTTTATCATCATCAAGGAAATGTAAGTCTGGTAAATGATGAATTGATGGACAACACTGAATAAAACTTTATTGTGTTAACTTATTGACACTTTTCCCGCTCTGACACAGGCTCTTTTTTAAAGATAAATGTGCAGCGTCGACACACACACTTGCCACTGTGGTATGCAAAGGTAAGACTCAGGGAGCACTAGCAAGGAAGCTAAAACAATAATCAACAATCAACAATAATCAGAACCTGATTGATAGGAAGGGATGGGCAAGTGAACAGACAAGGGCTGCGTTCAACATCAGTTTGGGGGAAGTGTTTCCTAGTGCTCCCTACCACACGAAGAACCCTGAAATATTAACTGCACCTTCAGATATTGTAATCAACTTAACCTGCAGCATCTTGTAGCACAGTTACATTACTGCACACAGACACCTGAGAAAGGCTTTTAAAAACATGTTACTTGAACTGAATTCATAGAAGAACAAACTGTAGACTGACTGAGATCTGACTAAAAGTCCTTTGCTCAGTCATGTAGAATAAGGAAGATGAACATGAGCACATGTTGTGATGCATGAATGAAACCTGACTTATCTTTTCACAAGTGTGATGACTGAACTTTGACCTCATGTGTTGATGACTCCTCTCCTCTGTCTCCTCTCACAGGGAGAAGATGATCTGCAGGATCCTTCTGCTCATCAGCCTGACCTCCTGTGTCTGTGGTTAGTTTAAACCTTCAGTTTGACATAAAGATGAACAACAGAATAAACCTTCAGCCTCACAAACATATTTTATGATTTCCATTTTAAAATATGTCAGTGAAAACATTAGAACTATTAAAGCTGGTAGATGACAGTTGGGAAGATCCTCTATCTTCAGTTATTGATTAGATTGTATTAATTATTGGCATCATGCATTACCTTTTTATACTCTTGTATCTTTAAACACTTAGCTGTATTTCTAAATATATATAGGTGGAGTTTAAGGGCTCAAATGTTAAAGTTCTTAGTTTGTCTGGTCCTCACTTTCCCTCTCTGTCTCCTCAACAGGAACATTTGTATTGAACGTGACAGAGACCTCCTACCAGGCAGAGGAGAACCACAACATCACACTGGAATGGATGTTTACAACCAAAACTGACAGTTCCTCCACCTTACTTATAATTAATTGTGAACTGTTAACTGATGTTAAACCCTTGGTCTTGTATCATCTATATGAGGGTGTTGAGGTCTCAGAGTTTCAGGATGGACAGTTTGCAGGACGAGTTCAGTGTGACAAAGACGCCCTCAGAGAAGGACGAATCAGACTTCATGTGTCTAGAATCAGGACTGATGACTCGGGTCTGTACGTGTGTGAAGTGCAAACAGATTCTGGTTGGAACAGAGGAAAAGGCCGACTCAATGTCACTGGTAAGATGATTCAGTAAAACTCAGCAGAACTATGAAATATGTTCCAACTTAATGTGTTGTGGTTATTTAGTTTTCTTTAGTGAAATGTTGTTTCTTCACATGAATGACACAGATGTGTTTGGTGTCTTTACAGCAGCGAGGGATCGGCCTGAACCTGAGACACCAAACACAGCGAGTCGGGAAAGGATCGGCCTCTACTGTGTACTGGGACTGACAGCAGCAGCTATATCTGTACTGGCTGTTTAGTCATTCACTCTCTGCCTGTTAAACAAGATTTATACTCGGTCCAGTGGTGGATTTCAGAAAACGTAGAGTTTAGCAGATGGATCAGAGGAAACAGTTTGATTCAATTTTATACCAAAGACACAGAACATACTAGTTTCCCATTGGCTGGCAGGTAACCATAGCAACAACCTTGATGCTTCATGCACTTAAATCACAAACTGTAAAAACTAATAATGGTTAAAACACATCCTGCCTTTATTTTATGATTTCTGTGAGTGTTGGGACATGCTGGACACTTACACATTGATTATGTATGTATAAAGAGGATGAACATAAAGGTAATTATTTAAGTTGTGTATGATGGACACCAGGGTGTCTAGTTGGACTATTCATGATTAACATTAAGTCCATATTAAGAGGTGTTATGTTGATGGTATGATGTCAATATGACTGTCAACAGATCATTTTCACTGTCTATTTTTGATGAGAAAAGCCTCACACAGGAAAAAATAGGCAACACACCAAATCTCTAGATGATGCACAGCTGCAGTTACGCCTGAGCTGCGTGGCTCAGGTGCTACCAGGTGTGCTCCTGTCAGTTCCCCTGACCACTGGTGCTGGCAAAACAACTGGAGTTGGTTCCTGAGCGCGGCACCGCGGCTGCCCACTGCTCCTAGTGTAGAGGATGGGTCAAATGCGAAGGTCAAATTTCGTTTCAGTGTATGTGAGTGCTGAGACAAAAAAGAAATCTTGATCATAACCCAACCATCTGACAGTCATCCTTAATGAGGACTTATTGTGCTAATTAGAAGTTCCAAGCTCTTGTCAAATAATATTTCTCATCTATTTAGGGTGTAAGGTTTCCAAAATCTAATTTAACAATGCATTGCCTTTCCTCATGTACAGTTTATAATGTGTACATATTGTAAATAAATCCCTATTTTTATGAGAGAAAGTTTGACTCTTTTGTGTGTCCATCCTGATAGGTAATCCAACCCAGTGAACAATGAGTTGTGATGTTCAAACCTCAAACAAGTCTGAAATGAACCAAACACTCTACAAACTTGTGTTCTCTACTAGCACCTCTGTATGTTTTAACCAAGTTACAACTAATCACATATAATTTTTTGCATGTTGTTACTCTAAGTATGCTTTACTGTTATGTATTTGTACATGTTCTATTGTATATATTTCATATACTTAATTACAACACAGAATCTGTAGTAAGAGTTCATGTGAGGCACTGCTCTGAACCAGACTGTCTGAATCTTTATTGGCAAGAAAGGGCCACAACATTTTGTTTTATGATCGTCACACAAAACAGAAACACACAAATAGATGTTATAAGAAAAGAAAATACAGTGTAAATATATATATATATATATATAGAGAGAGAGAGAGAAAGAATACAAGGTGAGCAAAAATAAATTATTTCAAATCTCAGTCAGCAAATAAAAAATCCTCAAAAAGTTCTAAGCAAATATCACAGATAAAACACATAACAGTAGCAGATCTCTGTGATACATCTGTTATGTTTCAATGAGTCTAAAGGTGTAAATGAGCACACAGCTGTAACCTGCAGCCAGGTGAGGATCTCTAAACAAGATGAGCTGACTTCCAGTGAAGAGCTTCCTCTGCTGGTCTTTATCCTTAATACCAGTGTTTCCAGTTCAAAGGTTTTCTCTCAAACATACATGTGAAAGACTGATAATCAATAACAGACAGTAAATAAGAGCTCACTGTAACAGACAGGATTAAAAACAGCAACAGTAAATCTCAGTTTCAATTACACATTACAATAAAACAACAAAGATCAATGTTGAGAAGTTAAAGATATAAATTCTGGAAAGAAGGTCAGAACTCACAGTTTTACAGTTTTCATGACGTTAGACGATCAACAAACATGATGAAAAGATTGTTGTGGTCATTATAAACAAACGAATCACTTCCTGTGTGGCACTAGTTTAACACCAGTGTTCATAACACATGAGAACAAGCAGCTCTGAAGGGTCTTAACCTGAATACTTCATTACAACCTTCAAGCACACGATAGACAGGATATAAATGTTAATGTTATATTTCATTTGAAAATAAATCATACACATGAGGTGGTTTATGAGGTAGACATGCTTCTCAGCATTATTTCAATAAAGTGAACAAAGTGCACATTTCAGATCTAACAAAGTTTAACGAGGACTCCTGATATCAAAATGATAAACAAGGTAAAGATCAAGAATGTTGTTTCCTCCATCAAGTCTGTTATTGTTGTATATCAGTGGTTCATTATGGCTCTGATACAAGCAGAGGTTTTATTCTGAGCTGAGGGTGAATTCACGCTGTGTAATATTTGAATGTGAAGGCAAAAACCGCTGTTCAAACTGACTGATCAACTCAACTAATATCCAACCAGATAGTAAACCTCCGCTAATGAATGTGCTTCGATATGCGCTAAAATACGGACTGAATGAATGAGGAGATGAAACAGCGTGTCTGGCTCTGTAAGAGAGAGGAGACAGAGAGAAACTCCGGGTTTGTTGAAGAAAAAGACTCAAAAATCAAGACTTTCCATCATCTCAGGGTGAACAAACTCAAGAGTTTTCATTAAACCCGCTTTCTGAAACAGGCTCCTGATCAATAGACGGGATATTTATTCATCTTGTTATTGAACAAGTGGAACACAGCTTTGGACCCCCGGTCCTCCCGCTGGTTAAAAACAACAACACATTTGGTCTTTGCAAACAGAAATTATGTACGTGTTTATTTGCATATAGAGCGGAGAAGTGAGATCTGATCACAAGCAGTCACTCAAGACGCATGTCAATGTCAGGTGTAAACTGTTTCTCTTTCTTTCAACATCACTACATCCTGCAATTCTTCCTCACTTCTGTCTCCTCTCTCCTGATTCCTTCACTCACTCTGGAAATGTGTACAATGTCTCTTGTTGGTCTCCTCTTGCTGCTGTTTTGTCTAATTTTAGGTTTGTTCTAAGTGTCAGCCATATTTAACACTGTTCCACATTTTAGAACCAACTGCTATCCTTACTTTGTTTGGTAAACTGTAGTTTTTCTGGCTCTGTAAGAGAGAGGAGACAGAGAGAAACACCGGGTTTACTTACTTACTTTACAGACACCTCTTATCTCTATATTGTCTGTTTCTTTAACCACTCATTTTCTTTTCAGACACATTTACCAGTTGTTTTATTTGATTTAATACTGTAGTTGTTGGGGGTAGGTGGACGGAGTTCCCAGCATGTGAGACATTGTGTTTACGGACATAAGTTTAGGTAAATTGTGTTTTAAATCACCACAGATGTTATCTGGTACACAGTGATTAGTGTTACTGTTCTCCACACTAACTATACGATGTTTCTAGTAGTTAACAGTTTGCTGTTATGGAATAAATCATCTTACACCATGAGTGAAGTTGTGTGGGTGGTTAGTTACTTCCCCCAGACAACTCTTGATGTAGAGTTGAAACCGCTCTGTTTACATACTGAGGCTTACACATTACAATATATATACAGTTCTGACTGCGTACTGTGACTTGCATATCACAGTTCACATCACAATGATTTATGCCCGATAGTTACCTTTTGGCTCAAATTGAGCTAAATCGCATGCGCAAACCCGTATTTGCGGTTAGTAACTTACCCCAGTGGAAAACCTCAAATGTATGCTGTTCGTCTTTCTATCTGACTCGTGAAACTCCCTACTGAGAAAACTATAATGTACACTTCCTGCTTAGCCTTCTGTGAGTTCCTTGCTCAGAATTATGCAAGGCATTGATGAGTAATAGCGGACTTCTTTTCTGACAATTTTCACAGATGTATAAAAGTAAAGATAACGGTTGACACAGCGGATAACTTTCTGTGCTTCCTGCAGCTCAACCTTTTTCGTGAAGTTCTGCAACAGTTTGCTTCTATATGTCTCCAGATTTTCTGCACTTTACTCTGCTGTTGTCACACTGTAAGTACTTTTTAATTTACTTTTTAAAACATGAAACATGCTTTTTTTAAAAAAATGATTGACATTATAATTATTGTAGGGCCTATCTGATAATTGTGAAATAAACAAAACCTGACTGCAGTTTTATATGATTTCTGTTATTATCATAATACCACAGCTGTTTTTCAGGAGGTTCATACCGGTACTTTACCGAATATACAAGAGTAGAGTAGAGAATATCCCAACACGGTGATGTTTCATGGAGTAATCCCGTCAATTCCTGGATTTTAATGAAGTGTTGGATTATTTGCACAGAAACGTGAGGAAAAACTCTCGGGTAGGCTAAGGCACATTTAACTTAACTATTTCCAATGGATGATATTTTCATGTCTCAACCCAACGATGAGCGTTAATGTTGAGAGATTTGGTGTATAAAGTACACTCTGCAGTGTATCATCGCTGCTCTTTCTCTCATGTGAGCCGTGTTTGTTGACTATGTGCATTTCTACAACGGTATTAAACTTCAACAAATTTCGTTTATGTTATGCGTAAATACTCATTTAAGTGTAAGAGACAGATACGAATATGAGACACGTTAAGACTTAAGTAGGATTTACATTATATTTAGTGAGAAATACTGTTCAGGTGTTCAATAAATGTCCACCCTGATGTGCTGAGGCTGATAATTGGGATGTCAGGCTACACTGAGGAGAGCTTAGAGGTGTTGCTGTATACTCACCATGCAGTCACAACAACCTAAACACACTCACACAGTAAACACATGAACCACTCATGTGTCTTAGTGTGTTTAACTACAACTATAACAGGGAAGAGACAACAAACTGGCAAAGAAATAAAACTACAGTTTACCAAACAAAACAGCAGCAAGAGGAGACCAACAAGAGACATTTTACACATTAATATGGTCTTCCACCTTTATACACTGGCACATGCAGAGACAATATGCAGCATCAAATTATAATGTGTTTGACAAAACACAACGAAGTAGCAGCGAAAACTCTTCAGTAAAGCTGAAGTTTTTGAAATTGACATTAGAGTTGTTTTAAGCGTCCCATTTATCTAGTGCTGTTCCTTTACATGACAGTAATGTTAATGCAGTTTGATAGTTTGGATAGCTTGACTGCTTATGCATTCCCACTGTGTGTTGTTTGTCCACAATTACTGTAATTATCACCATACGTGTTAAAGTTCTGCTTCATCCTCACTCCGATTTTTACATGGAAGACTTTTTACATTTCCAGAGTGAGTGAAGGAATCAGGAGAGAGGAGACAGAAGTGAGGAAGAATTGCAGGATGTAGTGGTGTTGAAAGAAAGAGAAACAGTTTACACCTGACATTGACATGCGTCGTCAGTGACTGCTTGTGATCAGATCTCACTTCTCCGCTCTATATGCAAATAAACACGTACATGATTTCTGTTTGCAAAGACCAAATGTGTTGTTGTTTTTAACCAGCGGGAGGACCGGGGGTCCAAAGCTGTGTTCCACTTGTTCAATAACAGGATGAACAAATATCCCGTCTATTGATCAGGAGCCTGTTTCAGAAAGCGGGTTTAGTGAAAACTCTTGAGTTTGTTCACCCTGAGATGAGGGAAAGTCTTGATTTTCAGTTTCAGAAGAGAGCAAACTTACACTTTGGGTCAGTTACCGCAGTAACTGACTCTGTGAAGCTAACCTGCTCGCTGGCAGGTTTTCTTCAACAAACCCGGAGTTTCTCTCTGTCTCCTCTCTCTTACAGAGTCAGACACGCTGTTTCATTTCCTCATTCATTCAGTCCGTATTTTAGCGCATATCGAAGCACATTCATTAGCGGAGGTTTACTATCTGGTTGGATATTAGTTGAGTTACTCAAGGACTTTCTAAAGTTACCGCTTTTATGCGCATCAGTCAGTTTGAACAGCGGTTTTTTCCTTCACATTCAAATATTACACAGCGTGAATTCACCCTCAGCTCAGAATAAAACCTCTGCTTGTCCTTCCGGTTTAACTCTGTGACTCTGTGCAAAAGACAGCTGTCAGTTTGTTAGAGCAGCTCCTCCACTGAAATCTTTATTGCACATGATGTGTAATCTCAGTTTAAATTTAAACAATCGGTACGAAGGTGTAGACATGTGGGATCAATGAATAATTATCTCTATCACTCATGATGTGATTGGTCGCACTGATGGAATATAATTCCTATAATATTGGAGATTATATGTTAATATGCTGAGTGAGCAGGATTGTCATGAAGAATGTAGTTTGAAAGTGAAATTTTTAAATAGGGAGCATAATCTTAACGTGTTTTAACAGCATTTCAGTGACAATGTTTAAATTTATTACAGTTGTTGAAGAAGCTGAAATAAAGTCACTGAATGCTGTTGAGCTGAGATACAAATAGATGTCTAAAAATTAAAAATATTCTGTATTTTAACCTCGACGCCTTTTCAAGTGCAAATCACCAAACACGTTATTACTGGATCATGGACATGAGCACATATTGTGATGCATGAATGAAACCTGACTTATCTTTTCACAAGTGTGATGACTGAACTTTGACCTCATGTGTTGATGACTCCTCTCCTCTGTCTCCTCTCACAGGGAGAAGATGATCTGCAGGATCCTTCTGCTCATCAGCCTGACCTCCTGTGTCTGTGGTTAGTTTAAACCTTCAGTTTTACATAAAGATGAACAACAGAATAAACCTTCAGCCTCACAAACATATTTTATGACTTCCATTTTAAAATATGTCAGTGAAAACATTAGAACTATTAAAGCTGGTAGATGACAGTTGGGAAGATCCTCTATCTTCAGTTATTGATTAGATTGTATTAATTATTGGCATCATGCATTACCTTTTTATACTCTTGTATCTTTAAACACTTAGCTGTATTTCTAAATATATATAGGTGGAGTTTAAGGGCTCAAATGTTAAAGTTCTTAGTTTGTCTGGTCCTCACTTTCCCTCTCTGTCTCCTCAACAGGAACATTTGTATTGAACGTGACAGAGACCTCCTACCAGGCAGAGGAGCACCACAACATCACACTGGAATGGATGTTTACAACCAAAACTGACAGTTCCTCCACCGTACTTATAATTATTTGTCAACTGTTAACTGATGTTAAATGCTTGGTCCTGTATCATCTATGTGAGGGTGTTGAGGACTCAGAGTCTCAGGATGGACAGTTTGCAGGACGAGTTCAGTGTGACAAAGACGCCCTCAGAGAAGGACGAATCAGACTTCATGTGTCCAGAATCAGGACTGATGACTCGGGTCTGTACCAGTGTGAAGTGAGAACAGATTATGGTTGGAACAGAGGAAAATGCCGACTCAACGTCACTGGTAAGATGATTCAGTAAAACTCAGCAGAACTATGAAATATGTTCCAACTTAATGTGTTGTGGTTATTTAGTTTTCTTTAGTGAAATGTTGTTTCTTCACATGAATGACACAGATGTGTTTGGTGTCTTTACAGCAGCGAGGGATCGGCCTGAACCTGAGAGACCAAACACAGCGAGTCGGGAAAGGATCAGCCTCTACTGTGTACTGGGACTGACAGCAGCAGCTATATCTGTACTGGCTGTTTAGTCATTCACTCTCTGCCTGTTAAACAAGATTTATACTCGGTCCAGTGGTGGATTTCAGAAAACTTATAGTTTAGCAGATGGATCAGAGGAAACAGTTTGATTCAATTTTATACCAATGAAACAGAACATACTAGTTTCCCATTGGCTGTCAGGTAACTGTAGCAACAACATTGATGCTTCATGCACTTAAATCACAAACTGTAAAAACTAATAATGGTTAAAACACATCCTGCCTTGATTTTATGATTTCTGTGAGTGTTGGGACATGCTGGACACTTACACATTGATTATGTATGTATAAAGAGGATGAACATAAAGGTAATTATTTAAGTTGTGTATGATGGACACCAGGGTGTCTAGTTGGACTATTCATGATAAACATTAAGTCCATATTAAGAGGTGTAATGTTGATGGTATGATGTCAATATGACTGTCAACAGATCATTTTCACTGTCTATTTTTGATGAGAAAAGCCTCACACAGGAAAAAATAGGCAACACACCAAATCTCTAGATGATGCACAGCTGCAGTTACGCCTGAGCTGCGTGGCTCAGGTGCTACCAGGTGTGCTCCTGTCAGTTCCCCTGACCACTGGTGATGGCAAAACAACTGGAGTTGGTTCCTGAGCGCGGCACTGCGGCTGCCCACTGCTCCTAGTGTAGAGGATGGGTCAAATGCAAAGGTCAAATTTCGTTTCAGTGTATGTGAGTGCTGAGACAAAAAAGAAATCTTGATCTTAACACAACCATCTGACAGTCATCCTTAATGAGGACTTATTGTGCTAATTAGGAGTTCCAAGCTCTTGTCAAATAATATTTCTCATCTATTTAGGGTGTAAGGTTTCCAAAATCTAATTTAACAATGCATTGCCTTTCCTCATGTACAGTTTATAATGTGTACATATTGTAAATAAATCCCTATTTTTATGAGAGAAAGTTTGACTCTTGTGTGTGTCCATCCTGATAGGTAATCCAACCCAGTGAACAATGAGTTGTGATGTTCAAACCTCAAACAAGTCTGAAATGAACCAAACACTCTACAAACTTGTGTTCTCTACTAGCACCTCTGTATGTTTTAACCAAGTTACAACTAATCACATATAATTTTTTGCATGTTGTTACTCTAAGTATGCTTTACTGTTATGTATTTGTACATGTTCTATTGTATATATTTCATATACTTAATTACAACACAGAATCTGTAGTAAGAGTTCATGTGAGGCACTGCTCTGAACCAGACTGTCTGAATCTTTATTGGCAAGAAAGGGCCACAACATTTTGTTTTATGATCTTCACACAAAACAGAAACACACAAATAGATGTTACAAGAAAAGATGATACATTGTAAAATATATATATAGAGAGAGAAAGAATATGAGGTGAGCAAAAATAAATTATTTAAAAAAAATCTCAGTCAGCAAATAAAAAAATCCTCAAAAAAGTTCTAAGCAAATATCACAGATAAAACACATAACAGTAGCAGATCTCTGTGATACATCTGTTATGTTTCAATGAGTCTAAAGGTGTAAATGAGCACATAGCTGTAACCTGCAGCCAGGTGAGGATCTCTAAACAAGATGAGCTGACTTCCAGTGAAGAGCTCCCTCTGCTGGTCTTTATCCTTAATACCAGTGTTTCCAGTTCAAAGGTTTTCTCTCAAACATACATGTGAAAGACTGATAATTAATAACAGACAGTAAATAAGAGCTCACTGTAACAGACAGGATTAAAAACAGCAACAGTAAATCTCAGTTTCAATTACACATTACAATAAAACAACAAAGATCAATGTTGAGAAGTTAAAGATATAAATTCTGGAAAGAAGGTCAGAACTCAGAGTTTTACAGTTTTCATGACGTTAGACGATCAACAAACGTGATGAAAAGATTGTTGTGGTCATTATAAATAAACGCATCACGTCTGGCACTAGTTTCAACAATTTCACACTAATTTCGCACTAATTTCATAATATTTTAACAAAAGACAGCGCCAGTTTGCATCTCCTGCAAGCCCCTGATGCAAATATTCAAAAGAAGCAATGAGTGGAAATGTTTTTTAAGACACAGAGACATATTTGTCACATTGTCACAAGGCCACCCACCTTATTTTTGTACCACAAAAAGACAATTTGATCAATTCAGATAAACAAATGTCAGGCACTAATGGGTCTTAGCTGGAGGGGATGTACAGGTAGAGGGCAAACTTAACCCTCCCGGTCTCTAAACTCTACAGCCCACTGAGACAACATCTCCAAATCCCCTGTGACGAATTAACTGCACAACAATGGACAGCTATTTGAAAGCTTAACCCCTCCACATACCATACTGATAGCTTCATTTGAGTGACAGTATTTCGTTCTTTTGGCTGGCCCTTTGCAGAAGCTGCAGCTGGGAAAAAAAGCCTTCCATAAAGTGACATAAATTGATCATTTCAGCCTGAAAAGTTCACTATCAAGTCACCAAACTTCTGCACAAAAGGACTTGAGTTTTGGACAGCAAGTAACTCATATGTCCCACATTCATGCTGCAACTTTGTCCTATTCCACAAACCCAGAATCTCACAAGAAACTCTGGCTTGAAGAAATGAAGCCCCCCAAACAGGCAACCCAGAGAGAAAGATTAAAGTGTTGGTCAACCCCGGCGTGCTGGCGAGATCCCCCCAAAACACACACACAGCGACAGAGAAAGAAGGAAGCAGCCTCACACCTACCTTCACAGAAGCGCAGTGCTGAAGCCCCTTGGCAAGGCAGAGCCTACAGTTAGAGACCGGAGAGAGTTGTACCCCCACCCCCCACTCCACCCCCCAACACCCCCCCTCCTCTCTCTCTCTCTCTCTCTGTCAGGCTTCAGCTCTCAGCTCTGCTGCGCTGAGACAGGCATACAGACGGCATTTTGAGATGTCAGCATTTTATTATTTTGGTTGAGAGAGATTGGAGGGGGGTGGTAGAGAGTCACATAGGGAGAGAGAGAGGGAAGGAGAAGTGGAGCATGTGCTCGTCAGTCATTCAATTAAAACTTAGTGAAGACATAAAGAGAAGGGCTGACATCTAGTGGTTTTTAGTTGAGTTGCATCATGAGAATGAGACACTTTTTAACTCTGCACAAGTGTGATTCCCTTCTCAAAGTTTTTAGGCTTCTTTTACTCTAATCTCATGCTAACAGAAGCCTTTTAAGGAACAACATTTTGGGAACACTTTTTTAGAGTTAAATGAGAACAATGCTACCATATTTATGTATTAACTTTTTACATTTTGCTTTATTGGACAGATAACGCATCAAGATATAATAATGTTAGTCAGCTTTATAGGTGCTGTTAGGCAGATTTACCTTCCATCAGCGCCAGGCTAGCTGTTTCCCCCTGCTTTCAGTTGTTATGCTAAGCTAAGCTAAAAGGCTGCTGGCTGTAGCTTCATATTTACAGTACAGACAGTCTTGTCACCTCACTCTCAGCAACAAAGTGAATAAGTGTATTTTCCGAAATGTCAAACTATTTCCTTTAAGTAAATGTTGATTTATGTTGCATGTTTCTAGAGTAGATATCACAACATGCTTTACAATAAAAGTAAATAAATTGCAGTAGTTGTAGTATTTTGCACCAGTAAGTTCAAACTTAGCCTAAGTTATAATTTGATTACTAAATGGGGATTTACACATGACTAAATTAAAATAGGTTACAAGACACAGAGGTGCTGAATACTTACATCCAATAACTGCCAGATGTAACTTTCATGTAGATAACTAACAAAAACTAACGTTAGCTTACAATGAAGCATAAAAGAAGTTTACGGTTGACATAGCTGACACTTGATTGAAATGCTGTTTAGTAATTAGGTTATATTAACTGGGAAGTTTTTAAATTACTTTTTAAACTACTTTGTACAAAAACAACACAGTATACCTCCAATTACAAATGTCAAGTAACATCTGTTGTTAGGTTAGCACACCGTTAGCATATGTCCCTCTCATTCTGGGGATTTGTAATTAATATACTGTTTTGCTCCCCTAAAACTGTTATTTTTGGAAGTGATGTTACAGCTCATGATACGATTTTATATTTATAGTTTATAGTTCATTGCTTTTGATTGGATGGCTACAGATGTTTCCTAGCATTCAATTCACATATTAGCCTACTAAACTCTTTACTTGCTAAGGCATTATAGCTACGTTTTAATGATGCAGTCTGACATCACTAGTTTAAAACTAGTAGTTGAAGGAGTAAGTAAGTAAGTAATGAATTTAGGAATAGTTGTCACAACCTAATCCTGGGTCATATTTAAGTTTCATCTTTTCATCCTTTCATTTTTTAACATTCATAATATTTTTGCTCTATGGTCAACTTTGTAATCTTCTTTTTGTTGGTGCTTTCCGAGTTTCTTCTCTTGGAGTTCTTTCACTGTTTCCTCGTTCTTGACACCTTCCTTGTATTTAATGTTTAACAGTCTCAGTCAAAGCTTCCCCACCTAATATCTCCTCTCTTGTCATTTTACTTTTGAATACAATGCTGTGGTTAAGTTGTTGGTTTGACACGTGTATGTCTACTTTCCTCTCTCATAACATCTACAAGTCTTTTATTCACCACTTTACAATTTTATTGAGCCTACTCGTTTTTTGAGCTCAGATATACAACTGTCAAATCTCTTTTATCATTTTACAGAAACAAAAGTACTCACAGTAATTTACAGGCTTGTCCTTTGAGAACTAGCACAAGATGATGAATTCATCTGTGAGAGTAAAATGAGTGACTATTTCACTTTACCAAAACTTTGTAACATTGTAATTCCACTGTTTTCCCTGAATAACCCTTTGATAAGAGCATTGTAAGTTGCAGTCTCAAAGCTTTGTTTAAGTATATCCTAATTTAAATTTCTGGGTTAGGACATTTGTTTACAATACATCATCTTACATTTCCAAATCACGAATGTTTGAGTCATTGTATAGATGACTCTTGATGACCATTAGATGGCAGCATGTAGACACAAACAATGTTAATGCAGAAGCTCTGAAGTTCTTCAAATCATTGCCCTCAAACAGGCAACTGTTAATCTAATGATAAGCTACAAGTGCAAGCTGGCACAAGTAAATGTTGTAGTTGAGGTGGTGGGAACAGTCCACCTCCACTCAAAAATATGTTTTTCTTCTTGGTCTTACAGTTAGATGTTTGAGCTTCACTGTGCAGATCAGTGTACATATATCCAGAGTTTGACACTTGAAGGCTGTTTTCACATTTGTCAGCTGAAAGTGGAAATTTTCTCTTGGCTCATGAAAACCTGATTTTTAGGGGTGGGCCTACGATTGTGATTTGTGACATGACAATTAGTTTGGTAGCCAATCTTGGTCCAATATTCAACTTACAAGTGTGATGTGGAAAGACAGGAATGGACTTTTCAGTGAAGTAGGAGACATTTTGTGTCCAACAGTTAAACTTCCAAAATGAAATATACATGCATATTCATATATTCTGGATTTTTAATGAGGGAGAGGGAAGTAGATGGGTTTTTTTTTAACATTTAAAGTGGTAATTATACTTTTTTGTGGAATAACCATATCAGACACCCATTATTGTCCCAAGCAGAGTATTTGTACATATTGTCTGGAGGGGATCTTTAAGCAAAAGAAGTAATACTACAATGTATAATTACTCAATTACAAGTAGAAGTTCTGTATGCAAACTTATACTTAAGTAAAAGTGCAAAGTTTTATCAGCAAAATGTACTTCAAGAAACATTTTGGGAGCAGTGACATCCTGGAGTCTTCTTGTCACCATGAGGTCGCCATGTGACCAGCAAAAACTCATGTATGTAAACCTTTGGCTAGCTGTTTCCCTCTGTTTCCAGTCTTTATGCTAAGCTAGGCTAATCTGCTGCTGATTGTAGCCTCACATCTTTATGAGAGTGGTATGGCTCTTCTTTTCTGACTCTGGGCAAGAAAGCACTACACTATACTATACTCCTTTAGGTATAGCTGGATACTCTTTGAACTGACAACTCTTTTGCTTCAGTTTCTCATGGTGCTCTGGCTGAGAATTACCACACCTCGTCCCAACATTGTGATCTGTATGATGACATTCCTTGGCTGTGAATCATTTCTGGACACTAATCTACAAAGTCTCTCTGGTATATCACAAATTTATTATCCTGAACAAGGCTGGAAATCCAACTTAACTGCTTTTGAAATATGGAAGTGATCTTGTGATCAGTTTATCTGTTATGTTATGATTTTATTTGTCAATTTTATGTATTTATTTCAAAAAATGCTAATGTCTGACTTATAATAATAATTTTTTTTCCTTGTGACGCTTTGGATAGAAAGTGGCACATTGGCAAATAATTACCCACAAAATATTCTCTGTGTCAAAATAAAATAATAATAATAACTTTACATAGTGTTGGGTAGATTAATCTATCATATGTTATTGACTAATCATTTGTGTTTGTAAGTAAAATCCTAATATGCTGTCAAATAAATGTTGTGATGTAAAAACAAAAGCGAGTTTCACTGTCAAATAAAATGGAAATACTCAATGAACTACCTCAAAGCTGTACATAATACAGTATTGAACATACAAATAGTACATAGCATGGACGCCTGGCCAATCCTAGTGCTTGAATGCTATGCAGAGCGTGTCTTGCAATGTAAATATAACAGCCCTATAATAACATGGGAGGACGTTCGCATCTGTATGAAAACAGGTGGTAAGTGGCTGCAGGGCCGATCCTCAGGGGACTGTGTAGGCTGACTGTCTGCATCCAGTCCAGTAAAGGTGGTCTCTGGAGGTTGGAGGGATGGTGGTAGACATGCTTCTGCAGGTGGGGGTGGGGTTGTTCAGGAACATGAAGGAAGGGTGGTGCTGCTGTTGGTGGGAGGGCTGGTGCTGCTGGTGGGAGAGATGCTTCTGCTGTGCTGCTCTCAATCCCAAATGAAATCCCAATTACTGAGGGGGAGTCCTCTCCAACAGTGTCCAAAACCAGTGAAGAGTATGGCCCCATATCTGGCTTTGGTCCACCTCCTGTTGGAACATGTCGTAGAAATCCTCAACTGCCTGCATTTTAAGGTCGCTCCACTTCTTCCTCACTTCTTTCACATTCTTTGTTTTGTTCATATTTTGAGAGCAGGATGATTATTTCTTCATGTGTGAAGTTTTTTTTTTCTTGGTGTAGGGGGGACTATGATTTGCTCTGTGGTCTGTCTGTGTGTGTGTGTGTGTGTGTGTGTGCGTGTGTGTGCTGTTGTCACCTAATAAACATCACACAGCCAAAGGCAACATTCTCTGCAGGCTGGATGATATATATATATGTTCAGACGCAGCGCTAGAGCAGATCAATAGACGGGATATTTGTTCATCCTGTTATTGAACAAGTGGAACACAGCTTTGGACCCCCGGTCCTCCCACCAATTAAAAACAACAACACATTTGGTCTTTGCAAACAGAAATTATGTACGTGTTTATTTACATATAGAGCGCAGAAGTGAGATCTGATCACAAGCAGTCACTCAAGACGCATGTCAATGCCAGGTGTAAACTTTCTCTTTCTTTCAACACCACTACATCCTGCAATTCTTCCTCACTTCTGTCTCCTCTCTCCTGATTCCTTCACTCACTCTGGAAATGTAAAAAGTCTTCCATGTAAAAATCTGAGTGAGGATGAAGCAGAACTTTAACACGTATGGTGATAATTACAGTAATTGTGGACAAACAACACACAGTGGGAATGCATAAGCAGTCAAGCTATCCAAACTATCAAACTGCATTAACATTATTGTCATGTAAAGGAACAGCACTAGATAAATGGGACGCTTAAAACAACACTAATGTCAATTTAAAAAACTTTAGCTTTACTGAAGAGTTTTCGCTGCTAATTTGTTGTGTTTTGTCAAACACATTATAATTTGATGCTGCATATTGTCTCTGCATGTGCCAGTGTATAAAGGTGGAGGACCATATTCATGTGTAAAATTTCTCTTATTGGTCTCCTCTTGCTGCTGTTTTGTCTAATTTTAGGTTTGTTCTAAGTGTCAGCCATATTTAACACTGTTCCACATTTTAGAACCAACTGCTATCCTTACTTACTGCAGAGAACAAACCGAAACCAAACCGACAAAAGCGGGTGTATTTAGCGAGACGTCAGGACATTTGCAGCCGTTTTTCTGGCGAGAAAACCGGCTTTTTTTAGTGAGACATCATATTCAACGTTTCTGTAGTTTGCAGAAACGTTCAATGCCAACGTTTTCTTCTGGCGACTGGGTTGGTTTGTCTTGATTTTGAACACTGAAGTCAATTTCAATAAAAGATTCTATCAATAATTTACAGCCACCTCTTATCTCTATATTGACTGTTTCTTTAACCACTAATTTTCTTTTCAGACACATTTGCCAGTTGTTTTATTTGATTTAATACTGTAGTTGTTGGGGTAGGTGGACGGAGTTCCCAGCATGTGAGACATTGTGTTTACGGACATAAGTTTAGGTAAATTGTGTTCTAAATCACCACGGATGTTATCTGGTACACAGTGATTAGTGTTACTGTTCTCCACACTAACTCTACGATGTTTCTAGTAGTTAACAGTTTGCTGTTATGGAATAAAGTATTTTACACCATGAGTGAAGTTGTGTGCGCGGTTAGTAACTTACTCCTGACTGCAATTACCGGCGAAAGAAGTCACTGTCTAATGTAACTGAAAAGTGATTTTCAGAGCAAGACAAGAGCATCATATAGAAACTCTGTGTGGTTTGTGTAGAAACCACCGATACGCGAGTGCAGACCTATTAGCGTGAGAAGCCGCTGTGGGTTACTCTTTCAGGCAAATAAGGACTGCTATGGACCCCGAGAGCGAGGTTGTGTCGACATGGGGAAAGTCTTAACTTTTTTATGATGACATAAGGGGCGGGGAACACCGAGACTGTCTAAGAGAATAGTATACATGAGAAGCTGCAAATCTGTCGGACATCTGTCTGTTTCTCTCACAGCTCATCAAGCCTCTTCGTGAAGCTCTGCAGCTGTTTACACCATCATGTCTCCAGATTATTCTGTACTTTACTCTGCTGTTGTCACGCTGTAAGTAGTTTTTAATTTACTTTTTTAAACGTGAAACATGCATTTTACTGAATTTATTGAAATGATATAGTTATTGTAGGGCCTACCTGATATTTGTGAAAACAAACAAAGGCTGACTGCATTTTATATGATAAATGCCTTTATACACTGGCACATGCAGAGACAATATGCAGCATCAAATTATAATGTGTTTGACAAAACACAACAAATTAGCAGCGAAAACTCTTCAGTAAAGCTAAAGTTTTTTAAATTGACATTACTGTTGTTTTAAGCGTCCCATTTATCTAGTGCTGTTCCTTTACATGACAATAATGTTAATGCAGTTTGATAGTTTGGATAGCTTGACTGCTTATGCATTCCCACTGTGTGTTGTTTGTCCACAATTACTGTAATTATCACCATACGTGTTAAAGTTCTGCTTCATCCTCACTCAGATTTTTACATGGAAGACTTTTTACATTTCCAGAGTGAGTGAAGGAATCAGGAGAGAGGAGACAGAAGTGAGGAAGAATTGCAGGATGTAGTGATGTTGAAAGAAAGAGAAACAGTTTACACCTGAATCATCTTGCAATCTTGTAGCACAGTTACATTACTGCACACAGACACCTGAGAAAGGCTTTTAAAAACATGTTACTTGAACTGAATTCATAGAAGAACAAACTGTAGACTGACTGGGATCTGACTAAAAGTCCTTTGCTCAGTCATGTATAATAAGGAAGATGAACATGAGCACATGTTGTGATGCATGAATGAAACCTGACTTATCTTTTCACAAGTGTGATGACTGAACTTTGACCTCATGTGTTGATGACTCCTCTCCTCTGTCTCCTCTCACAGGGAGAAGATGATCTGCAGGATCCTTCTGCTCATCAGCCTGACCTCCTGTGTCTGTGGTTAGTTTAAACCTTCAGTTTGACATAAAGATGAACAACAGAATAAACCTTCAGCCTCACAAACATATTTTATGACTTCCATTTTAAAATATGTCAGTGAAAACATTAGAACTATTAAAGCTGGTAGATGACAGTTGGGAAGATCCTCTATCTTCAGTTATTGATTAGATTGTATTAATTATTGGCATCATGCATTACCTTTTTATACTCTTGTATCTTTAAACACTTAGCTGTATTTCTAAATATATATAGGTGGAGTTTAAGGGCTCAAATGTTAAAGTTCTTAGTTTGTCTGGTCCTCACTTTCCCTCTCTGTCTCCTCAACAGGAACATTTGTGTTGAACGTGAAAGAGACCTCCTACCAGGCAGAGGAGAACCACAACATCACACTGGAATGGATGTTTACAACCAAAACTGACAGTTCCTCCAACGTACTTATAATTATTTGTCAACTGTTAACTGATGTTAAACCCTTGGTCCTGTATCATCTATATGAGGGTGTTGAGGACTCAGAGTTTCAGGATGGACAGTTTGCAGGACGAGTTCAGTGTGACAAAGACGCCCTCAGAGAAGGACGAATCAGACTTCATGTGTCCAGAATCAGGATTGATGACTCGGGTCTGTACGTGTGTGAAGTGAGAACAAATTATGGTCGGAACACAGGAAAAGGCCGACTCAATGTCACTGGTAAGATGATTCAGTAAAACTCAGCAGAACTATGAAATATGGTCCAACTTAGTGTGTTGTGGTTATTTAGTTTTCTTTAGTGAAATGTTGTTTCTTCACATGAATGACACAGATGTGTTTGGTGTCTTTACAGCAGCGAGGGATTGGCCTGAACCTGAGAGACCAAACACAGCGAGTCGGGAAAGGATCGGCCTCTACTGTGTACTGGGACTGACAGCAGCAGCTATATCTGTACTGGCTGTTTAGTCATTCACTCTCTGCCTGTTAAACAAGATTTATACTCGGTCCAGTGGTGGATTTCAGAAAACTGACAGTTTAGCAGATGGATCAGAGGAAACAGTTTGATTCAATTTTATACCAATGAAACAGAACATACTAGTTTTCCATTGGCTGGCAGGTAACCATAGCAACAACATTGATGCTTCATGCACTTAAATTACAAACTGTAAAAACTAATAATGATTAAAACTCATCCTGCCTTGATTTTATGCTTTCTGTGAGTGTTGGGACATGCTGGACACTTACACATTGATTATATATGTATAAAGAGGATGAACATAAAGGTAATTATTTAAGTTGTGTATGATGGACACCAGGGTGTCTAGTTGGACTATTCATGATAAACATTAAGTCCATATTAAGAGGTGTAATGTTGATGGTATGATGTCAATATGACTGTCAACAGATCATTTTCACTGTCTATTTTTGATGAGAAAAGCCTCACACGGGAAAAAGTAGGCAACACACCAAATCTCTAGATGATGCACAGCTGCAGCTACGCCTGAGCTGCGTGGCTCAGGTGCTACCAGGTGTGCTCCTGTCAGTTCCCCTGACCACTGGTGATGGCAAAACAACTGGAGTTGGTTCCTGAGCGCGGCACTGCGGCTGACCACTGCTCCTAGTGTAGAGGATGGGTCAAATGCAAAGGTCACATCAGACAACCATCTGACAGTCATCCTTAATGAGGACTTATTGTGCTAATTAGGAGTTCCAAGCTCTTGTCAAATAATATTTCTCATCTATTTCCAAAATCTAATTTAACAATGCATTGCCTTTCCTCATGTACAGTTTATAATGTGTACATATTGTAAATAAATCCCTATTTTTATGAGAGAAAGTTTGACTCTTTTGTGTGTCCATCCTGATAGGTAATCCAACCCAGTGAACAATGAGTTGTGATGTTCAAACCTCAAACAAGTCTGAAATGAACCAAACACTCTACAAACTTGTGTTCTCTACTAGCACCTCTGTATGTTGTAACCAAGTTACAACTAATCACATATAATTTTTTGCATGTTGTTACTCTAAGTATGCTTTACTGTTATGTATTTGTACATGTTCTATGGTATATACTTCATATACTTAATTACAACACAGAATCTGTAGTAAGAGTTCATGTGAGGCACTGCTCTGAACCAGACTGTCTGAATCTTTATTGGCAAGAAAGGGCCACAACATTTTGTTTTATGATCTTCACACAAAACAGAAACACACAAATAGATGTTATAAAAAAAGATGATACATTGTAAAATATATATATAGAGAGAGAAAGAATATAAGGTGAGCAAAAATAAATTATTTCAAAAAAATCTCAGTCAGCAAATAAAAAAACAAAAAAAGTTCTAAGCAAATATCACAGATAAAACACATAACAGCAGCAGATCTCTGTGATACATCTGTTATGTTTCAATGAGCCTAAAGGTGTAAATGAGCACACAGCTGTAACCTGCAGCCAGGTGAGGATCTCTAAACAAGATGAGCTGACTTCCAGTGAAGAGCTCCCTCTGCTGGTCTTTATCCTTAATACTAGTGTTTCCAGTTCAAAGGTTTTCTCTCAAACATACATGTGAAAGACTGATAATCAATAACAGACAGTAAATAAGAGCTCACTGTAACAGACAGGATTAAAAACAGCAACAGTAAATCTCAGTTTCAATTACACATTACAATAAAACAACAAAGATCAATGTTGAGAAGTTAAAGATATAAATTCTGGAAAGAAGGTCAGAACTCAGAGTTTTACAGTTTTCATGACGTTAGACAATCAACAAACATGATGAAAAGATTGTTGTGGTCATTATAAACAAACGCATCACTTCCTGTGTGGCACTAGTTTCACTAATTTCACACTAATTTAATAATATTTTAACAAAAGACAGCGCCAGTTTGCAACTGCTGCAAGCCCCTGATGCAAATATTCAAAAGAAGCAATGAGTGGAAATGTTTTTTAAGACACAGAGACATATTTGTCACATTGTCACAAGGCCACCCACCTTATTTTTGTACCACAAAAAGACAATTTGATCAATTCAGATATACAAATGTCAGGCACTAATGGGTCTTAGCTGGAGGGGATGTACAGGCAGAGGGCAAACTTAACCCTCCCGGTCTCTAAACTCTACAGCCCACTGAGACAACATCTCCAAATCCTCTGTGACGAATTAACTGCACAACGATGGACAGCTATTTGAAAGCTTAACCCCTCCACATACCATACTGATAGCTTCATTTGAGTGACAGTATGTCGTTCTTCTGGCTGGCCCTTTGCAGAAGCTGCAGCTGGGAAAAAAGAGCCTTCCATAAAGTGACATAAATTGATCATTTCAGCCTGAAAAGTTCACTATCAAGTCACCAAACTTCTGCACAGAAAGACTTGAGTTTTGGACAACAATTAACTCATATGTCCCACATTCATGCTGCAACTTTGTCCTATTCCACAAACCCAGAATCTCACAAGAAACTCTGGCTTGAAGAAATGAAGCCCCCCAAACAGGCAACCCAGAGAGAAAGATTAAAGT
Organism: Thunnus albacares; assembly: GCF_914725855.1. Lineage (NCBI taxonomy): Eukaryota > Metazoa > Chordata > Actinopteri > Scombriformes > Scombridae > Thunnus > Thunnus albacares. Next base: position 30,424,139 of record NC_058113.1, read on the forward strand.
GTTGGTCAACCCCGGCGTGCTGGCGAGATCCCCCCAAAACACACACACAGCGACAGAGAAAGAAGGAAGCAGCCTCACACCTACCTTCACAGAAGCGCAGTGCTGAAGCCCCTCGGCAAGGCAGAGCCTACAGTTAGAGACCGGAGAGAGTTGTACCCCCACCCCCCCACTCCACCCCCCAACACCCCCCCTCCTCTCTCTCTCTCTCTCTGTCAGGCTTCAGCTCTCAGCTCTGCTGCGCTGAGACAGGCATACAGACGGCATTTTGAGATGTCAGCATTTTATTATTTTGGTTGAGAGAGATTGGAGGGGGGTGGTAGAGAGTCACATAGGGAGAGAGAGAGGGAAGGAGAAGTGGAGCATGTGCTCGTCAGTCATTCAATTAAAACTTAGTGAAGACATAAAGAGAAGGGCTGACATCTAGTGGTTTTTAGTTGAGTTGCATCATGAGAATGAGACACTTTTTAACTCTGCACAAGTGTGATTCCCTTCTCAAAGTTTTTAGGCTTCTTTTACTCTAATCTCATGCTAACAGAAGCTTTTTAAGGAACAACATTTTGGGAACACTTTTTTAGAGATAAATGAGAACAATGCTACCATATTTATGCATTAACTTTTTACATTTTGCTTTATTGGACAGATGAAGCATCAAGATATAATAATGTTAGTCAGCTTTATAGGTGCTGTTAGGCGGATTTACCTTCCATCAGCGCCAGGCTAGCTGTTTCCCCCTGCTCTCAGTTGTTATACTAAGCTAAGCTAAAAGGCTGCTGGCTGTAGCTTCATATTTACAGTACAGACAATCTTGTTATCTCACTCTCAGCAAGAAATTGAATAAGTGTATTTCCCAAAATGTCAAACGCTTTCCTTGAGGTAAAAGTTGTCGCACATTTCTAGAGTAGATATCACAACATGCTTTACAATAAAAGACCATTGCAGTAGTTGTAGTATTTTGCACCAGTAAGTTCAAACTTAGCCTAAGTTATAATTTGTTTACTAAATGGGGATTTACACATGACTAGATTAAAATAGGTTACAAGACACAAACTAGCTCATGTGTAACGTTAGAGGTACTGAATACTTACATCCAATAGCTGCCAGATGTAACTGTCACATAGATAACTAACAAAACTAACGTTAGCTTACAATGAAGCATAAAAGAAGTTTACGGTTGACATAGCTGACACTTGATTGAAATGCTGTTTAGTGATTAGGTTATATTAACTGGGAAGTTTTTAAATTACTTTTTAAACTACTTTGTACAAAAACAACACAGTATACCTTCAATTACAAATGTCAAGTAACATCTGTTGTTAGGTTAGCACACCGTTAGCATATGTCCCTCTCATTCTGGGGATTTGTAATTAATATACTGTTTTGCTCCCCTAAAACTGTTATTTTTGTAAGTGATGTTACAGCTCATGATGCAACTTTATACTTATAGTTTATAGTTCATTGCTTTTGATTGGATGGCTACTGATGTTTCCTAG